>NC_138078.1:120449645-122849645 GCF_964212035.1 Myotis nattereri
TGTTACTTAGTATAAAAATGAATTGTAAACAGTTATTTACACATCTCCCCATAATCAACTGTGAATTCATTTAGAACTGGGCATGTGCCTTATTTACCAAAACGTAGCCACTAGATATGGCACTTAGTGCTTAATACATATTTATGGACTGAGTTAATGAATGAGTAAGTACATTGTTAAAAATATTTCAACATCCTTAAGACAGGAAAATGAGGAAGAAAGAATGAGACAGATTCAAAAGAAGGGGTATGCCAATTGAAGGCACTCAGTGAGAGGATCTCTGCCATTGGGAAAAAGGGATTTTGTCTGGGGAAAACTAGGCCGTGCTAGGAAGGATAACTAATTCCATATGGACAAGCAGCCAAGAACAGGCTGTGGCCAAAGTGTTGATGGATGACAGCTGGAAATATGGCTTCTGAACCAACTAAAAATGATACATCAATCTGAGCTGCAAAAGAAATCATTGGGGCTCCAAAAGCTTTTGTTCACTTTAAAATCTCACTCTACACAAATATTTAATAAGAACACCTAAAATTGTTATAGTATGCTACCACTTTACACTTTATACATTCACATACATAATCTCATTTAAACTTCCCAACAACAGCATTGATGATAGCATTATCAACCCTGTTTTAGGATGGAAAAACTGAGGCTTTAAAAAATTCAGTAACTAGCCCAAGGTCATGAAAATAATGAGAGGTAGACTTAGAACACAAATAAACCTTGAGATAATAGAGAGAGAAGAAATAGGATTAAAAAAACACACAAAAAGGGAGAAAGTAATCCGCAATATATACCTTAAATTCTATTCTAGGGTCTATTAACTTCAAATTGGTTGGTCTTTTCTCAGTGATAGTAAAGATTGGGTCAGAGAAGGGGGATGCTCCTAGCTAAGAGTAATTGACCCTCAGTGATGTACCATATATAGTACAAGACACTTTATATTTAATACCAATAATATCCCTATATGGCAGATTATACTATTATCCAGAGTTTAAAAATGGAGAAATTGAGACACAGAAAGATTAAGTAATTAGCCTAAAGGTCTGTAAAAGCTGAAAAAAAAACTTTTAATCATGTTCTGTTTGACTCTAAAACCAGTGCTATTTAGATAACATAGTTAATCCCTAAATGTTGGTTACATTTAAGAAAAATGTCTTAAGAAAGTATTATTTGGAATGTCTATTGTTTTTTATTATTTAATACAGTGATTTTATTTATTTATTTTAAATTTTTCATCACTATCAATTCTATGCCCTCTTCCCCCTCCACTCACCCTCTCCCTCCCTCAATTACTACACTGTTAAAGTAAGACACTAAGTCAGGGTAAGAAGAAAACAGTGTTCTGAGCAGGGCAGAAGTAATCATGAAAGTCAACCTGGAGTAAAAGTGGGACTTGAGTCAAGGGAAGGGTAAAATTTGTAGCACCAGCTAGGCAAGAAAGGGCATTCCACAAAGGGATAATAACATGGATAAAGGTACTCAAGAGAGTAGCATCTGTTGGAGAATTAGTAAAGAAACCAAGAATCTTGAGTGTAATAGACTGCTACCATCTAAGAAACTCAGTATGCCCTCAACTTCATTGTTTGAGAAATATGTTTGCCCCTTGAAATTTTTGAGTTTGGAAGAATTTGCGTTCCTGAATGCTAACATTAAATGAGGGCCTTTCTGGTACAAGGAAATTGAATTGCTGATTGCTGGACTGTGTTATGAAAGGGAGCAAGCCATTGATTATCATCAGTTCCCTGCAGGGCCCCACTGGCACAACAGTGATAAATGGCAAATAGACCTTGAGATAAGAGCAAGAGGAGAAATGAGATAAGCAAGCTTTCAAAAGAGACCCCAAATTGGTATCTTTTATGGATTAGGTTTTATTGAAAAAGTAATGCATGCAGTTTATACAAAAAGTTTCAGAGTACAAAAATGTGTAACAATGAAAGCCAGTCTACTTTTCACACACAAACATAAGTATATACATATTTTTATCAAAAAAGGCTGAACAACATATCCTCCATTGTGAATCTTACTTTTTCTTTAATCTCAACAGATTAAACTTCAAAATTACTACATTTTAGCACATATAAATTGCTTTAATTTCTTTGACTAAATACTTTTTTCATTTCACTTGAGTTAAATATCTAACTGATTTTTTTGTTTTCTTTTTAATTTAAATTCTATATTGCTTAAATTATTACATGTCTCCTTTCCCCCATTGACCTCTCCCTAGCTGCTCCCACCCCCCCAGCACATGCCCTCACCCCCCTAGTGTCTGTGTCCATGGGTTATGCACATATGCATGCATAAGAGTCCTTTGGTTGATCTCTTACCCACCCCCCTTCCCCTGCTTTCCCTCTTAGGTTAGACAGTCTGTTCCATGCTTCTATGACTCTGGCTCTATTTTTGTTCATAAGTTTATGTTGTTTATTATATTTCACAAATGAGTAAATCATGTGATATTTATCTTTTTCTGACTGGCTTATTTTGCTTAACATAATGGTCTGCAGGTCCATCCATGCTGTTGCAAATGGTAAGAGGTCCTTCTTTTTTATAGCAGCATAGTATTCCATTGTGTAGATGTACCACAGTTTTTAATCCACTCATCTGCTGATGGGTACTTAGGCTGTTTCCAAATCTTAGCTATTATAAATTCTACTGCTATGAAAATAGTGGTGCATTTATCCTTTCTGATTGGTGTTTCTGATTTCTTGGGATATATTCCTAAAAGTGGGATTACTGGGTCAAATAGGAATTCCATTTTTAATTTTTTTGAGGAATTTCCATACTGTTTTCCATAGTGGCTGCACTAATTTGCATTCCCACTGGCAATGCAAGAGGGTTCCTTTTTCTCCGTATCCTCACAGGACTTGTGACATTTTTTGATTTGTTGATGATAGTCATACTGACAGTTGTGAGATGGTACCTCATTGTTATTTTTATTTGCATCTCTTGGATGATTAGTGACTTTCAGCATGTTTTCATATGTCTCTTGGCCATCTGTATATCTTCTTTAAAAAAAGTTTCTACTTAGGTCCTTTGCCCATTTTTTGATTGGATTGTTTATCTTCTTTTTGTTAAGTTGTATGAGTTCCCTGTAAATTTTGGAGATTAAACCCTTATCCGAGTTAATATTGGCAAATATGTTCTCCCATGTAGTGGGCTTTCTTGTTGTTTTGTTGATGGTTTCCTTTGCTGTGCAGAAGCTTTTTATTTCGATGTAGTCATGTTTGTTTATTTTCTCCTTAGTTTCCCTTGCCTTAAGAGCTGTATCGGTAAAGATACTGCTACAACATATGTCTGTTATTTTGCTGCTTATGGATTCTTCTAAGATTTTTATGGTTTCCCATTTTACGTTTAAGTCCTTTATCCATTTTGCGTTTATTTTTGTGTATAGTGTAAGTTGGTGGTCTAGTTTCATTTTTTTGCAAGTATCTGTCTAATTTTCCCAACACCATTTATTGAAGAGACTATCTTTACTCCATTGTATGCTCTTGCCTCCTTTGTCAAATAGTAAGTGTCTGTAATGGCTTGGGTCAATTTCTGAGTTCTCTGTTCGGTTCCATTGGTCTATATGTCTGTTATTGTACCACTGCCAGGTAATTTTGAGAACAGTGGCTTTGTAATATAGCTTGATATATTGTATTGTGATCCCTCCAACTTTGGTCTTCTTTGTCAGGATTGCGGTGGCTATTTGGGGTCTTTTTTTGTTCCAGATACATTTTTGGAGAGTTTGTTCTAGGTTTGTGAAATATTCCATTGGTAACTTGATGTGGATTTCATTGAATCTATAGATTGCTTTGGGTAGTATGGACATTTTGATGATGTTGATTCTACCAATCCACGAACACGGTATATTCTTCCATTTGTTTATGTCCTCCTCTATCTCTTTTTTCAACATCCTGTAGTTTTCCAAGTAAAGGTCTTTTATCTCCTTAGTTAAGTTTATTCCTAGGTACCTTAATTTTTTGTTGCAATGGTAAATGGGGGTTGCTTTTTTAGTTTCTCTTTCTGTGAGTTCATTATTGATGTATAAAAAAGCCATAGATTTCTGGGTGTTAATTTTGTATCTTGCTACATTGCCAAATTCATTTATTAGGTCTAGTAGTTTTTTGATGGAGTCTTTGGTGTTTCCTATGTACCATGTCATGACATCTGTGAATAATGACAGTTTTACTTTTCTAATTTAGATGCCTTTTATTTCTCTTGTTGTCTAATTGCTATGGCTAGCACATCCAGTACTATGTGAAATAGGAGTGGTGAAAGTGGATATCCCTGTCTTGTTCCTGTTCTTAGGGGAAATGAGTTTAATTTTTGCCCATTGAGTATGATTTTGGCTGTAGTTATGTCATATAAAACTTTTGTTATATTGAGGTTTCATCCTTCTATTCCCACTTTGCTGAGTTTTTATCAGGAAAGGGTGTTGAATTTTGTCAAATGACTTTTCTGCATCAACTGATATGATTATGTGATTTTTGTCTCTCAATTTGTTTATGTGATGTATCACGTTTATTGATTTGCAGATATTGTACCAGCCTTGGATCCCTGGAATAAATCCCACTTGGTCATGTATGATCTTTCTAATGTAATGCTGGATCTGATTTGCTAGAATTTTATTGAGGATTTTAGCATCTATGTACATGAGGGATATTGGGCTGTAATTCTCTTTCTTTGTAGTGTTTTTATCTTGTTTTGGGATTAGGGTAATGCTGGCTTCATAGAATGAGCTTGGAAGTGTGCCTTCCTCTTGAATTTTTTGGAATAGTCTGAAAAGGATAGGCTTTAGCTCTTCTTTGAAGGTTTGATAAAAATCCCCTTTGAAGTCGTCTGGTCCAGGGCTTTTGTTTGCTAGAAGCTTTTTGATTACTGTTTTAATTTCATCAGTAGTTAGCAGCCTATTCAGGTTTTTTGATTCTTCCTAATTGAGTTTTGGAAGCTTGCATTTTTCTAGGAATATGGTCATTTCATCCTGGTTGTCCAATTTGTTGAAGTAGAGTTGTTCTTAGTTTTTTTTTTTTTTTTTTTTTTTTAACAATCCTTTGTATGCCTGTGGGGTGGGTTGTTACTTCACTTCTTTCATTTCTGATTTTTTTTTTTTAATTTGGGTCCTCTCTTTTTGTTTCTTGGTGAGCCTGGCTAGAGTTTCATCAATCTGTTTATCCTTTCAAAGAACCAGCTCTTGGTTTCGTCAATCTTTTGTATTGGATTTTGGTCTCTATGTCATTTATTACTGCTCTGATCTTTATTATTTCCTTCCTTCTGCTTACTCTGGGCTTTTCTTTTCTCTGTTTCTAATTCTTTAAGTTGTAGGGTTAGATAATTTATTACCATCTCTTCTTCTTCTTCTTCTTCTTCTTCTTCTTCTTCTTCTTCTTCTTCTTCTTCTTCTTCTTCTTCTTCTTTGGTAGGCCTGTAGAGCTATGAACTTCCTCCTCAGGACTGCTTTCCCTGTGTCCCACAGGTTTTGGATTGTTGTGTTTTCATTATCATTTGTTTCCAGGATGCTTTTTTCTTCTTCTTTGATCTCATTGGTAACCCAATCATTATTTAGTAGCATGCTATTTAGGCTCCAAGTGTTTAAGTTTTTTCATTGTGTTTATTGTAGTTGATTTCTAATTTTATGCCACTGTGATCTGAGAAGATGCTTAATATGATTTCTATCTTCATGAATTTGAATAGACTTGCCTTTGTCCTAAAATGTGGTCTATCTTTGAAAATGTCCTATGTGCACTTGAGAAGAATGTATATTCTATAGCTTTGGGGTGAAATGATCTGAAGATGTCTATTAAGTCCATCTGATCTAGTGAGTCATTTAGGATTGCTATTTCTTTGCTGATTTTTTGTTTAGATGATTTATCCTGTGGTGCCAATGGGGTATTAAACTGCCCTATTATGATTGTAGTGCTGTCAATCTCTCCCTTGATATTTTCCAGAAGTTTTTGTATGTATTTGGGTGTTCCTGTATTCGGT
The DNA here is from genome assembly GCF_964212035.1 of Myotis nattereri. Classification (NCBI taxonomy): domain Eukaryota; kingdom Metazoa; phylum Chordata; class Mammalia; order Chiroptera; family Vespertilionidae; genus Myotis; species Myotis nattereri. The sequence continues at coordinate 120,455,613 of NC_138078.1, forward strand.
GCATATATGTTTACCAAAGTTATATCCTCTTGTTGAATTGTTCCCTTTAGTATTATGAAGTACCCTCCTTATCTCTTAGTATGGCCTTCACTTTGAGGTCTAATTTGTCAGCTACAAGTATTGCTACCCCAGTTTTTTTCTCATTTCCATTTGACTAAAAATTTTTTCCCATCCCTTCACTATCAGACTCTGTGAGTCCTTTGTTCTGAGGTGTGTCTCTTGTAGAGAGCAAATATATGGTTCATGTTTTCTTATCCATTCAGCTACCCTATGTCTTTTGTTTGGAGCATTTAATCCATTTACGTGTAAGGTTATTATTGATAGGCACTTGTTTGTTGCCATTTTTATTCTTTATGCTTGTGTTCCTTCTTCCCTTCATATTTCTTCTTTTTACAACAGTCCTTTAGCATTTTTTTTGCATTGTTGGCTTGGTAGTAATAAACTCCCTTAGTTGTTTTTTTTTGTTTTTTTTTTTTTTTTTTTTGTCTGCGAAGCTCCTTATTTTACCTTCCATTTTGAATGATAGCCCTGCTAGGTATAGTATTCTTGGATTCAGTCCCTTGCTTTGTATCACTTTGTATGTTTCATTCCATTGCTTTCTGGCCTGGTGTGTTTCTGTTGAGAAATCAGTTGATAGTCTAATGCAGGGGTGGGCAAACTTTTTGACTCGAGGGCCACAATGGGTTCTTAAACTGGACCGGAGGGCCGGAACAAAAGCATGGATGGAGTGTTTGTGTGAACTAATATAAATTCAAAGTAAACATCATTACATAAAAGGGTACGGTCTTTTTTTTTTTTTTTTTTTTTTTTTTTTTTTTTTTTTTTTTTTTTTTTTTTTTTTTTTAGTTTTATTCATTTCAAATGGGCCGGATCCGGCCCGCGGGCTGTAGTTTGCCCACGGCTGGTCTAATGGGAGATCCCTTATAAGTAACTTTCTGTCTCTCTTTGGTAGCCTTTAAGATTCTTACTTGGTCATTGATGTTTGCCAATTTAATTATGATGTGACTTGGTATAGGTTTTTTTGGGTTCATTTTATTTGGGACTGTGTTCTTCTTGGACTTTTGTGGCTTTTTTCTTTCCAACGTCAGGGAAGTTTTCTGTCATTATTTCTTCAAACAGGTTTTCTATTCCTTGGTCCACTTCCTCTCCTTCCCGAACCCCTATTATGTGGATGTTGTTTTGTTTTGTGTTGTCCCAAAGCTCCCTTAGGTTCTCCTCCTGCTTTTTAAGTCTTCTTTTTAGTTGCTCCTGTGCTTGGGTGTTTTTTCTTCTTTGTCTTCTAACTTGCTGATGCAGTCCTCAGTTTCTTCTAGTCTACTGTTGGAACTTTCCATTGTGTTCTTTTTTGCCACTATATCATTCTTTGTTTCCCCTTGATTCTTCTTCATTTCCTTTTGATTCGTACACATGTTGTTGAATTTGTCTTCCATCATGTTCAGCGTCCTTATACCCAGTGCTCTGAATTCTTTTGCTGACAAATTGCTTGCCTCTGTTTCATTTTTTTTTCAGGGAACTCTTTTTCTTTTCAATGGGGGTTGTATCTTTGTCTCCTCTTTTTAGTGGTTCCTTTGTGATTGTTTCTATGTATTAGATCAAACTGCTTTGCCACCCAGAGTTTTTGAGATTGTCTTAAATAGTAGTTGTTTTGTGGAACCCAGGGGTGCAGTCTCTATGGTCTTCTGGGCTGGGTAATTTAGGGATGCCCCTTACTTGGGATATTTGGGTTCTTTTGATGTAGTTGGGTATTGATTGTTATTGTCTCCTTCATGGATGGCGTCTCCTCTCAGGGTGTTTGGTTATGTGGCTATCTCTCTACCACGTTGACTCCATAGCACAAAATACAACTTGACAAGACATGACACAAGGCAACAAAACACGAATGTACTCACGACACCAATAACCCCAACATAAGTGACAACCAGATAAAAGAGGATTAGGAGAGAGAAAGGAGAGCAAAAGTGATATTGAGAAAAGAAAAAAATGTAGTAAAAAAGAAAAAGTAAGAAAAAATATACATGGAAGGAAAACACCACAGAACAAACAGATAAACCAAAAAATGCAAACAAAGAAACACTCAGAAAAAAAGTGGGGGGGGGGCGGGCAGAAACTATAGAGGCAGAGCTTATATACAGAAAGTGAGGTTAAGGAATTAAATGAATAGGAGGAGGACCTTGGTTCAGTATAAAGGAAGTAGAAAGAGAGTGAGTGGATAAGAAGAGAGGAAAGAAAGAAATTTAAAAACTTAAAAAATAAGATAAAATGACAATTAAAATAGATTAAATAAAAATAATGTGAAAAAATGAAGTATAAAACCAAAAAAAAAACAAAGAAATAAAGAAAAAATGTTTTTAATAGATAAAAAAGTAATAATAAAATAAATAAAAAACTCAGCTGAGTTTTAATACCACATGAGGGCTGGTTTAAGATCCCACTCTTGTACTATCTGCCACTTCTCAGTTTCATATTAGCTAGTCAGGATCATGTTGAAGTTCCAAGCAATCCACCACTCCTCTGTTTGTGTCTCTCTCCACAGCCTTGACTACATGCAGGTGGGACCAATCTGCCCACTGAGCCTGTCTGCCTGCTGTCAATCTTAATCTCTCAAGCAGCTGTTTCTGACAGGGCTATAGGTAGCAAGAGTGCTGTCTTGCTTTCCGGAACTAAAAAGCCTCTCTTCAACCCAGTCCCTGAGGACTCTTCGGGGCTATTCAGATTTTTTTGTGTCCTTTGTACTGCTCAGGGTGGAGTCTTGGTGTGGCTTACTAAGCTCCCAGTGCTGGAATCCTGGTCACCTCTCTCTGACCTGCTCTCCTCAACAGCCTCTCTGCAGATTCCACAAATCCTCACCTCCACCTGTACCTTACTTAGCCACAGTGAGTGTTTGTATTTGAAAGGTCCTATGAACTGGGTTTAGCCAATAAAAGCAAAGACCAAACAGAGGCAAAACAGCTGCACGACTGCTAGTTTCTCTTTCCCCCCACTCCTGTCACCATGCAGCTCAGGCAGTTCTTCAGGCTGTCCCTCTGGGCTCAGCCTCTGTGGCTGTGGACTTAGATCTAGAATCCCTTGATGCCAGCAGTCCTGTGGACTTCCTTTCCACAGTTGCATGTTATGCCTGTCCCCAAGGGATGCAGACTTGGTGCCACGCAGCTTTCTTCTGACCTCCTTGGCCTGCTGGTCTCTGACTCTCTCCAGCCTAGATCCCTGATCCTACCGTTCTCCAGGCAGCCTCTGTCCTTCCTGGCGACTAAGTTTCTCTCCAGCTGTGTCTACTTAGCCAATTCCAGGTGGATGCTATTTGATTTCAATGCTCATTCTATCTGCTCTGAGGTAAGGCTTAAGACACGTTTGGAGGCATTCACACACACACACACACACACACACACACACACACACACAAACACACCACAAACATATAAATAATGCATTTAAAAATATAATAAAGATGAAATCCTTGGGATAATTATAATAAATCAAAAGAAGAGTTGCTAGATTTAACAAATAAAAAAATAAAAACACAGGATGTCCTGATAAATTTGAATTTCAGATAAACAATGATTTTTTAGTATGCATATGTTTTAATTATTGCACAGGACATACCTATCTAAAAACTATTTGGTGTTTATTTTAAAATTAAATTTTACTGGGCATCTTCTGTTTCATAGGCAAGTCTAACCAACAGGAAAATGAGGAGTAGCTTTAAAGTACAAAATAAAGTTGTATGGATTGATGAATTAACACTTTCTTGTCAGTGGGAAGCCCTTAATACAGGCACTTAGACATTGGCTAGAGCCAAGCAATTACAATTCTGGGGTGCAAATTAAATGAGCTTGTTTTGTCTTCTGGGCTTTGGCTTGAAAAATGAAACCTCTTAAATAAAATGCAAGGGGCTCAATGGATTTGAAGGGTTTTTGGCTTTTCCGCTCTGCTTTAAAAGAAAAGTCAGTTAAATAGAAATTGAAATTTAAGATTCTGTTTACATTTGTGTCATACTATACAGTCTCTTGATATATAGGCTTTCTCTTAAGATTAGTGTTTTGGATTCAAATTATTGGGAAAGTTTCCAAGTTGATTTTATCATTTGGAGTAGGTGGGGAAATGTCATTCTTATTAATCACTTCAGATAGCAAGTTTAAGTGGAAATTTTTTTGTGGCTGATTAAGTCTTTTATTTTTAAAGTGGCCAGGTGATTTGGATCTGAGATTTAGATGTTCTCTAATTCATGAATATTTTCTTACCTAGTTATTTTCTAAAAATTGACTTTACTTTTGAAACAAGATCCTGTACTTGCTGCTGGGGTATATTAAGAAAATCACTGGCTCTGGAGTTATAAGACCTGGATTAAAATCCCAGATTGATCTCTTAGTAGCTCTTTGCTATAAATGTGCGTTAAATAGCTTAACATCTTTGAACCTCAGTTTCCTTTTCTGTAAAATAGGCACAATAGTTCCTATTTCATCAGGATCAAGAATTAAAAGAGGCCCTGGCTGATGTGGTTCAGTTGATTGGAGTGTTGTCCCATGCACTGGAAGGTCATAGGTTTGATCATGGCACATACCTAGGTTGCAGGTTCGATCCCTGATCAGGGTGCCTACAGGAGGCAACTGATTGATGTATCTCTGTCACTTTGATGTTTATCTCTCCTTCCTCCCTCTCTAAAATCAATTTTAAAAATATAAAAAAATAATTAAATGAGATATACAGGCAAAGTATGTGATACTTTATAAAAATTAAATAAATGTCAATTTATTTATAGATACTCAGATATTAAAAACTAGAGGCCCAGTGTATAAAATTTGTGCATTGGGTGGGAGGGTACCTCAGCCCGGCCTGCGCCCTCTCACAGTCCAGGACCCTTCAATCCTTACCGCCTGCCTGCTCACTGCTCCCTACCACTCGGCTCACTGCTTCTTAGTGCTGCCATGGAGGCGGGAGAGGCTCCCACCACCCCCCATGTGCTCGCCAGCCATGAGCCCAGCTTTTGGCTGAGCAGCGCTCCCCCTGTGGGAGCGCACTGACTACCAGGAGGCAGCTCCTGCTTTGAGCGTCTGTTCCCTGGTGGTCAGTGTGTGTCATAGTGACCAGTCGTTCCACCATTTGGTCAATTTGCATATTAGCTTTTTATTATATAGGATGACATATATTTGGAAAATAATGTCCATTGATGCTTTTCTAGAAGATGGAATTTTGTTTGTCATTTAATTTCTATTTAAAGGCTGATGAGCTCTTTATTCCCATAAATGGGGGGGGGCATATAAATATAATGATCTAATGTTAGTATGCTCAGTATGAAACAAGCAAAATATACAACATGTATCAGTGGGGTTCCTTCTGTAAATGTACTGAATTTTAATAATGATACTTGCATTTGTTTTGTAAAAAAAATATGATCCTAAAATGATCCTCTTAACTATGTGGGAGGCAAAACACCAGCTCTACTTGGGGAGAGGGGTTGAACATCATGACTGTTCTGTGATGCATCCTTTGAAATGAGCCTATGATTGGCCACATCAAGTCACCGATGGAAGGCATTTGGTTTCTGCTAATTTTTTTTTTCTCATTGGAAATGTGTTGAGGATTTGCTATATGCTGTGAAATGGTTAGATATGAGAAAAGAGCCCAAGTACCATGGCTGGTCCCAGGCTTTTTGGATAAGTGTTGATGTTCTGTAAGAGTAAGAAAGTTGCTGATGAGAATGCATGATATTCAAGAGACATCCAGGAAAGCACAATGAGGAACAAGGCTTCCTAGAGACAGGAATTTGAGTGTTCCATAGATTATCCCTTGTCACTTTCTCCTACATAAGCCCTACTCCCAATTATAGATACTGGCCCTGGGTAAGAAGTTAGAAGACTTGGGCTCTAGTCATTAACTCTCTTTGTATTCTGGAGAAAGTAATTTCAAATTGCTGGGCCTGTTTCTTCATCTGTAGAATTGAGATAGTGTGTGTATTTGGGGTGGGGTTGGGGGAGAGATGTCTTAACTATCTCTAGGTCTGGTATGAGAAGAAAGAGACTTGAGTGTCCCTTTAAAAGACAAGAAGTGCTATATAAATATAAGTGCAAATATTATTTATCATTATTTACAGTGATACCAATGATAATTAGGAACAATCAGATGTTCTCTTGATTTAAATAGACAGTGAAGGTGAACTTGGGTAGCATCCAAACCTGGGATTTCTTGAGAAATTGAAGGGGCAGCAAACTGTTATCACCTATTCTTTACCAGTTTTTCTCTGGTAAGATCATGGCCCAGATCAGGTCAAGGAGTCTCCCTATTAGTGTATTTGATAAGGGCATAGTTGACCTCATACCAATAGCTAGGTATATACAAATGCTCTGCTGAGAAGGGACATTTTAGAAGTTTAAAACAATTAACTATTTTATTTAATTTGAAAATAAAACTCTACTTCATCATAAAAAAAACAACTAATGAAAGGTAAGCCATGTCATCAGTCAAATGAAGAACTTGGACCATCAGATTATTTCTAAAGGTCTCTTTCAGCTTTGACATTTTAACCTGGAGTAATTGTGACAAAATCTCAGCTATCTTTCCAATTCAATCTCCCCCTACTCTGAGCTTCTCATTGTTGAGGCCAAAGGTAAACTGAGTGGGGGCGGGGTGAAAGGATTAAGGAAAGACAGATAAGAGAATGAAAGCTGGGTCTCGGTGGGATGCTTCTCCCTGATGAGGAGACAGCACCAGCGCCCACAAGCCGTGTCTTTATTTTATAGCAGATGCCACGAGGCAAAGTAGGGGCGTGATCACATTGTTTACAGCATTCTCGTGAGTTCCAACCTCACTCAACTACATGCACCTGAACTCTAGCACAAGGCACGTGGGGCCACGTGTTTGGACCATAGGTTCAAGCTTACAACCATAGCTGTTGGCTATGATTGTGCTGTGAGGGCTCTGAACTCCAGCTGGGACTTGCACGTGGCAATGAGAGGACCCTGTCCTTTCATTAGTCTGAGGCTTGGACCTGGCCAAAACACTGTAGCCGCGCCCCATATTTCATTGTAAACTAATTTCCTTTGCCTTCCCTTCCCAACCTGTTTCAGTTGCCCTGGGCATTTTAATGCACTTCCTACAAATGGAAATTTCACCCCCTTCCTTTTCACCTAGCTAAAACCCATTGAGCCTTTGAGATTGCATTACCAATGATGAAATGAGGGACTACTGACCAGGCAGTACATATAATAGGTGCTCTATCTATGTAATTTATAACCCTTATATAAGCCTTTTAGGGAGCTTTATTCTTCTCAATTTACAGGAAAGTTAACTGAAGCTCAGAAAATGTAAGTAACGTGCCTGAGATCACACAGCTAGTGGCAAAGTTAGCATTTGAGTTAAAATTTGTTAGTGTCCATAGTTGGGCTTTCAAGTTCAAGACCCACTTCTAGTCCCAAAAACCTTCACCTTTCTTGGACACTCTCGGGTATTCAAACCAAATTACACATTTAATAATATTTGCAGTAGACTTATTTTAGTTCATATCTTCTCTCTCCAATTCCTTTTTGGATTCCCCAAGAAAAAGAATTGTAGTTGATTCAATCCAGATACCAGTTTTGTGATTTGCACACAGAAAAAGCTTAATAAATATTTGTGGATGAGTGGACATCAGATTAATTTTCTGTTTAAAACACGTGTTTGAGTATTATTGAATATGTTTTTATCAGTGGAAGAAAACTGTAGTTTAGGTAATTTGTGAGCTGAAGCCATTGTTACCTCTGTTGCTAAGGGAAGCCAGTTACCCTGGGATACTAATTAAATGCAGCTATTGTGGAAATTAAGCCAGCAGCCTCCAGCGAGTTCAGAGAGCTGATGGGAGGAGGGAATCTGTAAGGTGTCAAGTAAGAAAATATCTTTTTTGATTTGAGGGAAGGAGACTTAAGGGAAGGGGTAGCTTGTACACTTTCAGCCCCATCACACCTCTGTAAAGCTTATTTATTTTTGTTAATGGGCAAAGAGTTTTTTCCCCATAATTAGCTCAAATAGCGGAGGCAACGTGAATAGACAGCCAGTGACTAAGATTAACAGTTTAGTCTTTGCTAGCCATTGAGGGATAAGCATCTGGAGGGGTGGGGGACTTGCGGGGGGGGGGGGGTGTGACGGACTTCAAAGCAACTCCAAGTCTGAATGTAAAGTAACTGTCAGAAGATACTTTTAACTAAGTTAAAATCCAGTTGAGCTGATGAAGGGAAAGGAAGAGATCAATAAGAATAGGTAACAGGCTTTATCTGCATTTAAAAGGTATATTTATTATGTCTAAATTGAATTTCAACTTTAATAAACAGATTTATTTGTGATTCTAGAAAAGGTCTGAACAGTGTACTTTTTTATCAACAACATACCCACGGCTCAAATTTTAGGGCTTGACCTCAAGTTGTTCTAACAGACTAGTTCCACCTAGTGATAGTGTACCTAAATTGCAGTTTGTTTTTCTGAGAAAGGAAGATGTTGTCTTTACAAGTGGTCACTGAAGCACTGAAGTCATGAAATTATTTAACAGCTGAGCACAGCCTTCGTGAGAGGCCCTAGATTAGGGGCAGTGATGTGTCTGGGGAAGGGAGAGTGAGTGCTTTGCATAATGGCTAAGTGAGAGAATAAAACTTTTGACTAACAGCAGAAGGTAAGAGCACCAGGCCCCACAGGAAACATAAAATAATATTTAGAGATCACGGTAGGTGAGATTAACTCTCTCCCTACTGACTCATGCTGTGGAAAGATCTATACAAGAGATGTACCACATGAGACAAAGCTGCAGGGAAGTGAGGAAGAAAATCCCAGGTGGAATTCTGACCAGAAGGACAAGAGGACACAATGAAATCTAGCACTAACATGGTCCCCCCCTCTATAAATAAAATAATTTGATAAAGTAATTATTCAAGTTCACCAGAGTGACACAGAGATGTTCTTAGCCCCAAACTCACATATTCAAATGCCTCCTGCTAGGTTAAGCAACTTTCACTCTGAGGATCCAAAGCTAAAAAGGCTGCAGGTGGGCCAAAATATAGGTCTGGCAATTCCCAATTAGGGCTATCTGCATTAGGAATTAGAACAACCACATCCCTCAGTGCCAGATATGTGGCAGCAAGTACTGAGCCCAAAATGTCCAGGGTGGATCAGAACTTCTGTAATTCAGATAGAGGTGAGTTTGAGAGCTCATCATAAGGGAAAGTTTCACCAAGCTCACTGACCCGCAGGTATAGGCTTTGGGCTGCTGCATGAATATTTGGAGTACTAGACCCTTTAAAATACTCTCTAGACTTCACAACCTTTTTTCTTCCATGGATACATGCAGCTCTACTGGAAGCAAAAATGTTTGCTCAGCCTATATATCCCACCCCCACATCATTTTTCTTCAGGCCACAGCTTCCTGGTCATACCCATACTTCACTTGTGACCCATCTCTGGGACAGCCAGTGAGCATCTGTGGCCCTCCTTCTGTGTCCCTGGTATTCAGGCAATTTCTAAAAGCCAAACTTGAACTGAATACATAGATTTCCAAGGGGATCTTCTAGGTTCCTCCTAGGTTACAGGGGGTAGAGCATGAAGGAGTAAGATTCAGGAATCTTAACAATACCCATCCAGTTTTTTCTGATTCAGCAGATCAGCAGTCAAGACCCTGGATTGGATTTTGCCCCAGTACTTCCAGTTCTACCTTCTATCAGAATTTCCCCCCATTTTATCAGCCTTCATCGATCTACTCTTTTTGGATTTATATAATAGATGATTAAGGGTTGTGGGCTTTTAAAAGACTCCACAAACCAATCAGTAAATGGTTACCTGAAGCAGAAATCCCCTTCACAGGACTCCAATATATGCCAATCTAACACCTGCCTGACCACCCCTCACCACACTTCAACTAAGGCAGAACCCACCATTTCACCAGGCAGCCATTCCAACCCCTATAACCTCTATAAACAACCCTGGTAGCCAAAAATATCTCTTCCATCCCACTGATCTCAAATCTTTCCATGTTATAGCTTGAATCCACGGGGAAAAATTGGTAACATTTCAACAAAAATTGTTTAAAATATTTGCAAATTTTCTGGTTAAAACTACTTTGTTTTGAAAGTGATGCTGTCTCCTACAGAAAACTATTTGTAGACATTCTTTTGCTAAAGTAGTTTGTAGTCATTCCCCTGGGTGTGTGTCTTCTATTTTGGCAATGATCTCAGAATCCTTGCCACAAAGGGCCAAACGAAATGCTAAATCCCTTCCAGCGTCTTTGGACAGACAGATATATTGGTGGTCAGCTACAGAGGGCAGCTTGGAAACTGAAATCAATCTGCTTTAGCCTCTGCGCTTTAGCAGCATTTTCTCAAATTGCTCTTCTCTGTTGCTAGTTGCTGTAAGGCACCTTCTGTTAAAAGGGAAATTTATGCATGTAAACCCCAAGAAACACCTGTCTAGCACAGACCCTTGAAACCATAAATTAACATCAAATAGGAGAACAGAAAATAGAAAATTTTGTGGATGGAAAGAATTCCCTGTTTTTCCTTGCAAAAGTCATCAGGCATGACTTTGACTTAAACGGGTATAAAATAATAATTCATTATCAGGATTGAATTAAAAAGTCGTGAGAGCCAGAAAGGGTTCCTTGGGGAGAGAAAGGAGATAGTGACTGGCATGTTTCATCACTCTAGGGGGAACCACTTAACAATCTTAAGGATATGGAGAAGGCTCCAAATAATTGTTCCCTGGAAGCAAATGAAGCAGGTGTCAGAGAGGAGATCTAGGAAACAGGTTGAAACCTTACAGAGCATGGAGTGTCTTGAGATAATAAAATCAGTTAGCATTGAGAGTGTGGTTGTCCACATGGAGCTCCAGCTATGTCTAGGCAAATGAATACAGCAGAGAACAGAAAATGCCAGTCTAGTCCCAGGTACTGATGTATTCCCAGGGAAGGTGAAAGTATTGATAGAGAGTCAATATAGGAACTTGGAACACCAGGCCTAAAGTCTGACTTATAAGGGGTGAGAATGGAGAGCAAAGCATGTCTAGAATGAAAGAACTGAAATTGCTGCTAGGATTTCTGCTCCAATAGCAACAGTTCAGGAAAAAGTGAAGCAGAGCTTACAGGTGGGGTGGGTAGTTACTTGCCTCTGCTAGAGGAGCTGAAAGAAGTCCAGGAATTAAGATGGGAGCTTATGGGGCTAACCCTGATTGCATTCCTCAAAATCCTATTGTTCTCCATACAAAAAAACTTAAAAACCTGGCATTCTATGTTTTATTTTTTATTACAATAAATTTATCAAAACTAACTCCAGAGCACATATATAGAATATACAACCAAATCAATAACCATATAAGAAACGGAGAAAATTGCCAATGAACTATTCTCCCCTGATAGCACCAGGCCCAAATTGTTTTATGAAAAAACAAACCCACCACACAACTCTGTAGTTTAGACCTAAGAAGACCATTAAAATAAATATACTGTAAGAAAGAAAAAATATTGCAAAATAATCTTTTCTATAGCCGAAAAAGTGTTCTCAAGTATTTTGTATTAAGATTTATAGTATCACTCAAAATTAATTCCAACTTACAGTTTATTTGCCTAGGAAAAATAGATTTTATCCTTTAAAAATAGTAGAAATCAATAAAATGGGTGACGTAAAATAAAAATTAAAAAATGCAAGTGTTCATATATATATGCACCTTTTTAGATGTCTTGAAAGAATATATGACATTTGTAATTGCAATTATAAGAACAAATAAACAGGAAAAAACAGATTCCAGAAATAGACCTAACTAGAAAGTATAAACAGAATATTAAAAAAAAAAGTAAAACATTTGTTGGGTTATAAAAGTAGGTTTAAATGAATAAAATGACATACTTTGTTCATTAAATTTACCTATAATATTAACATGATCTTATTAAAACAGTAACAGGGATTTTTAAAAATATGTTTTTATTGATTTCAGAGAAAGGAAAGGAGAGGGAGGGAGAGATAGAAACATCAATGTTGAGAATCATTGATTGGTTACATTCTGCACGCCCCCTACTGGAGATTGAGCCTGTACCCTGACCAGGAATTGAACCCTGACCTCCTGGTTCATAGTTCGATGCTCAACCACTAAGCAACACCGGCCTAGCAAGATATAATTCTTTTTAATGGCCACGTAATATTTCATTGTATATATGTAACACAACTTTTTCATACAGTCATATATTGATGGGCACTTGGGCATTTGGTTTATTTCCATATCTCAGCTATTGTAAATAATACTGCAGTGAATGTAGGGGTGCACATATTATTTCAAATTAGTGTTTTGTCTTTCTTCAGATGTATACACAGAAGTTGAATGGTTGGGTCATGAGGCAGTTCTACTTTTAATTTGTCAGTAAACTGATTCTTAAAAGAAGTGACAAGGACCTAGACACAGAGGGAACTCATGAAAAAGAGAAGTGGTGAGGGAATCAAGACATAGACAAGGAAATTGATTAAGAGGATAGGAAAACTGCCCTGGTCATTGTAGCTCAGTGGTAGAGCATTGGCTCATGCACTGAAGGGTCTTGGTTTGATTTCTGGAAAAGGATATGGATGGTTGTTTCTCCCTGTTTAGAATGTCTAACTCAGGGTTTGGAAGATGCCTTGATTATATTCATGGAGGCTGAGACCAGAACACCAAGTCACAGGCTCAATGGATGTTATTAGACATTACAGGTGGTGTTTGTATCTTATAAGGAATTGGAAATCATACCTTTCAGTTAAGAATTTTGATTGTCTAGCCACTATACTGTACACCTAAAACTCATACAAAATGATATTGATTGTAAACTGTAATTGATAATAAATAAATACATAAATAAGTAAATAAATGTGAAAAGAAGAATTTTAATTCCATTACCCACTAGGTGTCTTTTTTCATAGATCTGAGTTGGAAAGCTCTCCAAAATTTTCTTCTGTTAGTGGCCATTATTGTTAAAGCTTTCTGTTGCTTTTCCCCCTACTGTGTAAATGAAGACATACTCTCTGGCACTTCTTTTATGTATAAGTTTTACTAGTAAGGGCAACTTTTTGATAAATATCTTTTGTGTACATTATCCTATTGAGTTCCCACAATAATACAGAGAGAAAGTAATTGTTATTTCCTCCAGGTTATATATGAGAAAACTGAGGATATATTGACTTTAGCTTGGTCAGAGGCTCAAGTAAAAGATAAGTGAATATTGTTAGACAAACAAAAGAACTCCTGGATCTCAAGAGAATAGCTATTGGCGGTGAGTGAAAAGGGGGTGGGTAGGCAAAGGTTTTTCAATGCTGGCAATTATCAAGTATCCAGATGGTTTTAACTAATAATTCCCAACATGTTCCATGTTATGACAAACTAATTTTGTTTAATTTTACTAATTCCCCAAAGCAATATGTGGGTTCTTAAAATTAATTAAAGTCGAATTAAATATTATGTTAATTAAACATGGCTTTAAATGAATTTTAAATGATGTGAATTGGTTTTACCTCTTGGGATAACTGCAAATTGCCTATCCTGATTTTGTAACAACTTGGAGTATTAGGAACTAAAATTAGAGGACTGATCCAGAATATCTGTCGAATCTCTGAATTTGTGTCTTAGGAGGTTTGTCCTAGATGCATTTTTGGAATTCTGGAAATTCAAGTGTGATGGAAAAGTTCCTTCTTATAGGGATAACTGATTCTCCTCAGATTTGCCTTTATTTTAATCACTCTCTTTAGGCTACTCATTTTCCTCAATGCTATCACTATAGTAGGGAAACTAGCTGATCATCTGCATTGAGGTCAATCCCCATTTATCTCTCTGTCCTGCTTATTTCTCCATTCACTGTACCTATGGCCAGGGTCCTGACAACTTGTTTTCCAGACATCACAGGGTTCATCAACTCCAGTGTTCCACCTTCTATTCTACAACTTCTGCTACTGTGATACTCCTTTAGTCATGCTGGTATGTTTTCTTCCTTCTTCTCTGTAACTTGGAAACCTTTAATTCCATCTACACTGCATCCATAAACATCCCTCATCCTTACTATCTTCAGAAGGCTCTCAGCTCCAGGGCAAGCATAACTTCTCTTGCCTGGACACCCACCTGGCTACTTTCAGCCTAGGTTATAAAACCTAGGCATTTGCCTTCTTCCCACATCTCCATCCTTGGAATGAACACTCACTGGGTTGGCATTGGTGGTTTTAGTGCTCTACCCAGAAATAATATGGACATTCAACTCCATAATCTGAGAGAAAATGTCTGATAAAATATTTCAGAATATCAGTCTTTTCTCTTTTTTACCTGTCAAATGAAATCCTTTGAGTTCACATGAGATTTTATCATAGAAGATAATTCATCTTCCTAGTAACTTTATTTAGCCTACGTTCCTATTTATGCAGTTAATAAAATGCAGTCACATTCTAAATTGTGCGTTTCATTTTTTTTTTTTTGCTTTGAGAACATTGATAGAAGCTATTGTTAGATATATGTTCTTCCCATCAGTCTTTTTAAAGTTCTTTGTTAAAAATTACTCATGTAGTCATTAGAGTTCATCCATACACGGGGGTATTACACAACTATTAAACTCAAATGGAAGAATTTTTATCCATGTGCATATTTTTCTAATATATTTTAAGTGAAAATAACATAGTATAAAATAGTATTACATTATTTGACTGAAAGCACACATATACAGACACATATGTATGCATTTATTAAAAGAACATACACCAAATACTTAGCAGTTGTCTCTAGGTGCTGATTTATATATTTCTTTTCTTTCTCCATATTTTCCAAGGTTGTAATAATGACCATGTCATTCTTTTATAATCAGAAAAGGAGTAATTTTAGATAATTCAGTTAGTTATGAGGGTCAACTAGCATGTGTGCAAAAGGTGGAAATTCTTACTGTAGAGAAATTAGCATCTTTGTTATTTTGAATAGAGGTTACTTTAAAAAGTAGGAACATATCTCTAAAATTAAAATGGAAGTCAGGGGTAACTTACTGAGTTTGAAATAGTCACTTTTCACATCACTTTTCTAGAAAAGCATAAATTAAAACCAATTTTTATTTTAGTTTTCTTCAAGTGCTTAAAATTTTTCTTCTCTGGGGCCCATATTTTATGTTCCCTAAGAGAAAGGGCCATCTATTCTATATCCTTTGTCATCTTCCACCTCTCTCCCCAAATAATGTGGACATTCAACTCCATAAACTGAGCGAAAATTTCTGATAAAATATTTCAGAATATCAGTCTTTTCTCTTTTTTACCTGTCAAATGAAACCCTTTGAGTTCACATGAGATTCCTAGTATAAATTTGTATACACTCAGAATTCTACCAGTGTCAACTACCTGGGCTCAGTCAGCTTGTGCAAATATAGTGGAGTCCCCCTTAAGCCTGAGAGGTCATCGGAGAGTAAGGTCTAGTTAAACATTGTATACATAGTAAGCTGGGTAAGTACCATTTAGAACACAGTCTTGCAGCAAATTCAGAGTAAACAAAACCTGGTGCTTTTATTGGATATCCGAAAGATGTAGAATTCTAAAAGCAAAAAAAAGAAAAAAGAAGAAAAAGATAAGAAAGATAGTGAGCATATATTACGTCTGGACACTAGTCTAATGAGTGTGTACATATCACCTCATTTAAATCATATTATCCCTATTTTACAGATAAAGAAACAGAGACATTGAAAAGTTAAGTAACTTGTCTAAGGTCAAATAATTTGGAAATAAGAAAGATTGGTCTCAAAGTTTGGCAGTCTGATTCAGAGCTTGTACTCTTAATCACTACACTATACTGCCAGGTAAAGATAAAAGAAATCCTCTCTAAGCAGAACTAGTTTTGTGGACATATGATCCGTGCAGTGGCACAGGGCCTTGAGCTCAGAAGGGCCTTGAACTTGGGGTTTAATACCACTGCCTTGATTTTTTAATAATTTGAATTCCTTCTTTGTAAGTGAAATCTAAAATGTGATGGAACAATTGAATATGCACTGGGAGCTTGAAGTCTTTGCTAGCACATAATTCAATTTTTCAATGTCTCTCTACCTCCCTGGAACAGATTCTTGGCTGCCCACTCTCCTGTTCCTTAGTACCTTAGTACACAGCCTCTTCCTCTTTGTCTCACATAGTAACTGCTGTACCCTTTGCCCTAAGAGGCCTGATCATGGGCGAAGGGAGGATTGGGGTCTGTTGGTATACATGCCCTGCAACATTCCAGGGTTGGAGGTGATGACAGGATTCTTGCCTCAGGTTCATAGTTCATTAGGCAGATGACTCAACAGGGCTTATTGTCCACTCTGATCCAGGTACCTAGCGCATCCTAGTGCAGAGGTTGTAATACCCTTAGTAGTCACCTGTTTAGCATGGGTTGTGACAACTGGCCCAAGGGAAAGGGATATGCCTGTCTCAAGTTACTTACTCTTGATCAGGATACAATGCATCTGTCCAGCAGTTGGTCCACCACAACACATACATTGTGTCACATGGTGGCATTGCTGGGCACTTGAGAGGTTCTGCACTTGCCCAAAAGTATTCCTGTGCCCGAGAGGGTGTGACATTAAATAGAAAATTTAAAACACCATGCCAAGTTGAGAGAGATACTGCAGTAGAAAGGAAAAAAAAACCCTATATTTAATGGCACTTTTTCCTGCCTTTTGAATGAGGAACTTCTCATTTACATATTGCACTGGGCCTACAAATTACATAGCTAATCTTTACTGTAAGGATTGTGTATTACTAACGTATTTTGGTGTACTCTTTATATGCACTACTTCCTGCATAGAAATAATGAAAGCTGATGAGGTTGTAGCTATCTCTAGTCTGGCTGGGGTTATTTAGAGGATAGGGGACACTTCTACTTGTCAAGGAGATATATACTAAATCTGTGTTTTCAGTTCAATCCGATGAGGCCGATTTTGTCCCACCCTCCCAGCTGTATTAAGTATCCCACATGAAAGGGGACTGAAAAATGAGGTAGCAGATGTTATTCTGAGGTATGAATTAGGAGTCCTAAATTCTAAATCTGCTTCTGCCACTGACTAGGTTAGTACTGTTTAGAATGTTGCTTTCCCTTTGGGGCCACTGTTTTCTCATATATGAAAAGAGCTGTTTCAATTAACCTAGTATTTTTAGGCTGTTACATTTCTAGAGAGGTGCCTAAGAGAGAGAGGTGAGTGCTAGGCAATGGGGCTATAGGTGCCTCATATTTTTCACCCAAACCTATTCCACTTCTATGTTTTATATATTTTCATTCTGCATTGGAATTCACTTAAAGAAATAAAGCTTAAAAAAATTAAAACCCATCATGATGATCTCTATGGAACATTCTACCTCTGACTTCTGACTATGAAAGTCTTTAACATTGACTTCTACAAAGAGGATGGTCTTCATACCAGAAAAAAATCTTCCATGAGCCTGGATCAGTGACCAGAGAAGAACAGAAATCCAGAGAGTATAAGGAGTTGCAGGTTGAACAGCTGGTTGGTATAGAGCTGAAAGATAAGAACAATGAAGAAGAGATTCAGGATTCCTACTGCGGGTTGAGATAAGAAATGTCTTCAAACTAGGAGATTCAGGTAGAAGCTCATGCCTCAGGAGGTTTCCTCCATTACATGATAGAATATAGCAATGCCTGGTGGACAAAATGAACTGACTAAGGAAAAAGGTTAGTTGAGGGTAAATTTTAACCACTAATTTTTTTGAGCCTTTACCAATTTCTAGGCCCTATGCTAGACCTGGGGTGGGAGATAAAAAAAAAATCACCAAATATGTCACAATCCTTCCAAAGTATTTCAGTATAAGGTGAACAAAATAGAAATTCTGAAAAAAAATGCACAGAGTATTCTATAAGGCCAAGTGTCATAATGCTACAATAAATGTGCAAAGTACAATGGGAAAACTGTCTGAATACTCACTTCCATCTGAAATGTCAGGAAAAGCTATATGTAAAAGAAGATGGGATTTAAGTTTGGACTTTAAAAAATCAATAGAACTTGGAGAGACAGGACATGGAGAGCTTTGCATGCCAAATTTAGGAGTTTGGAATTTATCTTATATGCAAAGAGAGATATGAAAAAGTTTTAAGCGGTATGCAAGATAGGAGAAGGATGATCTGGTCAGATTTACATTTAAACCACTGTGGCTGTTATGTGAAAAGTAGATTTCATAGGATTAAGGTTGGATTCAGAGAGAAAGAATAAAAGACCATTTTGCTAATCCAGGGGAAAAAAAAAGGAGTGTGCCATGATCTGGAACAGTGACAATAGCAGTGAGAAGAAACTAATTCAAGAGGCCTTAGGGAGGGGGGACTGACAGGATTTGGTAATTATTAAATACTAGGGGCCCAGTGCACGAATTTGTGCACCTTGAAAGGAATTGTAGGTTGCAAGGCTGTGGTGGGCACAGGGGTGGGTCTCGGCCCATTCTCCTTGCCCCCTTCCAGCCCCTCTCACTGCAGCCCCGGGACCCCTGTCTGCCAGCAGCCCAGCCCCGCTCCCACCTCTGCAGCTCCCATGTGCTGATGGCACTGGCCCTGCTCACACCTGCTGATAGCACCAAGCAATCAAGGCCAGCACTGGGCAGCAGCAGTGGGTGTGAGCAGTGGCTTCGGTGCCAGCATGGTACCATCAGCAGGTGCGAGCGGGGCTGGCACCTACAGCAGGTGAGAGTGCCTGGCAGGACCTTGCGTGCAGGAGCAAAGAATTTTCAGTAACCACCAGAGGCTCGCCCTGATGACAGCGACCTGTGCCCTGCTTTGGTCTGGCACCCTGCTCACCTGCTCCACCATCCCATTGTGGCTGATGCCCAATATGTTCTGCACATGCCTCCTGGTGGTCAGCACATGTCATAGCGACCTGTTGTTCGGTTGTTCCACCGTTCAGTCTATTTGCATATTAGGGTTTTATATAGAGAGATAGGATGTTCAGGGGAAGGGAAATGTCAAGGACTGACTCAGGTTTTAGGCTTAAGAAATGGGATGGTATCATTCACTTTGATAAGGAACAAGGGAAAAGGATGAGCAGGTTTAGAAAGTTTTAGTTTTTGATTGTTACATTTGAAGAGCCTGAGGAACTTCCAAGTGGTGGTAGCTGAATATAAGAATTTAGAGCTCTAAGAAAACTGTTTGTCACATCTCACAACTGGGGCTTAGGAGTCTTTGGCTGATGCCTGCTAAGGCTAGACAGTTTCTGACAATAGAAACAGGAGCAAAACTGTTCTTGGGGTCCCAAAATTATGTCTGACCTAATATAGATAAATGCTACTACTTTCTGTTTTTTCTTCCAGCTTGAGCCGATTAGATTATTCCCCCCCAACTAGTTGGTCTCTCTGTCTTCTCTAGGCCTGGGTTTCCTCATCTATAAAGGTAATATATTAAGGTTTTATATTCCTAAGATATAGAATTGTGTGTGTTTTTATCAATAGCCTGTTGGGCTCAGCTGGTGTGGTTAAGTAAAGCATTAAGTATATATTAGGTGCTCACTGAATTCTACTTTCTTCATTCCTTTATGACCACTCCTACTTATGTATTTATTACTTTTTCTCTCCATTACACCAAATAGAAGTGGAAGTATGGTGTGTACACACTATTATTATTTTACACCAATAGAAGTGAACTTTAAAGAGACTGGCTGAAGTATAATCTCTATAATCCTTAACCATTACACACACACACACACACACACACACACACACACACACACACACAGTTTGGCCAGAGTAGATGAAAGAAGAGTCTTTTACTTGTGTTAGTTATTCATTCCTTATTGCTCCACCCAAACTGTTGGAGTTAACTCCTGCTGCTGCTCAACACAGCAGCCTGCCCAGAGGAACAGTCAACAACTTATACCTCCAAATGGGGAGATTGGAGGAGAAAATATTGGGCTAAGTAGAGATAATGGAGAGAACACTGTTTTTAGAGACAAAAGACATGGGATCTTACTCCTGACACTAATTTATATTGTCTTTCAGGGAAAAGACCACTTAACTTCTTTGAGAACCATATTTTCTCATCTCTAAAACAGAATAAACAATTCCTGCTACACTCCTCTTTTAGGGTTCGCATGAGGATCAAATAAGATAATGAATGCGAAAGTACTTTATAAACTCTGAAGGGTGATACAATACACATGGAACAGATCCCTATTATTGTTCTATCATGGAGGGTGGGAGAAGGAGGAGAAATGCGTCAATATGATCATTTTCTGCTGCTTCTTTCAGCTCCTGCTTACAGAGCTGCACTCAGTGCCCTCCCACTCACCCCCTACACACACATCATCTGTTCTGTCTCCCCACAGTAAAAGTTTCAACCTTTGAAGTTTTAAACAAATAGCTTTTAGCTGTTCACATATCTTGAATCATTAAAAAACATGTTTTTAATGTTAGTTTTACGCACTTGTATATTTTTAAAATTTCACATTTTAAAATAACTCTATTCCTTGACGTCTGTATTCATTGTAGGTATTCAATAAATATAAATTAAATTGCCGGGGTCCAACCCCAGCAGGTCCAGGGGTTCCCAAAGGTGTAGACGGAGTCAGCAAAGAAGGAATGACACGGAGACAGCATTCAGTTGATCAGCAGCCTAGCCAGGATCTCTAGCCAAGTTCTGTTCAGGCTCTCCAGCGAAGTTCTGGTTAGGATCTCCAGCCAGGTTCTGTGTCCATGTTCTCTTGCTAGGTTCTCCAGCCAGATTCTCCAGGTTCTCCAGCCAGGTTCAGTCACCAGGTTCTAGTCAGGTTCTCTTGCCATGTTCTATCCAGGTTCTGTAGCCAGGTTCTGTCTCTAGGTTCTTCAGCCAGGTTCTCTCACTAGGTTCTGTTGCCAGTTTCTGTCCAGGATCTTTTGCCATGTTCTCTCCAGTGAAGTTCTTCTGTCTCTAGGTTCTGTGTAGGTTCTGTCTTCTTTGGTTCTGTCTTCTAAGTTCTGTCTCATTACATCTGTATTTATACCAGTTGATTCCAATCCTATCAATCTCTATTCCAAAGGTTAGGGCGTTTCTTATCTCCATTCCAGGGAGTAAAGATTATGTAGCTTAAGCATGATTGTTCATAGTTAAAGTGATTAATTACCCGCCTGGCACTTAGTTAAGAGGTTTTATTCCCTCCCTAACTTCAGGGGAAAATCCCTACCTGGGGAAACAACCTTTCTCAGAGACCTTGGTTAAAACACATAGTGCCAAGAAGGTGAGCAAACATATTAAGAACAGTATGCCATATATGCCAGGTCCCTTGAAACAGCAATCATGGACCGGCTCCCGGCATTAAATGAATAAGTGACTATTAGTCTTTAGGACACTGTGAAATCTTTTTTTTAATTAAAATAAGATTGAGTTTATTTTTCTTCCCAAAGGAAATAAATATTCAAAAATTAAGACTTTATTAAGAAAATTATTTGATACACCCCAACCACACATGGCACTGCATTAACTAGTATCAATATAATAGCCAGAATTGGTGTATTATTAACATGGATA
Organism: Myotis nattereri; assembly: GCF_964212035.1. Lineage (NCBI taxonomy): Eukaryota > Metazoa > Chordata > Mammalia > Chiroptera > Vespertilionidae > Myotis > Myotis nattereri. The sequence continues at coordinate 120,477,054 of NC_138078.1, forward strand.
ATGTGTCTTGGATATTAACTTATTGAGAATAATGAGGCACTCCTTTTATTTGTTGAATAAATAACCATTCATGTTTAAAAAATTAATTCATGCACTATCCCTAAAGGCATGTACATTTATAGTACTGGTTCTTTAAAAAAAAATTGGTTACTCCTCTTTTAAGACCTTTAGTTACATAGTTCACTGGTAATCTTTCAAAAATAGCATAGCATTTAGAATTTAAATATAGGCACACTTATTTATTTATTCAATAGAATTTCTTGAGTGTTTAATAAATACACTCTTCCAAAAGATCATATGTTCCAACCCACCCATTTCTAGATAAAGAAACAGAAATCCAAAGAGATTAAGTTAGAAATTACTTTATTATGAAATGCTCTTAGAATTGTTTATTTTATTTTTTATTAAATTTTTTTAATGTTGACATAATTCCAAGTGTCCTTTTTTTCTCCACCTTTTGCCCACCTTCACCTACACCCACCTCCCCTCCCTTGGCCTTCACCAAACTATTATTCGTGCCCATGGGGTATGCATATGTTTTTTAGCTAATCCATTCACCTTCTTAATTCAGTCACTCTCACCCCTCTTCTCTCAGGCACAGGCCAGTCTGTTCCAAGTATCCATACTTCTGATTCCATTTTGTTTGTCAGTTTATTTTGTTGACTAGATTCCACATATGAGTGAGATCATATGGTATTTGTCTTTCTCTGACTGGCTTATTTCACTTAGCATAATACTTTCGAGGTCTATCCATGCTGTTGCAAAGGATACAAGTTCCTTCCTTTTATCTACTTATGGGCACTTGGGCTTTGAGTTGTTTCCAGGTCTTGCTATTGTAAATAACACTGCTATGAACATAGGGGTGCATATATTCATTCTGAATTTATATATATACTAGAGGCCCGGTGCACAAAAATTTGTGCACTCGGGGGGGAGGGGGGTCCCTCAGCCCGGCCTGTGCCCTCTCGCAGTCTGGGACCCCTCGGGAGATAATGACCTGCTGGCTTAGGCCTGCTCCCAGGTGGCAGAGGGCAGGCCCAATCCCTAGGTGCAGCCCCTGGTTGGGCTCAGAGCAGGGCTGATTGGGGAGTTGGGGAACTGCCCCCTGTCATGCACAGAGCAGGGTGGATCAGAGGTTGCAATGCCACCCTCAGTCACGCTCAGGGTAGGACCGATGGGGGTTGGGGCACCACCCGCTGTCACACTCAAGGCAGGGTCAATGGGGAGGTTGCAGCGCCACCCCCTGTCACGCACAGAGCAGGGCCAATCAGGGGGTTGGGGCGCTGCCCCCTGTCACGCACAGAGCAGGGCCCATCAGGGGGTTGGGGCTCCGTACCATGTCATGCACAGAGCAGGGCCCATCAGGGGGTTGGGGAGCTCCCCCCTGTCACGCACAGAGCAGGGCCCATCAGGGGGTTGGGGCACCGCCCTCTATCACCCACAGAGCAGGGCCGATCAGGGGGTTGGGGCGTCGCCACTGTCACACTCAGGGCAGGGCCGATGGGGAGGTTATGGCTCTACCCCGTCACACACAGAGCAGGGCCCGTGGAGGGGGGTTGGGGCACCACCATCTATCACCCACAGAGAAGGGCCGATCAGGGGGTTGGGGCGCCGCCACTCTGACACTCAGGGCAGGGCTGATGGGGAGGTTATGGCTCTACCCCGTCACACACAGAGCAGGGCCTGTGCGGGGGGTGGGGGGGTGGTTGGGGCACCGCACCCTGTCACACACAGAGCCACAGGGTGATCAGGGGGTTGGGGAGCTCCCCGCTATCAGGCACAGAGCAGGGCTGATCAGGGGGTTGGGGTGACTTCCCCTGTCATGAACAGAGCAGGGCGAATAGGGAGGTTGCGGCCCCACCCCCTGTCACACACAGAGCCGCAGGGCAATCAGGGGGTTTGGGCGCTGCCCCCTGTCACACTGATCCCAGTGCTGGGAGCCCTCTCAGCTCCGCTGTTCCCAGTGCTGAGAGGCCTTGCGGCTCTGCTGATCCCAGTGCTGGGAGGCATATTACCCTTTTACTATATAGGATAGAGGCCTGGTGCATGGGTGGGGGCTGGCTGGTTTGCCCTGAAGGGTGTCCGGGATCAGGGTGGGGGTCCCCACTGGGGTGCCTGGCCAGTCTGGGTTAGGGGCTGAGGGCTGTTTTCAGGCTGGCGGGTGACTGAAGCTTCCAACCGTTCCTTTTTTTCTTTTTTCTTTTATTATTCTGGGCCAGCTTTAGCTCTGAGGCTTGGCTCCAGCTCTGAGGTCTCTGCTGCTGAAAGCAGGTATCTGGTTTATTTGGGTTCTATAATCGAAACACTGTATCAACTCCAGCTCTGAGATCCCGGCGGGATGAAAGCAGGTTTCTGGGGTTTTGTTTAGCTTCTATATTTGTAACAATGTTTCAAACTGCAAGCTCAGAGGCCAGCAAGGTAGCGGGGGAACATTGGTTTCCCCATCACTGAAGCAAGCAAGCCTCATATTAGCTTCAAGCTGCCTGACTGCCGGCCACCATCTAGGCTGGCAGTTAATTTGCATATCTCGTTGATTAGCCAATGGGAAGGGTAGCGGATGTACGCTAATTACCATGTTTCTCTTTTATTAGATAGGATACACACACTGAGTGGCCAGATTATTATGACCATCTAACGTGTGTAGGCAAATTAGCTATAATTTCGTGCTGAAGTTGCTAGACGGCCAGATCATTATAAACGTCTGAATAGCACAACATACCTAAGTATCATTGCTAATCAAGTTCATTCTATCATGTTGATGACGTATCCCAATGGAGATGGCTTCTTCCAACAAGACAATGCGCCTTGCCACAGTGCTCATATTGTGCAGGGGTGTTTTTAAGAACACGAGGGAGACTTTACCTAGCTTAGGTGGCCCCCACAATCACCAGATCTCAATCCAATTGAGCATTTGTGGGACGAAGTTAAAAGAGCCATCAGGCAGCTGGTTCCACAACCATCAAATCTCACAGAACTGGACAGTGCTATTCATCAGGCACGGTGTCAGATTCTTCACATCACCTTTCAACATCTCACGGAGTCAATCCCAAGAAGAATCTCCACAGTATTGAAGGCAGAAGGTGGCCCAACGAAATACTGATGGGATGGTCATAACAATCTGGCTGGTCATAATAATCTGGCCACTCAGTATATATATGCCTAAGTGACCATCGCAACTGAATAGATGACCAAACAGGCTGTGTGGGGGGTTGACCTGGCCCACGGGGGGGGGGGGAAGTTCGTGGCAACCAGGTCAGCGGGGGGGCAGTGAGGGGTGACCAGGCTGGCAGAGAGGGGCCATGAGGGGTGAGCAGGCCAGTGGGGGGTGTGCAGTTGGCAGTGACCAGGCTGGCATTGGGTGGCAGTAAGGGGCTACCAGGCCAGTGGGGTGGGGGCAGTTGGGGGTGACCAGGCTGGTAGGGGGGACAGTAAGGGGTGACCAGGCTGGCAGGGTGGCAGTTAGGGGTGACCCAGCTGGAGGGGGTGACAGTGGGGGGCAACTAGGCCAGCAGGGGGGGCAGTTGGGGGTGACCAGGCCAGCAGGGGGGGCAGTTATGGGCTATCAGACAGGCAGGCAGGTGAGCAGTTAGGAGACAGTGGTCCCAGATTGTGAGAGGGATGTTCCCAGGATGGGGCCTAAACCAGCAGTCTGACATCCCCCGAGGGATCAAGGATTGGAGAGGGTGCAGGCTGGGCTAAGGGTACCCCCTCCCCCTGCACGAATTTTGTGCACCAGGCCTCTAGTGTGTGTGTGTGTGTGTGTGTGTGTGTGTGTGTGTGTGTGTGTATATATATATATATATATATATATATATATATATATATATGTATTTATATGTGGTATTTATATTGGTATTTCTATATCTTAGGATATATTCCCAGAAGTGGAATTACTGAGTCAAAAGTAAATTGTAATGTTAGACTTGTGTGCATGGAAGTAATTAAAGTGCATAATTATCATAGTTTATGATAAGACATGTTTTGTTTTTACTGTGTTTTTTACCGAATGATCTATTTCTGTCCCAAAGTGAGCCTGAATAAAATTAGGTTAAATGTAGTATATGACATCGCAGTCTCTTAATGTTTGTTTCATCCATTTTATTTTATTGAATACTGTCTATATCTCTCATTCTGTTTGAAGAAAAAGGACAAATAAAACATGGCTATCAAAACAAACAAAAAACAAAGAGTTTAAGTGACATCTCATCATGAATTAGTGGCAGAGCTATGGTTTGAACACAGATTTCCTGATCTAATTCACTGACCTTTCCACATCACTTTCTTTCTCAATATTTTTCTGAAGTTATTGTGGATGGCACTTTTGCCTTTGATACATTAATTCTTCTAACAACAGATGAAAGGTCATCCTCTGTCACTATATTTGAGCAATATAATCTTGAGTAAATACTTCGCTCTTTTTTGGTCTTAGTTTCTTCATCAATAACATAAAGCTGTTAGATTAGGTGGTCTCTGAGGTTCTTTCCAATTTTGAGCTCTAATTTCCCATGGCTCTGAGTCAAACTGTACACAGATCATTGGTTGTTCTCAATATCTGATGGCGGGAAGCTGAAAGAGCAAGTCTCTGTAGTTCCATGAGTCTATGATATACAAACCACTGTACCCTACACTGCTCTTTCAGTCCCAGAGTGTCAGTAATATCATGTTGGTGTTTGGTCTCTGGGCAAGGCACTAAGGACAATTGAGACAAAAACATGAGAGGGATGTTTTCAAAATTTCATAACTATCCTAAAGCAGAAAAAGCTTGGTCAAAGACCTTTTCAAAGTATCCAGGTTATGTCACAATCTAACTCTATGATCTTGAACAAATTGCTCACAATTTCTGTCATCAACTCCTTTATCTAAAATGGAAATAATATTACATAACTTGAATATTTTGTAGATTAAATAAGAAAAATACATAAAGTGATTAACAGATATTTAGGTGCTTGATAAATGTTGCTTTTTTTCTCTCATTAAAAGTCCATTTTTAAAATTTTATGATTTTATGTATATGAATTGCCCAGAATACTCAAATCTAAAGAGACAAAAAGTAGATCAGTTGTTGCCAGTGCCTTGAGGAGCAGTGCAAGAATGGTAGGTATGGGTTGTTTATTGGTTTGGTTGTTTGTTTGTTTTTTTAATGTAAAATATCACATCAATTATTTTTTAAATTTTATTTTTATTGTCGAGAGTTTTACAGATGTCTCTCATTTTCCCCCTTTTGCCCCCCTCCACCCAGCTCCTTTCTTCACCACACTATTGTCTGTGTCTATGGTCTATGAAAATATGCCTATAAATGCTTTGGTTAATCTCTTTCCCCGCTCCTTCCCTTTGAGATTCCTCAGTGTGTTGCATGCTTCCATGTCTCTGGATCTGTTTTGTTTGTCAATTTATTTTGTTCATTAGATTCAACACATAAATGAGATTATGTGATGTTTGTCTTTCTCTGACTGGCTGTTTTTGCTAAGCATAATACTCTCCAGGTCCATCCATGCTGTCTCAAAGGGTAAAATATTCTTCTTTTTTCACAGGTGCATAGTATTCCATCATGTAAATACACCACAGCATTTTTATTCACTCATCTACTGATGGGCACTTGGACTGCTTCCAAATCCTGGCTATTGTAAATGTTGTAGTGAACATTGGGATGCATATATTCTTTCGAATTAATGTTTCAGGTTTCTTTGCATATATTCACAGAAGTGGAATTGCTGGGTATACTTTTAATATGCCTAAAACTCTTGACACATATGCTACCAAGTATCATATCTTTCCTTTATTTCAATATCAACCCTGATTTGATATCTTGATATTCTCATGTGTTTAGAAGTTTATCACTCTTTCTTTTTTTGGTGATGAAAAAGTCCTAAAATTGATTGAGGTGAAGGTTGCACAATTCTGAATATACTAAAAATTACTGAATGTACACATATCTATATGTGTGAATTGTATGGAATGTGAATTATTTCTCAATAAAGCTGTTAGCAAAATAAGGTAATCCTGATGAATACTGGCAAAAATAAGTTCATTATAGATTGGCTGAATCTAAATCCTCTACTGACCTATAGCAGAGAGTCCTGGTAAGCACTGGATTAGATCATTAATTTAAAATTACTTTCAAAAATTTAACAATGACAAAAGAAATGTATTCAAAGGAAATAATAAAATTGTAATTAGAGAAATAAATACATGAATAATGCAAAGAGATACCTTTCTTCCTACTGGCAAAGTTAAAAATATAAGAAAGATGAGACTCTTTAAGTTAATATGTAGATTTATAGGATTCTATAGGATATTTTATAGGATATTTTATAGACCATGACAAATTTATAGTAAAATTTAACTGGAAGAATAAGTAGGCAAAAATGCCAAAATATACTATTTTAAGTAATGATGGTAGTCTCTCAAATTTTAAACCTTACTACAAAGTCATACATATAAAAGACACTATTTAGCATTAGATTAAAAGCAAAGATTTATCCATGAAATAGCATATGTCAGAGAGAAAAGATTCAATCTCATAAAACATTTCCAGTGAGTTAAAAAGAACACACCCACCCATACACAGACACAGACATACATACACTAAAAGAACACTAACAAATAAATATTGTTGGGAAAACTATATTTGTAAGAAGAAAACAGAATTTGGATATGTACCTCACATCATATGCTTCAATAAATTTCAGATGGTCAAAAATTATTCATAAAAATCTGAACTATAAAACTAGGGAAAAGGCAAAGCAGCATTGTTTATCTAGCCATTGGGAAAATGGAAGGTATCATCAAAGTCAGGATGATGTGTTCAAATATATGACTAAAAATCTTTGCATACTGTACTATAATAAAATAAAGATAAAAAAGTAACAACCAAAAGGGAAAATATATACAATTGAGTAGAAATTTTAAAACACACCAGTGATAGCATATAAATAAATAACAAAATATATGAGGTCAATATATAAAGTTCACTAGATGAGCTTGTGGTCAAAAAACACAGACAACATGCATAGTAGGGAACACACTGAGTATATAATCACATAATAAAACATGTGACCTCAGGAAAATACAACTTAAAACACAGTTTCCTCAGCTTCTAGTATGTGTATGATTAAGACCACTGTCAGAAAACAGGTCACCATGTAAATTTCTGGAGAAATTTCTGGAACACACTATGACAATGTGTAACTGCTCTTTGCCCCACTAATTCCATTTGCAGATTATATATATATATATATATATATATATATATATATATCTGTAAGTCACCATGTTATATGTTTATGGTGATTTAATTATGTTTTAGATCCAATTCCTGCCCTCAAGAAGTCAACAATATAGTAGGGAGGGCAACTGTATATATAACATGTTCTATCATAGATATAAACACAAAGAGCAACAGGAACAAAGAAGAAAATAGTTTTCATTCCAAATTCCATGTGGGTGGAGTAGGGTGGGGGTTGGAAGAAGAAAAGTATTATGGAGGACATAGTATTTGCCATGCACCTTGAAAGATGAGTAGAGTCTGGTACGAGATGGGAGTGGTTAAAAGACATTTCATGGAAGATTCTAAGTGCTCAATAACTGGGGGATGGCCAAACACAGTCTTTGATGGTAACAGACTGAATGTCTATATAATTATTAAACACAACCAAAAGAAATATATTTTTGATATGACCTTGAGCCACATAAAACTATTACTGTACCTGAAAAAGGTCAGATAGGCACTCAGACTGCTGGATATCCACAATGTTTGTTTCAGTAAAGTTGCTCATGTTTCATAATTTTAAAAAAGTCAACAACTATATAAATATGAGCGCTAAGGCAAACCAACAATCATTTGCTCTGATCCTAATCTGGGATTAAACTTTAAGAGTAAGGAGAGTTTTGGGCATTGGGTTTCTACAGTATCTTCAGGAAAGTAAGAATGATAGTTGCTTCTTCCACTTTCACATCTCCAATGAACACAAGTTATCTGCTTGATGTGCTACCGCGGCTGCATCCTCTTTCCCACTTACATGCTAACCTACTAAATCTTTTTACCAAAGAAATTGAAATGCCTAGTCTCCAAATCCCTGAGTAATAGAACATGAATTAGGAGGACTCAGAACATCTGTCTTGTTTTACTAAGTCTACTGACAGGGGAAAAGAAAAGCCCCCAGGATTGGGAACCTTAGTTTATATAAGCTTGGAATTCATCAGTTCTGATTTCTGCCTGCTACATTCTTACCCAAATTTATTGTGTTTCCTCTCCAGAAATAAAATAGAAATGTTAAAAGCAATTTAGAGTTACTCAAAGAAAAACTTGTTTCCCTGCCTGAAGTTTTCAAGTTGTAGTCCCAAGCAGATATCAGTTTTACTGAATGACCAAAATCAGCAGCTCTTGAAAGGGCCCACGCCATGGCTTGCTCCCCTCCACTCCAAATGGAGGGATTTCAAAAAAAAATGCACAATGCCACTAAACTTACCTACAATGTCTTGTTACTTTTATCAAGGATCCTGTCATCATTTCACCCATCTTCCCCAATTGTTTATTTTAGAAGGACTGAGGCCTTTAGCTTCTTGGAATGCCATTCATATAAATAGCCACACATGGGCCAACTGTGTTGTATAATGCAAACAATACACATCATGTAATACAGAATCGTTCTCCCCTGAGAGAATCTGAAGCTAATTGGAAGGTTACTAGGTAAATAGGCTCTCCTTCCTTAATCAAATCTTGTTTGTGCAAATATTAGAAAAACTCATGTCACTAATATTTTAAATTCAAATCCCACTCAAATCTATTACTATACTTTTATTTTTTTTAATGTCCCAGTGAGATTAGTATGCCATTTTTGGTATACACTTACGTATCTGGGCTTATTAAGATCAGACCCTATCTTGAGGCCCCAAATTAGAAAAAACAATGAGCAGATTATCTAAAGAGATGAGCTCTGGCCTCAGCTTTGCCACTAACTAGCCATCCAAACTTTAGCTAATAACTCTCACTTTCTGGACCTCAGTATTTTTTTCCTGTAAAACAAGTTACTGGACTGGACAATTTACAGGTTTTTCATCACTTCTAAGATTCAGTGAGTTTAGGTTCACAGACATGTTTCAAAGGCAGCCAACTCCATAAAATGTATTGTAAAGTTGGAAATATATTGGCTTTTCAGTAAAACAAACTTCAGCCTGAATTTGGATTTACCACTATCAGTGTTACTTTCACCTAGTTGACCTCTCCAAGCCTTACCTTCCTTGTAAAAAGGAGGTAGTAACACTAACCTCATATGGTTATGGTGATAATTAAATAAGAACACATAGGTAAAGAACATGATACATGATAGCCTCTCAATAAATGGTAGCCATTATTAACAGCTACTGGTATATAGGCTAGCACACTGTAAAATTCTCTTTATACCATATTTGTACATTACTTATTTATAAATATATTTCTAGCTTTCAAAATAAACATGTAAATATTTTATCTAGTAAATATGCTTTTAAATAAAAATCCTTTATAATAAAAGACTAATATGAAAATTGCCCCCTCTACTGGGAATTCAACCAGGAGTTCGGCCAAGAGTTCAACCAGGAGGTGGGCCTGGCCAGCCAACTGCCCATGGCCCCTCCCCCCCCAGGCAGGCCCAGCCCAATTGGCCCTGATTGGGGTGGGCTGACCAGACCCCACCCATGCACAAATTCATGTACTTGGCCTCTAGTACATAAAATAAGATAATCACAGATCTTCTCTACTTCCCCAGTCAAAGACTAGATTACCAAGAGTGTAATTACTATTTTAGCAACCTGATTTACATATAAGGAAACCAAAGTGATATGATCAGTCCAAAATTCCACAGTGAGTTAATGACAGAATTGAATCTAGAACCCAGGTCAACTCATTTTCAGATCAGTAGATTTTACACACACAACTGATACACTTTAGGCTAGGCTATACTGCTACTAACAGTTTGTGGTGTCAGGCAATAATAGTAATAATAATAATTTTCATTCACTCTATCACTTAGTTCATCTGGGCAAGAAGAGCAAAACAGCTTATTAGAAATCTGAGTAACTCAAGCTAAAATATTTTTTGCTAAATTCTGAGGCAAAATAGCCAAATAAAAACACGTGGGTAGTTGTAGAAAAGGAGGGCAGGTTAATATCAATGCTTGCCACCCCATATTTAACCTTGTTCTCCTCCAGTCAGTATGACCACCTAAAGAGTGGGTGCCATTCTATCAAGCCTGAATCCTAGAATTAATTTTTTTGTCTTTTTTCTAAATTCTTTATTGTTTAAAGTATTACATATGTCTCATTTTTCCCCATTGACCTCTCCCAGGCTGCTCCCACCCCACAGCATATGCCCTCACCCCCCTATTGTCTGTGTCCATTGATCATGCTCATATGAATGCATACAAGTCCTTTGATCTCCTACTCACCCTCCCCTGCCTTCCCTCTTAGGTTGGATGGTCTGTTTGATGCTTCCATGTCTCTTGCTCTACTTTTGTTCCTCAGTTTATGTTGTTCATTATATTTCACAAATGAGTGAGATCATGTGATATTTATCTTTCTCCATATGGCTTATATCGCTTAGCATAATGCTCTCCAGGTCCATCCATGCTGTTGCAAAGGGTAAGAGTTCCTTCTTTTTTACCTCAGTGTAGTATTTCATTGTATAAATGTACCACAGTTTTAAAATTCACCTTTAATACCTTTATACTTCCTCCTTTTGCCACTCCTTCTTTCTCCAAAGGTACCCAAGTCCTTGAACTCTATCTTCTAAATTCCTCTTCACTCTGTTCAATTCTTTCTACCCCCTCTGCTAGGTCATAATCTTTTCTCACCTGGACTACTACAACAATCTGCTAATGATCTCCATTTGGCTTTTCTTATTCCTATTAAATAAATATATTATGTATAGCCAGTTGATATTTTTAAATGAAAAAAATGTGAAAATTTATGTGCCATTATTATGTGTCTCATCTTGTATACCTTTTTCCCCCTTGAATCACTAATTATTTCATTTTGATTTGACTAATTTGCTGTATAATTATTTTCATTTTTTGGCACAAACACTATTAGATGTTATGACAATAAATATAATAATTTCTCCCAAATAATAAAATATGTCAGATCAACTTACTCAAAAACATTTACAGAATGTCTATTATGTCCTAGGTACTAGGACTACATAGTGAACAAGATAGACAATATCCCTATTTTCAAGAAGTACATATACATATATAATATATTAGAAAATATTACAATAAGTATGCTAAATGCCATGATGACTAATTTAAAAGGGTTTCTAGCTAGATTTAGTGGATTAGACACTCATGTTTATCTATACATTACATAAAAGGACTATTTTAAAGGCATATGCCATAAGGTAAAAGAAAAACAGGAAAGAATATGAGAACAGCAGCATTTTAGGAAAAGCAAAGCAAAAGAGCAAATAGTAACTTATTAGCAGACCCAAGAAACCTAAATCTTAAATCAGCAGTGAGAAAATGAACACTATAATTTGTACCAGTGATCTAGCAAGAGGCTCTGAAATTGGCAGCATCAAGTCAGAATCAAGTACTTCTGTAACTGAGATTGAAAGCGGAGCCAAAAACATGTGCATTTTTTGAAAGGTGGTTTCTGAAGTAATTAGGCATCTGAATCCACTCTTTTATTCTTCACAGCTGGGAGATTCTCCAATATACTTCCCTCTCACAGAAAACCAGAGTCTTATTCTCTGATAATTAAAATAGAAGGTGTTTGGACAAGCTGTCTTAGATAGAACTAAAGGTGAGATTAGGTGAAAATCGAGCTATATCCAGTATGTTGAGACCATCATACATCTTTTCGTACTTGGTTCCCAGAAACCTATAGCTGAGATTTGTAATCCCCAGATAGAATATTGGAAGATTATTTTCTGAGAGAATCTGACCAGATTTGTAGAAAGTTACCGAAAAAAGAATTAGAAGTTCACCAATGGAAAGGATACAGCCAAATTATCTGAGAGTAGGGCCTACCATGACAAAAATTTTAATCAATATTTTTTGTCCCATTCAAATATAACCAAATATTTAAGGATCTCAAGACATAAATTTTATATATATATATATATATATATATATATATATATATATATATCCTATATAATAAAAGAGAAACATGGTAATTGGTGTACGACCACTACCCTTCCCATTGGCAAATCAGCGAGATATGCAAATTAACTGCCAGCCAAGATGGCGGCCGGCAACCAGGCAGCTTGAAACTAACATGAGGCTTGCTTGCTTCAGTGACAGAGGAAACCAACATTCCCCGCCTGCCTTGCCGACCTCTGAGCCTGCAGTTTAAGAAACATTGTAACAAATATAGAAGCTAAACAAAACCCCAGAAACCTGCTTTCAGCAAGCCAGGATCTCAGAGCTGGAGTTATACATTGTTTCCATTATAAACCGAAACAAACCAGATACCTGCTTTCAGGAGCGGAGGCCTAAGAGCTGGAGCCTCAGAGCTAAAGCTGGCCCAGAATAAAAAAAGAAAAAGAAAAAAAGGAGCGGTTGGGAGCTTCCATCACCCGCCAGCCTGAAAACAGCCATCATCCCCTCACCCAGGCTGGCCAGGCACCCCAGTGGGGACCCCCACCCTGAAGGGTGTGTGACCAGCTGCAAACAGCCATCATCCCCTCACCCAAGCTGGCCAGGCACCGCAGTGGGGACCCCCACCCTGATCCAGGACACCCTTCAGGGCAAACCAGCCGGCCCCCACATGTGCACCAGGCCTCTATCCTATATAGTAAAAGGGTAATATGCCTCCCAGCACCGGGATCAGCGGAGCTGCGAGGCCTCCCAGCACCGGGATCAGCGTGACAGGGGGCAGCGCCCAAACCCCCTGATTGCCCTGCGGCTCTGTGTGTGACAGGGACGGGGCCACAACCTCCCAATCCGCCCTGCTCTGTTCGTGACAGGGGAAGGCGCCCCAACCCCCTGATCAGCCCTGCTCTGTGCCTGATAAGGGGGAGCTCCCCAATCCCAGATCACCCTGCAGCTCTGTGTTTGACAGGGTGCGCCCCCCCCCCCACGGGCCCTGCTCTGTGTGTGACGGGGTAGAGCCATAACCTCCCCATTGGTCCTGCCCTGAGTGTGACAATGGCGGCACCCCCACCCCATGATCGGCCCTGCTCTGTGGGTGATAGAGGGCGACACCCCAACCGCCCCCCACGGGCCCTGCTCTGTGAGTGACGGGGTAGAGCCATAACCTCCCCATCGACCTGGCCCTGAGTGTGACAGTGGCGATGCCCCAACCCCCTGATCCGCCCTGCTCTGTGTGTGACTGGGGGCGGTGTCCCAACTCCCCTATCGGCCCTACTCTGTGAGTGACAGGGGGGAGCTCCCCAACCCCCTGATCGGCCCTGCTCTGTGCGTGACAGGGGGCAGTGCCCCAACTCCCCTATCGGCCCTACTCTGTGAGTGACAGGGTGGAGCTCCCCAACCCACTGATCTACCCTACTCTGTGTGTGACAGGGTACGGAGCTCCAACCCCCCTGATGGGCCCTGCTCTGTGCGTGACAGGGTGGCGCTGCAACCTCCCCATCGACCCTGCCTTGAGTGTGACAGGGTACAGTGCCCCAACCCCCCAATCAGTCCTACCCTGAGCGTGACTGAGGGTGGCATCGCAACCTCCGATCCGCCCTGCTCTGTGCATCACAGGGGCGGCGCCCCAACTCCCCAATCGACCCTGCTCTGAGCCCAACCAGGGGCTGCACCTAGGGATTGGGCCTGCCCTCTGCCACCTGGGAGCAGGCATAAGCCAGCAGGTCGTTATCTCCCGAGGGGTCCCAGACTGCGAGAGGGCAGAGGCCTGGCTGAGAGACCCCCCTTTCCCCCGAGTGCACAAATTTTTGTGCACTGGTCCTCTAGTATATATATATAAAGATAAAAAACAAGGGGGAAAACAAATTAGGGGAAATGGGTTTCAGGTAGATGAGAACTTTAAAAAATCATTAAGTTAATCAGAAATGATAAAATATATTGTAGTCATTAAATAAGAGCAGTATAAAAAATTATGACCTGACCCTTTCACCTACTCTCAAATGGATTTTTTATCATCTATTATTTATTAATTAATCTTTGAGGCTGAACTAAATCAATATAGTTTATGCTGTCTTCTTAAAGGCATCATATTTCTTGGAACTGAAATGTACTAAGGGATTTATGACTACTACCCTTAAACAATCTTGGTAAATAGTATAAAATTAGACATCATTTCTATCAGGGTTTAAATAGGTACCAATAGGGCCAAGAAAGGGAGATTAAAAGGTATCCCAGTGTCTCATAATGTCCAACAACTTGTGCCAAAAACATGTTTCATAGATGTGCAATAAAAAACATTTAATAAAGGAATCCTCTTTAAAAAGATAAATAAGAACAGTATATTATAAAATAAACATTAAATAAAAACTCATAGACACAGACAACAGTATGGTGATTGCCACAAGAAAAGGGTGTGGGGAGAGGTAGAAGTGGGTGCAGGGGGGATAAATGGTGATGGAAGGAGACTTGACTTTGTGTGGTGAACACTCAAGACAATATACAGAAGATGTATGATAGACTTGTACACCCAAAACCTATATAATTTTATTAAACAATATCACCCCAATAAAGTCAGTAATTTTTTTTAAAAGCTGTGGATATTTTCAATGACAACAGACATAAAACTTAAATAGAAGTAGTGTAATATGCTGAGAGAGTCTCATAAAAATGAGACCAAAAACAAAAAACAAACAAAATACAGAGACAGAAAATTTAAAAAAATGTATTTAGAAAATTGAACTAGGAAGTCCAATGTAAGATAGGTTTTCATGAAAGAAAGCAGAGAAAATTATTAAATACACACACACACATACACCCCCCACACACAATTATTTAGGCCCTGGCCAGCTAGCTCAGTTGATTAAAGCATCATCCTGCTATGCCAAAGTTGTGGGCTCACCAAGAAGCAAAGAGAGAGGACCCAAATAAACAAAATCAGAAATGAAAGAGGTGAAAATACAACAGACCCCACAGAAATACAAAGGATTGTTAAAAATATGATGAATAACTCTATTCCAACAAACTAGACAACCTGGAGAAAATGGACATATTCCTAGAAAAATACAATCTTCCAAAACTCAATCAGGAAGATTCTAAAAATCTCAGTAGGCCAATTAAAATGGAAGAAATTGAAGCAGTCATCAAAAAGCTTCCAGCAAACAAACAAAACAAACAAACAAACCCGGGGCCAGATGGTTTCACAGGGGGAGTTTTGCCAAACATTAAGAAAGAACTAAAACCTATCCTCCTCAGACTATCCCAAAAAATTCAAGAGGAAGGAACACTTCCAAGCACATTCGATGAAGCCAGCATCACCCTAATACCAAAACCAGATAAAGAAAACACAATGAAAGAGAATTACAGGCCAATATCCCTCACGAACATAGATGCCACAATCCTCAACAACATTCTAGCAAATCGGATCCAGCAGTACATCAGAAAGGTCATACACCATGACCAAGTAGGATGTATCCCAGGAATTCAAGGATGGTACAATATCTGCAAATCAATAAACATGATATATCACATTAACAAATTGAGAGATAAAAATCACATAGTCATATCAATTGATGCAGAAAAAGCATTTGACAAAATCTAACACCCTTTCTTGATAAAAACTCCCAGCAAGGTAGGAATAGAAGGATCATACCTCAACATAATAAAAGCCATATATGACAAACCCACAGCCAACACCATACTCAATGGGCAAAAACTAAAACCATTTCCCCTAAGAACATGAACAAGACAGGGATGCCCACTCTCACCACTCCAGTTCGACATAGTACTGGAAGTACTAGCCATTGCAATCAGACAAGAAGAAGAAATAAAAGGCATCCAAATTGGAAAAGAAGAAGTAAAACTGTCATTATTCGCAGATGACATGATACTGTACATAGAAAACCCTAAAGACTCCATCAAAAAATTATGAGACTTATTAAATGAATTTGGCAATGTAGCAGGATACAAAATTAACGCCAAGAATTCTATGGCATTTCTATACACCACTAGTGAACTTACAGAGAGAGAGACTAATAAAGCAATCCCATTCATCATTGCACCAAAAAAAAAAATAATAAGGTACCTAGGAATAAACTTAACTAAGGAGGTAAAAGAGCTATATGCGTAAAACTATAGGACACTGAAAAAAAGAGATAGAGTAAGACATAAATAGATGGAAGAACATACCATGTTTATGGATAGGTAGATTCAATGTCATTAAAAGGTCCATACTATCCAAAGCAATCTATAGATTTAATGCACTCCCCATTAAAATACCAATGGCATTATTCACAGACCTAGAACGAACTTTCCAAATTTCATCTGGAATTAAAAAAGACCCCAAATAACTGCAGCAATCCTGAGAAAGAAGAACAAAGTAGGTGGGATCTCAATACCAGATATCAAGCTGTATTACAAAGCCACTGTTCTCAAAACTGCCTGGTACTGGCACAAGAACAGACATATAGGTCAATGGAATAGAATAGAGAATCCAGAAATCGACCCAAACCACTACGCCCAATTAATATTCGACAATGGAGGCAAGAGCATACAATGGAGTCAAGACAGTCTCTTCAATAAATGGTGTTGGGGAAATTGGACAGACACATGCAAAAAGATGAAACTAGACCAACAACTTACACCATACACAAAAATAAACTCAAAATGGGTAAAAGACTTAAACATAAGACAGGAAACCATAAAAATACTAGAGGAATCCACAGGCAATCCCAGACATATGCCGAAGGAATTTCTTCACTGATACTGCTCCTAGGGCATTGGAAACTAAAGAGAAAATAAACAAATGGGACTACATCAAAATAAAAAGCTTCTGTACAGCAAAGGAAACCATCAACAAAACAACAAGAAAGCCCACTGCATGGGAGAACATATTTGCTAATGTTATCACTGATAAGGGTTTAATCTCCAACATTTACAGGGAAGATAAATAACCCAATAAAAAATGGGCAATGGACCTAAATAGACACTTTTCAAAAGGGGACTTACAGAAGGCTGAAAGACATATGAAAACATGCTCAAAGTCACTGATTATCTGAGCGATGCAAATCAAAACGACAATGAGGTACCATTTCACACCTGTCATAATGGCCATCATCAACAAATCAACAAATGACAAATGCTGGGGAGGATGCAGAGAAAAAGAAACCCTTGTGCACTTCTGGTTGGAATGCAGACTGGTGCAGCCACTGTGGAGAACAGTATGGAGTTTCCTCAAAAAACTAAAAATGGAACTCCCATTTGACCCAGTGATCCCACTTCTAGGAATATATCTCAAGAAACTGGAAACACCAATCAGAAAGGATATATGCACCCCTATGTTCATAGCAGCACAATTCACCATAGCTAAGATTTGGAAACAGCTTAAGTGCCCATCAGCAGATGAGTGGATTAAAAAACCATGGTACATCTACACACGGAATACTATGCTGCTATAAAAAAGACGGAATTCTTACCATTTGCAACATCATGGATGGAACTGGAAAGCATTATGCTAAGCGAAATAAGCCAATCAGAGAAAGATAAATAACACATGATCTCACTCATTTATGGAATATAATAAACAACATAAGCTGATGAACAAAAACAGATCCAGAGAGAGAGAAGCATCAATCAGACCATCAAAACTCAGAGGGAAGGTAGGGGAGGGTGGGAGTAAGGGGAAGAGATCAACCAAAGGACTTGTATTTGTGCATATAAGCCTATCCAATGGACACAGGCACCCGGGGGGGGGGCGGGGGTGAGAGCATGAGTGGAGGGGTGTTGGGGGGGTAATTGGGGGGATGAGGACACATATGTAATACCTTAATCAATAATGAAATTTAAAAAAAAGAGCTCATAGCCCTTAACACAATTTGAGAATAGAGCTGCAAATACATGGTTACATGGTGGCCATATATTATGGAATCCAAAATATAACCCACGGAGGAGGAAAAGATGATAATTAGGCTCATCAAAGTCACACTTGAAGAGAAAAAAATAGTTTTGAAGTCTGCTATAAAATCCTACAGTTTCTTTGTTTCATGAGTGAGGATAGAAAACATGAAGAAAAAACAAACTAGTGAGGAAGAAATGCACAATTGGTGTGAGAGGGAGTGTGTATGTGTGGGGAGGTGGGGAAAGTTGCCAAAGGAGGGTAACCAAGCCCAGTTCCTCACTATAACAATGGAACAAATAACTTGTATTGCCCCACTGAAAAAATCCAGGCTGTAATGGATTCTCAAGAACATAAACTCACATTGAAAGTATTAGATTCCATTTCTTTATATGACAGGTCCTGTTTTAGGACCTCAGTCTGTTCAGGCTGCCATAAAAAAATACCACTGGCTAGCTTAAACAACAGACATTTATTTTCTCACGGTTCTGGAGGCTGGAAGTGTAAAACCAGGGTGCCAACATGGTCAGTATCTAGTGAGAGCTCTCTCCCTGGCTTACAGATGATCATCTTCTCACTGTGTCCTTACATAGCAGAGGGAGGGAGGGAGGGAGGGAGGGAGAGAGAGAGAGAGGGGGAGAGAGAGAGAGAGAGAGAGAGAGAGAGAGAGAGAGAGAGAGGAGCGCCCTCTGGTGTCTCTTCGTAATGAGGGTTTTAATGCCATCTTGGTCAAATCCCACCCTCATGACCGCATATAAACCTAATAGGTTCAGTATACAAATATCACCACATTGGGAGTTAGGCCTCAATATATGAATTTGTGTGTGTGTGTGTGGGGGGGGGGTGGAGATGACACAATTCAGTCCACAAATGTAATAAACTGATAGAGAAAAGAGGCAGCGTCAGGCAGAACCCTTGAATTAGTAGAATCTACAATCACATTCCCCTTGAAATTTACCTAACTGTGGAACTCACTGAAACACTCCTACATTTTCAATCATTCAAATCCCAGCAATTGCCTCTCCATCCTACTACCTTTTTTGTTTTTCTACTACCTTTGTTTATATTCTTTAAACTATTACATATGTCTCCTTTTTCCCAGATTGACCACGCCCCCCCCCCCGCCACTCTCTCCCCCCAGGACAAGTCTCCACTGCCCCAGTGTCTGTGTCCATTGGTTATGCTAACATGCATGAATACAAGTCTTTTGGTTGATCTCTTACACCCCTCCCTGCCTTCTTTCTGAGGTTGGACTGTCTGTTCAGTGTTTCTTAGTCTCTGGATCTATTTTTGTTCATCAGTTTATGTTCATTATATACCACATATGAGTGAGATCATGTGATATTTATCTTTTTCTGACTGACTTATTTCACTTAGCATAATGCTCTCCAGATCAATCCATGCTGTTGCAAAAAAGTTCCTCCTTTTTTAAAATAGAAGCATAGTGGTCCATTGTGTAGATGTACCACAGTTTTTTACTCTACTCATCTGCTGATGGGCACTTAGGCTGTTTCCAAATCTTAGCTATGGTAAATTGTGCTGCTATGAACATAGGGTGCATATGTCCTTTCTGATTGGTGTTTATGGTTTCTTGGGATATATTCCCAGAAGTGGGATCACTGGGTCAAATGGGAGTTCCATTTTTAATTTTTTGAGGAACTGACATACTGTTCTGCACAATGGCTGCACCAATATGCATTCCCACCAGCAGTGCACGAGGGTTCCTTTTTCTCCACATCCTCTCCAGCACTGGTCGTTTGTTGATTTGTTGATGATAGCCATTCTGACAGGTGTGAGATGGTACCTCATTGCAGTTTTGATTTGCATCTGTTGGATGATTAGTGACGTTGAGCATGTTTTCATATGCCTCTCAGCCTTCTGTATGTTCTCTTTCGAAAAGTGTCTATTTAGATCCTTTGCCCATTTTTTGATTGGATTGTATAATCTTCCTTTTGTTAAATTCTATGAGTTCCCTATAAATTTTGGAGATTAAACCCTTGTCTGAGATAGCATTGGCAAATATGTTCTCCAATGCAGTGGGCTTTTTTTCTGTGCAGAAACTTTTTATTGTTATGTAGTGCCATTTGTTTATTTTCGCCTTAGTTTCCATTGCCCTAAGAGCTGTACCGGTAAAGATATTGCTACAACATATGTCTGATATGCCTATGGATTCTTCTAGTATTTTTATGGTTTCCCATCTTATATTTAAGTCCTTTATCCATTTTGAGTTTATTTTTGTGTATAGTGTAAGTTGGTGATCTAGTTTCATTTTTTGCATATATCTGACCAATTTTCCCAACACCATTTATTGAAGAGACTGTCTTGACTCCATTGTATGCTCTTGCCTCCTTTGTCAAATGTTAATTGAGCATAATGACTTGGGTCGATTTCTGGGTTCTCTATTCTATTCCATTGATCTATATGTCTGTTCTTGTGCCAGTACCAGGCTGTTTTGAGAACAGTGGCTTTGTAATACAGCTTGATATCTGGTATTGAGATCCTTCTAACTTTGTTCTTTCCTACTACCTTTCTAAACCATCATGTGGTAAATATGAAGATTGTTGTGTTCTAAAGTCAACTGCTGGGATCAAATTACATAGCCAGGAAAGGAATTCCTTCGTGTTTAATAGATAATAAATCCAACATTCATATTACGGGAGTAATATGTGGAAAGTTACACTGAAAACAAGATTTTAAGCCAGTTTTGGGACACGGAAATCTTGTTCCCCAGCAATAGACTTTTTCCTCTAAGTACTTGGCTATGGTTCCAAGAGACCTATGCCCTAGGTTAGTTCTGAGAGAATTCAACAGAGATTTAAGGATTGCTAAAAATCTGGGTCACTGTGATTCTTACTGTATATTTCAGATTTCAATTCTATATTTCTAGACACTGTCTAAACAACTGGAAATCAGAGAGATCCCCATTCTCCACCAACTGTGTATCTTCTTAGGGAAGAAGTACACTATACACTTGTTCCCGCTTCAAGTGGCAAATTTTATCCTTTCCTAGGCCAATTAAGAGCTTAAAAGCATCTTGTTCTCTTGCCAGCTGTCTTCAAAAACCAACGTAACAATAAATATTACTGAACATAGACCAATAATTCCAACAGTTGAAATTAGCAAGATTTCTAGGGAGATAAAAGCATCAACTAGACAAAAAGTCTCAATGATCAACTGATTATGAAGAAATTATTGGTGTGGGTACTGTCACTTTTCCAGAACTTATGCTTTACACAAGAAACCTTTTATGGTAAAAATCCAACTAACTCTGACTAATCAATTACTTTACTTTGTATTCTATAGTTTACCTTTGTTTAGTTGCTGTTTTGAAAACACTACTTTGAGATGCAGAGTTGTCATTGTGCAAGTAAGTATGTGCTTTCCCTAACTAATTTGTGTGTTTCATATAGCTGCGTCTGAGTCCCAATTTGATTACTTGTGCTTTGTGTTCTAAATTTCACTTTCCTGCATTTCTTGTCACTAACACAATAATTTGATGTTATGGGGACGCATAAGAACTACGGGTTGGCAAAATATCACTTAAGCACCAAACATAACATGCTGAATAGTAAAATGCGAAACCAGGTGCAATGATTCTCTGCAACAATAGAAGCTATGTGGTTTAATTTTGATGCCAAAATATCTCTCTCCTGGCCTCCCTTCACTAGACCCTCTATGTTCCAGTGTATCCCCCTTTAAATTATAGATACTTAATTTATTTTAGAGAGAGAGGAAGGGAGAGGGAGAGAGAGAATCATTGATGAGTCAGAAACCTCAATTGGCTGCCTCTTTCATGCCCCCTACTGGGGATTGAGCCTGCCACCTGGGCATATGCCCTGATTGGGAATCGAACCAGCAACATTTTGGTGCATGTGTCGATACTCAACCATTGAACCACACCTCCCTTCAATAGACCCTCTATGACTCAGTGTATGCCTTTTGTAGCTTCCAACAAAAAGGTAATAGTTGGATGGAGCAGGGACACTATAGCAAACTAGCCCTTCCTCTTCCACTCCTTTCAGTGTTTCCTTTTTTCTGCTTTTAAAATTTTGCTGTTAAAGATGTTTATGTGGGAGGAAAAGAAGAAGGTAAGAAGGGCAGTCATTGCATCCTTGGACCCCTGCTGCCATTTGAATGAGAATTAGAGGAGAGAGGAAACCTATTGGCTGCTTCTTTCACATTATTTCATTTTCTTAATCCTGAAGAACTTTAATACTGCCTCCTTCTCCCATTAGTGAAACAATAGAGAAAAGGATAGTATGGTGGTCCACCTTGAACAAGATGTCAATGAGGGTATAACTAGAGAGTGTCTCTGATTTAGTTGACAAGCTGATAACTGTTCCCAGTGTTTTCCTAAAACTTTTATTAATTACATAATTTAAAACTATGCTTAATCTTCATCTCCCCTTTCCCAGTTTCCCCATATCAAACAGGAGCCTACCTGTACTACCACCTCCAGATGGTCTCTTTTAGCTAAAACACTCTTCTATACTAGGCCCACTACCCACACACATAGTATAGGCGAACCAATTAGGCAGAATGTAATTTTATTGTCACAAACTCTCTCTAAGATGGAAATTGGGAAACCATGAATTATACATCAAAATACATACACAAAACCCACTCTGTTAGTTGGAAAGAAATTGTACTATTTCTACTACCCATCTTCTAGTCATATATGATCACTTTTCCACCACAAGATGCATAAAAATACTCAATTAGAAATCATAGAATTGTCAAATGTCAGAGTGATAAGGGAATGTAGAGATAATTTAATTTAATTTAAAATCATGGCTGTGTTTACAGTCCTCTGTGTCAAAATAAACAAATATTCAACTAATAATTTAAGGGTCCATGGATCTATCCTCCAAATCAAGAAGCATCAATCTTTTTTTTATGTGTTTCTATCCTTCATACTTCCTGTAAACTAGCAGTCTTTTCAAGCAAAAATGATCCCATTCATCATGTTTGAACGCCCCTGCTCTTTTCTGTACTGCTTTGCTCCTGTTGTCATTTCCCATGACACTTTCTTTCTCCTGCCTCTGAACAGCCCCCGCGAATGAGCAATTCCTAAATGCATTTGCTATGACGTTTGCATAGGCAGCCAGTCAAAGAAAAGGTCAGTGCCGGTGTACTCTGTTTCTAAATATGACTCTTAAAAACATCAGACATTACAATATTGAATACCAATTGCCTAAAGACTTCTAAATCTCCTCTAGGAAAATCCAAGACTCCTGAAAAAATGGAAAATCCAATGAAAGTTGTGATATATTTATCAAACTGAAAAAGGAATACACAAGGGGCATGGAGAGATGTCACTTTTCTACTGAACTGGGGAATTGTGCTGAAAGGTCTGCAAGAGAGTGACACAACTCCTCATTCCTCTATCTTTATACTTGGCCATTTTTCTAATGCCTTGGAAATTCAGGCAGACCCCACACATGCTCTATGGTCACTAGAAATAGGAAATCAGGTATCTACAGAGTCTCCAAATAGAGAAATGAAACCACAAAGGAAAGGAATAGTTATATATAGCCATATTGCTTTGTATTTCTGTTGTTAGTCATTCCCTAGTACCTGTTAGTTTGCTCTGAACTCTGAATTTTCTCCAACAAAAAAATTATACTTGCTGTTTTTCTTAGATGCTGTCAAATATTAATCAGATTGGTATACACAAAGACATTCACAATCATACCCAACTTACACCTTCTAATCTCATCTACCAGTCTCTCCTGTGCTATAGGCACACTGGACAACTCTAAGTTACTACACACATCTTGTATTTCAAGGGCTCATATTTTCCCTTCTATATCTTTACAAATGGTGTTTCAAATTGCTAAAATGCTTCTACACCCTTTTCATTCCTCAAGGCTTATTTAAAAAGTCATTTCCCTTTAAAGTCTTCCATGTCCCTACTGCCACTCAAAATTAATTGCTATCTATATAATTTATATTCTTATATTAATTAAATTATTCACAATTTATTAAGTACCAAGTATTTGTCAGGTATTTTGCTAAGCATTGGGAATACAGCAAAAGATAGACCTAGTTCCTGACATAGAATTTGCAGGACAACAGGAAAGATAAGCAGTTATAATAAATGCTCATCATAGGAGAAGTACAAGTGGTTATGAGATGTCACTGCAAGGGTCTGACATAGTCTAGAGAGGTCAGAAAGGTTGGCCTGAAGAAGGAGCATTTCAATTTAGACCCAAAGTAGGAATATCAGTTAGCCTTCCAGACAGTAAATATAAGCATATTAAAACAATCAAGCAGGAAGGAACTACAAAACTTGGGCTTACAAGGACCTGAAAGAAGGGGAGAGTAGCAAAAGAGAGGATTCAGAAGGCCAAGCATCGTAAGCTACATTAATAAATCTAGATCTTAAAGTAAGAGAATAAGAAGTCACTGAAAAGTATTAGCCTAGAGATGTTTGGAGTGAATAAACGTCGATACAGAAACATGACAGTAGCTTGGAATACAGTGATGGAAAGCAGTAAATACATTTGAAAGATATTTGAAAGGGGAATCTACAGGACTTTAATAATGGGATCTATGAAAAAAAAGATGGAAGATATCAAGAATGACAAAACTTGATAATGTTTTATTTGCTTGAGGTAAGGAATAATAGAGAAGGGCCAATATTGGTTTCAGGCACTGGGGTGGCTAAATAATGAGTTTGGTTTTGGAAACTGAATTTGAGGTGCTTGTAAGATATGCAAGTGGATATAACAAATAGCTGCTGGAGTGCAGAAGCAGCAGCTAAATTAAAGATAGGAAACAGACTCATCAGCTTTAATATGGTAATTGAAGTGACTGAAGTGCATAATTTTATTTAAGTCAAACAGTAGAGAGGGAAAAGAAAAGCCCTGTGACATCACAATAAACATTTAAAGGTAATATGGAAGAGCCATGAGAGGAGCTGAAGAAATGGTCAGAAAGATAGACGAAAAACCAGGGGAGTGAGGATTCTAAAAACCTAAGGAAATAGAGAACATCAAGAAAGAGGGTGATCATCTGAGGTGAATATTGTTGAGTTGTCAAAAAGGGTGGATTTAGCAACATGAGTGTCATTGTGACCTTATCAAGAGCTATTTCAGTGGAGTTGTGTGGGGGCAGAAGACAGATTGCAGTGGGTTGAGGTGAAGAAATGGAGTCAGAAATGTAGACAATTCAAGAAATTTGTTTTTAATGGTATGAGTGAGATTGTTCAGTAACTGATGGGGCTAAAGGATCCAGAGAGGTTTGCTTGTCTGTTTGTTTGAACATAGGAAAGACTATACCATGTTTTTTTTTTTTTAAAAAAAAAAAACACACACACAAAAGAATAATCCAGGGAAGGGTTGATTAAAGATACAAGAAAGAATTTAAATGATGGCATAAGTCTCCTGGGAAGATAGAAAGGGAAGGGATCCAGGATATAGGTGAAGAGATTGGCCTTTAATGAAAGGACGGATATTCCTCCATAGTAACATTAAGAAAGAAGAGGGTAGTCAAAATTTCCACAGTCTCTAGATTTGGAGATAGATCTGTATAGATGGTGAGGACCTCTGCTGAAATTTCTGGGGTGAGAGAATGATTGGAGAGAAGTTTGAGGAGGCCATTTATAATCAAGTTATCCGAATGTTTTTGTTTTTGTTTTTATGCTAGAGCACCCCTATGGTTACAAAAAGATAGTGTAATGTAGTGGTTAAGACAATGGGATCAAGAACAAGAGTTTCTGGTATGAACTTTAATTCTAACATCAGCTAGTTGTATGACCTTGGACAAATCCCTTACCTTTTTTCAGTTTTCGTTTCCTCATATATGAAAACGGGATCATATTTTTACTTACCTCATAATTTTATTATGAAAATATATTAAGTTAACATGTACAAGGGACTTAGGGCAGTGCCTAACAAGCATTCTGTAGCGTTGCTTTCATTATTAATACTCTTCAAATATCACCTGAGTTAGTTTATTATATTATGTGGCGATGAAAAGGCAACTAGTAGCAATGATGTTTTTCTCCAAAAGTTGATATTTTAATTTTAGTTTTCTACCTGAAGTAAATTTCAATAGGTACTGGTACATAGGTTTGTACACATATACACAATCCCAAGAAATTGGTAAATAGCAATATATCCCAGTTGGGAGAACTCAGTCCATAGAGGATGGAATTGCGAGTGGTTTCTAATAAAGAGCCTAGAGGATTGTGTCCTGAGCCCTAGGGTGATCCTTTTCTAAATCCAGCAGCAGAGACAATACCACCAGTTGAGGTTTTCAGTTCTATTCTTACACTCTTCTTTGTCTTTTTATAATTTAGGAGGAGGAAAGGTTCACATCTGTGGCTGGAAACATCAATGATTTTTTTTTTAAGTTAAGGCAGTGGAACTCTTTCTTTCCAGAATAACTTTGGAAATATCCACAAAACATCTGGGTAAGTTCCATAGAAGGGGGCCTTCAAGTCAAATAAATGTTTGCTCCCCACATTCACTTCAAGAGCATTGTGCCAAATTAGTAACTTGAATATAAAGGTTTAAACACTGAAGAAAATTTTCTTCATTTTAAAAGGTAGTGCCAGGTTGGGGAGAGTATATGAGAACAAGCAATTAAATGGAAGTAGTCAATATGGCCCCTGGACTGTCACACTTTACTAATACATTCTGAGTTAGTGAAAAGTCTATAGATTGCATGTACATAATAAGTCAGTTTATTATTTTCAGTAAATTCTGTACATATGAAATGGTTAAATGTTGTCTAGCAGAGGTCCTACCAATCCTGATCGTGCTTGATTTATGATTAGTGTATTTGTTAGTATGCAAATCAGTACTGTTGTAGTATTTGAGAGAGAAAAAATGTGTTGTTAAATAACTGCAACATTTCTCCTGAAATTTTGCTGCAACTATTCATTAGTACTGCCAACCTCTTTTTTTTTCCAGAGTACAAAGTTAAACTGCAAACAAGCAGAAGTTCATGAATTTATACAATGTCAGTCCAGTTGTGTTAAACTGCGAAGATGATATGAAGATGTGGTAGATCTTTGAGTAACTAGCAAGTAAGTAAAATGGATCCCTCAGCAACATAGATAAGGAACAACTTGGAATAAGCAAAGACAAAGCTTCACATTTTATAAGCCCCTTTGCTCTCATATGGACTTACATATAGGTGACAAAAATACTTTGGCATAAAGATTCAAAATACAGCTCCGTCACTTACTAACTTTGTGACTTCCAGCGAACTCTTATATGCCTAGAACATAGATGATGCTCTTCACAAATGTGAATGCATAAGCAGTATAGTGGCAATATAGCACAGAGGTTAAACAACAGGGCTCCGAAATCAGACTGAGTTCAGAATTTTAACTCTACTACACTACTATGTATCATTTTTATCAAGTTATTTAATCTCCTTAATATTGATTTCTTTGTCTGTAAATGAAACATCTTATTAGTAGTCCTACTTAACCCAAAGGATTGCAGTGACTACTTAATAAGAAAATCCACTTAAAGCATTTAGCAGAGGGTCTGCAACATAGTAAGCCCTCAAAAAACTCTAGCTCTTTTACTTTGTTTTGTTTTGGATTTAGGATGACATTTTATTTCAAGTGAGGGCTTCTCCCTGACAGTTGTCACCTGATATAACTATAAAACCTCCAAATTTCAAATAATAAACACTAGTTCTTAAAGTGTTACCCCTAAACTTTCTTCATTTTGGCTTATGCCCAGTCAACTCCACTTTAAATGGCCTTGTTAAAGACATTAAACTTCACCTCTGTATTGTTTAATTCAGCGAACATTTCTATGTGACTTTTCAGCAGTATTTAATGCCCGTAACTAATTTCTCCTTGTGGAAATGTGAAAACAGAAGTTTAAGAAGTTGTGAGGAATACCTATTACTTTAAAGATTAAATTTTGGATCAGGTATTGGAAGGAAACTGACATCTTTGTCTCTGGAACACTGAAACATGATCAGCTTAACAATCACATGCACATTGAATGCTCAACTGCTCAAAGACAAGGCTAGATTATATATTCTTTGAATGTTTCTTTTTGCTGTCAGAGTCTGAGATTTTTCCAAATTAGTGATGATAACAGCTACTATTTGTGCAGCAATAGCTAAAATACAGATGTGAGAATTTTACATGTGTCTGTGCAATCCTCACCAAAAAAGTGTGCATTCCCCACATTTTAAAATTGATGAACTAGACTCAGAAAAGCACAAATAATAAGGTCATGAAGATAGTGAGTGGTAAATCCATAATATTCATTTATTCAGTCATTCTTATATAAATCCAACCAATGTTTATTAAGCACCTACTATGTGCTGGGTGCTGTCTTTAGCAAGGTGTACAGCATTGAACATAATAAGTAAGATATATAATGTATACTCCTGTAGAACTTGTATTTTAGTAGGCAGAGAATATGACCCAGGACTATGTGGTTCCAAGATCTTATTTAGTTTTATAATCTAGTACAGTGTACTCTGAATGGCTTTAGTGTTATGTTACCATTTCACAGTAAAGTTGAACTTTTTCATTTTTAGATACAGTAGAACCATGCATCAAGGAAACCGAACTGTCTTTGAATTCTCCCTCCTGGGACTCTCAGCAGGTTCTGAAGAGCAGCAAGTCATCTTTATGCTGTTACTGTGCATGTATCTGGTCACCATGGTAGGAAACTTACTTATCATCCTGGCCATTATCAATGATGCTCACCTCCAAAGCCCCATGTATTTCTTCCTTGCCAATTTATCCTTCACTGATATCTGCTTCACAAACACGACAATCCCCAAAATGTTGGTAGACATCCAAAGCCAGAGCTCAACCATATCCTTTTCAGGATGCCTTTCACAAATGTACTTTTTTATGTTGCTGGTGGACCTGGACAATTTCCTCTTGGCAGCCATGGCATATGACCGGTACATTGCTATCTGTCATCCATTACATTATGCTGCATTACTGAGTCCCAAGCATTGTACCCTGTTGGTAGTGACCCCGTGGGTCATCTCCATTCTTGTCTCAACATTGCATCTCAGTTTGCTGAACCTCTTGACTTTCTGTGATAAGAGAGAAATCCCACACTTCTTCTGTGACCTGGAACCCATTTTAAAACTTGCTTGCTCAGACACCCAAATTAACGACTTGACAATCTTAGTCATTGGTGGAGCAGTAATCTTTATACCCTTCGCCTTTATTATTGTCTCCTATGCCCTTATTGGTTGTACTGTTCTTCTGGTTCCTTCAGCCAAGGGGAAGTGGAAAACATTATCTACTTGTAGCTCCCATCTCTCAGCTGTGTCCCTCTTCTATGGGTCCATCATTGCGGTCTACTTTCTCCCCTCTTCTCACTACTCACCAGAAAGGGATAAGGTGGCTGCCATCATGTATACAATTGTAACTCCCATGATGAACCCCTTCATCTATAGTTTAAGAAACAAGGACATGAAAGGAGCACTGAGGAAACTATTCAGCAGAAAAACATATTTTTGACATTAAAGACACCTGTATCAACTTTTTAGACTTCACTGAGCACATAGAAGATCCAAAGCCTCAGGCTACTGGGAAAGTTTTTACCCTGGAAGTTTTTACCCATCCATTTCTTGCTCCCAATCCAGGTCTAAGACTATAGATTAGACTTGTCTCTGCACAAACACATAAACAAAAATGTTCTTTTATTCCACAGTTCTTCACCACTTACATGCAGAGTTTTCTCTAAATAAGGTAATGGTTATATAGTCAGTACTTAATAGTTTTTCTCTAATTTTGGGGTGGTGTTCCTTTCCCTCTCTACTAAACCTTACATGTTAGATCATTGATGGGAGGAAAAAAAGAGGGAAGGAAGGAAGGAAGGAAGGAAGGAAGGAAGGAAGGAAGGAAGGAAGGAAGGAAGGGAGGGAGGAAGGAGGGAAGGAAGGAAGGAAGGAAGGAAGGAAGGAAGGAAGGAAGGAAGGAAGGGGGAGAGGAACAAAGGTAGGAAGGAAAGAATTGATGATAATAGCTCAAAATATCTTACAGATAATACCCTGTTAAAGTTCACAACTTCCAAACAATAACTTGATTTTCACAATAACACTATGAGGTAAATAATATATCACTTTCATGTACTAAGTAAGGTAAAAGATATACTAGTAGAAGAAAAAGGCAAAAACAATCATGTCATTTGGTCTGTTCTGTGCCCTACAGAGGCTCTTCATCAAAGTAAAATTTTTTTTTCAGCATTTAAAATCCTCTACCACCTGAACTTAACAAATTTCCAGAAGTATGAGCCATTGTCCACTTTCCCCACCATCCTTAAAACTCTCCACATTCCAGATACATTGAACACTGAAGTTTTTTGAGCCGTCTATGAACTTGCAAGACTCTTGCCTTTGTGTATGCTACATCTTCTCCCTGCAATACCTGTTACACTTCTCTTCTTACATTCTCTGTGAATTCTTTATTAGTCATTCTCTTCTCTCCTCTAGGTTCCTGTAGCACTTTATGTTGCTATTGCATCACCTATCACAATGAATTATAATTATCAGAATATTCGTTGATGTTAACCAAGATGCAGCCCTAGCCTGGAATAATGCCTGGAACAGAGAAGGTGCTCAGTAAGCCAAATTGAATTTAAAAAGTTTCCATCTTTCAAAACAGAAAGTTTAGTTTTTTTAAATCTTCTGCTAACTTGTTGAGTAATAATTGATGAATCAACTAATCTCTCTGAGTTTTAATGTCATTGAAACAATCCATGAAACAGTATGTTAACTTTTGCTCCCTAGCTATTCCATTGACAATATGAAACATGTTTGAGGTTAAAACATTCTAAGACAGAAATCTGTGAAAGTGCCACACTAGGTAGGTGCCAAGAGTCCAAGATATATCAAAAGAAAGTTACACAAGAATTTGAGAGCTTGAGACACATAAGGATTTTTGTGTGGGTATGGGAGCTAAGATAGGATATCTTGGCCCTTTTATGCTGTATCTGTAATATCTTAATATTTGATCATGGATGAAACCTCAGGCTTGTCATGTACTTAGTACTGCTAAAATATATCCCATTGGATTAATTTTTATTATAATGGGATAAGTTGAATGAATCTAGCACCTTTATTCCATGACACCTTCAGGGCTGAGTTAATGATTTTGTGGTTACTCGGGCACCACAATAGTCTAGTCAGTGCTACTCAAAGTATAGTTTGCAGACCTATGCTAATCAAAAACTATCTGTTACTGATCAACAGAGACTGAGGTGAAATAAGTTTAAAAATTGAGATGAAAAGCTTACCATTTGAGACAGCATGAATGCACAAAGACGGTATTATACTGTCAAATAAGTCAGACAGAGTAAGGCAAATACCATGTGATTTCAGTTATATGTGGGACCTAAAGAACAAAATAAACAATTAAACAAAACAGAATCAGACTCATAGAAACAGAATACAGACTTATGGTTACCAGAGGGGAGGGGTGTTGGAAGGCTAGGTGAAAAAGGTGAAGGGATTAAAAAGTACAAATTGGTAGTTACAGTATAATCA
Source organism: Myotis nattereri (assembly GCF_964212035.1). Lineage (NCBI taxonomy): Eukaryota > Metazoa > Chordata > Mammalia > Chiroptera > Vespertilionidae > Myotis > Myotis nattereri. The sequence goes on from NC_138078.1 coordinate 120,508,512, forward strand.
AAAGGATATAAAGTACAGCATAGGGAATGTAGTAAATAATATTGTAATAACTGTGTATACTGTCAGATGGGTACTAGTTTTATTGGGATGATCACTTTGTAAGTTATATAAATGTCTAATCACTGGAATGTACATCTGAAACTAATACAAAATAATATTTAAGGTACACTGTAATTGAAAATAACATTAAAAAAAAGGAAATTGAGAGGAACATTTAGAAGCATGGAGGAATTTCATACTGCCATAAAATTTTTATTTTATTTTACAAAAGTATCAGTCTGCAAAAATTTGGACATTGAAAAAAATCTGGAAGCACTAGATTCTTCTTTTTCTTCTTCTGTTCCTCCTCTCCTCCTCCTTTGTATTCTTCTTTTAAAAAATCTTAAATAGGATTCTGTATGGTGAATAACTTTTTGGCCAGTGCAATAGGATTTGATATTGGTTAATTAAGATTTAAAGTAAATTATAGCAGAGTCAATAAACACACACACATACCCTTTACCCACTACTTTTCAGAATACTCTATTTTGACATATTCAACGTAACCATATATTCCTTACCTAATTTGTTAATGTAAGGCCATGACCCTTTCTTTGACTACGGATTGATTGACTGAGTCCTGTGTATCATTCTTGCATAAACCTCATCCATAATGAATCATCTTTGACTTCCAGTTTCAGTTTCTTTAAGGTGAAACAAGCACTTAAAAATAACTCAAAGAAAGCTAAATGCATGTACCTCTTTGGATAGCTTTTAATTTTTGTCCCCAATCACAAACAAGTTCAACTGACACAAACAACTTTGGAAAACACAACTGACTCTCAGTAAGGTAACACAGAATTGGCAGTACAGGACCAATGTAGTCATATAGAGAGTAACTTACTAGCTATAAATATTCACCAAGGTATGACCATTGGCCAGAATGTTGTGTGCAGAGAATAAAGAGTGTCTTTAATCTAGAGATATATTTACATCAAGATCAGCTAAGAAAGAGGTTAGTGTATATTTAAAAGATATAAGCTGCTCTGATTAAAGTTGATGCAGGGGGCCTGAGGGCTTACTTTTCATACAGTTTACCTTATCTTGGCTCATATATAGAAAGCTAGTCTCTACTAGGAAGGAAGAATGTATATCAGCAGCTGACTGCAGGTGACCTGTGTTCTATAGAATATCACTTCTCTTCCCTTGCCCTTTCTAAACTACAAAAGCGTGCTGTTGCTGGATATATATAATTTATTTCTACCCCATTAAATGCACTCAACAAGTTGTTGAGGGACAAGCAAAAACAGGAGTGTACAGATAAGGAAGTAATGGAATGGGGCCATTGATATACCAAGAAAATTATATTTCAGTTCCCTGGTTATACCTTAAGGCCAGAAGAGGCCAAACCAAATAGTGTTTAACCTAAAAGTTTGTTGAGATGACAGAAAATATTCTGTAGTGTCTGAATTGAAAGTGGGGCTATCAAAGGGAAGGCTCTGTTTCTATGATGCTAATCTTCCCACTCTAGAGGAGAAGGAGCTCTTAGGAACATGTGGCTTCTAGAGAGCAGAAGCTATGTCTTTTACCCCTGAGGTCCAAATCCCCACCTTGGTGCCTTTCACAAAATAGAAGCTAAAACTGCTTGTAAAATAAATAAAAATGTACCTATAGGTGCAAGATTTGGGGTAGGACTACGGATGAGTCTGGAATTTCAGATATATCAATCATCTGATCCCTACACATCTGGAGTTTCAACAAATGTGAATGTGTATCCATAGCCAGGACAAATTTATTCATAGATAAAAGCTGTAGTGACTTATAGGATATGATTTGAGATGCCTCAAAAATCACCCGCCCCCAAAAAAGGCATGTTACATATTTGTGGGATACTATATGAAGAAATGAAGAAACCAATGCCTTTATTACATATATATCTAATCACTATGCCCTTAATGCCAGATAAGAGCAATGGTTACTATCACTGGGAGTATACAGTAGTCTAAGATAAGCAATCTTGATGCAGACCACTCATCAACAAAAGAAAAAACACATATATAATTTCTTTATTGATTAAGGTAATTACATATGTGTCCTTATCCACCATAACCCCCGAACTCCCCAACTCATGCCCTCACCCCACTGTTGTCTGTGTCCATTAGTTAGGCCTATATGCATGCACACAAGTCCTTTGATTGATCTTTCCCCCTTACCCCCCACCCACTCCTACCTTCCCTCTGAGGTTTGACAGTCTGATCGATGCTTCTCTGTCTCTGGATCTGTTTTTGTTAATTAATTTATGTTGTTCATTATATTCCACAAATGAGTGAGATCATGTGATATTTGTCTCTCTCTAACTGGCTTACTTCACTTAGCATAGTGCTTTCCAGATCCATCCATGCTGCTGCAAATGGTAAGAATTCCTTCTTTTTTACCACAGTGTAGTATTCCATTGTGTAGATGTACCAAAGTTTTTTCCACTCATCTGCTGATGGGCACTTAGGCCGTTTCCAAATCTTAGCTATGGTGAATTGTGCTGCTATAAACATAGGGGTACATATATCCTTTCTGATTGGTGTTTATAGTTTCTTAAATGAATGGTGTTTATACACTCTGATCCAGCACAGAAAAGAATATCTACTGGAAATTATGATGAAGAAAATATTTTTTGAAAATAAATCAATAAAACAGAAACAAATGGACCTGGCTTTTGTTTCTTAGCTGTATGACCTTGGGGAAGTCACTTTGCTTATTTAGTCTTCAAATTTCTTCCTGTGAAAAATAAGGTGAATAATACTTATTTTAATTATTGTTTTCAGAGGTTTAATAAAATGTTCTATAAAAAAATGCCTGGCACTGTTGCATGCTTAGTAAATGTAAATATCCTCTCTGTATTCTTTATTTTGTTTTGTTAATACTCACCTGAGGATGTTTTTTTCCATTGATTTTTAGAGAAAGAGAGAAAAAACTTTGATATGAGAGAGATTCATTGATTGGTTGCCTCCTACATGCATCCTGACCAGGGCTGGAACTGCAACTGCAACCCAGGTATGTGCCCTTAACCAGGAATCAAACCAGAGGCCCTTTGGTGCACGGGCTGACACTCTTAACCACTGAATAATACTGGCCAGGGCTTCATTCCTTTTTATACATTTAGATACTGAGGGTCAAAAAGAAAATTAACTCTGTTCCAAGTGACCTCTAAGCTTACCTCAAAGATGAGGGTATTTAAAAAGCTTTACAAAAGAAGGAAAGATGATAACTTGAAAAAATGTAAATGTGGAAAAAGAGAAGAGTGGTATAGAGAATCAGAGGAAAGATTTAGTCCAAGGTAATGTAATTACACATTAAAAATTAAGAAAAATAAGACATTTCTTAAACATCATCTTGTGTAGTTTGTACCAAGACTGGCCTTTTCAAGAAAGCCTCACTTGAATTTTTCTTAAGCAATAAATAATGGCATCTAACACAGAACTAGTATCATGTAGAAAATGAATATGGCCCCTTCTTGGTCCAGAGAACAGTTGGAATAATATTGCACGTATATATGGCAGCAGTCAAGTGAGAAGAAAAAGTGGAAAGGTATTTGGATTTGACTGCAGCAGAGAGGATCCTTAGGAGGGTGGCAACAATGAACATGTAGCAGACAAGGATCATCTGAATGAAGCCCTTGAAAGAGAGCAAATAATTCATTACATGGGTATCTGAGCAGGAGAGTATCAAGAGTTGGGAAATGTCACAAAAGAAACTGCTCATAATTTAGACTTTTAGAAGTCAAATATAAAGGTCAAACATCCTAAAGACACAGTATCGATAATTCCACCCATGTAGCATGCAGACACTACTTGGTTACAACAAACTTTACATAGCGGCAGGAGAGGGCAGTTTTGGTACATCCAAAGCAAGGACCTCTGAAGCATTCAGCATTAAGTTGACTCCATTTTTCATTATTGAAACAATATATACACAAAATAATAAAGATGAACCAATAGTCTAGGAAAGGGAAATAGCCTACATTCTTGAGAGTGGATGAAGCAAAAAGCTAAGAGGTAAAAAAAAGTGTCTGTTTAGCCTTTCACCAGAGGTCAAAGAATATATGCTAACACTAAAAGGAGCTCAGTTAATTTAAACACATCTCTAAAATGATGTTGCACGTTGTTATTTTAAATGGAGAATATAAAGAATCTTGATTTGAGCCCTAACCGGTTTGGCTCAGTGGATAGAGCGTTGGCCTGTGGACTGAAGGGTCCCAGGTTCGATTCCGGTCAAGGGCATGTACCTTTGTTGCTGGCACATCCCCAGTAGGAGGTGTGCAGGAGGCAGCTGATCAATGTTTCTCTCTCATCGATGTTTCTAACTCTCTCTCCCTTCCTCTCTGTAAAAAATCAATAAAATATATTTTTTTAAAAAATCTTGATTTGAAATCTTGCAGGCTAACAAGAAAAAGCACACCTTACACTCTAGTGTCTAGAAGAGAAGTTCTGGATTATGTCTGCTCATCAGAATTCCATGTATTGATACCAGAACCCCACACTGGATCTACTTAATCTGAACCTCTGCATATGGATCCTTATCACTGTTTTTTTGTTTGAAGAAAAATGAACTTCATTGAGATATAGGTTTTATCCAAAATTGCACCCAATGTAAAGTTTACAGTTGAGTGAGTGGGGGCAAATATATATAGTTGTGTAACTACCACCTCACAATCAAAATATAGAACATTTACATCACTCCAGAAAGTTATCTCCTGCCCCATCACAGTCAGTCTATCCCATCATTGGCACCAAGCAAACACTGATCTATTTTCTGTTACTATCTATAGTAAAACCTCGATTTTGTGGACCTCAATGGACTTCAGATCTAACAGACAAAATTTCTAGTCCTTTTGTCACATGTGAAAATTAACTTGTTGATTTAAAAATGCTTTTAACCAAGAGTTGCTTATGTTTAAATTAATAGGCTATTTTTGTTATTAATTCACTGTTATTTTTAACAAATTTTGGCAAATAGGCCATATGTTGTAAAAAACACTGTAGTAATTTCACCAACATAAATAAATATTACATATCTACAACTATAGTCTACATATTAAAATCCAAGAGACAATGCTCAGTGAATGATTAGCATGTGATCACACCGCATCATGTGCAATAATTGGTTTTGCTGTTGTGTGGCGTGACGTTCTGTAGTATTTTTAATGCACACTGATCAATATTTCCACTTGCACTGAGCCACGCCCCAGGCATGTGCATTTGTTTACTCATGGTGACTGGTGAATGCACTCATTTACTAGACCTATTCAGTATAAATTTAAAATTACAGCAATACATACATTATATAATGGACTTTTGACTTTAATGGACACAACCTCACCCAAATTAGTCCATTATACCTAGGTTTCACTGTATTTGTTTGTCTGTTCTAGAATTTTATATAAGTGAATGTATGCAGTGCCTAGAACATCCCATTTTAAAAATTTTCCATAAGCAATTTTGATGGACAGTCAATGTTGGGAACCACTAATACAGAGGTTTCCATAAAGGATAGAGTCAAAGATGACCAGCATGAGTTGGATATAAACCAAAGGGTTTAGATTCTAGAAGCATATGTTTACTTAAATTATGACATGAAAAATAATTCTTAAAAAATTGCTGTAGTTCAAAACAAAGGTCCATGCAGAATTACTGGACAAAAATTAAAATTTATATTTAACTTTACATTTATAGTAAACTTTAACTTTACTATGACTAAATTTATATTAATAGACTTTGAAATTTATTATGTGTCAAATATGGCATAAATAAGTGACATATATCTCTCTAAGATTCATTGTCAAATGCAAAATCACACCCCTCTCAATGTTTTAAAAAATTCTGCCTCAGTAGGACTTCATCAAAATACCAAAGCACATTACTTAGTAGTACTAGACTATAGTGTGGAAGGGGAATGAGGGCTTGGATTGAGGATAGAATTTAATAGACTCAGTCATGAACACCATAATAGAGCTTGCTGTCATGAGATGAACCTATAAGTTTGTACCCTAGACCAATTACCAGTTGTCATGGAGCATTGGCCTGGATACTGCCACTGTCTCCATGGGTACGTTTGCATCTTTGTTCTCAAGGTTTTCCCATTTATAAATGATATTAAACAAGATGCTTTCAAAGGTTGCTTCTGACCTCAACATTCTGTGATTCTCTTTTACTGAAATCCTTGATTTAAAAATGCCTATCAAAATATTTCCTACCACCAATACTTAATATTAGATTATAATGTATGTAAGAAGGAGCTTAAAAAATATCATTGGAGGAGTTTATAATTTCAGGTTATTCCAGCTCCTAGGGTGACCACAGCAACTGTGACAGAGATAAGACCTCAACGTGGATTCTCTATTTGCCGGGAGCCAGCCCATGCTTGCTGTTTCAAGGGACCTGGCATATATGGCATACTGTTCTTAATATGTTTGCTCACCTTCTTGGCACTATGTGTTTTCACCAAGGTCACCTCTCTGAGAAAGGTTGTTTCCCCAGGTAGGGATTTTCCCCTGAAGTTAGGGAGGGAATAAAACCTCTTAACTAAGTGCCAGGCGGGTAATTAATCACTTTAGCTACGAACAATCATGCTTAAGCTACATAATCTTTACTCCCTGGAATGGAGATAAGAAATGCCCTATCCTTTGGAATAGAGATTGATAGGATTGGAATCAACTGGTATAAATACAGATGTAACAACACAGAACTGAGAAGACAGAACTTAGAAGACAGAACCTACACAGAACCTAGAGACAAAAGAACTTCGCTGGAGAGAACATGACAAAAGATTCTGGACAGAAACTGGAGACAGAACCTAGAGACAGAACCTAGTGAGAGAACCTGGCTGAAGAACCTAGAGACAGAACCTGGCTACAGAGCCTGGATGGAACATGGCGGGAGAACCTGACTAGAAACTGGTGACTGAGCCTGGCTGGAGAGCCTGGACAGAGCCTGGCTGGAGAACCTAGTGAGGGAACATGGCTACAGAACCTGGCTGGAGAACCTGGAGAACCTAGCAAGAGAACATGGACACAGAACCTGGCTGGAGATCCTGACCAGAACTTGGCTAGAGATCCTGGCTAGGCTGCTGATCAACTGAACGCTGTCTCCGTGTCATTCCTTCTTCGCCGACTCCGTCCACACCTTTGGGGACCCCTGGACCTGCTGGGGCAGGATCCCGGCATCTATTCTTGGAGCTAAATGTGTTATTTGAATATTATTATTTATATTTGTTATATATTCTGTGTTTTTTAAACCTCACCCAAGGATATGTTTTTATTGATTTTGGAGGAAGAGAGAAACATAGATGTGAGAAACATTGATTGGCTGCCCCCATGCAACCTAAGTTGAACCCTTAACCTTTTGGTGTATGGGATGATGCTCCAATAAACTGAGACACCCAGCCAGGGCTATTATTTCTAATATTCCTTTTGGAGTCATGTAGAAATTCTAAAAAGATGCCAAATTTTATTTGAAGAAATTATACCATCAAGCAGTTATTTTAGCTTTACAATTTTTTTTCCCCTTTTTACTGGGCAAGAAAGGAAAGGTACACTGAATTAAATAAATTACAAGTTTGAATGTGTATAAGCAAAGGCATTTTTCTCTCTTCTCTTTTTATGAGCCACTCACAGCATAGACATTTGAAATATAAATTCAAGTTAACTTAATACAGATCTTCCTAGAGTATCCATACATTCACTGGGTCATGAAATTCACATACAAGAGAAAGTCTATGTAACCCACAAAACTGTACCTTTCTATAGAGAGATCATTTCTCAGAGATGTGTTTTCAAAGCAAAATAAGGAGCCAATCTAGGGAATGTGCTAGTTTAAGAAAAGAAAAAATAAACCTGTATGTGTTTAAGTCACAATCTAAAAACTACACATTGATAGTGGTATGAAAAAGATTACCTACATCCATACTGATGAGAATCACTCACAACCCTATTAAAACAAAAAAATAATGCTTACTGAAAGATCAAGAAAATACAATTCCATTGAAAACTGTCAGAAATATGGAAGCATATGTATAAATCTAAATTTATTAAAATGTTAAATATCTGAAATAAAGGACTTCCAGAAACACTTGTAAAATAAGACTTCCCAAGTAAAGGGACATATAAAAAATCATAGAACATTCATTGTAAACATGAAAACCTCCTCACATGTACGGAATGTGAACCAAAAAGGTTACGGGCAGTTTTTGCTCATGTAAAAAAGAAGAGTATTTTAGACATTTTCCCTTAAAGGGAACCCCCCAACTTTACTTTGGCACACCAGATAAAAAATATACCATGTCACAAAGGGAAAACACAACCCCTAAGGGAATAGGGGTTGGAAGAAGAGACCAAGGTAAAAGGATACAAGTGCTCAGTACTGATCCCAGAGAACATCACAACTCTGGCAGATTGTCTGAGTACCCACTTAACTCTGTCATCTCCTCTGCCCACTAATGCTCAGGCCTTCTCTTTAGTGAAACCCTGCCCTTGAGAGAAAATCCTTTGATCATTCTCTCCATAGTACAAAGACTAATTCCAGCTTCCAAGGATTCCTGTAAGTTGCTGGGTGTGAGAGGGGAGAGGGGGAAGACAGCCTGAAGAAGAGGGAGGTGGATAGTGTGACTGTTTACAAAGGTGACACCAGTGGATTCAGTTAAAGGAGTCTGGTACAACTGGGAGAAGTTGAGGCAAGATATCTCCTCTTTCTTCCTGCATCTCGGTAGAGCTATGCTTGGTGACCACCACTCTTTCAAATAATGTACTGATGCATACAAGTGCCAATGTTCTTGCAAAACTAACAAAAGCTAAATGACACAGTAGACAAAGCAAGGATGTTGTTCCTGGCTTTGTTTCTCTTCAACAATGATAATTTGCCACATCAACTTACCTTGCCAGGCATGAAGCATCAGAGGATTAGCTATTAAAAGAAAGACATTTTCTCACTCATTACAGTCTGCAATGTAAAACATCCAGAGATGAAAAGAGTCCTGTTTTCACCATTAAAGTAGAAATTATTTCCGGCAGCTTTGGGAGAAAATGCAATTATTTTCCTTTCTGTCACAGTTTCTACACTCACCTAGAGATGAGAATTTCCTATTCATATGGCCTTGTCTTTCTTTGAATAATGCCAGTGAATGATCTTCCCTGACCTGGAGGTAGGGAGGCTGCCCCCTGAGTTCTCAACATTTGGGATGCAGGTTCACCAAGGACAGAGGTAATTAAACAGTGCTGAGTCATTGCAACACACATTGTAGTCAGAGAAATAGGAAACTTTTCAGAGGATTTGTAATACAGCTTGATATTTGGTATTGAGATCCTTCCTACTTTGTTCTTTCTCAGGATCACTGCAGCTTATTCGGGGTCTTTTTTTATTCCAGATGAATTTTTGGAGAGTTCATTCTAGGTCTGTGAAATATGCCGCTAGTATTTTAATGGGGAGTGCATTGAATTTATAAATTGCTTTGGGTAGTATGGACATTTTAATGATGTTGATTCTACCAATCCATGAACACGATACATTCTTCCATCTGTTTGTCTTCCTCTATCTCTTTTTTCAGTGCCCTGTAGTTTTCTGAGTAGAGGTCTTTTACCTCCTTAGTTAAGTTTATTCCTAGGTAGCTTAATATTTTTGGTGCGATGGTAAATGGGATTGTTTTTGTATCCTGCTACATTGCCAAATTCATTTATTAAGTGTAATAATTTTGATGGAGTCTTTAGTGTTTTCTATGTACAGTATCATGTCATCTGCAATTAATGACAATTTTACTTCTTCTTTTCCAGTTTGGATGCATTTTATTTCTTCTTGTTGTCTGATTGCACTGGCTAGCACTTTCAGTACTATGTTGAACAGGAGTGGTGAAAGCGGGCATCCCTGTCTTGTTCCTGTTCTTAAGGGAAATGGTTTTAGTTTTTGCCCATTGAGTATTGTTATAATAATGTTATAGTCAAAAGGAAACTCCTCTAATGTGTGGAAATGATTATTGTGTGAAATGTTTGCTGGGTGGAGACCCCAATACTCTGTAACTTCCAAAATGTGGTGAATGTCCCACTATCTTGATGTGAACGCCCTAAGCCCTTAAATTGTAAAACCCTGCTCCTAGCATAAGGCACACCATCTGGCCCACACTGATATGACACAAGTTGTTTACTACCGGCTATATAAGCACCAGATTTTCTTCAGTCGACATCTCCTGCATGATGAGAGGAGGACTCTACGTTGCTCAGAGAGACAGCCTCTGATTGACTACTTTGCTGTGCGAGCATGAACCAACTATGGCCACCTGTCTGTCTCCGTCTTCGTCATCCATCTTTCAGTGGGCATCTCTGGTCGGCCTTTGCTGGAGCCTAGGACCCACTAGGAATAGGTAAATAAACATTGTGTGATTGCATACTAATTCTGTCTTGTGTGTTCATGTGTTCTGGTTCGGCTCAACTGTCTAGACATTGAAGTACCAAGGGATAGGCCATTATTGCTGACCCCTGGTCACCTGTGTATGTCCCACTAAATCTAGGCAGATAATTAATTAATTGGGGCATAATTGGGACAAGTATGATGTTGGCTGTAGGTTTGTCATATAAGGCTAAAGAGAATAAACAATTCAGGCAGAATCCATCCATTTTTACCAATACTAGAATCCACTCAGGCCAGATTGCTGTAGATTTTATCAGTGCTCTACTCATGGAGATGTCCAATTAACTCCCCTCTGAATACTCATGCATCTGCTTGGCCACAGCTATTTCTCCACTTGCCCATCACCACAGAGAAAGAGAGATTACTGTAGCTCTACCTACACTAACCAGAGCTTCTTTGCTGTGGCAGATCTCTTGGCCAGCTTGGCTGTTGAGTGAAATTGGCTCAGGTGGCAATTTGTCTTCCCGAACAATTCACTGGGCTTTGTTCTGGCCACTGTGCTAGTCACAGTCTCAGTCCCTGATTCAGGTCATCTCCCTCTCTGTGGACATCTCAGTTCAAACTTGTCCTCATAAATTCAGGATCAACATTCTGAAAATAGCTCATTGACACCATCTGGAATCATAAACAGTCACATCACCACCCAAGAGGGGTATCCAGAATAGATGAAGCAGGAGTTCTTCTCCCCTTATACACATATTTTCTTAGTCTGATTTTGCTTCAGTATTTTTTCATAGGTCATGTATTGATATGTATTTTTTAAAAGAGTTACCACTAAAAGGATCCAATAGGGGTTTCTAAAAGATAATTTTCAGGAAGGAGAAGTATTCTTTTTAAAAAATCTTTTTCCTTGAAATTATTACATAAGTCCCCCCTCCCCATTGACCTCCTCTAGTCCGCTCCTGCCCCCCCACACCAGGCCTTCACCACCCTATTGTCTGTGCCCATGGGTTATGCATACATGCATACAAGTTCATCGTTGATCTCTTCCCACCACCCTCCCCTTCCTTCCCTACTGTTCAACAGTAGAAGGAACATCTAGGATGCAAGAAGAAATGCTGACAAATAAAAATATAACTATTTTTGAAAATATATATAATCATTGTCTTTATAAATGATAATGAATTGTAGTACTTGTGGGGTTATAAAAAGGTAAATAATATAATACTAGTCAATGAGAATGAAAATTAAGGTCTTTTTAATGTCATGCTTTGTCAAGGTAAATAAGCATGGGTAGTTTTCAATGTAAGCACTAAAATTCTGAGAATAAACATAACTTCCCAAAAAATGAAGAAACAAAAAATGGCACAAGGGGAAATATAAACACAAAGAAGCACTCAATAAACACCCACACATAGCAGTAAAAAAAGAAATTATAGAGTAAAAACAATTGAAGCAAAAAATGAGATTGTCTAAACAATTGTCAAATAAAACAAAAATTACTAAAGACTCTAAATGGACCAAAATTATCAGTTAAAAGACATATATTTACATTAGTTTTAAAGCAAACAATAAAATTTATGTCTATGCTGCTGTAAGTTGTACACCTAAAACATAACAGCAATGGATACTTTGAAAGTAAAATGTTGGGAAAAGATATTCCAGGCAAATGCTAACCAAAATACTTATATATCTATATTGCAAATAAAAACTAAACTTTTAAGACAAAATATTATCACTAGAGAAGGAAAAATTTGCTACATAAATTATTTTGCTACATTCACAATAAACAATGCTGAATTCTACATACTAGTAAATTAACTTTAAATGCACAGAGCAAAAAATAATAGATATACAAAGAAATGAACAGTGCTAACATCATATCAGTGTGATTTTAATATAACATTTTCTTATTTTGACAGGTCATTCAGATAAAAATCATTAATGATTTATAAAATACAATTAACAAGCTTAATCTAATCAACATAAATTGAATTATGTACTTAACAATTACAAAAATACCAATAACTCTCATACAAACACAGAACAATTACTATTGATTATACTAAAGGCTACAGGAAGTCAAGTTTCAGAGAACTTGTATCAGACTAAAACATAATTAAGTTAAATGTCAATAACAAAAAGAAAAAATTTAATTCCCTTACATTTGGAAATGTAAAAGCAAATTTATAAGTCGTGGATTAAAGAAGAACAACAATGGAAGTTTTAAAATACTTAGAACTAAATAATAATAAAATTTTCACATAAAATCTGTTAGTTTTATATAGTGATACTTAGAAATAATGTTATGCCTCATATGTTTTATTAGAAAATTAAATAAAATAAATAAATTAATCTCCTTAAGTTATCTCATAATTAATATGCTCAGGGTATAACTTAAGAAATTTGGATAAAGAACAAGAGTACAAAATATAGTAAGAGGAAAGATATAAGAGAACAAGAATAACAATCAACTGAATAGAAAAGAGAGGTAAAGAGAATATACAAAACAAACATTGCTTCTTTGGAAAGATTAATAAAATTGGCAAATCTTTGGTAAAATTTTTCCAAACAAAAGATAGAAGGAAAAACTATAATTTTAGAAATGAAAGGTGAGGCATCACTATAAATGCAATATTAATTTCAAGTATATAATGATGTCAAGTATATAATTATCTTATTATATAATTATACTAGAGGCCCGGTGCACAAAAATTTGTGCACTTGGGGGGGAGGGGTGTCCCTCAGCCCGGCCTGAGCCCTTTCGCAGTCTGGGACCCCTCGGGAGATAACAACCTGCTGGCTTAGGCCTGCTCCCGGGTGGCAGAGGGCAGGCCCAATCCCTAGGTGCAGCCCCTGGTTGGGCTCAGAGCAGGGCCGATTGGGGAGTTGGGGCGCCGCCCCTGTCATGCACAGAGCAGGGCAGATTGGGAGGTTGCGATGCCACCCTCAGTCACGCTCAGGGTAGGGCCGATTGGGGGGTTGGGGCACCGCCCCCTGTCATACTCAAGGCAGGGTCAATGGGGAGGTTGTGGCGCCACCCCCTGTCACGCACAGAGCAGGGCCCATCAGGGGGGTTGGGGCTCCGTACCCTGTCATGCACACAGGAGGGCCAATCAGGGGGTTGGGGCACTGCCCCCTGTCACGCACAGAGTAGGGCCCATCAGGGGGGTTGGGGCTCCGTACATTGTCACGCACAGAGCAGGGTCAATCAAGGGGTTTGGGAGCTCCCCCCTGTCATGCACAGAGCAGGGCCCATCAGGGGGTTGAGGAGCTCCCCCCTGTCACAGAGTAGGGCCGATAGGGGAGTTAGGGCACTGCCCCCTGTCACACTCAGGGCAGCGTGGATCAGGGGGTTGGGGCGCCGCCCTCTATCACCCACAGAGCAGGGCCGATCAGGGGATTGGGGCACTGCCACTCTCGTACTCAGGGCAGGGCCGATGGGGAGGTTATGGCTGTACCCTGTCACACACAGAGCAGGGACCATGGGGTGTGGGGGGAGGTTGGGGTGCCACACCCTGTCACACACAGAGCAGGGCTGATAAGGGGGTTGAGGCGCCGCACCCTGTCACACACAGAGCCACAGGGTGATCAGGGAGTTGGGGAGCTCCCCCCTATCAGGAACAGAGCAGGGCTGATCAGGGGGTTGGGGTGCCTTCCCCTGTCACGAACAGAGCAGGGCAGATAGGGAGGTTGTGGCCCTGCCCCCTGTCACACACAGAGCCGCAGGGCAATCAGGGGGTTTGGGCGCTGCCCCCTGTCACACTGATCCCGGTGTTGGGAGGCATATTACCCTTTTACTATATAGGATAGAGGCCTGGTGCATGGGTGGGGCTGGCTGGTTTGCCTTGAAGGGTGTCCTGGATTAGGGTGGGGGTCCCCACTGGGGTGCCTGGCCAGCCTGGGTGAGGGGATGATGGCTGTTTGTAGCTGGTCACACACCCTTCAGGGTGGGGGTCCCCACTGGGGTGCCTGGCCAGCCTGGGTGAGGTGATGATGTCTGTTTGCAGCTGGTCACACACCCTTCAGGGTGGGGGTCCCCACTGGGGTGCCTGGCCAGCCTGGGTGAGGGGATGATGGCTGTTTGCAGCTAGCCACACACCTTTCAGGGTGGGGGTCCCCACTGGGGTGCTTGGCCAGTCTGGGTGAGGGGCTGAGGGCTGTTTTCAGGCTGGGACTGAAGCTCCCAACTGCTCCTTTTTTTCTTTTTCTTTTTTTTTTTTTTTTAATTCTGGTCCAGCTTTAGCTCTGGCTCCAGCTCTGAGGCTTCTGCTGCTGAAAGAAGGTATCTGGTTTGTTTCGGTTCTATAATCGAAACACTGTATAACTCCAGCTCTGAGATCCTGGGCTCGCTGAAAGCAGGTTTCTGAGGTTTTGTTTAGCTTTTCTATTCGTTACAATGTTTCTTAAACTGCAAGCTCAGAGGCCGGCATAGCAGGCGGGGGAACGTTGGTTTCCTCTGTCACTGAAGCAAGCAAGCCTCATGTTAGTTTCAAGCTGCCTGGCTGCCTGCCGCCATCTTGGCTGGCAGTTAATTTGCATATCTTGCTGATAAGCCAATGGGAAGGGTAGCGGTCATACGCCAATTACCATGTTTCTCTTTTATTAGATAGGATACCTAAAATGTGTTAGAAATTCAATTTTGAACAACTCAGGCGCTCTTGAATCAGATACTATGAACAACTTTGTGCCGAAAATTGAAAGCTTAGACAAAGTTTTAAACAAATACAAATTACCAAAACTTGTTAGAAATATTCAGTCTTAATAGTCTAATAACTATTTAAAATTGAACCAGTGATTAAGAACTTTCCCATAAAGAAAACATTACACTCAAATGTTTTTGCTGGTGTTTTCTACCAAAATATAAAGGACCATATTATGCCCATCTTAAATAATATTTTCTAGAAAATTAGATAGGGAATATTCCCTAACTCATTCTATGAAGTCATTATAATCTTGCTTTCCAAACCAGAAACAGATAATGTGAGATGAGAAAATCATAGGCCATTGTAACTGATGACATAGATTTAAAAAAACTTATAATTAAAAAGTGTTGATTCAAACAATACATAAAAATATGAATAATTAATGACCAAACTGAATTTATCCCAAGAAATCAAAGGTGAATGGCCCTTAAAATCAATAAATATTATGAAGTATATTAACATATTGACAACCAGATGAGAAATGAAAAATTCATACTGAATGTGTATTTGGCCCCATCTGAAATGAATTTGCCTTTCATTAACATTCATTTATTCAGCATTCATATATATTTAATAAATATAGACTCTATTTCAGGGATTGTGCTGTGGATACAGTGGTTTATGCAGACTGCCTTTAAAGAGCACTCAGTTTTTTTAAGAGACCTTCACTTAAATATATTGTTACAATACTATGTGATATATATATTGCTATAGGTAGATATGTACATAGAATGTTAGAGATATGCATACAATATTCTAAAAAACAGAACAAAGGATTTCTGTGTTTGAGTTTGTGGTGCCTAAACTGATTAAAGAATGCATGTGACAATAGCCAAGATATGGAAACAATGTAAATATCAATCAGCAGATGAATGAATAAAGAAAATATTGTATATCTATATAGCAACCAAAGGACTTATATGCATGCATATTAGCATAGCCAATGGACACAGACACTGGGGCGGCGGGGATTTGCCAGAGGTGGGAATGGCTGGGGTGGGGCAGTCAATCAGGGAAAAGGAAGACATATGTAAGACTTTAGACAAGAAAAAAAAGTAATAAAAAAATGAAGGAAATCCTGCCATTTGCAACAACACAGATGGATCTGGAAGACATTATGCTAAGTGAAATAAGCCTGACACAGACAGACAAATATTGTATTATTTCACTTACATAAAATTTAAAATAGTCAAACTCATAGAAGCAGAGAGTGGAATGATGGTTGCCAATGGGGCTATGTGGAGGGGAAAACTGGGGAGATTGTGATCAAATGGTACAAAGTTTCAGTTATGCAAGATAAATTAGTTCTGGGGATCCATACAGCATAGTTCCCATAGCTAATAATACTATGTTGCATATTTAAAGTTTGCTAAGAGAGAAGATCATATGCTAAATGTTTTTACACAAACACACAAATAATAATAGCAACAACAATAATAATAGGAATGGGAGATCATGAATATGTCTATGGCCTTATTAGGTGTGATAGTTTCACAGGTGTATACTTATCCCCAAATTCATTGTATTGTATGCATTAAACATGTACAACTATTTACACGTAAATCATAAAAAAATTAAATAGCCCTAACCGGTTTGGCTCAGTGGATAGAGCGTCGGCCTGTGGACTGAAAGGTCCCAGGTTCGATTCCAGTGAAGGGCATGTACCTTGGTTGCGGCCACATCCCCAGTAGGAGGTGTGCAGGAGGCAGCTGATCGATGATTCTCTCTCATCGATGTTTCTGGCTCTCTATCCCCCTCCCTTCCTCTACGTAAAAAAACCAATAAAATATATTAAAAAATAAATTAAATAAAATATATTAGAACAAAATGAATGCATGTGGATTTGGGGCGGGAGAAACAGCATGAGAGATTACATTGTAATGATAAACAAGATGGTGAGTATGAGGGCAGAGTGATAAAGCTATTCGTTATTGTTAGAGTTCAATGTGTGACACACTGAGTGGGAAAAATTGTATCTGCTGAAGTATTCATGGAGGGTCTTATTGGTAATATTGAAGAATTTAGAATTCATTCTGCTAATGTTATGAATCATATTAATAGATTCCTTAATATTGAACTATCATTGCTTTCTGGGAATGAACTCCATTTGTGTTTTTTAAAATTATATTTGCTAAAATTTTATGTAGGATATTCACATTAATATTTATGAGTAAAATTGATATGTGGGCTTTTTTCTTTTATAATATCTTTGTCATATTTTGGTATTAGTGATATTTGGACGTAGTAAGACATTGAAAACCTTTCTTTCTAGTCTATGTTAGTAGTTCTCAAATTTCTGTGTGCATGAGAATCACTTTGGAAACTTGATAAGAGTTCACATTCCTCGTCCTCACTTTCAACATGTCTGGGTTAGAGAAACAATTTTGAACAATTCAGGTGCTCTTGAATCAAATACGTTAATATTCAGATTTTTTAAGAAACAATGTTATAGATTCCAAGATGGCAACAAAGTAGGAGGAAGCAACACTAACTTTCTCCTAGTGCTAAATCCAATTAACAGGTACATTATAGAGTAATCAACCTCTAACTACTATAGAAAAGTCTACTGGCTGCATCCAATAGGGACCTTTGATGTGATCTTTTTTCTGGAGAAACTCCTGGTGGAGATTCAGAGAGTAATTGAGCTGTAGAGCTTTGAAATGATGGCCATTCTTCCCCATCTTGAATGCACAGCTGTCACACCCACCACACCTGTTGATTCACTTGGCCTCTCCTTCAACTCCTGGTGGCCCTGCCTTGCTGAGCTCAGTTCCAAGGGGGAATAAGAGTGCTGCACAGAGCTGTGAACTTTGGAGTGCATCTCCCTGGAGGCTCTCATCAGAGACTTAGGCACTGGGTGGTGTGAATATGGCTGTGGGGTACCATTCTTATCCCCTTACTAGAGGTCTGGTGCATGAAATTTGTGCATGGGTAGGGGGGTTCCTCAGCCTGGCCTGCACCCTCTCACAATCTGGGACCCCTCAGGGGATGTCCAGCAGTCAGACATGACTCTCGCAATCCAGGACCACTGACTCCTAACCTCTCGCCTGCCTGCCAGATCAACCCTGACCACTTGCTTGCCTGCCTGATCGCCCCTAACAACTCACCTGCCTACCTGATCATCCTTAACCACTCTGCCTGCCTGCTTGATCAACCCTAACCACTTACCAGACTGTCTGATCACTTCTAACAACTCACCTGTCTACCTGATAATTCC
Source organism: Myotis nattereri (assembly GCF_964212035.1). Taxonomy (NCBI): domain Eukaryota; kingdom Metazoa; phylum Chordata; class Mammalia; order Chiroptera; family Vespertilionidae; genus Myotis; species Myotis nattereri. The sequence goes on from NC_138078.1 coordinate 120,526,799, forward strand.
TAACCACTCATCTGCCTGCCTGATCACCCCTAACCACCCACCTGCCTGCCTGATCGCCCCTAACCACCTCTGCCTCAGCCCTCACCACACGACTTTGTCAGGAAGGTTGTGTGGAAGGACGTCTGGAAGGTCGTTTGGTTTTCCAGTATAATCAGCATATTACACTTTTATTATTATTATAGATGAGCACAGCCCATGCCATTCCCTCAACAGGACAACTCATTTGAACTGGCCTCCAAATCCAGAAGGCTCCGCCCTGCTGAGCTTACTCTTGCAGAAGGGCAGTAGCTGGCAACACCTAATCTGAACCTGTGGTGTGCTCTTTCAGGGGAAAGAATGGTTGAAGACTTGGGCAGAGACTGAGTGGTATAGCTCTGGAGTAGGGGCCACCCCCTCCCCATTGCGTGCCTGACTGGACTGCCCCCAAGTAGGAGACCCACCAGTGCCATCCTCCTGACCCATACTGTATAGAGTTTACATCTTGTGGAAGGGTCTGTGGGTTGAGGGCAGCTTGAGCTTACTCTATAGTCTTTCTTTTTAAAAAAAAAAATTATTTATTTTATTGTTTAAGGTATTACAAATAGTAGTACATATGTCTCCTTTTCCCCACATTGACCTCCCTGCGGCCTCCCCTAACTCCCAGCACTTGCCCTCACTCCCCTCTCCCCCAGTGTCTTGTGTCCATTGGTTATGCTTATATGCATGCATACAAGTCCTTTGGTTGGTCTCTTACCACCCCCCCCCCACAACCCTCCTCTGCCTTCCTGCTGTAGTTTGACAGTCTGCTTGATGCTTCTTTGCCTCTATCTATTTTTGTTTAAAAGTTTATAATGTTCTTTATATTCCACAAATGAGGGAGATCATGTGGTATTTATTTTTCACTAACTGGCTTATTTCACTATTATACTCTACTAGAGGCCTGATACATGAAGATTTATGCAAGAATAGGCCTTTCTTCCCCTGGCTGCTGGCACTGGCTTCCCTCAAACACCTGGGACCCGGGCAGCCTTCTGCCTTTGCTTTGGCCCTGCCACCCTCCTGTAGCTCCCTCTACCCTCTGCCCCCCCAACCCCCATAGCAAGCGTCCTGCCCCACCCCAGCTGCTCCACGCCTGTGTGCGCATGCTTCCCAGAGGCTTGGAGTGGCTGGGGCAGGGCAAAATGCCTGTGTTGTCACCACGGCGACAACACAAGCATCCTGGCCTGGCTGCTACCATCTTTGTAGTGTCAATTTGCATATTCCCTCCTTACTGGCTGTGGGCGCCATCATCTTTGTAGCAAAGTAATGGTCAATTTGCATATTCTGTCTTTATTGGATAGGATTGTCTTTCTACAGAAGGATCTCGAGGAAGACCAGGCAAATTCAGAGGGTAGCAGAGCAGCCAACTGGTAAAAGTGGACCGCAGGGTGCCTGGGACATTTTATTGATCTGTCCCTGGCTCAGTACTGGAATAAGCTGTCCCTTATTGTCTCATTTCTACTTTTTGATATGCTAATTTTTACTCTATGTTTCTTTCTGTTATGCTTTGTTTAGAATGTTTCTCTTATGTTTTGTCTTTTTCTATATTATCTACTTTTTCTGTTTTAATTCCATTGTGCCTTCTGAGGTTTATACACTTTTTAGTTTTAAATCCTACTCTAATAACTACAGTTTTATACAATAAACTTGAATCATGATTTCTTTAATTATCAACTGTATTGAATATATTAGTGACTATCCACTATGGCAGATGAGAAAATAACTACATATACTTCTCCCCACTCTAAATCTACCTCCAGCCCTAACCGGTTTGGCTAAGTGGATAGAGCGTCGGCCTGCAGACTGAAGGGTCCTAGGTTCAATTCCAGTCAGGGATATGTGCCTTGGTTGTGGGCACATCTCCAGTAGGGGGTGTACAGGAGGGCAGCTGATCGATGTTTCTCTCTCATCGATGTTTCTAACTCTCTGTCCCTCTCCCTTCCTCTCTGTAAAAAATCAATAAAATATATTTTTAAAAAATCTACCTCCACTTCCTGATTTCAGTTATGTTCATATTTTTAGTTCTAAATATTACATATACAAATGATATATTAAAGATAATTTTATCAGCTTTTTAAGCAGCCACTATAAAAGGTAAAGGAATAATTATACTTAATATGCTCTCAACTCCTCTTCCAGTTTATACCTGCTGATTTAGATCAGAATGAATATTAACATTATTTCTATATAATTAAGTGTTATTGTGGCAGAAAGTGGATATACACCAATCTCACTTCCTCTTCTTAGGAACACAGAAGTCTACACTTCTATTTTCTCTTAAAGTTATGTTGGACCATGATACCAGTTATATCAAAGAAATGTGAGCAGAAATGATTTCTACAATTTCATATTCTGCCTTTTAAAATATCCTATATGAGTCTCTCCTTCTCTCTTCTCTCTCTCTCTCCCCCACCCCCATCCCCACCTCCTCTATGCATTTACTTGAAAGTGAATGGCTCCAAGACAGCAGAACCACACATTGAGAATTCTTGAATTCCTAGGTCACTATGTGGAGTAGTGCCACTTAAAGGGTCACTTAACCTATAGCACAAAGTGATGTAAACAAGCAATAACCCCTTAGTGAGTCAAAGCTCTAATATTTTAATAATAAAAATATTTTTAAAATGTTTTCCTAGGTTTTTTCCCAATTGTTTTTACATTCTGGTCTATAACCATATATCCACATTGTATTTTTTAAAAATTTTATTGATTTTAGAGAGGAAGGGAGAGGGAGAGTCAGGAACATCAATGATGAGAGAGGATCATTGATCGGCTGCCTCCTGCATGTCCCATACTGGGATTGAGCCTGAAACCTGGGCATGTGCTCTGATTGGGAATCGAGCCGTGATCTGCTGGTTCATAGGTTGACACTCAACCACTGAGCCATGCCAGCCAGGCCACATTGTATTTTTAATGTATTCTATGTTCATCACCAATCTTTTTAAAAAAGTGTTCTCACTTGTATCTTAAGTGATTGAATCTTCCATAAAGGAAGATTTATGGGAATTTTATTACCTACTCTGGTAGGATGAATAATGACCCCCCTCTCAAGTTATCTATGCCCTAATACTGGGATTCTGAGAAATTGTTATGTTAAATTCCAAGAGAGACTTTGCTGATAGAATTAAGATTACTAATCAGCTGACATTAAGATGGAAATATTATCTTAAGTTATGGTGGTGGGCCCAAGGTAATCACATGAACTTGTGACACTCTAAGCATAAAAACCACCCAAGATATGCTACACCTAGCCTGAAATACAGAATGTATAGGATAATAAATTTATATTGTTTAAGTTTTAGAGTTTGTGATAATTTGTTATAGCTGCAATAGGAAAGTATTACACTTGCATTCTTGCATGTTTAAAATATCTGTAATCATGATACTTGAGTGACAATTTGACTGTATGAATTTTTGGTCTCATTTTCCTCCTCTTAAGACATCTTAGGCATTCAGTCACTATCTTCCAACATTGGTTACTATTACATAGAAGTCTTATACCAGTCTGATTCTTTTTGCCTTTACAGTTAATTTGATTGAGAGTGGAAAGTAGCCTGGGTACCCTCTTTTCTTTACACTTGAAGTAATGTAACTTTAGCAGATTATACCTTGGTTTTGTTATTTTACTATCTGACACAAAAGTTGAAACTGAATGACAATAAGAGGTTCCATGTGGATAAGCAAACATGGGCAGTGTGAACCCCATCCCAGACATATATTACCAATTCATGAGAGAAAATACAGAGCCAGCAAGCTGACATTTCCCATGGCCCTTAGTTCTCAGGAATCTCCTTGAAAATTATCAGCAGGGACAGGCTATTCATTTTAATTACACAGGTTATGATCTTATTTGATTACTACTGTATTTGTTTTATTTATTTTTTCTGTTCTTTTTTCAAAAATAACAATTACTCATTGTTGGATCTCTAATATTTTTTGTACTTACAGTTTTTGGTCTAGATCTCAGTTCCTTTCACTTTTTCATTTCAACTTGATCTGTTTCAAGCCAGTGATGTGGATGTGTATGCAGTAATTCAGATTTTAATTCAGCAATGTCTAGCTAGCCTCTAATATCTGTTACTGTTATTGTGTTTTTCAGTTCTCTAGTTATTTTTTTCATGTTGTATATCTTTCTGAAGCTCTAACAGTCCACTTATCATTTCTTGTTTTCTCATTATTGTATTTTTTAAAAATTTGTGATTCTTATCTTTGAGGTCCAGATTTTAAAATCTTTCCTTTAATTTATTTGGTTTAGAGAGAAGTATTTGTTCAAATTTTTTTCTGCTTTGTGGCATATTTCTTATTATGTACTATTCAACTGCCTCTCATTTGTTATGTTTTTCCCCTCATCCCCATTAAAATATTTTAGCATACATGTCTTGCTGATTGCATTTTGATTGTTACTTATTCTCAATAAGGACAAATCTTTGGTTAAAATATACTGTTAATATTGGTGATAAAATAGTGAGCTTGAATAACAAGGAATTTTATTTTATTCTCTAAGAAACCTCTCTCCAATATTCTACCCTGGAGGTATGTTTGTGTTCTGAGGAAATAGTAAATATCCATAAGTCACAGTCATATTTACTTCTCTTCCATTGACCAAGATGAAGAGCCACAGGGTATATTGCAAATAAATGAATAAATGTACACAACATCCATCCATGTTCTGCCCCATGGTTTTTTTACAATGCAAGTTTCTGTTAGTTCTGAGCATTAGCTTTTTCCATGGTTTCATAGGAAAAAACAATAATTGCTTTGCCAGTTAGCCTCTTCTTTCTCTAACCTAGGCTGCAGGATCCTTGCCTCAATCCATTTTAATCATAAACATGATACCATGTGCTATTTATTTTCCCAAATTACCATCAATTTATTTGGTCCTCTAATAGTTTTCACTTATATAGCTTTATTCTCTACTTCCCATTGCTACTGCAAGTGTGTTCTCACTTGTACAGTTATTCTGACATTTTTATCATATTTGGAAACTATGGTGAAGTGACATCAAGGATACAACTGCCCATACTGGATTAAAGCATTATCCAATATATTCAAATATTTTAATTAAAATGTAGTTAGCTTGATTTATATGTGGAGACAGAGATAGATCCTACTTACTGGCCCGGGAAGATAAATTCATATAACATAAATACTTAAATGTGCATAAATTCTCAGAGAAATCAAGGATTTTCTTTTAAACAAAAAGTTGTCATCTCTGATATCTAAAAAAAAAAGAAAGAAAGAAAAGAAAAAGGAAAAGAAAAAGAAAAAAGAAAATCAGAAGAGCCAAAATACCTGCTGTGGACATTTCTCTTTCATTGGTCTCTGAAATTCCATGCTGACTTTTATAAGAAGTATAAAACCTTCCATACTCAGACTCCTGGGAAGCAGCAATGTTAACTGCCAAGAGCCTACGTGACTAAAAAAGCTAAAACCAGAGGGCAAGAAGAGGCGCCATGTGGATAAGCAAGCTTGGGAAATGTGAACACCATTGTTGGCATATATTGTGAATTTGTGAGAGAAAGTGCAGGGCATCACAGGTGGCATTTCCCATGGCCCCTAGTTTTTAAGATGTTCACTGCAAATTCTCAACAGAGGAAATGGCAACAGTGATGAGCCTATTTCCAAAGTCCTTTCAAACAACCTTCTGATTTTACCCATTCACACTGCACTTAGAAATATCAATCAATGCACCAGTATTTTTAGGAGCCTTTCAAATGGGTCATCTTTCAAAGAAACAATTGGAGGCAAGCTGAGAAAACAGAAGGCCCTTGATAAGTGCTTCTATGAATGGGTTAGTGAAATGAATGAATGTGTGAGAGGGTAAATGAAAAGCCTACAAACCCCAGAGTCTAAATCTGTAATGAATCAGAAAGGTATTTTTCCTGAGGGAACTATTTCATCTCAATTTTAAATTACTAATTTGTGACTTCAGTCTATATAATGTATTGTCCAATCTGATGGACTTGGGCTCATAAAAATGGTTTTTCCAGACAAAACCTAAAACCAGTTCTCAGAAAAAGTACAAACTAACTTGTTTATGCTTCAGCCTAAGCCCTTGAATTTGTTTGGTTCAAATGTTAAGTGCAGACTTTTATCTAGTATTGCATTCACTCAAGGAAGTTTTTGCTGCAACATACTTGTTCTGTTTCATTAAAAAGAATAAACCCCAGGTGAACTTGATGAGAACCTGAACAGGAAGGTAAATTAGTTCTTTCACCTTTCACCGAGATCCTGGAAGAAGCCAAGATCAGACAAAAGTTAAACATATGGCTTCCCTAAATGGCAGAGTTTGATTATTTTGCTATGAGTTAGTAAAAACTTTATACAGATATTAAAACAATAACTAGTGTTTGGACATTAAATATGCTTAGTATACTGACTATCAGATCCTTAAGGGTTATTATGGAAATCTAAGGATGCTGTGAGCAAACATCAAAATAAAAGGCTTCCACACAGGAAAAGAAGCTATAAAAATGTAAAAGGGAGCCCACTGCATGGGAGAATATATTTGTCAATGACACATCTGGTAAGAGGTTAATTTCCAAAATATATAGAGAACTAATACAACTTTAAAAAAGGAAAACAAACAATCCAATTAAAAAAATGGGCAGAGGACATGAATAGATACTTCTCCAAAGAGGATGTACAGATCGGCAATAGACATGTGAAAAAATGCTCAACATCACTCATAATCAGAGAGATACAAACTAAGGTGACAATGATGTATCAACTCACACCTGTCAAAATGGCTAACATCAACAAATCAACAAATGACAAATGGTGAAGATGTGGAGAAAAGGGAATCAAAGTGCACTGCTGGTGGGAATGCAGACTGGTGCAGCCACTGTGGAAAACAGTATGGAGTTTCCTCAAAAATTAAAAATAGAACTGCCATGTCACTGATCCCACTCCTAGAAATATATCCTAAAAATCACGAAACACCAATCAGAAATAATATATGCACCCCTGTGTTTACAGCGCTATTTACAATGCCTAAGACCTGGAAACAGCCCATCAGTAGATGAGTGAATAAAAAAGCTGTGGTACATTTACATCATGTAATACTATGCAGCTATAAAAAAGAAGGATCTCTTACTCTTTGAGGCGGTATCGATAAACCTGGAGAGCACTATGTTAATAAAATAAGCCAATCAAAGAAAGACAAGTATCACATGATCTCACTCATGTGGAATCTAATGAACAAAATAAACTGTTGAACAAAATAGATACAAATACAGAGAAGTATGGAACAGACTGTCCAATCTCAGAGGGAAGGGGAGTGAGGAGCAGAAAGAGATTAACCAAAGAATTTATATGCAATATGCATAACCCACGATGCAGACAATAGTATGGTGAAGGTCTGGGGGGTTGAGTGTAGAGTGAAAGTGTCAATGGGGAGAAATCTACAATATTTTTTTAAAATATATTTTTTATTGATTTCTTACAGAGAGGAAGGGAGAGGGATAGAGAGTTAGAAACATAGATGAGAGAAACATCAATCAACTGCCTCATGCACACTCCCTATTGGGTATGTGTCTGCAACCAAGGTACATGCCCTTGACCAGAATCGAACCTGGGACCCTTCAGTCCGCAGGCCGATGCTCTATCCACTGAGCAAAACCAGTTAGGGCTAATCTACAATATTTTTAACAATAAAGATAAATTTTATAAATCTTTAATCTCAATCCCTAATATGGGGAACACCATGATTTTCTGTAAGCACACCTCAAGTTGTCCCTCCCATCACATTATGAAATAGATGTTTCTTGGCTTTGACATTAGGGGAATTTAGGTAACTATAAAAATGCTTTATCAATTGAACAAGATTATGCAAATATTACTTGTTCTTATTGCTATTGTTATGCTCAGATATCAATAGTGTAATTAAAAGTCAAGTAGCCCTAACCGGTTTGGCTCGGTGGATAGAGCGTCGGCCTGCGGACTGAAGGGTCCCGGGTTCGATTCCAGCCAGAGGCATGTACCTGGGTTGCGGACTCTTCCCTAGTAGGGGGTGTGCAGGAGGCAGCTGATTGATGTTTCTCTCTCATCGATGTTTATAACTCTCTATCCCTCTCCCTTACTCTCTGTAAAAAATCAATAAAATATATATTTAAAAGTCAAGTAAAGGAGAATTAAAATCCTTTTGCCTCAACCCTTCTCACATTAGCCATAACATACATCTTTGAAGGAAATGATGTATTAATTACAGATCTCTTTCTTTTTAAACATTTAGCTTGTTAATGCTTTCCAAAAATTCATATGTTGAAGCCCTAATAACTATGTTATGTGGATACAGAGCCTTTCAAAAGTTAAAAATATAACTTTTGGATTTATTGGTTAAATAAAGATATATTCCAAAATTTTAAAAAAGTAATTAGTTTGTGAGGGCGAAGCCTTCATGAATGAAATTAGTACCCTTATGAGACACATGAGCAAGATGATCTATTTCTCTCCACCAAGTGAAGTTAATAACAAAATAGCACCTGTATACAAAGATGAAAGAGGGTTCTCACCATTAACACAATCATTTGGCACCTTAACCTGGGATTTTCCTAAATCCAGAACTATGAAATATATGTATTTGTTGTTTAAACCACCCAGTCTACGGCATTTATTATGGCAACCTAAACTGACTAAGACACAGTTCAAACAATTTTTTGGAAGCTTTAGCTTAAGTGCTTCTTTTTTTTTTTTTCAACTGAAGTGATGAGAACACAATAATAAAATGATGGACAGGGTGACGAAGTTCCTTGACCCATCTCTGTTTGCACCTTAGGAAGGATAATATTGACTCCTGATTTCTTTCCAGTAATCCTGTCAAGAAGGACAGGATAAGAAAAGGTCTCCCAGCTTCCTGGAACAGAGGGATTAATTCAATTTAAGTCCTTTGACCCCTAACTCAATTTATTCCTGTTTCTATTTCCCAGTAAGCATGGAAAATGAGGAACTGATGAGAACATTTACACAAATGTTTAATCATGTTAGACTTTGCTGTGGAGTGTATCACAGGCCAAAATCTACTGGAGAAAATATTGCAATGAAAAGTTTTATACATCAAATGTTTGTCAGTATCCAACTAGGAGCCCAATAATTTTGGGCTAAAAGTAACATCTAATACAATATTCTTAACAAAACTAGGATTTGACACAGTCCCTTAAAGTTCATCATTATGAGACTACAAAACATTTTATCTAATATCCCACACAAAGAAAAAAATCATAAAATATACTTATCCAATCTATTTGCAAACAGCAATAATGAGAGGAATCTGACTAAAAGCCTGTAATATTTCTTTATTGAAAACTCAACATTCCATTCCATGATAAAAAAAAAATTCAACAAACTAGGAACAGATGGGAACTTTCTCTGTCTCATAAAGCGAATCTATAAAAAATTTAAAGATGACATCATAATTAATGGGGAAAGTGTGGAAGCTTTCCCCCTAAATCAGGAGCAATGTAAGGATGTCCAGTCCTGCTATTCCTATACATTGTACTCGAGATTTTTGATAGGGCAATCAGGCTATTAAAAGAAATAAAAGGCATATATACTGGAAAAGAATAAGTAAATGTATCTGTATTCTCAAATCTTATATATAGAAAATCCTAAAAAATCCATTGGGAAATAAACTATAAATAAACAGCCTTAACCAGTTTGGTTCAGTGGGTAGTACACTGGCTTGTGGATTGAAAGGTCCCAGGTTCAATTCTGGTCAAGGCCATGTACCTTGGTTGTGGTTACACCCCAGTAGGGGGTGTGCAGGAGGCAGCTAATTATGTTTGTCCCTCATCAATGTTTCTAACTCTCTATCCTTTCTCCCTTCCTCTCTGTAAAAAGTCAATAAACTATATTTAAAAAAAACTATAAACAAATTCAGCAAGATTGAACGCTATAATATTAATACACAAAAATAACTCACAATAAACAACCTGTAATTGAAATAAAAAAAATTTTAAAAATAATGCCATTGACAAGAGGATCACAATATATAAGATACTTAGGAATATGCAACCACAAAATGTGCAAAACTTATATTGTGATAACTATAACATGGATTCAAGAAAATCTAAAAAAGTAAACACACACACACACACACACACACACACACACACTGTTCATGGATCAGAAGACTTAAAATCATTAGGATGGCTATACTCCCCAAACTTGTCTATAGATTATATATAATTCCTATCACAATCCCAGTTTACTTCTTTGTAAAAATTTACAAGCTGATCCTGGAATTCATATATAATTTCAAGGTACCCAGAAAAGCCAAAACAATTCTAAGAAAAACAAAATGGCAGGACTCAGACTTCCTAATTTCAAGACTCACTACAAAGCTGTGGTAATCAAGACAGTGTGTTACCGACATAAAGATAGATTTTATAGATAAATGAATAGAGCCCAGAGTACAAAATAAACCCATGTAACTATGGTCAATTGATTTTTAACAAGGGTACCAAGATTAATGAATGAGGGAAGAACAGTCTTTTCAATAAACATTGCTGGAAAGTCTGGATATCCATATGAAAAGAATGTAGCTGAGAGCAGAGGGGATGGATTTCACTCATATGTGGGATATAAAACTGAAAGTAGCAAATAAACAAAAACAAATTCATAGATATAGACAATAATAGTTACTAGGGAAGGGAGATTTGGAGGGCAGTAAAGGGTAAAGGGGGCCAAATATGTGGTGACGGAAGATGATTTGAATTTGGTGGTGGGTACACTATGAAATATACAGATTAGGTATCATATAAATGTAGACTTGAAACCTATATAACCTTCTTGACCGATGTCACCCAAAAAAATTTTAATAAAAAAGAATGTACAGAAGAAACCAACATAAAAATGAAAAGGGAACCCACTGTACAGGAGAATATATTTGCAAATGATACATCTGATTAGGTGATAATTTCTAAAATATATAAAGTACTGATACAACTCAACAAAAGGAAAGCAAACAATCCAATTAAAAATTGGGCAGAGGAATGATTAGACACTTCCCCAAAGAGGACATACAAATGGCCAAGAGACATATGAAAAAATTCTCAAAGTCACTAATCAGGGGAGATGCAAATTAAAATGACAATGAGGTATCACCTCACACCTGCTAGAATGACTACCTTCAATAAATCAATAAATGACAAGTGTTGGCAAAGATGTGGAGAAAAAGGAACCTTAGTACACTGCTGGTGCGAATGCAAACTGAAGCTCCGGTATGGAGTTGTTTCAAAAAATTATAAATAGAACTTCCATTTGACCCTGTGATCCCACTTCTAGCAATATATCCTAAGAATCCAGAAACACCAATCAGAAAGAATATTTGCACCCCTATATTCATAGCAGTATTGTTTATAATAGCCAAGATCTGGAAACGCCCCAGGTATCCATCAGTAGATGAGTGAATAAAAAATCTGTGGTATATTTACACAATGGAATGCTATGCACCTGTAAAAAAAAGAATCTCATCTTTTGCAACACCATGTATGGGCCTGGATATTATTATGCTAAGCAAAGTAAGCCAGTCAGAGAGAAGCCAATATCACATGATCTCATTTATATGTTGAATCTAACGAACAAAGTAAACTGATGAATAAAATTGGTCCAGAGGCATGGACACATGAAACAGACTGACAAATCTCAGAGGGAAAGGAGGAGGAGGGGAGGGAAGAGAATAGCCAAAGAACTTATATGCATATATTCATTACTCATGGATACAGACAACAGAGTGGTGAAGGCTTGGGCCAGGGCGGAAACCGGGTGGAGGGGGGCAATGGAGGAAATAAAGGGGGCTATCTGTAATACTCTCAACAATAAATATTTTTTAAAAGAAAAGAAAGGCAACCAAAAAAAATGTAGTTGAACACATCTCAAACTATATACAAAAAATAACTCGAAATGTATTAATGACCTAAATGCAAGTGCTTCCCATGGTCTGAATATATTCCCCCAAAAGTCAAATGTTGAAATCCTATTCCTCAAAAATGATGGCATTAGGAGGTGAAGACTTCAGAGGTGCTTAGGTCATGAGGGAGGAGCCCTCATTAATGGAACTAGTGCCTTACAAAAGGGGCTACAGAGCCTGGCCAGTGTGACTCAGTGGTTGAGCATCAACTCATGAACCAGGTAGTCATGGTTTGATTCCTAGGCAAGGGCATATGCCCAGGATGCAGGTTCAGTCCCCATTAGGGGGTGTGCAGAAGGCAGTCAATAAGTGATTCTCTCTCATCATTGATCTCTCTATCTCTCTCCCTCTCCCTTCCTCTCTCTGTAATCAATAAAAACATTTCTTGAAACAAACAAACAAAAAAAACCAAAACAAGTGAGACAAAATGCCGGTGGAGTAGGCAGACAGGTCCTGAGCCTTATCCCAGAGAAGATAGGAGTAACTAAATAGAATACCATCCACCTAGAATTGGCGAAGTAGACACAGCTGTTGAGAAAATTCACAGCCAGGAAGGGCAGAGGACACCTGGAGAATGGTAAAATCTGAAATCTGGGCTGGAGAGAATTTTGAGACCTCTAAGCCCAGAGGGTCAGAAGGAAGCCACATGGCAACAAGGACATGTCCCTTAGGGACAGGCATAACATCTGACTGTGGAAAGGAAGTCCACAAGGCTGCTGGTGGCAGGGGGTTCTAGATCTAAGCCCACAGCCATGTGAGGCTGAGCCCGGAGGGGGCAGCCTGAACAACTGCCCAAGCTGCGTGGTGCTAGGGGCCGGGGAGAGAGAAACTCCCAGTGGCACAGCTCTTTCCCCTATTTTTGGTCTTTGCTTTTATTCACTAAACCCAGTTCATGGGACCTTTCAAATACAAACACTCACCCATGGCTGAAGTGCAGGTGTAGGTGTGGACTTGTGTAGTCTGAGGAGAGGCTGGGGAGAAGAGCAGGTCTGGGAGATGTGGCCAGGAGTCTGGCACTGGGACATACCTGATACTCCAGACCTAAGCAGCCATTCTCCTGAAGAATAGCCCCTCCTTGAAATCGGCAGACAACCAATACAGTCACACCCAGACTACACCCTGAGTGTTACAAAGGATACCAAAAAAAAATCTGAATAGTCCCTGAGAGTCCTCAGGGATTGGCCTGAAGAGAGACCTTTCAGTCCCCGAAAGCAATATGGCAACCTCCCCAACTATAGCCCTGTCAGAAAAAGCTGCTTGAGAGATTAAGATGGACAGCGACAGCAGGCAGACAGGCTAAGGGCAGATTGGTCCCTCATGTTGGCAGTCAAGGTGGTGGAGATAGACACAAACAGAGGAGCGGTGGATCACTTGGAACTGCAACATGGTGCTGACTAGGTAATAGGAAACTGAGAAGTGGCAGACAGTACATAAGAGAGGGATCTTAAACCAGCCCACAGAGGGCATTAAAACTCAGTGAAAATGAAGAACACTTCACTTTTTCATTTTTATTTTATTGTATTATTATTTTGTTAGCTCTTTTTTTTCTTTTTTCCTTTTGTTTATTTTTTTATTTCCTTTTGCATTATTTTTTCATCATTCTATTTTCATTTTTATTATCTTATCCTATTTTTTATTAAATTTTTAAAATTCTTTTTCTCTTTCTCATTCTTTCTCTTTCTACATATCCACTCATCCTCTTTCTACTTCCTACATACTGAACTGAGGTCCTCCCCATATTCATCCAATTCCTTAACTGTACATTCTGTATATAAGCTTGGCCTCTACAGATTCTGCTCCCACCCTCTTTTCTTGGTGTTCAGTGTTTGCATTTATTGGTTTATCTGTTTGTTCTGTGGTGTTTTCTTCCAATATATATATATATTTTCCTTTTTCTTCTTTTTCTTTTCTCTCTTAACATTTTTTCTCTCCCTGATAACATTTGTGCTCTCTTTTCTCTCCCCTAATTCTCTTTTTTTCTGGTGGTCACTTATATTAGGGTTATCAGTGTTGAGGGTACATTAGTGTTTTGTTTCCTTTGTTTTGCATCTTGTTGAGTTGCATTTTGTCCTGTTTTGTCAATGTGGTAGAGAGTGAACCACATAACAAGACACCTGGAGAGGAGACTCCATCCACGAATGGGTCAATAAATCTCCAGACCCAACTACAGAGGCAGGAATATGGTGGAAGTGAGAGAGAGAACGTGAGTGAGTGAAGGAGTGAAAAGGGAGTGTGTGGACGTGTGGGGTGTGTGTGTGTATGTGAGTGAGGGGCAGTTAGATCCTGCAGGACCATTGGGGATTAGTGGACAGGGCTTGCCTAGCCAGGAAGCCTCTGCTACCATTGCAAACACCCCTGGAGTGGCCGGCTCTACTGCAGATGCCACACCATATTGAAGGTGAGAGCTGCTGTGACTGAGAGCCAAGCCTCACCTCCACCCAGGGTGCCCTCAGACACCACCTGGGACTCTAAAACCCCTGCAACAGGTACTTGCTGCTTTGGTTGCCCTCATTTGAGGAGCAACAGTGCGATGAGAAGCCCACCCCCATCCAAGGAGAAGCAGCCATGCACAGCTCGCCCCCATCCAAAGAGCAACAGCCACATGAATTCCATTACCATCCAAGGAGCAGAAACCGCATGCAGCCCACCCCCATCTGAGGAGCAGCAGTCATGCAAGCAGCCCACCCCACCAGCCACAGGAGCCACCACTGCTGCAAGCAGCTGTGTGACCAGTGCCCACCCAAGAAGCCACTGCCAAGTGAGGAGCAGTCACTGCCACAACTGCCTGAGACGCAGCCACAGCCAGAGTAGCCACTGCCACCCAAGGAGCAGCCCCCACATGACTCAACATCTATATCCTTTGGTGACAGCAAAAATGGGGAGACGAAGAAATGCCCAGAGGAAAGAAAAGGAGGAATTGCCAGAAAAGGAGCTAAGTGAAATGAAGGCATGCAATATGTCAGAAAAAGAATTCAGAATAAGGCTCATGCAGTTCATAAACTGGATGGATGAAAAAGTCAACAACTTATATAAGAATCAAGAGGAAATAAAGGGTAATATAGCTACAATAAAAAACAATACGGAAAGTTTCAACAGTAGACTAGGAAAAGCAGAAGACTGAATTAGTGAACTAGAAGACAGAGAAGCAAAAGACACACAAACTGAACAGCAATTGGAGAAAAAAATTAAAAGATAGGAAGAGAGCCTAAGGGAACTTTGTGACAACATGAAATGAAGCAACGTACAAATAATAGGGGTGACAGAACAAAAAGTGGAGGAAAAATGGTTAGAAAACCTATTTGAAGAAATAATGTCAGAAAAATTCCCTGATTTGGGGAAGAAAAAAGTGTGTATGTGTATGTGAGTGAGGGACAGTTAGATCCTGCAGGACCATTGGGGGCTAGTGGACAGGGCTTGTCTAGCCAGGAAGCCTCTGCTACTCAAGCACAGAGAGTCCCAAGCAAGATGAACCCAAAAAGGCTCACACCAAGACATGTTGTAATTATGATGGCAAATGTTCAGGACAAAGAGAGAATATTGAAGGTCACAAGAGAGAGACAGAAAGTTATGTACAAGGGATCACCCATTATATTATCCAATGATTTCACAACAGGTTAGAAGTCAATGGAAGAAAGCTTACAAAGTGATGCAAAGCAAGGGACTGAATCCAAGAATACTCTATCCAGCAAGGCTATCATTCAAAATTGAAGGGGAGACAAGGAGTTTCACAGACAAAAAACAAAAACAAAAAACAAAAAAACAAAAAACAAACAAACAAAACAACAACAACAACAAAACGCTAAGGAGCTTTATCACTACCAAGCCAGTAATGCAAGAAATGCTAAAGGGACTGGTGTAAAAAGAAGAAATAAGTGAAGAAGGAACACAGACATAAAAACTAAAAATGGCTACAAACAAGTACCTATCAATAATAACTTTATACGTAAATGAACTAAATGCTCCAATTGAAAGACATTGAGTGGCTGAATGGAAAAGAAAACAGGACCCATATATGTGCTGTCTAAAGAGACCCACCTCAGAACAAGGGACTCACACAGAATGAAACTGAAGGGATGGAAAAATATCTTTGAGGCAAATGGAAATGTAAAATAAAATGGCATAGCAATACTTATATCTGACAAAATAGACCTCAAAATGAAGGCGATAACAAGAGATAAGGAAGGCAACTTCATAATACTAAAGGGATCAATACAACAAGATATAACCCTGGTAAACATATATGCACCCAAGGCAGGAACACCCAAATACATAAGAACACTGTTGGAAGATATCAAGGGAGAGATCAACAATAATACAATCATAGTAGGGGATTTTAATACCCCACTGACACCTAGACCAAAAAAACAGCAATCCTAAATGACTCACTAGAACAGATGGACTTAATTGACATCTTAAGAAGAATTCAAAGCCATGGAATATACATTCTTCTCAAATGCACATGGGACATTTTCAAAGATAGACCGCATATTGGGTCACAGTAAAAGTCTCTCCAAATTCAAGAAGATTGAAATCATATCAAGTGTCTTCTCTGACCACAGTGGCATAATATTAGAAATAAATTACAATAAAAACCATCAAAAATTCAAACACTTGGAAGCTGAATAGCATACTATTAAACAATGACTGGCTTGCCAAAGAGATCAAAGAATAAATTAAAAACATCCTGGAAAAGAAGGACAAGGGAAACACAAGAATTGAAAATCTATGGGACATGGTGAAAACAGTCCTGAGAGGGAAGTTTATAGCTCCACAGGCCTACCTCAAAAACAAGAAAAAATGATAATAAATTATCTAACCCTAAAACTTAAAGAATTAGAAAGAGACCAACAAAAACAAAAAAAAGCCCAGAGCCCGGCCGGAGTGGCTCAGTGGTTGAGCCTCAACCTAGGAACCAGGAGGTCGCGGTTCAATTCCCTGTCAAGGCACATGCCCGGGATATGGGCTTGGTCCCCAGCGTGGGGCATACAGGAGGCCGCCGCCGATCCATGATTCTCTGTCATCATGGATCTCTCTCTCTCTCTCTCTCTCTCTCTCTCTCTCTCTCTCTCTCCTTTCCTCTCTCTAAAATCAATAAAAAAATATTTTAAACATTTTTTTAAAAAAGCCCAGAATGAGCAGAAGGAATGAGATAATAAAGAACAGAGCAGAAATAAATGACATAGAGCCAAAAACAAAACAAAACAACAATACAAAAGATCAATGAAACTAAAGGCTAGTTCTTTGAAAGGATAAAGAAGATTGATGAACTTCTAGCCAGGCTCACCAACAAGCAAAGAGAGAGGACCCAAATAAACAAAATCAGAAATGAAAGAGGTGAAGTAAAAACAGACCAGCAGACATACAAAGGATTGTAAAAAAAATACTACATAATACAACTCTACTCCAACAAACTAGACAACCTAAAGGGAATGGACATATTCCTAGAGAAATACAACCTTCCAAAACTCGATCAGGAAGAATCTAAAAATCTCAATAGGCTGATAACTATGGAGGAAATTGAAGCAGTCATCAAAAAGCTTCCAGCAAACAAAAGCCAAGGCCAGACAGCTTCACAGAGGAGTTTTACCGAACATTCAAGGACGAACTAAAACCTATCCTCCTCAGACTATTCCAAAAAACTCAAGAGGAAAGAACATTTCCAAGCTCATTCTATGAAGCCAGCATTACCCTAATACCAAAACCAGATAAGGATAACACAAAGAAAGAGAATTACAGGCCAATATCCCTCATGAACATAGATGCTAATATCCTCAACAAAATTCTAGCAAACCGGATCCAGCATTACATCAGAAAGATCATACACCATGACCAAGTAGGATCTATCCTGGGGATGCAAGGATGATACAATATCAGCAAATCAATAAACGTGATACATCATATAAACAAATTGAGAGATTAAAATCACATAGTCATATCAATTGATGCAGAAAAGCATTTGGCAAAATCCAACACCCTTTCTTGATAAAAACCCTTAGCAAAGTAGGAATAGAGGGATCATACCTCAACATAATAAAAGCCTTATATGACAGACCTACAGCCAACGTTGTAATCAATGGGCAAAAACTAAAACCATTTCCCCTAAGAACAGGAACAAGACAGGGATGCCAATTTTCACCATTCCCGTTCAACATTGTACTGGAAGTGCTAGCCATAGCAATTAGACAAGAAGAAGAAATAAAAGGCATCCAAATTGGAAAAGAAGACATAAAACTGTCATTATTCACAGATGACATGATACTGTACATAGTAAACCCTAAAAACTACATAAAAAAATTATTAGTAAATGAATTCTGCAATGTAGCAGGATACAAAATTAAAGCCCAGAAATCAATGCAATTTTTACACCAATAGTGAACTTACAGAAAGAGAGATTCAAAAAGGAATCCCTTTTAACATTGCACCAAAAAAAATTAAGATACCTAGGAATAAACGTAACTAAGGAGGTAAAAGAACTCTACTCAAAACAACTATAAGACACTGAAAAATAGATAGAGAAAGGCACAAACAGATGGAAGAATATACTGTGTTCATGAATTGGTAGAATCAACAGCATTAAAATGTCCATACTACCCAAAGCAATCTATAGATTCAATACACTCCCCACTAAAATACACACGGCATATTTCACAAATCTAGAATGAACTCTCCAAAAATTCATCTGGAATAAAAAAGGACTCTGACTAGCTGCAGCAATCCTGAGAAAGAAGAACCAAATAGGAGGGATCTCAATACCGGATATCAAGCTATATTGCAAAGACACTGTTCTCAAAACTGTCTGGTACTAGCACAAGAACAGACATATAGACTAATAGAGAACCCAGAAATTGACCAAAACTACTATGCTCAATTAATATTTGACAAAGGAGGCAAGAGCATACAATGGAATGAAAGTATCTTCAATAAATGGTGTTGGGAAAATAGGACAGATACATGCAAAAATATGAAACTAGATCACCAACTTACACCATACACAAAAATAAACTCAAAATGGATAAAGGACTTACTATAAACATAAGACAGGAAACTGTAAAAAATACTAGAGGATTCCACAGACAGCAAAAACTCAGACATATGCTGAAGCAATATATTAACCAATACAGCTCCTAGGGCAATGGAAACTAAAGAGAAAATAAACAAATGGGACTACATCAAAATAAAAAGCTTCTGCATAGCAAAAGAAATCACCAGCAAAACAGCAAGAAAGCCCACTGCATGGAAGAATTTATTTGCCAATGTTATCACTGATAAGGGTTTAATCTCCAACATTTACAGGGAACTCATACAACTTAACAAGGGGAGATAAACAACTAAATCAAAAAATGGGCAATGGACCTAAATAGATACTTTTTGAAAGAAGACAGAAGGAAGGCCAAGAGACACATGAAAACATGCTCAAAGTCACTAATCATCTGAGAGATGCAAATCAAAACGACAATGAGGTACCATATCACACCTGTCATAATGGCTATCATCAACAAATCAACAAATGACAAGTGCTGGTGAGGATGCGGAGAAAAAGGAACCCTCGTGCACTGCTGGTGGGAATGCAGACTGGTGCAGCCACTGTGGAGAATAGTATGGAATTTCCTCAAAAAACTAAAAATGGAATTTTCCTTTGACCAAGTGGTCCCACTTCCAGGAATATATATCCCAACAAACTAGAAACACCAATCAGAAAGGATATATATGTTCATACACAATTTACAATAGCTAACATTTGGAAACAGCCTAACTGCCCATCAGCAGATGAGTGAAATAGAAAACTGTGGTAAATCTACACAATGGAATACTACGCTGTTGTAAAAAGGAAGGAACTCCTACCATTTGCAACAGCATGAATGGACCTAAAGAGCATTAATTATACTAAGCGAAATAAGTCAGTTGGAGAACGATAAATATCACATGATCTCACAACTTAAACTGATGAACAAAACAGATCCAGAGACAGAGAATCATTGATCAGAATGTCAAACCTCAGAGGGAAGGCATGGGAGGGTTGGGGAAAGGGGAAGAGATCAACCAAAGGACTTGTATGCATGCGTATTAGCATAACCAATTGACACAGATACTAGGAGATTGAAGGCATGAGCGTGGAGTGGGGGGGCAATGGCGGGATAAGGACACATATGTAATCCTAATATATAAAAGCCCAGGGCCCATAACATACAAAACAACCAAAGGCACTGACTGCCAAGGTGGCTGCAGATCAAGCCCAAAGAGAGGCCTGGAAAGAAAAGCAGGGTCTGATCCATAGCCTCCATGGCAGCTGTTGATCAGCACTTACCTCTCTCTTTTGCTCCTGGCCTGGCCAGCAGCAGCGCCTCTTTCTCTCTGGCCTCTGCTGGGGCTGCTGATCAGCCTCGCCTCTCTGATCAGGTCCATTGATATGCCCGGAGACATTGACTTGCATAGAAACCGACCAATCAGAACCTAATCTGGGTGAACTGGGAAGGCAGAACCTAAGGTGGGGCTGAGGAGGGGTTTTAAGGGCAACAGCTGTTTGGTGTAAGGTGTAAGAAAGCGGTTCAATTTTTTAATGACTGGTTTGGCAGTATAGTGCATATGGCTGGCTATCAGTCTAGGTATAGGGATTATGTATTTTTGTCTGCCAAGAGCATCTCCTCCTGATGAAAAAGGCTTTTCCCTAGGAGCTCCAGTTGCGCAATCGGTTAGCGCGCGGTACTTATAAGAAAAAGGCTTTTCCCCCCATTTAAGCAATCCTATCCTATATAATCTATCTATACTACTGAAAGGGTAATATGCTAATTAGACCGGGTCGACTGGCCATCTTCCAGACGTCTGACTTCCTTCCGGACAAAGCCATTGTGATGGGGGCCGAGGCACAGACCTTTAGGAGTGGCAGGGGAGGGAAGTTAGGGGTGAAATCTGGCCAGCAGGGGAGGGCAGTTGGGTGCAACCAAGCCAGCAAGGGAGGGCAGTTGGGGGTGCGATCAGGCCAGAAGGGGAGGGCAGTTGTGGGCAACCAGGCTGGCAGGGGAGGGAAGTTGGGGACAAGATCAGGCCAGCAGGAGAGGACAGTTGGTGGCGAGATCAGGCTGGCAAGGGAGGGCAGTTAAGGGTGATCAGGCAGGCAGAGGCAGTTGGGGGCGAGATCAGGCAGGCAGGCAGGCAGAGGCAGTTAGGGGCAATCAGGCAGGCAGGCAGAGGCAGTTAGGGGCAATCAGGCAGGCAGGCAGAGGCAGTTAGGGGTGATCAGGCAGGCAGGTAGGTGAGCAGTTAGGAACCAACAGTCCCAGATTGCGAGAGGAATGTCCAACCGCTGGTTTAGCCTCAATTGGAGAGTGTGCAGGCTGGGCTGAAGTAACCCCCCCTGCACGAATTTCATGCACCGGGCCACTAGTACCTTAATAATAATTTTAAAAAGAACCTCCAGAGAGATAGCCACTTCCACCATGTGAGGAGACAAAGCACAAGCTATAAACCAGGAAGAAAGCTTTCACTCAATCATGCTGACACCTTAATCTTTAAAATTAAAAGTGTGAGAAATAAATTTCTGTATAAGCTATCCACTCCTTGTAATTTTCTTATTGCAACCCAAATGGACTAAGACAGTTCAAAAACTATATACTCAGAACACATATGGGTTCATGATCTTGGATTTGGCAAAATATTCTTTAATATAATACCAAAAGCATGAGCAACAAAAACAACAAAATAGATAGATTGTACTTTACCAAAATTTAAAACATTTTTTATACATTGGAGTCAGTTCAGGTGAACAAAAAGACAGCTTAAAAAATCAACACCAAAGCAGAGTTCTAATGGAAGACAGAAAAGGTAAATTTAACCCCACCCCCCAACTGTCATGAGAAATTAGTAGGCTGAGGGAGATGTGTGAGTGGTGTAGTATGGAGAGGAAACATTGAACCATCAATCAACAAACATGACAGAGGACTTACTGTGTGCCAGTCCCAAGATCTCCATCCAAAAAAAAAACATTTTTGCTTCAAAGAAAAGACTATCAAAGAAGTGCAAACACAACCCATGAAATGGGAGAAAATATTTGCAAATCATATATCTGGTAAGGTCTTGTATCTTGTAAAAAAAACAAACTCATACAATTCAATAATAAAAGAACAAGTTTGCCAATTTAAAAATGGGGAAAGAATGTGAATAGACAACTCTCCAATGAAGATATACAAATGGCAAAAAATAAATAAGCACATGAAAAGATGCTCTACATCATTATTCATCAGGAAAATACAAATCAAAACAACGATGAGATACCACTGCACACTCACCAGGATGGCTGGAATAAAAAAGTCAGAAAATAAGTGTTGATGAGGATGTGGAGAAATCAAAACCCTCATACACTGCTTGTGCAAATGTAAAATAAGGCCGCCACTTTAGAAGACAATTTGGAAGTACCTCAAACAATTTTACATAGAGTAACCATGTGATCCAGCAATTCTCTTCTAGGTATCTATCCAAAAGAAATTAAAATATGTGTCACACAAAACCTTGTACACTATTTTTATAGCAGCATTATTTATAATAGCCAAAAGCTGGAAACAACAATAATGTTCATCATTGAACAAATGGATAAATAAAATGGTTGCATGTATATATTATTTGTCCATAAAAGAATGGGGTACTGATATGTGCCACAACTTGGGTAAACATCAAAAACCTCATGCTTTGTAAAAGAATACAATCACAGAAGTCTACATAGTATATGACTCCATTCATATGAAAACCCAGAATGACTAAATCTGTAGATAGGAACTAGATTAGGGCTGAGAGGTAGATGAAGGGATGAGCAGAAAATAGGGTTTCTTTTTGAGGTGATGCAAAATTCTGAAACTGAATGTTGTGACAGTTTAACATATCTATGAATATATACTAAAAATCATTGAATTGAACATTTTAAATGGGTAAATTATATGATAGTAAGTTATATCTCAGTAAAACTATTTGAAAAAAACAAAAACAAAACAAAAAAAGAAAACTTCGACTAGATGAAAGAACGTGAAGGGATTAGCCAAATAACATTTATGCATAACCCATAAACAACAGTGTGGTGATGACCAGAGGAAAGGGGGAATGAGGGCAGGGTTGGGGAGGTGGGTAAAGGGGAGGGGATGGGGATTTCTGTAATAGTGTAAACAGTAAAAATAAAGTAAAAGGGGGTGCAAATTCTACATAATCTTTCCAAGAATTGCCCTTTCCTTGGAGTGAAAAATAGAAAAAGAGAGAGAGAGAAGTAACAAATTAAAATTAATTCATTTATTTCAAAGAAACATATTGAGGATGTGTACCAGATAGAAAATTAGTAAATAAGACAGTCAAAATTCCACTTTCAAGGAACTTACATTCTTTTGTTGTTGTTTATCAAAAACTTATAGACTGCATCCTAAGTGTCAGGTACTATTCTACTTTAACTTTACTAAACACTATGAATTGTTATTATTCCCATTGTACACATGTAGATACAACTGAAGCCTTGATTCAAGCTTCATCTGAACTACTTCCGCAAACTTCCAATGAGTCTTGCTGTCCCCACCAGCAGCATACTGATTTGAACAGTAAGCTTAATACAATTTTGCCCACCTATTCCATCTTCTACAATACTGCCAGGGTAATTTTTCTAAAAACAAAAACCAAACACATACTCTTTTAACTCTTCGGTGGCTTTCCATTATCTTTAGAACAAAGTCCAAGTTCTTAACATGGTGAAAAATACCAGTCATTACCTGACATATGCCTAACTCTGCTAGCCCCATTTTATTTTACAAGGTCTGCTCCAGCCATGGAGAGGTGTTCTTTGTTTCCCAAACTAGGAAGGAAGTGTTATATCCCTGGGCTTTGGTACATGTTTATAGTTTTCTCTTGTTTTCCTTTATACCTTCCAACATGCTTCCTGACAAGCGTATACTTATCTTAAAGACTCAGTTCAAGCTTTGCCTTATTAAATAACCTTTTCTGACAACCTTCATCCCAGGAGAAGTGACTAGTCCCTCTTCTCTTTATCATTATAGCTTTTATTCCTATTAAATCACCTGTAATACTTTTTTACACGAACAATTTTAGATATATGTATCTCCTTACTAAAGGATAAAATCATTGAAGTAAGGGAACTACACTTAATTATTTTTGTACATTGCGTTTCTGATATATTGTCTAAAGCCATAGTACATAGTTAATATGTTTATTTAATAAGTAAATACATGAGTGAATGACTGAACCAATAAGTCAGTCATTAGATCAAGTAATTTAAAATTTCATGACAAAGTCAATCAAGTAATCAATCAATAGATCAAGTAATATGAGTTTTCTGGAAATATGACTTCTGCATAGAGTTTATATCCCTACCCTTCTACCAGCTATGATGAATTAATAGACTTTCATTTTCACATTCCTCATCAGGAATTTATGTTTCTGACCTGAATACATCAAATTACTGTGCGATAAATAATGTCCATAATACTATTTGCCATTTATTAAGTGGCTATTGTGTTCTAGGCACATTGCTTATTGCTTTCCACTTAAACTATTTCATTTATTTGAACCTGCTTCTTAATATATAACAATAAGGTGTTATTATGTATTTTGTAGGTCTATTGTTAAATTAAATGAGATAATCTATATCTGTATGGAAATGTATCTCCCCCCAAAATCAAATAAGGCACAGTGTCTTCTACATGAAATTTAGACCTAATCCTGAGGTCAATAGACTTGCTTTTATTTCTTTCAGACCCTCTGTTTAAAATAATTCCATGAACATGCATATTTCTTTATCTTCATGTGTCCTTTTCAATTTGGTCCTGGTAACACCCATATGAAGTACCCAGGGTAGGAGTTATTTTTCATCATTTCACAAATGGGAAGAGGCTAATAAACTTACTACATAATAAAGCAACTTTGTGACAAAGCCAAGATTAGAATCCAGATTCCCCCACAGATTATTTGCATTTTTATACTGGCATAATTTATTATAAAGTATCATATCCTAAGTTGGGTGTCATTTAAATGAGTGCATTTAGTACAACTCTCTTGTATCAAACTTATAGAAAGTTTTTGAAATTAAATCCCACTGCTTGGCTTCTGTTTGTACAGAATGTTTTTTCATTGTTGTTATGTGTTCAAAGTTTCTTCACTCTCACCTTGTGAACGCATTCTACATTTTCTGCATTATTTACAATTAGTATGTTACTATGGGGCTGAAAGTTTCAGGTGAAGTTAACTGCCAAGTCTGCCAACTTCTTAACAATGCCCAGTGTGGCATCTTTGGGGATTTTCAAGAAACAGTTTTTAATTATTGAGCAGCACCCCAAGGCTAATAATGCCCCCAGAGCTTTGAGGGATCTCTGACATACAAAGCTATTCGAAGTGTTCCGTTTGTCTGAGACCAATACAAAGCATCACATGTGAAAAGAACATTTTTCCAATTTAAGATGGGCACATAATTTTCTAATGTTGAGAGAAGTTTCCTTAGAAATCTGTTTCAAGACTGTTATGTTCGGTAAGTCAGTCCTTTCAAGAACCTCGTCTCCCTTTTTTCTACTAATCCATGGCTCTTAATTCATGGCTGAGGCCTACTTCATAATATTAGGGGAAGGGAGGAGGCAGAGTTGTCACTTTCCAAATTAGGATTATGTATTTATGTATAACTCCAGACAGGCACCTAAAGACTGTCACTAGGAACTGCCTGTACTATAGTTAGCTCTTTGGAATCCACTACACACTTTCTTTAGCTCATCTTCTGATTAAGGATTTTTCAAAACTATACCAGAAACAGAGTTACTGAAGAGGTCTTCTACTAGTCACAATCGTTCTAAAGCAGAGAAACATATTCTTATTAGCTCAGTCGCTGCCTTGGTCCACATTAGCTCCTGCTATTTATTGTTCTAGGGCCTTTATTAGACTGTTAAGATACATCCCTACCCTAAGCTTCAGAATCCACAAATATTTCTCTTTTTACCTTAGACCCAATCTTTCCTGCCACCCTTTAAGTAGGCCTTCAGATAAGTTCTTTAGTTGTCTTCTATATACAAGAAAGATATTTTTGACCCACTATTTAAAAAAGAATGCTTTGGTTAGGGAAAGTTTATCTAGAATTAAGGCTATTATAACTGTTAGATACATCACAATCAACTGTGAAGAAGGAGTGGGAGTGAGTATGAAGTATTCATGAAATAATGAAGAAACTAACCTGAATCAAGTGGATAAAACCTACTGAGGAGTCATGGGAGACAGAGGTGGATGTGGGAATCAATACCATATATCACTGTGTAGTTTATCTGCATAGCACTTACTACAGGTGCATATTTACATTCCTGATTGTTTATTTAAAGTCAATTTCCTCCAATAGACAATAAGTCCCATGAAGGTGGGAACCATGTAAATGAATGAATGCATGTTAAATGATAGGTGAGGAACTGCTCTAGTTTACCTTGAATGTCAGATAAAGAAATACAGACTTTATGAAGTTGAAAAAAGCCCACTGAGGCTGTTTTCACAGACTGGGGCGGTGGAAGTAGGAATAGAAAGGCAGACATAAGGGCTATTTCATTGTTGAAATAAATAACACATGCACTCTCTGCTGTGCTCACCCTCTCTCAGCTCCCCTTATAGACAGTTCTCTACCAGCTTCAGGCTCTGTTATGACACCAATTTAATCAGAAAGAATGTGAAGAGACTATGGACCAAAATGTTAAAGAAATAATGATTTCTTAGTTCTCTGGAAAGTAATGAGTTGTCTGTGAAAGTCTCATAGTCTCAAAAGTCTCCTTTCTCTCTTTTTTAATTTGTTTTCCCTACACAAAAATGCTACCTTTTATCTTTTTCCCCCAATCGCTCTGGTTTGGCAAATTTTAATTGCCTATTTGCGATGAGGTTCCTGAAGCTCTTGAAAGTTAATTATTTCTTTCTGGTGAAGATCAGAAACTTTGAACTCTATTCGTGAGATAAATAGTCTGGTGGCACTTTGGAACTTCATCTCATTGAAGTTAACTGAGCAGCTCACTAACTTACTCCCTGCATTTAAAATTGAATCTGAAGAGAACTGGACCCCAGACATGATTAGGCTGAGGATGTAGGATTTATAGTTAGTTCAGAGCAAAGTATGTTCCCAGAGATACAGCTCTGGTGGCAGCTTCCACATAAACAAATTGATGGATTTTGAACCGAGATGGAGAGGAAAGGAGAAATGGCACAATTTCAATAAATCAAACTGCTCAGTTAAAGACAGGTTCTGGTAGTTACATTTTCTGGACAAGTGAGAGGTAACCTAAAGACTTTTAGGCTTCAACTCTAGGATATGATTTTGAAATGCTTGGGTCTATTTTTGAGCCTCAGTGGGTAGAGTAACCATCATTACATCTTTCTATTGACAGAGGGATGCACAGGACCTTAGAGTCTTCAGGTTGTATATGTTCACTCTCTGGCACTGAAAATAGATGGCTGTGAAAGAGCAAGAAACTGTGTAGGGTATGTGTAGAGCCCAGAACATCTACTAGAAGTCCTCCAATTTATTTTAAACCCTGGCTTTGTAATCATTTCCTCTTTATAAAGAAAGTGAAAATTTGGTTTAATTGTGTTCCAAGATAAGATAATAGATAGATAAATATTGCCAAGAGGCAAAAGATGTCTTATACAGCAGGTTGAAAATTGAAATAACCTAAGGTCTTGATGCAAATCATTCAAATCCTCAATCCTCCTTTTAAGTTTTCTAGGGGAGACTGAACAAGGATGTATGTGGATCAAATGTTAGTGAAAGAAATGTTTACCTAAGAAATAAAATAATTTAATTAGATGCCATCACCAAGGGCTGCACATCAAAAAGTTTAGCAATTGCAATTTGACCTAATCCAAAAGAATCTTCTTTCTTCAGAGGTTTCTAGTCATTTGGGAGTTTGAGATGCAGGAAAGGTTTTTGAAATCTTGACAGAAGAGTTTTCTGGGAGATCATCACTGTTCCAAACCTGACAACTTTTGGAAAGTTGTTCTTTTGTGCATTCTCATTTTGCTCCATCTACTGGTACTTGAGAGGGACCTCCAATGGTGAGTCAGTAACAGAAAAAAAATGCTCCAATTGCTTTCCTCAATCTCTAACCATTTATCAGACATGGGCAACCTCCAGGAAGGTAAGGGGCAGTAATTAGTTGAAAGTAAAGCTAGGTTGTATAAATTATTGTAGGTGACAAGACTAAGAGTAAGATAGGCTCAGTTTGCCAGGAATCTTTTCATGATTATTTTAGGATGAGACAACCAGCACTGTTTTTTCAGGGCAGGGCCCAGACTAAGTTGAAAAACAGCCCATTCAGTTTAGATGCTGAGTAGTCTTCAAGTGTGAGAGAAAAATTGTCATCAATTTTAGTTCCATAGGTCCAAACACAGTACTAATGAAAGCAAGGTCATGAGTTTGATCCCAATCTCTATCAGTAAGCTTATTCCATTTAAAAATAAGTATTCCCACAGCCAAAGAGTGATCAATTTTTATTCAAACTGCTCATCAATTTATTCTACTTGCTCATGAGAGACTGAAATAGACTATGTTTTTTTATTATTAATATTCCCACAATGTAGAGAAACAAAATGCATCCTACAGCTCATTGGTAATAATAGATTCATAAAAGGAGGGAAAATATTTACTTATCAATACTTAATATTTACAAGCACAATCATTGTGTTTTATAGAGTTCTAGGAACAGCAGAAATCTTTAAATGGCATAATAATCACCTGTCTACTTCTATGCAAAACCAGTTCATTCTCCTGGCGGCAGCCTGCCTATCATCTTTCTAGATATTAATTGTGAATGACCCATGTATAAATAATTGAGAGTTAAATACACACCATTTATAGAAATGTAATGTATTATTGTAATAACTTAAAATATAACTGTCTTCAGGGCATTGTTTCATATAGCCATATATCTCTCATCTTCCTGCATTTTTTCTCTGACAGAAGAGTTTTCTGGGAGATCATCACTGTTCCAAACCTGACAACTTTTGGAAAGTTGTTCTTTTGTGCATTCTCATTTTGCTCCATCTACTGGTACTTGAGAGGGACCTCCAATGGTGAGTCCGTAACAGAAAAAAATGCTCCAATTGCTTTCCTCAATCTCTAACCATTTATCAGACATGGGCAACCTCCAGGAAGGTAAGGGACAATTATCTCAATTTTCACTTCGAAAGGTGGAGGCAATCCAAGGGAAAACCTCTTTCTCAGGGTCTCAGGATAAATGAAGGCAGAACTAGCATTAGATATCTTACATGGCATAATAATCACCTGTCTACTTCTATGCCAAACCAGTGGTAAGCTCTGAGGACACTCCTGTAAAGGCAAGTAACCATCTTCTCTATTTCTTACATATGTTTATCACTTCACAAGTGGCATTTGATTTCATATCTACGGCTTTACCGTTCTTGTGTACTTAGCCTGAGATGCTGAACAAGGTAAAGAAGAAGCAGGGATAGGCAACTTGTATGGAGGAGTTATGAAATCTTCTTTGCTAAAGTCTTTTCAGGACAAGTGGTTCTCCTGTTTCAGAGATGGTTAGAGAAACTCCATCCCTTAGAAAATCCTTTCTCTAGCTTTTCCAACAATGGAGGAAAATGTAATAGATTCCTCATACTCTGAGGAGTGTTAACATTTGTTTGGTTTGTGATGTTATTGGTGTTTTGAGAGAAATCAGAGAATCATAGCATGTTAAAGCTAGGCGAGCTCATAGAGATCACTTAGTTTAGCAAGATTTCAAATGAAAATGTAGGTCATTGAGGGGAAGAAACTTATTCAGAAATATCCAGTGAGTAGCAAAAGCTTCAAGGAAGGAATTATGGGAAAAAAATATAGAGGTAGTCTTATGAAGGAGCATATATACATTAAGGGGTGCTTGGCATATAAACAGTAATGACTAGAGAAGAGGCAGGTAAAAAAAAAGAGGTTGTTCTTTATCATGAAGCAGTTAAAGAGCTCCATTCATACATTCATTCAACAAATAATCCTTGAGCACCTTTCAGACAATATTTTGGGTTTTGGGCATACACTAGCAAGCTAAACAGAAATCCCTGACTTCACTGAGCATACATTTTACCTGAAACAATCAATAAATGTAATAAATAAAAATATACAATTGCTAGAAGTAATAATTCTAAGGAGGAAAATAATGTAAGAAACAAAGATATAAAATTTCAGGGGCTAGAGATGAACTTTTAGGCAGTGTGGCCAAAGAAGGACTCGCTGAAAAATGCCTTGTGAGTAAAGACCTGAGGTAAGTGAGAAGGTAAGTCATGTAAGGATCTGAGTTTCATAAATATGGAGCAGCAAGAGAAAAAGATCAAATACTTTGAGACAGAGATGAGTTCAGTATTTAAAAAATAGTAAGGAGGCCAGTGTGACTGGAGCAGGAAAAGAGTGGTAGGAATGGAGTTATAGGGACACAAACCACATAGGGCCTAATAGGTCATTATAAGGAGATTAGTGTTTAATCAGGTTAAAATGGTAAGCCACTGACATTTTGTAATAGAAGAGTGACCTGATCTGACTTGCAATTTAACTGAATCATTTAAGCTGAATGGTGGCAAAGATAGAAACAAAGAAATCAATAAGGAAGTTACTGAAAAAAGTGAGATGAGAGATGAGTAATGATGATTACTTAAAATAAAGGATAGCAGTCCAAATGGCAAGAGGAAGTTATATTTTTTCATATGTGTGACAGCCTCAAACTTTATATATTCATTAAAATTAATAATTTACATTTGAATGTGAGAAAAAATAAACAAGTAATCAAATCATTAATGTAATTTCAGATATTGGAATATGCTATAAAAATAAAGCAGACTGAGGAGAAAGAGGGTGGAAAAGGAGCATCTTTAGAAGTAGGCTGGCCATAACCAGTTTGGCTCAGTGGATAGAGCATCGGCCTGTGGACTGAAGGGTCCCAGGTCCGATTCCGGTCAAGGGCATGTAACTTGGTTGCGGGCACAACCCAAGTAAGGGGTGTGCAAGAGGCAGCTGATCAATGTTTTGCTCTCATCGATGTTCCTAACTCTCTATCCCTCTCCCTTCCTTTCTGTAAAAAATCAATAAAATATATTTAAAAAGAAAACAAAACAAAAGTAGGCTGGTTACTCAAGCCCTCTCCTTATCATCCATACTTTCAGAAACATCACATCAGATTAGTTCAAAATGGGGCTCAGCAAACACAGAAGAGAAAACATGGAAGCTGGAAGCATAACTTCAACCTCAGATATTAGCAGAGTTTTTACATACCTCAAGGGTACCATGAAATACTCTATTTACATAATATTGATTCAAATCAAAGAAGTACTTTGCAGTACTCTGTGTCAAGCACCATGGTAGATACTAACACAATGGGAAAATGGAGGCATGAAAATCTAGGAGTGACAGACAAACACAAGAATAGTCAACACTTTAGCTAAGTCTGTCAGAGGTCACCCCTTGGTGGAGATTAGTAACTCAAAGTTGACTTATAATCAAATTTGTCTTGTAAAATGAAGAACAAGTGAAAGAAACAGGAAGGTGGCCTCCTTTTCCTCTTTTCTTCCTTCAGAAAATGATCCAAGAAGGCATCTGTTGGTAGAAGATGGAGAACTTTTCATACAACTCTTTTCAAAGGATGGGGAATTTGCTATTTTGCAGAGGAGGGGGAGATTTTTAGCTTTACTTCTGTTCTCATTTTACTTGTCCTGTTTGTATTTCATATCTTCAGAAAGGAAGAAGAGAATGATCTTATATATCCTAATTATTTCCCCCTTTCTCACAGCATCCCTCCATCTTTATCCTCATTCTTTCAGGTTAAATTAGGCAAGTGGGAAGAATGGCCATGAACAATGCTACAGCAGTGCTTGAGTTTCTTCTTATTGGAATCTCTAACTATCCTGAGTGGCGAATCCCATTTTTCACGTTGGTTCTAATAACTTACCTCGGTACATTGTTTGGGAATGGACTTATCATCATTCTTATCCATTTTGACCCACACCTCCACACTCCAATGTACTTCTTCCTTAGTAACCTGTCTTTCTTAGACCTTTGCTATGGAACAGTCTCCATGCCCCAGGCCTTGTTGCATTGTTTTTCTACACATCCATATCTCTCTTACTCAAGATGTTTGACTCAAATGAGTGTCTCCTTTTTCTTGGCTACAGCAGAGTGCCTCCTACTGGCTGTGATGGCCTATGATCGTGTGGTTGCTATCAGCAATCCCCTGCACTACTCTATGGTCATGAATGGCCCAGTGTGTGTCTGGCTGGCTGCTACCTCATGGGGGGCATCACTTGTGCTCACTGCTATGGTCACCTTATCCCTGCATCTTCACTTCTGTGGTACTAATGTCATCAATCATTTTGTCTGTGAGATTCTATCCCTCCTCAAGCTTTCCTGTTCTGATACCAGTTTCAATGAGCTTATGATCCTTATCACAGGCATCTTCACCCTGATGCTACCCTTTGGGTTTATTCTCCTCTCCTATGTCCAAATTGCCACTGTTGTCTTAAAGATTCACTCAGCCCAGGGTATGCTCAAGGCTTTGTCTACCTGTGGTTCTCATTTGACTGTGGTGACAATCTTCTATGGGGCAGCCATCTCCACGTATATGAAACCACAATCCAAGTCATCCCCTGACCTAGATAAGTTTATATCAGTATTTTATGGGGCTTTGACACCCATGCTGAACCCTCTAATATATAGCCTGAGAAACAAAGATGTTAAAGAGGCAATAAGAAAAGTTATGGTAAAAAGAGAATAAGCCTTTTTTTGCTCCTAAACTTCTAAAATAACACTCAGCTACATCTCTACTGATGATAAAAAAAAAATGCTTAAAGTGTCTGACTTTACCCTTGGTAGAGCAGGTGATTGTCATGAAAGGCTTTAGGAAGTATTTCTATCCCAAATATTATACCTCCTGAGACTTGAAGTTCTGTTACAGACATTATTTTTACTCTTTCTTTACATATAACACATTAGTGGTCACCCATTAAGCTATTCAACTTTAGGTAACTAATCTTAACAGAGTCATTTTCTCACAGACAGAAGAGACCTAAGCAAGAAGAGACTCTATTATGACTATTATCAGGAGGCAAAGACATAACTGAAATTTCAAAATAGGACAAAAATGGTACAATAAAAAGTCAGAAGACAAATGTCAGAAATTGTCCAACTTTACGGAGGGCAAATTCCATTGGGAAAGCATAATTTTCTTGCTCCACTTAACCTCAGAATCATAAGAAAATTGTATCACAGCCATTTGCTACATTTGTGTGGAGTGTTTTTCTTTTTCTAAACTTCTTTCAAATCTATTATTTTGTTTTATATTTATAATAAATCTATGACATTGCTAAGAGATATACCATAATTCTCCCCATGTTAATGATGACAAAACTGAGACTCAGAGGAGTTGAGACTTTTCTAAAGTTATACATAATTGGTAGTGGAATCAAAGTTAGAGTGGAGATAATATATATATATATGCCATGGATCTTTTTCAAATTGGAATCATAGAACAATGAATGCAGTTAACATTTATTGAGTACTTATCACATATAACTTTTACAACAATTAGATGAAGTAGTACTATTATCAGCAATATTAGGTGTGTGGACACTGAGGCTCCTAAAGGTTAAGTGATTTCCCCATAGCCAAAAAGCCAGTAAACAGCAGAGCCAGTATATAAATCTAGATCTGACTGATTCCAGGTCTCATTCACTGTATGTAAACTATAGGGACATCGGAGATTATTTAATGCATTGACATTTTGTGGTGCAGCAAAGGGAATGCCAGACATACAAGGGACTTGTCTCACATGTTTACTAACTAAATGAAAGAAAAATGAGAATTAATAAATCACTTATCAAAATAGCCTGATTTTCAAAGAAATATAACATTTGTTCAAGTTCTATCTATTAAATATTTTTTAAAGCTTATGGTACTGAAACCATGCTTTAATATCAAGAATATATATATATATATATATATATATATATATATATATATACCTATCTAATAAAAGAGAAACATGGTAAGTAGCGTACGACTGCTACCCTTCCCATTGGCTAATCAGGGCGATATGCAAATTAACTGGCAGCCAAGATGGCGGCCGGCAGCCAGGCAGCTTAAACTGAACATGAGGCTTGCTTGCTTCAGTGACGGAGGACTGCAACATTCCCCGCCTGCCTTGCCAGCCTCTGAGCCTGCAGTTTGAAACATTGTAACAAATATAGAAGCTAAACAAAACCCTAGAAACCAGCTTTCAGTGAGCTGGGATCTCAGAGCTGGAGTTGATACAGAGTTTCGATTATAGAACCTAAACAAACCAGATACCTGTTTTTAGCAGCTGAGGCCTCAGAGCTGGAGCCAGGCTAAAGCTGGCCCAGAATAAAAAAGAAAAAAAGAAAAAAAGGAATAGTTGGGAGCTTCAGCCCTCAGCCCCTCACCCAGACTGGCCAGGCACCCCAGTGGGGACCCCCTCCCTGAAGGGTGTGTGACCAGCTACAAACAGCCATCATCCCCTCACCCAGGCTGGCCAGGCATCCCAGTGGGGACCCCCACCCTGATCCAGGACACCCTTCAGGGCAAACCAGCCGGCCCCCACCCATGCACCAGGCCTCTATCCTATATAGTAAAAGGGTAATATGCCTCCCAGCACCGGGATCAGCGGAGCTGTGAGGCCTCCTGGCACCGGGATCAGCATGACAGGGGGCAGCACCCAAACCCCTTGATTGCCTTGCGGCTCTGTGTGTGACAGGGGGTGGGGCCACAACCTCCCTATCGGCCCTACTCTGTTCCTGATAGGGGGGAGCTCCCCAAACCCCTGATCGCCCTGTGGCTCTGTGTGTGACAGCGTGTGGCGCCCCAACCCCCCAACCTCACAGGCCCTACTCTGTTTGTGACAGGGTAGAGCCATAACCTCCCCATCGGCCCTGCCCTGAGTGTGACAGTGGCGGCGCCCCAACCCCCTGATCGGCCCTGCTCTATACGTGACAGGGGGGAGCTCCCCAAACCCCTGATGGGCCCTGCTCTGTATGTGACAGGGGGCAGCGCCCTAACCCCCTGATTGGCCCTGCTCTGTGCATGACAGGGGGGAGCTCCCCAACCCCCTGATCGACCCTGGTCTGTGAGTGACAGGGTATGGAGCCCCAACCCCCCTGATTGGCCCTGCTCTGTGTGTGACAGGGAGTGGCGCCCCAATTCCCCAATCTGCCCTGCCTTGAGTGTGACTGGGGGCAGTGCCCCAACCCCCCAATCGTCCCTACTCTGAGTGTGACTGAGGGTGGCATCGCAACCTCCCAATCTGCCCTGCTCTGTGCATGACAGGGGGCGGCGCCCCAATTCCCCAATCTGCCCTGCTCTGAGCCTGACCAGGGGCTGCACCTAGGGATTAGGCCTGCCCTCTGCCACCCAGGAGCAGGCCTAAGCCAGCAGGTCGTTATCTCCCGAGGGGTCCCAGACTGGGAGAGGGCACAGGCCGGGCTGAGGGACCCCCGCCCACCCAGCGTGCACAAATTTTTGTGCACCGGGCCTCTAGTATGTATATATATATATATATATATATATATATATATATATATATATATGACATTGCTAAGAGATCTACCATAATTCTCCCCATGCTAATGATATATTTATGAAAAAGCTAAATGACTTCAATCTTTGATTTTATTTATTCAACAAATATTAACTTTCTACTTTCAGCCAGGCACTGTGCTATTTGCTAGGACAAGTTTTAGACTTTATGCAAAATAGTTCTTACTATTAAAATAAACATTTCAAATTTACATTGTGAAATAAATAAAAGAGAAAAAACTCGTGGACATGGACAACAATGTGGTGATTGCTAGGGAGATAGGGGGTTGGTGGAGGGAGATGGAGGAGGGTACAGGGGGAATAAATGGTGATGGACAGAGACTTGACTTGGGATGGTGAACACACAATACAGCATACAGATGATGTATTATAGAATTATACACCCGAAATCTATGTAAT
Organism: Myotis nattereri; assembly: GCF_964212035.1. Classification (NCBI taxonomy): domain Eukaryota; kingdom Metazoa; phylum Chordata; class Mammalia; order Chiroptera; family Vespertilionidae; genus Myotis; species Myotis nattereri. The sequence goes on from NC_138078.1 coordinate 120,562,708, forward strand.
ATTGTTAACCAGTGCCACCCCAATAAATCCAGTAAAAAATAACTTCACAAGAAAAAGTAACATCTTATATAATAAGAGTGTAATATGCAAATTGACTGAACGGCAGAAGGACTGGTCAGAAGGGGGCAGGGTCGGCGAACAGGCAGCATCAAGCCAAGGCATGTTCTAGTGGGCAGAGGGAGGGGACAGCGATGGGGGGGGTGGAGACCAGCAGTGGTGGAGGGGCCCTGTGGAGGGGAGATTGAGGATCCCTCCTGCAGAGAGAGGTCACTGGTGGCAGCCCTGAGAGGGTGATGGGGGGTGTCCCCTGATCAGCCAGCCAGGTCACCTCCCACAGAGGGAGGCCAGACTGTGGCTTAGGCCCGCTCCCCATGAGGAGCGGGCCTAAGCCATCAGTCAGACATTCCCTGAGGGCTCCCGGACTGTAAGAGGGTGCAGGCCGGGCTAAGGGACCGCCCCCCCCCCCCGAGTGCACAAATTTTTGTGTATTGGGCCTCTAGTTGTGATATAAACTGAAATTGGTAAAATTAATAAAATTATAGAGGAAAAAACAATAAAGCCTTCAGGTAGAGAGAAATTAGGATGAATATTAAGAGTACTCACTTTAATGACTCTACATTTGGGGGCAAAATATTGCACTCCCTGTTATACTAGTAGGTCTGTTTACAACTTAAAATGAGAATCATGTTTTCATTAATGGTGCCCCTACCACAAAACAGTAGCTCTGTGGGTAGGTGCTTTGTCTCTTTATTGACTTGGTGCAGGCACAGCCTACAGACAGAGTGACATAGTGAGAGTCTGAAGATGGGGGCTGTGGAATTGATTCTGCAGCTAAATATGTATGGGGCTTTAGTTATATCACTCCATGGGCCTCAAATTTGCTCATCATATAATAAGAAGGTTGAGTTTTGTAACCTCAGAACCGCTCCAGTTCTAAATTTCTATGTCTAGATTTTATTTTATATAGCTTTTCTTTTAAAAAAAGAATCATATCATCAATTTACTATGCAACTTTCTTTTGCCCACTTGACAATATATTATGGAAATTCTTCCAAATCAATATTTATAGATCTATCTGTCTGACTTTAAATGTGAGTTTTGAATGTAAAATAGGCATAAATAGCAGCTAGTTAGCACAGCTATGACCCTCCCAGTACTAACATTCTGTTTCTAGTCAACTAAAGCCCAAAGGTCATCTAATTTAACATTGATATTAAGTTATTTTAAAAATAAAAATAAACTTTATGTGGGTTTTTTGAAATAAAATCAATTCTGTATTCTTGAAAACACCTAAGGTTGAATATCACTTTCCACATGATCAATCACAGCCAACACAACATTCCACTGTGCAACCCACATTTCAGGCAGCTGGGGAATGAAGTTTACCTTGCTTCACTCTGGAAAGCAAATAAATATTGGTTTGAAACTAAGATAATTATGTCAGAAATTGAGGTGAAAGTTTGCAACTGTAAAACAGGCTTCAAATGATATTTTCCAATGGGGATTTAAGAAAAAGACACCATGTCCCATGCACAGAATTTGGGATTTCAGTTGAGGAGAGGCAGTGACGTATAACTAGCCATACTCTGTGCTTTGATCTTTATACCTAAGTAGGCTAATAATAATACTTACCTGTGCTGAACAGTTCTATTGTGCTGATAGCAACTATTCTAGTTATTTATTCAAACAGGAATTAGAGGCCTACAAAAATCTTTGGAAGGGCTGTGGGAGGGAGGGTAAGGGAATATTGCCAACAACCTCATATAGTTGCAGGAATTGCAGGAATCCACAAACCCCATGCTACCAATGACATCACTTCATGGGAGAATGCTCTGAAACTGATTTAAACTCTGTTTGCCAAAGTCTACACACCTAAACATGATGTCAGGAGGAGCAATGCTGGTGTCTACTTCTGTTATGCTAGCCAAGTTTCTTGTAAATATCTCTCATGGGTGAAATCCAAAACTGAACTTTACTGGCAAGGAATTGTGGAAAAGGTAGTTTCTATGTTTTACAGGTGAGAGCTGAAAAGGTATTGATATGGCTTCATAGCTTGGTTATGGAAAGTATATGACTCAATTCATGTAAAGCATTTAGAAAAGTGCCTATCCTATAGTTAGAGAATGATAAACTTTACCTGTCATAATAATGTCTGTACCAAATGAGCTTAAAATGCCAAAAATTGAAGTGCCTATTTGCTTCCTAAATATAACATCCCAAGGTTGTTCTTTCACTGGTGCATGCAAACATCCATACATATATCACTCATTCAGTACTTATTTAATAATCTCATATCATACAGTATGTACTATGCTATTGCTGGGATGCAGTGGCAATGAAAGCATATTTATTTTCTAGTCTCAAAGAATTAACTATCCCTGGGGGAAGAAAGATGTACATAGGCAACATTACTGTGGGAATTTATAAAGTACTTTATCCATTTTACAATTTATCTTATTCTTTAACATATATTATCTCAAATCATCAAATAATGAGATAAGCAAACAGGTATTATTTATCAATAATATAAAACTGACATTTACTGATGATGAAAGAATTAGGGAGGCTGTAATATTATTAAAATCAACAGTTATTGACAGGACTGGGATTAGAAATATAATTCTCCTAGAGTTATTGTGATCATTTTGAAGTGTATATAAATATTGAATCATAATGTTGTAAACCTGAAACCAATATAATGTTATATGTCAATTATACTTCAATTTAATTTTAAATTAAATTTTTTAAATATTAAACTATTACAATTCTGATGCCTACATGCTCTTTCTGATGGGTTCCTGATGGGTTCAGGAAATCCTTAGAAAAGAGGATTAGGAAGAAGGCAAGATTGTTGCCGAGTAGCGAATGGACAAAACACTTTTCAGATTGTCTAGATTAACTAGAGGCCTGGTGCACAAAAATTTGTGCACTGGTGAAGGGAGTGTCCCTCAGTCTGGCCAGTGCCCTCTCCGGAGTCCAGGACCCCTCAGGGGATGTTGTGGGGAGTGGGCTTAAGCCAGAAGTTGGACATCTCTCTTGCAGTCCGGAACCCCTTGCTCCTCACCGCCTGCCTGCTCGCTGCTCCTTAGCACTGCTGTGGAGGCAGGAGAGGCTCCCACCACCACTGCTGCACTCGCCAGCCATGAGCCTGGATTCTGGCTGAGAGGCCCTCCCCCTGTGGGAGCACACTGACCACCAGGGGACAGCTTCTGTATTGATCGTGTGCCCTCTGATGATCAGTGCGCATCATAGCGACTGGTTGTTCTGGTCTTTCTGCCATAACAGTCACTTAGGTTTTTATTATATAGATGACCTTGGGCAACTTTCTTCATCAATTTCCTCTTCTATAACAGGAAGACAATCATAAGACTGACCTCATAGGGCTGTTAAGATGATTAAATCAGTTTATTTACATAAAATGCTGAGAACTATGGTTGGGACATAGTGCATCCTCAGTAAAAAGTCTCTATTTTTATTATTGTTATTTAGGGTCATTCTTATTATTAAATTCTCAATTGACTCAAATGTAGTTGGTGCTCATCTCACTAGGTGTCTTCTCTCCTATTTTTTTTCACACTAGTAATATGCATAGTAACTGCTTCTGGTTAAGTATGAGCAGCAGGTCGAGCACTTTTTCAGTATAACATCATGATGGAGTGGAAAAAGCACATGATTAGGCGTCAGAAAGTCTGGATTCCAGTCTGGGCTCTTCCATTAATGAGCTATGAAACTCTGGCTGAATCAGTTAACCTCTCTGGACTGCTTCTATCAAACAGAGGAAAATATATTCCTTAACCTACCTCAGAATGTTTGAAAGATCAAATGAGATCATAGATGTTAAAAAGTTAAAAGCACATTACAAATGCTTCATGATAGTATGTTCATTATCCTCAAAGTTAGCCTCTACATCTTCTCATTTATCCTAGACAACCACTCACTCAGTGAATCTTGATTCTTGCTTTGAAATGTCTTCCAAATCCATCCCCTATTATCTGTCCTCAGTGCATCTGTCCTAGCTCACAGGCTCATCATCCCTTAACAGGATAAATGTTATAAACACCTACCTAATTATCTCGAGTCCAGTATTATTTTTCGCTAAACTGGCCATTCAATCAGTGTTTCCAGAATGATTATGCTAAAGGAAAAATAGCATCACATTAATCCTCCTTCTGCAAGATTAGAAACTCCCAATGGCTCCTTATTGCCTATAGGATATGAAAAATTAATTCAGATCCCTGATAACCTTTTTTATCCTCATTGTCTACTGAGTAGACTCTACTCCATCTCCACAAACCCCATGCTCCAGGAAGACAATAGTGTACATTGTTCTGAGCCATTTTATATAAAGGATTTGAGCATCTGAGGATTTTGGCATCTGCAGAGAATCTTGGAACCAAGTGCCAGTGGATACTGAGAGACGACAAGGCAATTAAGTTTTGGGTGAGTCAAAAGTTATTCATAGTTATTTTTCTGAGCAGAGGTCAGTGTCCCTAACCCCTGAATTGTTCAAGGATCAACTGTACTTCCTTTCTTAGGACCCTTTTATGCATGTATGCCACTGTATATCTTGTTCTCTCTGCCTGCAGTACCCTTTATGTTTTCTATGCCTGGCAAAATCTTAGTCATCCTTTAAGGACTGGATCTAATGCCATTTCTTCATTCAAGTTCTTCCTAGTGCTCATCCCATTCCGTTTAAACTCAGATGGGTGATTTAATTCCATTTCTTTTGCTTAATAGCATTTTGTTTGACCCTAAATTTAACATATTTCATGTTGTTTGATCAATAATTGTTTTGCAGTGTTATCCCCAATTAGACTAAAGCCTTATTGAGAGCAGGAAATTTGTTTTACTCATGCCCATCTCCCTAGCATAGCTCCCGACACAGAGTATATGCACAATAAGAACTGATTAAATGAATAAATTCCCAACCAATACTAAATATTTACTCTCAATTCTATTCTTATATCATAGCAAATAATTTTTCAATTACAGTTCACATTCAATATTAACATTGCAAACATTTTGAGTAGCACTCAGCTCAAGTATTTTCAAAGATGGCTCATTCCTATCCCCTAAAATATTGATATCTAGTTGGAATTTTTAACAAGGATACATATAAAAATAAATAAAAAGAACATCATATATTCAGAGCACAACTGGACAAGTAATCAATAAATAGAACTATTAGGCACATGGGCAGATGAAGTAAATTTTTAAAAAGGCAGTGAATGAGAGGATGCAGAATTATATTTAGACAGCAGCAATTTGTATGATACCTCAAAACTAATGGAGGAAAGTTTTAGGAAAAAAGTAGGACTTCCAGAAACTATTCAAATGAAACATGGCTGGGATGGGCATGGGGAAGTCAGAGAAAAGGGAAAAGGAAGAGGATACCTCTAGTAAACACTGTTTACAGAATTTTATTTACATGAATACTTGATTTAAAGCTTTCATAGAGTCCCAATAGATGGTGGCCACTTTTTATTTCTATTCATTCATTATTTTCTTCAGTTACTGTATTGGGAAACTTCTCAAGAAACACAGGACTATGAGTAATCACCCTAGGGAAGACTCTACTCTGATAACTGAAGAGGGGAAATGGCGTTAATGGTGTTGGTCAAAGTTTTATTTTATTGTAATTAATTGTAATTAATAGTATTGGAATTAGTGGACAAAAGCTGCTACTTTTATTTTAATAACTTAGAAATAACACTCCCAAATTAATATACAACTTAACTCAGTAGCAGGATTTAATTGTCTTTTAGGGACCTGGTCCTTGAAGTCTCCTCAGTTAAATCACTTCTTTAGAACCAGTATGAATAAACTCAGAAGGTAGAAGCAGAGGATGTTTAACATTATTCTCTCCTTTTCTGTTCATACTTTGGAACATTTGAAGTTCTGGTTTCTAAAATGTTTAGCATAATTACGATATGACCTATTGTAAGAGTAAGTGAAGAAAGTATAATCTGGCAAGAAAAAAAGAAGCTATTTTCTCTTTTAGAACAAATCAACATATACGTGTGGAATGGTCTGTTTTGACATGGATCCAGGATGCACTTGTAACTCACTCTGCTGGAAAGACTCCAATCTTTTAGTGAGCTGATGATCCTACAACACATAAGGGACTATGGCAACACCACTCTTTGACACTTTAGTGTTTGGGGAGTTTTATGCTATTCAGGTGAGTAAAATCAATTTGATTTAAAAAAAATATTCATTGAGTTCCTGCCATTTGTGAGAAACTGAGCCAAGTTTTGGAGTTATAAAAATAAATAAAATGCAAATTCTGCTTTCAGAAGGCTCACAGTATAATCTGACTACATTCCCTCTTCCCTGTCCTCATTTATTAACATTTTCCACCCTCCAGACAAGAAAGAAAACCAATTTGGTCACATTTTCATGGGTGTTGTTTCCCAAGGGAGGCCTTGTTTAAAAATAATAATGCTTAATATGTACATAGCACAAAACCCTATGAGATAGATACTATAATTACCTTGATTTTATAATTGAGAAAACTAAGGTGTAAACAAGTTAAGAAAATTACCAACGTCACACAATGAATCAGTGATGGATCCCAAATTAAAATAATTAAAATTTTGATTCCAAGTCCATGCTCTGTACAATGTCCACCGCTATACAAAGTCTGATATGGATAATAGCATTTCTTATCTATAAGAACTATCCATTCTATTAAGTATATTTTAAGATCTTGGGAGCTTTCTGAAGAGCTTCATTTGTCCCTTAATTTTAGTATCAAGAAGGAAGTGAATTCTCTTGGTAAGCATGCTCTTACATGGTAGGTGGGACCAGGAAGACCCTCTATGGTAAATTGTGTGAAGAAAACCCTTGAGGTATGTCCAAAATATTTCTTAAAGGTAAAAACCTGGGAATATATGGTGTGTATTTCCTCATATGTCTCATTTATTTAGGAAGAGTCTGGCCTATACAGTGCTAAAACATTGAATTATTAAATTACACACATGTATATATGTGTATATATATGTGTGTATATATATGTGTATATATATGTGTATATATACGTGTATATATACGTGTATATATGTGTATATATGTATATATATATGTATATATATATGTATATATATATATATATATATATATATATAGAGAGAGAGAGAGAGAGAGAGAGAGAGAGAGAGAGAGAGAGAGATTAGAGGCCTGTTGCATGAAGAGTGCCAGCACCGGTTTTCCTCCGGTACCTGGGACCAAGGCCTTCGCTCTGCCCGGAGTCTTCAGTCGTCGCTGCTCTGGCCAGAGTTTTCAGTCATCGTACACCACTGCCTACGTATGCAAATTAACCGCTATCTTTGTTGGGTTAATTTGCATGCTCTCCTGATTGGCTGGTGGGCATATCGGAGGGACAGTCAATTTACATGATTGTCTATTATTAGGTAAGATATATATATATATATATATATATATATATATATATATATATATATATATATAATCTACTTCGTCTAGAAAGATTCACTCAAATCATTTAAACACAAAAATGTATAATTTGTTTCTCAGCTATTTATATAGGCATTTGCTTTGAGACATCTAGGGCTATAAAATGGTGAGTATTGTAAGTTAAAATAAGGCTTTATGAGTTTAAAATGTTGTCATTTTAGTGTGAAACTTAGTATCCCTTGAAAAATCTCTGACCTGAACATTCTACTCTTGTAATGATAATAGGATATATGGTTGTGTTATCACTATTGCATAAAGACAAGATCCCCTGACTTCTGCCAGTCCAATTTCATAACTCTACTCCAAGAAGACTTTTTTTTCCTTCAGATTGATTCTGTTTTCTGATTCCAATTTGGGGAATATACAGAACAAAAAGAGTCTTCTAATTCTCATTAGAGGTAGTTAAGGGCTTCCTTATGGAATCACTCTCTGCAGTAAGTAAAAACAACTGTAGTTAGAAGCTTAGAAGCAGCTAAGTATATCTTGTTTACTTACCATTGGCTCTGATTTCTATTCAAAGCCCCTTTATCCTATAATATTAGGTTTTATTGAGGATCCTATTATAAACTTACTCTACTTCCTAAATTATTTTTCCATAAAGGTCTAGTAATTTCTGAAATATGGAGTCTGTCCTAGGTAGAAAATTAAAAAAAAATACCTACCTCATTAACCTGGATGGTCTTTCAGCCGCCCAACTCCTAAGATAAACCTTTTTATCTGCAGCCTGCTCTGACCAAGACCTGACATCTGTCTCATGAGTATGAAACTATATAATACAAATGCCCCAAATCCTGATCTATGATTAGAACTTGATTGGAATCTTACAATCTGGAAAAAACTTGACCTTAATATGAGCTAGTCTGTGATAATGCTCATACTTGGTAGAGCTAGAGCAAACAATGTAAATAAAAATTCATATGGAGGGCAGAGTGAAAGCATTTTTTTTTCAGATTCTAGAATGATATCCATATTATCTCTTTACTATAACAACTTCCCTCCATGTGAAAATAAATTGAAGGATAAAAACTATAAGACATTAAAGTGTATTTTTTTTAGCTTCAGGACATTAATAAGATTGAATGCTGTGACATATTGACTATTTCTCATCATAAGCTTTTACCCTCAAACATTTATTTCCTTCAGCCAATTCAGTGTAGTTCCAGTCAAATCAATTTCATGATAGTGGGTAAGACAGAAGAACCAAATAACTGGCCTTGATTCATTCAACAAATATTTATTGAATACATACTTTGTAGGTTCATACTAGACACTTTGTGAGGTGTTGAAAATAAGGCAGTGCATGGGACAGTAAGAGCTTCTTCTATCCTATGGGCTTACAATTTAGTAAGGGAGCAGAAATTAAATAATCACATAAATATATAAATATAAACTATGATAAGAATCATGCAGGTAAAGTTCATATTGTTATGAACAATTATAACAAGGAGATCTGATTTAGATTAGTGGGGTTATGGAAGCTTTTTTTGTTTGTTTGTTAACCTCACCCAAGGATATTTTTCCTTTGATTTTAGAAAGAGTGGAAAGGAGGGGGGGGGAGAGGAAAGAGGAGAGAGAGAGAGAGAGAGAGAGAGAGAGAGAGAGAGAGAGAGAGAGAGAGAGAGAATCTATCAGTTGCCTACTTCATGGGCCAGAATAGAGCCTGCAACCCAGGTTCTATCCTTGACCAAGAATAGTACTGGCAATCCCTCAGTGCACGGGAGAATTTTCTAACCATTGAAGAGCATCTGCCAGGGCATGGAAGACTTTTTAATGAAGTTTCTTTCAACCTAGGAGTTCACCAAGAAAAATGGGTAGGAAGATTATTTCCAGGAAAAAGAACACAATATGCAAAAGTCATGAGGTAGGAATGACTTTAGAATGTTTCATAAAGATACTATGACTAAAACATGGTAAGCACAAGAAAAGCCAGTGCAAGATAAGTTTACAGACAGATAATTTAGAGTCTTGTAGGTCATGGTAAATAGGTTAGATTTCATTTCAAATATAGTGATTTTAAAGATTAAAAAGGATATGGTCGTAATGATGTACAGGGGGTCCCAAAACTGTATATGCACTTTAACGGCTGATAGCTCAATTTTGAAAAAGAAATGTATTTTAATAAACATTGTCTTTATAATTATTCAAAGTGTGTGTATACATTTTTGGGCCACCTTATATGTTTGTAACAGTTATCTCTGCTGTGTGGAGAATAGACTATATTAGACTATGGAGAGGAAAGAATGGAAGTAGGAAGACCTATTTAGGCAGCTTATGTATTTGTCCAGATGAGAGATGATGGTGGCTCTAGCTAAATAAGTTTTGACTATGTATATGAAGATTTGTCAGATTTAAAATATATTTAGGAGAAATAGCCAATAGGACCTAGTGATTGGTGGGCTATGTATTACAAGGAAAATATAAAAGTGAGCTGGCACACATTTTATGTCATGGATATACACCAGCTAAGACAAATTTCTGGCTAATATCTCTAGTGAGAAAGAACAATTCTGTGATTCAGGAATCTGGTTACCTATGAACAATAAATTAGCACATTTTTAAGGGGAGTGTTTGAAGCACATTTCAGGTGGAGTCTAATTCCCTCATTTTTTAAGATGAAGAATTAAGACTCAAAATAGATTGTGCTACTTTGCAAATTAATTTGGTGTTGTGTATGAATGCTTTATCTTCCAAATTAGAACATAAACTTCAAAATAGCATCACTTGTTTCAGAGACATCTCCTAATAGCAACTGATATAAGACTAAAGATACAGCAGACAATATTTTTCAAATTAAAATGAACTATATTTCTTCTTTCTCAGAAGATAGAACAAAATGGATGTTCAAATTACTGATAATGACAGAAAAGTGACAGAATTAATCCTGGTGGGTTTGTCCAGTCATCCAAAATCCTAAATTGCTATTTATTGTACCATGGTAGCAAGCTACCTGATCACATTGGCAGTGGCAGTCTCATCATTGGCATGGTTAGAGTTGATAGGCGGCTTGACACCCCTATGTATTTTTTCTTAAGCAACCTGTCCTTCCTTGATATCTGATACTCTAGGAATTCAGTGCCTTTTTTTATTGTTCAATGGTTTAAGAGACCATCCCACCATTTCCCATAGTAGCTATTATGCTCAGATGAATATTGTTCTTTTTCTGGGAATGATAGTGTCTCCTTCTGGCTGTCATAGCTTATGACAGATTTATTGCAATCTCCAATACCCTGACTTTCACCATGATTGTGAACAACTGGGTCTGTATACAGTTGTCCATGAGAGCCTGGTCCAGTGCCTTCTTTTTAGCAATAATACCAAGCATTGCAATCCCTACGCATTTTTGTGGACACCATGTCATCAACTATTTCACCTGTGAGATCTAGACCCCATTTAAGCTAATCTGCTCAATCACTCCAGTCAGATTTATTCTGGATATGACATAGTCACAGTGCCCCTGCCCTTCACCTTCATCCTCATCTCCTATGTTCACACTGATTATGGTTATCATACTGAGGATCTATTCTGCAGAGGCCAGATTCAAACTGTAGTCACCATATTTTATGGAACACCCATCTACATGTACTTGAAAACTCATTCAAGGGGTCCCAAAACCAGGGTAAATTCATCTCTGAATTTTATGGTATTGCATCTCCTTGAGGGACAAGGATGTGAAAGGTGCCCTAAGAAAAACAATTAGGAAGAAAGAATAGCCCACAGGGACTCATTTAATCAACTTGGAAAAATGACAAGATATAAATACTAAACAATATTCAATAAAGTTATTAGTTTCAAATTCATTTTTTCTATTTCTGACAGGCATATGATAAAGAACATCCTCTCACTGAGAAAAACATACTAAAGACTTACAATGCCATGTATTTAAGTAATACATTATACAGAATAATTTTGTGGGAGATTTTATAAAACAAAATAATAATTAGTACATTTTAATTCTTAGAGGTTTGATTTTGTTATACTAAATGGGAAGTATTTCAATATTTTAAGATTCTCTTTTATAAATGATAAAGAGCAAAGTTTCAAAATGGACAATTGCTACCTCAGTGATTTTTGTATGAGTTATATCATGACCCAGGCTTCAGAATGATGGATGTGAGTGGGTAGAGAGTGGACAATTACTCAACTGCTATATAAAACTTGCACATAGAAGTTTCTCTGCTGAAGCAAGAAGCCCTTCAAGATTTTGTAGATACTGAGGGCCAGAACTGATGGCCCTATGGAACTTACTATTGCATGTATTGATCAGTAGAAAGGGCTAGATTTTCTCTGTCAATGTACACTACACCAGGATAATTACATGTACCTTCCAAACTTGTTCACCTCACAGACATAGAAAAAAATTTAACTCAGAAGAAACACCTTAAAAATGAACAAATGTGTACTGTATTTAAAAATTATTTTAAAATGTACACAGGGTAAGAGAAGAAATTAAAAATATTAACTTTAATTCCAACATTCAGTGAGGCTTGCATAGGTTTTCAAATCCAGCAGACATGTATTTATGTCTATCACTCATGGTCATATGAAATTTAATTAGTTACTTTCCATCTTTAAACTTCAATTTTCTCATCTGCAAAATGGGGAATATAGGACGGTCTACGTCACAAAGTTGTTTTGAGCATTAAACAAGATAATACATGTTAAGTTCTTATCACAATGTGTGGGACATGGTAGACACTGAATACATGTCAGCTAAGCTAAAAGAGAAAAAAAAAACTATCAATTACACTCTCTAACTTTTACACCCATTGTATAACTGACTGTACATTTGCTTATGTCGGTACACATAATGACTACATCATTTAAAAATGATCCATGACAATATGATATACTGAAAAAAATGTTCTTATACTTATCTTAATTTAAATTTATTATGTTAAAAATTAGGTTGAATATGTTTCTCATGTTCATTTGTCATTTTCATTTTGAGAATTGGGGTATTTGTTATTGGCTCATGTGATGACGAACCAGTCCAATTTTGGAAACATATGACTAATTATAAGGCCCAAAATTCAGTGACATATGACTAATTATAAGGCCCAAAATTTGTTTCAAAATTGATAGATATCACCAGTATTTTCAGGTACATCCTAACAGACCAATCCCCTGGTTGATCTATTCTATTTCATTCTGGTAAGCACTTCTGCAATTAGTACCTAATTGGTGATCAACAGAAGCTATTATAAACGAAAATAAAAATAAAACTGTGGGAAGGCCAACAGAGAACTCTTTAGAAAAAACTATATGGTGCTATGCAAATGTTGTTGTAATGTTACCAATTCAACCTTGAACAAATTATTTGTGTAAGTTTTGTTTCTGGTGTTTCTAAATACTTCTTATTTAACCTAAAGCACTTCTGAAACTAAAAGGAAGGTACTAATAGCTAACTAGCAAGACATGGTGAGCAAATAAAGCCAAAAGCTAGAGGGGGAAATAACCATAATTCCTCAAAAGAAAAAAGAAAAAAGAGTGAAACTGCAAATCTAATACTTATTGGAGTTTAATCATTCTCATTAAGGACTAACCATAGGTAGAAAAGAATAAGCAATGAGATGTGTTTTTCGCCTACAGAGGAAAATTTATTGGGGAGAAGCAGAGGCCATTTTAGCTACAAGAGAAAATTAGACAGGTAAACTAATGTCTTTCCTTTTGATTACCTCAGGAAAAAATTGGACAGAGTTCTCTCTGTAGACAGAAATATGTTACATCTGGAAGTGGAGAACAAGCTGCAGGAAGATTTCAGACATGAAGTCAAGACTGGATGAACAGAATGTGTAGGACATAAAAACAACTAATCAGTTAGAGATATGTGTACAAGGTACTTTTACGTTTAACGTTTATTGTGGAAATTGTCTTCTTCAAACCTTCTTTATATTACTAAATAAACGAATTTGCATTACAACAAACAAGCAACACTATGGAACTACCCATGTCTTGGGAAATGTTTAAATTTCTTATCTCTGCCAAACAGAACTTATGACGTGCAGCTGATAATGGGCAACTCTGCCTCCCTGCACACCTTCTCCTCATAAGGTGTACCAAAATCACAAAGCAACATCTCAGAAGGTGGAACTGACCCCTTAAAAATTGGCATGACTGAAGAAAGAGCTTCGTTCTGTTTCATCGTAGCTGCAGAGTGAAGAAAATGGACTTGAGAATCATAACAGCAACTTTTTCTGGAGATGTTTTAAAAAAAGAAATTTAACATTTGAAAAGGGCTAAGAATATAATATTGACTTTTAAGAGAGTTTTTCACCAATGCCAGAACTAAGTAATAAAAAATTAATTATCTGAAGACTGTTCCTTGAGTTTCTACAAGTCATGAAAGCAGAGCTGTTAAATCTACCACTTTCATCATATGGAAAAGAGCACACAAAAAAAGTGTTTATCTATTCCTATAACATTTGTGTTGTTGTTTCAATCAAAATAGTCTCTAGATAACGTTTTTCACTAACTTGTGTCAATGACCCTGTATACCTGCATCTGCTTCTCACATATACACATAGACATGTACATATAAGCTTTATTGTTAGAAAGACCTCATTAAAATTCAGACATTTTGGATTTAAGAAGAACACTTTTTAGCTGTCCAACCTTGTGCAAGTCAATTTAACCTTTCTGATAACCCAATCCTCACTTATGTAGTTAATAATAATAGTAATAATAATAATAGTTTCTATACTTCATAGGGTTTCAATAAGGATTGAGTAAGAAAGCATATAAAATACTACCTCAGTACTTGGCAAATAGTAAGCAAATGAAATGTTAGCTACTATTCTTATATAACTTTAACACCATAGATTCCTGTCCATTGAAATGCCTAGTTTATTCCATGCTCAACCAGGTTATCACACATCTTGACTAAAGCTTATACCTGGATTATAGAGAGTATGTTTGTGTCTCTGGGTGTAAGTATTAGAGGTTATTTCACACTTTGCCTGTTTTTATTCCTTACTCACTTATTCAGCCAATATTTATTGAATATATTCTGTGTTCAGTAATTTGGGGATTTACAGTGAAAAAGACCAAGTTCCTGACCTTGAGTACAAAACATTTTAATAGAAAGACAGATGTTAAATTGATTGTCACGTATATAAATAAAATATGAGAAGTACCCTGAAGGAAAAAAAAAAGAACTATTTTTTTCAGGAACTATTTTGGATCAGATTGTAAGGTAAGATCTCCCAGAATAAATAATATTCCAACTGAAACTAAAGAACTACATTAAATGCTTATTGCGAAATGTGAAAAGTGAGGAGATGAGTGTACTAGAATAAGGGGAAAATACAAAGACTCTACAGAAAGAAATAACTGTGCATGCTTAAGAAACAGAAAGAAGACAAGTTGGGCTAGAGCTAAGTGAGCAAAGGGATGGGTGCATGGTATGACATACATTCATTTCATTCAGCATTAACAATAATAACTAAATACAAACACAAAAAGCAAATTTATGTTCATGTGTGTGCAGGCACACACACAAATACAGACACATAAAGAGAGATAGAGAAACAGAGACAGAACCTACTCTGTATACCAGGAATTGTTCTAGGCTTTTGGGATATGTAAATGAGTAAAAAATTCTACATATGCATGAGGCCTATATTATAGTGTGGGGACATAAAGCATAGAAAATAAATTATATAGGAGTATGATAACAGGGATATGAACAGACAGGATAATAACTTCCATTTTAAATAGGGTGATCAGAAAAATACCGAGAACTTGGAGCGTAAACAAAGAGATGAAGAATAATGTGAATATGTAGGAAAGTAATATTCCAGGCAAAGGCTCTAGAGAGGGAAACTACATAATGTATTTGAAGAACACAAAGGAAGCAATGTGACTGAAAAGGATCAAGCCAAAAGGAGAAAAGCAGATATGCTCAGAGAGTAACAAGGGGTCAAATTGTGTAAGCACTTCATAAGCATTATAAAGACCGGGTTTTAAAAAGTTTTATTGAGATAAAATTCACATACCATAAATTCATCATTTTAAGTTGTGTAATTTAACAGCACTTAGTACATTACAAAGATTTGCAATTATCTCCACTATCCAATTCCAGAATATTTTCATCATGCTAAAAAGAAACCCTGTACACATCAGCCATCACTCTCCATTCTCCAATTCCCTCAGCCTCTGGCAACCACTAATATCTCTATGGATTCGCCTATTCTAAACATTGCATGTAAATGAAATAATACAAAATATGCCTTCTTTAACATAGCATAATGTTTTTAAGGTTCGTCTATGCTAAATAATGTTTCATGGCTGCATAATATTCCATTGTATGCACATACCAAATTTTGTTTATTCATTAGGTGCCTGTCTTTATATTTTAAAAATAATAATCTTGCCCTACCCGGTTTGGCTTAGTGGATAGAGCATCAGCCTGGGGACTGAAGGGTCCCAGGTTCGATTCTGGTCAAGGGCACATGCCTGGGTTGTGGGCCTGATCCCCAGTAGGGGGCATGCAGGAGGCAGCCAGTCAATAATTCTCATCATTGATGTTTCTCTCTCTCCCTTCTTCTCTGAAATCAATAAAAATAAAAAAAATAAAAAAAATCTGTATATCATGCCTTTAAGGAGTGGGCTTTGGCTGCTTCCTAAGGAAAACTGTAGACAAGTGGTTATTATTTAGAGTTTATAGCACTATTGTTAGCACCTTGTATTATCATGTCATTCTGCTGAAGATGGAAAGACTGGGCCTAGATTCCTACAGGTCTAGGCTGCCTTAGCTTTATTCTGTTTCCTGGCTTTCAAAAAGTGACTTGTATTCAAAAGAAATTAAAATGTCACAATATAAAAAATAATATTTTTATTATAAAACACAAATACAAAGAACCCCAAAACACCTCAAAAAACAACAACAACAAAATAATAATCTTTAGGATATGTCTACAAAATTAGAGGAATAGGGAAAGCCACACACAGCAATATATGCACATACTAGCCAAGGCTTGTTACTGTTCACCTAGTTTATTATAGCCATCTTAGTGGGCTAAAATTGGTATCCTTTGATTTTGATTTGCATTTTAGTAATAACTAATGATAGTGTACATCTTTTCATGTGCTTATATGGAGAAATATATTTTCAGATCTTTTGCCCATTTTTTCATTGGGTTATTTGTCTTTTGATTAATGATCTATAAGAGCCCTTTATATCTTACTATATAATAAAAGCGTAATATGCAAATCGACAGAACTGTGGGGCGTGGGGCCGGTGAGCAGGCGGCGCCAAGCAAGCCAAGGCACGTGCCAGTGGGCAGAGGGAGAGAATGGTGATGGGAGAGCGGGCGTGACCAGCAGCAGCAGAAGGGTGTTGGGGAGGGGTGGCACTGTCCCCTGATGGCCCATTTGGTCGCCTCCCGCAGGAGGCCGGGAAGCAGCAGCAGCGGGGTGACGGGAGTAGTGCTGTCCCTTGATCTGCCAGCGAGGTCTCCTCCCGCAGAGGGAAGCCAGACTGTGTCTTGGTCCCGCTCCCAGTCAATAGGACATCCCCTGAGGACTCCTGGATTGTGAGAGGGGTCAGGCTGGGCTGAGGGACCCCCCCCTAGTGCACCAGGCCTCTAGTCTATATATAAATCCCTATCAGATATCTGTTTTGAAAATATTTTCTCCCATTCTGTGGGTTGTCTAGTTACTTTCTTGGTAGTGTCCTTTGAAGTACAAAAGCTTTGTAATTTAAATTTCAAGTTTATTGTTTTTCTTTTGTGGTTTATAACTTATTTCTTTATATTTCGTTTTTTATTTTTTAAAAATCTTTATTGTTGAAAGTATAACATATGTCCCCATTTTTCCACCATTGATCTTTTCCAGCCTGCCTACACTCCCACCCCAGACCTTTACCACCCTATTGTCTGTGTCCATGGGTTATGCTTATATGCATATAAATTCTTTGGTTGATCTCTTCCCACCCATCCCCGCCTTCCCTCTGAGATTTATCAGCCTGTTCCATGCTTCTATGTCTTTTCTTCATTAGTTTATTTTTTTATGAGATTCCACATATGAGTGAGATCATGTAATACTTGTTTTTCTCTGACTGGTTTATTTCACTTAGTATACAGGTGTACTGGTTAATAATGCAGATTTTTTTCAAAAGATGGAGTTACACATATGTTGATATATATGCGATTTGATATGGATGCTATTTTGTTGTATTGACAGAAAGCTTCAAAATTTCATATGTCAAATTTTCTGAAGGTGTTAACATCATAGATATTTTTACGCTTAAAAATGTCGAATTTCATGCCAAAAAAAAAAAAGAGCATTTGCAGGGAGTTTTAATTCATTCCTTTATTTTGAAGAAAAGTGCTGCTGAAAGTTATCGTATACTTCGGGAAGCTTATGGTGAACATGCTCCATCTCAAGATGCTTGTGAACGCTGGTTTAAATGCTTTAAAAGTGATGATTTCGATGTGAAAGACAAAGAACATCCAGGTCAACCGAAAAAGTTTGAAGACCAACAATTACAAGCATTATTGGATGAAGATGTGTGTCAAACTCAAAAACAACTTGCAGAAAGATTAAACGTTGCTCAGCAAACAATTTCCGATCGTTTACAAGCAATGCGAAAGATTTTAAAGGAAGGAAAATGGGTGCCACATCAACTGAATGAAAGACAAATGGAAAACCGAAAAGTCATCAGTAAAATGTTGCTTCAATGGCATGAAAGAAAGTCTTTTCTTTGCATCGACTTGTGACTGGCAATGAAAAGTGGATTTATTTTGAGAATCACAAATGCACAAAATCATGGGTTGATCCAGGTCAACCATCAACATTGACTGCAAGGCCAAATCGCTTCGGAAAGAAGACAACGCTCTGCATTTGGTGGGATCAGGAAGGTGTGTATTATTAGCTTCTAAAACCAGGTGAAACCATTAATACTGATCGCTGCCAACAAAAAATAATCAATTTGAACCACGCTTTGATCGTAAAACAACCAGAATGGGCCAGAAGACATGGCAAAGTAATTTTGCTTCATGATGACACACCATCACACACTACAAAACCCGTTAAAGACACATTAAAAGATCTTGCCTGGGAAGTATTAACCCACCCTCTGTATTCACCATACCTTGCTCCTTCAGATTACCACTTGTTCCAATCGATCGATGGCACACACACTTTCTGAGCAGCACGTCAAAACATAGAAGAAGTGGAAAATTGGGTCTCTGAATGGTTTGCCTCCAAACAAGAAAAGTTCTATTAGGACGGTATCCACAAATTACCTGAAAGATGGGGAAAATGTGTAGCTAGCGATGGACAATACTTTGAATAAAGCACTTTTGATGTTTCTCTTGAAATTATCATGTTTTCTTTGATTACAAAATCCACATTATTAACCGGTATACCCGTAATACTCTCCAGGTCCCTCCAGGCTGTCTCAAAGTGTAAGATATTTCTTAATCCCTTCAACTGGTAGTTACAGAATAGTCACGGGGATGTAAAGTTCAGCATAGGGAATATAGTCAGTACAATTGTAATAACTATGTATGGTTCCAGGTTGGTACTTCAACTCTGGAGGGGGTAATTTTGTGAATTATATAATTGTTTAACCACTATGCTATTCACCTGACACTAATATAAAATAATATTTAATGTTAACTGTAATTGAAAAATAAAATTTAAAAAGAAATCAGTGCCTAACATTTATGCTTATATAACAAATATTTATTATTGTGTTTCTTCTATGAGTTGCAAAATTTTAACTCTTATATTTAAGACTGATACATTTTAACTTTTATATATAGTGTGAGGTAGGGTTCCAATTTCATCCTTTTGCATATGGATATTCACTTGTCCTAGCACCATTTGTTGAAAAAAACTATTATTTTCCCCCATTGAATTATCTTCCCACCTATGTCAAAAATAAATTGACTATAAATGTATGAATTTATTAGATGTTTAACTCTACGTCATTGAGTAATATATCTATACTTATACCTGTATTGTACAGTCTTGATTACTATAATTTTTAACAAGTTTTAGAATGTGAATTTGGTGAATCCTCCAACTTTGTTTTTATTTTTCAAGATTGTTTTGGCTAGCTTAGGTCCCTTGCATTTCCATATGAATTTCAGGAACAATAGGCCAATTTCTGTAAAATTACTGCTGGGATCTAGTTAGAGATTAAATTGAACATGTAGATCAATTTCAGGAGTATTGTCATCTTACCAATATTAAGTCTTTTTATCCATGAAGATGAGAATTTTTTATTTAGTTAGGTCTTCTTTACTTTCTTTCAATAATTTTTGAGGTTTTCAATGGAAAAGTCTTGCACTTCTTCTGTTAAATTTATTCCTATGTATATTATTCTGTTATGCTATTGTAATTGGAATTGTTTTCTTAATTTCATGTTCATTGTTAATCTCTAGTGTATAGGAATACCATTGACTTAATATTTGAATCTTGTACTCTGATATCTATTTGAAAGAGCTTATTAGTTCTAGTAGATTTTTCCCTGTATATTTCTTAGAATGTCCCTTATACAAGATCCTGACACATGTGAATAGTGGTAGCTGTACTTCTTTTCCAACATGGATGCTTTTATTTATTTTTCTTCTAATTACCTTGGCAAATATTGCAGTATAACATTGAATAGAAGTGGCAAAAGTGGAAATCATGGATTTCTTCTAGGATATTACAGCAGAAGCTTTCAGTATTTCACCACTAATTACAATGTTAGTTGTGTGGTTTTTATTGATGGAATTTATCAGGTAGAGGAAAGTCCCTTCCTTTAGTTACCTGATGCTATCCTTTTTATCATGAAAAGGTATTTTGTTAAATCGTTTAGCTGTCTATTTATATTATCTTGTAGTTTTTGTCCTTTTATAAAGTAATATAGTGCATTACATTGATTTTCAGCTGCTAAGCCAATCTTGCATTTCTAAAATTAATACCACTATCAATTAATTTCAATAATATACATAAACTTTCTCTTATATAACTTAGTTCCATTGCTCTTATTTATAATGTTGTTGTCATACAAATTATGTATTTCCTAGAAACCTGTTGCACAAAGATTCGCGCAATAGGCCTTCCTTCCCCTGGCTGCTGGCACCGGTTTTCCTCTGGCACCAGGACCCAGGCCTTTGGTCCAGCCACAGTGGAGAAGCCAAGCCTCTTCAGTCTTCAGTCTTCACTCTTCAATCTTCGCTCTGAGCCTGCATATGCAAATTAACCGCCATCTTTGTTGGGTTAATTTGCATAGTCAATCTGATCAGCTGGTGTGCATAGTGGAGTGACACCAATTTGCATGTTTCTCTTTTATTAGTTTAGATACCTTATAAGCCCATCAACATCCTATCTAATAATAGACAAACATGGTAATTAATTGTACCTCTGACATGCTTCCCATTGGCTAATCAGCAGGATATGCAAATTAACTGCCAACCAAGATGGTGGCCAGCAGCCAGGCAGCTGAAGCAAACAGGAGGCTTGCTTGCTCCAGTGATGGAAGAAGCCAAGGTTCCCCGCCTGCCGCTGCTGGCCTCTGAGCTTGCACTCTAAGAAACAATGTTGCAATTATAGAAGGTAAACAAACCCCAGAAACCTGCTTTCAGCTGTCAGAGCTGAAGCTGCAATAGTGTTTCAATTATAGAAGCCAAACAAACCCAGATGCCTGCTTTCAACAGCCGAGGTCTCAGAGCTGGAGCTGAGCCTCAGAGCTAAAGCCCACTCTCAGTTCCAGTGACAGCCATAGAAGGTAAATAAATCCTAGAATTAAAAAAATAAAAGAAAAAAAGGAGAGGTTGGGAGCTTCAGTCACCCGCCTGCCTGAAAATGGCCCTCAGCCCCTCACCCAGACTGGCCAGGCACCCTAGTGGGGACCCCCACCCTGAAGGGTGTGTGACCAGCTGCAAACAGCCATCATCCCCTCCTCCAGGCTGCCCAGGCACCCAAGCGGGACTCCCACCCTGATCCGGGACACCCTTCAGGGCAAACCAGCCAGCCCCCACCCATACACCAGGCCTCTATCCTATATAGTAAAAGGGTAATATGCAAACTGACCCTAACAGCAGAAAGACTGGGAATGACTGGTCACTATGACAGACACTGACCACCAGGGGGCAGACGCTCAATGCAGGAGCTGCCCTCTGGTGGCCAGTCACTCCCACATGGGAGGAGCTCTGCTCAGCCACAAGTCAGGCTGATGGCTGCCAGTACAGTGGTGGGGGTGGGAGCCTCTCCTGCCTCCTCAGCAGAGCTAGGATGTTTGACTGCAGCTTAGGTCTGCTCCCCGCTGGCAAGTGGACATCCCCCGAGGGCTGCAGAGGGATGTCTGATTGCCATCTTAGGCCCAATCCCCCGGGAAGCAGGCCTAAGCCAGCAGGTGGTCATCCCCTGAGGGGTCCCAGACTGCGAGAGGGCACAGGCTGGGCTGAGGGACCCCCCTCTCCCCCGAGTGCACAAATTTTTGTGCACTGGGCCTCTAGTACTTTTATAAGTATCCCTAATTCCTTGAAAGAGTTTGAGAAGGGGAGTGTCCTGATCTGACTTACATTTTAAAAGAGTAAATTGACTTTAATGTGATAAGGGCAGAAACATAGAGACTACTCAGAAGGATATTGCAATAACCCAGTTAAGATGATGGTGGGTAGCCCTGGTTGGGTAGCTCAGTTAGTTAGAGTGTCCTCCTGATAGCCAAGGTTGTGTGTTTGATCCCTGGTCAGGGCACATTCAAGAATCAATGAATGCATATAGAAATGGAGCAACAAATTGATGTTTCTCTCTCTCTCTCTCTCTCTCTCTCTCTCTCTCTCTCTCTCTCTCTTTCTCTCTGTCATCAATAAAAAAGATGATGTTGGCTTAGGAAAAGATAGTAATTAGTGTAGTGAAAAGTGACAGAATTTTGTAAATATTTAAAGGAAGGATAAGCAGGATGCAGTAATAGATTGGATGAAGGATGTGAAAGGAAGAGTTAAGGATAATTCAAAAGTTTATGCTCTAAACTGGTGATGTGGGGTAATGGACATGGAAATCCATCTTCAAATATCAGGGAGTGTTTTGGAGAGAGGATGTGCAGGGAAACAGCAAGATTTCAGATTCACATGTTAATTTTGAGATGCCTATTAAATGAAAAAAGAGATGATATCAGTTAAGCAGTTAAATATATGAGTCTGCAGATTAGAGGAGATATGTGAACTAGAAATATAAATATGGGAATTGTCAACATATAGGACTATATTTAAAGCCATGGGACTGGATGAGATCGCCAACAGATAAATAGCTAGAGAAAAAAAAAAGGTTAAGAACTGAGACCTGACGAGTTCCAATATTAAGAGGTCATGAAAAAAAAAAAGATGCAAAATATACTGGCATGGAGAGGTCAATAAGTTTTAAAGCAAATCAGAGAAGTGTGCTGCCCTGGGGGAAAAAAGATGTCAAGAATATAATGATCAAATCTGTCAAATGGTGCTGATAGGCCAAATGAGACCAGATAACTGACCAGAAAAACTGGCATTTTTTATAAAGTAAAATCAAGAAATGGATTATTTTTATTTTTTTAATTTTTTTAAATGAAAACAACAATTAGTTCTTTATTATGGTAAGAAGCTTAAATTTGAGTGAAATAAATACAAAGCTTTTGAACAATAATAGATACAGAGGCAGAGCTCCCTCAAACAGATTGTCAAACTGCAGCGGGAAGGCCAGGGATGGTTGGTGGGCAGGAGGGAGGAGGGAAAGAGATCAACTAAAGGACTTGTATGCATGCATATAAGCATAACCAATGGACATAAGACACTCGGGGGTAGGGGAGGCCAGGGGATTGTCAAGGGTGGGGGAAAAAAAAGGACACATATATAATACCCTTTGTAATACTTTAAGCAATAAATAAATAAATAAATAAATAAATAAATAAATAAAAAGAAAAAAGAAAAAGAAATAAATACAAAGCTACCCAGGGGACTATTTGAGATGGAATAAGAAATAATATAGAAAAGAAATGGGTTTTATTGCTATCTTATTTTTCATTATAATTTAAAAAAAAACAGTCTGCATCTTCAAAAACCAAAATTTGTTTTCCATTTATGAATTGAATATAAATATCTTCATGTTTTATACAGGATGGAGCAAAAGTAGGTTTACAGTTGTTTGTATGGAAAATAATATAATAATAAATAAATGATAATACAAATGCATTATTTTTAATTTATAAATAGTTTATTGAGAGAGTAAGTGGGTACTTCCAAGGTTAAATGGACCCCTCTTCAGAGACAGACATAATTATTATATGAGTAACCACAGATAAACTATATGACATTTTCAGTTCCTCTTGTAAATGCTTCTGCACATTTGATCCTGAGATATGTCATGAAAATGTTATTTTTCTTTTCTTAATACATACATATATATATATATATATATATATATATATATATATATATATATTTAATATAACTAATTTGGAGTGTGGTAATGGTAGAGGGCTTATTTTATTTTTAACCAATTGCCTCACAGATAAAAAAAAAACTGGAAAAATGTTAAAAATAAACTATATGAAGGCACAGACTGTTAAAAGGAAATAGCCACACTGGGTAAGATACATATCCATATGGCTTTTCCCCTGAAGGCACAACCCTGTACATTGGGTGTGAGGTAGCTAAAACACACACAGAAATCTCAACTAATATTGGCTTCATGTATTAGAGGATGGAGTTGGGGCTTGCTAGAATGGCTAGAAATTGAAGGGACAAATACAAAATAGAAGAGTGTCACAGAGAGGTGAGTCCTAATTTTTGTTTTTTTAAATATATATTTTATTGATTTTTTACAGAGAGGAAGGGAGAGAGATAGAGAGTTAGAAACATCGATGAGAGAGAATCATCAATCAGCTGCCTCCTGCACATCTCCTACTGGGGATATGACTGCAACCCAGGTACATGCCCTTGACCGGAATCGAACCTGGGACCTCTCAGTCCACAGGCCAACGCTCTATCCACTGAGCCAAACCGGTTTCGGCTCCTAATTTTTATGTACAAACTTCCATCAAATACTTTGATGACTCCTGAAATGCAGAGAAAACAACAACCAATAATAAAATTGACAGAAATAAGCTGAACAGAAATTTTTAACAGTTGTTAACTGTAGGGAGACAGAGTTCAGAGGCTGAATTCCACTAAGTTAGAGGACTTTTATAAATATCATAGGCTTTCTATTGAAACCCTCAAAGGGCCATGCCTTAGTAATAAAGACTATGTCTAAATATTAAGGATTTACCATAAAAGTCTATGGGCAAACTGAATCAAGCTCACACTAATAAGTTGTAAAATGAGAGCTCCCAAAGTTCAAGATGATCAGTCCATAATTTAACTGTCAGCAGGAAAAAAAAATCGAAATACTATTAGGAAGAAGATAAGAGTAAAAAATCTTTATGAAATATCATTAATGCTATCCACTATGCAATAAAATATTACTAGACATATGAATAAGGAGAATAATGTAACACAGTTACAAGAAAAAATCGAGTAGGAGTGGTTGTTATAGAGATCCAGATGTTGAACTAGCAGAAAAGGATAAACAAAGCTTTCATAAATGCGTTCAAAGACTTTTTTAAAAAGGGTTCAAAATAAGTGGACAAATGGGTAGTCCAACATGGAAATTGAAACAATAAAAATAATCAAATTAAAATTCTAGGATTAAAAAGTATGCTATTTGAAATTAAAATTCAATGGCTTGGAGATGGCAGGAAAAAATGGTTAATAAAGTTTGAGACAGAGTGATCCAAATTGCCCCATCAGGGGAAAAAGTAAAGATAAGCAAAAATTTTTACAACACTATCAGCCATGTTGACTAAATTCACATTTATAAAACACTGCAACCAACTCTCAAAGGGCCATGCCTTAGTAATAAAGACTATGTCTAAGGATTAAGGATTTACCATAAAAGACTAAGGACAACCTAAATCAGATTCACATTAATAAATTGTAAAATGAGAGCTCCCAAACTTCAAGATGATCAATCTATAATTTAATTGCAAACCAGATTTGGCTGATGGACCACAGTTTGACAGCCCCTGCTATAAAGGATGAGAGGATATTGTTCTACAAGGTCTCAGGTATCTTACATTTTATATTAAACTAGTGGCCCGGTGCACAAAAATTTGTGCACTGGGGGGGGGCAGGAAGTGTCCCTCAGCCCTGCCTGCACCCTTTCCAATCTGGGACCCCTGGAACGATGTCCTACTGCTGGTTTACAGAGATCGAGCCTAAACTGGCTGTTGGACATCCCTTTCACAATCTGGGACTGCTGGCTCCTAACCACTCACCTGCCTGCCTGCCTGATTGCCCCTAACCACTCTGCCTGCCAGTCTGCTTGCCTCCAAATGCCCCCCTGCCAGCCTGATCACTCCCAACTTCTCCCTGTACCAGTGTGCTCACCCCAACTACCCCTCCTGCAGGCCTGCTCACCCCTAACTGCCCCCCCTGCTGGCCTGCTTGCCCCCAACTGCCCCCCTGCTGGCCTGCTCACTCCAAATGGCTCCATCTTCTATTTCATTTGTGTCCTTTCCACCCCTAAGTTAATGTCGTGTCCTTAATATGTGGCTATGAGATGTCTCTGTGACTGAGCTGGGAAACCTTTCACATTTCTCTTTCCTTTCCTTTCATCTCAGGATAACTGAGCTCTGTGGTTTGTGTGGGACCACAGGCCCTGGGAATACAATGCTGAGCCCTCTGAACTCATTTTATTCTTTATTGTATTATTTGATGCCTGGGGCTGAATTAAACATGAAAACAGAAGAAAATATACCCTTAGATATAGAATCTGAGTCATTACCTGGAGATTTCTGTGGGAGTTGACACTGAGGCATCAGACACATGTGTTTATTGGTCAGTTTCCTCAACTATGGAATGAAGGTTGATCCTGCCCCTCGGATCCTTTGAAGGTTGGATATGATACATTCAGAGGGATTAACTGGCAGCTCTGAGAGGAAGATCAGAAGTCAACAGACACTTGTTTCCTTTACCCAGACAGAGTTAGAAAAACACAACTCCTTTTATCATAACAGCAGCAAGGGCCATGTCTGTGGGAGGAGGAGCAGGGAAACAGGGCTTCCCCCTTGCTCCTTCCCCGCCCTCCATCCCTCCATCCCTGCCTGCACTGGTCCAGCTGCTATCGCTATCATGGAACCGCTCAACTCAGGCTCTGGCCCCGCCCATGGCACAGGGAGGAGCATGCACAGTTTCTTGCAGACACAGAAGCAGCTATGGAGTAGGAAGGTGGCAGTTATTCCCCTGAGCAGGCGCTGAAGTCCTTGTTGAAGTCTCCACTCCAGAGCCTGCGAGTCAGAGTCCTGGGAGGCTGCACAGTGGAGGCGCCACATTCCTTTCAGTAGAAACTGAAGATTGATAGGAGCCTGCAGACTGAGGGGAAGGACCAGGAGGTCTGCCTTGCACCCATTCGCCAATCCCCAGTCCCACTTTGCTGATCGTGCTTCCTGAGCCCCGCACCGCCCGGGCCGCACATTGGGGCCTGGATGGCGGCTCCCGCTGTCCTGCCCTGCCTACAGTATGCAAATTAGCCACCATCTTTGTTGGAAGCTAATTTGCATATCACTCTGATTAGCCAATGGGAGGCGTAGCGAAGGTACAGTCAATTACATATTTGTCTATTAGATAGGATGATGCAATATTAACTATAAATGGGCTATAATAATATAGAGACTACTCATAAAAGCAACCACTAAAATTAGCTAAAGACATCTAAGTAAAAAACCATTAGTGAAATTCTAAAATATATTCAAATAATCTCCCCAAATTTGTTAAAATAGGAATATGTGGAAAATAATTTAAAACAGATGACAAAAAATAAAATAATTAAATGGACTACATATCAATAATAATATCAATATCAATAATTACAGTTAAGTATTAAACACAGATTAAATTGTAGAGATTTTTAAATGCAAAAGATAAAACAAATATATGTTGTTTATAGGAGAAGCACTTTAAATATACAGATGAACTCAATTGAAAATAAATGGTGCTAAAAGTATATAAATACAAACAATAAAGATAAGAGGACTGGAGTGGTTATAAAAATATCAGATTGCCCAGCCAGCATGGCTCAGAGGTTGAGTGTTGACCTATGAATCAGGAGGTTGCAGTTTGATTCCTGGTCAGAGCACATGCCTGGATTGTGGGCTCGATCCCCAGTGTAGGGTGTGCAGGAGGCAGCTGATCAATGATTCTCACCACTGATGTTTCTATCTCTCTCTTTACGTCTCTTTTCCTCTCTGAATTTAATAAAAATATATCTTTTTAAAAAGTATATCAGATAAAATAGATTTTAAGACAAAATGTCTTAGCAGAGATTAGAAAGGTATTTCATAAAGACAAACTATTCAATTATCAGGAAGAAATAGCTATCATGAATAAGTACATGCATATTAATGGAATTTCAAAACACGTGAAGTAAAATTTGGCAAAACTAAAGGGAAAATGGACAATTTCACAATCATAGTTGGAGATTTTAATACCTTTTTTCAAAAATTAATTAAACAATTAGACAAAAGTTATTAGTAAAGAAATACAAGCACTAAAAAGCACCATGACCTAATTGATACATATAGACATTAACCCATACAAATGTATAGTGCTCATTATTTTCATTAGAATTGGGCATATGCTGCAGTATAAAGAATTACTTTTGGGGGAGAGCAATGGAGGGATAAGGACACATATGTAATACCTTAATCAATAAAAAAAAATCAAAAGAGATGGACCCAATACCAAAAAAAAAAAAAAAAGAATTACTTTTAAAAGATTGAAATCATAGAGTATGTTTTCTGGCAACAACAGTATTAAACTAGATATCAATATTGATAAGATTCCTAAGAAAGAACAAAATATTTGAAAATTAAGGAACATATTTTAAACAAGCCATAGATCAGAAGAAAACAGAAATAATATAAAATATATTTTTTAAGATTTGATTTTGTATTGGTTTCAGATGTATGTATAGCTTAGTGCTTAAATAATCATATACTTTACAAAATGTTCCCCTTGATATTTTCAGGATCCCAACTGGCACAATACGTAGTTATCACAATATTATTGACTATATATTCTATGCTCTATTTCCCCATGACTAATATAATAATATATTTTAAATAAAATTATAATTACATGCAACTTATCAAATTTTGTGAGAACAGTTAAAGCAGTACTTGGAGGTTAATTTCTAAATCAAAAGCTAATTTTAAAAAAATCAATAAAATTGATAAATGTATATCTAGACTGGTCATGAAAAATGAAAGAATACAGAAATAACAATCAGGAATAAGAAAAGAGGCATCATTATAATTCCTAAAACATTAGAAGAGAAAAATAACAATATTATGAACAACTTCACACAAATACATTTGACAATTTAGATAAAATGTACATATTTCTGCAATGATACAAATTACCAAAATTAACCCAAAAATAAATTGATATCTGAACAGATGTACCCTTTTCCCCCTATTGACCCTTTCTACCCCACCCCCCACCCCTACCCCAGGCCTTCACCACAGTATTGTCTGTGTCCATGGGTTATGCATATATGCATATGTTCTTTGGTTAATATATTCCCACCCACCCCTGCCTTCCCTCTTAGATTCATCAGGCTGTTCCATGTTTCTATGTCTCTGGATCTATTTTGTTCATCAATTTATTTTTGTATAGATTCCACATATGGGTGAGATCATATGATACTTTATATTAATTTAACTGGTGTTTTAAAACTTTTCAATTAAGAAAACTCCAGGTCCACAAAAAAAGAAATAGTGATTATGGGATCAATAGAGGTGTTCGCTAATGCTACAATAGTAATCATATGTAATATATAAGTGTATCTAATCAACACTTGTACAGTTTAATCTACACTAATAAAAGACAAATATGCTAATTGACCATACCTTCACTATGCCCCAAGCCATGCCCACCAGCCAATCAGAGCGACTATATGCTAATTTACCCAACCAAGATGGCGGCAGGGAGCCACCAAGCTGGAGCAAGCAGGAGGCTGGGTTGCCCAGGCAATGGAGGAAGCCAAGCTTCCCACCGGCCCTGAGCCGGCTGTGGCCTCTGCTCATGGCAACAAAGTTTCAATTATAGAAGCTAAAAAAAACCCCAGATACCTGCTTCAAGCCAACCTCCACTGGGAGTTTGGGTGGCTGGGGGCTGTGGCCAGCCTGAAAACAGCCATCAGCCCCTCACCAAGGCTGGCAAGGCACCCCAGCAGAGACCCCCACTCTGAAGGGGCTGTGGCCAGCCTGCAAATGGCCCCAGCCTCTCACCCAGAATGGCCAGGCACCCCAGGGGGGACCTCCACCCTGAGGGCGCTGTGGACAGCCTGCAAACAGCCATCAGCCCCTCACCCAGGCTGGCAAGGCACCCCAGGGGGTACCCCTACCCTGAAGGAGCTGTGCCAGCCTGAAAATGGCCCTCAGCCCCTCACCCAGACTGGCCAGGCACCCCAGCAGGACCCTCCACCCTGAAGGAGCTGTGGCCAGCCTGCAAACAGCCATCAGCTCCTCACCCAGGCTGGCCAGGCACCCTAGGGAGGACCCCCACACTGAAGGGGCTGTGGCCAGCCTGCAAACAGCCATCAGCCCCTCACCCAGGCTTGCCAGGCACTCCTATATAATAAAAGGGTAATATGCAAATTGACCCTAACAGCAGAACAAACTGGGAATGACTGGTCACTATGACACACACTGACCACCAGGGGGCAGACACTCAAAGCAGGAGCTGCCCCCTGGTGGTCAGTGCACTCCTGCAGGAGGAGCTCTGCTCAGCCACAAGCCAGGCTGATGGCTGACAGTACAGCGGTGGTGGTGGGATCCTCTCTTGCCTCCTCAGCAGCACTAATGATGTCCGACTGCAGCTTAGGCCTGCTCCCAGCTGGCAAGTGGACATCCACCGAGGGATCCCAGGCTGCCAGAGGGATGTCTGACTGCCAGCGTAGGCCCCATCCCCCAGAGAGTGGGCCTAAGCCAGCAGGTGGTCATCCCCCAAGGGGTCCCAGACTGCGAGAGGGGACAGGCTGGGCTGAGGGACCCCCCAGAGTGCACAAATTTTTGTGCACTGGGCCTCTAGTATTATATAAATGTTGTATGTCAATTATATCTCAATAAAGATGAAAAAAAAGAAAAAAACATGATGAAATTACTTTTCTGTTAAATTCAACCAAAGGCTTATGGAGAAAAAGCAGTCAATGCTATACAAATTCATTAAGAACATATAAGAAAATAATATACTTTCAAAATATTTTTATGATTATAACATTGGTAATAAAATCAAACAATGACACTCACTATAAGGAAAAGTAAGAGACCAATATTCCCCAAGAATATAAATGCAAAAAGTGTTTAGACATATAATAATTGTCCTATAGTACATGACTTAGCTTTACTGTTACGCATTTAAGAGTGACCTTAATAGATAATTGGTTTTGATGTCTATTTACTTCCAGAATGTAAGGCTATGAGTCAAAGTCATCATTTTTGTAGTTATAATGAAAATATTTTAATAACTTATTTCTAGCAATCATGCCAATTTCTTCAGTCTCTGAGACATGTTCTTGTACTTATCTTGTTCATAAAGGTACACCAAAAATTTTCTTGTCATTAGTTGGATATGGAAGTAATTAAATAACAAATTTTGAATTAATGTGTGATGCACAGAGGTCAGCACAATGATAAGCAAAAACTCAATAATAAAAACTTAGCAAATTGAATATATTAAAAGGATACTGTGTTATGACTATACATTATCCCAGGAAGGCAAGATAGATTTATTATCCAAACAAATAAATCAATTTTATTAACTATGTAAAGAATAAAGGAGAAATACCATATAACCATTTTAATTGATGCAGAAAACAATTTGATTGAATTTAACACCTGTTGACAATAAAAATGTCTTGGCAAACTAGAAATACAAAGGAATATCCTCAACCTAATTAGCAGTATCTACCATAAATAAATAAATAAATAAATAACAACAACAACAAAAATTCTACAGTCAGCATTATATTCATGTGAAAAACAGGGAGCAGGCCTAAGCTGCAGTCTGGCCTCCCTCTTTGGGAGATGACCAGGCTGATCAAGAGAAGGTGCCCACCCATCATCCTGCTGCTGCTGCCACTGCCAGCTGTGGCAGCTACGAGGCCTGAGCCCCAGGGCTCATGGCTGCCTGAGCCCACGGATGGTTGAGCCCCAGGCTTCACAGCTGCTGGGGGCCATGGCTGTTTGAGCCCGCGGCTGCTATGAACCCATGGCTACCGTGAGCCCTGGACCTCACAGCCACTGTGGCTTTGTCCGGGTGGATGTCCAGAAGGACGTCTGGAAGATGTCTGCCCTAATTAGTATATTACCCTTTTATTAGTATAGATGTTGTACTGGAGTTTCTTGTTAATAAAATATGGTAAGAAAAAGAAATGAAGGACATTAAACTAGAAAACTGCCTTTATTTGCCAATAGCATAATCTTGAAGATAAAAAATAAGGTATTTATGAAAATAAAAAGGTCATAGAAACTATAAGTGGATTTATAAGGTTCACCAACTACAGGTAAATGTACAAAATCAATTTCATTTATATGAGACATTAATTCTCCCCACACTCATCTATGTGTCCCACACAATTAAGTCAATATCCCAAAAGAAATTTTGAAAAACAAAGTTGGATGACTCATAATACCTGATGTTAAGATTTACTCTAAAATGATATTTAGAATGGTATTGCTTTAAGCTTAAACAAATAGACTAATGGATCAGAATAGAGTCCAAACCTTAAGTCATATATATAAAGGCTACTGAATTTTGTCAGAGGTTAAAAGGTAATTCAATGGCAAAAAGATAGTCTTGATTATTTATCAGTAATAAAAAGCAATGAACAAATAATACATGCAACAACATGGATAAATCTCAAAAATGCTAAATATAAGAAGCTAGATATAAAAATGGACATAATGTATGCTTTCATGCATATGAAGCTCAGGATCTGGCAAAATTAATCTGGGGGAATAGAAAACAGAACAGTAGTTGCCAGTGAAAATAGAGATTGAATGGAAGGGAACAGGAGAACATTTGGGGGGATTGTAGAAATAGTCTATATACTTACTGAGGTTGTGATTACATAGGTATATATGTTTTTCATAATTCAGTTTTATACTAAACATATGTGTATTTCACTATATGCAAATTTCACTTCCGTTAACAAAGAAAAAGAATACATAAGTCTTAGAAAGGCAAGTGAATTGCCCAAAATTTTAAATCCATGAAGGTGCCTTAACACCTATAATTTATTGTCTCAGCAAATACCTTTATACTATGTAATTGATACTCCAACAAGTAAAATAAACAATTCCATACTCTCAGCCCTTCAACTCCAATCCCAGGTACAGTATATGAAAATCCAATCCACTGTGTCTTCCAGTGTTTGTTCTTTTCCCTGCAGGTGCAGATCTCAGATGTGTTTCCAACTCCGAAAAGAATGGGAGTGTTTCATAGAATGCCTCAACTTTGCTTTCCAACTTATCCAAGCCTTATTCTCCAAAAGCAAGAATTATAAATGCATTTTCAATCACCTTGTTGGGTTTATAACATTAGATGTCAAGACAAATAGGGAACTATCAACCTTTTGCTGGAGAAATTAAACAGCAAGACAGGCACAATATACTATATCCCTGTGCTTATTGTATCATGTTGTAACATAACTAAAGGCTATTTTTTAAAAAATCTTTGTTGTTCAAAGTATCACATATGTCCCTTTTCCCCCCTATTGACCCTTTCTAGCTGGCCCCCGCTCCCCCCTCCGGCCCCAAGCCTTCACCAAACTATTGTCTGTGTCCATGGGTTATGGATATATCCAAACAAGTACTTTGGTTGATCACTCCCCACCAACTCACCTCTGCCTTTCCTCTAAGATTCAATAGTCTGTTTCATGCTTCTATATCTCCAGACCTATTTCATCCATCACTTTATTTATTTATTTTTTTATTGCTTAAAGTATTACAAAGAGTATTACATATGTCTCCTTTTTTGCCACGCCCTTGACAATCACCTGGCCTCCCCTACCCCCCAGTGTCTTATGTCCATTGGTTATGCTTATATGCATGCATACAAGTCCTTTGATTGATCACTTACCCACCCCCCTCCTGCCGTCCCACCCTCCCCTGCCTTCCTGCTGTAGTTTGACAGTCTGTTCGAGGCAGCTCTGCCTCTGTATCTATTTTTGTTCATAAGTTTATAATGGTCTTTATTATCCAGAAATGAGTGACATCATGTGGTATTTTTCCTTCATTGACTGGCTTATTTCACTTAGCATAATGCTCTCCAGTTCCATCCATGCTGTTGCAAATAGTAAGAGTTCCTTCTTTTTTACAGCAGCATAGTATTCCATCGTGTAGATGTACCACAGTTTTCTAATCCATTCATCTACAGATGGACACTTAGGCTGTTTCCAGATCTTAGCTATGGTGAATTGTGCTGCTATGAACATAGGGGTGCATATATCCTTTCTGATTGGTGTTTCTGGTTTCTTGGGATATATTCCTAGAATTGGGATCACAGGGTCAAATGGGAGTTCCATTTGTAGTTTTTTGAGGAAACTCCATACTGTCTTCCATAGTGGCTGCACCAGTCTGCATTCCCACCAGCAGTGCACAAGTGTTCCTTTTTCTCCACATCCTCTCCAGCACTTGTCATTTGTGGATTTGTTGATGATAGCCATTATGACAGGTGTGAGATGGTACCTCATTGTTGTTTTGATTTGCATCTCTCGGATGATTAGCGACTTTGAGCATGTTTTCATATGTCTTTTGGCTTTCTGAATGTCCTCTTTTGAAAGGTGTCTATTTAGGTCCTTTGCCCATTTTTTGATTGGATTGTTTATCTTCCTTTTGTTGAGTTGTATGAGTTCCCTATAAATGTTGGAGGTTAAACCCTTATCAGTGATAGCATTGGCAAATATACTTTCCCACACAGTGGGTTTTCTCGTTGTTTGGTTGATGGTTTCTTTTGCTGTGCAGAAACTCTTTATTTTGATGTAGTCCCATTTGTTTATTTTCTCTTTAGTTTCTAATGCCCTAGGATCTGTATCGGTGAAGAAATTGCTTCGGCATATGTCTGAGATTTTGTTGCCTTAGGATTCTTCTAATATTTTTATAGTTTCCCGTCATATATTTAAGTCCTTTATCCATTTGAGTTTATTTTTGTGTATGGTGTAAGTTGGTGGTCTAGTTTCATTTTCTTGCATATATCTGTCCAATTTTCCCAACACCATTTATTGAAGAGACTATCTTGACTCCTTTGTCAAATATTAATTGAGCATATTGGTTGGAGCTGATTTCTGGGCTCTCTATTCTATTCCATTGATCTATATGTCTGTTCTTGTGCCAGTACCAGGCAGTTTTGAGAACAGTGGCTTTGTAATACAGCTTGATATCTGGTATTGAGATCCCACCTACTTTATTCTTTCTCAGGATCGCTGCAGCTATTCGGGGTCATTTTTTATTCCAGATGAATATTTGGAGAGTTCGTTCTAGGTCTGTGAAATGTGCCACTGGTATTTTAATGGGAAGTGCGTTGAATTTATAGATTGCTTCGGGCAATACGAACATTTTAATGATGTTGATTCTACCAATCCAAGAACATGGTATGTTCTTCCATCTTTTTATGTCTTCCTCTATCTCTTTTTTCAACGTCCTGTAGTTTTCTGAGTAGAGGTCTTTTACCTCTTTAGTTAAGTTTATTCCTAGGTAGCTTAATTGTTTTGGTGCGATGGTAAATGGGATTACTTTTTTAGTCTCTCCGTCTACAAATTCACTCTTGGTGTATAGAAATGCCATAGATTTCTTGGCGTTAATTTTATATCCTGCTACATTGCCAAATTCTTTTGTTTAGTCTAATAGTTTTGGATGGAGTCTTTAGGGTTTTTTAAGTATAATATCATGTCATCTGCAAATAAGGACAGTTTTACTTCTTCTTTTCCAATTTGGATGCCTTTTATTTCTTCTTCTTGTCTAATTGCAATGGATAATACTTCCAGTATTATGTCGAACAGGAGTGGTGCAAGTGGGCATCCCTGTCTTGTTCCTGTTCTTAGGGGCAATGGTGTTAGTTTTTGTCCATTGAGTATGATGTTGGCTGTGGGTTTGTCATATATGGCTTTTATTATGTTGAGGTATGATCCTTCAATTCCCACCTTGCTGAGAGTTTTTATCAAAAATGGGTGTTGAATTTTGTAAAATGCTTTTTCTGCATCAATTGATATGACTATGTGGTTTTTTTCTTTCAATTTGTTTATGTGATGTATCACGTTTATTGATTTGCGGATATTGTACCATCCTTGCATCCCTGGGATAAATCCTACTTGGTCGTGGTGTATGATCTTTCTGATGTACTGATGGATCCGATTTGCTAAGATTTTGTTAGGATTTTGGCATCTATGTTCATGAGGGATATTGGCCTGTAATTCTCTTTCATTGTGTTGTCTTTACCTGGTTTTGGTATTAGGGTGATGCTGGCTTCATAGAATGAGCTTGGAAGTGTTCCTTCCTCTTGGATTTTTTGTAGTAGTCTGAGGAGGATAGGTTTTAGTTCTTCCTTGAATGTTTGGTAAAACTCCCCTGTGAAGCCGTCTGGTCCTGGGCTTTTGTTTGCTGGAAGCTTTTTGATGACTGCTTCAATTTCTTCCATAGTTATTGGCCTATTGAGATTTTTAGATTCTTCCTGATTAAGTTTTGGAAGGTTGTATTTTTCTAGGAATATGTCCATTTCCTCCAGGTTGTCTAGTTTGTTGGAGTAGAGTTGTCCATAGTATTTTTTAACAATCATTTGTATTTCTGTGGGGTCTGTTGTTATTTCGCCTCTATCATTTCTGATTTTGTTTATTTGGGTCCTTTCTCTTTGCTTCTTGGTGAGCCTGGCTAGAGGTTTGTCAATCTTGTTTATCCTTTCAAAGAACCAGCTCTTGGTTTCATTGATTTTCTGTATTGTTTTTTTGGTCTCTATGTCATTTATTTCTGCTCTAATCTTTATTATCTCCTTCCTTCTGCTCACTCTGGGCTTTTCTTGTTGCTCT
Source organism: Myotis nattereri (assembly GCF_964212035.1). Lineage (NCBI taxonomy): Eukaryota > Metazoa > Chordata > Mammalia > Chiroptera > Vespertilionidae > Myotis > Myotis nattereri. Next base: position 120,599,275 of record NC_138078.1, read on the forward strand.
CTTTCTAATTCTTTGAGCTGTAGATTTAGATGATTTACTACCATTTTTTCTTGTTTGTTGAGATAGGCCTGTAGAGCTATAAACTTCCCTCTCAGGACTGCTTTCATTGTGTCCCAAAGGTTTTGGATTGTTGTGTTTTCTTTGTCATTAGTTTCCAGGATGTTTTTAATTTCTTCTTTGATCTCATTGGTAACCCAATCAATATTTAATAACATGCTATTCAGCTTCCAAGTGTTTGAGTTTTTTGAGTTGTTTTTATTGTAGTTTATTTGTAATATTATGCCCTTGTGGTCTGAGAAGATACTTGGTATGATTTCAATCTTCTTGAATTTGGGGAGACTTTGTTTGTGACCCAATATGTGGTCTATTTTTGAAGATGTCCCATGAGCACTTGAGAAGAACGTATATTTTGTGGCTTTGGGGTGAAGTGTTCTGAAGATGTCAATTAAGTCCATCTGATCTAGTGAGTCATTTAGGATTGTGGATTCTTTGCTGAGTTTTTGTCTAGCGGATTTATCCAATGATGTCAGTGGTGTATTAAAGTCCCCTACTATGATTGTATTGTTGTCGATCTCCCCCCTGATATCTTCCAGGAGTTTTCTTATGTATGTGGGTGCTCCTGCATTGGGTGCATATATGTTTATCAGGGTTATATCCTCTTGTTGTATTGATCCCTTCAGTATTATGAAGTGGCCTCCCTTATCTCTTGTTATGGCCTTCACTTTGAGGTCTATTTTGTCTGATATAAGTATTGCTACCCCAGCTTTTTTTTTTTCATTTCCATTTGCCTGAAAGATATTTTTCCATCCCTTCACTTTCAGTCTGTGTGAGTCCCTTCTAATGAGGTGGGTCTCTTGTAGACAGCAAATATATGGGTCATGTTTTTTTATCCATTCAGCCACTCGATGTCTTTTGATTGGACCATTTAGTCCATTTATGTTTAAAGTTATTATTGAAAGGTACTTGTTTATAGCCATTTCTATTTTTTTGTGGCTGTTTTCTTTCTGGGATTTTTAGTTCTTCTTTTTCACCAGTCCCTTTAGCATTTTTTGCATTGCTGCCTTGGTGGTGATAAACTCCCTTAGCCTTTTTTTGTCTGTGAAGCTTCTTATTTCCCCTTCAAGTTTGAATGATAGCCTTGCTGGATAGAGTATTCTTGGATTCAGTCCTTTGCTTTGCATCACTTTGTAAATTTCTGTCCATTCTTTTCTGGCCTGATGTGTTTCTGTTGAGAAATCTTTTGATAATCTGATGGGGGATCCTTTGTAGGTAACTCTCTGTTTCTCTCTTGCAGCCTTTAAGATTCTGTCTTTGTCTTGTACATTTGCCATCGTTATTATGACGTGTCTTGGTGTGGGTCTTTTGGGGTTCATCTTGCCTGGGACTCTCTGTACTTGTGTAACATTTTTCTTCCCCATATCTGGGAAGTTTTCTGACATTATTTCTTCAAATAGATTTTCTAATCCTTGCTGCTCTTCTTGTCCTTCTTGCAGCCCTATTATTCGTATGTTACTTCATTTCATATTGTCCCAAAGCTCCCCTAGGCTCTCCTCCTGTTTTTAATTTTTTTCTCCAGTTGCTGTTCAGATTGAGCTTGTTTCTCTGCCTTATCTTCTAACTCACTAATTCAGTCCTCTGCTTCTTCTAGTCTGCTGTTGAAACTTTCCATGGTGTTTTTGATTGTAGCTATGTCACTTTTCATTTCTTCCTGATTCTTGCATAGGTTGTTGATTTTCTCATCCATCCGGTGAATGAATTGTACAACCATTATTCTGAATTCTTTTTCTGTCATGTTGCATGCTTCAACTTCATTAATTTCCTTTCTTGGTGACTCCTTATTGTCTTTCCTCTCGGTTTTGTGTCATCTCTTCATTCTGATTATCTCTCGATGGTTCAAACGTCGAGTTGCGTGGGCCTGGGCCGTGTGCAGTGAGAGCCTCCCACCACCCTAATGTCACTGAAGAGCTCTGACACTAAGATGTGTGGTTGTTTTGAGTTGGTGGGAGCCAGGCTCGCTCAGTGTCAGTGTTGTCAGCGCTCAATGTGGCCTCGTATGCGCCCTTAGAATCAGGGACCCTGCCTTCACCGTGCTGAAACAGAGACCCCCCTGAAGCGTGTTGAAAACCAGAGCCCCCTAGCTTGCGCCAGGAGTCAGAGTTCCCCAAGAATCCAGTATCATAGTCTCTGTTGCTTAGCGCAACCTTGCCTTGAGAGTCAGGGTCCCTGTGTACCCTTGCACCAGGAATTGGAGCCACTGGCTCTTAGTATGAATGCACAGGGAATCAGGATCTCAGGCGCAGGTGATAAGAAACACAGTCAAGTCACTGGTGCTTGGTGCTGCCTCCTGCCCAGAGGATTGGGGTCCCTGGGCCTGCGCTACGTGGGACAAATTCCCGGTGTTCACGTGATTGCTCCCAGCCCAGGACTCCTGAACCTGGCCCTACGCGGGATCAGTTCCAAGGTGCTCGAGCACTTCCAGGCTAAAGTTCCTGCAGCGCTGAGTCCCCAGCAAGGGGTGGGTCTATCAGTTAGTTACTCTGGGGCTGCCTGCAAGCCTGCGGAAAGGGGGGATGGGCTCTGTTACTCAGGGATCTGCCGCGGGGATTTATGAACTTTTGGTGTCCGCAGGTTTGTAGCTGTGGTCACAGGTCTCTGTGCCCAGTGGCTGCAGGGTCCTGGTATGCATCTGAGATTAGACTGGGTGGTGCTGAGGCCAGGATCCTAGTCTCAAGCATCTCTGTTTCCCAAGATGGCATGGTCGCCGTGCCTGTGCTGGCCGCCCAGGAGTGTCCGCGCAGGGAGCGGGACTCCGGCGCCTAAGACTGCCTGGTTTAGCAGCCCCTTAGAAGACCTGCAGAATCTAACTGTCCCTAGCTCATACACACACACCACACACGTCCACACACTCCTCTATCACTTCCTTGCACTCTCACACTCTCTCCCTCCCTCCCTACCTTCCTGCTGGTCGCCATTTTCTCTTGATCCCCCATCACTTTATTTTGTTCATTAGGTTCCACATATGAGTAAGATCATGTGATACTTGTCTTTTTCTGACTGGCTTATTTTGTTTAGCATAATACTCTCCAGGTCCCTCCATGCTGTCTCAAAGGGTAAGAGATACTTCATTTTTACTGCTTCATAGTATTCCATGGTGTAAATGTACCACAACTTTTTTACCCACTCTTCTATTGATGGACACTTGGGTTATTTCCAGATTTTAACTACTGTAAATTGTGCTGCCATGAAGAAAGGGGTGCATATATTCTTTCTGATTGGTGTTTCGGGTTTCTTAGGATATATTCATAGAAGTGGGATCACTGGGTCAAATGGCAGTTCCATATTTAATGTTTGGAGAAAACTCCATACTGTTTTCCATAGTGGCTGCACCAGTCTGCATTCCCATAGGCAATGTACTAGGGTTCACTTTTCTCAACAAACTTGCCAGCACTTGTCATTTGTTGATTTGTTGATGGTAGGCATGCTGCAAGGTGTGAAGTGATACCTCATTGTTGTTTTAATTTGCATCTCTCTGGTGATGAGGACACTGAGCACTTTTTCATATGTCTCTTGGCCATCTGTAGGCCCACTTTGGAGAAGTGTCTATTTAGGTCCTTTGCCCATTTTTAATTAGATTGTTTGTCTTACTTTTGTTAAGTTGTATGACTTCCTATATATTTTGGATATTGATCCTTTATAAGATGTATCATTGCTAAATGTGTCCTCCCATACAGTTGGCTCCCTTTTCATTTTGTTGATAGCTTATTTTGCTGTGCAAAAGCTTTTTATTTTGATGTAGTCCTATTTTTTTATTTTTTCATCAGTTTCCCTTGCCCTAGGTCTGTGGTCGTCAAACTGCGGCTCGCAAGCCACTTGCAGGTCTTTGGCCCCTTGAGTGTGGCTCTTCCTAAGCCGTAGGAGTACCCTAATTAAGTTAATAACAATGTACCTACCTATATAGTTTAAGTTTAAAAAAATTGGCTTTCAAAAGAAATTTCAATCGTTGTGCTGTTGATATTTGGCTCTGTTGACTAATGAGTTTGCCGACCACTGCCCTAGGTAATATATTTCTATGACATATATCTGATATTTTGTTGCCTATTAATTCTACTAAGATTTTTATGGTTTCCCTTCCTTACGTTTAAGGCCTTTATTCATTTTGCGTTTATTTTTTATGCAAGGTGTAAGTTGGTGTTCTAGTTTCATTGTTTTTGTATGTTCCTGTCTGATTTTCCCAACACCATTTATTGAAGAGACTATCTTTAATCCATTGTATGCCTTGCCTCCTTGTCAAATATTAATCGAGTGTAATGGGTTGAGTAGATTTCTGGGGTCTCTGTTCTGTTCTATTGATCTATATGTCTGTTCTTGTGCCAGTACCGGGCTGTTTTGATTGCAGGGGCTTTGTAGTATAACTTGATATCTGTTATTGTAATTTTCTCCAACTTTCTTCTTCGTTCTCAAGATTTCTGAAAGTATTTGGGGTGTTTTTGGGTCCATATAAATTTTTGGAGTATTTGTTCTAGGTTTGTGAAATATGTTGTTGGTATTTTAAAAGGGATTGCACTGAATATGTAGATTGCTTTGGGTAGTATGGAGATTTTAATGATGTTAATTCTACCAATCCATGAACACAGTATATTCTTCCACTTGTCAATATCTTCCTCTATCTTTTTTTTTCAATCCTCAACAAAATATTAGCATATCGAATCCAGCAATATATTAAAAATATCATACACCATGACAAAGTGGGATTTATTCCTGAGATGCAAGGCTGGTACAATACTCACAAATCAATAAATGTGATACATCACAAACAAATTGAAATTTAAAAATCACATAATCATATTCATAGATGCAAGAAAAACATTCAACAAAATCCAACATCCATTTTTTATAAAAACTCTCAGCAAAGTGGAAATAGAGGAATCATACCTCAACATAATAAAGGCCATATAAGATAAACCTACACCCACCATCATACACCCTAATGGGGTGAGGGTCCCCGTCAAGGGTTTTGCCTGGCTGCAAACAGCCATCAGCCCCTCACCCAGGCTGGCCAGGCACCCCAATGCGGTCCCCCACCCTGAAGGGGCTGTGGCCAGCCTCCAAACAGCCATCAGCCACTCACCCAGGCTGGCAAGGCACCACAGCAGGACCCTGCTCCCTGAAGGGGGTGTGGCCAGTCTGTAAACGGCCCTCAGCCCCTCAACCAGGGTGGCCAGGCACCCCAGCGGGACCCCCACCCTGATCCAGGACACCCTTCAGGGCAAACCAGCTGGCCCCCACCCATGAACCAGGCCTCTATCCTATATAATAAAAGGGTAATATGCAAATTGACCCTAACATCAGAACAACTGGGAATGACTGGTCACTATGACACACACTGACCACCAGGGGGCAGACGCTCAATGAAGGAGCTACCCCCTGGTGGTCAGCGCGCTCCCACAGGGGGAGCTCTGCTCAGCCACAAGCCAGGCTGACTGCTGCCAGTACAGCGGTGGTGGTGGGAGCCACTCCTGCCTCCTCAGCAGCGCTAAGGATATCTGACTGCAGCTTAGGCCTGCTCCCCGCTGGCAAGTGGACATCCCTGGAGGACTGCCGGGCTGCCAGAGGGATGTCTGACTGACAGCCTAGTCCCAATCCCCCGGGGAGTGGGCCTAAGCCAGAAGGTGATTATCTGCCGAGGGATCCCAGACTGCGAGAGGGCACAGGCTGGACTGAGGGACACCCCCTCCCCCCCGAGTGCACAAATTTTTGTGCACTGGGCCTCTAGTTCTTTATAAAAGTAATAGTATACAAAATGTTATCACTCAGCTACATCCTCTCTTATGAATTTGAAGAAATCTGCTTCTCAATAAAAATAGTAATTACTATTTACTGAACACTTTTATCAGACACTACTGTGCATTGTTTTATTTTAGGCCCAAACAATCCTTTTAGATAACTATGAGTAGAGTCATATCCACTTTCTAGATGAAGAGACCAAGATGCAGAGGGATTACATAATTAGTAAGTGGCAGCACTTGGAATGTACCTCAGTCTGAATTGACAACAGAGCTTCACTTATATACTAAGCTATGCTGTTTTTATGTTAAATCTTCATCAAGCCCATAGTTTGGGTTTGATTAGAAAAGGAGTTTGAGCCATGAATGCAGCCTCTGATATTTCTTAGTAAATTCATGAAAGGAGGAGAAAAGCAGAAGTATGAACATACTTGGAAAATTATTTCAAATAACCAAAAAGGGGAAAGAAAGGGGCAAGGATCGCTAGGAGAATCTAGTTAGCAAAATATTTACCTGGAGCCCTGGTCAGTGTTGCTCAGCAGTTAGAGTGTTGACCTGAAAACTGACGGGTCATGGGTTCAATTCCTGATCAAGGGCATGTACCTGGGTTGCAGGCTTGATCCCCAGCCCCAGTAGGAGCATGTGAAGGCAACCAAGCGATGTGTTTCAGATACATCAATGGTTCTCTCTCTCTCTCTCTCTCTCTCTCTCTCTCTCTCTCTCTCTCCCTCTCTCTCACTCTCTTGCTCTCTCTTTCCCCTCCTCTCTCTAAATTCAATTTAAAAGAATTTTTAAAAATAAATAATAATAAAAATGTTTTTTAAAATACTCTACCTTTAAAGATTCTACTCTTACATTAATAGTGGAGCCATCATTTTTAAAAATAAGAACTCACTTCTTTTAGTTCATGCCACCTGTATGAATAAGAGTTTTTCAAGTTTTCCTGAACAGTTTTCAGTATTTATTGCAACAATAGAAGACTATTAAAATTAACCTAATCCATTCAGGTATTTAACATCAATATATTCTCATTCAGAGATAAAAGGAGCTTTTCTATTAAGAACCATTCTTATCTGGTCAAATTTTACTAAGCACACCACAGGAAGTTGTAGATGCCAGCACTTTCCGGATATTGGACTTTCTCCCACATCTCTGCCTGGGAACTGAAAGCTGAGTTATTGCTGTCAGAGAATTACGCAGTGTATCTGGACTTTGAGGTTATCTGATCAGCACAGGCATTGGTGAGTAAAGTTTATTTTCCCTCCAGCCAAAGAATTATCAAGTCTGAGACTCAAGGCTGCAATAATCTAAAAGGCCATCTTGTCTAACTTCTAGTAAATGCTTGCATAACTTGAGCATCATATTCAGGCTTCTATAATAATAATAATAATAATAATAATAATAATAGGATATAAATAAATTTATTGAGTGCTTACTGTATAACAAAAATAATTTTATATGGATCATATTTTTTAATATTTATAACATCACTCGAAAACAGACATCATTTTGCAGATGAAAAAACTAAAGTCCAGCTGCCGGGAGCCGGTCCATCCTTGCTGTTTCAAAGGACCTGGCATATATGGCATACTGTTCTTAAAATGTTTGCTCACCTTCTTGGCACTATGTGTTTTAACCAAGGTCTCTGAGAAAGGTTGTTTCCCCAGTAGGGATTTTCCCCTGAAGTTAGGGAGGGAATAAAACCTCTTAACTAAGTGCCAGGCGGGTAATTAATCACTTTAACTACGAATAATCATGCTTAAGCTACATAATCTTTACTCCCTGGAATGGAGATAAGAAACGCCCTAACCTTTGAAATAGAGATTGATAGGATTGGAATCAACTGGTATAAATACAGATGTAAGTAGACAGATGGAGAGACAGAAATTGGCACAGAACCTACACAGAACGTTCTCTAGAGACAGAAGAACTTCGCTGGAGAGAACATGGCAAAAGATCCTGGACAGAAACTGGCCTCAGAACCTAGAGACAGAACCTAGCGAGAGAACATGGCAAAAGATCCTGGACTGAACCTGACTACAGAAATTGGCAAGAGAACCTGACTAGAACTTGGTGACTGAACCTGGCTGGAGAACCTGGACAGAACCTGGCTGGAGAACCTAGCGAGGGAACATGGCTACAGAACCTGGCTGGAGAACCTGGAGAACCTGGCTGGAGAACCTAGCAAGAGAACATGGACACAGAACCTGGCTGGAGATCCTAGGCAGAACCTCGCTGGAGACCCTGACCAGAACTTGGCTAGAGATCCTGGCTAGGCTGCTGATCAACTGAACGCTGTCTCCATGTCCTTCCTTCTTCGCCAACTCCATCCTCACCCATGGGGAACCCCTGGACCTGCTGGGGTGGGACCCCGGCAGTCCAGCCGAAACAGGTTTGGCTCAGTGGATAGAGCGTCGGCCTGCAGACTGAAAGGTCCCAGGTTCGATTCCGGTCAAGGGCATGTACCTGGGTTGCGGGCACATCCCCAGTGGGAAATGTGTAGGAGGCAGCTGATCGATGTTTCTCTCTCATCGATGTTTCTAACTCTCTATCTCTCTCCCTTCCTTTCTGTAAAAAATCAATAAAATATATATTAAAAAAAACAACTGAAGTCCAGAGACTTTAGATGGTTTGGCCAAGGTCATATGGAAGTGGCAGGGCTAAGGTTCAAACTCATGTCTATATGCAGAGTCCACACCCTTAAACATCACATTGTCCTTCATAATTCAATTACTGAATATTCCATCATGGTTTTTCTGAAAGTCAACTATATTTGTCAGAATATCCATATCAGTGTTAGATTCATAAAAATTGAGTTACCAAAGGTTTTTCAAAATGGTGGCCGAATAGACAGATGTGCCCTGTGCCTTCTCATGGAGCAGATAGAAGGAACAACCACATTGAATAACATCCACCCAGAATTGGTGAATTAGACACAGCTGGTGAGACGATCCACAGCTGGAAAGGGCAGAGGACACCTGGAGAATGTTAGGATCAAAGATCTGGGCTGGAGAAAGACACACAACCACAGGGACTTGGAACCTGCACTGAACCAAGTCCATGTCCCTTGGGGACACATGTAACACCCAGCTGTGGAAGGGAGTGCACAGGGCTGCTGGTGGCAGGGGTATTTAGTAGATCTAAGTCCACAGACATGAGAGACTGAGCCCAGAAAGGCAGCCCGAAGAGCTCCCCGAGCCCTGCGTACCGGGAGATAGGGGAGGGAGAGAGAGAAACTCACAGTGGCTCTGTTATTTTGCCTCTGTTTTGTTTTTGTTTTTATTCGCTAAACCCACTTCATAGTACCTTTCAATTACAAAGACTCACCTGAGGCTGTGGTGCAGGTGGAGGTGCAGTTTTATGGAAGTTGGGAAAAGGCTGTGAAGGGGAGCAGGGCAGGGAGAGGTGACCAGGAATCTGGCACTGAGACATTCTGGACCCTCCAAACCAAAGCAGCCATTTTTCTCTTGAACAGCCAGCTCCTTCCAGAAGCCTCAGGGCAGCTAGTGCAGCCACACTCAGCCTCGACCTTTGCAGAGGAAATAAAGACTCTGAATCATCTCCTCTGACAATGGAAACTAAGGATAAAATAAAAAATGGGACTACATCAAAATAAAAAGCTTCTGCACAGCCAAACGACAATGAGGTATCATCTCACACCTGTCAGAATGGCTATCATCAATAAATCAACAAACAAAAGTGCTGGAGAGGATGTTGAGAAAGAGGAACCCTCGTGCACTGCTGGTGGGAATGTAGACTGGTGCAGCCACTGTGGAAAACAGTATGGAGTTTCCTCAAAAAATTAAAAATGGTACTGCCATTTGACCCAGTAATCCCACTTCTAGGAATATATCCCAAGGAATCAGAAACACCAATCAGAAAGGATATATGCACCTCTCTGTTCATAGCAGCACAATTTATAATAGATAAGATTTGGAAACAGCCTAAGTGCCCATCAGCAGATGAGTGTATTAAAAAACAGTGGTACATCTATTCAATGGAATACTACGCTGATGTAAAAAAGAGGGAACTCCTACCATTTGCAATAGCATGGATGGACACAGACAGCATTCTGCTAAGAGAAATAAGCCAGCTGGAGAAAGATTATTATCACATGATCTCACTCATTTGTGAAACATAATGAACAACATAAACTGATGAACAAAAATTGATCCTGAGCTATAGAAGTATCAAACAGACCGTCCATCCTCAGAGAGAAAGTGGGACAGAGAGGGGAAAGATAAGAGAGCAACCAAAGGATTTGCATGCATATATATAAGCATAACCAATGGACGCAGACTGTAGGGGGGTGAGGGCATGTACTAGGGGGTGAGAATGACCAGGGAGAAGTCAATCGGGGAAAAGAAGACATATGTAATACTTTAAACAATAAAGAAGTTAAAAACTAAATAACTGTATAAACTGAAAAAACCAATTACTATGCCTCTATATTCTCATTGTCCCTTTTACTCTGTCAACCAAACAATAAAAAATAAACCTACTTCGAATTTTAACATTAGTCCCCCTTTCCATGATTAGAATAAAATATATTGCTTACTATGAAAACCTATCTAAAAGACAATACAGGAAAATTGGGATGGAAGATAAATCTGTCATAAGCCATTATTAAGTAAACTCCAAAAATTTCGTAGAGTTTAAATTTCAATAGTCTCAAAATCCCCTGGTTAAAATGAAGCTCTCATGTGTTCACTGTGTTCTATAAAAGATTGACAAGACTTGTTTATCTAACTACTTTAAAGGTATTTGTATTCAGAGCTCCTTTCCCTTTCTACCTGCTGGATAGTGACTTCTCTCAGGGCAGGAAGTATCTTTTATTTATCACTTTTTCTTTTATTTATCTCTGTTTCTTTTTAAGTATCAATTTATCCTTCCAACATTCATTGAGCATCATTTTTGTGCTTGGCACTGTGCTGAGTACTGGATACACTTGAAAAAACATTCTGCCTGACTCTAGTGAGAAAACCAAACTCTAAACCAACAGCTGCAATTTAATTCACAGATTGCTTTAATAGAAGTACGTGCAGAGTACTGTAAGAACATAGCACATAGCGCACCATTATGTACATTACATATGTTCAGTATTCATTTATTAAATTTAATGTACTTAAATCAGTGGTTCTCAACCTTCCTAATGCCGCGACCCTTTAATATAGTTCCTCATGTTGTGGTGACCCCCAACCATAAAATTATTTTCTTTGCTACTTCATAACTGTAATTTTGCTACTGTTATGAATCATAATGTAAATATCTGATGTGCAGGATGTATTTTCATTGTTACAAATTGAACACAATTAAAGCATAATGATTCATCACAAAAACAATATGTAATTATATATTGTGAAATATTTATTTCTAATTACAAATAAATGAAATTTTGTCTTGAAGCATGGTGTAGCATGGGTAACAGTCTTAATATAACAACAGTAAACTACATTGCTACATTTTGCGACAGTATGTGTAAAAAGCCAATGTCACTGCGAAGGTTGAGATTGCTTCTTTCCCATCAGATCAGAAATTCTAGGGGCAGTCTTTGCAAGAGCACAACGAAGATCATCTTCCACAACAAGTCTACTTTTGTATTTAGACTTGATAACCAACAAGCTGGAAAACCCTGTTTCACAGATATACATGGTTGGAAATGGAAGAAGAAGGCTCAACACAGTCTCAGAACAGGATATGACTGCAAACACTTGATCCAGAATTTTGTAACTGGCATTGTAGAGAAATCAGTTCTTGCTGCATCATTTTTAATAAATTCAATGAACTCCTCTTGTGCTGTCTCAGGAACATCTTCAACTTTGACTGTGAATGGGCTTCTGGCAATTGCAAATGGGGTGTCAGGTAGATTTGGAAAGTATGATGAAATTTCTTCTGCAAGCATGTGCAAGTGTTCTTTCACAGAAATTATCAACGTAATCCTTTTGTCTGGTTCAATGTCATGTTCCTCAAAGAAAGCAGATAAGGTAGGCAACATTTAAATTTTATTTTCATCCTATTTTTTTTTTTTGGCCAAAGCTGAAGTTTCATTTGAAATGATCAGATCTTTTCAGACAAATCGAGGCATGTTGCATTTGGTCCTTGCAGTGATAAATTTAACTCATTCACGATGGCAAATATGGCAACCAAGTAAGCTATTTTCTGCAGTTCACTATTATCGCCAAAAAGTGCTTCAAACTGTGGTTTTGCTTTCTGATTAAAAAACGTTTTGAGTACATAACGAAGCTCAAAAACACGTTTTAAAATTTTTCCTCTCAAAAACCATCTCACTTCAGTGTGAAATAGCAGAGCATTGCTCGGCTCATCCAATTCATTGCACAGTTGTGAAAAACAGTCGACTGTTTAAAGTGCTCGCCTTTACAAAATTGACACAACTTATGACGCTTTTCATTACTTCTTGTAACTCTTGTGGCAGTGTCTTCGTTGCTAATATTTGCCAATGTATCATACAGTGAGTTCCAATGACGTTTGGTGACTCATTCAGTACCAAACATTGAAATCCAGATCGGCATCCTAGCATAGCTGGAGCACCATCTGTGCAAACACCACAAACCTTTTCCCAAGAGATCTTATGCTCTTTCAGAAATGAACCAACTGTGTCAAATACATCACGTGCAGTAGTTGTCGTTTCAAGAGGTTTGCAAAAAATAAACTCATCTTTAAAGTCGCCATCATTAATATACCTCATGTAAACCAATAACTGTGAACAGTTTGCAACATCTGTAGATTCATCAAGCTGGATACTAAATATTGGAAGTGGAGCAGATTTAATTTCTTGGATTACCTGATCAAGAATATCAGCAGTCATGTCATCTATTCTTCTGCAGACAGTGTCGTTAGATAAAGAAATTGCACTCAATTTTGTAACAAATTCGTCTCCAATCATAACTCGAACAATGTCTTTGGCTGCTGGCAACAGTAAATCCTCAACAATGGTGTGAGATTTCATAGCTCTGGCGATTCTGAGTGCCACCAAATGTGAAGTTTCAACAGCTGCTACGTTTTGTTTGTGGTCCTTGCCACCAGTGTCAAGTCTGGCTTTCCTGAGTCCATCAGCTTTGCTTGTAAAATAGTTGGTATCCTTGTCGGCAAAGCTCGGATGCTTGCTATCAAAATGGCGTTTTAGTTTGTTCGGCTTCATAGATTCGGCTGATAGAATTTCACAACAAATAACACATTGTGGTTTCTCAATTCCTGCTATTGAGGTAAAACCATACTGTAAAAAATCGTCACTATGTTTTCTTTTCTTAACGTTCTTCTCCACACGATCCATTGTCATGGGGTGGTTTGCTAATGAAAATAATATATAACAATAGCTTTAATAATACAAAAGATCATACATGGCATAGTTCAGTCAATACAGTTCATTAAAGTTTCCTATGATTTACCATTCTGTGTTGTTTTTTTTACATACCTGTTACTATCACAAGGGGGCAGTATTCACATCAACCACAGCTAAATATAAAAAGACTGATTGGCATCCAGATTAAGTTCCCATGGTACAGATATTTTTTTGCAGTAGTTGATGATTTTACAGTACATGATTTTACATTTACCCAGTAATTATAATTCATGAAGTGTCGTCTTGCCTCCAATACTGCTGCTTTCAACACAGTAGCTGCTTTTAATAGAGTGGCTGCTTTCAACACAGCAGCTGCTTTCCACACAGTAGCTTCTCTCTACACGTGTGTGACTGGTCCGCATAAGTACATTATGGTGCCAACCTTGTCACATACATCTGGATTTGTACGGGGTGTATGTGATGGGGTTGGCACGATGATGTCATCACGCTGGGTACTCGTATGTGGGCGTATCTGCATGTGGGCAGACCCCCTGGAGACGGATAGAGGAGCAGTGTCTCCGTTCCTAAGACCATCGAAAATATGTGTTTTCCGATGGTCTTAGGCAACCCCTGTGAAAGGGTCATTCCACCCCCAAAGGGGTCGCGACCCACAGGTTGAGAACCGATGACTTAAATGGAAGGAAAGTTTAATTCAGTAGAGGGGGGTCATGACATATAAAAGTTAGGGCACCATTAGCCCAGAGGGTGGCACCAGTGAGGTTCATGGAAAAGTGTGGGGAATGGCCCCCTCCAAAAGCTACACAACTCAGTCATTGACAGCCACTGAATCTGCCGGAAACTCTATACCAGGGCCCAGGCAGCTGAATTCTCAGCAGGGCATGAGCTTTCAGGGTGGGTTGAGAATGAGTCTCAAAGGAGAAACTATTGCATTCCCCCAGTCTGATACCCTAAGGAGGGGAGTTCTCCACCTAAGATCGTGTCTACAGTGTGAGAGAGGAACTTAAGACAGAGTTCCTGGTGGCTGCCTTTTCAGCTCTATCCCAAAAGCCACAGACTCCAGTTTCTCCTCAGATGACTCTAGTCTGCTCTGCCCTCCCTCCCTCAGAGCCCAGGGTGAGTGGCTGCAAACAAGATTTTGTATGTTGGCCCTTTAAGAGGGCGCTTGTGTCTCTAGCAGACTCTATTTTCCCCTGGTGGACAAAAATTTTGCTGGATTTCACAGTCTCGTGTTATTTGGGTGTCTCTATCTTTATTTAAATCCTCACTCGATGATATTTTTCCATTGATTTTTAGAGAGAGTGGAAGAGAGAGGGAAAGACAGAAGAAATATCCATGGGAGAGAAACACAACCATTGGTTGCCTCTTGCACAAGCCTTCACCAGGGCCCGGGCAGGGAGGAGCCTGAAACCGAGGTACATGCCCTTGACCAGAATCAAATCCAAGACCCATCAGTTTGCGGGCCGATGCTCTAGCCACTGAGCCAAACCAGCTAGGACTGTTTGGGTTTCTCTTTTCAGATTTGTTGCTATAGGCTGGGTAGCCCAGCATGGGATTTAGATTACACACTCCTCCAGGGAAACTTTGAACCTGAGATATCCCTCCAGAATCTCAGATGCCACCCATGGGATCAGGGCCAGTGTTTTTCATGTCTCTGCCCTTCCTACCAGTCTCAATGTGGCTTTTTCTATAAATCCTTGGTTACAAGACTTCTGTTAAGCTAGTTTTTAGTTGGTGTTCAGGTTGATTTTTCTTTATTTTAGTTGTAATTCCAGTTTGGTCTTGGGAGGAAGTAAGTGCAACTTCCATCTACTTTGATGCCATCTTGGATCTCCCACCATTGGTACTTCTTCCTTCCTTTCTTCCTTCCTTCCTTCCTTCCTTCCTTCCTTCCTTCCTTCCTTCCTTCCTTCTTTCCTTCCTTTCTTTTTTCATTCTTTCTCTCTTTTTTAAATATATTTTTATTAATTTAAGAGAGAAAGAGAGCGGGAGAGAAAGATAGAAACATCAATGATGAGAGAGAATCATTGATCAGCTACCTCCTGCATGTCCCCAACTGAAGATTGGGCCTGCAGCCCAGGCATATGCCCTTGATTGGAATCAGAGCTGGGACCCTTCAGTCCACAGGCTGATGCTCTATCCACTGAGCAAAACTGGCTAGGGCTTATTTCTTGATGAGAGAGAGAGAGAGAGAGAGAGAGAGAGAGAGAGAGAGAGATCAATTTGTTATTCCACCTTGCTGTGCATTCATTGGTTAATTCTTGTATGTGCCCTGACCAGGGATTGAGCCTGCTACCTTGACGTGTCAAGACAACGCTCTAAACAACTGAGCTACCTGGGAAGAATGACAACTATTGGTATTTTTATAGTAATTGCCTTGAATCTATGGATTGCTTTGGGTAATATGGACATTTTAACAATGTTCGTTCTTCCTATCCATGTCACAATATTTGCTTCCATTTATTTGTATCTTCTTTAATTTCTTTTTTCAGTGTCTTATAATTTTATGAGTACAGATCTTTTACCTCCTTTTATTTTTAATTTATTCCTACGTATTTAATTTTTTAATGTAATTGTAAATGAAATTGTTTTCTTAATTGCACTTTTTGATAGTTTATTATTGTTGTATAAAATGCAACCAATTTCTGAATACTTTTTTTGTGTCCAGCTACTTTTGTGAATTCATTTATTAGTTATAGTAGGTTTTGGTGGAGTATTTGGTGTTCTCTATATACAGTATCATGTCATTTGCAAGTAACGACATTTTCGCTTCTCCCTTTTTAATTTGGATGGCTCTTATTTCTTCTTCTTGTCTGATTGTTGTGGCTAGGACTTCCAGTAATATGTTGAATAAGAGTGGTGTGAGAAGAGGAAGTGAGTGTACCTTCTACCAACTCTGCTGCCAACTTAGGTCCTTTCCTCTATTTTTGCCAAATGTGAAGAACTGCCATAACCTCCTGCAGTTTCAAGTAATTTTCAAACTCACTTGTTCTCATAGTCTGGTAGAGGATATCCTGATGTTTGCCTTTTAGGCTCCTTGTGCTCTCTTATTTCTATGCTAGAGGCCTGGTGCATGAAATTTGTTCACTGAAGAGGGGTCCCTCAGCCTGGGTTGTGCCCTCTTGTAAGTCTGGGAGCCCTCGCTCCTTACCACCCACCTGTTTGCTGCTCCTTACTGCTTGGCTCGCTGCTCCTTAGTGCTGCTGCGAAGGTAGGAGAGGCTCCCGCCACCGCAGCTGCACTCACCAGCCTTGAGCCTGGCTTCTGACTGAGCAGTGGTCCCCCTGTGGGAGAGTACTGACCACCAGGGGGCAACTCCTGCTTTCAGAGTCAGCCCCCTGGTGGTCAGTGCGCATCATAGCGACCGGTCATTCTGGTCATTCCACCATAACAGTCGCTTAGGCTTTTATTATATAGATTGCTGTGGCTTTTCTGAAGATCTACTCTGTAGAGGCCAGACTCCTTTTCTACCTGTGGTTCCCCCACTTGACTGTTGTCATCCTCTGCTATGGGTTGTACATGCACCCATACTCTCAATTTACCCACAATGAAGATAATATCATTTTAGTGTTGTGTGAGGGCAGTAACAGCCATGCTGAACCTATTCATTTATACTTTGAGGAACACGGATATGAAAGCTGCCCTAAAGAAAATGGTCAAAGGAAGGATAATGGTCTGATGACCTTAGATATCTTGTTCAGCATCTTTTTTTCTATGAATCACCAATCTTTTGCTCTTTCACAATTGTCCACAAAGCAATATTAAATAAAAGATAAACCTATATCAGACCCAATAAAATAGACATCAGTTGTTGCCATGACAGCTTCAACTTTAACAACATGGATCCTAAAGATGTGCATGCCTTATTTACTCTAGGAAACTGGCTTTCTCTAATTCCCAGAAACTTGGTCTGGCCTATTCAGTACTGCCTGAGTTGAATGGAATTGAATTCTGCATAGGTGAAGTTGCAACATAAACAGTATATTCTAATCTAATAAAAGAGAAACATGCAAATTGACTGTACATTTGCTACACCACAAGCTACACCCACCAGCCAATCAGAGCAAATATATGCAAATTAACCCAACCAAGATGGCAGCCGGCAGCCAAGGAGCTGGAGCAAGCAGGAGGCTTGGTTGCCCCGGTGATATAGGAAGTCAAGCTTCCCGCCTGCCCTGGCCATTGTGGCCTCCCTAAAGGCAACAAAGTTTCAATTATAGAAGCTAAATAAATAGCAGATACCTTCTTCCAGCCAGCCTCCACTGGGAGCTTGGGTGTCTGGGGGCCGTGGCCAGCCTGAAAACAGTCATCAGCCCCTCACCCAGGCTGGCAGGCACCCCAGCAGGACCCCCCACCCTGAAGGAGGTGTGGCCAGACTGAAAACAGCCCTCAGCCCCTCACCCAGGCTGGCCAGGCACCCCAGTGAGGACCCCAACCCTGAAGGGGCTGTGGCCAGCCTGAAAATGGCCCTCAGCCTCTCACCCAGGCTGGCCAGGAGCCCAAGTAGGACCCCCACCCTAATCTGGGACACCCTTCAGGGAAAACCAGCCAGCCCCCACCCATGCACCAGGCCTTTATCCTATATAATAAGAGGGTAATATGCAAATTGACCCTACCAGCAGAACAATTGGGAATGACTGGTCACTATGACACACACTGACCACCAGGGGGCAGACGCTCAATGCAGGACCTGCCCCCTGGTGGTCAGTGCACTCCCACAGGGGGAGCTCTGCTCAGCCACAAGCCAGGCTGACGGCTGCCAGCACAGCGGTTGTGGCGGGAGCCTCTCCCGCCTCCTCAGCAGCGCTAAGGATGTCTGACTGCAGCTTAGGCCTGCTCCCCGCTGGCAAGTGGACATCCCCAAGGGCTCCTGGGCTGCCAGAGGGATGTCTGACTGCCAGCTTAGGCCCGCTGCCCCAGGGAGCGGGCCTAAGCCAACAGGTGGTCACCCCCCGAGGGGTCCCAGACTGCTAGAGGGCACAGGCAGGGCTGAGGGACACCCCCCCCCCCCCGAGTGCACAAATTTTTGTGCACCGGACCTCTAATGTTTATATATTGAGAGCAATAGGAACACAAAGTTGGTGTTAAATCAACATGTATAAGGAAAAGTTGTATTTCAGACACTTGGTGGAACTCATATACTACCAAGAAAGGCAAATCCAGAGGGGAAGGTTCAGAGATTAATTTAAGGATCCCACAGCAATGCAAGGTGGGTCACAGGAACTAAGTAGTTCAGAAGATTGAAATAGGTTGATTTAAAGGAGCAGGTTAGTGTAGATCCCTTTTTTCAAACTTCACAAATCACTTGGGTTATCTTGATAAAATACAGATTCTGATTCTGTAGGTCAGGGTTAAAATAGAAAATTCTGGATTTCTAGCAAGGTCCCAGGTGATTCTAGTGCTGCTAGTATATGAACCACACATTTGAGTACCAAGAGTGAGTGTGGACAATCCCATCTCCAAAACATTGATATGGTAATCTGGATATCAAGTAACATTTTAATGGGGATGGGCAAGGAAATGTTTACATACATAAAATCACATAGAAGACCTTTAAACAATTAGACATTTTATTTTATAATCCTTATAATTTTCTCTAACACTGAAAATAAAGGATAAAGTTTTTAACAAAGAAAATATTTCTGTCCTGGATATCACTCAGGACTCTATAGCTTGCATTGAAATTACTCAGTGATGTTTTCTTAATCCTTAATAAGCTGTTTTAAAAATGACATCTAAACTTGGACTTCCCCAGAGGATAATGAAACATTTGTTACATAGACAAGGGACTTGTAAGCCACATTTTCAACATTAGGCTATAAAGGACAAAGCAGTTGCCCAGTAACTTAACATCAAAAATATATGAAATTTGTTTACCCTACAGTTAACATTATTACAGTTGAAACACATACAAAATTTAAGGCAAATAATATAATAGTGCTTATATTCTCCTCAGCACTAAAGATCATTTCTTATAATAATAACTAGCAATCACATAACATTTAGCAAATTATAAATTGTTTGCAAATATATTATCATATTCCATACTCACAGCAAAACTATGAAATAGGTAAAGCAATATTAGCCCCATTTTCAGAGTAGAAAAGAAACTCAGAGAAGTTCAATGACTCATTAAAATGTATTATTTACAGTCAGGTGTCTTGATTATAAATCCAGTGTAGCATCCATCAAACATCTAAGATTGTATCATAAAGTAAATTGTTGTAAAATAAATTCCGGATTACCATTCATTTTGGTAGCATGTTTAGGAATTCTCATCAAATATGTGAAGGAATTCTTATGGGCCATTGAGTGAAATGCTAAACTGAGAAATATGCAATCTGCATAATGAGTACATTACTTATTTCACCCCACCTACCAAGAAGGTCGTCATGTGTAGAAATGCTGCCTTTCTTGTCAATTTCTGTTATTTCCAGTCTTTGAAACACTTTTTTTCCCCCACAGAGCAAGGCTTATTTTGCTTACCTGTGTACATACTAAGCCCCACCCCAATTTAAATCTTGAACTTAGGCAAGGGGTATATAGGAAACTCTAAATACATTTGTGATTGATTCAATATCAGGACGTATAACTTTTATTTCATATTTAACCTTGTCTCCCAGTTGACCTCCACTTCCTTTCTTCTGACTAGTTCTTTTTTTAAATATGTTTTATTGGTTTTTTACAGAGAGAAAGGGAGAAGAATAGAGAGTTAGAAACATCAATGAGAGAGAAACATTGATCAGCTGCCTCCTGCACACTCCCTACTGGGTATGTGCCTGCAACCAAGGTAAATGACCTTGGCCGGAGTCGAACCCAGGACCCTTGAGTCCGCAGGCCGACGCTCTATCCACTGAGCCAAACCGGTTAGGGCCTGACTAGTTCTTTAAGTCATGGTCAACTGCCTTGGCATCTAGGTCCTCTAGGACTCACAAGCAGTTTTACTCTTACAAGCAGTGTTCCCAATACCCTTTCAGATATTAGAATACGACTTGACCTAGAGTAAAACTTTCTGATGTCAAAATCCCTGAGTAATGATGCCTGCCTAGACTACTGAGTACTAAACTGACACAAACAATCAATTTCTGATCACCATGCCCCATTAACATGTCTGGATAAGGTTTCATTATTACTAAAGCCCTGATTCTGAAACTGCTGGTCTATATCTTCTATTTGTTTTCTTGAATCATGCCTGCCTCAATTATGTTTTGCCTACAAGGTCTTATCTCATATCACTACTTAGAATTGAGGCAGAATCATTATATGCAGTTGCTGCATTGGGAGTACAGTTACAGATAATTAGGAGGGACATTGATAGTGAATCAAGGAAGTGAGTTCAAAGACATCTTATTGAGTTGGCCTCAAGTAAGTGAGACTGTTTGCTTAATTCCATTAAATTTCTTCAAGAAGTTGTATAAACTCAGTCCCAGTCATGGGTGGAAACAAGGGGGATGAATTTAGCCAACATATCCTATCTTCCAGTAAACAAAAGTTCACACATTCACCCAGTTCTTTAAGCTTACAGGTTGTACACATGTGGGCATCAGGGATAGTCTCACAGTAGTGCTCACTAGTAAATCTCAGCCCAAAAATAGAGAGGCATACAATGAGGGTCTGAGGTTAGGTATTGTCAGATTGCATCCACACAAAGCATTTGGAACCCACACAACTGATAATCATAGTGACAGCTGGAATAATGTACAGGTGAAGCCAAGATGTACAAAAGAGAAGTCTAATATATCCCAACACCTGAGGATGGTCTTTTCTCCCTGTGCCTGATTCACCCAAATGCCTGAGTATTGTTTAAAGTCATTTCCTTTTGTTGCTAGATCTTTAATTAGCCCATATCTAGCCATGTCAAATCTCTGTGTGTTAAGGTAATAGCTGGTTACAAATGATAATAAGAAAAACCAAATTCAAGATTTCAGAATAAATATGTGTAACTTCTTAATTGACCTTTTTTGTATTTAGAAAATATAGAATCTCTGTCTTGTTACCCTCCCACCCCAACCACAAGCCAAGTAAAACAAATGCAGAGAAGTTGTCCTGTTTTCTGCACAGTTAAGAAATGGGGAATTAAATTTGTGTTTACACTGATAGCAATGTTAAAACAGCCCATGCAACATTGCCATATGAAGTATAACAGAGACATAAACACTATCCTTAAAAATATTCTTTTAGAAGAAAAGTATGAATTGAATCATTTACTAAAGTACTGTTTGAACAGATGGTGTGATTAACAGCTAGCATGTAAACAATCTTGGGAGCTTAAGGAAAAGTAAACAAGTGGAACTGAAAAAAATTACTTTATTCCCTCAAAAGATTCGTTCATTTAACCAGGAAAATTAGAAAGTCTGTGTTTTGAAGGCTGTGTTTCCTTGAGGATGTTAGGAGTGAGCAGAGTAGAGAGTTTCTTTAGAGCAAGACCATATCTAGGCTGAGTTGAGTTCTGAATTCTCCTCCTAAAGGATGAGATGGGTCTGAGCAGCCAAGACCCTCAGCATAGTGGATCCTTCCGAGCACTAGGGACACTCCTCATTCCTGTTTGTCCTGAAAAGCCTTATGTGTCCATGGGAAGAGAAGGGAGTTAAGAGTTGGGAACCAGTTATGTAACAGGCACCATGCAAGAACATTACATGCACTCTTTCCTGTAAGGCTAGCTCACAATGGCCCTGGGAGTCATGCTATGAGGCAATTTTCCCATATTGGGGTGGTGAAAAGGGGATGTGATTTCATAAGGCCACGCAGCTACTTCCTTTGTGGAGCTGCCATTGAAACCTTGGCCTGTTGAGTTTCAGAGCTCTTAGGAGATACAGCTGATTACAGAGGGAAGAGCATTGACCAGGATGTCTGGAGACATGGGTATAAAAGTCTCCTCTGCTAGCAGATGCCTTAGGGACAGCAGCTGTTGCTGATTATGCAACTATTTTTCCAGCTTTATAATGTGGGCACTGTTTTAAATGGACTCTAAGGTCCTCATGTGGATATGAAGATGGTATCAGAATAGTAAGTTGGCTTCCCCAGCCCTATATCTAACCTTTCTCAACTGATATAAAAAAAGTGTTGGCACAGTGGTGCATCTCTAGCCATTGTCACCCACTTGAACAAATCTCCAAGAGACTGGCTGACCCTTGGCAGAGATCACTCCCTACTGCTTTCACCACAGCACACTCCATTAGTGATCCCAACCACAAGTTGTCTTAGTGCTCTTTCATTTGTCTAATATTTATTGAATGTTTAGTAATACTCCAGGCACCATGCTAGATACTGTGGAAAAAAATGATGAGCAAGAAGGACACAGTGTCTCTCCTCCCAATGTTAGACCCAGTAGTGGAGACACACAATTGAACAAATAATTAAAATATAGATGGGAGAATGTGAATGTAAGTAAATGGAATGAGAGTTCTACCTGAATATATATACATATGTATCCAAATACATATACTACCCTATTGTAGTTATGTTGACACCAAACTAAATACATATTTATCAATCACCCAGATATTTAGAATAATCTAAGTGATTCTTTCAGATTTGCTTGCCTTTTATCCTGGCATTTGGTATCACTTAAATCTACATGTTGGTTTCCCAGGTCATTTATAGCCAAAAACTGCAAGGAGGGCAATGAAATCTTTTATGTTTCCAAAGATCTAGAGAATTAATTATGTCGGAAAGCAACTTTAGTGTTAGTAATGAAAAAAGTAAACTTCTCTTAGACAGGTTCTTGTAAATACTTCTGAACTCTTTCACATGAAGAGCCTTCTGATTGCTTCTTTAGGACCTAATCCTGGAGGCTTTGAAATAGTTTTCTTTGCAACTTTGAAAGCTTTGATACTATTTTCCCTGGCAGGTGTGGTTCCACCTCCCTCCCTGGACTTTTTAATAAATGGATTTTGGGAGTGTTTCTCTTCATATTTAGTAAAGGGGCTCCTGCTTTTGAGTTATATTTGGAATTCACTTAAGGTTCTGCGTTGACACATGATATCGCTCGGCCCAAGAATTCTTCCCTGGGATAGAATGATACATTGGAACATTGCTCCAGATCAATAGAAGGAAGAAATTTCAGTTATACCTCAGATTCCTGTTTGCTAGAATACTTACTACTTTGTACCTCACTTACTCAAATGTTACCCATCATGCCCCTACCCAAATGTGTTGTTCCTACAGGCAACAATCATGGCTTGGTTTTTCTGAGATGCCACTTGTCTAGAACCAATGCCTTGCATGTAGGAGGTCAATGTCCAAACTCCCAAGATTATTTTATTGTGCTCTCAATCTATTTTATTGTCACATAAAGCCTGCCATAAATTATTCTCAAAAGCAACCATTTGCATTATTTGCCACATATCATCAATATTGTTTTAACATTTTACCAAGTGCTAAAAAATATACACTCTAAAATGCTTTATTCAGAGGACTTCCAGGTTCTTAAAACATTATATTTGTTCATCACCAGTAATTTGTCACAAAAGTTAACTTCTAACCTTACTGACAATATGCTTCTCTTAGGGGAGAAAGGATTAGCACAATATCATAGGATAACAAATGGAAATAAAGTATTACAATAATTTCTTCTAAGTCCATAATGATCTTACTTTTATAGTTGTTCAATTTAGCTTCCATGAAAAGCTTTATATTGAATTGGTTTTTGTTTAAAAAATCAAATATGATTCACCCTGTTCTTTGATGGTCTTTGTATTTCCCATAAGAAACCAACCCCACTGAAATCATAGAGTTAGAAGAGTCGTGAATGATTTTTATAGTACATGAGAAAATGCTTGATGTGGGAAATCAGGTCACAACATTGTCTATAGTGTAACCTAACAACTGAAAAGTATTAGGCATAAAAATAGGGAACCAAATGTTATTAATTGTCATGACTAAATAGTGGATATTTTTTATGGTTTTAGTTCAGTTACCTATAGTTTTCTGTGGCTTTTATTTTTTCTATTTTGATTGGAAAATGTTTATTAAAATTATTATTATTTAGTTAGATCCACAGACTTTACAGAAGAGAAAACTAAATCCAGATTGTTCGGGAAAAACCCGGACACAAAATCTGACCTTAGGACTTTTAGACTAAATTGTTCTTTGAATTCAGATTTTAGAAAGACATAACCTTAGAAATTTATTTTTCAATTAATCTAAAAGTTGTGTAAAATAAGAATTCTCTGAGTTTTAAAACCCAGTAGTCATTCTAAAATCAAATAGAGAAATGTGTTTTTGCTTGAGCAATGAATATGCTTACTAGACTTCGACTCTCTTTTGATGGAACGGTCATTTGGACTCATAATTTTGCATGCATTCTATTTACCCTACTTTCTAGTTACTCCTTTCAGTCACCTGCTCTTCCCAAGTGCCCATCAACAACAGTGGATTCAATCATCCAACGATGGTTATAACCTCTGGTGCAAAAGATTAATCTGTTTTGGAAAATGACTGTCAATGTATCCAGGTATGAGTTAGTTTCATTTAAAGAAATCTGAACTTTTACATTATGGGTGCTAATTCCTGCTAATTGCTATCACCTCATAATTAGATTGGCAGAAATCTCACTCCAGGGTCAGGGCATATTAAAACTGGCAGGCTTAAAAGCAGTCTTCTCCGAGGACTATGAGAATAGTGACTGTGAGGTCAACAGGTTGTTTCCAGGCCATAATTCTATGATGTATTCAGAGGACACAAAGAATCACAAAGGAGTACTGTTAAACAAAGGATACAATACCTGTGTATGTCTAAGGATCAACTTTTTCTAAAATTTTATTTTATTGTTTAAAGTATTACAGATAGTAATACATATGTCTCCTTCCTCCCCCCCATTGACCTTCCCCCGGCCTCCCCTACTCCCTTGCACATCCCCACCCCAGTGTCTTGTGTCCATTGGTTATGCTTATATGCATGCATACAAGTCCTTTGGTTGATCTCTTACCTCCCCCCAAACACTCAGCAGCCTTCCCACTGTAATTTGACAGTCTGTTCAATGCTTCTCTGCCTCTGTATCTATCTTTTTGTTCATCAGGTTATAATGTTCTTTATTATCCATGAATGAGTGAGATCATGTGGTGTTTTTCTTTCACTTCCTGGCTTATTTCACTTAGCATAACGGAACAACTTATTTGCAGTGACCTATAGGGTATGGGTGGTCTCTAATTAGTACAATGCAAAAAGCCATTGCAAAATGGCAAGGTGACGTCCAGGCTAGACAATATGATTTCAAGAATAATCACCATCCCTTCTAGATCAGCAACTGCTAAATTATAGCATGAGTGCCAAATTTAGTCCACTGACTGTTTATGTAAATAAACTTTTATTATAGTACAGCCATACCTATGTTTTCATAATCAATGTGATTGCTTTTGTACTACAATGAAGAGCTGAATACTTGCAACAAAGACCTATGGCCTGAAAAATCTAAAATATTCCTAATTATAGAAAAACTTAGCAGAAACTTGTTCTAGATCACAAAATAGAAACATTAGAAGAAATAATCCTGAAAAAAAAGCTAGGATAAAAGGGAGTTAAAGAAATCCCATCCCACAGTGTTTGAAGCTTAGTAATGAAAGAGCATAACATAGAGAAGGGTAGGTGAAAACTATTCCCAGACTAAAATATACACATATGAGGATATTTCTATAAAGATGATTTGCAAACATCTGTAGCTGATGTTAGCAACTACAGCCTGCCAGTCTAACCTGGCCAACCATGTGTTTTTATAATTTAAGTTGTGTTGAAACAATCATATCAATTTGTTTATATATTTTCTTTGGCTGTGGAATTATTACAAAAAAACTTTAGTAACAGGCTAAGACATTTACCTCTTCATTTTTCCTTAAGCTCCCTCCTCTTCTGGTCTTTTCCAAATTATAAGACCTCTGAATCAGCTGTGAGGGCTTATTTTCTCCCTCCTAGATTTACCTACCCCTCTCCACCTATTCTAGCCACATTTATAGTTTTATCCATTATTTCCATTAATCTGAAAGAGCACATGAAAGAAACCTTATTTCCAGGCAATACTTTGGCCTCATAAATATGTACCATATCCCAAAACATGGGTAACACAGTAAGCTTGAAAATTTAAACTTTTGTATTTGCTTACACAATTTTCTTCTAACATATTGATTAATGTATTAATGATATGTTGGAAGAATGCCCCCAGTGCCATGCCCAGGGCTCTGTTTTGTTCAACATTTTTATCAAATGATTTTGTTGGAAGCCCAAAAGACAAATTTGTCCAATTTTTCTGACATGGAGCAATTATGAAGTGCTTAGGTAAAGTTTTGGGTACCAGAATTTGCATTCAAAAAGACCTCAGTCAAAGGGAACTCTGAGTTAAACTGAACAAGTTGTGTAAAATAGTAAATCTGAACGTTGATGTTTAAAGAAAATCAGTCTTATAGGTACAGGAATTGGACTAATTATTTTAAGTGTAGCTTGGGGGTGGGGAGGAAATCAGGGGTAGTGGCCTTACTTTCTTGCTAAGCATAATCATACTAAAAGTAGCTGGCTAGCCTGGCTGGTGTATCTCAGTTGTAGCTCAATGGTTGAATGTCAACCTATGACTTAGGAGGTCACAGTTTGATTCCCAGTCAGGGCACATATCCAGGTTGCAGGCTCAATACCTAGTAGTGGGCATGCAGGAGGCAGTCAATCAATGATTCTCATTGATGTTTCTATTTCTCTATCCTCCCTTCTTCTCTGAAATCAATAAAAATACATATATTTTAAAAGTAGCTGGCTATTGTAGGGTGACTTAATACAAGAATGCTGCCACAATTTATAGTTTCTTCATGTTGGACACTGGTCATTCCATGCTATCAGAAAGATGTCTAGTTCAAAGGTACATTGTTCAAGAAGAACCTGTAAATAAATCAAGTATATTGACAGGAATAGATCTTACTGTGAGATTGAGAGGTCTTGATATTAACTATACTATATCAACTAAGAAATTAAAGGGTTTCCTGAGATATAAAACTTTCGGTGGTAAAACTGAGAAAATCCAGAACAAACCAGGATGATTGATTGGTCAATCTACACTATACTTCAGCCACATGTATCTCCTCTCACCTCAGCAAACAGTCCCCTCTTTCTGGAACTCTCTTTTCCCAAATTCTCATATAATTCCTTTGTATAATTTTGATCTTAATTCAAACATCACCTTCCTTAAAATAAAACATTCTATCTGATAAAAGAGTAATATGCAAATACATAATCACTCCAACACACAAGATGGTCACCGCCATGTGGACACAAGATGGCCACCACAAGATGGTTAGCAGGAGAGGGCAGTTGTGGGTGATCAGGCCAGCAGGGGAGGGCAGTTGGGAGGGAAAAGGCCTGGAAGGGAGGGCAGTTAGGGGAGACCGGGCTGGCAAGAGAGGAAAGTTAGGGGTGACCGGGCCAGCAAGGGAGGGCAGTTAGGGGTGACCAGGTTGGCAGGGGAGGGCAGTTAGTTAAGGGTAATCGGGCCCTGTCGATCAGGCTGACAGGGGAGTGGTTAGGCAGGCGATGAGGCAGGCAGGCAGGCAGGTAGGTGAGCAGTTGGGAGCCAACAGTCCTGGATTGTGAGAGGGATGCACGAAATTCATGCACGGAGGGGGACAGTGTGTCCCTCAGCCCAGCCTGCACCATCTCCAATCTGGGACCCCTTGGGGGATATCCGACTGCCAATTTAAGCCTGATTCTTAACCAGCAGTTGGACATCCTTCTCACAATCCGGGACTGCTGGCTCCTAACCGCTCGCCTGCCTGCCTGCCTGATCACCCCCTAACCGATCTTCTGCCAGCCTGATTGATGCCTAACTGCTCCCCTGCTGTCCCAATCCCCCCCCCCAACTGCCCTCCCCTGTTGGCCTGATGGCCCCCAACTGCCCTCCCCTGCTGGCCTGATCTTGCCCCCAACTGCCCTCCCCTGAAGGCCTGGTCCTCCCAACTGCCTTCCCCTGCAGGCCTTATTGCCCACAACTTCCCTCCCCTGCCAGCCATCTTGTGGTGACCATCTTGTGGTGGCCAATTTGTGACAACATGGGGGCGGCCATCTTGCGATGATGTTGTGGTGGCCATCCATCTTGTGACGCCGTCGCATGACACCACCTAAGCTTTTATTATATAGGATGTTACCCCAATAAATTCAATGTCATTTTAAATGTCAATTGTGTAATTTCACAAAACTACAACAAACAATCCAAAAATTTATATAAAACCACAAAATACCCCAAATAGCTACAACAGTCTTGAGAAGAAAAAATAATTGGAGGTATCATGCCACATGATATCAAACTGTACTACAAGGCTATAGTAATCAAAACATTATGTACTGGCATAAAAACAGACAGATATATCAATAGAGCAGAATAAAGAGTTAAGAAATAAACCCATACCTATATGGTCAACTAATCTTTAACAAATGATGCCAGAACATGCAATGGGGAAAAGATGATTAACTCAATATATGTGTTGGGGAAAGTGGATAGATACAAAAACAAACAAACAAACAAACAAACAAACAAACAAAAAAAACACCAAAAAACTAGATCACCTTCTTATACCATGTATAGGAATAAACTCAAAATGGATTAAAGACTTAAATGTAAGACTTGAAGTGATAAAAATCCTAGAATAAAATAGGCAGTAAAATCTCAGATATCCCCAGTAACAATATTTTTGCTGATATCTCTGCTAGAGTAAGGGAAATAAAGGAAAAAATAAACAAACAAGCTGCATCAAACTAAAAGTTTTCTGCACAGGAAAAGGAACCAACAACAAAATGAAAATGGAGCCCAGTAAGTGGGAGAGCATATTTTCCAAAGATATATCTGAAAACGGGTTAATATCCAAAATTTATAAAAAGCTCATACATATGAACTCCAAAATAATAACAAAACAAACAAGCAAACAAGCAAACAAAAAGAAACAAACACAATCCAATTTAAAAATGGGCGAAGTACATGAATAGAGTCTTCTCCAAAGAAGACGTACAGATGGCCAGCAGACATATGAAAAGTTTCTCAGTATCACTAATCATCATAGAAATGCAAATTAAAACCACAAAAAAATACCACCTCACATCTGTCAGAATGGCTATTACGAATAAATCAACAAACAACAAGTATTGGTGAGCATGTGAAGAAAAGGGAACCCTCATGCTCTGTTGGTGGGAATGTGAATTGGTGCAGTCACTATGAAAAACAGTGTAAAGATTCCTCAAAAAAATTAAAAATGGAATTGTCTTATGACCCAATGATTCCACTTATTGGTATACTAATAACCCAGTGCACGAAATTCATGCACATTAAAAGGGAATTAATTTCCCTAACCAGTTTGGCTCAGTTGATAGAGCATCGGCCTGCATACTCAAGGGTCCCAGGTTTGATTCTGGTCAAGGGCATGTACCTTGGTTGTGGGCACATCCCCACTGGGGAGTGTGCAGGAGGAAGCTGATCGATGTTTCTCTCTCATCGATGTTTCTAACTCTCTATCCCTCTCCCTTCCTCTCTGTAAAAATCAATAAAATATATTTTTTTAAAAAGGAATTAATTAGCAGAGATATTTTAATATTGCTATTTGTTCTTTCTCTATAATAGAAGTGTGAGAGATGAAAGGAAATTAGTAAAATGTATATGAAAATCATATATAAATTTATTAATAAATAAACAGTAACAAAAAGATAGAACAACAGAGGCATAATATAAAAATGACAAAAACATGATATGAAAACAACAAAAACATGATATACAAACAACAGTGATGCAAACAATGACTGATAAAGTGATGAAACTTATTCTAATATCTCCCTGTACACCATATTAAGAGTGAAAACACTTTCAGAGTGCTTGACTAATTTCCCTTGTGATGAAGTACTTAGAACTTTAACTAACATCACATGCTCTTCAAACTCGAGAGAAAGCAACATATAACTGACCGTGTGCAAAAACGGGTTCAGGTAGGAACATGCCTACTCTGTCTAGAGTTTGTCCTTGTGATTTATTAGTAGTCATCACAAATGCTGGCATCACGGGAAACCGTCATCAAATCAATTTAAATGGGAGGCCAGTGTCAGATGGGGACAAATTAATTCTTGGAATCAGAACAGCCTCTCCCTCTGCAGATCCTGCTAATACTTCAGCTTCGATAATGTTAGGTCATAATCTTTTATAATAAATCTGGTACCATTACAAAGACCCCATTTAATATTGAGATTTCTCAATAGCATGATGATTGCACCCACTTTCAATTTTAATTTATGACATTTTTAATTAGTAACAAAGAAACAGAATTAAAACTTTATTGTGGGGAGCCACTACAGTGTTTTGGACAGGTTAAAGCCTTGGTCTGATGAGAGGGAACAGTCCTCTCATTGCCACGTGCAAGTCCCAGCTTGGAGGGAAGGGCCCTCCCAGCACAATTATAGCCAACAGCTGTTGTTGTAAGCTTGAACCTGTGGTCTGAACACGTGGCCCCATGTGCCTGAGTGATGTAGGCTTGATAGAGTTCAGGTTCATGTAGAGTAGGATTGAAACCCAGGAGAATGTTGTAAACATCTTGGTCAAGCCCTTATTTTGCCTTGTAGCATCTGCTATAAAATAAAGGCATGGCTGTGGGCATGGTCGCTGTCTCTCAGAGAAGCAGCATTCCACCGAGACGCAGTTTTCATTCTCTTGTCTGTCTTTTCTAAGCCTTTCAGCCGCCCCCACTCAGGTTCACCCCTGGCAGTGCTGGCATGTGGAACACTTTAGAACAGGGTGGGCAAACTTTTTGACTCGAGGGCCACAATGGTTCTTAAACTGGACTCAGAAGAAGGAGCTGCGGCCATGTTTCCCAACGTTGCCACGTTAACACTGCTGCTGGTGAAGGAGCGGAGGGGAGAGCAAGAGAACCCTCCGCTCTTTCGGCTCCGCGGGCAGTAGTTTGCCCACGGCTGCTTTAGAAAGATCTGGCTCCACGCTCCAAGGGTGGGTTCCTGCCTCAAACCCTGCCCTTACAGGAAACAGCTCCGGGAAACAGCTTGGGGGAGGGCACAGCCGTTGCCAAGACAACCCTTGCAGGACTGACTTCCTTCCACTTGGTCTTGGCGGTTCTTCTGAATGTGATGAACACCACCCATGGTTTTTATATAAGTAGATATCTGAAGAAATCCAAAGCACTAAATTGAAAAGACCTATACACCCCTGTGTTCATTGCAGAATTATTAAATTAGCCAAGAGGGGACTCTTCCCCCTCCCTCCATGGGAGTCTGTACGTCTTCTTCAATAAATCTCCATCTTTGCTATACCAAAAAAAAAAAATTAGCCAAGATATGGAAGCAACCCAAGTGCCATTAATAGACAAGTGGAACAAAAGGCTGTGGTACATACATACAATGGAATATTACTTGGCCATAAAAAATAATGAAATCTTACCGTTTGCTACAGCATGGATGGACCTATAGCAGGGGTGGGCAAACTTTTTGACTCAAGGGCCACAATGGGTTCTTAAATTGGACTGGAGTGTTTGTGTGAACTAATATAAATTCAAAGTAAACATCATTACATAAAAGGGTACAGTCTTTTTAATTTTTTATTTTTATTCATTTCAAAAGGGCCGGATCTGGCCCGCAGGCCGTAGTTTGCCCACGACTGACCTATAGGATATCATGCTAAGTGAAATATGTCAGTCAGATAAAGACAAATGCCATATGATTTCACTCATATGTGGAATCTAAAAACAATATAAATGAACAAACTAAGTTCAAACAGACTCATAGACACAAAAAGCAAAAGTGGTGGTGGCCAGAAATGGGGGGTTGGCAGACTTGTTGAAAGAGTTAAAGGGAAGTTGAACATATTTTCATATATTTGATGATCATTTGTATGTCTTCGTGAGAGAGATGTCTATTCAGATCCTCTGCCCATTTTTTAATTGGATTCTTTGTTTGTTTGTTTGGTGTTAAGTTTTATGAGTTCTTTATGTATTTTGGATATTAAAACTTTGTCAGAGCTGTTGGTTGCAAATATCATCTCTCATTTCTTTGGTTGCCTTTTTGTTTTGTTGTTGGTTTCTTTTTCTAGTGCAGAAGCTTTTTAGTTATACACTAGTGACCTGGTGCACAGTTTTGTGCACATTGAAAGGACATTAATTAGAAGGTGGCCAACGGTGGGGAGGGACTCAGCTAGACGGGCCGGACACGACATGGAACCAACCTCCCGTGGTCCCTCCCTGGCATCTGCGGAGTGAGCAGGGTCCCTCCAGCAGGTGGGTCCCTCAGCCTGGCCTGTGGGGATCTGGCCAAAACCAGATCTCCAACATCTCCTGAGGGGTCCCAGAGTGCGAGAGGGCACTCTGCAAAGTTGCTGTCATACAGGGTGTGGAATACAAACACAAGTAGGCAGTAAACCAGATTCGGGGCCAACAGTGCCCCAGCAACAACATAACCCATGACCCATGGCCGAAGGTGGAATTGTGTGGCCCCTTGAGGAATCAAGTTCCCTTCTCTCTGGTTTCAGGGTGCAGCACCCAACATCTGCCTCTGCCAAGTCACTGCAGCTCAGCAGCTCCTGTGTTGAGCATCTGTCCCCTGGTGGTCAGTGAACATCAGAGCATCCAGTCAGATGGTGGGAGGGACACTTAGCGTATTAGCCATATATATATTATATAGGTTTCCAGTGTACATTTCTATAATACAAAGCCTGTATATTATACCTCCTTCCCTCTGGTAACCACCATACTGCTGTAGGTGTCTGCACAGATCAAAAGAACAGAATGGATATATATATGGATATATATATGGATATATATATATATATATATATATATATATATATATATCTCCACTTATTTATTTTTGCCTTTACTTCCCTTGCCTTTGGAGTCAAATTCATAAAATGTTCTCTATGATCAAGTTCCATAAGTTTAGTGCCTATGTTTTATTCTATGTAATTTATTATTTCAGATTTTTTTTATTTCAGATTTTATAGTTTTAATTAATTTTTGTACATGGGGCCAAACTGTAATCTAGTTTCATTCTTTTTGCATGTGGCTTTCCAATTTTCCCAGTACCATTTATTGAAGAGGCTTTCTTTTCTCCCTTGTATGTTTTTGGCTGCTTTAACAAGAATTATCTGCTCATATACATGTGGTTTTATTTCTGGACTTCCATTCTGTTCTTTTGATCTGTGCAGACACCTACAGCAGTATGGTGGTTACCAGAGGGAAGGAGGTATAATATACAGGCTTTGTATTATAGAAATGTACACTGGAAACCTATATAATCCTATTAACCGATGTCATGCCAATAAACTTAATAAAAGTTTTTTAAATATTTTTATTGATTTTTTGAGAGGAAGGAAGAGGGATAGAGAAATAGAAACATTGATGAGAGAGGAACATCATTGATTGGCTGTCTCCTCCATGCCCCTTACTGGTGATCCAGCCTGCAACCTGAGCATGTGTTCTGACCTGGAATCAAACCAGCGACCTCTTGATTCCTGGGTTGATGCTCAACCGCTGAACTACACTGGTCAGGCATTAATAAAAAATGTTTAAAGAAGAAGTGAGGAATTTAGATATACAGTTGAGGATATAAAGTACAGCATAGGAAATACAGTCAATAATATTGTAATAACTATGTCTGGTGCCAAGTGGATACTAGAAATTTCAGGGGTAAAACTTTGTACATTATATGATTGCCTAACCACTATTCTGATGTTGAATATAAACTGTAATTTAAATATTTTTAAATATACTTGAATGGAAGAATCAACTTAGTCACAGTGAGAGGAGCTTTTATTTAAGCAAAAGTCTTTCAATACTTTTCTCTGTACAAAATAGTCTGCTGGAGAAAAGAGAGTTGACTCAAATTTTGCCGCTAAATCTAAGAGCTTGTAGACGCCAAAGTATACACTTAGCCTTACTTTCATTATTTAGGGACCAAAGTCCCTCAAGCTAAAAATAAATAAACAAAATACAAATTCATCTAATGTCTGTTGAACTCATAATCATACTTGGGAGTGAACATAGCATATAATTTGCATGACCCAGCAAGCACAAAAGTTGTTATACAATCATACTGTGATGTACATCTTGATCTCTGAAATTCCTCAATATAAATTCTTCATAACACTACCTGATCATTTAACTTGCTAGCTGGCAAGTAGACAAATGAAGAACTGCACATTCAAAAAAAAGTTTCTTTTTAAGGAAGACTAATCCTTGTTCCCTGTTACTACCGTATTTACTGACCAGAATCATTGTTATAGGGAACATTTGCGAAAATTCTCATCAACCAAGTTAGGACAAAAATGAACATTATTTTAATGAGCTAAATATAGAAGATGGCTCCTCCTCCTCATTTGTTTTCCTCTCTTCCTAATTGTGTTAGGCAACTTAATTACAAAGCTGGGATATCCTGTAATTTCCAAAAGTAGAAAGTGCTCTTCAACACAGAAGTTATGAATTCTTAAAGCACGACAAGATTATCCAAACTCCCAAACTTCCTTCTGGCATTTGCATGGTGACTTCTTTTAACACTATTTAAATATTTTTGGTAAGTAGACTATACATTTTTGGCTAACACCATTACTTTAAAATATCTCATTGCATTCAAAAAGGACATCTCTTCAATCTATTTTTGGTGGCTGGGAACAAAGCAACAGAATTTTGGATGCCTCAAGAAGAACTAGCATTTTAATATTTGTACAGGCAAAGAAAAACTGCATGTCATAAACTGACATATATCTTATTATTATGCTAGAAATGAATTTTTAATTTTTTTTTTGGACATCAACCTTTGATGGTTGCCTTATTACAAGCCATCTCTGTGTAAATAAAAGAAAAAAGACATTTAACTAGTAGGAATAAATGTGCATGATTCACCAGCACAGTTAACTCAAGATTTTCTAGCCTTATAACTACACTGATAGAAAGATTTATTACCACAGCTGCTTGTATTAAATTTCTTTTCCTTGCACTTGAAGGAATCAAATTTCTTCTTGGAGATTAGTCATTTGTGGGGGTGTCACGAACTGCAAAATGCTTCTGTTATGAATGAGGTGCACTCTGTTGCTGTCCTCCAGCCCTAAGTCAGTGAGTAATTTTCATCTCTTTATGTGTCTTTTCCCACCTACTTTCAGGAACAAATTTTAATGACTTAGTCAAACTTTCTTTAGTTGTTACTCAAGCCTAAAACTTTGGATGGTATTGTTTTTGATAACATGATAACCTCACAAGGAAAGGTAAAATGAAATGATATTTTGGCACATGTTTACAAGGATAAAATCCAAGCTGAAGGAAAGATCTAGATGGGGCGTGAAAGTGGGAAGAGAGCTGACATATTGTGGGTGGCTATAATTGTGACAGGCACTCTTCTAGGTTCTTCATAGAAATAAACTTATCTAATTCTTTAAACAATCTTGAAAGAGGCTATATAATACTCCCATTCTTATATGAGGAAACTTATGTTCTCAAGAATGTGTAATTTATTAGTAGCTGAGCCAGAATTTAGGTTTAGATCCAGTGGACTTTCTTGCTTTCTTTCTGTATTTCAACATACTGCCTTTTGGGTATGAAAAATTACCCAATTATATACCCCATTAATATACAGTATAGAGAGATTTGATTCTATGTCTAAATTTTAAAATCCTGAAGTTAAAAGAGACTTTAATGGGTCATCTGTCTCACTCCCTACCAAAATCACACTTTTAAAAACATGTATTCCAAAATTTGCCACATCAAGAGACAATTTCTGGTAACTACTGTTTTCATGAAATCCTTTTATTTAATAAAATTTTCCCATCACCCTTTAAGCTCTCATTTGGAACTATATGGATATTGGATCTGCACATAGTAAGCTTCTGTCAATTGAAGATAGATATCAAGACAATTGAAAAAAGAGTGAGATTTTAAATATCCACTAGTTGCTTGGTCTATTTCATGTCATTTTGGCTGGGGTTGCTCTTCCATTGAATTGACTGACTACTTTAGCTACATAAATACTTTCTAAGTTACCATTCATAGGTGGTTTTAATATAATATAGAAGAAAGGGGGGAAGGTTCAAAAGCAAAACAGTATTTCAAACATTTACGAGTGAATTATTCAGATTAAATTTAAAAATTATTACTTGTTAATTGGTGGACCAATGTAAATAAAGCTGGCTATCAATGTACATTTTTTGGTGGGAAAATGTAGCATATTTGCTTCTTTTTTTTTTGGTCAAGGATAAAGTCAATTATCTAGCTATGCCCCTTTATGAGAGTAACAATTCTGTTTAGCCCAATGTTAATGATTGTCTTACTTGATCAGATATAAGTACCTCAAATGGGAATCTCAATGTTCAAACAACTTAACCAGCCTTTCTTGATCAAATAATATTCTAAAAAATAATAAAACAGAGCGAACCTATATTTCCATCATCAGATACTTGAACAGCTAAACTTAACCCAGAAAATCAACTGACACAATAATTTTAAAAAGCTCCAGAATGTGAACTCCAACAGGCTATTGAGATGCTGTTTCTCTTATTTCCTCATATAGGTAATATTGTGTAGTTAAGACAACTAAATGGGCAGTGTAAGAGAGCAAATGCCTCTGAGGTAATTTAATTCATCCTTGGACTTTCCCAACAGCCTCAAATCCAGACTACCTTCATCTTGGGACTGATGTTTTTCTACCTGGTCACAATATTTGGGAACAGCCTTATTATTATTTTAGTGAGATGGGATTCTTGACTTCATACCCCCATGTAGTTTTTCTGAGTAATTTATTCTTCCTTGATATATATTACTCCACTACCTGGGAGCTGTATGTGTTGGCCCAATGATTCAGGGACTCCCCACCATTTACTATGCCAGCGGTTTTGCCCAGATAACCACATCTTACTTTCTGGGAGTGACAGAGTCTCCTCCTTGCTGTCATGGCTATGACAGGTTTGTTGAAATTTCCAATCCTCTGTGTTATACCATCATTATGAACATTTGGGTTTGCATGCAATTGGCCATGGAAACCTGGGCTGGTGCCTTCTTAGTAACAGTCACACCAATTATTGCAATTCCTGCTCATTATTGTGGACACAATATCACCAACCATTTTTCCTATGAGATCCAGGCCCTACTGAAGCTTGTCTGTTTAGACACCCATGCCAGCCTGATTCTGGTTCTGGTTATCAGCGTATTCACACTGCCCCTGCCTTTTACCTTCACTTTCATGTTCTACTTCCACATTATGATTGCTATGCTGAAGACTCATTCTGTGGAGGCCAGGCTCAAAGCTTTCTCTATCTGTAGATCCCATCTAACTGTAGCCACCATATTTTATGGGATAGTCATCGACATGTATCTGAAACTCAGTCAAAGGAATCTCAGGAAGAAAGTAAATTCTTCTCAATATTTTATGGTGCAGTTACTCCCATGTTTACACCCTGAGAAATAATGATGTAAAAGGAATGCTTTGGCAGTTAGCCAAAAGAAATGAAAAATCCTAATGGCTCTCTTTAAACCTCTCCAATGTGCAGAAAAAAACAATGAAAACTTTGTCCATAAAATTTAACTTTATATTTTTAAAAACAACTACCACCAACAAAAATTTTAGTGAACATTCAGTTTATGGTCACCATTAGGAACTCATTAACAAGTTTATCATGAATGTTAACATTTTTTCAAACCACATTAACACCTAAACCCATGAATGTGCCCAAGATAGTTCAGAGAGAAAATAATGGTAGTCACATGTAAAAATAAATTCGACAGCCATACTAGCCTATCAGAGAGAAGTTCTTTTCTGAGGTATAAAACACAAGCTGTTTTGTGACCAAATATCTTGTACTTGCCACAAAAGGTGGATATAATTCATATATAAACCAATGGTTACACAACCATAGTATAGCATGTGCTCTTCATATCACATATTTAGATGTCTTGGCCAATTTGAACCTAATGGAGACAAGGTCCCACGTTTAAGTGATAACATCTCATGGCAAAAGTATCTTTTGTATATAAAGCACTTTATCCTGTAATGACTTTTTAAAATAAGTTATTCTAGTTTACATTTGCAATTCTTTTTAAAGTAGTTTGAATTTTATACATACTAATAAATCTTTTTAACAAACATTGTTTCTACAAATATAAATATCCATCATATTTATTTCCTATAAAAATGTCTAAACTGATATTTTCTTGTTTTGCCTTCTCCAATTTCTCTGCTTTCTCTTCCATGATGTGCTTTACCAACCCTCTGGCCATTTCTACTCCCGCTTCTCATACACATTCATGAGCTTTCGCATTTCTGCTCTACCCAGAGTCTCCATGGCTAAAATTATTTTTCCCTTATTTCCAAGTTAATAAGATGCCATATTCACTTTCCATGGTAACATTTATTGTAGACTTTATATCACGGTTTATTGTTGATTCTTTTTCTCGTGTTAACTTTGACTGACTCCATAATTCTTCTGTTCTGCCATAGTACATTTAGAAGATAGTCATGTCTTTCAAAATTTCATTTCTTCCCACAGACTTCACTTGAGTAGATGGCCATATGGTCACAGTATTTTCTATCCTTGGCTCTTTTCCAATAAGTCTTTTATTCCATAAGTGAATGGAGTTCAGGGCCAGGTGAAAGTCTTCATCAACTACACATTGTACTTTGTTGGTGGTTCAATGTATATAAATGAAAATTATTTTGATTGTGAGCAATGGAGTCAGAAAGCTTGGGTTCAAATCCACTATTTATTAGCTATGGAATCTTTGGCAAATTACTAAACTGCTCTGTGTGTCGTTTCCCACCCATAAAATAAATATAATGGTTCCTTTCTTATTGTGCTGTTGGAAAGATTAAATTAATAATCTATATAAAGTTCTTAGAGCAGTATAGTATGGCACATAGTAGGCAAATAATAAAGGTCAGATATGTTGAGATTTTCTTTAAAAGCTTCCAAATATTTCTATTCTTTTATTTCTTTCATCAATTTCTTTTATGCATCATCCTCTCCAGAATGTACAACAAGAAGTCTCACCAGCCCAATCTCTAAGTTTAGAAACACAGTAATATCATATTTCCCCTTTGGCTCTCGCTTTTATGACTTTACTCTTAATCTGGTTGACTTCTATTCCAGTTCCTCTGACCTATGCCTGATATATTTTAAGTAGAGACAGCCCCAAATTTAGGAATGAGTTATGTCCAAAAGTTAACTCATAAGTCATCAGGTTGGAACTCAGAGCACGTTTTCCCCACGGAGATAGGGCAGCTACATTCCAAGGGCAGCTCACTAACACCTATTTAGGTCATCATTCTATCACTAATAATCCTAAAGTCCTTAGGAGAATTTCTTCAAAGTGTGTTTATTTGAAGATAGGTTTTGAGCTCCGTTTGTATTTTAAAAACACAGGTACTGTTAGATGGCATTACTGTTCAAAAAAAATGTACAATGAGGAGCTGTGCATCCACTCTCATGTCTTGATGGTTATATGAGGAAATGTGCGTAAGATATAAGAATGGGACTTTGGAGCTTCTCTAGAGACTACAAAAAGCAATAACTTGCTACTGTGTATGGCTCACACACAATTCAGAGGACAGCTGATCCTCTCTTCATTCCTTTTTATGTTGTTTCTAATGTTGGATGGCTTGTTAACACAATGCCTGGGCTCATTCAGTCCACAAACATTTATTAAATAGTTACTATATGTTAGGAATACAAATCGAAGTCATTTTCTGCCTCTGATAGCCTCATATTTGAGTTGGGGAGTAAATAAGTACAGTGAAGTGTTACAGATACTATGATACATATTTGTGTAAGTTACAGAGATTTCTTCTAAATGGGAAGTCAGGAAATATTCAATAGAAGAGATGAAACCTTTAGTAGAGTCTTGAAAGAGAAGTACAAAGTGAACAAGTGCAGAGGTACAAAACCCAACTTGGTGTACTTCCAGATACAGCCAACAATTCAGTTCTCATAGTAGAGGGTGTGGGAAATATTTTGACAATATATGAGACTTGAGAAGAAAGCAGTAGGCCAGAGTATGAAGGGGCTTTCATGCTATATTAAGGAGCTTGCACTTTATGTATTTTATAGGTCAACAAACTATATAGCCTCAAGGGCCAAATCCAGCCCTTGACTTGTACAGTCTGTGAGCTAAGAATGGTTTTTAAATTTTTAATGGATATAGAAAAAAATCTAAGAAGACTATTCGACAAAGACTATGTGTGGCCTGCAAAGCCTAAAATATTTTCAATCTGGCCTTTAGTAGAAAAACATTACTGAACCCCGTTATAGGTGGTATGTAATAATTGAAGATTTTTTAGGAGATCAGTAACATGTTTAGAATTGTGATTTTAAAAGCTCACTTTTAAAGACATGAACATTTACTGAAGAAGTATAATATTGGACATAGGGCAAATTAAGGGGCTAGTAACAATAATCTGAGACCTGATGCAAACCTGAACTAAGGCTGTAGCAGTAGAGATTTGGGGAGAAGGTTGAATCATTAGATTACCCTTTCCTTTTTCATTTTTATATGTAATTTCATTCACATTCAGTATGTATTTTCTCAGAAGCAGGGTCTTAACACAAATATAATAAGGGGCCTCAGGGGTCAAGTGATCTCATTCTCAATATTATGTATTTCTTTCCTAATATTCAGTGAGCACAGAGAGAAATGGAGAGAGTAGAGTTCAAAGTCACATAGTTGTGTTTCATTTATATTTTACAGCCCCTTTTATGACTCAAAATATCTTTGAGTGGCATATAAAATTGCATTTTGTTCAAACAAAATGTGTTTATTTAAAGATTATAAATATTCTCTGGCTTATTGCATGATCTCTGAAGTTCATTGATCACCTGCCACTCCTTTGGACATACTGTTGCATCTTATGCATCATTAATAGTGCCACTGTGATCCTTAATAAAAACATTTCTAAAAATATTGTTTAATAATGTCAGTGACTTACAATCTAAAGTTTTTTAATAAAATATCATTAACCTTCCTTGTTTTAGCATATTGATCATTTCCTTCTTACCCCACATATCATAGAAACAAATCCAAAGATATAATCATTTTACAATATATACATACTAGAGGCCCAGTGCACAAAAGTTTGTGCACTCGGGGGGGAGGAGGGGTCCCTCAGCCCGGCCTGTGCCCTCTCACAGTCTGGGACCCCTCGGGAGATAAGGACCTGCTGGCTTAGGCCTGCTCCCGGGTGGCAGAGGGCAGGCCCAATCCCTAGGTGCAGACCCTGGTTGGGCTCAGAGCAGGGCCGATTGGGGAGTTGGGGCGCCACCCCCTGTCACACACAGAGCAGGGCGGATTGGGATGTTGGGATGCCACCCTCAGTCACTCACAGAGCAGGGCCCATCAGGGGGGTTGGGGCTCCATACCCTGTCATGCACACAGGAGGGCCAATCAGGGGGTTGGGGCACTGCCCCCTGTCACGCACAGAGTAGGGCCCATCAGGGGGGTTGGGGCTCCGTACATTGTCACGCACAGAGCAGGGCCAATCAGGACGTTGGGGAGCTCCACCCTGTCACGCACAGAGCAGGGCGGATCAGGGGGTTGGGGCGCTGCCCTCTATCACCCACAGAGTAGGGCCGATCAGGGGGTTGGGGCGCCGCCACTCTCACACTCAAGGCAGGGCCGATGGGGAGGTTATGGCTCTACCTCGTCACACACAGAGCAGGGCCCGTGGGGGGGGGGTGTTGAGGTGCCGCACCCTGTCACACACAGAGCTGCAGGGCGATCAGGGGGTTGGGGAGCTCCCTCCTATCAGGCACAGAGCAGGGCTGATCAGGGGGTTGGGGCGCCTTCCCCTGTCACAAACAGAACAGGGTGGGTAGGGAGGTTGTGGCACTGCCCCCTGTCACACACAGAGCCGCAGGGCGGTCAGGGGGTTTGGGCGCTGCCCCCTGTCACACTGATCCCAGTGCCGGGAGGCCTCTCAGCTCTGCTGATTGCGGTGCTGGGAGGCCTCGCGGCTCTGCTGATCCCGGTGCTGGGAGGCATATTACCCTTTTACTATATAGGATAGCGGCCTGGTGCATGGGTGAGGGCCGGCTGGTTTGCCCTGAAGGGTGTCCTGGATCAGGGTGGGGGTCCCCACTGGGATGCCTGGCCAGCCTAGGTGAGGGGTTGATGGCTGTTTGCAGCTGGTCACACACCCTTCAGGGTGGGGGTCCCCAATGGGGTGCCTGGCCAGTCTGGGTGAGGGGCTGAGGGCTGTTTTCAGGCTGGCTGGTGACTGAAGCTCCCAACTGCTCCTTTTTTTCTTTCTTTTTTAATTCTGGGCCAGCTTTAGCTCTGGCTCCAGCTCTGAGACCTCTGCTGCTAAAAGCAGGTATCTGGTTTGTTTGGGTTCTGTAATCAAAACTCTGTATCAACTCCAGCTCGGAGATCCTGGCCAGCTGAAAGCAGGTTTCTGGGGTTTTGTTTAGCTTCTATATTTGTAAAAATGTTTCAAACTGCAAGCTCAGAGGCCGGCAAGACAGGCGGGGAACGTTGGTTTCCTCCGTCACTGAAGCAAGCAAGCCTCATGTTAGTTTCAAGCTGCCTGGCTGTCGGCCGCCATCTTGGCTGGCAGTTAATTTGCATATCTCGCTGATTAGCCAATGGGAAGGGTAGCGGACGTACGCTAATTACCATGTTTCTCTTTTATTAGATAGGATATGAAGTCACTATGTTATACACCTTAACTTTAATAAATCTGGGGGAGGGGGAGAAACCCATAAATGAATGTTTTCTCAGACCATGCAAATAAGTCCTAGAATAATAATATCTAAATTTTCAAAGTATTTTTACAAATAGTGTCTTTTTTGAGCTTCACAACAATGTTAATTCACTTTACAGTTGAGAAATTCAAGGATCTGTAAGCTGAAAAGATTTGTCTAAGGTTGCACAATTGGTAAGTTGTAAAAGTAAAACCCATCTCTGACCCTATAGATTGTAGATTTTCCATTGTGCTGCAACAGATTCAGTTTTTCTCATCAATATCTTGTTTGTGATGCTCACTTACACTTGAGCTGTGAGATCTGTTGCTGAGTCACACTTTCATTTTCTGCTTGTTTTAGCTTATCATTGTATTAGCCTATACCCTTTCCTGCATTAAAGCTCCACAAAGTACTCTCAAAACTGGCTTAAAGTCACCTTAACCTATTTGTATAATATTTCATACACATGGTGATATTCTTCTCTTCCTGCACATGAGAAAATATCAATAGCCTTGTTTTCCTTTGCGTCTTTCCTATATCACCCAGACTCTATCAATCAATTACAGACATGTATCATTTGCTCTTTGATTTTCCTTGTTTATACTTTAATTTCTTTTTCTTTTTTTTTCTTAATCCTCACCTGAGAATATTTTTTCCATTAATTTTTAGAGAGTGTGGAAGGGAGGGAAGAAGGGAGAGAGATAGAGGGAGAGATAGAGATTGGTTGCCTTCCTCATGTGCCCTGACTTGAGCCAAGGATGGAACCTGCAATGCAGGTACATGTTATTGACCAGGAATCTAACCCTTGACCCTTCCATGCATGGACTGGTGCTCTAACAACTGAGCAAAATAGGCAGGGATCTTTATTCTTTTTCTGTGTTCTCTATTAGTTTTTTCTAAAGTACAAAGTATGTTTTTCCCTTCAAATAATTTGGCTCCATTTCTTTCCTTGAGAGCTTTCTTCAAATTATTTTTTATTTGTACCAATTCTCTCTGACAGCTTGA
This sequence comes from Myotis nattereri, assembly GCF_964212035.1. Classification (NCBI taxonomy): domain Eukaryota; kingdom Metazoa; phylum Chordata; class Mammalia; order Chiroptera; family Vespertilionidae; genus Myotis; species Myotis nattereri. Next base: position 120,643,040 of record NC_138078.1, read on the forward strand.
AATGAAAGCTGGGCTTCTCTCCCCTTGACCATTCCTCATTTTTTTCAATTCCTTCTTTTATATGAATTTGCTCATCCTCCATTTACATCTGACAAATTTCCAAGCTTTTAAGAAATTAATTTCAGCTATTACCATTACATGACTAAAAAAAGTTCTATCTTCCATTTTATGTGTCAGACATCTACTCTTTCTGGCATATAAATTCTGTCAACCCTACTGGATCACTTCCCTTTTATGTAAGCATAATGCAAAGTGTTAGCATATGCTTCCAAATAATCTTTCAAGTCTATATTTTTGCACATAATTTTCTAAGTATTCAGCTTCACTGGTCAATTTCCAATTATCTCTGGCCCTCTTCCCTTTTCTAGGATGTAATTGAAATATCCCTCAATTCCAAAACCACTCTATTTTATGAACAATGAAGAAAGGGCACTGCATCTTTAATTTACAAATCCAAGCTGTTCTCCTCCTTGACATTCTTGATCATGTCTTCCAATTCAGTTCTCCTCTTTCAAAAGAAGATTTGCATAGTGAGATATTACCAAAAATTCTCCTTTCTATTGTAGTCTCTTCCTCCTTTTCAATAGCAAGAAACTCAAACAATAGACAAATACTACAAGTTAACAACAATATGTTGTGGATAGAAAGAAAGCAGATAAATTCTTTATGGACAAAAAGAAATGTGAGCTATGCTTAGGAGCATAGATGGAATTTTAATAAGCAAAATATGGTGTGGGATACAATCATAATCCAAATGGCAAGAAAACCATACACACAAGTATATATCATAGGGTTTATTTTCAGAATGGCTAGTTCCTTTTGGCTGAAAGATGGGCTGCAAGTGTCATAAACCAGGAAAGGTAAGTTGAGGGCATGTTGTAGTGCATATTGTTGACATAAGAAGTTTAGATTTCGTTATATAGTAAAGAATAAGCCATTAAAATTATAAAAATAGGAGTAACATAGACTCTCAAATAATTATCAAAAGAGTAAATGAATATACATGAAAAATAAATCCAAAATGTTTTATTTGGGTGACTAGGAAGATAGCAATACCCTTAACAAAAAGAAAAAAGAAAAAAAAAAAAAGGAAACAAGTGGACCCAATGGTTTTGGTTAAAGTGAAATGGATTCATCTTTGTATATGATTGAACATAAGGTGCTTGAAAGCAATCCAAATCAAGTTGTTTGTCATATTCATAAATATATGCAGGTCTGCGAGGTTAGAAATAGAGATAAAGATTGAAAGTGTACCACATAGAGAGTATACTTAAAATTGTATGGGTGAGTGAAATCACCATGCTCAAAGTAAAAAAAAAATAATAATAATAACAATAATAATAATCAGGATTATTCATGGAGAATACCTACACTTACTGAGTAGGAAGAGAAAGAAGAAAAAAATGCATTGTATAGGAGTTAGAAGAACAATGAAGAAACTAAAAATATAATTAAAGCCGAAGCAAGAAAGAATTTAGAAGGGGGTAATTCCAATGCCAAATGTTTCATATATACAGAGGAGGATGAGTTCTAAGAAATGGTAGATATGTCAATTAGGAAGTCATCAGAAACCTTCAAATAAGATGTTTTAGTGGACTGGCAGGTGCAGAAGCTAGATGACAGACTGAGAAAGTAGAGGCATCAGTTGTAGACTACTGTTCAGTGATGTTTGGTGATAAAGGAGGGGCAAAAATGGATAGCTCATGAATTTATCAGGGTTATGGGAAAAAATGTTCTTAGAATTGGAAAATGCTCTGTGTGGTTGTAGGCATAAGGAAAGGACTTTGGCATTTGGTACAAAGCAGAATGAGAGAGAGAGAGAGAGAGAGAGAGAGAGAGAGAGAGAGAGAGAGAGAGAAGGATGGAAGGGATAGGGTAAAATTGGTAGCATGAAAGGAGAGGACAACTACTGAAGCTGCAGCAATATCCTTGGAAAATCAAGAAGAGATAAAATTAGCTAACCATGCACATGGAGTACTTACTAGTAGTGCTGGCAGAAAAGTGGTGGAAGCTTCTTCCTTAAAGGCAGAAAACAAGTACAGGTTTAGATACAGGAAAGAGTTAAAGTTGAAAGGAGAGAAAAGAGCAAAAATATCTTATTCCTCTCTGATCAATCTAAATCTCTATTACCCATTTCTTTATTCCTCCTACTTCTATGTCTTGGACTCCATCTTCAGGAACCCTGTAGTATTAATTTCTTGTGTGTGTGTGTGTGTGTGTCTCTTTCTTTCCTGCTCTGAAGATGTTTTATGTAGCAACCCTACATTGTCTTTTTTCCTTCATATCCACTAATTTACCACAGCTGTTTTTGCTGCCATTCCACTTTTACTGTTTTCTTTTACCCCTTTCTCTATTCTTACCTAATATCTATTTTTATTCCTTCCATCAACATAAACCCCTCATCCACACACATTAATTCCTAAATCTCTAACTCTTTTTTTAACAGATATTTCCTGATTAGTGAAGACTATAGCTACTGATTACTACATTTTTCAAGAATTTGAACTGTAATCCTATATAATAGAAGCCTAATATGCTAAGTGTCCAGTCGTCTATTCATCAGTTCAACCAATCAAAGTGTAATATGCTAATGATATGCTAAGGCCACTCAACCGCTCGCTATGGTGTGCACTGACCACCAGGGGGCAGACAGTTGACCCATCGACCAGTCGCTATGATGTGCACTGACCACTAGGGGGCAGATACTCCAACCATTAGGTTAGCTTGCTGCTGGGGTCCAGCCAATCGGGACTGAGTGAGATGGGTCAGACATGCCCTGGAGCCCTCCTGCAGTCCCTCCCCAGCTGGCCAACCTCCCACATCTTTCCCTGGCCTTGCCTACACCCACTCACAATCCAGGACCCTTTAACAGATGTTGGAGAACAAGTTTCAGCCTGATCCCACAGGCCAGGCCAAGGGACCCCACTGGTGCATGAATTCATGCACCAGGCCTCTAGTAGAAAATAATAGCCAAATGATAGTGGGACAAAACTTGAGCATGTTTACAGCATAAGGGTAAAAGGTCAGTAGAAAAAGGGAGTGAGATTAAACAACAACAACAAACAAACAAACAAACAAACAAAACCAAGGCAATATTTTGACACGGTAGCAAATGAAAGGAAATGGAAGCCAAAGCACAGGTAGTGGGATTTTTTAGGCATCATGAGGATACCTTCCCATTCGGGCAGAACGGAAGGAGTCAGTGATGGGTCAGATACATGCATGTTTGTAGGAGGAAGGGTCAGGAAGTCTAAAAGTTCTATCCTGATGATTTCTATTTTCTAGATTAGTAGGGAGGTCAAGTACTAAGCAGTGAAAGAAGTGATGGAATGAAAATTGGACAGAGGCTCGTGGAAGTTCCAACAAGCTATTGTGGGAAATGGCACTCCAGGAAAACATCAAGATTATCAGATGGAATATAGGTTCAAAGAGAGCTTGAAAACCATCGATATGTAGAAGCATAAATCTACAGTTATGAGATCTTTTTAAACAATATTTAGCAGCCTACATGTTGGAAAACAGTTGAATTAATTCAGGTGAAATTGAGATAGAGGTGGATCTCAATGTCCACAAAGAGTATGCTATGTTTGAAAATGATAGAAGTTTGCTATGGTTGAAAGCGTAGTATAAGAACCTGGAAAAGTTAACCGGGGATTTAATAATTGATGTTTTCATATTCCTTTGTAAAACGGTACTTAATGGAGAGTTTTGAGCATAAGAATAGTTTAATCAGACCTGTGTTTTGAAAACATCACTAGGGAATACCTGAAAATGGTGGCATAGGAGCAGATATGGAAGGCAGAGAGGCCATTTAATAAGTTATTTCAAGAGTATTGATAAGAGGACCTACATAGAAGTGAGCACAGAGAGGAGATGAATTAGAGAGAACTAGAGATACATTTGATTAAGCATATATTTGAGAAAATTTGGTGGCTAAATGGGATTTTAGTTTATTTAAATTGTTATATTTCCTTCTACAGACCCTTCTCTTTTTTTCTATTTTTTTAAATATATTTTATTGATTTTTTACAGAGAGGAAGGGAGAGAGACAGAGAGTTAGAAACATCGATGAGAGAGAAACATCGATCAGCTGCCTCCCGCACATCTCCTACTGGGGATATGCCCGCAACCCAGGTACATGCCCTTGACCGGAATCGAACACGGGACCCTTCAGTCCGCAGGCCTACGCTCTATCCACTGAGCCAAACCGGTTTCCGCTTTTTCTATTTTTTTTTTATTGCTTAAAGTATTACAAAGAGTATTACTTATGTCTCCTTTTTTTTTTCCCCCGCCCTTGACAATCCCCTGGCCTTCCCTACCCCCCAGTGTCTTATGTCCATTGGTTATGCTTATATGCATGCATACAAGTCCTTTGGTTGATCTCTTACCCACCCCCCTCCTGCCCTCCCACCCACCCCGGCCTTCCTGCTGTAGTTTGACAGTCTGTTCGAGGCAGATCTGCCTCTGTATCTATTTCTGTTCATAAGTTTATAATGGTCTTTATTATCCAGAAATGAGTGACATCATGTGGTATTTTTCCTTCATTGACTGGCTTATTTCACTTAGCATAATGCTCTCCAGTTCCATCCATACTGTTGCAAATGGTAAGAGTTCCTTCCTTTTTAGAGCAGCATAGTATTCCATCGTGTAGATGTACCAGTTTTCTAATCCATTCATCTACAGATGGGCACTTAGGCTGTTTCCAGACCTTAGCTATGGTGAATTGTGCTGCTATGAACATAGGGGTGCATATATCCTTTCTGATTGGTGTTTCTGGTTTCCTGGGATATAGTCCTAGAAGTGGGATCACAGGGTCAAATGGGAGTTCCATTTGCAGTTTTTTGACGAAACTCCATACTGTTTTCCATAGTGGCTGCACCAGTCTGCATTCCCACCAGCAGTGCGCAAGTGTTCCTTTTTCTCCACATCCTCTCCAGCACTTGTCGTTTGTTGATTTGTTGATGATAGCCAGTCTGACAGGTGTGAGATGGTACCTCATTGTTGTTTTGATTTGCATCTCTAGGATGATTAGTGACTTTGAGCATGTTTTCATATGTCTCTTGGTTTTCTGAATGTCCTCTTTTGAAAGGTGTCTATTTAGGTCCTTTTCCCATTTTTTGATTGGATTGTTTATCTTCCTTTTGTTGAGTTGTATGAGTTCCCTATAAATTTTGGACATTAGGCCCTTATCAGATATGACATTGGCAAATATGTTTTCCCACAGAGTGGGTTTTCTCATTGTTTTGTTGATGGTTTCTTTTGCTGTGCAGAAGCTTTTCATTTTGTTGTAGTCCCATTTGTTTATTTTCTCTTTAGTTTCCAATGCCCTAGGAGCTGTATCGGTGAAGAAATTGCTTCGGCATATGTCTGAGATTTTGTTGCCTTTGGATTCTTCTAGTATTTGTATGGTTTCCCGTCGTATATTTAAGTCCTTTATCCATTTTGAGTTTATTTTTGTGTATGGGGTAATTTGATGGTCTAGTTTCATTTTCTTGCATGTATCTGTCCAATTTTCCCAACACCATTTATTGAAGAGACTATCTTGACTCCATTGTATGTTCTTGCCTCCTTTGTCAAATATTAATTGAGCATATTGGTTGGGGCTGATTTCTGGGCTCTTTATTCTATTCCATTGATCTATATGTCTGTTCTTGTGCCAGTACCAGGCAGTTTTGAGAACAGTGGCTTTGTAATACAGCTTGATATCTGGTATTGAGATCCCACCTAGTTTGTTCTTTCTCAGGATCGCTGCAGCTATTCGGGGTCGTTTTTTATTCCAGATGAATTTTTGGAGAGTTCGTTCTAGGTCTGTGAAATATGCCATTGGTATTTTACTGGGAAGTGCGTTGAATTTTTAGATTGCTTTGGGCAGTATGGACATTTTAATGATGTTGATTCTACCAATCCAAGAACATGGTATGTTCTTCCATCTCTTTATGTCTTCCTCTATCTCTTTTTTCAACGTCCTGTAGTTTTCGGGGTAGAGGTCTTTTACTTCTTTAGTTAAGTTTATTCCTAGGTAGCTTAATTGTTTTGGTGCGATGGTAAATGGGATTGCTTTTTTATTCTCTCTTTCTGCACATTCACTATTGGTGTATAGAAATGCCATAGATTTCTTGGCGTTAATTTTGTATCCTGCTACATTGCCAAATTCTTTTGTTAAGTCTAATAGTTTATTGATGGAGTCTTTAGGGTTTTTTAAGTATAATATCATGTCATCTGCAAATAAGGACAGTTTTACTTCTTCTTTTCCAATTTGGATGCTTTTTATTTCTTCTTCTTGTCTAATTGCAATGGCTAATACTTCCAGTACTATGTCGAACAGGAGTGGTGAGAGTGGGCATCCCTGTCTTGTTCCTGTCCTTAGGGCAAATGGTGTTAGTTTTTGTCCATTGAGTATGATGTTGGCTGTGGGCCTGTCATATATGGCTTTTATTATGTTGAGGTATGATCCTTCAATTCCCACCTTGCTGAGAGTTTTTATAAAAAATGGGTGTTGAATTTTGTCAAACGCTTTTTCTGCATCAATTGATATGACCATGTGGTTTTTTCTTTCAATTTGTTTATGTGATGTATCACGTTTATTGATTTGCGGATATTGTACCATCCTTGCATCCCTGGGATAAATCCTACTTGGTCATGGTGTATGATCTTTCTGATGTACTGCTGGATCCGATTTGCTAAGATTTTGTTGAGGATTTTGGCATCTATGTTCATGAGGGATATTGGCCTGTAATTCTCTTTCATTGTGTTGTCTTTACCTGGTTTTGGTATTAGGGTGATGCTGGCTTCATAGAATGAGCTTGGAAGTGTTCCTTCCTCTTGGATTTTTTGTTGTAATCTGAGGAGGATAGGTTTTAGTTCTTCCTTGAATGTTTGGTAAAACTCCCCTGTGAAGCCGTCTGGTCCTGGGCTTTTGTTTGCTGGAAGCTTTTTGATGACTGCTTCAATTTCTTCCATAGTTATTGGCCTATTGAGATTTTTAGATTCTTCCTGATTAAGTTTTGGAAGGTTGTATTTTTCTAGGAATATGTCCATTTCCTCCAGGTTGTCTAGTTTGTTGGAGTAGAGTTGTCCATAGTATTTTTTAACAATCATTTGTATTTCTGTGGGATCTGTTGTTATTTCGCCTCTATCATTTCTGATTTTGTTTATTTGGGTCCTTTCTCTTTGCTTCTTGGTGAGCCTGGCTAGAGGTTTGTCAATCTTGTTTATCCTTTCAAAGAACCAGCTCTTGGTTTCATTGATTTTCTGTATTGTTTTTTTGGTCTCTATGTCATTTATTTCTGCTCTAATCTTTATTATCTCCTTCCTTCTGCTCACTCTGGGCTTTTCTTGTTGCTCTCTTTCTAATTCTTTGAGCTGTAGATTTAGATGATTTACTACCATTTTTTCTTGTTTGTTGAGATAGGCCTGTAGAGCTATAAACCAGACCCTTCTTTATTACTGTACTCTGAAGCTGATGTGTGATCCTTCCTTTTGTAGAAGCCAAAGGAAAAAAGTTTAGGAGTAAATGCATCTAAAGATTATAATGTATTCTTAAAACTTGAGCAGTCTAATGGAAAAACCATGGGCTTTGGAATTAATCCTGGGTTTTAAACCCAATTACCCCACTTAACATCTGTATGATTTGGCAGTTACCTTGACTGGACCTTCGTTTCTTTCTCTTTAAAATGAGGATCATATATATTTTTCATAGCTTTTGTTTGTTTTAAGTGAAATACTGAAACATGTATATAAGGAAAGTGGTTCAAAAGTTTCCTGGTACATAGTATATGTTCTGTAAATGGTAGCTAGTTCTGTCTCCATTGCTTTTGTTACTATCAGTAACTTTGTTATTATCTGTGTTCCTGTAGTCAGTCCTTTTTTCAGGTTGTGATGCCCTTTTCAGGGCTAGTTTCATAGTGTCACAACCAGCTCCTGCCCTTTTTTGCACTGAATCAAGTCACATTGTAGATAGGTGACTCCCTAAATACAACAAAATTAGCCACAGTAATTTAGACACCCTACATGACTTATTTCACATGGTGTGGAGGACCCTAGTCCACTAATAAGTCAAATGTCACTAGGTTCACACCAATCCTCAACTCATATTGTATTTGTCTGGCAGATAAACTATACCACACAAAGATGGCTGACTTCTCAAATAAAGTTCTATGTCTTCTGTGAATATGTTATATCCATATTTTCCTAATCCTGCCTCACACAACTACCTGGTAAAGTACCAACTGAAAGAATCCCCTCAAACCCCATCACTTGAGGGGCTCATCCAAAAAAAAATAATCCCAATAGGCAAGACCCTCTAACTGCATCATGAGCAGCTGTCCCTGAAATGACATCTGCCAATTGGGTGGCTGCCAACAGAGAGTGCCCTTCAAATAACCTTTGGTATGTAGTTTTCCCTTTAGTTACACCCTGTGAATGACAGAAATCCTGCCACATAGTGGCTCTCCTCAGATTATAATAAAAATAGTTTATTGTTTTCTTCTAAATAAGTCCAATATGTTTCCTTTAATAGGAATAAAATGTTTGGGGTTCTTTCCTTGGGAATCTACTAGATTGTTGCTCAAAAGAGTTATCTTTCCAGAACAAGGCTCAACTTTATGTGATAACCTGCTTTAGAGGTACAAAACAGTTTATGCATGAAAGAAGATAAAAAGATCAGGGATTTTCCAAAATTTCTCTTCAGTCTCAGATCTAAGGCACTACATTAATGGGACCTCTGATAAGACATTATTAAGTGCTCTTGGCTATGTTCTTAATCAGTCAAATATTCTAGATTATCCCCTTGCCCAAGCTAAAATTTGGTTCAATGGCATTCTCTATGTTCACATTTTCCCCATTGTACTGTGGAACCACTTGCAATTTCCACGATTTGGGGCAAAATGAGATTGTGAGAAGAGGGAAGAAAATTGGTCTATCAAGTACTAATCCTAACCTCATCTTCCCCTCAAATATCCACAAGGCTGCTCTTGTAGAGAAAAATGTTCACATAATGGAGACCTTTAAAAATTGTTCAGAGTCTGCTTGGCTATGATAGAAGGAGCAAGGAGTTTTATACAACAAAAAAGGAATACACATTTCAGTAAAAGCCAGCAGACATTCTGTTAGCCTATAGATTTCAAGGACATTTATGACAGCAGCACCCAGTGATCTTACTATTTGAAGAGCAACATATGGGATCTACAATGAAAATAAACTCTTTTAGTAATTTTAATAAATTCTGTAAGCAACAACCAAAAAACAATCCACAAGGCTACTCTCAGGGACAAGGTAAACTATGGCAATGAATGTCTCCACTCTGGTCATAAGAAGGTTTGTCCTTCTTTCCTGCAACCCCCAGTGTTCCTTTGTCCTTGAGGCACATCAGGGTTAGACTATCACTGCCTAACATTCTTCCAGCACAGGTTATTTTATTTTATCTCCTGATAGTATACAATGCAAAAAAACATGGCATAGTGATGAATTTTAAGCATTTATGTACACTAGTGAACAAAACAACCTTATGGTTGTGTCTCACTATAAAATGGGATCTTATCTGGCTTTTTTGCTATCCACATGAGTATTTGTATATTTGTGTATTTACATTCATGTGTGTAAATAGCAAGTAACAAGCAAAAACAGGCAGTGCCCTCTAGGAACTAAAGCAATTAGTTTCTACTGAGTGTTATTCTCTAATCTCACTCTGGACATAATCATGTTGAAACTATATAGCATTTCTACTCTAGAATCATCAAACATTTGCCAGCATTTTCTTAATACATTGGCTTGAGTAGATGGACCCCAGGAATCCAACTATCTGAACACTATAAAACTTACTTGTAACAGTAGAATAAAATTGGTTGCTCTAATGTAAACTAGATGGAACCAACTGGAATACAAGGTTGTGTGAGGCTATACATGGGAGTTTGAGTGAGTATATCATTCAAACATAGCTTTTGTCCAAATTTTAGGTCATATATAATATTATTTAAGAAATGCTAAAATATGACTGGAACCCTAAATAAAACAAAGGGTTTGACACATTGAAATGGTAATATCTGCTTTCATCTTTAGTCTTTTGAGTACAGGAATTCACTGTGTCTACTTAAAAATCTAAATTGGAGAATAACTTGATCCCCCAGAGTTTGTTCACAAAGTCAGAGATGAGGGAGTTCCATTTTCAGTCCTACATCATCATCAATTTTCAATTTCTAGTGATTGGTCAAAGTGTCTCCAGCATAGAATATTAAAAGACAGTTAGATGAACCTATTTCACACTTTTTATTGAACTGTTCCTTGTACTTTTAAAAACAATACTGGGGAAAATAGCTAAAAATAAATAACATGTATTTACTGAGATTGGAACACTGGTAAATGAGCAAGTCTATGAGGCAGAGAAGGATATGGTAGGTGAGGTTTTGGAATGGGATGAAAGTTTGCGGACAGTGGGTGGCAAAGAGAGTAAGGAAAATATTTTGTTTTGGTAACTATGAGTTTAAAGTGTCTGACAGATATTCAAATGGCTATATATTCAGTAATTGGTTGAATATCTATCTATGCTTCTGAATCACAGATAAAAAAACCTGAAAGTATAGGCTTGGGAATCTGCATACAGATGATAGTTGAAAGTATATGTTGTATGTACTTTCGGTAGGCTCTTTTAAAGTCTCTTCTCATGCTCATGGCCCAGTGAGCTCTGCCTAAAAAGTTAGGCCACCACTGACTGAATTTCTAATCAATATTTAATTGTTTTCCTCGTGATCTCTAACCCAACCCAGGTCCTAGTGGCACACAAGGGATAAATCCCTTCTGATAAATCCCTCAGATGACTGCTTAAAATTATCTGCATCCCACACTTCTGATACCTACAGCTCTTAACTTACAATGGCACAAGGGTGCCCTCCAGTGTTCAGCATGGTGCATTCAAGGGCAAAAAAAGAGTTAAGAACCTTTTCTTTTAATCAGCATTACTCTCACTTCTGGGGAAGTTCAGGAGCAACATGCAACCGTGAATTAGGAAGGGCTCTGGGTACTTTAGATTCTGGTAGGACATGAATAGAGTCAGGCAAATCCCACTAATTAGGATATAGTCTCTAGTATTTTTAAATATATTTTATTGATTTTTTTTACAGAGAGGGAGAGGGATAGAGAGTTAGAAACATTGATGAGAGAGAAACATCGATCAGCTGCCTCCTGCACACTCCCTACTGGGGATGTGCCCACAACCAAGGTACATGCCCTTGACTGGACTCGAACCTGGGACCCTTGAATCCGCAGGCTGATGCTCTATCCACTGAGCCAAACCGGTTAGGGCTAGTGTCTAGTATTACTCGTTGGATAGAAAGAATAGGCTCTGCACTTTAGGTTCTCAGAAAGTCTCAAGGAAAACTACAAGATTGAATAATCAGTCCTACTGTATTTTATTTTTAGAAATAATAAGCCTCAGAGTATTAATACAGATGTGTAGAATGAGAGGAACAGAGAAATCAATGCCATAGGCCTCCTGGACATACTTGCCTCTGAATATGTACCAAAGCAAGATTAACCACTTTGTCCACAGGTACTACCTCCACCACTTTAAACTTCTTGATATACTAACCAGGGTCCTAGGGTGAGAATGAAGGGTTCACCTTCCATCCTTACTCTCTGGCCTTTACACTGAAAACCAGATTCCAAGGTCATCCTAGTTTAAATGTATACTCTTTTGGATAATCCATGTTGGGAGGGATAGAAATAATTGAATTGATATGTTCATGTGATAACATGTAAAATATCAGTATTATAAGTGTGTTACTGTCATACCTACTCCCTGGTCTATTGCCTTTACAGATGGAGATACAAATGCCTCACTACATCCTAAGAAAACATATGCTCTTCATCTTATTTTAAATTTCTGCCTTTAGTTCTAGTTATGCCCTCTTTGGCCCTATACCATCTGCCACTTCTTTAGTGGGATTACAGACAAGTATGTCACTTACCAGAACGCATTTTCCTAAATGAAGTCAAAATTGCATGCAAATATAATTCAGGGTCAATGGTTACGTCAAGCACTTGAGTTGTTTCTCTAAGCCTAATGCCAAGTCCTTCCAATAACATATAGATAACAACTTGTGGCAGAATTACATTAGGCTCCTGTACTAGTCCTATATAATAAGAGAGGGATATGCTAATTAGCCTGGATATTCTAATTAATCACGACCAGATATGCTAATTAGTCAAGACCAGTATGCAAATTGACCATCACTCCAACACAATAATAAGAGAGGGATATGCTAATTAGCCCTGATATGCTAATTAGTCGTGACCAGTATGCAAATTGACCATCACTTCAATACAAGATAGCCGCCCCCATGTGGTCAAAGATGGCCACCCCCCATGTGGCCACGAGAGGGCCACCCCAAGATGGCCTGCAGGGGAGGGCAGTTAGGGGGGACCAGGCCTGCAAGGGAAGGTACTTAGGGGTGACTGGGACAGCAGGGGAGGGCTGTTGGGGGTACCAGGCCTGCAGGGGAGGGCAGTTGAGGGTGATTGGGTCGGCAGGGGAGGGCAGTTGGGGGCAATCGGGCTGGCAGGAGAGCAGTTAGGGGGTGATCAGGCTGGCAGGCAGAAGTGGTTAGGGCAATCAGGCAGGCAGGTGAGCATTTCGAAGCCAGCAGTCCTGGAGAGGGTGCAGGCTGGGCTGAGGGACAATCCCCTCCCCCAGTGCATGAATTTTGTGCACTGAGCCTCTAGTTTTATACAAAATGGAGAGTTCTGCCTCTTTCCAGAATTAGCTCAGCCTCATGGCAATAAGTTTCTGACCAAACCTATTAACTCAGGATTTCTCAGATCATCTTGGCAAAAACATAGCTTCTTTTAAAATATGTTTAGATATAATTTACATACAGTAAAATTTGCCTATTTTGAGTATATTTTTAATGACTCCTGAAAAGTTTATATACCTTTGTAAGTAACAAATATCACAATCAAAATATCAAATATTTTCATTATCCCCAAAACTTTCCTTGTGCTTATTCCAGTCAACCAGCCCTCGATTACAAGCCTCAGGCAGCCATAAATCCTCTTTTGTCACCTAGAATATATTTGCTTCTGGAGTTTTGCTTAAAGGAAGAATGCACTATATACTCTTTTATGTCTATTTTCCATAACATAGTATTTTTGAGATTCATTCATATTCTTGCATATAACAGTAGAATTAAATTTATATTGCTAAGTAGCATTCCATTTTATGGATATATCACAATTTTTGTCACTTCAGCTGTTAATGGAAATTTGGGATGTTTTTATGTTTTGAATATTTTCAACAAAGCTGTTGTAAACATTCATGTGCAATTTATTGTGTGTCCTTGTGTTTTCTTTCCCCTTGGGTAAATACCTAGCGGTTAAATCACTGGGTCAAAAGGTAAATGTAGTTATTATATGAGAAATTGACAAGCTCTCTTCTGAAGTTTCTGTGCACATTCTTGTCAATACCTACAGTTTTTCAGGCTTTGTAAATTTCAGTCATTTTAAGGGACTTGTAGTTGAACAGCATTGTGGTATTAATTTGCATTTCTCTGACTAAAGATATTGAGTATCTTTTCATGTGCTTGCTGGAGAGTGCTATTATCTTCTTTTGCAAAATTTTCAAATATCCTTTTTATAAAATTGGGTTTATGTCTTCAACATGAGAATGATGTGTGGAAAATGGTAGACCAAATATTTCGCAGTCAATATTTATCTGTTGTTTCCTTATTCAATATCTATTTTTAAACACTAATAAATGAAACCCCATGTGACTGCATAATTATAAGACTACTAGAGGCCTGGTGCACAAAAATTTCTGCACTCAGGAGGGCCCCTCAGCCCCGCCTGTGCCCTCTCACAGTCTGGGACTCCTCGGGGGATGACCACCTGCTGACTTAGGCCTGCTCCCCAGGGGATTGGGCCTAAGATGGCAGCCAGACATCCCTCTGGCAGCCCGGCAGCCCTCAGGGGATGTCCACTTGCCAGAAGGGAGCAGACCTAAGCTGCAGTCAAACATCCTTAGCGCTGCTGAGGAGGCAGGAGAGGCTCCCACCACCACCACTGTACTGGAAGCCATCAGCCTGGCTTGTGGCTGAGCAGAGCTCCCCCATGTGGGAGCGACTGACCACCAGAGGGCAGCTCCTGCATTGAGCGTCTGCCCCCTGGTGGTCAGTGTGTGTCATAGTGACCAGTCATTCCCAGTCTTTCTGCTGTTAGGGTCAGTTTGCATATTACCCTTTTACTATATAAGATAGAGGCCTGGTGCACGGGTGGGGGCTGCCTGGTTTGCCTTGAAGGGTGTCCCAGATCAGGGTGGGGGTCCTGCTTGGGTGCCTGGCCAGCCTGGGTGAGGGGCTGATGGCTGTTTGCAGCTGGTCACACTCCTTTCAGGGTGAGGGTCTGCACTGAGTTGCCTGGCCGGCCTGGATGAGGGCTGATGGCTGTTTTTGGGCTGGCCACACCCCCTTTAGGGTAGGGGTCCCCACTGGGGTGCCTGGCCAGTCTGGGTGAGGGGCTGAGGGCCGTTTTCAGGCTGGCCAGGACTGAAGCTCCCAACCTCTCCTTTTTTTCTTTTCTTTTTTTTCTGGGATTTATTTGCCTTCTATAATTGAAACATTGTTGCCGTCACTGGCGCTCTCAGCTCTTAGGCTTCGGCCGGCTAAAAGCAGGTATCTGGGGTTTGTTTAGCTTCTATAATTGAAACATTGTTGCTTTCAGGCTCAGAGCCAGGCCGCGGCAGGCAGGGAACCTTGACTTCCTCCATCACTGGAGCAAGCAAGCTTCCTGCTCACTTCAGCTGCATGCCTGTCGGCCACCATCTTTGTTGGCAGTTAATTTGCATATCGCCCTGATTAGTGAATGGGAAGCATAGCAGAGGTACAGTTAATTACCCTTTTTGTTTTTTATTAGATAGGATGGTATATCTTAAAGATATCATGTTTTTTATTCCTGATAATGAGATCACAGTTTCCTCATCATCTGAAGTAACACCACATTTGAAATAACTCTGAAAAGGGTCTATTTGAAAATTCAAAGATGGAATTATTGGACCATGGCCTGTATGTTCTGTTCATCCAAGATGTTCACATGATGCTCTCTAAATGCATCAGTCATTTAAACTTAAAAACACCCCAGGTAAAATGTATTTGTTCTGAGATTACTGGTGTTTACCAGTTTCTATTCGCAGTTGTGGTTTAGCCCAATAACTGATTTCAAGAAGAGGGGAGTATTTGTTGCCATGGCAACTTTCCTATATACTTACTGGGTTATAAGTTTGTGAAATATTGATCTTCTTGGCCCTTGAAGTGACCATGAGGTCTGGGGCATTCAGAGTACAAGGGCCAGTTACCTTCAACTGTAATTTTGTCCAGTTCCCTAATGTGCCATGTAGTTCTCATTTTCTATGTGTCCTAATATGACCTTTTGGGGGAACACTAGTTGTCTTCCACCACAAGTGTAGCCATCCAGCAGATGAAGATGAGAATCCACAATTTTTTCCCCTATACCTAATTCTTTCCCCTGGCCCTGACACTAGCCTACTCTAACTTGTAATGGTCTTATAGCATAAAGACAAATTCCTTCAACTACACAGTGAAGACCACCATATCCCCAGAAGACTACATCTTTGGGGACATCCACTTTAATACCTATATCTCTAGGAAATTGGATATACTTATCAACTATATGTTTTGGAAATTAAAGTACTCACCATCAAGTCTTTCTTTGAGACTTAGTCTTGAAACATTACTCAGAACTCCATAGCTGAGAACACCAAAGCAGACCCAGAAATTCAGGTTGTGACAACTATACAATTACTATCGAGTGCTTACTATTTATCAGGCACTGGTACAATGCTAGGTAGGTCACATTCCTGAAATCCTGATTTTATTTTTATTGGGTTTTTTTTAAATAATTAATTATTGTTGAAAGTATTACATATGTCCCCTTTTTCCCCCATTGACCCCCTCCAGCCCATCCCCAACCCTGGCCCCAGGCCCTCATCGCCCCATTGTCTGTGTCCATGGGCCATGCATATATGCATACAAAGTCCTTGGTTGATTACCTCCCACCCACTTACCTCCCCCACCTTCCCTCCGAGATTCCACACTTTGTTCCATGCTTCCATGTCTCTGGATCCACTCCATTCATCAGTTATTTTTTTATTTAGATTCCACGTATGAGTGAGATCATGTGATATTTGTCTTTCTCTGACTGAATTATTTTACTTAGCGTGATACTCTCCAGGTCCCTTCATGCTGTTTCAAGGGGTAAGATAGTCTTCTTTTTTACTGCTATAGTATTCCATGGTGTAAATGTACCACAGCTTTTTTATCCACTCATCTACTGATGGATACTTAGGCTTCTTCCAGATCTTAGCTATTATAAATAAAGTGATTAACATAGGGGTGCATATATTCTTTAAATTAGTGTTTTAGGTTTCTTTGAATATATTCCCAGAAGTGGAAAATCTGGGTCATAATACAGTTCCACTTTTAATTTTTTGAGGTAACTCTATACTGCTTTCTACAGTGGCTGTACAGTCTGCATTCCCACCAACAATGCACGAGGGTTCCCTTTTCTCCACATCCTTGCCAACACTTGTTGTTGTTGATTTATTGATGATAACCATCCTGACAGGTGTGAGGTGACATTTCATTGTGGTTTTAATCTGCATTTTTCTGATGATTAGTAACATTGACCATTTTTTCATATGTCTATTGACCATCTATCTGTATGTCCTCTTTAGAGAAGTGTCTAGTCAGGTCCTTTGCCCATTTTTTATTGGATTGTTTGTTTTTGGGTGTTGAGTTTTATAAGTTCTTTATTAATTTTAGATATTAACCTCTTATCAGATGCATTGGTGAATATATTATCCTATCCAGTGCATTGACTTTTCATTTTGTTGACAGTTTCCTTTACTGTCCAAAATCATTTCAATTTGATGTAGTCCCATTTTTGTACTGTGTTTCCCTTGCACAGGGAGATGTGTCAGAAAAAAATATTGCTACGACAAATGTTTGAGATTTTACTGCCTACGTTTTCTTATATGATTTTTATGGTTTCAACTCTAACATTTAAATCTTTAATCCTTTTTGCTTCGGTTGATGAAATGTTCTCAAGTTTTTCCTAAGGAGCATAATTTTGTGATATTTCTCAGTCTGGATAGTATGTATACTGCCCTCTCACTTCTGTGAGACTTTTTATTTCTTTTGCCACAGAAGTTCAGACCTTTTTACTTTACATTGCTTTATTCAAGCTGGTAGGATATAATTTAGCATTTTAGCACTGTTCTTTGGGGTCCTGGCCAAGATATTAAATCTTATATCATGGGAGTACTCAGATATTATAAAAATCTCTCTTATCCAACTTTATGTTACATCCTATACCTGATCCAGCATCCTAGGCCACATACAATATTATCTTAGCTCCTATCAATACATATTGGCTAGGTATTAAAACTGCTTTGTGGTATAATTCCTTCTCTATCCTAGCAGGCCTAGTGATTCCCTGTTGTAATTTAATGCCAGTTATTAACCTTGTGGTAAGGAGAGGAGGTAAGGATAGATTCTAAGGGTCGGGGAACAGCTTGTTTTTCTCTGCTTGTCTACAAGCATTGTATTTAACATGGAGAATTGGTTACTTCTGCAGACTCAGAATGTTCAGGGGAACCTTGAGATTCAGCATTTTTGTGTGTATATTGACCTTGATATCCACATTTCACTTCTCATGGTTTCACTCTTGAATCAGGTTTCTGACCTTGGCATAGCAGACTTGCCAGAACTGAGAATTCAACATTATCTGCTCTGCTACTTTTATAATTAAGTACTGGGCCTGCTCTTCAGTTTTTGTCAGTCCTCAAGCTAAATTAGATGAATCTTTTTATATGCTGCTAAGGAGGATCTCTGGCTTGGACACTTAGCCTTTAATTAGTGCTTGATCATTTTCAGCTTTCCAATATCTTTCTCAAAAGTATCAATAACCCCAATAATAACCATCCAATTTCTTAATCTTTTAAAACATGTATTTAATTTATGAGAGAGAGAGAGAGAGAGAGAGAGAGAGAGAGAGAGAGAGAGAGAGAGAAACACTGATTGGCTGCCTCTTGCATGCCCCCCACTGAGTATGGAACCCACATGCCAGGAATGTGCCCTACCTGGGAATTGAACCGGCAACTTTTGAGTGCATGGAACCATGCTCAACCAACTTAGCCACACCAGCCAAGGCTCTTGGTCTTCATATTTACTATTCCCCCTATATCTCTCAAACATTGAATGTTGTACCTATTAGTATGTGCCTTGTGTTGATTTTCCATCCCAGTTTATCATCGCTAAAAGTTTTAACAAATGCATGATATAGGATATCAGTGTTCCCATCAGTAATGGGTTCTTCTTTGTCAGAAGATGAGCCAGTATACAGCTGGAAATCCCATTTTAGTGCTGCTTCCCATGACCATACCCAGAACTAACTCCCACAAGTTGTGTTTCCCAGAGTACAGATGCTAAAACGGTAATATGAATGTAGTATGTGTATTGGGGACTATTCTTGCAACACTTATGAAGGAGTAGGGGAAGCAGGATTGAGGAGAAAGAAAAGCTGAACTGTGCTGCAATCACAATAAAGGATTCAGTAAACCCTATAGGGAGCTCTAGAGCTGGGATGGACTTAAAAAAATTGGCACACATTGAGGCAAGGAGTCTATATACTTCTACTTCAACCAGTCAATGGATATAGGCTGCTCCTGGAGAGGAAGTCATAATATTAAAACAGTTAGCTCCATTTGTCTAAAGAATTTTTGAGGAGGAATTCAGTTATGAGCTATCAGCATGCAAGAGTACTGGCATCTGGGATAATAAGTGCCTTGATCCTGAAAGGGAAACAAACAGCACATACAGCATCCAGTACAGTGTGCATGTATTAATATAACAACCTGCTTAATTCCTTCTTAAGTACTCCTTTCGACAACTTACACCCATGTACATTCCTCTAGCATCATATCCTATTCTAATTTCTTGTTTATGAGTTAATTTTAACTGCTTCCACATCAGATCTGAGATATTCCTGATTAATTGGGAGCCATGGAGACGTTGTCTACCACATTATTCTCAGAAACCTTAGTAGCATAGACAGTAACAACTTCAAGTTTACCTAAGTTACCCAAGATAGGTGTCTACCAAAACCCTACTTTATCAAGTACTCTATAAGGGTTTGGAGTGAATCCAGCAGAGTCCATGTCCAGAGGAGGCAGTATGTTTACATTGTAGAGTTTGGAGACTTGTCTGATTCTAATGAGATGTCTTAGTGAAGAGTTTAAACTATGGTTGATGAGGGAAGCTGGAACTCAGAGCCAGAAAAGCAGCACCTATCATTAAGTCTGTGTAAGACAGAGGTGTATGATAAGGTCTTAAACATTAAAAAAATAACCAAGGCAATGGTTTATTTGGATTTTTTTTTTCAGAGAACAGCATGAGGATGCTGTGGTCCAAAGGACAGACCACTTAATCAAGAATCCAGATAAAAATATTAGAGAAACTTAACTCTGTCACTTATTAATTATATCACATACTAGAGGCCGGGTGCAAGAAATTCATCCACGGGAAAGGGGGGTGTCCCTCAGCCCCGCTTGCACCCCCTACAATCTGGGACCCCTCGAGGGATGTCCAACTGCCCGTTTAGGCCCAATCCTAGTGGGATTGGGCCTAAACAGGCAGTCAGACATCCCTCTCGCAATCCAGGACTGCTGCCTCCCAACCACTCACCTGCCTGCCTGCCTGATTGTCCCTAACTGCTTCTGCCTGCCAGCCTGATCACCCCCAAACCACTCCCCTGCCAGCCTGATTGATGCCTAACTGCTCCCCTGCCAGCCCGATTGCCCACAACTGCCCTCCCCTGCCGACCTGGTCACCCCTAACTGCCCTCCCTTGCCAGCCAGGTCTCCCCTAACTGCTCTTCCCTGTAGGCCTGGTCCCCCCAACTGTCTTCCCCTGCAGCCTTGGTTTCCCCCTAACTGCCATCCCCTGTAGGCCTGGTCCCCCCCAACTGCACTCCCCTGCTGGCCTGATCGCCCCCAACTGCCCTCCCCTGCAGGCCTGGTCCCCCCCAACTGCCCTCCCCTGCAGGCCTGCCCCCCCCCAACTGCCCTCCCCTGCAGGCCTGGTCCTCCCAACTGCTCTCCCCTGCTGGCCTGATCACCCACAACTGCTGTCCCCTGCCGGCCATCTTGTGGCAGCCATCTTGTGTCCACATGGGGGTGGCCATCTTGTGTGTTGGAGTGATGGTCAATTTGCATATTACTTCTTTATTAGATAGGATGGTAAATCACTTAACCTAATGGAGACTCACATTTTTCTCATATCTAAGGTGAGACAATGAATATAGTACCCATTTCCAGGAATTGTTGTTGGGATTCAATTAATTAGCAAATAGGGCAATGTTTGGCTGCACATTAGTATCTGCTTTCACACAGATCTATAAGATACTACTCCTGGGCATCATAGGCCATCTATAAAAGGAACAATTTATTTTTAAAAAATTCTTTATTGCCCTAACCAGTTTGGCTCAATGGATAGAGCATCGGACTGCAGACTAAAGGGTCCCGGGTTCAATTCCAGTCAAGGGCATGTACCTTGGTTGCGGGCACATCCCCAGTAGAGGGTGTGCAGGAGGCAGCTGATCAATGTTTCTCTCTCATCGATGTTTCTAACTCTCTATCCCTCTCCCTTCCTCCTTCCTCTCTGTAAAAAATCAATAAAATATATTTTTAAAAAAATTCTTTATTGCTTAAAGTATTACATATGTCTCCTTCCCCCCCTTTAACCTCTACCTGGTTAGTCTCACCCCCAGCACATGTCATCAGCCCCCTACTGTCTTTCTATTGGTTATGCTTATATGCATGCATACAAGCCCTTTGATTGATCTCTTACCCCACTCCCACCCTTCCCTCCCTTCCCTCTAAGATTTGACAGTATGTTTGATGCTTCTATGCCTCTGAATCTATTTTTGTTCATCAGTTTATGTTGTTCATTATATTCCACAAATGAGTGAGATCATATGATATTTATCTTTCTCCCATTGGCTTATTTCACTTAGCATAATGCTTTCCAGGTCCATCCATGCTATTGTAAATGGTAAGAGTTGTTTTTTTACAGCAGCATAGTATTCTATTGTATAGATGTACCACCATTTTTTATTTTTTATTTATTTTTATTTAATTATATATTTTTCTGTATTGATTAAGGTATTACAAATGTGTACTTACCCCCCATCTCCCCACTCATGCCCTCAACCCCTGGTGTCTGTATCCATTGGTTATGCTTATATGTATGCATACAAGTCTTTGGTTGATCTCTCCCACTTAGCCCCACCTCTGCGGTTTGAGCATCTGATCAATGCTTCTCTGTCTCTAGATCTATTTTTGTTCATCAGTTTATATTGTTGATTATAATCCACAAATGAGTGAGATTATGTGATATTTATCTTTTGCTGACTGACTTCACTTAGCATAATGCTCTCCAGTTCCATTCAAGCTATTGCAAATGGTAGGCATTCCTTCCTTTTTACAGCAGCGTAGTATTCCATTGTGTAGATGTTTTAATCCACTCACCTGCTGATGGGCACTTAGGCTGATTCCAAATCTTAGCTATTATAAATTGTGCTGCTATGAACATAAGGGTGCATATATTCTTTCTGATTGGTGTTTCTAGTTTCTTGGGATATATTCCTAGAAGTGAGATTACTGGGTCAAATGGGAGTTCCATTTTTAGTTTTTTGAGGAAACTCCATACTGTTCTCCACAGTGACTGCACCAGTCTGCACTCCGACCAGCAGTACACGAGGGTTCCTTTTTCTCTACATCCTCCCCAGCACTTGTTGTTTATTTGTTGATGATAGCCATCTGACAGGTGTGAGATAGTACCTCATTGTCATTTTGAATTGCATCTCTACGATGATTAGTGACTTTGAGCATCTTTTCATATGTCTCTTGACCTTCCTTATGTCTTCTTTCGAACAGTATTGAGGTACTTTGTACATTTCTTTTAGTGGGCTGTTTGTCTTACTTTTGTTAAGTTGTATGAGTTCCCTGTAAATGTTGGAGATTAAACCCTTATCAGTGATAACATTGGCAAATATGTTCTCCCATGCAGTGGGCATTCTTATTGTTTTGTTGATGGTTTCTTTTGCTGTGCCGAAGCTTTTTATTTTGATGTAGCCTCAATTGTCTATTTTCCCTTTAGTTTCCATTGCTGTAGGAGTGGTATCAGTGAAGAAATTGCTTTGGCATATGTCAGAGATTTTGCTGCCTTTGTATTCCTCTAATATTTTTATGGTTTCCCATCTTACATTTAAGTCCTTTATCCATTTTGAGTTTATTTTTGTATATGGTGTAAGTTGGTGGTCTAGTTTCATTTTTTTTGCATGTGTCAGATCAAATTTCCTTGCACCATTTATTAAAGAGACTGTATGTTCTTGCCTCCTTTGTCAAATATTAATTGAGCATACTGGTTTTGGTCAATTTCTGGGTTCTCTATTCTATTCCATTCATCTATGTGTGTGTTCTTGTGTCAGTACCAGGCAGTTTTGGGAACAGTGGCTTTGTAATACATCTTCAGTTGGTATTGAGGTCCCCCCTACTTTGTTGTTCTTTCTCAGGATTGCTGCAGCTATTTGGGTTTTCTTTTTTCTTTTTCTTTTTCTTTTTTATTCCAGGTGAATTTTTAGAGAGTTCTTTCTAGATCTGTGAAATATGCTATTGGTATTTTAATGGGGAATGCATTGAATCTATAGATTTATTTGGGTAGCATGGACATTTTAATGATGTTGATTCTACCAATCCATGAACATGGTATGTTCTTCCATCTGTTTATGTCTTCCTCTATCTCTCTTTTTTTTTTTTTTTTTAGTGTCCTATAGTTTTCCGCATGTAGGTCTTTTACCTCCTTAGTTAAGTTTGTTCCTAGGTATCTTAATTTTTCTGGTGCGATGGTAAATGGGATTTCTTTTTTAGTCTCTTTTTCTGTAAGTTCACTATTGGTGTATAGAAATGCCATAGATTTATTGGTGTTAATTTTGTATCCTGATACATTGCCAAATTCATTTATTAAGTCTAATAATTTTTATGGAGTCTTTAGGGTTTTTTATATACAGTATTATGTCATCTGCAAATGACAGTTTTACTTCTTTTCCAATATTATGCCTTTTATTTCTTCTTCTTGTCTGATCACTATGTCTAGTACCTCCAGTACTATATCAAACAGGAGTGGGGCGAGTGTCCTGTTTTGTTCCTGTTCTTAGGGGAAATGGTTTTGGTTTTTGCCCATTGAGTACGATGCTAGTTGTAGGTTTGTCATATATGGCTTTTATTATGTTGAGGTATGATCCTTCTATTCCCACAATGCTGAGAGTTTTTATCAAGAAAGGGTGCTGGATTTTGTAAAATGCTTTCTCTGCATCAATTGATATGACTATGTGATTTTTATCTCTCAATTTGTTTATGTGATGTATCACATTTATTGTTTTGCCGATATTGTACCATCCTTGCATTCCTGGGGTAAAACCTACTTGGTCATGGTGTATGATCTTTCTGATGTACTGCTGGATCTGATTTGCTAGAATTTTTTTAATTAAATATTTATTGTTGAGATTATTACATTAGTTACTCTTTTTTCCCACCATAACTCCCCTCCACCCAGTTCCCACCCCACCCTCTGCCCTCACTCCCCACCCACTGTCCTCATCCATAGGTGCACAATAATTGTCCAATCTCTTCCCTCACCCCCACACCCTTCCCCCGCCAAGAATAGTCAGTCCATTCCCTTTCTATGTCCCTGATTCTATTACAATCACCAGTTCATTCTATTCATCAGATTATTTATTCCCTTGATTTTTAGATTCACTTGTTGATAGATGTGTATTTGTTGTTCATAATTTGTATCTTTACCTTTTTCTTCTTCTTCCTCTTCTTAAAGGATAACTTTCAGCATTTCATGTAATACTGGTTTGGTGGTGATGAACTCCTTTAGCTTTTTCTTATCTGTGAAGCTCTTTATCTGGCCTTCACTTCTGAATGATAGCTTTGCTGGATAAAGTAGTCTTGGTTGTAGGTTCTTGGTATTCATCACTTTGAATATTTCTTGCCACTCCCTTCTGGCCTGCAAAGTTTCTGTTGAGAAATCAGCTGACAGTCGTATGGGTACTCCCTTGTAGGTAACTGAGTTTCTTTCTCTTGCTGCTTTTAGGATTCTCTCTTTGTCTTTTGCTCTTGGCATTTTAATTATTATGTGTCTTGGTGTGGTCCTCTTTGGATTCCTTTTGTTTGGGGTTCTCTGCGTTTCCTGGACTTGGAAGTCTATTTCTTTCACCAGGTGAGGGAAGTTTTCTGTCATTATTTCTTCAAATAGGTTTTCAACATCTTGCTCTCTCTCTTCTTCTGGCACCCCTATAATTCTGATGTTGGTACGCTTGAAGCTTTCCCAGAGGCTCCTTACACTATCTTCGTATTTTTGGATTCTTTTTTCATTTTGCTTTTCCGGTTGGGTGTTTAAAGAATATCATACAGACTCCCAACAGCAGACCAGAGGATCGCAAGAATCAAGTCAAAGATTTGAAATATGAAGAAGCAAAAAAACACCCAACCTGATTTGCTAGAATTTTGTTGAGGATTTTTGGCATCTATGTTAAAGAGGGATATTGGCCTATAATTATCTTTCATTGTGTTGTCTTTATCTGGTTTTGGTATTAGGGTGATGCTGGCTTCATAGAATGATCTTGGAAGTGTTCCTTTCTGTTGAATTTTTTGGAATAGTCTGAGGAGGATAGGTTTTAGTTCTTCCTTGAATGTTTGTTAAAACTCCCTGGTGAAGCCATCTGGCTCAGGCTTTTGTTTTCTCGGAGCTTTTTGATGACTGCTTCAATTTCTTCCATAGTTATCGGCCTATTCAGGTATTTAGATTTTTCCTGATTGACTTCTGAAAGGTTATATTTTTCTAGGAATATTTCCATTTCCTCCAGGTTGTCCAGTTTGTTGGAGTAGAGCTATTCATAGTACTTTATAACAATCATTTGTATTTCTGTGGGATTTGCTGTTATTTTGCCACTTTCATTTCTGATTTTGTTTATTTGGGTCCTCTCTCTTTGCTTCTTGGCGAGCCTGGCTAGAGGTTCATCAATCTTGTTTATCCTTTCAAAGAACCAGCTCTTGGTTTCATTGATCTTTTGTATTGTTTTTTTGGTCTCTATGTTATTTATTTCTGCTCTGATCTTTATTATTTCCTTCCTTCTGGATACTTTTCTCATTGTTCTCTTTCTAATTCTTTAAGATGCAAAGTTAGATATTTTATTACCAGTTTTTCTTGTTTTTGTTTTTGTTTTTGACGTAGGCCTGTAGAGCTATGAATTTCCCTCTCAAGACTGCTTTCATTGCGTCCCATAGATTTTGGATTGTTGTGTTTTCATTGTCATTTGGTATCAGGATGCTTTTTATTTCTGCTTTTATCTCTTTTGTAACCCAATCATTGTTTGATAGCATGCTATTTAGCCTCCAAGTGTTTGATTTTTTCATTGTTTTTATTATAGTTGATTTCTAATTTTATGCCATTGTGATCTGAGAAGACGCGTGATATGATTTATATCCTCTTGAATTTGAAGAGACTTTGCCTGTGTCCTAATATGTGGTCTATCTTTGAAAATGTCCCATGTGCACTAGAGAATAATGTATATTCTGTAGCTTTGGGGTGAAATGTTCTGAAGATGTCAATTAAGTCTATCTTATCTAGTGAGCCATTTAGGATTACTGTTTCATTGCTGATTTTTTTATTTAGAGGATTTATCCAGTGATGTCAATAGAGTATTAAGGTCCCCTACTATGACTGTATTGCTATTGATCTCTCCCTTGATATCTTCCAGAAGTTGTTTTATGTATTTGGGTGCTCCTGTATTGGGTGCATATATGTCTACCAAAGTTATATCTTCTTGTTGAACTGCTCCTGTTAGTATTATGTAGTGGCCTTCCTTATCTCTTGTTATGGCCTTTACTTTGAGGTCTATTTGTCAGATATAAGTATTAAAACTCCAGTATTTTCCTCATTTCCATTTGCCTGAAAAAAATTTTTCCCATACCTTTACTCTCAGTTTGTGAGAATCCTTTGTTCTGAGGTGGGTCTCTTGCAGACAGCAAATATATGGTTCATGTTTTCTTATCCATTCAGCTACCCTATGTTTTTTTATTAGAGAATTTAATCCATTTATGTTTTTTAAATATATTTTATTGATTCTTTACAGAAAGGAAGGGAGAGGGAGAGAGCTAGAAACATCTATGAGAGAGAAACATCGATCAGCTGCCTCCTGCACGCCCCCTACTGGGGATATGCCCGCAACCAAGGTACATGCCCTTGACCAGAATCGAACCCGGGACCCTTCAATCTGCAGGCCGATGCTCTAGCCACTGAGCCAAACCAGTCAGGGCTCCATTTGTGTTTAATGTTATTATTTATAAGTACTTGTTTATCATCATTTTTACTCTTAATGTTTGTGTTTCTTCTTGCCTTTCTGTTTCTTCTTTTTCCAGCATTCCCTTTAGTATTTCTTGCATTGCTGTCTTGGTGGTAATAAACTCTCTTAGCCCTTTTATGTCTTCTAAGATCGTGATTCCTCCTTCAATTTTGAATAATAGCCTTGCTAGGTATAGTATTCTTGGATGCAGTCTCTTGCTTTGCATCACTTTGTATATTTTATTCCATTCCTTTCTAGCCTGGGGTGCTTCTGTTGAAAAATCAGTTGATATTCTAATAAGAGATCCCTTGTAGGTACCTTTCTGTCTCTCTCTGGCAGCCTTTAAGATTCTTTCTTTGTCGTTGGTGTTTGCCAATCTAATTATGATGTGTTTTGGTGTCGGTCTTTTGGAGTTCATCTTGTTTGGGACTCTATGTGCTTCTTGGACGTGCATAGATTTTTTCTTGCCAATATCGGGGAAGTTTTCTGTCATTGTTTCTTCAAACAAGTTTTCTATTACTTGCTTCTCTTCCTCTCCTTCTGCTATCCCTATTTTGCAAATGTTGTTTCATTTTGTGTTGTCCCAAAGCTCCCCTAGGCCCTCCTCTTGTTTTTTAATTTTTTTCCAGTTGCTTCTGTGTTTGTGTGTTTTTTCCTACCTTGTCTTCTAATTCGCTGATGCAGTCCTCAGCCTCTTCTAGTCCACTTTTTAAGCCTTGCATTGTGTTCTTCATTGTAGTTATGTTGTTCTTTATTTCCTCTTGGTTCCTTTTCATGTTGGTGACATTCTCATTCAATTCCTTATAATTCTCATTGAGTTGTATGTATTTGTCATTGAGTTGTGTTTATTTGTCATCCAGCCATTTGAGCATCCTTATAACCATTACTCTGAATTCTTTCTCTGATATGTTATTGGCCTCAACTTTATTTAACTCCTTTTCTGGTGATTCCTTTTTTTAAATTTTTTTTATTTATTAAGTTATTACATATGTGTCCTTATCCCCACATTACCCTCGATCCCCACCCCACTCATGCCCTCACCCCCCCTGTTGTGCATGTCCATTGGTTAGGCCTATATGCTTGCATATAAGTCCTTTGGTTGATCTCTCCCCCTTATCCCCACCCTCCCCTACCTTCCCTCGGAGACCCGACGGTCTGATTGATGGCTCTCTGTCTCTGGATCTGTCCTTGTTCATTAGTTTGTGTTGTTCATTATATTCCACAAATTAGTGAGATCATGTGGTATTTATCCTTCTCTGACTGGCTTATTTCACTTAGCATAATGCTCTCCAGTTCCATCCATGCTGTTGTAAATGGTAAGAATTCCTTCTTTTTTACTGCAGCGTAGTAAAAAGTTTTTTAATCCATTCATCTACTGATGGACACTTAAGCTGTTTCCAAATCTTAGCTATGGTGAATTGTGCTGGTATAAACATAGGGGTGCATATATCCTTTCTAATTGGTGTTTCCAATTTCTTGGGGTATATTCCTAGAAGTGGGATCACTGGGACAAATTGGAGTTCCAAAAGAAGACAGAAGGAAGGCCAAGAGACATATGAAAACATGCTCAAAATCATTAATCATCTGAGAGATGCAAATCAAAATGATAATGCATTACCATCTCACACCTGTCAGAATGGCTATCATCAACAAATCAACAGATGACAAGTGCTGGTGAGGAAGTGGAGAAAAAGGAACCTTCGTGCACTGCTGGTGGGAATGTAGACTGGTGCAGCCACTGTGGAGAACAGTATGGAGTTTCCTCCAAAAAAACTAAAAATGGTGATGCCTCTTTATCTTTCCTTTGGGGATTGCTTTCTCGTCTTCCCATGTTTTCTGTAATGTTTTAATTGTAGATCCCTTTGCTTTTCTACTCAGGTTCCTTAGGGGATGGTGCTACTGGTGTGATCTCTCAAGTCTCCTGGGCTTTGTAATCTAGCATAGCTCCCTAGTTGAGCTACTTGGGTTCTCTGGACATAGGCCTGCGTGGTGTAAAGGCTCAACTGCCATGTCTAGAAGTCAGCAGCCATGGAGGGGGTTGTCCCAATTTTTGCTGTCTTGTGCCCTTGGTTGAAATCGCACGTGCCCAGTGGGGATTCACAGTGACACCCAGGAACCGTCTGTTGGAGTGGTGGGGCTCAGGAGTCCTGTGTTCTGGAAAGGCATGACTGTGGTGTCCAGAGTTTTGTAGTTTTGGGGTGGTCAGACTCAACTTTGCTGCTCCCTTCGTGGTTGGATACATGTGCCCCCAGTGGTAGCTTATAGGGACACCCACAGTGCATTTTCCAGCAGGATGTACTAATGCACTCTGAAGGACCCTAGCACTGAAGCCACGGGATTGTGGTGTCTCTGGGCAGGTATCCCAGAAGAGGGAATTCAGCATGTCTACAGCCCAGTAGCGCTCCTCTGTTTATATAAGTGCATGCCCAGCAGGGGCTCACAGCAACACCCAAGGACTGCCTGTGGAGGGGTGGGCTTGGGAGGCCTGTGTGCTGGAAAAGCGTGTGCCTGTAGTGTCCAGAGTTCTACAGCTGTGGGGTGGGAAGACTCAGTTTTTGCTGCTGCACCTGTAGTTGGATAGGTACACACTCCCAGTGGCAGCTCACATGGGCACCCATAGTGAGTTTGCCAGAGTGGTGCACTGAAGCACTCTGAAGGGCCCTCACACTGAAGCCTTGTAATCTAGGTGTCTGTGAGCAGGTGTCCAGGATGAGTGAATTCAGAATTTCTACTGCCATGGGAGTGTGTCATTTTTCTCCAAGATCGCACCCAGCTGGGGCTCACAGTGGCTCCCTAGAACACCCTGTGGATAGATGGGCTCAGGGGGCCTGCTCATTGGAAACGAAGGACTGTGGCAGTGCCTTTGTAGGGCACAGAGCTCTGATGCACTTTGAGGGGCCCTGGTGCTGGAGTTGCACACCTGGGTTGTCTGTGGGCAGTTATTCAGGTAGAGGGGATTCAGAATTTCTACTGTGGAGCAGTGCGTGCTTGTCTGTACAAAATCACACCCAGTGGGGGCTCACTGTAGCTCCCAAAATCTACTTATGGAGTGGTGTGCCCTGGAAGTCTGCACACTGGAAACACAAGAATGTGGTGTCCGGAGGTCTGCAGCTGGGGCGGGGGAAGTTGCACTTACTGCTGCGGGAGCGGTGCACCTTTGGAGGTGGAGGTCCCAGGGTCCGCAGGTCTGTGAGTGGGGCAGCAGGATTTTGGCTGGGATGGCTGCCGGGTCACGGGCAATGTCCAAGGCCTGTCTGGGTGGTGGTGCTGATGAGTTCCTAGAAGAGGCCCCTCTCCCCTTCAAGATGGCGTGGGTTCCATGCCCAAGTCCCGCAGTCCAAGGAGTGCCCACAGAAGTCATATTCTCTCCCTATCCCAGAGAGCCTGGTCTGCCAGCCCCTGCTGCTTCTGCCAGATTTAACTGTCCCTCACTCACACACACCACACACATCCACAAACTTTCCTTTCATCTCCTCACTCACTCACATCCTCTGACTCACCTCTGTCCTGTCAGCCGCCATATTTTTTCCCAGTACCACCTTTTTTTAATACACTCGTCTGCTGATGGGCACATAGGCTGTTTCCAAATTTTAGCTATGGTAAATTGTGCTGCTTGAACATAGGGGTGCATATATTCTTTCTGATTGGTGCTTCTGGTTTCTTGGGATATATTCACAGAAGTGGGATTACGGGGTCAAATGGAAGTTCCATTTTCAATTTTTTGAGGAAACTCCATATTGTTTTCCACAGTGGCTGCACCAGTCTGCATTCCCAACTTCAATGCATGAGGGTTTAAAAGAAACATTTTATAATTGTTCATAAAAGATAGTTCCTGCTTCACTCTTCTATATCTTTGTAGTAGCTTGGTTTCATGGTTTGTCTATTAATCAACTATAAGGTGGTCTCATGAGGTCTTTTAGCTGATCAATAGCCTTGGGCTCCCTTTCCTTTTTTGGCTAAAGATGTTAGGATTCTTATTCTGCTTCTCTCTCTCTCTCTCTCTCTCTCTCTCTCTCTCTCTCTCTCTCACACACACACACACACACACACACACACGTATCCTCACTCCCTCTCTCTCCCTCTCTCTTTCATCTATCCTCATGGCTTCTATTCACTTACTGCCTTCCCTGCATACATGTCCAGTGATACTACAGTTTCCCTTTTCTTCAAAAACAGTATTTTTTTCCTTTAAACGTTTTACTGAAGACCATTCTGGAAAATAGAAGAAATCAAAATAATAGAAATGGAGAAATATCAGTGGATTTCAGAACGGAGTTTTCACTATCTACATCAAACTTGTCAAACTCAAAGGCTAACACAGGCCAAATAAACAAGGTTTAAGTTTATGTGGGCCACAAAAAAACAAAAGCTTCAATTTTCATAGAAACATAGGTTTATTTCGATAGAGACATGCTGAATACAAAGGGCTGAAATAAATGAGTAATCATTAACATAAAATAATAGAACATTTTAATAAAAATCAATATTTTTCTTGAACATTAACTTACCAGACACTGAATAACTGGACAAATTAATAAGCGTAACACAAATAAACCTATTTTTCTTGTTCTCCAAAAGCGAAAATATTTCCTGTTGAGCACACCAAATAAGTCAGTCCAAGACTAATAACGTGGCAATCCACTGCTAAAATATTTGCTGCTAGTATTAGTGGAGAGAAATGGTGCACCTGTGCATAAGGGAAATGAATGCAACATGATTATAGTGATCAGTCATTAGCAAATGTTGTAGTTCGTTATTAATAATTATGTATAACAGGATATTATAAAATTAAGTTATGAAACTTTTATTAAAATGTTTCTTACATATGGTTATTTTGGCTGAGCCACAAAAATATACATTGTGTGTCCCATGTGGCCCACTGGCCATGAGTTTGACATGATTGATCTAAATTCTTTATCATTCCAAACCGTGCTTCTGAGTTGGATATTTGTCCCCAGTAGTTGGAGCGCCCCACTTTCCTCCCACCCATAATTTTTATTGCCACCTGACGGCATAGCCTATGCCCCTTGAAAGCTTCCCTTCTCATCTTAAAGATGGAACTCATGCATTGACCAGAATGTCCCTTTCTCCATTGGGCAACAGGTGTCTCTGAGGCAATCTAAATAGGCTGACCAAATATAAATATATATACTAATAAAAGAGAAACATACAAATCAGTGTCACTCCACTATGCCCATCAGCCAATCAGGATGAGTATGCAAATTAACCCAACAAAGATGGTGGTTAATTTGCATATGCAGGCGCAGAGCGAAGACTGAAGACAACTGAAAACTGAAGAGGCTGGCTTCTCCACTGTGGCCAGAGTGGAGAAGCCTATACTCGATGCTGAGGCCCAAACAGAGAAGCCAAGCCTCACTGCTGCAGCCGGAGCAAAGGCCTGGCTTCTCCGCTATGGCCAGACCAAAGGCCTGGGTCCCAGGTGCCGGAGGAAAACCAGTGCCAGCAGCCAGGGGAAGGAAGGCCTATTGCACGAATCTTCGTGCAATGGGATATATATATATATATATATATATATATATATATATATATATATATACTGACCTCCTTGCTCACTAAGACTTTATTGCTCACACTACTACTTAACAGTCTGTGGCTCCTTTACTGCTTACTTTTTCTAGTTTATAACCAAATTTAACCTGAGTTCCAGTTCACAATCTTCTTGCTTTATGTCTGTATTCTGACCAGTGTTCTCTTTCAATTCAGAGGGGGACTGGCCATTTCAATAGCCAAGACCTGCCCTTTGGTCTTTTCCATGCCCTCAACTATTCTAGTACAAAAGAACAGTAAATGTATGCTCTTTCCTGGAAGAGAAGTGGAATTGGTCACAGACATAATTCTAATACACTCCCCAGACACAACCATGTACATGACCTTAGCTGGCCTCAGTGCAAGCATCTCCATGGAAACCAGAAAAAGTATGCATTTGGGGCAGCCTGAGGTCATGTCCCTGTGACACATATATTTTCCACACTGAGTGATTCAGGTGAAAGTGACTCAAGTAACAGTTATGCAGGCTAAGTCCTAAATGGCCTGCTTCTCCCCAGCCAACCATCAAAGGTTGCCCTAAGGTTTCTCAATTTGCCATACTACTACCAACTGACAGAGTGTTATCACAAACTTTCTTATCTCACTATCCAACTAGCTACTTCTCAAAGAGAAACAAGCTTTGAGAATTGATGATCTGTTTTCTTCATCAACCAAGCATGAAATGCCCTGACCCATAGAGCCATTCATCCATTTATAATTCAAATCATTTTGTGCTCAAATAATCTTCAGAATTGTACACTGTTGTACTGTGATTGCCTCTCTCTTATGTAAACATCATTCAGTTTGAACTTCCCAGTGTTGTAGAAAGAGCCACTGTCAAGGTGATGATAACATAGGTTGTTCATTATTTCGGTCCCCCTTACAGGAAGACCAGCCAGCAACTATCTATAGAAAAGACTCCATTGTAAAACTCCCAGAACCCAAAGGTGAGACTAAAGCACCTCCCTGGTCCACAGAAACTGAGAAGGATTATATTGGAAGGATAAGTGCTGCACTGAGAGGCCTGCACCAAGCCTATGGTTCCTTCAGTAAGAAAAGAGAGCCTAAGTTGGGCACTCAGTTCACCCAGTACTGACAGATTAATCCTGGAGGCCCCCTCAAGTCTCCCTCATGGGGATCACTGAGAGAATTTGTGGAGCTCAACAACTAGGGATCAAATAGACACTGAGAAAGATGGCAAGACTTATAGCAGCCAGCGCTCAGCTCATACCACTCAATAACAATTTTAAAATCCAATTTAAAAATGAGCAAAGGACCTGAATAGATATTTTTCTAAACAAGATATGTGGGTGACCAATAGGCACATGAAGATATGTTCAAATCATTATGGAAATTTAAATCAAATTCACAAGGAGATTATCACCTCACACATGTGAATAGGGCTATTATCAAAAAGACAATATATAAATATTGGTGAGGATGTGGACAAAAGGGAATGCTTTTACACTGTTGATGGGAATATAAATTGGAATAACCACTATGGAAAACAGTATGGCAGTGCTTTGAAAATTTAAAAACAGAACTATTATTATATAATCCAGCAGTCCCCTTCTGGGTATTTTTCCAAAGGAAATAAAATCACTATCTTGAAGGGATTTCTGCACTCCCATGTTCACTGCAGCTTATTTTCAACAGCCAAGACCTAAAACAACCTAAGTGTCCATAGAAAGATGGATAACTAAAATGTGGTATATACATAAAATGGAGTATTTAGCAATAATAAAGAAGGAAATTCTGCCATTTACAACAACATGGATGAAACTTGAGGGCATTATGCTAAGTGAAATAAGTCAGATAGAGAAATACAAGCACTGTATGATCTCACTTATATATGGACTTCTTAAAAACTGAACAGAAACAGAGTAGATTAGTGGTTGCCAGAGGAGTGACAGAAATGGTTAAATATGGTCAACAGGTATAAATTTTGAGTTATAGGATAAATAATGTAATGTACAACATGGTGACTATAGTTAACAGTATTGTACTATATACTTGAAAATTACTAACAGAGTAGATATTAAAAGGTTTAGTCACAAAAATGTATCTATGAAGTAATGAATGTGTTCATTAACTTTATTGTGGTGATCATTTAACAATATATACATATATTAAATCCTCAGTTTTACACCTTAAACTTACACAGTGTTACATGTCATTTATGTATCAATAAATCTAGGGTGAAGGAGGAAAAGAGCCACTAATTTTTTGGAAGAAAATTTTAAAATACTCAAATGATCTACAGGAACTCTGGGTGGCCTACATCTAGTACAATATGTTCAAGTTATGGAAATGCATGATCCACCAACATGGAGGGCAAAGAAAGCCCAGGTATAACAAAAGACCTAGATTTTTTCCAATTATGGCCCCAAAGGGCCCATAGGTTATGGTTTCACTGGACTTTATTTTTGTTCAGTCTAGGGCTATGTTCCACTTCGTCATGGTGAATACACTGCTCAAGACTACTCTTGACCTGGGATGCCTTATTGTATCAGTCAGGTTCCTTAAGGAAAACAGATATAGTCATGCTGGGTAATTTGAGAAGAGTTTAATAAAGTGATCATTAATAAAAGTGTGCGCAAAATTTACAGAAACTTACCAGATTTAGTATAGTATTCCATTACTGACAAGAGGGAAGAGACTTTACTGTGACTAGACATGAAGGGTTGGTAACTGGAATCCAGAGAGGGTGTATGGATTCAGGTTACTTGACAGGAGCTATGGTTTTCAGTAAGCAAACTGAGGTCAACAATGGTTTCTCAGAGAAGGATTCAGGGGGGTGAATACTCTCTCTTCTCCCCACCTTCCAATGTTCTGTGTATGTCACCTATTGGACAAACCCAAGTGGGAACCAAAAGGTAAAGAAGTCCTTTGTTTTAGACAGTAGATGTCATCCTTCTTATGTCAAGAACAGTGTGGAGAGGGATGCAAAATAAGTCTGGAAAGAAAAGTGAAAAATATCCAGCATATACACACTCCCTAAATATGGATTACTTCTCTGGACTTCCCTGCCTCTCTGCTGCTATCGTTTCACAAGCAGCTGTTAAAAGCTTGTTTTTTCACCTTGTTTCTCCCTACATTGTCTATGGTGAATCCCTCTTCCTGCTGCAGAGAAGAGAGCAGCAGTGTGTTGTCCTTCTCACTTTCTGGACTTTAGTCTCTTCAACTCATGGATGTGTTTGTTAAAACTATGATTGTATACTTTATTTGGTTTGTTTTGGTTTTATGATAAGAGTGACAATCTAATGAGACTTTCTACATCTGAACTAGTAGCAGAAATTGGACTAGAGATTAATTTTTAAAGATAGAACTAACAGAATTTTCTGAAATATTGAATGTGTAGTATGAAAGAAGACAGGAGTCAAAGATGGTTGTTTTCGGCCTGAGCAATTAGAAGAATGGAATTTCTATTGAACTGTAATGAAACAGACGGTGGGATAATCATATTGGGGCTGAGAGAGAGGTAGAAAAATACAGAAATGAAAACCCTTATCTTCAGAAATCTTCAACTTATTTGTTTAGATAACATTATATTACATTGATTAAATACAGTAATTGCTACAACCCAGACACTATGCTAAGTTCTATACCTGAACTTATTTATTTAATTCTCACAAAAAAACAATATGAGGTAAATACTATAATCATTATTAATTTTGAACGTTAAAATATAGAATATTAGAAAGGTGATGTGACATACAGAAATAATAGTAGTTGAGCGAAGTTTTAAACCAAGACTTTTTATATCCAGAACTCATGCTTATGTAGAAAAGGTTAATCTCCTCTACCACATATGAAACAGGAGTCTATACTAAGTGCAGCTGACCTCCTAATTCATCAGGACTGCTTTGTAACTACTATTCCTTTACTATTGTGTAAAACTTTCCTGTCTAGAAGAGTTATAGTATCACTTTATCCCTTTTCACCTTTTATAGTTTTGTTCCATGTTATCTACTGACCACATTAATCAATGACCTTGACATCTGGGCTTCTCTCTTTTCTAAATTCTGTTGTTGTCCAATCCATCATCCTCAGCTCTCCATTTTTTATATCAACTGTAGGACTTATCTGCAAATAAATACCACTTCAGTTACCCATATTCATGCCGCAGACCTTGTCATCACCAATTACTCTCCCACAACATAACTGTTCACCACTTTAGAAAT
Organism: Myotis nattereri; assembly: GCF_964212035.1. Taxonomy (NCBI): domain Eukaryota; kingdom Metazoa; phylum Chordata; class Mammalia; order Chiroptera; family Vespertilionidae; genus Myotis; species Myotis nattereri. The sequence continues at coordinate 120,679,243 of NC_138078.1, forward strand.
CTTCAGTCCCCCAACCACCCTCCATTTACCCTTCTTTGTTAGCTCCTTCCTTCCTTCCTTCCTTCCTTCCTTCCTTCCTTCCTTCCTTCCTTCCTCCCTCCCTCCCTCCCTCCCTCCCTCCCTCCCTCCCTCCCTTCCTTCCTTCCTTCCTTCCTCCCTCCCTCCCTCCCTCCTTTCCTTCCTTCCTTCCTTCCTTCCTTCCTTCCTTCCTTCCTTCCTTCCTTCCTTCCTTCCTTCCTTCCTCATTCTGAAGCCTGCAGCTGTTCACCTGCACTATACTCATTAATAACTGCAACTGCCTTCTATGCTCCTCTAGGATAAAGTATACCTCCCCTTCAAAATCAAACCCCAGTATTGGTATCATATCCATATTTATTTTTTTCCTGTATCTGAGTTTCTAGACACTGCTGAAGAAGAATGAACATGTAATTTGGAATTTAGGGTTTTCAAACTCAGCTGAGCCTCAATGATCTTATCTTTTGACTTGTTTCAGTTTAGTGCCCGATTCCATTCGAGTACTCCAGAAGCTAGTATTCCAAATGTTTGTGACTCCCCTTATGTCCCTTACCAAATTTCTACCTCCTATAGTCTCACCCAATAACTTTGAATGCTGCATCATTAATAAAATTAAAGTGATTAGGTATAAACTTCTTCAACTTCCCTCCACATGCCACTTATTAAACGATAAACTTAGGCAGCTGCAACACCCAGTTTTGCATGATTGTATATACTCTTTTTCACTCTACTATAACTATTTGTCTTCCTGGTCACACCACATTCCTGCTCTTCCAGGACTTTTATTTATTAATTATTTACTTTATTTCCCATAATTCCAACCTCTCACTCTCTACTGGCTTTTCAATGAGAAGCTTAGCTTTACTAAAATTATTCAAGTCCCATTTACTCCAAATGTACAACTTAAACATCCACAATAATAGCTTTCAGAATTTTAAAATGTCTTCCATTTTGCATTGTGATTGAACATGCTTCAGCCCAATGTTACTTGAACTCTTATAACCTTAGATAGTGTCAGGGCTCCATGACACCACTATCTCGTGATTTTTACTCTCATCTCCTTATCTGCTGATTTTTCTTCTCTTTTCCTGGAGTCTCTTTCTCTCCTCATTACATTGATGTTGATATTTTTCACAGTCTTGACCTTTCAGAACTTCTTATCTTCTCAGGCTATACCAGATATTCCTAGCTGACTCTGCTTCAAAATCCACCTGTGTAACTTCTTTAAAAAATCTAAAGAACAGTATAAATGAACAAACAAAACAGAAACCAACTCACAGATACAGAGAATTGATGGGTGGTTGCCAGAGGGGAGAGTAGTTGAGAGACTGGGTGAAAAAGGTGAAGGGGTTGAGAAGTACAGATTGGTAGTTACAAAATAGTCACAGGGATATACAGTATGATGCAGAGAATATAGTCAATAGTATTGTGATAACTATGTACAGCACCAGGTGGGTACTAGAAATATCAGAGGGAACACTTTGAAAAGCATATGATTATCTAACTATTATTTGTACAACTAAAACTAATACAAAATATTGAATACAAACTGTAATTGAAGAAAATAAAAAATGCTAACCAGACTCCATTCCTGAAAATTGTGATCAATTCTCCTTCCTTCTTTCCTTCCTTCCTTCCTTCCTTCCTCCCTCCCTCCCTCCCTCCCTTCCTTCCTTCCTTCCTTCCTTCCTTCCTTCCTTCCTTCCTTCCTTCCTTCCCTTCTTCCTTCCTTTTCCTTATTTTATTCCTTCCATCATTCCACCCTGCTTCTCTCTCATTCTCCTAAACTTTCATTCCTATCATTTCTCCCTCCCTCTCTTCTATCTAAACTGATAAATAAATATTTATTGATCACTTTATAAACATATTAGATATTGGATTTTGCACAGTGGGAATGTAACAAAGAGAAAATTTATGTGCATTGCTTTAGAAGACATTTAAAAAGCATCTAAAATTGAATATGAAATCCTCATTTTGTACCTCAGTGAAATTTTGATTACTCTACTCATGAGCATACATTTGAACCCAGATTGAGATGGCAAGGCTAGTGCCTGGGATGCTATCCCCCTAGTGTGTTTTTTTAATTGGTGAAATAATGAGGCATGTGAATCATGAGGCCAACTCTGCATAGTTTGCTAGAAAGTAGAAAAGTGTAAGTGTATAACTGAAGTCTTTACCACAATTCTGAGTTTCCCACTAACAACTCTGCAATGGAAGCAGATTTATTTCCATGAACTGGAGAAAAAAAAAACACACAAAAGTAACATGAATACCTCACACCCACTATTTAAAAAAAAATACATGAAGTTATAAGTGCTGGAGAGAATATTGAAAAATTGGAAATCTTGTACACTGTTGGTGGAATGTAGATGGTAGAAATGCTGCACTAAACAGTAGGATGGTTCTTTGAAAAATTCAAAACAGAACTCTATCCAGCAATCCCACTGATAGGCATATATCCAAAAGAATGGAAAGAAAGGTCTTAAACAAATACTTGCACACTCATGACCATAGGAACCTTATTTACAATAGTGAAGAGGTGAAAACAACCCAAATGTTCATCAATAGATAAATGGATAAATAAAATTCAGCATACAAACAATTGAATATTATTCAGCCTTAAAAATGAAGATCCCAGCCAGCATGGCTCAGTGGTTGAGTGTCAACATATGAACTAGGAGGTCACAGCTCGATTTCCAGTCAGGGGGCATGCAGGAGGCAGTCCATCAGTGATTCTCTCTCACATCAATGTTTCTATCGCTCCCTTCATCTCTCTAAGATCAATAAAAACATATTTTTTAAAAGATGCTGAAATCATTACTGTGTGCCTAGCATAAAGCACGGGATCTAGTGTAGAGCAAGTACCCAATAAATATTTGCTGAATTAATGAATTAATTAATCTAGAACAATTTTTGAAAATGACAGACTTAGATCTAAGTTTGTCATTATACAAAACACTTTCCCATGAACCATCTCATTTGGTTACACATTTTATAAGTAAAATAGGCAAGGCTTGAACTCAAATATTTTATACAAAGCCCAGAGCTTTTCCTGAGTGTATATATTGACTCATCTGATGGTTTGTCTATGACATAAGGTGAAATATTAGAAACAATTTAAAATTTTCTCATTCTTTTGTCCAAGGGGTAGGTAAAGCAGTTACATCTATTGAATTATTTAGGAAGATGAACAGACTTCAGCAGAATTTTATAGACCTAAAGGACTTTATCAAAGTAAATCCATCCTATCTAATAATAGACAAACATGGTAATTGACTGTACCTTCGCTATGCCTCCCATTGGCTAATCAGCACAATATGCAAATTAACCGCCAACAAAGATGGCGGCTAATTTGCATGCTGCAAGCAGGGCAGGACAGCGCCATCCCACCTGCCCCTCCGCCATCTGGGCCTGCTATTTGAGACCTAGAGTGGAGGGGTGGGACGGCGCCATCCTGCCTGCCCTGCCACCATCCGGGCCTGCTATCTGCGACCTGGGGTGGTGGTCGTCCATGTGCAACCCAACCCGGGGTGGCCGGGTGGGGCAGCAGTGATCGTCCGGCCCGCCCAGGCATCCCGTGTGTGACCCGACCTGGGGCGGCGCCCCAACCCCTGGATCGGCCCTGCCGTGTGCCGACCCAGGAAGGCAGGGCCGGCACCGAGGGATTGGGCCTGCCATCTGCCACCCGGGGAGCAGGACTAAGCCAGCAGGTGGTTATCTCCCTAGGGGTCCCAGACTGTGATAGAGCACAAATGGGGCTGAGAGACACCCCCCCAACCTCCCTCCCCCGCCAGTGCACAAAATTTGTGCACCGGCCTCTAGTCCTATATAATAAAACCCTAATATGCAAATCAACTGAACTGCACAATGACTGGTTGCTATGATGCACACTGACCACCAGGGGGCATATGCTCAATGCAGGAGCTGCCCCGTGCTGGTCAGTATGCTCCCACAGGGGGAGCACTGCCCAGCCAGAAGCCGGGCTCATGACTGGCGAGCACAGCGACAGTGGTGGGAGTGCTAAGGACCCCTCGGGGGGTCCCGGACTGTGAGAGGGCACAGATCGAGCTGAGGAACAACCTCCCAGTGTACAAATATTGTGCACCAGGCCTCTAGTTCTAACATAAAATAGGATTAAATTAGCCATTTATTTTAAAGCAAATTTGTGATCTATATTGGCTAACATATTGGATCTTCAGTGTGTTAAAGAGAGTAGTGCCAAGCATTGCTAAAGTCCTTACCTTTGATGTTAAAAGATCCTTCACCTCCCTCAGTAACTCTTTATCATAATCTTTTGAAATTGTCCTTGGTAATCTTCTTAGTAGGATTTATTAAATGTATATCTATTAAATGCATGTCTTTAGTTGATCTTTAAAGCTCAATGAAAATGTTATTAAAGTATTTTTTCCAATCAGACAATTAAATAGAATGAGGCTCTGGCTAGTTTCTCAGTGGTTAGAGCATCAGCATGCAGATAAAGGGTTGCGGGTTTGTTTCCTGGTTAAGGGCACATATCTCCATTGCAGGTTCCCCAGCACTAGTAGGGGTGCATGGTGAGTCAACCAATTGATGTCTCTCTCATTCTCTCTCTCCCCCTCCTCCCTTCATTCCACTCTTTGTAGAAATCAATGGGAAAAATATCCTCGGGTGAGGATTATATATATTTATGTCCAAAAGAATGGAAAGAAGGTCTTTAAGAAATATTTGCATCTTATATAATAAAAGCCTAATATGCAAATTTTCCCCTCAACCAGCGTTCCACTGGGAGTTCAACATCTCAACAAGTCACTATGATGCGCACTGACCACCAGGGGGCAGACACTCTAACCAATAGTTTAGCTTGCTATGGGCACTGGTGGGCTGGACTGGAAAGTGAGGTGTGAAGTGAGAGCTGTCAGGAAGTTCCCAGGGTTTGGCCTGAGCCCCAGGCAGAGTTGGGCAGGGGCGGGAGCCAGGAGGGACTGGGTGGCATGAGAGGCTGCTATGCAGGATCTGAAAGCCAGGGACTGTGCAGCCCTCCACAGCCTGTGGCATTCTCAGTGCGCAATTTATAATCTTCAGAGCTGCTTCTTTTTATTTGTTAAATTTCACTAACTACTCCAGGAGAGAGGAGAGCACCATGCGGGGGGGCGGGGGGGGGGGGATGGGCCAGGCGCACCTGCCAGAGGCCAAGGGGTGGTATTGGGCTCCCAGGGATGCAGCAGAGAGGGGGGCGGGGCTGAGTCAGAGAAACCAAGTCCAAAACTTGAAAAGAAGTAGGAGGCAGGAAGGGGCAGAGTGTGACAGGTGTGCAGGAGCCTAGAAAAGCTGTTGGGAGGGGCAGCCAAGGAGCCCAGTGCCTCTACCATGGGACAGGCTTCACGTTCCTCCCTCCTCCTCCCCGTGACCTGTCACCCCAGCTCTCCTCTTAGGCCCCACCTGGGCTGACCCTGCACAGCCCCGCCTGCACTGCCTGGCCTGCCCCACACAGCCCACCCCACCCCCAGCAGCCCTGACAGCCCTGCCCTGCCTCACACAGCCTTTGGGAAGTTCCACCCCCAGAGGAGAAAGGGGGAGGCTGCAGATAGGAGGTCGCAGAAGGAGGGGGCAGAGCAGGGCCCACCAAGTTAGATGGAGGGGAGGCAGGGCGAGACCCTACAGGACAGGGGACAGAGATGGGGAGGGAAGGAGGGCTGTGCAGAAGCATCACCCTTGGTTGAAATAGAAATCCTGACCCCATTTTACAGACCCCAGCAGAGAGTGTGTGTGAGGAGGGCGGGGGGCGAAGACAAAAGAGGATGTGAGGGGAAGGGGACTGGATGGATGGAGAGCAGCAAAGTTTGATTCATGGCCTATTTATTTTTATTTTTGTTATATTTTTATTGATTTCAGAGAGGAAGGCAGAGGGAGAGAGAGATAGAAACATCAATGATGAGAGAGAATCGATCTGCAGCCTCCCACACGCACTCTACTGGGGATTGAGTCTGCAACCCAGGAATGTGCCCTTGACTGGAATCGAACCCAGGACCCTTCAGTTCACAGGCCGCGGCTCTATCCACTGAGCCAAACCATCTAGTGTGACCCATGGCCTATTTAAAACCGCTGCAATAAGCTGAGCAGGGGTCTTACCATGATGGAGTTACCTGATAATGAGGGTGTCTCTCCTAATGTTGGGGTAATCAGAACTGCAGCAAAGTAAAGACACACCCATGGAGCCTGCAAAGGGTTTCCACAAACACGATGCAATTTACTCCGTGTGGCAGCTGAAGAGGGTGAGCAGAGCCTTGGAAGGGCATGAGGTCTCCAAAACCAGGGGCTGGAGGGAAAGTGTGTGCCGAGAATTCCATGCCGTGAGTTACAATCTCTATATATAAAAACTTAACATGCTAAGTGTCCGAAGGAGTGGTCGACCAACTGGTCACTATGATGTGCACTTACCACCAAGGGGCAGATGCTCAGACCAGTAGGTTAGCTTGCTGCTGGGGTCTGGCAGATTCATACACAGGTGGAGTCCCTAGGCCTGGCCAGAGATCAGGGCCAATAGAGGCTTGGCCAGCTGGGGGGAGGGTACATGGGAGGTTGGCTGGCTGGCCGGGGGGAGGAACCACAGGACATCAGGGGGCCAACTGGCCCCGCACATCAGGCTGACTGGGGAGGGCAGCTGACTGTGGGCAGGGACCAGGGGACACTGGCTGGCTGTGGGAGGTTGGTTGTGGGAGCACACTGATCACCAGGAGGCAGCTCCTGCATTGAGTGTCTGCCCCTTGGTGGTCAGTGTGCATCATAGCAACTGGTCAACCCTTCGTTTCAGTTGTTTGGTCGTAACAGTCGCTTAGGCTTTTATATGTATAGACTAGTGGCCCAGTGTATGAAATTCGTGCACATTAAAAGGGAATTAATTAGAAGAAACATTTTAATAATGCTTTTTGCCCTTTCTCTATAATAGAAGTGTCAGAGATGAAAGAAAATTAGTAAAATGTATATAAAATCTCCCTCCTGTCAGAGTCTGAGAGTGCTGTGGGACCTAGAGTCAAGTCCCCGCCCACCACCCACATGCATTTTGAAAATGCAGAAGACCCATACCCGGCCGGCCCCACCCCCATTGGGTGAGACCCAGATCCAGCTGGCCCCACCCCCGTCAAGCCCCTCCGGGTAGGGGCACAGCCTCAGGTCCCCCAGCCTGGCGCCAGGGGAGGGGGTGCAGCCTGAGGTCCCCTGTCAAGCCTTGCCAAGCAAGGGGTATGGTCTGAGGTCCCCTGTCAAGCTCCGCAGGGTGGGGGGCATGGCTTGAGGTCTCCCAGCCTGAAGCTGGGGTGGGGGTGCAGCCTGAGGTACTCCAACCTGCTGCTGTGAAGAGGGTCACGGCCTGAGGTTCTCCCATCAAGTCCAGCCCAACCCCTCACCCCCTCCACACCTGCAGCATCATGTCAGCACTGAACAGGGATGCATACAGGCAGTGTCACGTCCCTAGCCTGGGATACAGGCAGGCAACTTCACCTCAGCGCTGGGCAGGGACACACACAGGCAGATTGACTTTAGCACTGGGGGCGGAAGTCCCCACCCCTGACCCGCCCACAGACTGGGTGTGACTAGGACACCATAACAGACAAATTAGCATATTACCTCTTTATATGTATAGATACTAGTATATATATATATATATATATATATAGCCAGAATTAAAATCAATGTCACATCTTAAAAATAATTACAACCTTTCATCAAATCAAATAATCATGCAAACATCAATTAAACTTCTAATATGTACTAATAAATTTGCCTAGCACAGATAGAAATAAAATAAGCTTTGTCAGTGTGAAGATGCCATTCTAACTCATCATCTACACTAATAAAAGACAAAGATGCCGTTCTAACTCATCATCTACACTAGTAAAAGACAAAGATGCTAATTGACCATACCTTCACTATGCCCACCAGCCAATCAGAAGAGTATGCAAATTAACCCAACAAAGATGGCAGTTAATTTGCATACACAGGCGCTCAGCAAAGACTGAAGACAGTGTAGAAGAAAGCAAAGCACTGCAGAAGGGAGCCAAGCGGCAGAGAAGGGAACAGATCAGAGGTAGCAGTGACAGGAGCAGAGCTGAGGCAGCGGACACGGGAGGGAGCTGAGGTGGTGGGGAAGGGAGGGAGCCGAGGTGGCGGGGAAGGGAGGGAGCCAAGGCTGTGGAGATGGGAGGGAGCGAAGTCTGCCTCAGGGTTCACTCCCTTCTCTGCTTTGCTCTGGCCTCAGGAAGCCCTGTTGTTGCAGGAATAGGCCTGAGGAAGCCCTGTTCTTGCAGGAATCTTCCTGCAACGAGCCTCTAGTAGTATATATAAATACTTTTTATAGTTCTTGGCAAGTAGTAGGTACTAAAAAATATTAACACAATGTATATATAAAATATGACAAATTTGTGCCACCTACCCTTGAAAATATTTCAGCATACAATATTTGAACCTACAGGTATCTATTTTGAACTAATGGACAAACACATGTTCCACAGTTGTGCATGAGCATTTGTGGAGCCACTGGACCAACACAGTAGAGTGAATGAGGTATGATGAGATATAGAAAACACTGTGACATATGGCTTTGCACAGAAGCGATAGATAGGGTTGTGAAAAAGAAAAGTTATTCAGGTGTATTCAGGGTTCTCACAATGCTGACTGAAGAAGTGTCCATTTCTCCAATGTATCCTTTTGGAAAAAAAATGAGTTTATGGAATGTGGACACTGCTCATTTGCAGAGTTCAAATTTCATATATTTTACTTTGCGTCATTCTGTGAATTCTTTGAACCAAAGGGAGATTCTTGCACAGAATCATGACTTAGTTGGTGCTTCATATGTATTGTAGAATAAATAAAACTGAGTCTAATAAAATTGCTGCTCTTAACCCCAAGAGACAAAAGGAGACTTTCAGAAAGCTCTCTATCCCCATCTTGTGGTCATCATGTGCACTTGACACTCAACCCAAGAAATAATGACAGGGAGTATAATTCAATTTTACAGGTGGGTGAAAGGAGAAAAAAAGTGTGGAAAATGGGGGTGAAGAGCAGCAAATGTTCTCTAAGGGAAGGACTGGTTCCCACCTTTGTGTCTCTGACCTAGGACTTGATGGGTATACTGACTCACAAGCAGGGGCATTAATAGCCTTTTCTCTACTTACAAAGGCACATCTCTGGGCTGGAGCTAAGCTGAGAAAGTCACTTATTTCAAGGAGTTTAGGCCATCCAAGAACTCAAAGAACAAGGCCCAGGTAAGGCCCTGCCATATCTTTCTAATGACAATGCTAAGCAATTGAGGTGGAGGTGAGGAATTGATCTGCTATATCACAACTGCATGAAAACAAGAGGACTTGATTTGAAAATAACAAGATTGAGAAAACATATGGTGCTGGTCTTGAAATAGAAGGGATATGTTGCATGGAGACTTGTTCAATCCATCCTTAAATTTTTATTTGTCCTACCTACTCATATTCCTCAAAAGAGGAGACATTTTACATTTTGTTTATTCACCATCCATAAAAATGAATGAAGTATTGATATATGTTACTATACAAATAAACATTTAAAACATAATGCTAAGTGTAAGAAGTCACACACAAATGTTACACATGATATAATTTCATTTATATGAGTAGGGAGATATATAGGAACAAAATATAGATAAACAGAGTTTCCAGTATGGGTAAGGAGTTGGCAATGAGTGCTTAATGGGTATGGAGCTACATTTTGGGTTATGAAGAGTTCTAGAATTAGATAGTGGTGATTGTTGCAAAACTTTGTGAATATACTGAAAACTACTGAATCATGCACTCTAAAAGAAATAACTTTATGGTATCTGAATTATAAATCATTTTTTAAAGAAAATGCAGGAGATACAAGGAAATTTTGGATCAGAAAATACTAAGAATCCAATAATATACTGTCAGGTCTGTCTCAACCAGAGCATAGCAACAAACAACACCAAGGTTATGTAGATAACTGGAATGAAAAACTGTTGAGGAAATGCTAGGCACAGTTGAGGAAGCCAGGCAAAAAGTCCATAGTCAAAAAAATTGGAAACTCTAAATAGGAAATGGGAAAAAAATAGGTAATTACTGACACCTTATTATGAGAGTCCAAAATATAAATTAAAATAGATAGCTAACATATACTGAGTGCTTATTATGTACCAGTTATTGTTCCAGGTGTTTTAGAAATATAGATATATTTTTTTATTGTTTAAAATATTATATATGTCTCCTTTTGCCCCGATTGATTCCCTCACCACTCCTGCCCCCCAGGACAAGCCCCCACTGTCCCAGTGTCCGAGTCCATTGGTTATGCTAATATGCATACTTACAAGTACTTTGGTTAATCTCTTACCTGCCCATCTCTGGTTGTCTCTGAGGTAGGACTGTCTGTTCAGTGTTTCTTTGTCTCTGGATCTATTTTTGTTCATAGGTTTATGTTGTTCATTATATCCCACATATGAGTGAGATCATGTGCTATTTATCTTTCTTCGACTGCATTATTTCGCTTAGCATAATGCTCTCCAGGTCTATCCATGCTGTTGCAAATGGTAAAATTTCTTCTTTTTTATAACAGCATAGTATTCCATTGTGTAGCTGTACCACCGTTTTTGTTTTTATTTTTTTTATTGTCTAAAGTTTTACATGTCTCCTTTTTCCCCAGTTGAGAGCCCCCCCTCCTGCCATTCCCATCCTGGGCAAGCCCCCACCGCCCGAGTGTCTGTGTCCATTGGTTATGCTAATATGCATGCATACAAAGCCTTTGCTTGCTCTCTAACACCCCCTCCCCTGCCATTTGTCTCTGGATCTATTCTTGTTCATCAAATTATGTTGATCATTATATCCCACATATGAGTGAGATCATGTGCTATTTATCTTTCTCCAACTGGCTTATTTCTCTTAGCATAATGCTCTCCAGTTCATTCCATGCTGTTGCAAATGGTAAAAGTTCCTTCTTTTTTATAGTGGCATAGCATTCCATTGTGTAAATGTACCACAGTTTTTAATCCACTCATCTGCTGATGGGCACTTAGGCTGTTTCCAAATCTTAGGTATTATAAATTGTGCTGCTATGAACATAGGGGAGCATATATCCTTTCTGATTGGTGTTTCTGATTTTTAGGGATATATTCCCAGAAGTGGGATTACTGGAAAAAATGGGAGTTCCATTTTTAATTTTTTGAGGAATCTTCATATTGTTTTCTACAGTGGCTGCACCAGTCTGCATTCCCACCAGCAGTGCACAAGGGTTCCTTTTCCTCCACATCCTCTCCAGCACTTGTCCTTTGTTGATTTGTTGATGATAGCTATTCTGACAGGTGTGAGATGGTATCTCATTGTCGTTTTGATTTGCATCTCTCTGATAATCAGTGACTTTGAGCGTGTTTTCATATGTCTCTTAGCCTTCCTGATGTCCTCTTTTGAAAAGTGTCTATTTAGGTCCTTGCCCATTTTTAATTGTATTGTTTAACTTCCATTTGTTAAGTTGTATGAGTTCCCTGTAAATGTTGGAGATTAAACCCTTATTGGAGATAACATTGGCAAATATGTTCTCCCATGCAGTGGCCTTTCTTGTTGTTTTGTTAATGGTTTCCTTTGCTGTGCAGAAGCTTATTGTTTTGATGTAGTCCCATTTGTTTATTTACTCCTTAGTTTCCATTGCCCTGGGAGCTGTATTGGTAAAGATATTGCTACCACATATGTCTGATACTTTGCTGCCTATGTATTCTAAAATTTTTATGGTTTCCTGTCTTACATTGAAGTCCTTTAACCATTTTGAGTTTATTTTTGTGTATGGTGTAATTTGGTGATCTAGTTTCATTTTATTGCATGTATATGACCAATTTTCCCAGCACCATTTATTGAAGAGACTGTCTTGACTCCATTGTATGCTCTTGCCTCCTTTGTCAAATATTAATTGAGCATAATGGCTTGGGTCAATTTCTGGGTTCTCTGTTCTGTTCCATTGGTCTATCTTTCTTTTCTTGTGCCAGTACCAGGCAGTTTTGAGAACAGTGGCTTTGTAATACAGCTTGATATCTGGTATTGTGATCCCTCCAACTTTGTTCTTCTTTCTCAGGATTGCTGTAGCTGTTCGGGGTCTTTTTTTTTTCTAAATAAATTTTTGGAGAGTTTGTTCTAGGTCTGTGAAATATTAAATTGGTAACTTAATAGGTATTGTATTGAATCTATCAATTGCTTTGGGTAGTATAGACATTTTCATTATGTTGATTCTATGAATCCATCTACACGGCATGTTTGTTCATCTGTTTATGTCTTTATCTCGTTTTTCAATGTCCTATAATTTTCTGAGTACAGGTCTTTTACCTCCTTAGTTAAGTTTATTCCTAGGTATCTTAATATTTTTGGTGCAATGGGAAATGGAATTGTTTTGGGTTTTTTTTTAGTTTCTCTTTCTGTGAGTTCATTATTGGTATATAAAAAAGCCATAGTTTGATGGGTGTTAATTTTATATCCTGCTACATTGCCGAATTCATTTATTAAGTCTAGTAGTTTTTTGATGGAGTCTTTGGGGTTTTCTATGGAGGGCGTTCTGGGGCTGTGGTCTCCTCTCCACGTCCTGCATGGAGGGGAAGACTTGAACCAGTTTGAGCAAGCTAAGAGGTGCTTTCTGGATTAAAGAATAATGAAAGACAGACATAAAATAGATCAAAAGCTTGGGTGGGGTGTGGTGCCTGCCCTCTGGAGGGACAGAGCACACACAGAGAGCTCCAGCTCAGAACGCTGTTTATTACATAGTCGAATTACAGGAAGTTACATCATATCTGGGTGGGCCTTTGACATCATGAGTTCCATCCCCTTAACACTGGGCTGGAGAGTCAGACTGAGTGGCATCCAGTCTTTGACTGGTCCCGCCCTCAGGGAGCGGCTCTGCCTTCCCAGAGTCCCAGCTGACATAAATTAAGCTAACTGTATTCTAACGGCCCTTAACAGTTTTCTATGTACAATATCATGTCATCTGCGAATAATGAGAGTTTTACTTCTTCTTTTCCAATTTGGATGCTTTTTATTTCTTCTTGTCTGACTGCTATCGCTAGCACTTCAAGCACTATGTTAAAGAGGAATGGTGAAAGTGGGCATCCCTGTCCTGTTCCTGTTCTTAGGGAAAATGGTTTTAGTTTTTGCCCTTTGAGTATAATGTTGGCTATAGGTTTGTCATATAAGGCTTTTATTATGTTGAGGTATGATCCCTCTATTTCCACTTTGCTGAGAGTTTTGTTTTTTTTTTATCAAAAAAGAGTGTTGGGTTTTGTCAAAAGCTTTTTTCTGCATCAACTGATATGATTATGTGATCTTTGTCTCACAATTTGTTTATGTGATGTATCACATTTATTGATTTGCCAATATTGTACCATCCTTGCATCCCTGGAATAAATCCCACTTGGTCATGGTGTGTGATCTTTCTAATGTAATGCTGGACTCGATTTGCTATAAATTTGTTGAGGATTTTACCATCTATGTTCATCGGGGATATTGGTCTGTAATTCTCTTTCTTTGTGGTGTATTTATCTGGTTTTGGAATTAGGGTAATTCTGGCTTCATATAAAGAGCTTGGAAGTGTGTCTTCCTCTTGAATTTTTTGGAATAGTCTGAGGAGGATAGGTTTTACTAGTTCTTCTTTGAATTTTTGGTAGAACTCCCTAGTAAAGCCATCTGGACCAGGGCTTTTGTTTGCTGGAAGATTTTTTATTACTGCTTCAATTTCCTTGGTAGTTATTGGCCTATTCAGGTTATTTATTCTTCCTGATTGAGTTTTGGAAGCTTGTATTTTTCTAAGAATATGTCCATTTCCTCTAGGTTGTCCAGTTTTTTTTGGAGTAGAGTTGTTTGTAGTATTTTTTTAATACTGTATTTTTCTTGTTATTTCACCTCTTTCATTTCTGATTTTGTTTATGTCAGTCTTCTCTCTTTGTTTCTTGGTGAGCCTGGCTAGAAGTTCATCAATCTTGTTTATCCTTTCAAAGAACCAGCTCTTGGTTTCATTCATCTTTTGTATTATATTCTTGGACTCTATGAAGTTTATCTGCTCTGATTTTTATTATTTCCTTCCTTCTGCTTGCTCTGGACTTTTCTTATTGCTCTCTTTTTAATTCTTTAAGTTGCAAAGTAAGATAACTTCTTACCAGTTTTTCCTGTTTTTTTGAGGTAGGCCTGTAGAGCTATGAACTTCCCTCTCAAGACTGCTTTCACTGTGTCCTATAGACTTTGGATTGTTGTGTTTTCATTGTCATTTGTTATCAGGATGCTTTTTATTTCTTCTTTGATCTCTTTGGTAACCCAATCATTTTTTTTAATAGCATGCTATTTAGCCTCCAAGTGTTTGATTTTTTCATTGTTTTTATTGTAGTTGATTTTTAATTTTATGCCATTGTGATCTGAGAAGATGCGTGATATGATTTCAGTCTTCTTGAATTTGAAGATACTTGCCTGTGTCCCAATATGTGGTCTATCTTTGAAACTGTCCTGTGTGCACTTGAGTAGAATGTATATTCTGTAGCTTTGGGGTGAAATGTTCTGAAGATGTCAATCCATCGGATCTAGTGAGTCATTTAGGATTGATGTTTCTTTGCTGATTTTTTGTTTAGACGATTTATCCAATGGTGTCAATAGGGCATTAAAGTCCCCTACTATGACTGTATTGCTGTCAATATCTCCCTTGATATCCTCCAGAAGTTTTTTGATGTATTTGGGCGCTCCTGTATTGGGCGCATACATGTTTACCACAGTTATATCCTCTTGTTCAATTGCTCCCTTTAGTATTATGAAGTGGCCTTCCTTATCTTTCGTTATGGTCTTTACTTTGAGGTCCATTTTGTCAGATATAAGTATTGCTACCCCAGCTTTTTTTTTTTTTTCATTTCCATTTGCCTGAAAAACCTTCTTCCATCCCTTCACCATCAACCTGTGTGAGTTCTTTGTTCTGAGGTGGGTTTCCTGTAGACAGCAGATATGTGGGTCATGTTTTCTTATCCATTCAGCTACCCTATGTCTTTTTTATTGGAGCATTTAATCTATTATCATTTAAGGTTATTATTGGTAGGTACGTGTTTGTCACCATTTTTATTATTTATGCCTGTCTTCCTTCTTCCCTACCTATTTCTTTCTTTTTTTTTTTTTTTTTTAGAGCAGTCCCTTTAGAATTTCTTATGTTGCTAGATTGGTGGTAATAAACTCCCTTAACCCTTTTTTGTCTCTGAAGCTCCTTATTTCACCTTCATTTTTGAATGATAGCCTTGCTGGGTATAGTATTCTTGGATTCAGTCTCTTGTTTTGCATCACTTTGTATATTTCATTCCATTCCCTTCTGGCCTGATGCGTTTCTGTTGATAAATCAGTTCATATTCTAATGGGAGATCCCTTATAGGCAACTTTCTGTCTCTTACTGACAGCCTTTAAGATTTTTTTGTCATTGGTGTTTCTGAATCTAATTATGATGTTTCTTGGCATAGGTCTTTTGGGGTTCATCTTTTTTTGGGACTCTGTGTACTTCTTGGACTTGTATGAGTTTTTTCCCCAATATCAGGGAAGTTTTCTGTCACTATTTCTTCAAACAGGTTTTATATTCTTTGCTCAGTTTCCTCTCCTTCTGGCACCCCTATTATGCGGATGCTGTTTCGTTTCATGTTTTCCCAAAGCTTCTTTAGGCGCTCCTCATGTTTTTTAAGGTTTTTTTTTCCAGTTGTTGCTCTGCTTGGTGTTTTTTTCCTAACTTGTCTTCTAGCTCATTAATATGGTCCTCAGCTTCTTCTAGTCTACTGTTGAGGCTTTCTATTGTGTTCTTTATTGCACCTATGTCATTCTTTATTTCTTCTGGTTCTTCATCATTTCCTCTGGATTCTTACACATGTTATTGAATTTGCTTTCCATCCTTTACAGTGTGCTTATAACCATTTCTCTGATTTTTTTTTTCTAAAAAATTGCTTGCTCCATTTTGTTTACTTCCTTTTCTGGTAATTCCTCCTTCTTTTTCATATGGGAGCTTTTTCTTTGTCTCCCCATTGTTGCTCCTCTCAGGGTGTCTGGTTATGTGGCTCACTCTCTACCATGTTGACCGAAAGGCACAAGATACACCTCAACAAGACATGACACAGAGGGAACTAAACACAAATGTATTCACAAAACGAATAACCCAAATAAAGGTGACCACCAGAGAAAAGAGAATTAGGGGAGAGGAAAGCGCACATAAATGATATTGAGAAAGGGAAAAAAAGGTAAAAGATAAAAGAAAATGAAGAAAAAGAAGGGAAAATATACATATATGGGGAGAAAACTCCACAAAACAAACAAATAAACCAAAAAATGCAAACAACAAACATCCAGAAAAAAAGTGGGGGGACTGAATCTGAAGAGGCAGAGCTTCTTTCCAGAAGGTCAGGTAAAGGAATTTAATGAATGGGGAATGGCCCCAGTTCAGCCTAAAGGAGGTAGAAAGAGAATGAGAGAATGAGTGGATAAGAAGAAAAGTAAAAAACAAAATAATCAATATAAATAAATCAGTAAATGATTTAAAAATAAAAGTGTCCCCTTTCTTTAATCTATGTATCTATATATTCATCTATTTTTGGAAAAGGAACATATAGTAGAGAGCAATTAGGCTTGAGTTTGGTGAGTGAAACTAATTAAGCAATTAGGAGAAGAAGAGAGCAAGTGAGGAGAGGAAAAACAAAAGCATTTAAAAAATTGGCTAACGAAGAAAGAGAGAAGAGAAGGGTGCATGAACTTGGATCAGGAGAGAGGAAATTAGATATATGAATAAGCCAAGAGAGAGTGCTATAATAGTAATGCATCAATAAAGCTGATAAAGAAGATCAATTTTTAACAAGGAGTAAAAATAAAGGAGAGAGAAAATGTAAAGCAGGAACAGGAGAAGAGAAACAGAATGAAAAAGGGAGAAGTGAGAAAGAAAAGGTTGGCAAAAAGGAATAACATGAGATAAAGTAAAATAATGATAAAAAAAATAAAAATAGAATGTAGAACACTAATCCAGAAAAAAATCAAAGGTTAAAAAAATATAATAATAAATGAAAATAAAATAAAGAAAAAAGATTTTTTTCCTTTTCTTTCTTAAATTAAGTAAAAGATAAAAAATAAAAAAAGTGAAGTAGTGAAGTTCATTATCTTCAGCTGAGTTTTAATGTCCCATGGGGGCTGGTTTAAGACCCCTCTCTACTGCTCTGTCTGCCACCTCTCAGCTTCCTGTTAGGTATTCAGCACCCTGTTGAATTTCCCAGTGAACCACCACTCTTCTGTGTCTATGTCCACAGCCTTGGTTGCAAGTAGGTGGAATCAATCTGCCCACTCTGTTTTTTCTGCCTGCTTTTTCTGCCAAAATTCATTCAAGAAGTAATTTTGATAGAAAACACAGGTTTATAATTAAAAATTGTAAATTTTTTATTGATTCATAAAGTATACAGTATATTATGTATAGAATAGCATATCAGGTAAATGGCCTCCACGGCTTTGCTGGCACATACGCACTCATTTGTTGAAAATTTCCATGACCGTTTTGCATAAATGTGGCTGAGTTTCACTGATACAGAGATCAATTTCCTCCTTCAAGGCATGGGTGGTCGTGGGCTTGTTGGCATAAACCTTAGACTTCAAAAAACCCCAAAGAAAAAAGTCCAACGGCATTAAATCAAATAATCTGGGCGGCCAATTCTGATAACCAAAACGGGAAATTATACGACCAGGAAATGACTCATGCAGTAATTGAATTGTTTCTCCGGCTGTATAGCCTGGGGCACCGTCTTGTTGAAACCACATGTTGTCCACATCAATATCTTGCAATTTAGGCTCAAAAAACTGGATTATCATGTAGCGATAGCGAGCACCATTACCTATTTCTGACACAGCCTCTAGGTGGCAATGTTGCTGTATTTGTTTCCTGGACTAAATGGCCCCTCAACCCAGTCCCCAAGGGTTCCCAGGGGGTATTCAAAATCTTTGTTTCCCTGCTGAGCTCAAGGCTGGGTGCAGCTGCAATGCTAGGAAGAGCTGGTTGTGACTAGACTGTCTCAGAGCTAGATTCCTAGTCACCTCTCCCTGCTTTGCTCCCCAGCCTCCACAAAATCACCTCAACCTGCACTGCAGCCTCAGTGAGTGTTTGAAATTGAAAGATCCTATGTACAGGGTTTAGCAAGTAAAAGCAAGGAAAATTTAAAGACACAGCAACTGTGCTGCTGCGCGTCTGTACCCTGGACATCCTCATGTAGAGCTTTGCGAGTATCCGTGATAAGTGTGATGATTAGAGACAGGAAGCCTCATTGATATGTGATAGCCTCCAAAGGCCATCCTGTCATCCCATATACTGTCTAATCTCCTGAGTGGTAACTTGATGCACAAGAATACCTCTCAGTATAACAAAAAGACAGAATGTCTTAAATGCTACTGGGACTTTTGGGCTAATTGAAATGCTGTTCATAGACAACTACAGAAAAGGAATAAATAACTGTATTATTTCTCACATTATTCCAAGTAATGTGAGAAACAATCATTCTTATCTCCCCCATCACACCTGGATTCAATATCTAAAGTTCAGCCTTTTCTCTATAACTTCTTGTTGCCGAAGCTTCTACCTTGTTCCATCCTAAGCCTTGACTTTATGTGAGAGGCTTACATTATCCCTTTCCTTGTAAATAAACAAAACACTATGTTATTACCAATTGATGTGCAACACTACACCTACTCTTTAGTTCTCAAGCCATATGTGAGCCTTCCCAATTCCTAACACTCTCTTTACCAAATATCTGCCCCTCACTTTCTCTCTGAAACACACCCTATTCCTCATCTTATAGGAAATCACTTTTTTAAGACATATTACCAAATAAGTTATAAATCAGATATCCCTAAACCTAACATTCAAGCTGCCTATAATCTTCAACTTATCTCTCATCTTCTACCCACTGAATCCCTCAGCTTTTATTGCCATTTACTTTTTAAATAAAATTTTTAAATTTTTTAGAATAAATTTATATTTACAAAATGTTGCAAAAATAGTACAGAGAGTTCCCATATCTCCTTATCCATTTTCCCCTATTGTTAATATCTTACATTAGTATGGTTCATTTGCCATAATTAAGGAACTGATACTGATACATCATTATTCATTAAAGTCCACACTTTATTCAAATCTCCTTAGTTTTGACCTAATGTCCTTTTTATTCCAGGTTCCTATTCAGGATATCATATTACACTTAGTCATCATGTCTCCTTGGTTTCTCTTGTCTGTGACAGTTTCTCAGACTTTCCTTGCTTATGATTAACTTGATCATTTTGCAAAATATTGGTCAGGTAATTTGTATAATGCTCATATATTGGGATTTGTCTGTTGTTTATTTTCATGATTAAATGGGAATTAGTGATTTTGAGGAGGAACATCACAGAGGTAAAGTGCCATTTTTCATTACATCATATCAAGGATACATACTGTTGTCAACATAAGAAGCATCCAAACCTATCAAAATTTTCTATGAGTCAAACTGATGACAATTGCAGGAAAGCAAAATGTCAACAGATTGAGAAAATGATTCAGAGAATGGTAGTTTTGCACCTTACTTTATACATCAGAATCAAAGGGCATGACATAAGGGGGTTACATGAAATTTATTGGTGATAGATAAGGGAGGCAGGAGAAAGCAAGAGGGGGAGGAGAATCTCTGATCTATATTATAAAAGGCCAGTGGCCGGAATGCAGAAACGCTGGAATGACCAAAGGACCGGTCACCAGGAGGTGCATGAAGCACCACTTGGTCCCTCCCCTGTAGCCTGTTTGGCACTTGCGCAGTGGGTTGGGGCTCACAGCTCCCACAGTGCAGTGGGACTTGGGGCTTGTGCGGCATGAGCACCGGGCGGGGCTCATGGCTCTCACGTCTCTTGCGGCTCATGCAGTGCGGAGGGGCTCACACTGGGCTCTCAGCTCGCTTGGCACGGTGGCTCGCAATGGTGAGCTACTTGCGCACGGCGGGTCTGGGTCTTGCACGATTTAACGCGCGCTGGGCCTCTAGTATAGGATAAAAAGTAAAACTAATAGACACACATTTCTTTTACATTAGTGGATAGTTAGCAGTCAAAAATCAACATGATAATAACAATGAGGAGATTTGTAGTCTCTGCTCTGGAAAGGTGGTTGTGCTTTGAGGCCAGTGGGGGGGGGGGGGGTGGAGGGAGTCACTTTGATAGTCCAAAGTCACTGTTATTAGGTATGTATATCATAGATGCAAAAAAAGACAACAGACAAGCTCAGTTAAGGTAAAGGTTGATCTTTGATCTTTGTTATGGAAAAATACCAGCCTGAGACATGACTACCTGCCATGAACTGCTTCTAGTTAGATAGTTTCCATTGTACACCATTCTATGTGGTTATGTTAGGTCTCTGAATTTGTAAGGCTGCCATGCAGGCCTCCCCTGAGTTTGTGAGGTTTAGTATGTGGCCCATTTTTCATCTGCACTGTCAACATAACTTAGTGTTAAAGTTAACCTTGATCACCTGGCTTTTTGGAAGAAAGTCACTATGAGCCGCTAGCACTTAAAGAGTAGAGAGTTATGCTCTCCCTCCTTGAAAGTTGAATATATAAATTATTTGACATTGTTTTGCATGGGATATTTGTCTATTTTCTTTCATTTGTTCAAATATGGATTCATAGATACATGTATTTTATGCTTTAGGTTATAATCCAATACTAAATTTTGTTGCTGAAATTCTAGCTTTGTCAGTGAGAGCTCTTTCTGTTGGTTCCTATGTCCCTTTGACAAACACCCATCTATATGATTTTCTGAAGTACTTTCATATTTTCTGGCACTACAAGATACTTCAGGTTCATCTTGTATATTTCCTGCCCTGGTCCTAGAAATAGCTAATTCTCTAAAGATCCCTGATTCTTTTTACTAGAAAATGGTATCAGAAACCAAGATGTTGGTAGTAGATATGTTCATTGCTCCTGGACTGGTCGTTTTGCTGTTTTTTTTTGTGTTTTGTTTGTTTGTTTGTTTGTTTTACAAGTAAAAACTTGACCCAAATCATCACTGGCCCTCCATGTATTTCACAATCTCATTTGAACAAAACCCCCAAACCCATCTTTTATGTAAATTCAGGGCTTTGTGCTACTTAATATATGGCACACAAATATTTTTATACTTATTCCATCACTAAGAGTATGTAAATATCTCTGTATTTCACAGACAAGTGAACATCTATCCCCATCACTCCTTCCCAGAACCCACCTTATCTGTACCATGCACTGCTTTTCTGATGAAGTAATATATAAAGAATTCATCTTTAGTATATCCGTTATCTTAACACTCTTCAACATCTCATCCACTGCTGATGTGGTCTGTATCCCTAACCTCTATCCCAATTGAAAAAAAATATCTTATGTAAAATCAGCATAGTGGAACCTCAGTTCTCAAACCCCATTCTTTCTGAAAGGCTATTTGAGAAGCAATCTGTTCAAAAACCAAATCATTTTTCCCCATTAGAAATAATGTAAATTGAATTAATCTGTTGCAGACCCCCAAAGGATTCAGTTTTAACTTTTTTTATATACAGTACATGTCTAATATACTGTTTAATCTATAAATAAACATTCCTTTTCTTAAATTTATCAAACCACCCTCTACTGACTTTAAACTAATCACTTTGAGCACTCTTTCCAGGGCCTCTTTCAGGAGGTCAGTATGCAGCATCTTCACTTTTTCACAAATCATTGCCTCCAAAATGTTATCACCAACTAAATGCTTTTCATTTATCTAAATCAATAACAACTTTTCTACCTCTTCAATAGCCTGTA
The DNA here is from genome assembly GCF_964212035.1 of Myotis nattereri. Classification (NCBI taxonomy): domain Eukaryota; kingdom Metazoa; phylum Chordata; class Mammalia; order Chiroptera; family Vespertilionidae; genus Myotis; species Myotis nattereri. The sequence goes on from NC_138078.1 coordinate 120,701,063, forward strand.
ATAATTGTTTCATGAGCACTTTTAGACCATTAGTAACATCAGCACTCTTGATGGCCACTTTATGGTTTAAAATTGTCTAATCGTTGATTTCACCATGCCATGAGAACAACTCTATCATACTTTGCAATTATTTATTTTTAAAGCTCTATAGTTCTCACAATTTTTCTTTTCACTTTCTATTACTAACCTTCTTAGGACCCATGGTGACTTACTGCACATCCTATATAATAAAGGGGTAATATGCAAATTGACCTTCACATCCTCACACAAGATGGCTGCCCCATGTGGTCACAAGATGACCACCACAAGATGACCGGCAGGGGAGGGTAGCTGTGGGCAATCAGACCATCAGGGGAGGGCAGGTGGGGGCAACCTGGCCTGCAGGGGAGGGCAGTTAGAGTCGACCAGGCCAGCAGGGGAGGGCAGTTGGGGTGGACCAGGCATGCAGGGAAGAGCAGTTGAGGGTGACCAGGACTACAGGGGAGGGAAATTGGGGGCAACCAGGCCTTCAGGGGAGGACAGTTGGGGGCGACCAGGCTGGCAGGGGAGGGCAGTTAGGGGCGACCAGGATGGCAGGGGAGGGCAGTTGGGGGCAACCAGGCTGGCAGGGAAGGGCATTTATGGATGACCAGACCATCGGGGAGGGAAGTTGGGGGAAATCGATCCAGCAGGGGAGGGAAGTTGGGGGCAATCGATCTGGCAGGGGAGTAGTAAGGTGCTGATTAGGCTGGCAGGGGAGTGGTTAGGGGGTGATCAGGCTGGCAGGCAGGAGCGATTAGGGGCAATTAGGCAGGCAGGCAGGCATGCGAGCAGTTGGGAGCTAGCAGTCCAGGATTGTGAGAGGGATGTCCGACTGCCAGGGGGGACCAGACCTGCAGGGGAGGGCAGTTGGGGGCAACTGAGTCTAAATTGGCAGTCGGACATCGACCGAGGGGTTCCAGATTGGAGAGGGTGCAGGTTGGGCTGAGGGACACCCCCCCAGTGCACAAATTTCATGCACCAGGCTTTTAGTATTTAATAATAACAAGAATAAGTAGCAACAAAAGCAAAAAAAAATGCCCACAAGAATATTCATGGCACAATTTCCTAAAATTTTAACACCATGAGGTTTAGTGGAAACTGACTCATACTTGTGCATTCTCTCCTTTGTCACCTGAGAGATGCTTTTTGTCATGCTGAGGTATCAGCATGAAATGGTTGTCTGGTTGAGAACCAAAGTTTTCCTTGACAACTGAAACATTTTTCCATAAACTTGATCAAGAACTGAAGTGTTCAAGATAGAGGACATTAGAGAACCAAGGTTTGACTGTACTTTCAATTATCCTATCTAATAAAAGAGAAACATGGTAATTAGCCATACCTCCGCTACCCTTCCCATTGGCTAATCAGGGCGATATGCAAATTAACTGCCAGCCAAGATGGCGGCCGGCAGCCAGGCACTTTGAAGCGAACATGAGGCTTGCTTGCTTCAGTGACGGAGGAAGCCAGGTTCCACGCCTGCCACTGCCGGCCTCTGAGCTTGCAGTTTGAAACATTGTTAAAAATATAGAATCTAAACAAACTCCAGAAACCTGCTTTCAGCCAGCAGGGATCTCAGAGCTGGAGTTGAAACAGTGTTTCAATTATAGAACTCAAACAAACCAGATACCTGCTTTCAACAGCTGAGGCCTCAGAGCTGGAGCTAAGCCTCAGAGCTAAAGCTGGCCCAGAATAAAAAGAAAAAGAAAAAAAAGAGCGGTTGGGAGCTTCAGTCACCTGCCAGCCTGAAAACAGCCCTCAGCCCCTAACCCAGACTGGCCTGGCACCCCAGTGGGGACCCCCACCCTGAAGGGGGTGTGACCAGCTGCAAACAGCCACCAGCCCCTCACCCAGGCTGGCCAGGCACCCCAGTGGGGACCCCCCACCCTGATCCAGGACACCCTTAAGGGCAAACCAGCTGGCCCCCACCCGTGCACCAGGCCTCTATCCTATATAGTAAAAGGGTAATATGCCTCCCAGCACTGGGATCAGAGTGACAGGGGGCAGCGCCCCAACCCCCTGATTGACCTGCGGCTCTGTGTGTGACAGGGGGCAGGGCCACAACCTCCCTATCCACCCTGCTCTGTTCGTGACAGGGGAAGGCGCCCCAACCCCCTGATCGGCCCTGCTCTGTGGGTGATAGAGGGTGGCGCCCCAACACCCTGATCCGCCCTGCTCTGTGTGTGACAGGGGGCAGTGCCCCAACTCCCCTATCGGCCCTACTCTGTGAGTGACAGGGGGGAGCTCCTCAACCCCCTGATGGGCCCTGCTCTGTGGGTGACAGGGGGGAGCTCCCCAACCCCCTGATGGGCCCTGCTCTGTGCGTGACAGGGGTTGGTACCGCAACCTCCCCATTGACCCTGCCTTGAGTGTGACAGGGGGCAGTGCCCCAACCCCCCAATCGGCCCTACCCTGAGCATGACTGAGGGTGGCATCGCAGCCTCCCGATCCCCCCTGCTCTGTGCATGACAGGGGGCAGCGCCCCAACTCCCCAATTGGCCCTGCTCTGAGCCTGACCTGGGGCTGCACCTAGGGATTGGGCCTGCTTTCTGCCACCCGGGAGCAGGCCTAAACCAGCAGGTAGTTATCTCCTGAGGGGTCCCAGACTGCGAAAGGGCACAGGCCGGGCTGAGGGACCCCCCGTCCTCCCCGAGTGCACAAATTTTTGTGCACTGGGCCTCTAGTCAATTATATTGAAAACAGACATCCCCAACTCTCACAAAATCTCTGATTCATCCCATCCATAACTTCTCTCGTGACTCTCATATAATAATCATCATAATAAAAATGTTGGTTTATGAGCAAATAATGTGAAAAATGGACACACATGGCCATCCACCCATCACCAACACTGACTTGATTCCTTACTTCTACCAAGCCCCTTTTCAGTTTAAATGTATATGTAATGTTCAAAACAACATCCTTGATTTTATCTCATCATTGAACCTGATGCCATCTTTATCTCTCACCAACTATTTCACACACACATTCTTATTATCCCCAGTAATGCCAGAGTTTGGGTAATTAGCAAGTAATATGAGAAAGAAATATTTTTAATTTTTAATCTATCTCTAATTATTATTCTTTTTTAAAATCATCACCTGAGGATATTTTTCTATTGATTTTTTGAGAGATTGGAAGGAAGGGGGAGAGACAGAGAAAGAAACACTGATGTGAGAGAGATACATCAATTGGCTGCTTCCTGCACATGCCCCGCCCAAGGCCAAGGACTGAGTCTGAAACCAAGGTATGTGCCCTTGACCAGAATCAAACCCAGGACCCTTCAATCTGTGGACTGATGCTCTAACCAGTGAGCCAAACTGGCTAGGGCTATCATTCTTATATCCTTCTAGTTCTTTGTGTAAGACAGCTTGTAACCTTGAATACATATCATATCTAACAAACACCTGTCAGACAACTTGTAACTTTGAGTACATGTCATATCTATATAGACACCTGTGACCTTGGATGAACAAACACTTGGCAGAATATGTGAATTAATATCAGTATCAGTGTATCAGCCCCTTTAGATGGCTAGCTTGCAAGGTCAGACAGTTAAGTTTATCTTTTCTATTATTCAAGCCAAAAACAAAGTTATTTTTTTATAGAATAAGAGACTATCTAAAAATAACAGAGTAGTTCAAACATCAGTTTTAAACAGCAGTTTTCCAAAGGAGAGACCACCAAAAGAGAGCTCATGGACAAGGTTTGTTTGCATATCTGGAGCACTACTGCCAACATGAGAAAATAGTTTCAAAACACCCTGTTGTTACATCTTCCTTTCTCTGAGGCTAAAAGTGGAGAAAGGTCGGGCCTAGGGAAATTGGAGCAGTCTTGGGCCCAAGCTGGGCCTCCTTGCCTTCTTCTCTAAGGCCTTACAAGAGACTTTAAACATTGGTGTGATTTTGGCATACAACTTGAGAGTGAGAGGCTAGACCTGAGCCAGCAGCTGCCAGAAGGTCCTAGCACAGGAAGTCATGGGCGAGGCCTCATTCTCCACCCAATGTGGAGAGGATTAGAAAAATCCACTGGAAGACAAATGCAGGATCTTGTGGGCACTTGTCTCTTGTTCCTGCTTCTTTGAACAAGAGGTAACAGGCTTCCAAGCACTATCCTCATGTTATAGGGGCATAGATTTCTTATAGCAGCAATGACAGAACACCAAGGACAGGCCAGTCCAGGTGACATATAATAGGATCAGGTGTGCTTGCTAGAATTCTCAGGTACACCCAAATGATTAAAGTCACATTGCCTGTTGCTAAAACTTCTAAGGGAGCACATTATAAAAACATATGGGGAACAAAAAAACACTGAAATTATTTAAATGAACACATATTTAAAAGTCTTTCCCTGCCAGAAGTATCATTACCCATGATTTGGCTTCATACATTCACACATGACTGTTGTAGCAGGTACATTGTAAAGAAGCATTATTATTTCTAGAAATGCAAAAACAGGTGGCAAAAGTGATGTCAATGAAGATGGTAAAGTAGGGCACTCCAGTGCTCCATCCCTCCACAAGAGTAAAAAAATAAGCTGAAAAAAAGTATTATAATTCAATTTTATAGAATTCTAGACCTAGTTGGAACAACAACAATAAAAACAAGTTAGTCTTGGTGAAGAAATAAGTGACAATTTTGCAGTCATAAAGAGCTGTGGCATTTTAAATTCCCCACTAACCACCTCCCAATCACCACATTGCCTTATAATGTTAGTGCCTCAGGGAACAATATGGACCTTATTCTCAAAGAATTGTGGCAGTCCATTTTGACCTGTCTGGAAGCTTCCTGAAGGACTTGGGCAAACATGTTTCTAGGGCTGGGGTGTCTTCCAGAAAGGCATTTATTAAAGGAATTCAAAGGTACAAGTATTGGACAGAACAGCCTGGGGCAAGATATAATAGAACAAGCAATACACAGATGGAAAAGCATAAGTAGGAGATTGTGAAAGGAGATATGTGAGAGATTAAGGAATTTTAAAAGTCCCTGTATGTACTGGAGAAAAAAGAAAACCATAGACATGCCCGGGACTGGATAACTACTCAGAAAAGTACTGAGGAGACCCTAAGCTCCCATGCATCACAAATTTTTAGGCTCCTTGCAAGCTGAAAGTAAAGGGTAAGGTGAAGTTGTGAACATCCTGGATAACTGTTAAAAGAGTTCCTCAATACAAAACAAATCTGCAAAGACTGGGAGTATTTTTCTTAGGCTCCAGATGTTTAGAAAAGTCTTATCTGAACAGTAAATGATCATAGACCAGTAAGTGGCAAAGTATATTGACTTTACAAAAAAAATTTCAGTCACTAAACAAGCAAAAAGCCAACCCACAACAAGTACCATTAACTAAAACTATGGGTAGAGTGAGTTAAAAATCTGATTTCCAGCATTGATACATTATAAAACTCAAACTGTCCAGTTTTCAACAACAAAAATATGAGACATGCAAAGAAACAAGAATATGGCCTATTCTCAGGGGGATGAAAGGAATTAATAGAAACTATAGAACAAAGCCTTGGTGTTGGATTTACTGGGAAAGAATTTAAGCAAACTCTCTTAAATATTCTTAAAGTGAAAAAGAAAAATAATACAAAGAACTAAAAGAAGCCAAGAGAACAATGTCTGACCAAATGGAGAATAACAATTAGACAAATACAATAAGATGAAAAATAAACTGTAATCTTACAAGAGCAGATTTGAATAGTCAGGAGAAGGAACCTGCTAACTTGGAGCTAGGTCAATTGAGATTATTCAGTCTAAAGAGCAGAAAAAAATAAAAATAAATAAATGAACAGAGACTAAGAGACCTATGGGACACCATCGAGTATATAATCTTATACATACTGGAAGTTATAGAAGGAGAAGACATATAAAGGGACAGAGGGATAATTAAAGAAATAATGACCCAAACTTCTAATTTGAAAAGTGACATGAATGTACATGTTCAAGAATCTCAACAAATTTTATGTAAGATAAACACAGAGATCCACGAGTCACATTATAATTAAACTGGCAAAAGCCACAGACAATGTGATAATCTTGAAAGTATCAGGAGAGTCTTATCGTGTACAAGGTATCCTCCATAAGTTCAGTATTTGATTTCTCAAAACCATGAAAGCCAAAAGTCATTGAAATAACATATTTAAAATTCTAAATGAAAAATTCCTGTCAATCAAGCATTCTGTATCCAGCAAAGCTGTCAAAAATAAAGGAGAAACTAAGACATTCCTAGAAAAGAAAAATAAGTGGAAATTGTTACTAGATGACTTCCATACCAAAAATGGAAAAGGGAGTACTCCAAGGTGAAATGAAGACACTAGACAATAATTCAAAGCCATATGAAGAAATAAAAACTAAGGGAAAAGGTAGTTACATGGATACATATAAAATCCAGAAGTATTTTTGTTTTATAACTCCTTTTTTTCTATATGATTTAAAAGGCAAGCACACAGCAATAATTATAAATCTATGTTAACAGGTGCACAATGTTTGAAGATGTAATTTGTGAAAATTACATAAAGTATGTTGGTGCTGTAAAGGGGCAAAATTTGTATACTATAAAAACTAACTTATTTACTGAAATGATTGTTATAGTGTTAAGATATTAATTGTATTCCCCAGTTTAATCATTAAGAAAAACATTTTAAATATACAGAAAAGGGAAATGAGAAGGGAATAGAAATGGTAAACTAGAAAAAAATCAATCACTAAAGAATATAGTAATTGAATAACTGAAGGGGGAAATAAAGAGAACAAACAGCAAAGTGAGTAAGTGATTATCAGTAATTGAAAGTAAATAGATTAAAATCTCCATTTTAAAGGCAGAGATTGGCAGAATGGATTTAAGAAAATATAACCCAACTATATACTGTCTAAAAGAGACTCACTTTATATCCAACTTACAAATAGTTTAAGAATAAAAGGGTATTGGGTAGTAGGCACACAATGCAATATATAGGTCATGTATCAGAAATGTACACTTGAACCTGATATGATCTTATCAACCAATGTCACCCCAGTAAATTTAATTTTAAAAATAAAAAAAAGAATAAAAGGGAGAAGAATACTCCATGCAAATAGTAGCCAAAGGAGAAATAATACAAGTCAAAATATACTTCAAGACAAAAACTGTTTCAAAAGACAATGACGGTCATTATATATGTTAAAATTTTCAACCTATTAAGAAAATGTAACAATTATATACACATGCATTTCACACAGAAATATCCTAAAATTTATGATGCACAAATTGAACTAAATTGAAAGGAAATAGAATTCTACAAAAATAGTTGACAACTTCAATACTCCTCTTCAAATTATGGGTAGAACACCAGAAAGAAGATCATTAAGGAAATAGGGAATGTGATCAACATTATGAGCTGACTACACCTAACAGATAATATATTACCAGAATACATGTATTTCTCAAGTACACATGAAACACTCTCCAGGATAACAGAATGCTAAACAAGATTACAAGTCCCAAATACATTTTAAAAGATTGAAATTACACAAAATGTCTTCTCTGGCTATAATTGAATGAAAAATCAATACCATCATGCAAAACAAAAAAATTATTGTATTAGCTAGAGTCATCCAGAGAAATAGTACCAAATATACATATACAGGTTGCCCAAAAAATGTACACATACTTTAACAGTTGATAGCTATTAAGTGAAAATGAAGTGTATTTTAATAAACACTGCCTTTATAATTATTCAGTGTGTGTGTATATTTTGGGTATCCTGCATGTGTGTGTGTGTGTGCGCGCGCACACTATATTATATTATGTACTATCCTCTATACTAATAAATAGACAAATATGTAAATTGGCCATCCCTCCATGATGCTCACAGCCAATCACGCATGAGTATGCAAATGAACCTGAAAAAAGATGGCAGGCCTGTGGGCAGTGCACATGCGCGCAGGCACCAAGCAGCTGGGGTCCCGGGGACACCACTGGAGTGTTCGGTCCGTCCTGTCAGCCCAGCCTGGGGGTGGCTGGAGTTCCCAGTCCTTTTGGTTTCTGCAGCCCCTGGACCAGAAGCAGAAGCCCAGAGTGCGGGGAGCACCAGGAATGCTAGGAATTGTAGTTCTGGTGGCAGACACATTGTGGGATCTCCTAGACACTAGAGCAAAGTGACCCTGGAGTAAGTTACTGTTGCAGGTGGGGGATGGAGGGAAAGCAAAGGTGAGAGACATAAGTAAAGTCAGAGTGTCAAGGAGAAATTAAAAGGAAGATATTTTGCAACTTCTAGGAAATCTCCACCAATGGAGCAAAGAAAAAAAAAAAGACCTCTATTATTCTGTGAGCACCAAACCAAACTGGGTTGGGGTCTCAGACAATTCACTCATATGATTGCAAAGACATAGAGAAACTCCTGGATTGGAGAGGGTGCATTTCGGGCTGAGGGACCCATCCCTTGTGCATGAATTTCATCCACCGGGCCCCTCATATATAATAAAAGGGTAATATGCAAATTGACACTAATGGCAGAATGACCAGAACGACCCCTGGACCAGTCACTATGAGGCACACTGACCACCTCTCAGTCCCTTTCCCAGTTGGCAGGCTCTGATCACCTGATGGCGAACAGGGAACTGGGAGGGGGGGTGGCAGCAGGGGGTTGGGCAGCTGTGGGCAGCCGGGGAAGATGGCCCTGATTGTAGGCCAGGCCTACCGTAGCTGCACATGAATTTCGTGCACCAGGCCTCTAGTAATATTATAACACTTGGTCAAGTAAAAATTGAAATCTGAAAAAGAGAAGATGCCTGATGGAGTGGGTGGCTTATATCTTCATTTGAAAACCAAAAGTAGGTTTCCCTAAATTGAGCAAAATACAAGGCAGCCATATTTTTCTGATGTTTTTGTCTCTTCATGGAGTTTTTTTAAAACTGAAAGGAGAAGAATGCTTGGAAGCAGGATGATTTGGCTTTCCTGGGATAATACTTCCATCATGCAAAAATAGCTTCATACACCCCAAGCCCTGAGCGGTAGCTTCATGCAAGGACTTGCAGTTGAGGGAGACCAAGCCATTGGGAGGCTGAACAGTTCTGGACTCAGCTTTTTTGTCTGTGGCCTGGTATGAACAGTGGAAAAATCTGGGTCTTGGTTAGTATTTTGATAGAGTAAGAGGCTAGGACCCAGGCAGCTGCTGCCAGGATGTCCAGGCACAGGAAGTAGAGAGGTGGAGCCTCAGTTTCCCAACAGTGTGGGCAGGACTTAGATCCAAGTGCAGACTCTGGGGGCATTTGTTTTGTGAATGTGCCCTTTGTGAGTTTAGGCAGGCTGGCTATCCCTGTGTAGTGGAGCCTGGGTCCATTTTGACAGCCATTGTGCAGAGCACAATGGATGAACTAATGCCAAGTACCATATGTAACCCATGTCACTGATGAAGTTGAAGCACAAAAAAAATCTAGGGTACCATTGTCTGGAGCAAGAAGGATTTGTATAGAAGGAACAAGGATACACTGACATGCCCATCTGGGCCAGAACATCTAGGAGATTGAAATTGCTCAAGTGGATGAAAAACACTAATATAATGGAAGACATTAAGGAATTCTCTGAGCTCACCAGTCAACTCTTGTGGCTTTGCAGGGTCATTGTAAGACCCAGAGTTAATTTTGTCCTGACAGGACCCTGATGTCATCACAGCTCTTGTAAGGAGGGCAGAGGGATGGCTTTATTTTATTGATATTCCCCTGAGAAGAGTGGCATTATTTAGGCCCAAGGAAACCACTATTTACCTCATGCTAGTCAGTGTTCTTCTCTGTGCCAGCTTCATAGGTAGTTCCTGATGAAGATTCATTGGTGACCTTACAACAGTGGTTCTCAAGCTGTGGGTCGCAACCCTTTTGGGGATCGAACAACCCCTTCACAGGGGTCGCCTAAGACCATCAGAAAACATATATATAATTACATATTGTTTTGTGATTAATCACTATGATTTAATTATGTTCAATTTGTAACAATGAAATTGGGGGTCACCACAACATGAGGAACTGTATTAAAGGGTCGCGGCATTAGGAAGTTTGAGAACCACTGCCTTACAAGCTATCCACCCTTTTGGTATGGAGACCTCCAGATGCTGCATGACTCATACTTGTAGAATCAAAAGGGTGGCTAAAATAACATGGGTGCCTCTCTTCTCATGGTGTTCTCTCTATTGTGTCACTATCTGAATTCTTAAAGAAAGGAATTAATATTGGTCTGGTACTCTCTTGTGACATTCCAGTGGTTCAAGATCTTCTTTAGTTATGACCCCTCCTAGACTCTGATGACCCAGGCAGGCAATCCACTTGGAAGGTAAGCTTCCATCAATACCAGGGGAAGAGAACTGGCTCTTGAGATGTCCTTATCTGTGCCTAGCATTCCTTCAGGCTGATCATGATTGAGTTCACTTGTTGTGTGTGGACATTGGTAGGCAGTAATAATAGAGATCTCTAGGAAGCATGTCTCAATGGCTGTAGGTTCTGTAAAAGAGAAAAAGGACCTCTAATCTCCTCCTTCTATTTTACCACCATTAAATTTGGAAAGATAAACTGGGTTGCCTCCTATGGGAGAATAGTTTGACCTAAACACATTTTTGGGAGAGTATAGCCATATGTATGGAGACAGTTTCCCATATCCAAAGTTAGAAATGTGGTTGGTCCTACTCCTCAAATTTTTTAGGCTCAAGACAGTTGTGTTCATCTCTTGTTGCCTGTCTTTAATAGAGTCTATATGCTTGGCAGTAGTTAGAAGCCTAAGTCAATCCTTGGTAGAGCCAAGGAGTTTCATTGGTATTTCCTTTGCAAGAATGGATAGAATGGAGGGGCAATGGATCATTATTTGTTTATGGATCTGTGCGAAGCCATCCACTACCAATACTATCATGAGAGTGCACCAAGAAACACAGAAGGCCGATGGACCTTGGACAATTAGCAGGGCTAATGTCAAGCACCATTGTTCTGTTGAGATAGTGGTGGCTTGAAGCAATTTCCTGACCTATAACCTCAAAGTAAATGTTTACTGAACCTTACTGATCTTTACTGATTTTTATTGACCTTAGAGATGGTCTGTCTGCTACCTGTTTGCCGTGCTTTACTGAAGGCAAGATGTGTATCTAAAATTTAATAAAAAGCGGATAAGGCCAGGTTTCAGTGTGCCTCTCCAAGAGAGAGGTCTCCACCTGGCCCCCATGCCTTCTAAAGTCATATTTCTTGTCTAGTGTTTTCATTTGTGCATCAGCCCCTCCTTCAGATCCTGAACCCCTGCTGCAAAAGGTTGCAACATGGATCCATTTAATTGATCTACTCTAGCTATTCACTTCTGCCCTCACAATACCTGAATTTCCTTTTTTTTCTCTTAATAGGCAGAGACATTCTCTGCTTGTGAGTTAGTGAGAAAATAAAACTGTTGGACATGAGGATCAAAACATAAGCTTTCTAATAACAGGTAAGGGAAATGGCAAAAAAAATGTGTTTTATTCTATTTCTAACATTTAATAAATTGAAGCAAACATTCAAATATTTATGTATCTTATAGAGCTAATATTCACATTGGGATGCATGTTTCAAATTTTGAACAAAATACAATGCCTTCCTTTCTAAAGCAATGTTTTGAGGTATACTTTCAACTTTTACATGTATATATGGTTAAGGCCTGAAATATTGACAAACAAAACTTAGTTTTGATAATATTCAGTGTAATATTCTCTAAAAAATATGTGCAGTACTATCTACATGTTGCTCTTTATAGTCAAGAAAACTAAAATCTAATAAATTATTACTTAACATAAAATATAATTGAAAATATATTTAAGTAGCCTCTATGTATAGGACTTGAGAAAAATGACAAACCACAAGGAAATTCCAAACAAATCATGTCATCTGAAATCCATAACAAAATTTTTATGCACATACACAGTCACTACACCCCTGTACTAATACACTGTAAATGGAAGGAAGATCAGAATGCAATAAATAAAAATATTGAGTTACTATTGAGCTTCTTTGTTAAAGAATATACCTCATTTACTTCTTGATAATTGTTTGATTTTGCATTTCTTTTCTTTTTAAAAAATATTTTTATTGATTTTTAGAGTAAGAGGAAGGGAAAGGGAGAGAGAGCGCAAAATATCCATTGGCTGCTTCCTGCACATCCCCTACCTGGTATCAAGCCTACAACCCAGGCATGTGCCCTGACAGGGAGTGAAACTGTCAACCTTTCAGTACACATGTGATGATGCCCAACCAATTGAGCCACACTGACAGGGAGAATTTTGCATATCTTTTCCAGATGCTTATAATATTGTTAGGATTTGAGAAAAAGTAAGAAATTGAATCAGGTTTAGCATTAAAGCCCTATCAGTAACCTCATGAATAGTCAATGCTTTGGGAAATTTCTCATAACCTAATATTGTGTGAAATATTCCTGGTAGTAAATTCTACTTACAGTATAACCAGTATGGAGCTGAAGAAGATTTGCTATGATAGTCCATATATACGTGTTTGTTCTGAACACTCCTTTGAGCAAATAGGGGAGTAGATTGATGAGGCTATATCTATTTAAATGGTATCAGCTTTTATGATCAATCATCCTATCTAATAAAAGAGAAAGATGCAAATTGACCGTGGCCCCGAATGCTTCCCATTGGCTAATCAGGGAGATATGCAAATTAGCTTCCAACCAAGATGGCGGCCAGAAGCCAGGCACCTGAAGCGAACAGGAGGCTTTCTTCCTCCAGTGACGGAGGAAGCCAAGGTTCCCTGCCTGCCGCTGCCGGCCTCTGAGCTGCAACTCTAAGAAACATTGTTGCAAATATAGAAGGTAAACATTCCCCAGAAACCTGCTTTCAGCCAGCCGGGCTTCAGCCAGCAGGATCGAAACAGTGTTACAATTATTGAACCCAAACAAACCCAGATCCTGCTTTCAGCAGTGGAGGTCTCATAGCTGGAGCCAAGCCTCAGAGCTAAAGCCGGCTCTCAGCTCCAGTGACAGCCATAGAAGGTAAATAAATCCCAGAATAAAAAAGAAAAAAAGAAAAAAAGGAGAGGTTGGGAGCCTCAGTTGCCCACCAGCCTGAAAAGAGCCATCATCCCCTCACCCAGACTGGCCAGGCACCCCAGTGGGGACCCTCACCCTGAAGCAACAAGATGGCAGCTAATTTGCATACTGAAGGCAGGCGGCAGCGGGAAAGGCTGTCTGTGGTCCGGGACCCAGATCTGTGACCCTGCTGGGTGGGGGGGAAGTGCTTGAGGCTGTCCGCGGTCTGGGACCCGTATCTGTGACCCTGCTGGGCGGGGGGACAGTGCTTGAGGCTGTCCGCGGTCTGGGACCCGGATCTGTGACCCTGTCGGGCAGGGGGCAGTGCTTGAGGCTGTCCACGGGACCAAGACACATATCTGTGACCCTGCCAGGCGGGTGGGCAGTGCTTGAGACTGTCCGCGGTCCCGGGACCCGGATCCGTGACCTTTCCAGGTGGGGAGGCAGCTCTCACAGGGGTGGATTGGCCGGGGTTGGGCAGGGCAGGATGCCTGGCTTCCGCCCAGCCCCAGTCACTCTGGGCAGGTGAGCAGTGCAGAGAGCCTCTGGACAGGGGAGGCAGGCTGGCGGAGGGCGCCTGTACTCCCCACATGGCGGTGGTGACAGCTGTGAGCGCGCCAAGCGGAGCCTGCAGGCTGAGCTGAAGTAGCGCCTGCAGGCCATCAGCACCCAGGAGTGGCTGCGCAAGATCCGCCTCCTGGCCCAGAAGGTGCAGGATCGCAGGGACAGCCACCGTGGCGGGCCAGACTGATGTCCTCCTGGCCGCACCACGGGGGTTTGCGGATCTGCACAGCCAGAGGCCTCCGGTGTGCACATCTCCCCTGGCATGCGAACATCCCCCAGCACACTGTCACCCTCCAGCGCCTGCAACAGTTGCAAACCAAGGCGTGCACAAGTTCCCCCCGCCTCTCCATAGCACTTCCATCAACCTGGCATGCCTAACACCCCCACAGGATGTGCACACATCCCCTCTGATGTGCTCATGTCCTTTGGAGAGTGTCTGGGTGTTCTGGGTGCTGAGGGTGGGCGCCTGTGAGATGACAGTGAGAGGGCAGAGTGGTGATGCCCTGTTCCCATGGAGGCCAGTGCAGCTACGAGATCACCTCTGGGGGGTTAATGCAGGTGCTGAGGCAGGAGCAGGTGCAGACAGACACACCTGGTGGGTGCGACTGCCCTCGCTGAGGTGCCTTCAGTCAACATTCAAGATCAAGAACCCAGAGGCGGAGAGGAATTCTGTCCTCTTAGTGAAACAGTGGGATAGTTGGGGCGACTGTAGAGAAGGAATGTGCACTTTGGGTGCCAGCACCCATGAGTGAAGGCTGCCCTGACTGAGCCTCGCTTGCTTGGGGCCTAGCGCACTCCTGTTGGGCAGTGGGTGACAGAACGTGCTTTTCTGAATTGATGAGAGAAAACGTTGATTCTCCTGCTGCCCACGAAGGTGGAAAGTGAAGTGGGGAGACATGTGGGGAGTGAGCGAGGTTCCCTGTCTGGGGGTTCCAAATCTGCTGTTGGTTTCTTTCATCGCTGACTAGAGATATACAGGGTGTCCCCCCAAAATGTATACACACTTTGAATACCTACTAATTCCAATGGTTTTAAGCATAAGAAAGAAACAACAATGGAGCTGTTATCTGTTAAAAAGTGTGGGCACAAACAGGTAGTTGGACATTCCCTGAGGGGTCTCAGATTGGAGAGGGTGAAGGCCAGACTGAGGGTCCCCTTTCCTCCCTACCCCACCCCAGTGCATGAATTTCGTGCACTGGGCTACTAGTATATAATATTTGAATGTATGTATCTATCAAGTTGATAATGGTGGTTGCCTCAGGAAAGTGGGATTCGCAGTTAAGTGTTTCTTCAAAGATTTGTGAATTCTAAGAGATTTTTTAAAAAGCTGTCACATGAAGAAATTGAAGGATGTTTAATGGCCTGGGAAAGTGTTATGTTCTAATGTTAAATGAAGAAACTATGAGACGAAACCCTGAATAACATCTGGTTAGAGTTTATACATATTAGAGCAGTGTATGATATATAGTGAGGTGAGCTATCTGGTCTTCTCATATAACTTCTGACATATACATGTCAGTTATTCAACACATGAAGCAAGAGAATGGAGGACTCTAGGGTTGCCTGGGTAGGAAGGCAAGTCAGAGACCACTTGGACTAGTAAATTGGAAGCTAGAGCTGATCTCCTACAGGCTTCAGGTAGTTTCTTCTCCATTTTCTGTCTTAATCCACCTAACTTATCACCTAAGGTAGAAAAATTGATGTCATGTGAAAAATCTAGACAAGTAATGTTGAATGAAAAGAACCTGATGCACGTAGACTAGGTCAGGTGAAAACTTAATGTCTGAAAAATGAGATGCCTGATGAAGATAGGTAGTTTGAGACTTCAATTTGATTTTAGATGGAAAGGGCTCAACAGTGTAAGCAGCTTTCGCTGAACTGGGCAAAATAAAAGGCAGCCATGTTTTCTGGCAATTTTGTCTCTTGGTGGCATTTTTTTTTTCAGACTGGAAAGGCAGGAGAAGAGAACTTTAGGACAGGGCTTGTGAGTATGTCTTGAGCACTACTGCCATCATGAGGAAATAGTTTCAAACCACTATGTTGTAATGGCTTCCTTCCTGTGAGGCCAACCAGGTGACATATAGCAGAAATAACTGTGCTTGCTGAAGGTCTCGTGTGCACCCAATTGTCTGGAGTCCCATTGCTTGAAAATAGGAGGGCCTGAAAATTAGTGGAACCACAAAGGTAAGCAAAAAAGAGTTAAATCTTCCAGTGGAGCAGACGTACAGAAATGAATGGGTATCCAAAACAGTGAAAAGGATTAAATATCAACCTACATTTTAAAATCCCTTGTGTGCTGAAGATGTCATTACTATGATCTTGCTTCACTTCTTTATACATGGATATTATAGCAGGTATATTTTAAAGAAAAGTAATTGCTTCTAGGAATGGCAAAATAGTTGGCAAATGTGACATCAATGAAAATGATGGAGTAGGAAACTTCAGATCTATAGCTCTCCACATAAGCAACTAAAAACACTCAACAAACTATAAATAGAAGGACAGTTCCTTAACATGATAGAGACTTTTGTGGAAAGCCCACAGCTGATAGTAGGTCAATTTTAAGACTGAATACTTTACCCCTAAGATCAGTAACAGGACAAGAATGCCCATTTTTGTCAATTAAATTGAACATTGTATCGAAAATTTTAGCCAAGGTAATAAGGTAAGAAAAATATGTAAAAGGTATCTAAAATAGAAAGGAAGAAATAAAGTTATTCTTGCTCACAGATAACATGATTATACGTAAAGAAAAGCAGAAGAAATATACCAAAATAATATTAGTGCTAATTAATAAATTCAACATGAAAAGCAACTCACAGAAATCAGTTGTATTTGTATACACTACCAATGAACAATCTGAACATGAAATTAAGAAAACAACTCAATTTAAATTAACATAAAAATTAATATACTTTGGGGAATATTTAACTAAAGAAATTAAAGACCAGTAGATTGAAAGTTACTGAAGGAATAAAAGATGACCTAAATAAAAAAATGATATTATTAGTCCATGGTTTGGAAGACTAAATATTGTTAAGATGGCAATACTCCCCAAAGAGATCTACATATTCTATGTAATTTCTATCATTATCCCAACAACTCTTTTTATAAAAATGAAAAGGTTAATCCAGAAATTTGTATGGAATTACAAGAGACCTATTCTGCAGCCAGAACAACCTAGAATAGGAAAATCCCAATTAGAGGACTCACTTTTATATTTCAAAACTTATTACAAAGCTACAGTAATCAAATCAGAGTGGTACTGGAATAAAAATTGACATATGGATCAATATATGGATTGACAGTGCAGAATAAACCCATATATTATTTTTGACAAAGATGTTAAGGTCATTCAACGGGCAATGAATAGTCTCTTTAACAAATGGTGTTGAGACAACTGGATATCCAGACATAAAAGAATAGCTTTAGGTTCCTACTTTACACCATATGAAAAAGTCAACATGGATCAAAGTTCTAAATGTAAGAGGTGAAACTATAAAACTTTACAGAAAAATATAGGGACAAATCTTCATGACCTTAGACTTGATAATGGTTTTCTAGATATGCTACCAGCAATACAGACAACAAAATAAAACAGAAATGAATTTCATCAAAATTAAAAAATCAAAATACTGCTAAACTTCCCTTGTAACAAGCTTGTCCACCTTGCTCTGACACTTCAGCCACAGGGGACCCAAACCCCATAACACTGGGACACCATGTGAAAGCCTGCTCTTGCTGTAAGAGGCAGGTAAAAGAGACAAAAGCCCACATTTATCTTTGGGTGGATTTTTCTTGTTCTCTCCAAACTGGAAAGAAATATAAGCTCTCCCCCATGACTTCCTGTGCCTGGACCGCATTGGAGCTCACTTCAGGTTCTTCACTCTCCAGGTTCTACATCAAGATGCTAACAATGTCCAAGTCTCTCCTAAGGCCTTAGGCAAGTAAGCAAGGAGTTCCAGATTGGAACACAAGGGTGTTTTACCTCCTCTTGGGTTGGAACCTTCCTTAATTTGTTGGCTTCACAGGAAGGAAGCTGTAACAACTTAGGGTGTTTTGAAACTATTTCCTCAGGATGGCTGTACTGCTTCAAATGACACCACACCCTTTCCTCAACTCTCTTCTCCTGCCCTTCCACTAAAAACAACAACAAAAACAGACACACACCACAGAGAGCAAAGAACCCAGAAAATGATTGTCCAGCATTTGTCCAGTTAGAGGAACTTGCTCACACTGCTATACTTTTATTTTTGTTTTCCATCTGAAATGAAAATGAGGCCTTAAATAATCCATTCTCATCAGGTATCTCTGACTTTCAGAAATTAAATTTCCACTTATCTAACCTATGCATTTCTGCTTTTCTTCACTCAGTATTTTATGTCCAGTATTTTCCCTTGTCATCAAGTTTTCTGGCTCAAGGAACAAGTTTGAAATATCCAAGATTAAGACAGAGAAGAAAATACTTGAAGTTCAAAGACTAGAAGAGAGCACCTTTAGTCATCCTACTTATCACTGAGGCTCTCAGAGATTCTGATTCTATTTTCTGTCCTAGCATTTATACCTCCATTTTGTGGAAAATAGAGCTCTTCTAACTAAGCCCAACAATAGGGCCCACGTAGCGCTCTTCCCTTTATTCAAAACAATGCCTGACACGGACTGACACATTTCTGTATACTCCTTTCATAATAGACATGTGGGTTTTTTTGTATCTTTGAAAGTCATCTGTCAAAAAAAATTTTTATTTTTTATTGTTGACACTATTACAGATATCCCCATTTCATTCCCCTTTGCCCCCTCCATCCAGCCTCTATCCCCCTCCTTTACCACATTGTTTTCTACGTCCATGGACTATGCATATATGCATACATCTGTTTTTTATGCAATATATGCTTATCATGTGTCTCATTTAAGATTGTAACTAAAGTACTTTCCAATTTCCATAAACTGTCTCCTCCTATAACTTAAGATATTTTCTTTATTATTT
Source organism: Myotis nattereri (assembly GCF_964212035.1). Taxonomy (NCBI): domain Eukaryota; kingdom Metazoa; phylum Chordata; class Mammalia; order Chiroptera; family Vespertilionidae; genus Myotis; species Myotis nattereri. The sequence continues at coordinate 120,719,655 of NC_138078.1, forward strand.
GTTGTGTTTGTTACCATTTTTAGTAGAAAATACCTTTTATTTGTAAATAGATTGAGGAAATGAAGAACCATGCCAAAATAAGCTCTGGTTAAACTATGGTTATTCACCACTAATTCTTTTGCTTTATACACACACTATTTTTAGATTCCTGTAGAAAACAGCTGAATTACTCAATCAATCAGTAAAAATTATTTATTAAAAAATAAAATAACATCTTACATTCTCTCAGAGCATGAGAATTTTTATAAATTCTTAGAAAATTTATGTTAGTTTTTTGGCACAAAAATCATTTAATATATTAAAATATTGGGAAGTTTGCATTCCACACTGTCCATTATTCAACAAATTTAGAAGAAGTTAATAAAAATTTACTAAATCTTACCTAATTTGAAATTAAGGAACATGTTTCATATTTCCTTTGAATAAAATCTATCTACACTAATAAAAAAGAAAAATGGTAATTGGCGTACGGCGATACCTTTTTCATTGGCTAATCAGGGCTATATGCAAATTAACTGCCAACTAAGATTGGCAGTTAACTGCCAACAAGATGGCGGCTAATTTGCATATGTAGGCACAATGCAGGGAGGCGAAAGGGAAGGCAGGAAGAAGCCCCCTGCCACTGACAGTGATCTGAAACCCAGGGGGGAGCTAAGAGCTGGGGGGCAGCGCAAAGGCGGCCCTGGGGCCGCCTTTGCCCTGCCCCCCAGCCATGATCGGAGAATCAGGCGCCTTTGCCGCCCTGGCCAGTGATAGCAGGAAGTAGGGGTGGAGCCAGCAATGGGAGCTGGGCACAGTCGAAGCTGGCAGTCCCAGGAGCTAGGGGTCCCTTGCCTGGGCCTAAAGCGAAGCCCACGATCGCGGCGCCCCCCGCTGCCACTGCGGGTCCCTGCTGCCTGGGCCGGACGCCTAGGCCAGTGGCATTAGGCCTGGGCAGGGGCAGAGCCTGCAACCGAGGGGTCAGGCTTGGGCGGGGGGTGGAGCAAGTGATCAGAGGGAGATGCGGGTCCCCTGCCCAGGCATGATTCCTGGGCCAGAGGCCTCAGGCCTGGGTGGGGGCCAGAGCCAGTGATCGGGGGGAGATGGGGGTCCCCAGTCCAAACCTGACACCTCTGGCGGAGGCATCAGGCCTGGGCAAGGGGCCGATCAGGCGATCGGAGTGTGATGGGGGTCAACGCCTGAGGGCTCCCAGTATGTGAGAGGGGGCAGGCTGGGCTGAGGGACACTCTCCCCCCCACCCTCACCCAGTGCACGAATTTCATGCACCGGGCCCCTAGTTATGTATATAAAAGCCTAAGCAACCATCTGACCATTTGACTGTCCGACAGGTAGTTATGATGTACACTGGCCACCAGGGGGCAGATGCTCAATGCAGGAGCTGCAGAGCTGTAGTGACTTGGCAGCTGCAGTTCTTGGGTGATGCACCCAGAAACAGAGAAGAAGGAGCCCGATTCCGGGGTGTGTCACCTGAGAACTGCCCTCTCACAATCCAGGGACCCCTCGGGGGATGTCAAAGAGTCAATGCAAAGGGAAATATAATCATTATTTAAAAATATTCTTTATTGATTTCAGAGAGGAAGGGAGAAAGAGAGAGAGAGATAGTAACATCAATGATGAGACAGAATCATTGATTGGCTGCCTTCTGCACACCCCCTACTGGGGATCGAGCCTACAACGCAGGCATGTGCCCTTGACCAGAATCAAAACCAGAATCTTCCAGTCTGCAGGGCAACACTCTATCAACTGAGCCAAACCAGCTAGAGTGGGAAATATAATAATTTAAATGTATACATGTTTAACAACAGAGCCTCAAAATATGCAGAGTGGCAAAAATAAAAGCAGGAATAGACTATATATATAAAAGCCAAGTGACCAGAACAACCAGAATGACTGGAACAACCGGAATGACCAGTCGCTATGACATACACTGTACCTGGCCAACTTGCGCAATTGGGGGTGAGGCCAGCCAGCCAACCTCCCGCAGCCCCTACCCCTGGCTGGCCCCACCCCGGACCAACCTCCCCACCCCAATCAGGGGTGGGGCTGGCTGGCCAATCTCCCATGCTTCCTCCCCCCTGGCTGGCCCAGTCCCAATCGGCCCCAATTGGGGCCCTACCCATGCACGATTCGTGTGCTGGGCCTCTAGTTCAACAATAACAGTAGGAGATTTTGATACCCCATTATCAGTAATGGGAAGAAAAACTAGATAGAAAATCAGCAAGAATATAGGATAGTTAAACAACCTCAACTAACTAGACTTAACTAACCACACAAAGCCTGTAGCATATACATTCTTATACATTCTTTTCAAGTACACATGGAACATTCTTTATGATAGAACATATATTGGACCAAAAAACAAGCCTTTGAAAATTTAACAATCAAAATCATACAATGTATATTTGATGAGCACAATGAAGATTAATTAGAAATTAATGGAAGGAAGAAATCTGGGATGTCTATTGATATTTGAGAATTATACAATACACTTCTAAATAATTGATGAGTTAAGGAAGGGATGGGAATAGGGGAGATGGGGAATGGGGACATCTGTAATAGTGTCTAACAATAAAAATAAAGTTAAAAATTGATACGCACATGGATTTACTTAATTACCCAAGAATATATATATATATATATATATATATATATATATATATATATATATATATAAAAGCCTAAGCGACCGTCCGACTGTTCAACTGTTCGCCTGGTAGCTTTGACGCACAATGACCACCAGAGGGCAGATGGTCTGACCAGTAGAAGAGGGAGCCCGATTCCGCACATAATCGGCCATGGGTTAGGTTGCTGCTGGGGCACTGTTGGCCCTGAATCTGCTTCACCCACATCCATGACCCAGAGAGGAGGGAGTGGAGACTGATTCTGGGGTGCATCACCTGAGAACTGCCCTCTCGCAATCTGGGACCACTCCAGGGATTTTGGAGAGCCAGTTTTGGCCCAATCCCCGCAGGCCAAGCCAAGGGACCCCACCAGTGCACAATTAAAGCCTGATACATTTTTAAAAATAAATTAAAAATTATTTTGAAACTAAGGAGAAGCTTGGAAATAAATTTATAGGTTTAAAGACCTATATCAGAAAAGAAGAAAGAGTTCAAATTAGTAATCTCATTCTCCCTTTAAGAAACTAGAAAAAGAAAAGCAAACTCTTCTAAGAGTTTGAACTCTAAGTTCAAAGAAAAAACAATAACATAAACAGTAAAGATTATAGTGGAAGTTAATGAAATAGAGAAGAGTAAAACAAGAGGGAAAATCAATAAAATCAAAATTGGTTCTAAAAGGAAAATAGGTACAAAATTGACAAATTTTTAGTTAAATCAAGAAAAGAGAACATGGCCCTAGCCAGTTTGGCTTAGTGGATAGAGCGTCGGCCTATGGACCAAAGTATGTCTGGTTCGATTCCTGTCAAGGGCACATACCTTGATTGCAGGGTCCTCCCTGTCTCGGGTTTTGTTTGGGATGTGTGTAGGAGGCAACCAATTGATGTGTTTCTCTCACATCAATGTTTCTCTCTGTCTTTCCTTCTCTCTTCCACTCTCCCTAAAAATCAATGGAAAAAAATACTCAGGTGAGGATTAACAAAACAAAACAAGAAAAGAAAGAAAAGAGAACGTGTACATATTACCAAAATCATCAATGAAATTGAAACACCAATAATAATCACTCCTAGTGAGGAGCTAAGATTTGGAAACAGCCTAAGTGCCCATCAGCAGATGAGTGGATTAAAAAACTGTGGTACATCTACACAATGGAATACTATGCTGTGGGAAAAAAGAAGGAATTCTTGCCATTTGCAACAGCATAGATGGAACTGGAGAGCATTATGCTAAGTGAAGTAAGCCAGTCAGAGAAAGATAAATATCACATGATCTCACTCATTTGTGGAAAATAGTGAACAACATAGACTGATGAACAGGGACAGATCCAGAGACAGAGAAGCAGCGATCAGACTGTCAAAACTCAGAAGGAAGGTAAGGGAGGTTGGGGGTAGCGGGGAGAGATCAACCAAAGGACTTGTATGCATGCATATGAGCTCAACCGATGGACACAGACAACAGGGGGATGAGAGTATGAGTGTGTGTGTTGGGGAGGGGAGGTTATGGGAGGATAAGGTCACATATGTAATACCTTAATCAATAAAGAAATTAAAGATTGAAAAAAATCACTCCTAAATTAAAAGGATTATAAGGGAGAATATTATGAACAATAGTATGCTGGAAAATTAGACAACTTGGATGAAATGGACAAATTCCTAGAAAGACAAAAATCATCGAAATGTATTCAAGAATAAATAAAAAATCTGAACAAATCAGTGCCACTAGTAAATACTTTAAATTAGTAATATAAAATAATCTCCACCAAGAAAAGCCTATATCTCGGTGGTGTGACTGCTGAATTCTATTAAATACTTTTAAAACTATATAATACTAGTATTTCACAAACTGTTTTTAAAAATGGAAGATAAACATTTTTCAACTCACCCTATGAGGCCAGTATTATTCTGAAACCAAAGCAATACAAAGGCATCAGAAGAAAAAAAACTACACATCAATGTATCCCTCATGAACATGCCTCAACATTACTTAAAATATTATAAGCTTAATCTAACAACATTTAAATAGGATGATATATTATGAACAAGTGGGATTTATTCCATGAAGATAAGCTTGGTTTAATATTCAAATGTCAATTAATGTACTTCACAATATTAATAGAGTAAAGGATTGAAATCACATGATTTTTTTCAGTAGATGCAGAAAAGTATTTCACAAAATCCAGCACACATTTATGATAAAAAGGCTCAAGAAACTGAGAATAAAATGAACTTCTTCAATCTAATAAAGGGCATATATGAGAAACCCAAAGGTAACTTAATATTGAAGAAATGTATTATTTCCCCTCAAGATTGCTAATAAGACACAGATGCTCACTTTCACCACCACTTCTGTTTCAATATTTTACTGGATGTTTTAGAAAATGCAATATGGAAAAATAAAAGACATTAAATGCACCTGGATTAGAGAGAGAAATTAAAACTGCCTTTGTTCTAGAAAACATCAAGGAATGAACAAAAAACTACTAGAACAATTAAGTGAGTTTAGTAAATTTATTGTACAATAGTTGATTGTATTTCTCTATATTACTAATTAACAATCTCAAAATGGAATTAAGAATACAATTCTATTTACAATAGCATCAAAAAGAATAAAATACTTAGTACTTAGGGTTAAATTTGACAAAAGAACCATGAGTTGTATACTGAAAAACTACAAAATATTGCTGAGAAGTCAGAGAATGTCATGATCACACTCCTATGTGGAATCTAAAGAACAAAAGAAACGGATGAACAAAATAGATCCAGAGACATATAATCATGGAACAGACTGTCGAATCTCAAAAGGAAGGCGGGTGTGGGGGTGGAGGTGAGGATGGGAAGAGATCAACCAAAGAACTTATATGTATACTAGAGGCCTGGTGCACGAAATCGTGCATGGGTGTGGTCCCTAGGCCTGGCTGGTGATCTGGCAAGGAAGGGCAGGTTCCAGGTGACCTCTGGGCCCTGGGCAGTACCTGGGCCACTGGGCCCCCATGCACCCCCCTCCACCTGAGTCACAGCATCCAAGTCCCCATGTGGAGATGTGGTGAGCATGGCCAGATGCTGTGGGCCAGGGCACAGCCTGGGCCTATGGGCCACCCAGCAGCACCACACAGAAGCTGGGCAAGCAGCATGCTCTTTCTCGGCTGGCCTTGCAGACCAGCTCCTGTGTAAACCCACGGGGAGCCCGGCAGGCCTCTGCCCAGCTCAACCAGAAGAGGCTTCACGGGTGTGAGGCAGGCTCCTTGCGGGTACCCGGAACCTGAGTGCAGGGGCTTCTCTGGCACACGAGCCCTGTTGTCCCAGGGGTGTATAGCAGGGGGAGTGAAAGCAAGCTCGGCAGACATCCTGCATTCTCACCGCAACTTCTTTCCCATCACCCCCACCCCCAGGTAGCTGGCAAGAGGTTGCAGCCCCCCCAAACCAGGAACCACAGGAGTTTGGTTGCCGCCACCCACCCCCAGTTCCCTGTCCCAGCCTGGGGCCCAGCCCCAATGGGGCAACAGGGGCTTGCCAGCCAGGGGGAGGAATCGGGAGGTTGGTCAGCAGGCCCCATCCAGTGATTGGGGCCTGAGGGCCAGGGACCGCTCCTGGGTTGAGTGTCTTCCCCCTGGTGGTCAGTGCACTTCATAGTGACCAGTCGTTCCAGTCATTCTGTCGTAAGATTGCTTAGGCTTTTATATATAAACTAGGGGCCCGGTGCACGAAATTCATGCACTGGGCGTGGGGGGGGGAGTGTCCCTCAGCCCAGCCTGCCCCCTCTCACATACTGGGAGCCCTCAGGCGTTGACCCCCATCACACTCCGATTGCCTGATCGGCCCCTTGCCCAGGCCTGACGCCTCTGCCAGAGGTGTCAGGTTTGGACATGGGACCCCCATCTCCCCCCGATCACTGGCTCTGGCCCCCGCCCAGGTCTGAGGCCTCTGGCACAGGAATCATGCCTGGGCAGGGGACTCCCATCTCCCTCTGATCGCTTGCTCCACCCCCCGCCCAAGCCTGACCCCTCTGACCCAGGCTTCAGGCCTGGGCAAGGGGACCATCATATCCCCCCAATCCCCGGCTCCGCCCCCCCACCCAGGCCTGATGCCTCAGCCAGAGGAGTTGACCCTCATCACCCTCCGATCACCAATCACCGGATCCGCCCCTTGACCAGGCCTGAGGCCTCCAGCAGAGGTGTCAGGCCTGGGCAGGGGACCCCCAGCTCCCCTCGGTTTCAGGCTCCGCCCCTGCCCAGGCCTAACGCCTCTGGCCTAGGCGTCCGGCCCAGGCAGCAGGGACCTGCAGTGGCAGCGGGGGGCGCTGTGATCGTGGGCTCCACTTTAGGCCCAGGCAAGGGACCCTTAGCTCCTGGGACTGCCAGCTTCGACCTTGCCCAGCTCCCATCACTGGCTCCACCCCTACTTCCTGCTATCACTGGCCAGGGCGGCAAAGGTGCCTGATTCTCTGATCATGGCCCCAGGGCTGCCTTTACCCTGCCCCCCAGCTCTTAGCTCCCCCCTGGGTTTCAGATCACTGTCAGTGGCAGGGGGCTTCTTCTTGCTTTCCCTTTCGCCTCCCTGCATTGTGCCTACATATGCAAATTAGCCGCCATCTTGTTGGCAGTTAACTGCCAATCTTAGTTGACAGTTAACTGCCAATCTTAGTTGGCAGTTAATTTGCATATAGCCCTGATTAGCCAATGAAAAAGGTACCGCCGTACGCCAATTACCATTTTTCTCTTTTATTAGTGTAGATATACATAACCCATGTACACAGGCAATATGGTGCTGGAGGCCTGGAGCAGGGGAATGGGTAGGTTAGAAAGGGTCAATGGGGGGAATATGGGGCTATCTGTAATATTTTCAACAATAAAGAAATTTTTAAAATATATTTTATTGGTTTTATACAGAGAGGAAGGGAGAGGGATATAGAGCTAGAAACATCAATGAGAGAGAAACATCGACCAGCCTCCTGCACACCCCCCACTGGGGATGTGCCCGCAACCAAGGATACATGCCCTTGACTGGAATCGAACCCGGGACCCTTCGGTCTGCAGGCCAATGCTCTATCCACTGAGCCAAACCGGTTTGGCAATAAAGAAATTTTTTAAAGACAAGAGATAACAAATGTTTGTTAAGATGTGGAGAAAAGGGAACTCTTCCTTATATATTGTTGACAAGAATTGAAAATGGTACAGCAATTATGGAAAACATTCTGGTGTTTCCTGAAAAAATTAAAATTTGAATTACCAGATTATTCAGCAATCCCTTTCTTGGGCTTAGATATAAAGAAATTGAAATCAGTATTTTGAAGAGATATCTGCATACTCATGTTCATTGCAGTATTATTCACAATAGACAAAAGGTAGAAGCAACTCAAATGTCCACAGGCAGATATATATATACTAGAGGCCGGATGCATGAAGATTCGTGCAAGAATAGGCCTTCCTTCCCCTGGCTGCCGGCACCGCCTTCGCTCTGGCCCAGAGCCGCCTCTCTGCCTTCACTCTGGCCAGAGCTGCCTTCCGCCTCTCTCCTTGTTGCATGAATTTGCATATGCCCTCCTTATTGGCTGTGGGCGCTGCCATCTTTATTGTGAAGTGACAGTTAATTTGCATATTACTCTTTTATTAGATAGGATATATATATATATAATGGATTATTATTCAGCCTTAAAAATGAAACAAAATTTCTGTCACAGTAGGACAACTAATGCATGATTCTAATTATATGATTCATCTATATTAGTCAAACTCATAAAAACAGTGAGTAGAATGTTGCTTGCCAGGGCTGGAGTACAGAGAAATGGGGAGTTGTTGGTTGATGGATTAAAAAAATATTTGGAGATTGGTTGCACATCAGTGTGACTATACTTACCACTGATCTGTATACTTTAAAGAGTGTTTAAGATTGTAATCTTTATATTATGTATATTTTAGCATAATTTTCAAAGTTTTTCTTAAACATTAAGATCAGTGAATTTAAATTATATTCAGGAGATGGCATATGTTGCTGTTACAGAAAACCGGAGAAGAACCAAGCAACGCTTAGAGAAATGGAGTTACATTTATTATTATTATTACGTGCGGGCCCAGAGAAAAATGTCTCTAGAATTCTGAGCGAAGTCACATAAGAAGTTTCCTGTATTTATACCATTTTACCCTCTTTGTCTCCCAAATATGGGGTTTTCCAGTCCCTTTTGCAAGTTCTTAAAGAGCCCCTATGTGCTGGGGCTTTGAGACCAGGCTTGGCCTGGTGCCAGCACTGATAACTTCATCTGGGGAAGTTTTAATGGCCTCTCTGAAATGGGAGTAGTCTTATTTTCAAGCAAGCATTTACAGAAGCCAAATAGCAGGGTTAAAATTTCAAACAGAAGTTTTTATATAATATGGATGCTTCATTCCCCACTGCTTTTATGTACATGAGTCAAATCATTGACTTTTTTGGGTCATTGTTGGGGAGGGTGTAATATTGACCCCTGAGGACTATAAGCTTAATAGAATTAATTCTCTGCCAAATAAACTCAATTGTCCTGTTTATAAGATAAGGGCCTGGAATGAGGGCCAGGAATAATCTCTAGAGGATCCAAAGAGTCCTGGACTCTCTATTTTGCCTGGGCTGTCTTAAGTCAGGCGTGATGAAGACACATCAGGATCCTGTCAACCTTAACTGCCATGGGGGTGGTCCTTTCCAGGTAGGAGTCAGTCCTTGGGTGGAAAATTTCTTTATCTAAACAGAGTCACCAGGTTGGAAGGGACATACCAGATCAGAAGTTGGTACAGGCAGAGGGTCTTTGATGTGCTTCTGGGCTGCTTTCTGGGTGGACTGTAAAGCCTGTAAGAATTCGAGTAAAGATTGGTTATGGATTTCAGCTTTTCTAGATTAGGTAGGTTAGGGTCTGGAAGAGTCACTAGAATCTGTAGAGGCCCCACTGGTTTTAGGGCAGCCTCCTGGGCCACTTTGTCTGTGGCCCAGTTCCCTTTTGCTTCTGTGGAGTCCCTTTACCTTGTAAATAGCACTATTTACGTGAGCCATTGCAAATGCGTACCTGTTATCAGTATAAATTGTTACTGATTTTTCTTTTGCCCACTGGAGAGCCTGAAACTGGGTGACTCGAGCATTTGACATCCAGCACTCCAGTGTGTTCCAGAGTAAAGCCTTGACAGCATGTGGGGCAGTTAGGATCAGCTCTTGCCCTAGGATTAACTTATTTGCTTTTTTGATAAGCATAGCTGTGGCTGTTAATGCCTAGAGGCGAGTAGGTCACCCAAATGTAGAGGGGTCAAGTCTTTTGGACAAATAGGTTACTGGCCTTTTCTAGGGGCTGAGACTTTGGGTGAGTACCTCTTTGGCTATGCCCCTTGTCTTACATACCTAGAGGTGGAAATACTTAGTTCTGGTTCTGAATTCTTTTAGGGAAAATGGATGTTGAATTTCTTCTGTAATTACTTCCTTCTGAGGCAGGTCAGAGTTTTCTCTCAGAGCGAAAAGATCCTTGCTGTCTGTCAGAGGGACAATGAGGCCTGGGCACAGAAGGAGGTGGGCTAGTGACCTGGCAGAGACAAACTTTGACAAATGGTCCAGTGGAAGGGAAAGAAAACATTTCAGTTTTAATAATCTCTATAGAAATAGAATTTTTCTCCTCAAAATTAGCTCTATGTTTATCAAAAGAGCAAAATCAAGACCAAGTTTTTTATTGTATTCAATTTGCCCTGATTGTTTGCATAAACACAACAAGAATGGTAACTGACTACTTTTGCCGGAATTTCATGATTGGATTTTAGTGTGCCCCATAGGGCCAGGAAGCCAAGCCATCCAGCTGCCATTAGGCCTGCCTGCAGTATCTGCTGAGTTAGGTGAATCCCTCACCTGCAATGGCTCTACCCAGGGCCATATCCTAGGCTTTAAGGCCCATCTCAGTAGCCCTCTTACTTGTCATGGCCCAGAGTGCGTGGGGGTTCCGCAGAGATGCCCTTATTGCTCCCCTTCTACCCTGACCAGCCATCAGTGAGGTAGGGCATGGGCCTGATGCTCCAGCACCAGCCATTTTAGGGCTCCCAAGCAGGGTACCAGGCTTTCTCCATGGCACTCATTGACTTCCAGTCTTTAGAGTTCAGGCAGGGCTCTTTGATACTCCAAAACATGATACTCCAGTCAAAGTTTCTGGTCAATAAAACCACTATTGGAAACAGGTCTTATTGAATTTACGCAAAGAAATGTATTGCCATGATTTATTAAGCATTGCCAAATTTCGGAGGAATTATATAGGAGAAAAATATACTGACCTGTTTTAAGATCTTCTGATTTTCCTTGTCAGTCCTTTTTATGGATTCTGCAGAGTAATATAACTGTCTTCAAATGGCAAGAAGAAATTCAAAATGTGTCTATATTCAAATAGATAGTCACAGCTGTCCCTGTAGTACGGCTCCCCTTACTTGACTTGTCCTTAAACTCCATATGGTTTCTGGGAGGGGTGACTCATCCTGTCAGAATGGACTAAGGGAGCTTTATTTCTTTACAGGGTCTCACATGTCACAGGACCTCACAGGGTCTGTAATTCCTGTAACAGAGGGCTAGTATTCACCACTTTACTACTTCCCTCTGTTCTAAACAGGCCTCCCTCACTTTCCTAAAGTTGAGGTTTGTGCCACCCCTGACATGGGCATGGTCACACAGGCCTGCAAGACAGTATACAGGCTGCCAACTGTCTCTCAATAGAGACCAAAACCTGATGGGTATTCTTCTTTGCCCATTTGGGCATCTGCCCTTTTGACAACTGCATTTAAATCTGTAAGGGAATTAAAGATTACTATATTTACATAATGAAGTATAACATTGCACTGCAGCCACTTCTGACAGCTAAATCTTCTGCTACTAAACATGACACATGGTAGGGCTATACAAACATCTTAGGGAGGTGACCTTCTAGTTTTGAGCTTCTTACACAAAGCAAAACTGTCCTTGTCTCTCTGGAGTCATGTCTATGAAGATGCAGCATTATCTAAGTCTGTTATACAGTCTTCTGCAGGCCACTGTCAAGGCTGTGTATAGTAACCAGTTCCTTTTTTTCTAGCCATAAACACAGTCTAATTTTCCTAAAATGTATTCTGGCATGTATTCTGGTATTTCTGACAACAGAAAGTTGTTTTGCTGTACACAGGCAGCTTAACCCCTATACAACTGGGCTTGGACCTCTGCCTAGCAAACTGCAGTTTATAAGTTCAATATGCAGCCTCCGGTTCTTCTAACCCAATGGGGTCTCGTCCAGTTCCTCAGTCAGACTCCTCCTGTCTTGGAGAATCTCAAAGTCCTGAAGGCTCCCAGGTCCACGGAGAGTGTTTTTCCTTTGCCCTTTTTGTTAACCCTGTTTACAGGGCCCTGCTATCCTTGTCTCTTGTTGCCCTTTGACTTTAAGCCGCCAGTCCAAAACAGCCAGAATTGCAATTAGAAACAGCTTTGCATATTGCAAAGCATTCCTGTGGCAGTGGCTTGGGTATTAGGCCCCTTGTCTTCCAACTAGTCCCCTTTGTGGCAGAGCAGCAACCAGGCCTCTCCCAAGGGAGTGCACTGGAAGGGGATATCAACCCCTCCTCTTCCAGCAGCAACAGGTACTGAACCCTTTCAGTACATTTGCAAACAGGGAGCTTTCACTAGCTCTATCTGCAGTTTTCACAGATCCCGGGCTCACTGCTCTATTCCTGGGGCTACAGTAAAGCTAGTAGCAGTCACTGGTTTCTGGCTTAACTGCTGTAGCCAGCAAGCCAAAGGCCTAAGTCTTGTATTGCTTATTGTAAAATGCTCATTACTCACTGGGCGGCAGCAGGCAGCTCTAGTGTCAGGTAAAAATCTGCTGTCCCCCGCTTTTCTGGCTGCTGTTGCTTGTTCCAGAGCCGCTGCAGGCAGCTGGGGCATTCAGCGCCCTCACCTCATTCTTTCACCTGGCTCTTGGGGGCTGAGTCTGCCTAGCAACCAGTTCTAAATCACCAGGGTGGCTGAAGACTTCAGCTCCATTTCTCCTCTGCTTGGCTCCTGGGATTTTAGTTTTTTTGTTATTCTTTTGTTTTGTTTTGTATTAGAATTCTTTATTCTTAGAAATCTCAATCCTTTAATGATTACCAAAAGTGAACAGTCAGCATTTTTAGATTAATATTTATGAATTTCAAGTATATTATATCAGTCTAATTTAGTATTGGAAAGGTTAAAAAGAATAAACCGGGGCAGAGAAAGATTAATTGTGCTTGCAGAAAACTTGTGACCTTGAATCTAGTGAAGTTCTGATAAGGCACTTGGTAGGTTACGGGCCAGACCCCTATGCCAGCAGAGCGGTCTGGAGCCAGTAAAAATCAACAAAAACCCAGCTCCCCCTGCTTCATAATTAACTGCTGACACCCCTCCCTGTCCCCCAGCCCAGGGCCCATTGCTTGTCTCCCTTTCCTATTGTGAGTCAGAGGAAGATAATTCCTACAGAGGGGAGAAATAGAAACAGTGGGAGTTTTGTAGAAAACCACAGACTACCACTGTAGTAGTCATCCCTCCCAGAGGCTGGGGTCCAACCTGTGGAGAAAAATGACTCTTCATTGGCCTGAAAAGATAGCGGATGAGGATAAGAGTTTGTAGGGAGATTTATTGTGGACTGAAAGCCTGGAGGGCCTCCAGAAAGAAAAGATCTTTAATCCAGTTATAGATGCTGTCAGAATCAGGATGAGGGAAGAAGGGAAAGACCAGGTTATGTCCTCTATGAGGATCCTAATAAATAACTGAAAACGGCAAGTCAAGCAAAACACACAACCGTGAAGACAACAGACCCCACAAGACACACAACCAGGGTTAACAGGGTCTATAGACAGTTAATAATAACTTCAGCCTTAGTTCCGCTTCAGGTCACTCACGTTGGACTATGATGTCACAGGCAGGGAGAGGGCCCGTAAATCTCTCCGCCCTGTGGAGCTGTAAGCCCTGCCTCTGGAAGTCTCCATCCACCAAAAGAGATTAGAAAATTCATAAATAACAGGTTCTTTGTTCTTTGAAATTTACTACTTTGTTAATTTGCTAAGCAAATAGTTAACTTGACTTCTCTCTTGCTTTTCTTACAAGCAATCTCAAAACCAAGCAATCTTGGAACCTAGCCAGCCTTTGTTTTAGCCTTTAAATCTACTCCAGAACTTCAAAATTTCAATTTAATACAGCAAATTCACAACTCAGGGAAGAGCAACTGATAGACAGAAATTTTTATTAGCTAAGCGGGCTCATTTCCTCCGTGATAGAGAGCAAACATCTCTGAGAAAAATAACTCAGCAGTACTGCTTAAGACTTTTGCAGACCATCACAGGTTCAGTCTTTAATAAATCAAACATTTTAGCCAGATGAATCAACAGAGATGCAGAATAAATCAAAGTAGCTTTCTCTTCACACAGACCAGTTAATGAGCAGATAATTATGCCAAGACAGACAAACATCCATACTCACACTCTCTCAGTAGACTAGCCCAGACTGGAGCTGAACAGATAAACAAAACAATGCCCAACTCCCCAGATGGGCATGGGGGCACTCCCGGCACCCATGCCCCAGAACAGAATTCTCGACCAACGTCTTGGTGAGAACCTACCGAAGGAGTTAAGACTGTGTCCAGTCCCCCTTCTTGGTAGCAAATTGGCTAGTCCCACACAAACAAACAGCAGAGTGAACTCATAATTCCTTAATCGAATCTGAATCCACTCACCTCCAGAGTCTCACATTTATATACCAGACAGTCTGAGTTTTGACTTCTACCAGATATTTACCCAGAGTTTAAACAGTCCACCTGATTCCTGATTAATTTGCCTGAAGAAGTCCTTGACTTCCAGGGAGGTGATCAAGCTCCCCCTTCCACTCACTCGGAGTCGTCCTGACTGATAGGGGCCCCTACCTTACCGATTCTGTCGACAGGTCCAGAAGTATCCGTCCACTCTCTCCAGATGCCGACCGGGTCCTGGGCTGAGTTCTGGAGCACCCGGAGTCCCCCAGTTCAATTCTTCTAAATCAGCAGAGCAACGCCCTTGGGCCCCAAACCTGGCCCAATCACTGGAGGTCAAAAGGCCAAGCATGGGTTGGTGTTCCTGGTTGTTTCAGGGAACCAATAATGTTACAGAAAATCGGAGAAGAACCAAGCAATGCTTAGAGAGATGGAGTTACATTTATTATTATTATTATGTGCGGGCCCAGAGAAAAATGTCTCTAGAATTCTGAGCGAAGTCACACAGGAAGTTTCCTGTATTTATACCATTTTACCCTCTTTGTCTCCTAAATATGGGGTTTTCCGGTCCCCTTTGCAAGTCCTTAAAGAGCCCCTATGTGGTGGGGCTTTGAGACCTCAACCAAAGGCTTGGCCTGGTGCTAGCACTGATAACTTCATCTGGGGAAGCTTTAATGGCCTCTCTGAAATGGGAGTAGTCTTATTTTCAAGCAAGCATTCACAGAAGCCAAATAGCAGGGTTAAAATTTCAAACAGAAGTTTTTATATAAGATGGATGCTTCATTGCTAGCACAATAAGGTGTTAAAATTGCTTGAACACTCACTTTGTATTGTTTACTCTAAGTATTTATATTGTGTTTCCTGTATTATGCATTATTTTCTTGAATGAAATTCTTGCTAACATCTAAGATGTAAACAGTAATTAGAATTATCAAGTCCTCTTACCTGAAGTAAAAGGGACAACAGTGACTAACATTCTTCCAGGGAATAAGCTACTCCCTGAAAGTGAGTGTGGCACTTTATACACTACTCCAGATCTTGCTGACCCATAGAATGAAATTTTAAAAATAGCTAAGTAGATTAGTGGGGGCTAACAGAAATATCTGATATGGGTCCAAATACATATAGATTAATAAATAACAAAAGAGGTGTTTTGTTTCTGTCAGCAAAGGGTGGTTTATCTATAAATGATGCTGGGATAATTGTATATTCATGATACAAACCTAAGCCAGCCTCTTTCTTCATACTTTGTACAAATATAATGTACAGATAGATTCATGCCTTAAATAAAACAATACAATATTAGAAGAACATTGGGGGTGCTATTACATAATCATTGAATATAAGACCTATAATAATAAAAGCATAATATGCAAATAGACCAAAGGCCAAAGAGCAGAACCATCTGGATGACCTTCTAGATGAAGCAGGGGCTGCGAGGGCCAAGTCAGCCGGGGCTGTGAAGGCCTACTCTTGAATGAATTTCATGCATCGGGCTTCTAGTAAATTTATAAGACTGATGACCCAGAACACACAAGTCTTAAAAATTACTACATTCAACTCCATTAAATTAACAAATTTTGTACATCAGAAATCACTGATGACAAAATCCAAAGAGAAACAATACACTGAAATATATAGCATATATGTAAGAGGAAGTTTAATATATTGTGGTCAGAGTAAAGCAAAGGAATGAATAGAACAATGCATAACGAACAGGCAATTCCCAGAAGAGAAAATACAGATGTCCAATAAACATATGAAAAGATTCTTAACTTCATTATCGCTGATGGAGATGCTAAATGAAGCAACAACAATGAAAGGAAACAAAATCCCCTGCTGGTGAAAATGGGGATGGAAAGAATTATTCACACACACACACACACACACACACACACACACACACACACACACGTGTGTGTGTGTGTTGGGGGGGTGTAAATTACTAAAAGATTTTTTATGAAATAGTTATAGTAATGTCTAGTAACAATAAAAATACACATTCTTTTACTCAGCACACTCTCTTTGGGGAATGACTCCATTGGGAATAAAAACACTGATGCACAAAGATAAATTTACAAAATGTTTAATTCAGCTTTATTTGTACTGTCAAAAAGAGGAAACCTAACTGGAGGTTCTCCTAGAAGGGAAAGAAATAATTGAATAAAGCATGGTGCATTCCTGCTATCAATTATCATGTAACAATTAAGAACAATATGATTGACTTGGATTTCTGTTCATCATCTAATGAGAAAAACAAGAGTAAATGATAGCATTTTTAAAAAAATAAGCAGTAACTACTCATTTCTGTTTATACTAGTATATCACCATGTTCATCAAATGAATGGAGAAGTGACTTTTTCTTCATACATTTTTTATAACATATATACTTTTGCTATTATATTTTTAAGTAATACAATTAAATGTTAGACACTTTGTCTTTATGCTTCTATTTCTCTTTAAAGATAGAATTATTATTTATTTATTGAACTTCTATCTTCTCATCATAGTTCAGCATTTCTCCAATGGACAAATGTGTTTGGGGTATGTGGCAAATTATCTGGAAGGGTTTTTTGTTTTTGTCTTTTTAAGAGTAACTGCCTCTCAGCTTTTCTCATTCCCAGCTGTCCATGGGTGATAGGTGCAAGTGGCCTAGGCATGAGTATATTTAAGTTTCACAAGTGTTTTCTGATTTGTCCCCTGTACCATTCTGCTCTACCCCCTGGTTGAGAACCACTGAGTTTATAGCTACTGAGGCCTTGATTGAAGCCAAAACTTATGACTGGAATTTAATCAAAGAATGTATTTTCTTAACTAAGAAAAATCATGCCTTATTTTTCCTGAAAGTAGAGTCATTCTGTGCACAAAAATAATTCCTTACAATTTCCACAAATCTGTTTTGTAATTTTGTTCTCTACAGGATGCTATGGCATTTTAAAAAGCACTATAGGAGAAATACTTTTTAAGCATTAACCAAATAGAATCATAGGAATCTTTTCTGAGTCTTATTTTTAGTGAAGTTAACATCAACATTTCTCAACACCCAGTAGTTGGTACCATATGAAAACAGACCTCTGACTCCCTTGCAAAGTTTACAGTTTCCTCATTGATTCTGACAAGTCTCTTACTCCCTGTTTCCCCTGTACTCTTTCTGACTTCTGACATGAATGAACATTCCATTCTGCCTGTTTACAGCCTCTCCTCATTCTACTGAGATAAAGTCAGGCCTCATATTTCAAGTGGTTTTTCAAGATCTGATCTTTGCCCTTTCCCACTGATTATGGTTCATACTTACCTACCTGGTTACAATGGTTCCAGGTGCATTGTGAAATATACCTTGCCCATTCAAACAAGCTCCTAAAGTCTTTTACTTCAAACTTGATACTCTAACTCACCCACCTTTACTGGATTGGTCCAAGACTCAAAACCAGTGCCCAGACAAACATGAATTTTGGGCAGCTGGAGTTGGTCTTGCCCATTCTAATAACTCTAAAAAGGAAGAACTCGAACTGTCCAGATAAGTGGCAGTTAATTACATCTGAAAACAATTTTCTCAAGAAGTTGAGGAAAGGGCCCAGGTCTCCTGAACAACCCCATACAAAGCCGGCTCACACTGCAGATAGCATGTGTTTTCAGGAATAAATAAGTCAGGTTTAGTTGAAGCAGGAAATAATAAAAAGATTAAAAGGATCTGGAGTTAGATAAAAGTTTCAACAGATCAGTAGAATCCTTCCCTCTTTAGAATGAGGGATGGATTTGGGGTCAGAGATTACCCCTTAAGGCAGCAAACTAATGGCAAGGGAAGACAACCTTCAAAGAAGAAAGTAGAGGACAGGAGCCCAAGTGGTCCTCCAGGTGTCATCACTTTAGTCAAAGGGAAAAAGAACCTGCTGACCAGCAATGGTAACTTTGAGACCTCTGGAAGTTTCTTGCTGTTTTCGACTCCTGTGTGCACTAACCCTGCTGTGTATGTGCTCTGGATGTTTCCCTGCCCACTCCATAGTGAAGCCCTTGAAGCAGGATGGTCAGTGTGCGGGCCATATGGGGCCCAGGAAGGAAGGAGCTGGGGTGGCAATGTCCCCGTTTGTAGCCATGCTTTTAAGGACAGAACCCAAAGGGCAGAGTAGGAGGTGGTAGCTTTGGAGAGGGAAGGGAGCAGGGTTCTGTGGCTTAATAGCATGGGGACCCGTCAGTCCTGAGAGGATCTTGGGATGCTGAGTGAAAGAAAGGTTCTGAGGGTGGTCAGGCCAGGCCCAGATGGCCCAGAAAAGGTAAAAGGCTGCAAGAGATCTCTGTCAGGGAGGCCCCTGACCTCTGAAACCAGAAGGGGCCTAAAGGCCATCAGGAAGTCCCCATTGGTGCAGTTCCACCCAGTGTCTATCGGCATTTGTGAGCAGAGAACACAGTGCTGGGGCCCTGCCTGCTGTCTCTTTGCCCACAGGATTATGACACAATGGGAGGATTCCCCAGTCTGGAGCCGACCTTTCTCTGGAACACAGATCTTCCTGACCTTCCAGCTGTGGTTCTTAAATTCTGTGTGTCACAAAACCCACTGGGGACCTGATGACATGTATGGGAAAATGCACCAGAATTGCTTTTACATATAATTCAAGGGGTTTAATTTTCACAGAACCTCATGCCCTTCTCCTGGTCCCCCAAGTTAAGAACACTGCTCTAGACTCAAATGCAGAGAACATCCTGACAGCTGTCAGAGGGGAGGAGGATTGGTGGGCTTATAAGGGATTAAACAAAAAAGTAAAGACCCTCATAGACACAGACAACAGTATGGTGATTACCAAGGGAAAGGGGTTTTGGGGGAGGAAGAGAACGATAAAGGGTGGATACATAATGATGGAAGAAGACTTGAGTTTGGGTGGTGGACACAATGTAATATATAGATGATGCATTATATAATTATACACTTGAAATATATAAAATATTATTAACCAATGTCACCCTGATAAATACAATAAAAACAAACAAACGAACGAACAAACCCTGCTCTATTCTCTCCTCCCAACCTGCAGTGAGTTACACATTCTGCATTGGGCGTCATATGCCCCAGCGACCACTAGATGCCGACAAAGACTTGGCAGGATGACTTGTCTTCTCAATAGGGCTGAGAGTAAACCTTTTCACAGGTCAAGTTGGTCCTCATCTGAAATTAGAGCTCAGAAGAAACCCATATATTTTCCTCACCTCTCACATACATTTTTGAGTGAATGAAGGCTGAAAATAACATCCTGCTCAACCCTGGGCCATTCTCTCTTTGTGATTCCCCTTCCTGACCACAATAAAATCCAATAGGATAGTTTTTGCAAATGTAGCTGTCTTTGGCTGCCCCTATGCTCCTTGTACCTACTAACTACCTCCCTTCTTCACATAGTAGGGGACAGGGTCAGGGGTGGGGGCAGGTTCTCCTTTGACCTCAGCACAACTCAACCAACAACTAGGAGTACTATAGATTTGCCTAAGTATGCATGGGTCACATCTTAGTAGCTGTGTGACTTTGAGCTAGTGACTTAACCTCTTTGTGCCTACCATGAGGATTGTAATAGTACCTCCCTCATAAGGTTATTATTATGGGAAGGAAATAAATCAATATTTCGAAAACATTGATGACAATACCTGGCACATATTTGGTACTCAATATATGTTAGCTATTCTAATTTGTTGTCTTGGAAACTCATAATATGGTCTCAGTAATTATCTTTTTATTTTTTTCCTTTCCCATTTAGAGCTCTTAGGTTTTTACTAAGGACTTTGTGTCTGGCTTTATCATGTATGTGTGGCAGTTAGTTGCTAACTGCTTTTTGGGCTTAGTTTTCAAGAAAGCCCAGGTGTTGGTGTCACTGCTCTTATGCTCTGAGTTGAGATAGTCCTGAAAGTTTATCACTAGTGTCCCAGTGTTCTCTGGGAATGTATGAGAGAAAGTAGAAGCTTCCTCAACTTACAGATTTAAAAAAATCCCATTTTTACAGATTTAAAATATGGTGTAAATATTTGACTCTGGGAGCAGAGTTTTAGGGCCCATGCTTAAAATGCTGCTCTTGGGACTCTAGTTAAGCTTCTACTCAGAAGGCACAGTGCCCTACCCTCTCAAGTACACAGTTCTGTTTAAGAACTTACATAGCTCCCAGAAGCCCTCGTTCAACTACTTTTCTACCCAAAAATTCAGGATTGTATTAAATACACTTTATGCTATGTTGAGTTGTTCATGGTCCTAGTTGAACCACAGCTATAGGAGAGCTGGAAGTGAAGGCAGTCCCATATGGGCAGAGCTTCAGCAGAGAATTAGGCACCTTCCTCCAAAATCCAGCCTGCAGGCCCTTTGGTGAGCTCACTAAACTAAAAGTTTTCAACTGTATTGCATAATCAACCAGATGTGTTCATACAATAACTCTTCTGTTTATAAATTAGGTATAAATTTAAAAATAGAACTAATTGTTTCTAATGAATGTGTCTCAAGAATTATTTCTATGAGTAGAAAAAAGTCCTTGCACCAGGAAGGTGCTTGCAAAAATAAGATTGACCAGATCAGCCGTGGGCAAACTATGGCCCGCGGGCCGGATTCGGCCCTTTCTGCTGTTCTATCCGGCCTGCGGAGCCGAAAGATCGGAGGGTTCTCTTGCTCTCCCCTCCGCTCCTTCACCAGCAGCAGTGTTAACATGGCAACGTCGGGAACACGGCCGCAGCTCCTTCTTCTGAGTCCAGTTTAAGAACCCATTGTGGCCCTCGAGTCAAAAAGTTTGCCCACCCCTGGACCAGATAGTGTACAATCAGGTTAAACTGCTACATTTACCTCTCCCAATATCTGAGTTCACCTTCCAGAAATCCATGCCAAACTTCCAGTTTTTTGTTATGATAGGCCAGGTCATTCATACCAACCCTCCTTTTGAAAACAACTTCTAAAAACTTGGATAAAATTTAAATAATACCTTTTTAAACAATTGAAAAACTAAAAAGGAAGTAAGGTGTTACTTGGCAAGGAAAAAGGGGAATGAAAGACCTAGAGAGATAGTAAATGAGTATTGGAGGCCACTTTAGCCATGTGAATATTTTCTAAATCAGGAAATAGTTATGATAACCTCATAGGACAAGAGAAGCACAAACCAAAGGTCAAGATATATACAACATAGGGAATCTAACATGAGAACCTTCTTTAAATAAGCTAGCATCCAAAAAGGCTCCATTTGCAGGTTGTAGGAAGTGGCTCAGCCCTCACTCAGAATGTGATCTTAGGCTGTACTTGCATGATACATAGGAAACCCAAGCCTTAAAATGTAGAGTTGTCCTCAACTGAAAGTGCCGTCAATAATCTCCCAAATCTTCCCTTGACATAGGCAAATGGAGACCCTCTCTAGAGGAATGTTACTCCATCCTGGCCTAAAGCTATTGCTACTGATAATTGTTAAAGTATGATGGCCAAAATAACCAGGCATATAAATAACTAAGGCATCATAGGCAAGGACAAGCAGAAAAACAGATGAGAAAGAGCCACACAAAATTTTAGTTAATGGAATTATTAGACACAAACCAAAAAATAAACTATGCTTACAATGTTTAAAGATTAAAAAAAGGAGATCCCACTTCTGGTCAGTGTACAATAACAGAGAGGAATTTAGTTTCATGCCTGAACAACCACAAATTACAAATAAATGAAACAATGGTTATCACCACAATGAATATCAGGTTACATGGGGTAGTGACTCTTAAAGGTGGACAACAAAAAATGTATTCACCACAATCATCCCAACTTACTGCCTTGAAAGAATTTCCAGGCCTCATTGGTAGAGCCTGATGGACTCCCTGAGTTGAGAAGAGGGAAAGGAGTATTAGGAAGAATTAAGTGGCTAAAGTTTGCTAGCAGAGTACTAGGGAGAGGATTTCATGGAAAGAAAACTTAGGAGATCTGCAAGGATACATATGTGTGGTGTGTGAAACTAACCAAGACTAGAAAAAAATGTTATGCAAAAGGATGAGAGGGAATAGCACCCAACACTCATACAAGGCCAAGAATAGAATCTATTCTTACCTGCCAGACTTGAAAATATAAAGAAATTCAGGAGCATTTAGATAGAGTACTCAGAAAGTTCTTGCCCCAGTTGGGGGGAATAATTTAATTAACCCTGCACTAACCACAGTTGTAGTGCTACATAACAAATACAAAGAATCAAATTGTTTCCAGGTAACTAAACTGTATTCTAGTAAAAATGTCAAAAGTATTTTGAGAAATACAAACATATTCAGTATTGAACAAGTAAAAGTCACAATGTCTGCTATCCCAAAAACTGTTACAGGCATGCAAAGAATCAGGTCAATATCACCTATAATGAGGGAGAAATCAATTCAAATTGACCTGAATCTGACAGGGATGTTAATCTTGGCAGAAAAAGGAAATGAAAACAACTATTATAACTGTATGGCTGTGTCCAAAAGCATGAAAAGGCATAAAAGATATAAAAAGAGCCCAAATCAAAATTGTATAGATGACTTCTAGTTTCAAAGTATTGTGGTCAGAGAATATGGTATGATTTCAATCTTCTTAAATTTGTTGAGGCTAGTTTTGTGACCCAACACATGGTCTATCCTTGAGAATGGTCCATGTGCCCTGGAGAAAAAAATTCCCTTTCATATTAGAAATCAACTGCTAAAAGAAACCTGCAAATATGTGGAGATTAAACAACATACTACTAAAAATTGCTGGGTCAAATAAAAAGTAAAAGGTGAGATAAAAAGACATATAGAACTATCCAAGAGATGCAAATCAAAACGACAATGACATACCATCTCACACCTGTCAGAATGACTATCATCAACAAATCAACAAATGACAAGTGCTGGCAAGGATGCAGAGAAAAAGGAACCCTCATGCACTGCTGGTGGGAATACAGACTGGTGCAGCCACTGTGGAGAACAGTTTGGAGTTTCCTCAAAAAAAAAAAAAAAAGGAGCTCCCATTTGACCCAGTG
Organism: Myotis nattereri; assembly: GCF_964212035.1. Lineage (NCBI taxonomy): Eukaryota > Metazoa > Chordata > Mammalia > Chiroptera > Vespertilionidae > Myotis > Myotis nattereri. The sequence goes on from NC_138078.1 coordinate 120,742,951, forward strand.
ATCCCACTTCTAGGAATATATCCCAAGAAAGTAGAAACACCAAACAGAAAGTATATATGCACCCCTATGTTCATAGCAGCACAATTCACCATAGCTAAGATTTGCAAACAGCCTTAGAGCCCATCAGCAGCTGAGTAGATTAAAACACAGTGGTACATCTACACAATGGAATACTACGTTGCTGAAAAAAGAAGGAATTCTTCCCATTTGCAACAGCGTGGTTGGAACTGAAGAGCATTATGCTAAGTGAAATAAGCCAGTCAGTGAAAGATAAATACCACATGATCCCACTCATTTCTGGAATATAAAGAACATTATAAACTTTTGAATAAAAATAGATACAGAGACAAAGAAGCATTGAACAGACTATCAAACTACAGGGGGAAGGCAGGAAAGTGTTGAGGGGGGAGGTAAGAGATCAATGGAAGGACTTGTATGCATGCATATAAGCACAACCAATGGATGCAAGACACTGGAGCAGGGGGTGAGGGCAAGTGCCGGGCAGTAGGGGAGGCTGAGGGGAGGTCAATGGAAGAAAACAGTAGATATATGTACTACTATTTGTAATACCTTAATAAAATAAAATAAATAAAAAATAAAAAACTGTGGTACATCTACACAATGGAATACTACACTGTGGTAAAAAAGAAGGAATTCTTACCATTTGCAACAGCATGGATGGAACTGGAGAGCATTATGCTAAGCGAAATAAGCCAGTCAGAGAAAGATAAATATCACATGATCTCACTCACTTGTGGAATATAATGAACAACATAAACTGATGAACAAAAACAGATCCAGAGACAGAGAAGCATCGATCAGACTGTCAAACCTCAGAGGGAAGGTAGGGGAGGGCGGGGGTAAGGGAGAGAGATCAACCAAAGAACTTGTATGCATGCATATAAGCCTAACCAATGGACACAGACACCAGGGGGGTGAGGGCATGAGTGAGGGGGCAATGAGGGGATAAGGACACATATGTAATACCTTAATCAATAAAGAAAAAAAAGAATTTATATTAAAAAAAGATATATAGAGTCAGCCTGGCCAGTGTTGCTCAGTGCTTGAGTGTCAACCTATGAACCAGGTCAGGGCACATGCCTAGGTCTGGGTTTGATCTCCAGTAGGGGGCATGCAGGAGGCAGCCTATCAATGATTCTTTCATCATTGATGTTTCTATCTCTCTCTCCCTCTCCTTTCCTCTCTGAAATCAATAAAAATATATTTTATAAAAAGCTATATAGAGACTAATGAGAATGACCATACAACATATCAGAAGTTCTGGGATTCAGTGATAGCAGTAGTAAGATGGAAGTTTATATCATTACAGGCCTATCTCAAGAAACAAGAGAAATCCCAACTAAACAACCTAACATTACATCTTAAAGAGCTAGAAAAAGAACAAAAGCAACCCAATGACAGTAGAAGAAAGGAAATAACAAAATTAGAGCAGAATTGAATGAAATGGACAATAAGACTATAGCCCTGGACAGTGTGGCTCAGTTGGCTGGGTGTCATCCCCTGCACCGAAAGGTTACTGGTTCAATTCTGGGTCAAGGCACATGCCCTGGTTGAGGGCTTGATCCCAGTATGGGGCATGCAGGAGGCAGCAGATCGATGTTACACTCTCACATCGATGTTTCTCTCTCCCTCTCCCTTATTTTGTCTCTAAAAATCAGTAAACTACTAGGGTATTCTTTAAAAAGTACCATACAAAAATTAATACAACAAATATTTGGTTCTTTGAAAAGATTTATAAAATTAACAAACACCTGGCTAGATTCACTAAGGGAAAAAAGAGGAAAGTCTCAAACAAAATCAGAAATGAAAGAGAAGTTAACACAGACAATAGAGAAATAAAAAGGATCATACTAAATATGCCACCAAATTCAATAACCTAAAAGAAATGGATAAGTTCCTAGAAATATATAACCTTCCTAGACTGAATGATGAAGAACTGGAAAATCTAAATAGACCAATCAACAGTGAGGAAATGGAAAGAACTATCAAAACCTCACCAAAAGTAAAAATCCAGGATCAGATGGCTTCACTAGTGAATTCTACTAAACATTCAAAGAAGAGCTGATACCTACCTTTCCAAAATATTACAAAAAAAAAATTGAAGAAAGAGGCAATACTTCCTAACACATTTTATGAGGTCAACATAACCCTGATACCAAAACCTGGCAAGGATAATACCAAAAAAAGAAAACCGCACACCAACATTTCTGATAAATACAGATGTAAAAATTCTAAGCAAAATACTAGCAGATCAAATAGAGCAATACATTAAACAAATACATCACAATCAAGTGGGGTTCATTCCAGGGGCACTAGGATGGTTCAACATACCCAAATTGATCAATGTAATAAACCACAGCAACAAAACAAAGGATAAAGATCATGTGATCTTATCAATAGATGCAGCAAAATCACTTGATAAGATAAAACGTTCATTTATGATTAAAACATTCAATAAAATAGTATAGAACAGTGGTTCTCAACCTTGGCTGCACATTAGAATCACCTGGGAATCTTTTTAAAATCCTGATTTCTGGGCCTCATCTCAGATTTTAAAAAGATTCCCAGGTGACTCTAATGTGTAGCCAAGGTTGAGAACCACTGGCATAGAAGGAAAGTACTTCAATATAATAAAGGCCATACATGAAAAACCTTCAGCTGATATCATACTCAATGGTGAAAAACAAAGCTTTCCCTCTAAGATCAGGAACAAGATAAGGATATCCACTCTCACCACTTTTTAAAATTTATTTTTATTTTTGACAGTATTACAGAGGTCCTGCATTTCCCTCCATTGTCCCCCCCTCTACCCAGTCCCCACCACATCCCAGGTCCTCACCACACTATTGTCTGTGTCCATGGGCTATGCATACATGTATATAAGTTCTTTGATAAATCTCTTTTCATCCCTCCAAACCCTTCCACTCTGAGATCTGTTAGTCTGTTGCATGCCTCTGGACCTATTTTATTTGTCAATTTATTTTGTTCATTAGATTCCACATATAAGTGAGATTATGTGGCACTTGTCTTTCTTTGGCTGGCTTATTTAACTTAGTATAATAATCTCCAGGTCCACCCACGCTGTTACAAAAGGTAAGAGATCCTTCTTTTTTATAGCCACATAGTATTCTATTGTATAAATGTACCACAGCTCTTTTATCCACTCATCTACTAATGAGCACTTGGTCTGTTTCCAAATCTTAGCTATTGTCAATAATGTTGCTTTGAGCATAGGGGAGCATATATTCTTTCTGACTGGAATATCAGGATTCTTAGGCTATATTCCCAGAAGTAGAATCACTGGGTCAAAAAACAGTTCCATATTTAATTTTTTGCGGAAACACCATATTGATTTCCATAGTGGCTGTACCAATCTGCATTCCCACCAGCAGTATACTAGGGTTCCTTTTTCTCCGTATCCTCACCAGTGCTTGGTGTTTGTTGATTTGTTGATGGTAGCCATTCTGGCAGGTGTGAGGTGATATCTCATTGAAGTTTCAATTTGCATCTCTCTGATGATTAGTGACAATTAGCATTTTTTCATATGTCTCTTGGCCATCTGTATATCCTCTTTGGAGAAGTGTCTATTCACGCCCTTTGCCCATTTTTAATTGGATTGTCTGTCTGCCTTTTGTTCAGTTGTATAAGTTCTTGATACACTTTGGAAATTAACCCCCTATCAGATGTATCATTGGCAAATGTGTTCTCCCATACAGTGGATTACAATTTAATTTTGATGATGATATCTTTTGCTGTGCAGAAGCTTTTGAGTTTGATGTAGTCACATTTGTTTATTTTTCCCTTTGTTTATCTTGCCCTAAGAGATGTATTGGTGAAAATTCTGCTATGTGACATGTCTGAGATTTTGATGCCTATGTTTTCTTCTAGGATTTTTAATGGATTTTTTAACTTATATTTAAGGCTTTTATCTATTTTGAGTTTGTTTCTGTGTTTGGTGTAAGTTTGTGGTCTATTTTCATGTTTTTTGCATGTACCACTTTTATTCAATGTAGTTCTGAAAGTCCTAGCCAGAGAAATCAGGCAAGATAAAAAAAAATAAAGGCATCCAAATTGGGAATGTAGTAAAAGTATCATTTTTTGCAGATGACATGATTCTATACACAGAAAACCCTAAATACTTCACCAAAACACTATTAGAAACAATAAACAAATACAGTAAAATTATAGGATACAAAATCAATGTACAAAAACCCACTGCATTTCTATATACTAAAAGTGAAATTTCAGAAAAAAATTTAAAAACCAATTTCTTTTGCAATTGCAACTGAAATAATAAAATACCTAGTAATAAGTTTAACAAAGAATGTGAAGGACATGTACACTGAAAACTACAACGCATTATTAAAAGAGATTTAAAAAGACACAATGAAATGGAAAGACATTCTATATTCATGGACAAGAAGAATCAAGATAATTAAAATGTCCATATCACCCAAAGCAATATACAGGTTTAATGTAATCTCCATCAAAATCCCAATGTCATTTTTTAAAGAAATGGGAAAAAAAAACAAAAAACCAATCATCAGATTTGTATGGAACCACAAAAGACCTCCAATAGCCAAAGAATTCTGAGAGAGAAAAAAAGCCAGGAGTATTTCACTACTTGACTTCAAATTATACTACAGAACAATGATAATCAAAACAGCATGTTATTGGCAGCAAAAACAGACACATAGGCCAATGAGACAGAACTGAAAGTCCAGAAATAAAACCACATGTATAATGGGCAAGTAATTTTTGACAAAGGTGCCAAAAACACACAATGGAGAGAAGAAAACTTCTTCAATAAATGGTGCAGGGAAAATAGGAAAGCCACATGCAAAAGAATGAAACTAAAGTTTGTCCCCATGTACAAAAATTAATTCAAAATGGATCAAAGACCTAAATATAAGCTTTGAAACAATAAATTACATATAAGAAAACAGAGGTAATAAAATCATAGACCTTGGTTTTAGAAAACATTTTATGAATCTGACCCCAAAGGCAAAAACAAATTGGACAACCTGGGCAAAATGCACAAATTCTAAGAAACATACGCTCTGCCAAAACTAAATCAGGAAGAAACAGAAAGCCTGAATAGACCAATTATACCTAATAAAATTGAAGCAGTAATAATAATAATAATAAAACACCAAGCAAACAAAGGTCCTGGACTAGATGGCTTCACAGGGGAGTTTTACCGAACATTCAAAGAACTAAAACCAATCCTTCTCAGACTATTCCAAAAAATTCAAGAGGAAGGAAGGCTTCCAAGCTCTTTCTATGAAGTCAGCATTATCCTAACCCCAAAACCAGATAAAGACATTACAAAGAAAGAGAAATGCAGGCCATTATCCTTGATGAACATATATGCTAAAATCCTCAACAAAATATTAGCAAATTGGATCCAGCAACACATTAAAAAGATCTTACACCATGACCAAGTGGGATTTATTCCAGGGATGCAAGGCTGGTACAATATTCACAAATCAATATACATGATATAATATATAAACAAAATGAAAAATAAAGATCACATGATCATATCTATAGAAACAGAAAAAGCATTTGATAAAATCCAGCACCCATTTATGATAAAAACTCTAAGCAAAGTGGGAATAGTGATCATACCTCAACATAATAAAGGTTATATATGAAAAACCTACAGCCAACATCATACTCAATTGGTAAAAACTAAAAGTGTTTTCTTTAAGATTAAGATCAAGAAAGGGATGTCTGCTTTCACCATTCTTATACAACAGAGTATTGGAAGTCCTATCCATAGTGATGAGACAATAGAGACCAGTATAAACTTTTGAACAATAATAGATACAGAGGCAGAGCTGCCTCAAACAGATTGTCAAACTGCAGCGGGAAGGCCGGCGAGGGTTGGGGGGCAGGAGGGAGGGGGATAAGAGATCAACCAAAGGACTTGTATGCATGCATATAAGCATAACCAATGGACATAAGACACTGGGGGATAGGGGAGGCTAGGGGACTGTCAAGGGCGGGGGGGAAAAAAGGACACATATGTAATACCCTTTGTAATACTTTAAGCAATAAAAAAAAAGAGAAATAAAAGGCATCCAAATTAGAAATGAGGAAGTAAAACTGTCATTATTTGCAGATGATATGATATTGGACATAGAAAACCTTAAAGACTCCACCAAAAAAAACTACCAGATTTAATATATGAACTCAGCAAAGTAGCAGGATACAAAATTAATACTCAGAAGTCAGTGGCATTTTTATATACCAACAATGAACTATCAGAAAGGGAAACTAAGAAAACAATTCCAAAAAATAAGGTACCTAGGGATAAACTTAACCAAGAAGGTAAAAGACCTATACTACTTCCCTAAAATTTTAAGGTTTTGAAAGACAAAGAAAAACCGATTAATTGCTTAGGAGACTGAGTAAAGAAACATAACAATGGAATGCAGCTCATGATCCAAAATTTTATTTTCTGATAAGGAACATTATTGAGATAATTGGTAAAATACAAATAAGGTCTTTAGATGAGCTAATAGTGCTATGTTAATGTCAATTTCTTGTATTTTTGTAATTGTGCTATGGTTTTTAAAGAGAATGAGTGATCTTTCTTTTAAGAAATATAAACTGGCAGTCATCAGTTTGGGAGTTTGGGGGCTCAGTGTAAAAGGTGAAAGGATTAAGAAGTACAACTTAGTAGTTACAAAATGGTCACAGAGATGCAAAGTGCGGCATAGGGAATGTAGTCAATGGTGTATTGTGATGATCAGGTATAGTGCTGTGTAGGTGCTTGAGTTGACAGGTGGAAAATTTTATAGATTATATAGTTGTCTGGATTGTGTTGTACACCTGAAATTAATGTAAAATGGTGTTTAATATCAACTGTAATTGAAAAATAAAATTTAAAAAAAGAAATGTAACCTGAAGTATTATATCTGCAACTTACTTTCTAATGATTCAGGAAAATATTATATACACAATACATACATAAATACAGAGATAGAATAATAAAACAAATGCAATCAAAAAAACCTTTTAGTATTGCTGATAAGCATAAGGAAATTATTGGTACTATGCTTCCAACTTTCTGTAGGTCCAAAGTTAGTTTTAAAAGGTTTTTAAATAGCCATCATGCATTATAAAATGGGATTGTTGTGTTAAAATTATTAATTTTTTTAAGAAACAAGATATTTACATAATCCTGTGTTATCTTCGCATGAAATATGTGTCATCTACAAAAGGGAAAATAGTGACTTCATAGTGGAGAAACATGACATACATTACTAAAAGCATATGTTCAATGTTAACATAATCCTATCTAATAGAAAAACATGGTAATTACCCATACCTCTGACATGCTTCCCATTGGATAAATCAGGGTGATATGCAAATTAACTGCCAACCAAGATGGCGGCCAGCAGCCAGGCAGCTGAAGCAAACAGGAGGCTTGCTTGCTCCAGTGATGGAGGAAGCCAAGGTTCTCCGCCTGCCGCTGCCGGCCTCTGAGCTACAACTCTAAGCAACTATGTTGCAATTATAGAACCTAAACAAACTCCAAAAACCTGCTTTCAGCCAGCTGGGCTTCAGCCAGCAGGGTCACAACAGTGTTACAATTATAGAACAAACGCAGATACCTGCTTTCAGCAGCTGAGGTCTCAGAGCTGCAGCTGGGCCACAGAGCTGAAGCCGGCTCTCAGCTCCAGTGACAGCCATAGAAGGTAAATAAATCCCAGAATAAAAAAAAAAGAAAAAAAGGAGAGGTTGGGAGCTTCAGTTGCCCGCCAGCCTGAAAACAGCCATCATGCCCTCACCCAGACTGGCCAGGCAGCCCAGTGGGGACCCCCATCCTGAAGCAACAAGATGGCAGCTAATTTGCATACTGAAGGCAGGCAGCAGCGGTCAAGGCTGTCCACGGTCCAGGACCGGATCTGTGACCCTGCCAGGCGGGAGGCAGTGCTTGAGGCTGTCCATGGGACCAAAACATGGATCTGTGACCCTTCCCAGTGGGGCGGCAGCTCGCACAGGGGTGGATCGGCCGGGGTTGGGCAGGGCAGGATGCCTGGCTTCCGCCCAGCCCCAGTCACTCTGGGCAGGTGAGTGCAGAGAGCCTCTGGACAGGGGAGGCAGGCCGGTGGAGGGCAGCGTGTACTCCCCACATGGCGGTGGTGACAGCTGTGAGCGCGCCAAGTGGAGCCCGCAGGCTGAGCTGACGTAGTGCCTGCAGGCCAACAGCACCCAGGAGTGGCTGCGCAAGATCCGCCTCCTGGCCCAGAAGGTGCAGGATCGCAGGGACAGCCACCATGGCAGGCCAGACTGATGTCCTCCTGGCCACACCACAGGGGTTTGCGGATCTACAAAGCCAGAGGCCTCCGGTGTGCACATCCACCCCTGGCGTGCGAACATCCCCCAGCACAGTCACCCTCCCGTGCTTGCAACAGTTGCAAACCAAGGTGTGCACAAATTCCCCCCGCTTCTCCACTGCACTTCCATCAACCGGCTTGCCTAACACCCCCACAGGATGTGCACACATCCCCTCTGATGCGCTCACGTCCTTTGGAGGGTGTCTGGGTGTTCTGGGTGCTGAGGGTGGGCGCCTGTGAGATGACAGTGAGAGGGCAGAGTGGTGATGCCCTGTTCCAAGGGAGGCCAGTGCAGCTACGAGATCACCTCTGGGGGGTTAATGCAGGTTCTGAGGCAGGAGCAGGTGCAGACAGACACACCTGGTGGGTGCGACGGCCCTCGCTGAGGTGCCTTCAGTCAGCATTCAAGATCAAGAACCCAGAGGCGGAGAGGAATTCTGTCCTCTTAGTGAAACAGTGGGATAGTTGGGGCGACTGTAGAGAAGGAATGTGCACTTTGGGTGCCAGCACCCATGAGTGAAGGCTGCCCTGACTGAGCCTCGCTTGCTTGGGGCCTAGCGCACTCCTGCTGGGCAGTGGGTGACAGGACATGCTTTTTGGAATTAATAAGAGAAAACGTTGATTCTCCTGCTGCCCATGAAGGTGGAAAGTGAAGCGGGGAGACATGTTGGGAGTGAGCGAGGTTCCTTGTCTGGGGGTTCCAAATCTGCTGTTGGTTTTTTTCACTGCTGACTAGAGATATACAGGGTATACAGACTTTGAATACCTACTAATTCCAATAGTTTTAAGCATAAGAAAGAAACAACAATGGAGCTGTTATCTGTTAAAAGTGTGGGCACAAACAGGCAGTTGGACATTCCCTGAGGGGTCTCAGGTTGGAGAGGGTGAAGGCCAGACTGAAGGGCCCCTTCCCCCCCCCCCACCCGAGTACACGAATTTCGTGCACCGGGCTACTAGTCCTATATAATAAAAGGGTAATATGCAAATTGACCCTAACAAGAGAGCCACCGGTCACTATGATGCGCACTGACCACCAGGGAGCAGCTCCTGTGTTGAGCGTCTGTCCCCTGGTTGTCAGTGTGCTCCCACAGGAGGAGCACTGCTCAACCAGAAGCCCAGCTCACAGCTGGCAAGTGCAGTAGTGGTGGCAGGAGTCTCTCCCACCTCCACAGCACCGCTAAGGATGTCTGACTGCAGCTTAGGGGAGTGGGCCTAAGCCACATTTGGACATCCCCCAAGAACTCCTAGCTGCCATAGGGATGCCTCACTGCCAGCTTAGTCCTGATTCCTTGGGGAGCAGGCCTAAGCTAGCAGGTGGACATCCCCTAAGGGCTCCCAGGTTGCAAGAGTGCACAGGCTGGGCTGAAGGACCACACACACACACACACACACACACACACAAGAGTGCACAAATTTTCATGCACTGGGCCTCTAGTATTGGAATAAAATAGTACTGTGTGCCTCCTGATATTGTGCAATGAGAGAGAAACAAAATAACTTCTGTGGCACCCCTGACCAAAACAAAGGATAGAATAACCTGAATGTAATCATGAAGCAACATCACATGACCCCAAATTGAAAGAACATTCTCAGAAATAACTGACCTGTATTCTTCAAAAATTTAACTTGTAAAAAATATAGAAGTGTTTCAGATTAAAGAAGGGTAAAGAGACATCACAACCAAATGCTGCACATGATTCTGGACAATAAATTGGAAAGTCTGTGTGAAGAGTATATTATTTTTGTACTATTTTTGCAAAATTTCTGGGTAAAGTAATTTTAAAATGAATCTGAAGGCATTCTATGCTCTGAAGTTTTTTAATTCATATTGAGCTGTTATTTTATTTTTTAAATATGCTTTTATTGATTTCAGAGAGGAAGGGAGAGGGATAGAGAAATAGAAACATCAATGATGAGAGAGAACTATTGATCGGCTGCCTCCTGCATGCCCCCCTCTAGAGATTGAGCCTGGAACCCAGGCATGTGCCCTTGACCTGAATCAAATTAGGGACCCTTCTATCTGCAGGCTGATGCTCTATCCACTGAGCCAAACCAGCTAGGGTGAAGTAATGTTATTTTTGAGGGTTTTGTAGAATTCTACCATGAAGCTTTCTAAATCTGATAAAATTTATTGGAGAGAAGGAAGTCTTTATTTAAACTTATTTATTTTATTTTGCAATTGGCCTACTAGACCTTCTGTCTATACTGGAGTCAATTAGTAAGTTGAATTATAATTTAAAAATTATCCAATTTTTAAAAATAAATTTTACACAGAGTTGTACAAAATAGTTTCTCTTTTCTGGGTTAAGAAATAGATACTTATTTCTCATGAGTTTGTTGGCTGATTGAGTGATTTTTATGGTTTGGATTATCTAAGATGCTTTCTGAGGTCAGTTGGCAATGGAGCTGAATGATATTTGAAGGCCTCATTCATGTACTGAGTGATTGGCAGGCTATTGACTGAAGCATTTAGTTCTCTACATGGCCCCATCATTAAGTAATTTCAGACTCATTTATATGACGATAGTCTCAGGGTTTCAAACTCAGCAAGAGAGAAAAAGCAACAATTAATAAACACTTTGAATGAATCACATTTGTTAAAGTACCACTAACCAAAGCAAGTCACATGGTCAAGACTCATTTCAAGAATTAATAGGCTAAACTTCCTGATAACTTTAAACTTCTTGAGAGAATGGCAAAGTACATTGCCAAGAGACATATCTTTAGGAATGGGAATAATTTGTGGTCATTTTTCAATCTACACCTTAGTTGAGTATTGAAAGCTTTCTCTAAAGTGGATATATTCTGATGGGCATTTAAATAGGACATAAATACCTTATACTCTGTGCCCAATTTGAGAAGTCCATATACATATATATTTTCTCCATACTTCTTAGGTATCAGACTTCTAATATTTCTCTTTTCAAGCCCCTAGCCAGTTGGTCAAGCTATTAACTACTGTCCATGAATTGATCCATATTCTAGGTCATTTCTTCTTCAAGTGACCACTTGGAGCCCTGACCAGCAGTGTTATTTCATTGCTATCTTTCTGGGCTAACCCTTAGTGATGAGGCAATACATTATCCACCCACTTCTGGCTGGTTACAGCAAATCATGCAGATCTGTATCTAAAACTGTTCTGTTCTTTTTGTTGCTTGTTAACTGGTCATAGGAAACTATGAAGGCTGAAGGAAAAGCAGTGAAGCATGTACAAGGGAAGTTTGAGCCATCTTCTCATGTAGTTTACTAATGTCTTCCATACTTATTCAGCTCTGTTCTTATATACAATTTTCATTTTACAATAGAATAATACTATATATACATGGCATTTTATGATTTGATGGTTTAACAACACAAACTTCATGATGGGAAATTCAGGTTACATAGTTATTTAGTATTCCATAATCCAATGTTTAGTCTCTACTAGGGCACAGTAGCAAGCTTTTCTAATAGAGAGCTGCTGACAAAGAAGGGCATGCGTTACTCAAAAACTCTAGTGGTCTGTGCAGTAATTCTCCAATTGGGGCTTGCTAGAGGCTGCACAGAGCATTTCTGTTGACCACAGGCACTTGGACAATTCTAATACTCTTAGGTCGGCTGAATCACAACAACCAAATAGTAGGGCAATTTTTATTACAGTCTGGCTCTGCTGCGGAAACTTCTCTTTCTTCTGGCCTAACTCAAAAATGGCAATATTATAGATTTCCTGGTAAATGAGTTGGAGTAGCACACCTGAGTGTAGTTTCTGCTCTCTAAAAAAATCCAAAGAAACCTGTACAGTGTTCTTATTTCAGGTCAATGGACCCATAATAACTTAACTAATGAGACAGGTCCTTAAGTTTGGTGGGGTTTATCTCTCATGCTCTGGCATGCATGCATCTTAGTAAGGTATTTAGAGTGCCTTTTATTTTCTGCTCATCAGCTCCAGTTAACATATGTCATCACTGTAAGAATTCTGTGCAATGATCTGTGTGATAACAAAATGAGGATGACCACTCTAGACCATCTTGTGACAAAGAAGGAAAATTAACATAGTAAGAAAGTGAATGAAGTAAAGCAGTTTCTCCTGTTCTCTCGAAAATAGACTTCTTATTATCTGTTGATAGGGATGAAGGGTGGCAATTTCATTTGGTAGATCAATATCTACACACTCCCTGATGAAGAAGGCATTGATTCTTCAGACTCAGTTAAAGGGGTCTAAAGAAGGCTCACATTAGAAGACACATTCTTGGTTTCCATGGTTGCATAAGAGTTCCACTACTTGAGAACTATAGACATTCCGTAGATACTGCATCAATCCTGTGCAGAGTTAAAAATAAATGAGGTGTTTAGGGGGAAAGGAATGAGTTTGTGTGACTGGATCAGCAATAGTTAGGCGATGCATTTGTGGCTGGGTCCAGATCTTGGAAAGCCTTAAGGAAGCCTGAGGAGTCAGTTCCTCCTTCACCAGGGATCCCAATCATAAATCTACATATGCCTCCTTTGTGCACCCCTTACATTGTACATGACTTTATAATACAACACTTCCCATGTGGTCCAGGTCTTGGAAAGCAGGGAAGAGTGATATCCATATGACCAGTGCTAGAACATAATCACTTTGCTGTGTGAATTTCCCCAGACATTCACATTGATATGGGGTCTTGAGAGGTCTGCAGAACAGCTTGCAGCAAAAATAAGTCCATCTCTACTTTCCTACCCCTCTCAAACTAACTATAGGCTGTCTCTGAGTCAAAAGCTACAAATAGCCTTTTTGCTTCTTCCTTAGGCTTGTTATCACAAGAGCTTTGCTTCTGGACTTGCTGGGCTGGGGGTAGGGGACCAGACCTTTCTTTCTAGAAGTCCTTCTAAACCAGTGACTTTGCTTCCTAAAGGAAGAGAGAGAGATCTGAGCAGCTGACCCTTATCATAACCCTTCCTACCATCTAAGGATACTCTGCTCATCTTTTTTTTGGCCTGAATAGTCTCACATGGCTGGACCCTATTCATTACTACTAAATTCAAGATTTCAGAGGCATCAGCTGGAAGTTCTTTTCTTCATTTTTCTAACTTTGTTTTTGGAAATTATCTTTTTATTGTTTAGTCCTCATCCAAGAATATGTTTATTGAGAGAGAGAGAGAGAGAGAGAGAGAGAGAGAGAGAGAGAGAGAGAGATCAGTTGTCTCCTGGGGATAGAACTCACAACCTAGGTATGTGCCCTGACTGGGAATGGAACCGCCAACCTTTTGGTATATAGAATGATGCTCCAACCAACTGAGCGATCCAGGTAGGGCATTTTAAAAAACTTTTAAAGAAAATATAGAACCTCTGTCTAATAGCAAACTCTTCCCCTATAAGCCTAGAAATAAGGGGGACAAATGCAGATAAGTTGTCCTGTTTCTATACAGTGAAGAAATGAGGAATTCAAGATGTATATACAATAATTGCAATGTTAAAATTGCCAAATGAAGGATAACAGAGGCATAAACACTGCCCTTTAAAAGATTCTCTTAGAGGGAGGGTATGACTCCAATAATTTACTGAAGTACTGTTTGAACAGATGGTGTAATTAACAGCTAACATGCAAGCCATCTATGGAACTTATGAAAAAGCAAACAAGTAGGGATGAAAAGAAATCACTTTATTCTCCCCTAAGGTTATTTCATTTATTTTACTAGTAAAATTGGAAAGTCTGTGTTTTGAAGGTTGTGTTTCCTTGAGGGATGTTAGAAGTGACTGGGGAGGAGAGTCTCTTAGAGCAAGATCACATTGGTGGAGGGTTGAGTTCTGAATTCTCCTCCTAAAGGGTGAGATGGGTCTGAGTGGCTGAGACCCTCAGCATAGCGGATCCTTCCCAAGCACTAAGGACACTCTGCATTTCTGTTTGTCGTGAAAAGCCTATGTGTCCATGGGAAGAGAAGGAAGATAAGAGCTGGGAACCAGTTATATAACTGGCATTCTGCTAGGAACATTACATGTACTCTTTCCTCCAAGGCTAGTTCACAATGGCCATGGGAGTCATGCTATAAGGCAATTTTCCCATATTGGGGTGGTAAAAGGGAGATGTGATTTCACAAGTTCACACAGATCCTTCCTTTGTAGAACTGCCATTAAAGCCCTGGCCTGTTGAGTTTCAGAGCTCTTAGGAGAGGCAGCTGACTGCAGAGGGAAGAACACTGACAAGGATCTCTGGAGACATGGGTATGAAAGTACCCTCTGCTAGTGGGTGCCTTAGGGACAGCGGCTGTTCCCATTTGTGTCACAGTTTCTCCAGCTTTACAATGTGGGCACTATAGGAAATGGGCTCCAAGGTCCTCATACAGGTTTTTCCTCCTTTATCTCCTTCTCCTTCTCCTTCTCCTTCTCCTTCTCCTTCTCCTTCTCCTTCTCCTTCTCCTCCTTCTCCTTCTTCTCCTCCTCCTTCTCCTCCTCCTCCTCCTCCTTCTCCTCCTCCTCCTTCTCCTCCTCCTCCTTCTCCTTCTCCTTCTCCTCCTTCTCCTTCTCCTTCTCCTTCTCCTTCTCCTTCTCCTTCTCTTCTTCTCCTTCTCCTTCTCCTTCCCCTTCCCCTTCTCCTTCTCCTTCTCCTTCTCCTACTCTTTCTCTTTCTTCTCCTTCTCCTTCTCCTTCTCCTTCTTCTCCTTCTCCTTGTCCTTCTCCTTCTCCTCCTTCTCCTTCTCCTTCTCCTTCTCCTTCTCCTTCTCCTTCTCCTCCTTCTCCTTCTCCTTCTCCTTCTCCTCCTCCTCCTTCTCCTTCTCCTTCTCCTTCTCCTCCTTCTCCTTCTCCTTCTCCTTCTCCTTCTTCTCCTTCTCCTTCTCCTTCTCCTTCTCCTTCTCCTTCTCCTTCTCCTCCTTCTCCTTCTCCTTCTCCTTCTCCTCCTTCTCCTTCTCCTTCTCCTCCTTCTCCTTCTCCTTCTCCTTCTCCTCCTTCTCCTTCTCCTTCTCCTTCTCCTTCTCCTTCTCCTACTCTTTCTCTTTCTTCTCCTTCTTCTTCTTC
This sequence comes from Myotis nattereri, assembly GCF_964212035.1. Taxonomy (NCBI): domain Eukaryota; kingdom Metazoa; phylum Chordata; class Mammalia; order Chiroptera; family Vespertilionidae; genus Myotis; species Myotis nattereri. Next base: position 120,758,293 of record NC_138078.1, read on the forward strand.
TCCTCCTTCTTCTTCTCCTTCTTCTTCTTCTTCTTCTTCTTCTTCTTCTTCTTCTTCTTCTTCTTCTTCTTCTTCTTCTTCTTCTTCTCTAATACAGGTTTGAAAATGGTATCAGAATAGTGAGTTGTCTTCCTCAGCTCTATATCTAACCTTCTTCAACTGATATAAGGAAAAAGTGTTTGCACAGTGGTGTGGCTCTAGCCATTGTCACCCACTTGAACAAATCTCCAAGAGACTGGCCAACCTTGGCAGAACTTGGCCTCTGCTACCATCACCACAGCACACTCCATCAGTGATGGCCAATCACAGGTTTCCCTAGTGGTCTTTTATTTGTCTAATATTTATTGAGTGTGTAGTAATACTCCACGTTCTGTGTTGGATACTGTAGAAACAATAGTGAGCAAGAAGGACAGTGTCTCTCCTCCCAATATTAGACCAAGTGGTGGAGACACACAAGTGAACAAATAATTAAGATATAGATGGGAGAGTGTGAGCATAAGAAAAGGGAACAAGAGTTCTGAGTAATCAAATATGTTACCCTACTGTAGTTATGTTGACACCAAGCCAAATACATTTTGGAGCAAACATCCAGATATTTAGAATCATACAGGTGACTGTTTCAAATTTGCTTGCCTTTTGTCCTGGCGTTTGGTACCACTTAGCTATATATGTTGGTTTCCCAGGCTATTTATAGCCAAAAATTACCAGGAGGAAACAGAATCTTTTATGTTTCCAAAGATCTAGAGAATTAATTACAGAGGAAAACAACTTTAGTGTTAGCAATCCAGAAATAAAAACCTCTTGGGCAGGTTCTTGTAAATACTTCTGAACTCTTTCATGTTAAGGGCCTTCTAATTGCCTCTCTGGGACCTAATCCTAAAGGCTTTGAAATAGTTTCCCTTTGCTACTTTGAAAGCTTTTCTACTGTGTTCCCTAGCAGGTGTGGTTCTATCTCCCTCTCTGGACTTTTTAATAAATGGACTTTGGGAGTGTTTCTCTCCCTAGTTAGTAAAGGGGCTCCTGCTTTTGAGTTATATTTAGAATTCACTTCAGGTCTCTACTAAATGGACAGGAAAAACCTACTGCATGTTCTGCATTGATACATGACATTTCTCAGCGCAAGAATTATTTCCTAGAGTGCAGTGGAATGATCCATTGGAACATTGCTTGAGATCAACATAAGAAATTTTTGTAACACCTCAGATTCCTGTCTGTTAGGACACTTACTACTTTGCACCTCAACTTATAGCCACATGTATCCAAGTGTCACACCTCACCCCCACCTCCACCCCCCAACCATAAGTTCCTGCACTCAGCTACAATGGTTTGGTTTTGCTGGGATGTGATGTGCCTAGGGCCAAATGCCTTGTATGTAGGAGGTGCTGGTTCAATATTAGGCCAATGTTAAAACTCCCAACATTATTTTATTGTGCTCTAAACTAAAAGAAATGAAATAGAGATCTCCAAGAGATATCTGCACTCCCATGTTCAAGAAAGTATTATTCACCATAGCCAAGAAAGGAATATAAACAACTTAAGTGTCCATTTACAAATGACTAGATAAATAAGTGATATATAGAAATATTTATTATTCAGCCACGAGAAAGAAGGAAATCCTGCCATTTGCAACATAAATGAATCTTTAGGGCATTATGTTAAGTGAAATGAATAAGACAGAAAAAGATAAATACTGTATGATCTTACTTATATGTAAAATCTAAAAATGCTAAACTCATCAAGAGTAGAATGGTGGTTGCACAGGACCGAGAGGTAGGGAAAATGTGGAGCTGTAAGTCAAAGGGTCCATCTTCCAGTTATAAGATGAATAAATTCTGGGGATCTAATGTACAGCATGGTGACTATAGTTAGCAATACTTATTATAATCTTAAAAGTTGCTAAGACAGTTCTCATAATAAGAAAAGAAATGATAATTATGTGAGGTAATAAAAAAGTTAACTAACCCTACTATAGTAATAATTTTGCAATATACAAATGTATCAATTCATCACATTGCCCTCCTTAAAATTACACAATGTTATATTCCAATTACTTATCAATAAAGCTGGAAAAAAGTGCAAAAATTTTGTGAAAACCTCCCCCAGAACACTTACTATGTGCGAAGATAAAGCATAAATTAAACACCACCCAGGCAGAGGGACTCAGATGAAGATCAGATCTTGTTTCCCCATAATCATTCCTGAAGTAACTATTCTTAGAAATTCTCAATAAACACATTAGGAACATTACACTTCACCCTTGATTTTGTGAACCTTGATTTAATGGACTTCAGATTTCAATGGACAAAATTTCCATTCTGTATGTCATATGGAAAATTAACACTGTTAATTTTTAAATACTTTTAACCTAGATTTGCTTATAATTAAATTAACAGATTATTTCTTTGTTATTAATTCACTGTTATTTTTAACAAATTTTAGCAGTAGGCCATGTGTTGGAAAAAACACTGTAGTAATCTCACCAACATAAATAAATATTACATATCTACAATCATAGTCTATATATTTAAATCCAAGAGTCACCATTTGTAAACAATGTTCAGTGAATTGTTAGCACGTGATCACACCATATGGCACACACTAATTGGATCTGTTGTCATGTGTGGTGACTTTCTGTAGCAGTTTTAAGGCCTGCAGGCAGATGTTCCAAAAGGTGCTAAGCCACACCCCAATCTTAACCATTCACATTTACTCCAGGTGACTAATGAATTCACACATTTACTAGACCTATTCAGTATAAGTTTAAAATTACAGTAATACATATAGAAAACTTTTCTGTGAAATTAAACTGTTCATACATACTTAATTTTAATTACACAAACCTGTATACATAAGTAAAAACAGGTAAACTAATTTGTCGATCTTCTATTTTAACATATGCATTCAGAAAACCTACTTTATTATATAATGAACTTTCAGCTTTAACGGAAAACTTCTGGCCTGAATTAGTCCATTATATCAAGGTTTTACTGTACTTTTGGTTAGGTAAATGCAGCAACTGTCTAGTCTTCTATAACCTTTGTATTCTCTCCACTATTCCCAACCCCTGTTTATTAGACAACTCAATTGCAAAAACAGGGACATGTTCCTTTTAGTACCTAAAATGGAAACCTTACTATCAGACTGAGACAATGAATTGTTAAATCATCACAAGACTTTCCATAGTTGCACTTGAATTGTGGATTCTTTTTAATATAAATATTTAGGGACTCTCAATGAACTAGACTACTTTTGCAAATATGAATATTTTAACAGTTTGTCCATATAATCAACAAGTCCTCTTCTTAATTTATTATTCTGTGATGGAATCAAGGAAACAGTATCTTGAATACTACAAGCAGAAATATCATTTTAATATTTTGGTTTTTTTGAAGAGCACAGTACTCCTTTTTTTCCTATTGATTTTAGGGAGAGGAAGGGGGAGAGAGAGACACACAGAGAGAGAAACATCAATGTGAGAAACATCGATCACTTGTCTTCTGCATGGCCCCTGACTGGGGATCAAACTTGCAACCTGGATATGTGCCCCGACCAGGAATCGAATATCACACATTTTGGTATACAGAATGACACTCCAACCACCTGAACCACACTGGCCAGGGCAGAAATATCTTTTTAATACTTGTACAGAGAAAGGAAAACTGCATATCATGAACTGCCATCTATACTATTATCATGGCTACTAGAAAATTAATTATCTTTGATGGTTTTCTGAAAACAGTGTTTAATGGTAGCCTTATTACAGCCATCTCTCTGTGTACATAAAGGACAAATATATTTAAACAAATAGAAATAAATGTGCACGATCCACCAGCACAGTTAACTCAATATTTTCCAGACTTATAACCTCACTGATAGAAGATTTATCACCACAGCTGCCTGTGTTAAACTTCTTTTCCTGCAGTTGAGGGAATCAAATTTCTTCTTCAAGATTAGTCATTTGGGGGGGTATCGCCAACTACAAAATCCTTCTCTTATGAATGAGATGCAGTTCTCTGTTGCTGTCCTCCAGTCCTAACTTTCATCTCTTTTTGTGTCTTTCCCACTTATACACAAATTGTATTGACTTACACAGTCAAGTTTTTTCTTTAATTATTTTTCAAACCTAGTACTTCAGGTTGCTTTGTTTGACGATAATGTGGTAAACTCACGAGGAAGAATGGGATGAAATGACATTTGGCACATGCTCACATGGATGAAATCTGAGATGAGAAATTCTACATAGAGGTGAAAGTGGAAAAGGATTTAACATTTCTTGGGTGGCTATAAATGTGCCATGTACTGTGCTAAGTTTTTTATTATTATTATTATTGCAAGTATCTCATTTTATTCTTGTGGCAATTCTGCAAACAGTTAAGTGATATTCCCATTTCATATATGAGGAAGTCGACTTTTTAAAGATTGTACAACTTATTAGTAACTAACTGAACAGGTATGAGAAACCAGCTACCAACAATCCCAAAGCTCCTGTGTTGTTTTCTTTTCTGTCTCCATTTGGCCATGTAGCCACTGGAGTTCTAGAATACAGCTGGACAAAGCATTGTTATAACTATACAACTTGTAAGAATTTTAAAAACAACAGCCTTATTAATAAACGAGAGGCCCAGTGCACAAAATTCATGCATGGTCCCTAGGCCTGGGTGGCAATCAAAGCATGAGACTCTGGCATGGAAGGGCAGATCCCAGCTGAACTCTGGGCCCTGGGCAGCACCTGGGCCCCTGGGCCTCCACGTGCCCACCTCCCCTGAGTCACAGCGCCCAAGTCCCCACGTGGAGATGTGGTGAGCGCAGGACACCATGAGCCAGGGCACAGCATGGGCCTCTGGGCCACCCAGCGGCACCGCACAGAAGCTGGGCAGGCAGCATGCTCTCTCTGGGCCGGCCTCACAGACTGCTCCTGCGCAAACCCAGGGGGAACCCGACCAGCCCCTGTGGTCCTGGCAGCTGAGGCTTGGCTCACCTGGAAGAGGCTGCACGGGTATCTCACAGGGGGGGTTGCCCTGAGCGTGAGCCCTGGCATCAAGGGGGAGGGTAGCAGGGGGAGTGAGAGTGAGCTTGGCAGACACCCCGCATTCTCACAGCACTTCTGCCCTCATTACCCCCTCCCCCAGGTAGCCAGCAAGAAGTCGCACCATGTCACCAATGCCTGCCATGTTCCACACCGCACCCTGGTGGTCAACGCACATTATAGCAAGTGGTCAAACTCCTGGTCTCCTGGACAAACTGCAGGTTGAACAACCACCCAGGGGGGAAATTTGCATATTAGGTTTGTAATGTAGAATAATTCAAATGCCATATAATTCGCCTTGTTAAATTATACCATTCAATGGTTATTAGTATTTTTACAGACATGTGCAACTATCCCCACAGTTAATTTTAGAATATTTTCATCACCTCAAAAAAAACCTGAACAATTCAACTGTCTTCTCAATATCAGCAATCTCCCCTCTAGGCATAAATTGACACTAATCCACGTTCTGTTTCTATAGATTTGCTGATTATGAACATTTTATATAAATGGAATCATACATTATGGGTCCATTTGTGACCAGTTTCTTTCACTTAGCATAATGTTTTCAAGGCTCATCTATATTATAGCAAGTGTCAGTGCTTTATTTCTCTTTGTGGATATATAATAGTCTGTTGTAGGAATATATCACATTTTATTTGTCTACAATTTACAAGAATTTGATGCTATGTCTAAATAAGAAAATTCTAAAGCTGAAAGAGTAATGAATGGTTTATGTTACATTATCTACCTAAATCATGCAAAAATGATTGGGTCTGTCCTACATTTTTTTAGATGCGTCTGGGAACATGTATCCCCAAATTTGTCTAGCCCTACCTCATAGTAACCACTGTCTTTGTGAAATCATTTTGATCAATAAAATTTTGCTTATATCTGTATGGAGATGGAGGATCTACACATATTTAGTCTTTTTCAATTGAAGACAGGTGATAGAAGAATTGAGCAAAAGATAAATTTTCATTAAACATCTCAAATGTTTGGTTTATTTCACGCCAATTTTACTAGTTTGGTTTTCACTGAATTAACTGGTTGTTTAAGCAACATATAGGTAATTCAACCTATTAGGATGTGTCTAAAATGACAACTGGAAAAAATGGTTAAAAAGCAAAAGTAATTCAAGACATTCACTTAGCATTATAACTGATTGTTTGAATTTAAATTTATAAAAAATGGGTTGGGCAGCTAATTTGTTTAAAAACTGGCATAACTATAGCATATATACATAGATAAAACTGCTCTCTCTTTTTTAATATTTTTTAAATTTCTTTATTGATTAAGTTGTTACATATGTGTCCTTATCCACACATTACCCTCTATGCCCCCTCTCATATTCTCACCCCTTGTCTGTGTCCATGGTTAGGCCTATGTGCTTGCATATAAGTCCTTTGGTTGATCTCTTCTCCTTACTCCCACCCTCCCCTACCTTCCCTCTGAGGTTTGACAGTCTGATCAATGCTTATCTGCCTCTGGATCTGTTTTTGTTTATCAGCTTATGTTGTTCATTATATTCCATAAATGACTGAGATCATGTGATATTTATCTTTCTCTGACTGGCTTATTTCATTTAGCATAATGCTATCCAGTTCCATCCATGTTGTTGAAAATGATAAGAACTCCTTTTTTACTGCAGCGTATTATTCCATTGTGTAGATGTACCACAGTTTTTTAACCCACTCATCCGCTGATGGGCACTTAGTCTGTTTCCAAATCTTAGCTATGGTGAATTGTGCTGCTATGAACATAGGGGTGCACATATCCTTTCTAATTGGTATTTTTAGTTTCTTGGGGTATATTCCCAGAAGAGGGATCACTGGGTCAAATGGGAGTTCCATTTTTAGTTTTTTGAGGAAACTCCATACTGTCTTCCATAGTGGCTGCACCAGTCCACATTCCCACCAGCAGTGCACATGTGTCCCTTTTCCTCCACATCCTCGCCAGCACTGGTCGTTTGCTGATTTGTTGATGATAGCCATTCTGGCAGGTGTGAGATGGTACCACATTATTGTTTTGATTTGCATCTCTTTGATGATTAGTGACTTTGAGCATGTTTTCATATGTCTCTTGGCCTTTCTTCTGTCTTCTTTCTAAAAGTATCTATTTAGGTCTGTTGCCCATTTTTTGATTGGGTTGTTTATCTTCCTTTTGTTAAGTTGTATGAGTTCCCTGTAAATGTTGGAGACTAAACCATTATTGGTGATAACATTTGCAAATATGTTCTCCAGCATATATCAGAAAGATCATACACCATGACCAAGTAGGATTTATCCCAGGGATGCAAGGGTGGTACAATATCCGCAAATCAATAACTGTGATACATCACATTAACAAATTGAGAGAAAAAAATCACATAGTCATATCAATTGATGCAGAAAAAGCATTTGACAAAATCCAACACCCTTTCTTGATAAAAAATTCTCAGCAAGGTGGGAATACAATGAGCATACCTCAACATAATAAAAGCCATATATGACAAACTCACAGCCAACATTATACTCAATGGGAAAAAACTAAAACCATTTCCCCTAAGAACAGGAACAAGACAGGGATGCCCACTCTCACCACTCCTGTTCAACATAGTACTGGAAGTACTAGCCATTGCGATCAGACTACAAGAAGAAATAAAAAGCATCCAAATTGAAAAAAAAAAGAAGTAAAACTGTCCTTATTCACAGATGACATGATACTGTACATAAAAACCCTAAAGACTTCATCAAAAAATTATTAGACTTAATAAATGAATTCAGCAATGTAGCAGGATACAAAATTAATGCCAAGAAATCTATGGCATTTCTATACACCAATAATGAACTTACAGAAAGAGAGTCTAAAAAAGCAATCCCATTTACCATCGCACCAAAAAAAAATTAAGATACCTAGGAATAAACTTGACTAAGGAGGTAAAAGACCTGTACACGGAAAACTATAAGACACTGAAAAAGGAGATAGAGGAAGATATAAACAGATGGAAGAACATACCGTGTTCGTGGATTGGTAGAATCAACATCATTAAAAAGTCCATACTATCCAAAGCAATCTAAAGATTCAATGCACTCCCCATTAAAATACCAACAGTATATGTCACAGACCTAGAATGAACTTTCCAAAAATTCATCTGGAATAAAAAAAAGACCCCGAATAGCTGCAGCAATCCTGAGAAAGAAGAACAAAGTAGGTGGGATCTCAATACCAGATATCAAGCTGTATTACAAAGCCACTGTTCTCAAAACAGCCTGGCACTGGCACAAGAAAAGACATATAGATCAATGGAATAGAATACAGAACCCAGAAAGTGACCCAAATCACTATGCTTAATTAATATTTGACAAAGGAGGCATGAACATACAATGGAATCAAGATAGCCTCTTCAATAAATGGTGTTGGGAAAATTGGACAGATACATGCAAAAAAATGAAACTAGACCACCAACTTACACCATACACAAAAATAAACTCAAAATGGATAAAGGACTTAAACATAAAATGGGAAACCATAAAAATACTAGAGGAATCCACAGACAGCAAAATCTCAGACATATACCAAAGCAATTTCTTCACTGCTACTGCTCCTAGGGCAATGGAAACTAAAGAGAAAATAAACAAATGGGACTACATCAAATAAGAAGCTTTTGCACAGCAAAGGAAACCATCAACAAAACAAGAAAACCCACTGCATGGGAAAACTTCTCTCTCTTTCTGTTAAAATTTTAGTCAATCACCAAGCTATGTGATTTTACAAAAGAAATAGGACTATTTAATTATATATTTTACTGAATTGACCAGAAATAGTGACATAGTTCTAAAACCTTTCTTCAGGATCCTATAGCCTCAACAACTTTATTAACCTTTCCTTGCCTTCTTTAGTTTTAAGATGAAAAGAAAGGGAAGGCCTTATTCAAGTAATTATAGAAATGTACAGTAGAACCTAACCCATTGGTAGTAAACTTACAAAGTTATAGCTAGAATGGAACAAACAACTCAGTATTTATCTTAATTAATTGCAGAATATAAGCACTTTTAAAAACCACTTTAAGCGCTAAAACTAAAGGGTGCCCAAAATAGTGCAGAGAGAGAGAGAGTACTGGATAGAACCATTGTAGCAACTGATTATGAAGTTCTTCTTCAGAGTATGAATTGAATTTTTTTTGTTATTTACACCTTCTTGGTGCTTGTCATATATTATGAATGAAATTATTATACAAGATAGGATTTATGAATCCATAATCAGACAATTTTTCTCAAATCTCATTTTATATGCAACCACCCTCTTTGAACTAATGTGTAATAGACACTCAAGTCCCATGTTAAGGTGATTCTCATGATAAGAGCTGTCTTTTGTAATGAAAATACTTTATCATTTTAGAAGTACTATTGCATAAATTATCCTTATTTATACTTACAATTTCTTATTTTAAATTATTTCCTATAATAAATATTAATACATGTTTCTCAAACATGATTTTTATAAATATTAAATGTCTATCACATCAATTTTTCATTAAAAAGATAAACTGAAATTATTATTCTGTCCCTTCTTATGTTTCTTTGCCTTGTCTCCTATGGTGTGCTTTAGCAACCCTTCTGGCCATTTTTGTTCCCAGTCCTGATACACATTTATGAGCTTAGCATTTCTGTTTTCCTTGAGAGTCATGGCTAAGATTGTGAGTGCTTTTTTCCTTCTTCCTATGTGATCTCATACACATTATGTAGCTTACTCAATCTTTTTCATTTTTGTCTTGGCCGGCTACCTCCCAATGACTTCTGACATGCCACATTCACATAGTACTTGACACTGGGTCTCTTCCTGCTCAGTCCCATTCCTCTTCCCCCATTACTAACTCAGTCTTTTCTTGAACAAATGTTATTTTTCTTGACCAAACCTTCTAAATCTTTATTCTGATTCTCATTTGTGAAATTTTTCGTGTCTTTGCCAACTCTATTGTGCAAATCTTCTCTCCAAAGGGATGCTGGGTAAAAAGAGGGGGGCAGTATCAAGAATAACTCTCATGTTTAGGGCTGAGGTTATTGATTTCATACTGAAGCAGGGAATAGATACTTAAATGTTTTTTGATTGAGTCAACATGTTTTCCTGGAGTTCTGGAGAGAGGCCTAAGCTACTGATAAAAATTTCAAAGGAATGAGTAGGTGTGAGAAACCAGAGAAGAGAATGAAACCACAGTCTTGGCAAACAGCAACATTTAAAGGATAGGCAGAGAAACTGCTTCAGAAAGCAGAATAGCAATGTTGGAGACAGAGGAGCAAAGTTTTGACCTTTACAATGAAACTTTTCCTGACAGTATATTTAAAATATGCAATTTCCTCCTTTGCATTTTTATCATTGGTGGCTTGGAAAAGCGTTTCAAAAAATATAGGGGTGAAATATCAGATTGCTGTGAAGCTTGGATAAATTGCAAGAAAGAAAATGAAAACAACTAATGTACTTCTCTTGGCTATAAAAATGAAGAAGTTACAGATTTTGCTACAGGGAAATATAGGGGAAAATGTAAAGGTAGGAGAGACTGGAAATTATTTATGGTCTAAGAAGTAAAAGTCAATAGATAGATTCAAAGCTTATCAGAATTTGGTTAATTGGTAAAATATATGGATTTGGGGGGACTAGCTGAACTGTGCTCTCTTCCACTGAAAAAAAGTAGAAAGGAGAAAAAGTTGTTTTTTATACAGAAATTTGGTGTTATAAAGATAGAGAGTATGGGAATCTTTGCTTGAAGGTCTCTGTTTTTATGGAAATAAAGATGGAGTTTTAAGGATAAAAAGTTTGAGAAAACTGACAAAAGTTTAAAATAGGTTTTGAGGGAAAGGGGAAAAGGAGTTGATTAGGCTAAGCCAGTGGTCGTCAAACTGTGGCTCGCGAGCCACATGCGGCTCTTTGGCACCTTGAGTGTGGCTCTTCCCCAAATTAGACGTGCGGGCGCGCACGTACAGTGCGATTGAAACTTCGTTGCCCATGCGCAGAAGTCGGTATTTTGTGGAAGAGCCACACTCAAGGGGCCAAAGAGCCGCATGTGGCTTGTGAGCTGCAGTTTGCCAACCACTGGGCTAGGCCCCCAAGGGTTGTAAAACTTGAGTGTGCATCATAATCACCTGGAGGGCAGGTCTGAGGTGAGGCCCCAAAACCAGCATTTCTAGCAAGTTTCCAGGTAATGCTGATGCTGCTGGTCCAGGGGACCACATCTTGAGACCCAATGGCTAAAGGATATAGTAAGGAATTGCCAGAAAATGTAAAGAGTTCAGCTGAGGTTGAACACTATTTCTACAGGTTTTTTACATTTCTATCAAGTAGCTTTTAGCAGCCCAGGTGTGGAGAATTAGAAAGGTAGCTGGGTGAATTGCTGGAAGTGTGCTGTGCTGAAAATATGAAGAGCAAGCAAATTAAATGCAAATTAACAGCAGATTAAATAAAATGACAGCACCAAGTTGGTACTCAATAAATGGTATCTGTATCCTTAAAAAGATAAGAGATAACAAGTGCTGCCAAGGACATGGAAAAAAAGGAACTCTTGTGCACCATTGGTGAGAATGTAAACTGATGCAGCCACTATGGAAAATAGTGTGGAGGTTCCTAAGAAAAATAATGTAACTACTATTTGATAATGCAATCTCAATTCTGTATATATATATCCAAAGGAAATAAAAACAGGATATCAAAGATATATCTGCACTTCCATGTTCATTGCAGCACAATTCACAACAGCCAAGAATAGGAAATATCTAAGTTGGATGAATGGATAAAGATGTGGAAGATATATGAATATTATTCAGCCAAGAGAAAGAAGGAAATCCTGCCATTTTCAACAACATGAATTACTCTTTAGGGCATTATGCTTAGTGAAATAAGTCAGACAGAGAAAGATAAATACTATATGACCTCACTTACATGTGGAATCTAAAAAAGCCGAATTTGTACAAACAGAGAGTGGAATGGTGGTTGTCAGGGGCTGAGGGTTGGTAAAATGGGTAGATGTTGGTCAAAGTGTACAAATTTCCAGTCAGAAGATGAATAAGTTCAGGGTATCTAGTGCAGGGCATTGTGATTATAGTTAACAATACTGTACTATATACTTGAAAGTTCCTAAGAGACTAAATCTTAAATGTTCTCACCACAAAAAAGAAATGGTTATTATGTGACATGATGGAATTATTGGCTAACACTCCTGTGGTGATCATATTGCAATATGTAAGTGCATCAAATCATCACATGGTGCACTTTAAACTCACACAATGTTATATTTCAATTATATCTCAACAAAGCTGGGAAATTAAATAGATTGATAGGTAGCTGCTTCTCCAAGCCCATGTAATGTTTTTGCCAGACTCTGCTGCCACTTCTGGGACCGGCTTCATAGTGACACAGAGTGCTCCTGCCTTTTTTTTTTTTTCACTGAATTCATATCAGGTATGCCCTTAATGCAGGGGTGGGCAAACTTTTTGACTCGAGGGCCACAATGGGTTCTTAAACTGGACCGGAGGGCCGGAACAAAAGCATGGATGGAGTGTTTGTGTGAACTAATATAAATTCAAAGTGAACATCATTACATAAAAGGGTACGGTCTTTTTTTTTTTTTTTTTTTTTTTAGATTTATTCATTTCAAATGGGCCGGATCCGGCCCTCGGGTCGTAGTTTGCCCACAGCTGCCTTAATGTCACTGTTAGACAGATGAGTCCTCAAATATTGCCTTATAATTCACTGTGTTTCAGTTTACCCCACCAATGCATAAAAGCTTTCATATTAAGCTAAGTGGATAATTGTGGTAACTGTTACCTTTTGAATGCCCCCACATCTTATCTGTACTAAAGTCAACTAAATGTTTTTGCCCTCTGTTTTCATTATATACATATTTTGTCCTATATCCTCAAATGCAGGAATTATGTCTCACCTGTAAACACTGAAGTCATGTGGTATAGGGGATACTTCCTGCTTCTATTCCTACTTTTGGGCCAGCTCTTCCTAGATTCCTATCAATGGAAGAAGCCATCCATCAAACCAGACCATATTTTGGCAGCCTATGAAACCAGAGAACATGGAGAGTGCTTGTCAGATCATATCTTTAACTGTTGCCATGTTAATATACCCCATGTATTTCTACATGTCAAATGAGGATATGTTTCAGTCTCATATATAGAGGATATGTTATCTATATATATAAAAGCCTAAGTGACAATTACAACTGAATGACCAGAACAACCAAAATGACCAATTGCTATAATGTGCACTGACCACCAGGGGGCAGATGCTCAATGCAGGAGTTGCCCCCTGGTGGTCAGTGCACTCCCACAGCCAACATCCTTGGCCAGCCTTCAGTCCTTACCCCCAGTTGAAAGGCCCCGATCAGCCCAGCCCCAATCAGCCTGGCCATGATTGCCGGCCAGGACTAGGGACCTCACCCATGCATGAATTTCATGCACCAGGCCTCTAATCTATATATATAAAAGCCTAAGTGACTGGATGACCAGCCAACCAGCTGACCGGCCAGTAGCTATGATTCACACTGACCACCAGGTGGTAGACGTTCAACACAGCAGTGGAAACCACAGGCATGGAAATATGGAACAGACTGATGAATCTCAGAGGGAAGGGGCAGGGAGGAGGGTAGGAAGAGATTAACCAAATATCTTATATGCAAACTAGAGACCCAGTGCACTAGTGCAACAGTGGGGTCCATTGGCCTGGCCTGCGGGGTTTGGGCTGAACCTGCTCTCTGACACCCCTTGAGGTGTCCCAGATTGCAAGAGGGCTCAGGCCAGGCCGAGGGACCCCACCAATCCATGCACTGGGCCTCTAGTATTCTATATGTTAGCCTCAAGCCAAACCATGGTATTACTTGCTCCCGAAATCACATTGTACAATGGATTAGTGGACATGTTAATCTTCTCTGTAGTGTCCCAATTTTAACATAGGTCCTGCTGGGCTGAGCACAAAACACATTTTATGCACAGGAACTAGCTTCTTTCTTTAAATATAAAGATAAAACAATTATCTTATCCCATCAAACCCACTTATGACTCATATTCTACTCACAAAAGCCCCTCAAATTCCATCATCAAAGGAGCTCTCTCATAAGCAAAATCTTAGCAGTCAAGGCTCCTCTAACTTCACCATACACAGAGCGACCATGTACAATATTTCTATGTGTGTGCTTGTGCACTAACAATAATTGAAGACCAAAAAATGTCTTTGAGGGACTGCTTTAATGATTTCCAGTTATTAATATGGAATATGTCCAGGATTACATGAGAGAAAACTTAAAGTTTTTGTGGGGAACAAAGAGAAGCATTTAGCTAATTTCTAAATACCATGCATATAGTTTTGTGGACACTGTATATTTTAGAGGCAGCTGTCACTGAAATCCCACCTGCCACTTAGTGCCTACAGGGACTGCCCTGCAAATAACCCTGGGTAGGTGGCAATGCCTCCAATTACACCCTGTGAACCAGAATCCCAGAAATCATACTATGAAAAGTCCCTCCTCAAATTACACCATTTATAGATAAAATGGAAGCCATTACAGTTTTGTTCTAAGTAAGCCCAATAAGTTCACTTGAACAGAGACAGTTTGTAATTGAGGTCATCTCCTCAGGAATTTTCTATGGAAATGCTATGGGGGATCAATTACCAAGAGCTGAAGTGCATTTTGCAGTTGTAACTTGAGTTGAGGTACATAAGACAGCTGGTGGTCTCCCAAAATGAAAGGAAAGCATGCTCTACAGAATAAAAGCAGCTGTGGGGTTCCCAAACATAGAGTCTACCACATCTGGCACTGGCTGAACTTGCACATTATCTAGAAGTTTTCCAGGCTTTTATCTTCTAATTTCATGGTCACCAGTGCCCAGCCTCCTAGAAATGGTTCCTCCAATCTTTAGAACCAACAATTCCCATGCATATGCAGGGTAGCTTAAGTAGCTGGAACTCCTTCAAGAAATACACACATGGGCCAAAGTCTCTAGAGGCCCTCTTATAAAAACCTTGCTAATGCTTCCCTGTTGAAGAGATTTGTCTCTACTTTGCAGAGAGGAAAGGATAATGTCACTTATGAGGAGAAGGTAAATAGAATTTATAGTTGCTGGAATGCCTTGACCACAGCAAAAATTCTACCATATTTGGGAGGTTTGACAGGGGAAAGGTAAGGATGGATAAATTAAACATGAATTAGTGAGTGCTCATGAAGGAAAAGAGATGGTTAAGAGTGTACCTACAATTTTAAAAACATAGAATAAACAATGTAAATCATCAAAATAGCTACATAGCACTATGTATTTGTATACATCAGTGATTTTCTAACTCAGTTACCAGAATCCTGGTGATCCTAGAAAGACCATCAGGGTACTCTTAGGAACCGGTGATCAAAGTGACCAAAGTGAGAAGGACTCAATTTACTAGATAAGACTCTCTATAAAGCCGTGATGTCTAGTATGGTAGCCATTAGTCACAGGTAACTATTTAAATTAATCCGAAATAAAATTACAATCTCCAAAGAGGACATACAGATGACCAATAGACACATGAAAAAACTACTCAATGTCACTAATCATTAAAGAAATGCAAATTTAAACCACAAAGAGATATCACCTTATACCTTCTAGAATGGCTACCATCAATAAATCAACAAACAACAAGTGCTGGTAAGGATGTGGAGGAAAGGGAACCCTAGTGCACTGTTGGTGGGTAGGCAGACTGGTGCGGTCACTGTGGAGTTTCCTCAAAAATTTAAAAATTGAACTGTCTTTTGACCCAGTGATTCCACTTCTGGAACTATATCCTAAGAATCCCAGAAAACCAGTTCGAAAGAATATATACACCCTTATGTTCATTATAGCATTATTTACAACTAGAGGCCCGGTGCACAAAAATTTGTGCACTCGGGGGGGGGGGGGGTGAGGGGAGGTCCCTCAGCCCGGCCAGTGCCCTCTCGCAGTCTGGGACCCCTCGGGAGATAACGACCTGCTGGTTTAGGCCTGCTCCCAGGTGGCAGAGGGCAGGCCTAATCCCTAGGTGCAGCCCCTGGTCGGGCTCAGAGCAGGGCCAATTGGGGAATTGGGGCGCCGCCCCCTGTCATGCACAGAGCAGGGCAGATCCAGAGGTTGCGATGCCACCCTCAGTCACGTTCAGGGCAGGGCCAATTGGGGGGTTGGGGCACTGCCTCCTGTCACACTCAAGGCAGGGTTGATGGGGAGGTTGCGGCGCCACCCCCTGTCACGCACAGAGCAGGGCCGATCAGGGGGTTGGGGAGCTCCCCCCTGTCACGCACAGAGCAGGGCGGATCAGGGGGTTGGGGCTCCGCCACTCTCACACTCAGGGCAGGGCCGATGGGGAGGTTGTGGCTCTACCCCATCACACACAGAGCAGGGCCCTTGGGGTTGGGGAGTTGGGGCGCCGCACCCTGTCACACACAGAGCCGCAGGGCGATCAGGAGGTTGGGGAGCTCCCCCCTATCAGGCACAGAGCAGGGCCAATCAGGGGGTTGGGGCGCCATCCCCTGTCAGGAACAGAGCAGGGCCGATAGGGAGGTTGTGGCCCCGCCCCGTGTCACACACAGAGCCACAGGACGATCAGGGGTTTTGGGCGCTGCCCCCTGTCATGCTGATCCCGGTGCCGGGAGGCCTCGAGACTCCACAGATCCCGGTGCTGGGAGGCATATTACCCTTTTACTATATAGGATAGAGGCCTGGTGCATGGGTGGGGGCTGGCTGGTTTGCCCTGAAGGGTGTCCCGGATCAGGGTGGGGGTCCCCACTGGGGTGCCTGGCCAGTCTGGGTGAGGGGCTGAGGGCTGTTTTCAGGCTGGGACTGAAGGTCCCAACTGCTCCTCTTTTTCTTTTTCTTTTTTTTTATTCTGAGCCAGCTTTAGCTCTGAGGCTCCAGCTCTTAGGCCTCCGCTCCTGAAAGCAGGTATCTGGTTTGTTTAGGTTCTACAATTGAAACTCTGTATCAACTCCAGGTCTGAGATCCCGGCTAGCTGAAAGCTGGTTTCTGGGGTTTTGTTTAGCTTCTATTTTTGTAACTATGTTTCAAACTGCCAGCTCAGAGGCCTGCAGCGGCAGGCGGGAAACGTTGGAGTCCTCCGTCACTGAAGCAAGCAAGCCTCATGTTAGTTTCAAGCTGCCTGGCTGCTCGCCGCCATCTTGGCTGGCAGTTTATTTGCATATCACCCTGATTAGCCAATGGGAAGGGTAGCAGTCGTACGCCAATTACCATGTTTCTCTTTTATTAGATAGGATAGCCAAAATCTTGAAACAGCCCAAATGCTCATCAATAGATGAGTGGGAGAAAATGTTGTACACTTACACAATGGAACACTATGTGGCCATAAAAAGAAGGAACCCTTACCTTTTGCAACAGCATGGATGGGCCTGAAGATTATTATGGTTAGTGAAATAAGCCAGTCAGAGAAAGAAAAATACCATATGACCTCATCTATATGTGGAATTTAATGAACAAAAACTGATGAACAAAATGGAAACAGAGGCATGGATACATGAAACAGACTATCAAGTGTCAGAGGGGAGGTGGGGAAGGTAGACTGGATGAAAGAAGGTAAAAGGATTAGCCAAAGAATATAGATGCATAACACATGGACACAGGCAACCTTTTGGAGTATGGTACAATGAGTAACTGAGCCACCCACCTCCAGGGCTATACATTTATCTTTTGATGAATATTTCAGTTGTATCCACCTTTTGCTACTATGAATAATGGTACTGTAAATATTATATATAAGTTTTAGTGTGAATATATCTTTCAATTTCTCTTGGACATATATCTAGGAGAAGAATTGCTGAATCATATAGTAACTTTATGTTTAATTGTTTGAGTAACTGACATACTGTTATCCAAAGCAGCTGCACTATTTTATATACCTACCAGCAGAATATGAGGACTTCGATTTCTCCATACATAGTTAGTATCATAATAACTAATAATAATAGCTCACGGATTCGTACACATTGAAAGGAAATTAATTAGAAGAAATATTTTAATATCGCTATTCGCCCTTTCTATATAGTAGAAGTGTCAACCAAATTCATGATCAACAATGACAGATTGAAACACATGCATGTGATTGGTACCAGTAAGAGCTTTATATGTATCATGCATGTGCAAGCCAGCTTGGCCTTTTATATATATACTAGAGGCCCGGTGCACAAAAATTTGTGCACTTGGCGGGGAGGAGGGGTCCCTCAGCCTGGCCTGTGCCCTCTCACAGTCTGGGACCCCTCGGGAGATAACGACCTGCTGGCTTAGGCCTGCTCCCAGGTGGCAGAGGGCAGGCCCAATCCCTAGGTGCAGCCCCTGGTCGGGCTTAGAGCAGGGCCAATTGGGGAGTTGGGGCACCGCCCCCTGTCATGCACAGAGCAGGGTGGATCAGGAGGTTGCGATGCCACCCTCAGTCACGCTCAGGGTAGGGCCGATTGGGGGGTTGGGGCACCGCCCCCTGTCACACTCAAGGCAGTGTCAATGGGGAGGTTGCGGCGCCACCCCCTGTCATGCACAGAGCAGGGTCAATCAGGGGGTTGGGGAGCTCCCCCCTGTCACGCACAGAGCAGGGCGGATCAGGGGGTTGGGGCATCGCCACTGTCACACTCAGGGCAGGGCCGAAGGGGAGGTTATGGCTCTACCCCATCACACACAGAGCAGGGCCCGTGGGATGGGGGGGTTGGGGCGCCGCCCTCTATCACCCACAGAGCAGGGCCGATCAGGGGGTTGGGGCGCCGCCACTCTCACACTCAGGGCAGGGTCAATGGGGAGGTTATGTCTCTACCCCTTCACACACAGAGCTGGGCGGATCAGGGGATTGGGGCGCTGCACCCTGTCACACACAGAGCCGCAGGGCAATCAGGGGGTTGGGGAGCTCCCCCTATCAGGCACAGAGCAGGGCTGATCAGAAGGTTGGGGCACCTTCCCCTGTCAGGAACAGAGAAGGGCGGATAGGGAGGTTGTTGCCCCACCCTGTGTCACACACAGAGCCGCAGGGCAATCAGGAGGTTTGGGCACTGCCCCCTGTCATGCTGATCCTGGTGCTGGGAGGCAAATTACCCTTTTACTATATAGGATAGAGGCCTGGTGCACGGGTGGGGCGGCTGGTTTGGCCTGAAGCGTGTCCTGGATCAGGTTGGGGTGCCTGGCCAGTCTGGGTGAGGGGATGGTGGCTGTTTGCAGCTGGTCACACACCCTTCAGGGTTGGGGTCCCCACTGGGGTGCCTGGCCAGTCTCGGTGAGGGGCTGAGGGCTGTTTTCAGGCTGGTGGGTGACTGAAGCTCCCAACGCTCCTTTTTTTTCTTTTTTTTTATTCTGGGCCAGCTTTAGCTTTGAGGCTTGGCTCCAGCTCTTAGTCCTCTGCTGCTGAAAGCAGGTTTCTGGCCTTTGTTTACCTTCTGTATTTGAAACAATGTTGTGATCCTGCTGGCTGAAGCCTGGCTACTTAAGCAGGTTTCTGGGGTTTTGTTTAGCTTCTATATTTGTAACACTGTTGCTTAGAGTTGCAGCTCAGAGGCCGGCAGAGGCACGTGGGGAACATTGGAGTCCTCCGTCATTGAAGCAAGCAAGCCTCATGTTCGCTTTAAGCTGCCTGGCTGCTGGCTGCCATCTTGGCTGGCAGTTAATTTGCATATTGCCCTGATTAGCCAATGGGAAGGGTAGCGGTCGTACACTAATTACCATGTTTCTCTCTTATTAGATAGGAGATATATATATATATATATATATATATATATATATATATATATATATATATATAATAAACTTGCTTAATTAGACCTGCTTTCTGATTTAGCTAAACCTTTTCCAGTGCAGTGAAGTGCTCCAACTTCTCTTTCAGGTAATTGTCAGCAACACTGCAGTAAATATCAACATGAAGCAGATTATTATTGTAGATCATGCAGGGAGAACAAAGGGTAAAATATTTAACTGTTGCAGTGTTTGACTATATTCTGCACAGTGAGAAAACCTGAAGTCATTTTCAAGTTCCACCATTTCTTACTTCTTTTTAGTCAGGTCAAGTTTCTAAACTTTCTAAATCTCCATTTTCCAGCTAAGGAAAATAAAATAGGATTCTACTGAGTCTCTTATCTATCTACTCCAGGACTTTGTGAGGATCAGAGATGAGGCACATGAAAACACTTCACAGACATTTGGTTAAACTGTAAAATGTTTGCACCTGGCTATAAAGCAAGTTGTGTTCCTGGGCTGAAGAAACTCCAAGGAGGCTAGTTGCTAGGAAGAGGAAGCCAGGTGTTGCTATGTGATGTCATTGCCCGACACCCACAGCGACCAGTTTCCGGGCTGGGCTGGCTCTGGGCCACATTTTGCACCATGGGGTCCTGGCAGTGTTGGCTGCGATTTGGCAGGGTGTCGCTCCAGGGTGGTGGTAGTGCCTGTGTCCCACTTGGGGGAAGCCAAGTGTTGGTTTGTCAGCACCAGGTCCATGGTGCCATTTATTTTTAAATGGCCAGTGTGCATAATGGCAGCTCCTGCATTGAGCATTTGCCCCCTGGTGGTCAGTGCACATCATAGCTACCAGTTGGATGGACACTTAGCCTTTTATATATATAGATTATTCACTATATTCTCTTTGCTGTAATTTACAACTTTGTGACTATTCTATAACTACCAATTTGTATTTCTTAACACCTTCACCTTTTCACCCAACCTTTAATCCCTCTCCCCTCTAACAACTGCCAGTCTGTTCTCTTATATCTGAGCTTGTTTCTATTTGTTTGTTTATTTTGTTCTTTAGATTCTACATACAAGTGAACCATAGAGTATTTGTCTTTTTCTATCTTATTTTACATAGCATAATACCCTCTAGGTTCATCCATGCTTTTGAAAAAGGTGAGATTTCTTTCTTTTTTATGGCCAAGTAATATTCCTTTGTGTATATGTACCACATCTTTTTTATTCACTCATCTATCGATGGGCACTTGGCTATTGTAAATAATGTAAATATCTTAGCTGTTGTAAATAATGCAGTAGTGGACATATGGGTGCATATTTCTATTGAATTAGTGTTTGGCTTACTTTGGATATTTTCCTAGAAGTGGAATGTAATGGTATAAAGATAGTCTATTCTATGGTGCTAAGAAAATTGGACAGATAAATGCAAAAAAAAAAATTAAACAAGACCACCAACTTACACCATACACAAAAATAAACTCAAAATGGATTAAAGACTTAATCACAATACTTGAAACTCCCAGAAGAAAATCTAGGCAGTAAAATCTCAGACATTTCTCTTAGAAATACATTTTCTAATATATCTCCTCAGGCAAGTGAAACAAAAAGAAAAATAGCCCAGCTGGTGTGGCTCAGTAGTTGAGTGTACACCCATTCACCAGGAGGTCATGATTCTATTCCTGGTCAATGCACATGCCTGGGTTGCGGGCTTGATTCTCAGTAGGAGGCATGCAGGAGGCATCCCATCAATGTTTCTCTTTCATAGGTGTTCCTATCTCTCTATCCCTCTCCTTTCTTCTCTCTAAAATCAATAAAAATATTTTTTTTTAAAAAAAAGAGAGAATAGAAACAACAAAAACAGAAAAATAAATAAATGGGAGGATCTAAGATGTTGGTCGACAGGACAACAGTGAGGAAGAGAGTGTGAGTGAGTGAGGAAGTGAAGGGGGAGTGTGTGGACATGTGGAGCATGTGTGTGTGTGTGTGTGTGTGTGTGTGTGTGTGTGTGAGTGACGGACTGTCATATTTCACAGGGCTTTTGGGGGACTGGCAGACTAGGTTCCCCTAGCTGGGCAGCCTCTCCTACCACTGCAATCTCTCCCGGGGTGGCCGGCACTGCCACAGAGACAGCACCATCTTGAAGGGGAGAGCAACTGTGACTTGGAGCCCAGCCTCACTTCCACACGGGGTGCCCTCGGACACCACCTGGGACCCTACAGCCACACCAGCCAGGGACCTGCTGCCTCGGCTGAGAACCCATGAACACTCAGACTCCAGCCTCCTGGGCTGCAGGCTCCTAAAAAGTTTCTCCAGGGGGAGACAAAGTGGTGGCCATATAGGTGGGCATGTCCTGCTCCTTCTCAGGGAGCAGATAGAAGAAACAGCTGAATCAAATAACATCCACCTGGAATGGGTGAGTTAAACACAGCTGGTGAGACAACCCATGCCGTAAAGGACATGGGATGCCTGAAGAACAGTAGGATCAGGGAACTGGGCTGGAGAGAAAGAGATGTAAGCAATCGGGACTAGAGGGTCAGAAGGAAATGGCGCTGCACCAACTCCACATCCCTTGGGGACACGTGTAACACTTAACTGTGGAAGGGGGTCCACAGGGCTGCTGGCAGTGGGGGACTCTAGATCTAAGCCCACAGCCATGGGAGGCTGTGCCCAGAAAAGCATCCTGAAGTTCTGTACTGGCTACACAGTGCACAGAGGAGAGAGACGCGCAGTGGCACAGTTGCTCTGTCTTTATATTTTCCTTGGTTTTACTCGCTAAACTCAGTGCATAGGATCTTTCAATTACAAACACTCACTGAGGCTGCAGTGCAGGTGGAGGTGGTTTTGTGGAGGCTGGGGAGCAAATCAGGGAGAGGTGATTAGGAAGCCAGCTCTGGGACAGACCAGTCCTTCCAACTCTGAACAGCCATTTTTCTCCTGAAGACAAGGCTCCTACTAGTAGCTCAGCCGCACCCAGCCTTGAGCTCAGAAGGGAAACAAGGATTCTGAATACCCCCAGGAAACCCTCGGGGACTGAGTTGAGGGGCCATTTGGTCCAGAAAACTAATACAGCAACACTGCCACTTGGGAGGCCATGTCAGAAATAGACACTTGTGTAAATGCAACTGAAAGCAGACAGAAAAATCAGGCAGATTGGTCCCGCCTGCCTGAAACCAAGTTTGCGGAATCTGACACAGAGGACCATTGGATCACTGGGAACTTCATTATGGTGCTGACTACCTGACAGGAAACTGAGATGTGGCAGAACAAACAGTAGAGAGGGGTCTTAAACCAGCCCCCATGAGACATTAAAACTCAGCTGAAGCGAACAAACTTCACTACTTCACTTTTTTATTTTTTATCTTTTACTTAAGAATTTTTTTCTTTCTTTTATTTTTTATTACTTTTATTTATTATTATTATTTTTAACCTGTTATTTCTTTTGGATTAGTGTTCTACATTCTATTTTTTATTTTTTAATCATTATTTTACTTTATCTCATTTTTTCCTTTCTTCCTATCTTTTCTTTCTCACTTTTCCCTTTTTCAACCTGTTTCTCTTCTCATGTTCCTGCTTTAGTTTTTCTGTATTTTTTCTTTTTAATCCTTGTTAAAAATTTATCTGCTTGATCTGCTTTATTGATGCATTACTATCATAGTAGTCTCTGTTGGCTTACTCATTTATCTAATTTCCTCTCCCCTGCTCCAAGTCCATGCAACCTTCTCTTTTCTGCTTATGCACTAGCCAATTTTTTTCTCATTGTTGTTGTTTGTTTCATTGTTTGCTTGTGGGGTTTTTTTTGTGGTTTGTTTTATGCTTTTGTTTTTCCTCTCCTCGCTTACTCGCTTTTTCTACTAATAGCCTAATTAGTTTCACTCACCAAACTCAGGCCTATCTGTTCTCTAATCTTTTCTCCTTTTACAAAAATAGATGAAGATATAGATGGATAGATTAAATAAAGTGGAAATTATATATATAATATTTTTTAAATTATTTTTTAATTAATTTTTTATTGAGTATTTTTTTTTTCAGTTTTCTTCTTATACACTCATTCTCTTCCTACCTCTGGTATACTGAATCGTGGCCATACTCCCATTCATCCAATTCCTTTACCTTACCTTCTGTAAATAAGCTCTGCCTCTTCAGATTCAGTGCCCCTCCTCTCCATTTTTCCTGGGTGCTTATTGTTTACATTTTTGGGTTTATTTGTTGGTTTTATGGCATTTTCTACTCATATATGTACATTTTTCCCCTTATTTTTTCTTTATTTTATTTTCTCTCTTACCTTTTTTCCATTCCTCAATATCATTTTGGTGTTCTTTATCTCCCCTAATTCTCTTTTCTCTGGTGGACTCCTTTATTTGGGGTTATTGGTGACATGAATACATTTGGGTTTTGCTTCCTCTGTGTCGTGTCTTAGCGAGTTGTATTTTGTGCCTTTTGGTCAACGTGATAAAGAGTGAGACACATAACCAGACACCCTGAGAGGATTAAAAATGGGGAGACAAAGAAACAGCCCCCTTATGAAAGAGAAAGGGGGATTACCAGAAAAGGAAGTAAATGAAACGAAGAAAGCAGTTTGTCAGAGAAAGAATTCAGAGCAATGGTCATAAGGACGCAGAAAAGGATGGAAAGCAAATTCAACAACATGTGTATGAATTAAGAAGAAATGATGAAGAACCAAGGAGAAATGAAGAATGACATAGCTGCAATAAAGAACACAACAGAAAGCATCAACAGTATACTAGAAGAAGCTGAGGACCACATTAATGAGCTAGAAGACAAGGTAGGAAAAAACACCAAAGCAGAGCAACAACTGGGAAAAAAAAAAAAAAACAGGAGGAGAGCCTAGGGGAGCTTTGGGAGAATGTGAAATGAAACAACATCTGCATAATAGGGGTGCCAGAAGCCAGAAGGAGAGGAAACAGAGCAAGAAATATAAAACCAGTTTGAAGAAATAATGACAGAAAACTTCCCTGATATTGGAAAAAAAAAACAAACAAAACTCACACAAGTCCAAGAAGCACACAGAGTCCCAAACAAGATGAACCCAAAAAAGAACTACACCAAGCCACATCATAATTAAATTGGCAAACACCAACAACAAAGAATCTTAAAGGCTGCCAGAGAGAGACAGAAAGTTACTTATAAGGGATCTCCCATTAGACTATCAACTGATTTCTCAATAGAAACACATCGGGCCAGAAGGGAATGGAATGAAATACACAAATTGATGCAAAACAAGGGACTAAACCAAGAATACTATACCCAGAAAGGCTATCATTCAAAATTGAAGGTGAAATAAGGAGCTTCATAGACAAAAAAAGGGCTAAGCGAGTTTATTACCACCAATCCAGCAACACAAAAAAATGCTAAAGGTACTGCTCTAAAAAGAAGAAATAGGAAGGGAAGAAGGAACACAGGCATACAGAATAAAAATGGTGACAAACAAGTACCTATCAATAATAACATTAAATGATAATAGATTAAATGCTCCAATAAAAAGACATAAGGTAGCTGAATGAATAAGAAAACATGACCCATATAGCTGATGTCTATAAGAGATCCATCTCAGAACAAAGGACTCATACAGACTGATAGTGAAGGGATGAAAAAAAATTTTCAGGCAAATGGAAATGAAAAAAAAAAAAAGGCTGGGTAGCAATACTTATATCTGACAAAATGTACCTCAAAGTGAAGGCCATAACAAAAAATAAGAAAGGCCATTTCAGAATACTAAAAGGAGCAATTGAACAACAGGATATAACAGTGGTAAACATATATACACCCAATACAGAAGCACCCAAATACATAAAAAAAACTTCTGGAGGATATCAAGGGAGATATTGACAGTAAAACAATCATAGTAGGGGACTTTAATGCCCTATTGACACCATTGGATAAATCGTCTAAACAAAAAATCAGCAAAGAAACATCAATCCTAAGTGACTCACTAGAACCAATTGACTAATACACATCTTCAGAACATTTCACCCCAAAGCTACAGAATATACATTCTACTCAAGTGCACACGGGACATTTTCAAAGATAGACCACATATTGGGACACAGGCAAGTATCTTCAAATTCAAGAAGACTGAAATCATATCAAGCATCTTCTCAGATCACAATGGCATAAAATTAGAAATCAACTACAATAAAAACAATGAAAAAACCAAAACTTGGAGGCTAAATAGCATGCTATTAAAAAATGATTGGGTTACCAAAGAGATCAAAGAAGAAATAAAAAACATCCTGAAAACAAATGACAATGAAAACACAACAATCCAAAGTCTATGGGACACAGTGAAAGAAGTCCTGAGAGGGAAGTTCATAGATCTACAGGCCTACCTCAAAAAGCAAGAAAAACTGGTAATAAATTACCTAACCTTGCAATGTAAATAATTAGAAAGAGAGCAACAAGAAAAGCCCATGGTATCCAGAATGAAGGAAATAATAAAGATCAGAGCAGATAAACTACATAGAGACCAAGAAAACAATACAAAAGATGAATGAAACCAAGAGCTGGTTCTTTGAAAGGATAAACAAGATTGATGAACTTCTAGCCAGGCTCACCAAGAAACAAAGAGAGAGGAACCAAATAAACAAAATCAGAAATGAAAGAGGTGAAGTAACAACAGACCCCACATAAATACAAAGGATTATATATTTAAAAAAAATACTACAAACAACTCTACTCCAAAAACTGGACAACCTAGAGGAAATGGATATATTCTTAGAAAAACACAAGCTTCCAAAACTCAGTCAGGAAGAATAACTAACCAGAATGGGCTAATAACTACCAAGGAAATTGAAGCAGTAATCAAAATCTTCCAGCCAACAAAAGCCCTGGTCCAGATGGCTTTACAAAGGAGTTCTAACAAACATTCAAAGAAGAACTAAAACCTATTCTCCTCAGACTATTCCAAAAAATTCAAGAGAAAGGAACACTTCCAAGCTCCTTATATGAAGCCAGCATTACACTTATTCCAAAACCAGGTAAACACACCACAAAGAAAGAGAACTACAGGCCAATATCCTTGATGAACATAGATGCTAAAACCCTCAACAAAATTCAAGCAAATTGGATCCAGCATTACATTAGAAAGATCATACACCATGACCAAGTGGGATTTATTCTGGGGATGCAAGGATGGTCCAATATCCGCAAATCAATAAATGTGATACATCACATAAACAAATTGAGAGATGAAAATCACATAATCATATCAATCAATGCCAAAAAAGCATTTGTCTAAATCCAATACCCTTTCTTGATAAAAACTATCAGCAAAGTAGGAATAGACGGATCATGCCTGAACATATTAAAAGCCTTACATGACAAACCTATAGCCAACATTGTACTTAGTGGGCAAAAACGAAAACCATTTCTCCTAAGAATAGGAACAAGACAGGGATGCCCACGTTCACCACTCCTGTTCGACATAGTACTAGAAGTGCTAACCATAGCAATCAGACAAGAAGAAGAAATAAAAGGCATCCAAATTGGAAAAGAAGAAGTAAAACTGTCCTTATTCACAGATGACATGAAATTGTACATAGAAAATCCCAAAGACTCCATCAAAAAACTACTAGACTTAATAAATGAATTCAGCAATGTGGCATGATACAAAATTAACACCCAGAAGTCTATGGCTTTTTTATACAACAATAATGAATCCAAAGAAAGAGAAACTAAAAAAAAAAATCCAATTTACCATGGCACCAAAATAATCAAGATACATAGGAATAAACATAACCAAGGAGGTAGAAGACCTGTACTCAGAAAATGACAGGACATTAAAAAACGAGATAGGGGAAGACATAAACAAAAGGAAGAATATACAGTGTTTATGGATTGGTAGAATCAACATCATTAAAATGTCCATACTACACAAAGCAATTTATAGATTCAGTGTAATCGCCATTAAAATACCAACAGCATATTTAACAGACATAGAACAAATTCTCCAAAAATTCATCTGGAATAAAAAAGACCCTGAATAGTCACAGCGATCTTGAGAGAAGAACAAAGTTGGAGGGATCACAATACCAGATATCAAGCTATATTACAAAGCCACTGTTTTCAAAACTGCCTGGAACAGGCACAAGAACAGACATATAGACAATGGAAGAGAACAGAGAACCCAGAAATCGATCTAAGCCATTATGCTCCATTAATCTTTGAAAAAGGAGGCAAGAGCATACAATTGAGTCAAGACAGTCTCTTCAATATATGGTTCTGGGAAAATTGGTCAGACAGATGCAAAAAAAAAAATGAAACTAGATCACCAACTTACACCATACACAAAAATAAACTCAAAATGTTTAAAGGACTTATATGTAAGATGGGAAACAACAAAAATCTTAGAAGGCTTCCTAGGCAGCAAAATAGCAGACATATGTCATAGCAATATCATTACTGATACAGCTTCTAGGTCAATAGAAACTAAGGAGAAAATAAACAAATGGGACTACATCAAAATAAAAAGCTTCTGAACAGCAAAAGAAACCATCAACAAAACAACGAGAAAATCCACTGCATGGGAGAATATATTTTCCAATGCTATCTCAGATAAGGGTTTAATCTCCAACATTTCCAGGGAACTCATACAACTAAACAAACAGAAGATAAACAACCCAATCAAAAAATGGGCAACGAACCTAAGTAGATGCTTTTCGAAAGAGGACATAAGGAAGGCCAAGAGACATATGAAAACATGCTTAAAGTCACTAATCATCTGAGAGATGCAAATCAAAATGACAATGTGGTACCATCTCACACCTGTCAGAATGGCTATCATCAACAAATCAACAAATGACAAGTGCTGGCGAGGATGCAGAGAAAAAGAAACCCTCGTGCACTGCTATTGGGAATGCAGACTGGTACAGCCACTGTGGAGAACAGTATGGAGTTTCCTCAAAAAACTAAAAATGGAACTCCCATTTGACCCGTGATCCCACTTCTAGGAATATATCCCAAGAAACTAGCAAAACCAATCAGAAAGGATATATGTACCCCTATGTTCATAGCAGCACAATTTACCATAGCTAAGATTTGTAAACAGCCTAAGTACCCATTAGCAGATGAGTGGATTAAAAAGCTGTGGTACATCTACACAATAGAATACTATACTGTGGTAAAATGAAGGAATTCTTACCATTTACAGCAGCATGGATGGAACTGGAGAGCATTATGCTAAGTGAAGTAAGCCAGTCAGAGAAAGATAAATATCACATATCACATGATCTCACTCATTTGTGGAATATAATGAATAACATTAACTGATGAACAAAAACAGATCCAGAGACAGAGAAGTATGGATCAGACTGTCAAACCTCAGAGGGAAGGTAGGGGAGGGTGGGGATAAGGGAGAGAGATAAACCAAAGGACGAGTATACATACATATTAGCAAATCCAATGGACTCAGATACTGGGGTTGTGGGGGCTGTCTTGGGAGAGGAAGGGGGATCAATCAGGGTAAAAAAAGACATAGGTAATACTCTAAACAATAAAAACAAACAAAAATAAAATAAATAAATGGGACCCTATCAAACTAAAACGTTTTTGCATAGCAAAGGAACCCATCAGCAAAGTGAAAAGACATTCTACTGAATGGGAGAAGATATTTCAAATTATTAAATAAAATTAAGAAAATCAGAAATTATTTAATTTTTTAACTATAACTATTGAAAAATAGAATTTAAAAATAGCCACATGTCTTGCTTTCATGAAATTGTATCATGTGAGGATTTGAAAGCTTACTAGTATTTGTTCCAATACCTAGTTTTTAATAGAAGTGGCCAATAGATTTTATAACCCTTCTTATAATACCATATCCTTAAATAATTTTAATACATTTTAATTTTAAAGTGCTACATTCTTTACTTTGAGCAATATTGGAAAAAATAAATATATTCTGAGAGCCACAAAAACATTTGAAAGTGTATAAGTCAATCATATTATGTATAAGAATACAATGCAAAAAAGTTAGTTAATTACACATGATCTTCAAGCAACAGCACATTCCTTACAATATTTATTGGCCAATTTCAACTTTAATTTTTAACATAACTTCAATAGTTCACAGTTTCATAATTCATCAAATCACTGGTCATATGGAATATTGAAAAGGCCACAATATTAATAAATTATTGTACATCTTTGTTTTAAAGATGCTATTTTATTTGCAACTTAGAGAAATAAATTAAATTTTACATTTACTTTTAGATTATAAATGGGCTGATTATGGAGTTTATGGGCAAATGGGGCTTCTTTATTTTTCTGGTATTTCCTTTATTGGAGAAGTTGGCATCAATGTCATGAGACTATGCAATTTGTTTGGCATCAAGCATATAATGTCATAAAAATGCCCTATTGTTTTTTCAAGTAATTTCTTCTTTTGATGCTTTCAAGGGAATGATACACACATAATTTTTATTCACTTATCATTTTTGTATAATATTAATTTTTCTTAAAACATCAAATTACTGAGAAAATACATGTAATAATGGATAGTATTTGAAACTAGAGGCCTGGTGCACGGAATTTGTGCACTGGGGGGGGGGGCGTCCCTCATCCTGGCCTGTGCCCTCTTGCAGTCCGGGAGTCCTGTGATCAATCGCCCTGCAGAGGATGGCCCCTCCCCCCTGCCGCAGCACCACCACCAGGTAGCCTGGGCCTCTCTTTGGGGTGATCCATTGCAGGGCTCCATGATGGATTGCCCCAAAGAGGTAGGCCCTGCCCACCCAGCCGGGGCTCTCTGATGGATCACCACAAAGAGGTAGGCCCTGCCCACCCAGCCAGGGCTCCACAATCAATCACCCCAAAGAGGTAGTCCCTGCCTACCTGGCTGGGCTCCATGATGGATTGCCCCCACAGAGGGAAGACCAGGCTACCTCCCGCAGCACTGCCACTGGGTAGCCTGGGCCTCCCTTTTTGGGACAATCATGGAACCCCTGATTGATTGCCCCGCTGGCCATTGGCCTGGGCCTCCCTCTGTGGGCAATCATGGGGTGATGGCCGGGCCCCCGCACAATTGCATTGCACCCACCTTGGTTGGCCTGGTGCCAGTGGGTGTCATAGCATGGTCATCTGGATGTTCGTTCAGTTGTTCGGCCATTCGGTTGATTTGTATATTATGCTTTTATTATTATAGATTATTATCCTATCTAATAAAGAGGGAGTATGCTAATTGACCTTCCTGCCATTGCAAATATGGCAGCGCCCACAGCCAAAAGGAGGGAATATGCTAATTGACTGCCACACCCTCAAAGATGGTGATGCCCACAGCCACAAGATGGTGGTGCCCAGTCCCCTCAGCCCCGCCGGGGCAGCAGGCATGTAGCAAGGCCTCCAGAGTCCCTCAGTCCCCTCAGACCCCAGTCTCCCAGGGCTGGCCCAAGGCACAGGCAAGCCTTGGATAGCAGCTGCCTAGCCGCCCAGGGCCACCCAAGGCTCAGGTAACCAGGGCTGTCCGAGGCTTGTGCTGCCAGCAATGGCAGCAGCAGAGTTGTGATGGGGGCATCACCTTCCCCTGATCACTGGGTCACCTCCCGTCCCTGAGGGCTCCTGGACTGTAAGAGGGGGCAGGCCTGGCTGAGGGACACCCCCTCCAGTTCATGAATTTTCATACACCAGACCTCTAGTAAGTTATATTTATACATTGGACTTGAATTCTAGGACCTATATCTTTTTTACAAGTTCTTAGTTTAGAAGCAGAAGTTATTTTAGTTGTTACTAGGTCAACAAGGTCTTACGATTGTAACTTAAAAGTAAAACTTGACTTTAAATTGTAACTTTCTATAGAATAATGTGTATTCATCTTATTATTAAAAAAGACTTTGCTTCCCACTATAGATAAACTTCTTTCTAAAGATACTTATTTTGTCAGAACAAAGAGAATTTGTCACGATGTATGGATAGTTACTATAATAAATTTACAAATAACCTATCTTTGGAGCCAACAATGTCATAATAAATGTAAGAAAATATTCAAAAGGAATAAGATGCTTATTTATGTAAACAGTTTCCTCTTAGATGTGATTAATGCTCCTATGCAAGGCACAAATTTAAATATCTACTTCTGATTGGTAGCTCTAAACTCTTTGTCTTAAATTTTATATTTATCATTGCTTGTGGTAAGTTAAGAGCCAATAATACAACAAATTTAGGTGACATGGGCATTTATTTGGGCTACCGAATCATGTAGTTTATTCATAACTTCTGGACCTACTTGAGTCCAATCCAAATGTATTACTTCATTGTACAGGTGATTAAAGGTCTAGCTGCTATGACCCCTAATACTTATGACATATTGGATTTGATATGTTGAATCTAGATAACTAGATGCCCAGGTCATGATGCACATCTGGTTTGCAAAGTCTCTTGATATCTTGTACCCAGTCTCAATTCGGGTCCAGTAGCATATAGAAATTATTTTTAAACATAGTATTTTTTAGCTATGAATGGCATGGTCTTGCTCTAGAGCCATAGAGTTATGTACTGTTATTCTCTTACTGAGGCCAAATTAAGTGATGTCCTTCTCTCTTAGTCATAGGAGGTACAAGGTCCAACAATTTGTCCTGTACATGGGAAAAACATCCCAGCAGGTTCCAGACTATACTATAACTTAACTAATAGGACCATGAATCTTCATGAGGTTTATCTCCCACCTTTTGGCATCCAAGTGTCTTACTCAGTTGTCTAGGGATAGTGTCACTCCAGCTAAGCAGTCTAATTAATAACATGTGGACAGGAATGACTTTTCAGTAATACTGAGAAATTCAAGGTTCCTAATGGACTATAATATATCAGTGAGCATGAGTTAATATACTGATGAGGCAAGAGAGTGTTTGAAACTGTTATCTTATATATATATATATATATATATATATATATATATATATATATATATATATCCTATCTAATAATAGACAAAAATGGTAATTAAATATACCTCTGCTATGCTTCCCATTGGCTAATCAGGGTGATATGCAAATTAACTGCCAACCAAGATGGCAGCCGGCAGCCACACAGCTGAAGCGAACATGAGGCTTGGTTGCCCCAGCGATGGAGGAAGCCAAGGTTCCCCACCTGCCGCCGCCCAGCTCTGAGCTCTGGATGCAACAATGTTGCAATTATAGAAGCTAAACAAACCCCAGATACCTGTTTTTAGCCGGCCAGCCTCGGAGCTGGAGCCGCAACAAAGTTTCAATTACAGAAGGTAAATAAATCCCAGAATAAAAAAAAGAAAAAAAGGAGAGACTGGGAGCTTCAGTCTCCCAGTCTGAAAACAGCCCTCAGTGCCTCATCCAGGCTGGCCAGGCACCCCAGTGAGGACCCCAACCCTGAAGGGAGTGCGGGCAGCCTGAAAACAGCCCTCAGCCTCTCATCCAGGCTGAGAAGACACCCTAGTGGGGACCCCCACCTTGAAGGGGGTGCGGGCAGCCTGAAAACAGCCCTCAGGCCCTCATCCAGGCTGGCCAGGCACCCCAGTGGGAACCCCTACAATGAAAGGGGTGCGGGCAGCCTGAAAACAGCCCTCAGCCCCTCATCCATGCTGACCAAGAACCCCAGTGGGGACTGCCACCCTGAAGAAAGTGCGGGCAGCCTGAAAACAGCCATCATCCCATCATCCAGGATGGCAAGCCACCCCAGTGGGGACCCCTGCCCTGAAGGGGGTGTGGGCAGCCTGAAAACAGCCATCGACCCCTCATCCAGGCTGACCAGGCACCCCAGTGGGGACCCCCACCCTGAAGGGGGTGTGGGCAGCCTGAAAACAGCCATCAGCCTCTCACCCAGGTTGGCCAGGCACCCAAGCGGGACCCCCATCCTGATCCGGGACACCATTCAGGGCAAACCAGCCGGCCCCAACCCATGCACCAGGCCTCTATCCTATATAGTAGAAGGGTAATATGCAAACTGACCCTAATAGCAGAATGACTGCGAATGACTGGTCACTATGACACACACTTACCACCAGGGGGCAGACACTC
This sequence comes from Myotis nattereri, assembly GCF_964212035.1. Classification (NCBI taxonomy): domain Eukaryota; kingdom Metazoa; phylum Chordata; class Mammalia; order Chiroptera; family Vespertilionidae; genus Myotis; species Myotis nattereri. The sequence goes on from NC_138078.1 coordinate 120,792,015, forward strand.
AATGCAGGAGCTGCCCTCTGGTGGTCTGTGAGTCCCACATGGAGGAGCTCTGCTCAGCCACAAGTCAGGCTGATGGCTGCCAGTACAGCAGTGGTGGTGGCAGCCTCTCCTGCCTCCTCAGCAGTGCTAAGGATGTCCGACTGCAGCTTAGGTCTGCTCCCTGCTGGCAAGTGGACATCCCCCAAGGGCTGCTGGGCTGCCAGAGGAATGTCTGATTGCCAGCTTAGGCCCAATCCCTTGGGGAGCAGGCCTCAGCCAGCAGATGGTCATCCCCCGAGGGGTCCCAGACTGTGAGAGGGCACAGGCCAGGCTGAGGGACACCCCCCCCCCCCAAGAGCACACATTTTTGTGCACCAGGCCTCTAGTATCCTATCTAATAATAGACAAACATGGTAATTAACCATACCTCTACTACACTTCCCATTGGCTAATCAGCAGGTCATGCAAATTAACTGCCAACCAAGATGGCGGCTGGCAGCCAGGCTGCTGAAGTGAACATGAAGCTTGCTTGCTCCAGTGATGGAGGAAGCCAAGGTTCCCTGCCTGCCGCAGCCGGGCTCTGAGCTCTGGATGCAACAATGTTGCAATTATAGAAGCTAAACAAACCCAGATACCTGCTTTCAGCCAGCTGGCCTCGGAGCTGGAGCCGCAACAAAGTTCCAATTACAGAAGGTAAATAAATCCCAGAATAAAAAAAAAAGAAAAAAGGAGAGACTAGGAGCTACAATTGCAGTCTTGGTCCCCCTGAAAACAGCCCTCAGCCCCTCATCCAGGCTAGCCAGGCACCCCAGTGGGGACTCCCACCCTGAAGGGGGTGTGACCAGCTGCAAACAGCCATCATCCCATCATCCAGGCTGACCAGACACCCCAGTGGGGACCCCCACCCTGAAGGGGGTGTGACCAGCTGCAAACAGCCATTAGCCCCTCACCCAGGGTGGCCAGGCACCCAAGCGGGACCCCCATCCTGATCTGGGACACCATTCAGGGCAAACCAGCCGGCCCCAACCCATGCACCAGGCCTCTATCTTACATAGTAAAAGGGTAATATGCAAACTGACCCTAACAGCAGAAAGACTGGGAATGACTGGTCACTGTGACACACACTGACCAACAGGGGGTAGATGCTCAATGCAGGAGCTGCTCTCTGGTGGTCAGTGAGCTCCCACATGGAGGAGCTCTGCTCAGCCACAAGTCAGGCTGATGGCTGCCAGTACAGCGGTGGTGGTGGGAGCCTCTCCTGCCTCCTCAGCAGTGCTAAGGATGTCCGACTGCAGCTTAGGTCTGCTCCCTGCTGGCAAGTGGACATCCCTCGATTGCTGCCGGGCTGCCAGAGGGATGTCTGGCTGCCATCTTAGGCCCAATCCCCTGGGGAGCAGGCCTCAGCCAGCAGATGGTCATCCTTTGAGGGGTCGCAGACTGTGAGAGGGCACAGGCCAGGCTGAGGGCCTCCCCCCCCCCAGTGCACAAAGTTTTGTGCACGGGGCCTCTAGTCCTATCTAATAATAGAGAAACATGGTAATTAATCATAACTTTGCTACGCTTCCCATTGGCTAATCAGCGAGATATGCAAATTAACTGCCAGCCAAGATGGCGGCCGGCAGCCAGGCAGCTGAAGTGAACATGAACATGAGGCTTGCTTACTCCAGTGATGGAGGAAGTCAATGTTCCCTGCCTGCCGCAGCTCGGCTCTGAGCTCCGGATGAAACAATGTTGCAATTATAGAACATAAACAAACCCCAGAAACCTGCTTTCAGCCAGTGCGGCCTCAGAGCTTAGAGTGGCCAGTGATGGCAACAGAGTTTCAATTATAGAATCTAAACAAACCCAGGTACCTGCTTTCAGCTGGCAACGACTTCAGAGCTGGAGCCTGCTCTCAGCTCCAGTAACAACTATAGAAGTTAAATTAATCCCAGAATTTTAAAAAAAAGAAAAAAGGAGAGGCTGGGAGCTTCAGTCGCCCACCAGCCTGAAAACAGCCCTCAGCCCCTCATCCAGAGTGGCCAGGCACCCCAGTGGGGACCCACACCCTGAAGGGGGTGTGACCAGCTGCAAACAGCCATCATACCATCATCCAGGCTGGCCAGGCACCCCAGTGGGGACCCCCACCCTGAAGGGGGTGTGACCAGCTGCAAACAGCCATCATCTCCTCATCCAGGCTGGCCAGGCATGTAAGCGGGACCCCCACCCTGAAGGGGGTGTGACCAGCTGCAAACAGCCATCATCCCATCATCCAGGCTGGCCAGGCACCCAAGTGGGACCCCCACGCTGAAGTGGGTGTGACCAGCTGCAAACAGCCATTAGCCCCTCACCCAGGCTGGCCAGGCACCCAAGCAGGACCCCCACCCTGATCCGGGACACCATTCAGGGCAAACCAGCCGGCCCCCACCCGTGCACCAGGCCTCTACCCTATATAGTAGAAGGGTAATATGGAAACTGACCCTAACAGCAGAAGGACTGGGAATGACTGGTCACTATGACACACACTGACCACCAGGGGGCAGACGCTCAATGCAGAAGCTTCCCTCTGGTGGTCAATTTGCTCTCACATGGGAGGAGCTCTGCTCAGCCACAAGTCAGGCTGATGGCTGCCAGTACAGCAGTGGTGGTGGCAGCCTCTCCTGCCTCCTCAGCAGCACTAAGGATGTCCAACTGCAGTTTAGGCCTGCTCCCCACTGGCAAGTGGACATCCCCTGAGGGCTGCCGGGCAGCCAGAGGGATGTCTGATTGCCATCTTAGGCCCAATACCCTGGGGAGCGGGCCTAAGCCAGCAGGTGGTCATCCCCTGAGGGGTCCCAGACTGCGAGAGGGCACAGGCCGGGCTGAAGGACCCTCTATCCCCCCAGAGTGCACAAATTTTTGTGCACTGGGCCTCTAGTCTACACTAATAAGAGGGAAACATGGTAATTGGTGTACGACTGCTACCCTTCCCATTGGCTAATCAGCGAGATATGCAAATTAACTTCCAGCCAAGATGGCGGCCAGCAGCCAGGCTGCTGATGCGAACAGGGAGGCTTGCTTGCTTCAGTGACGGAGGACTCCAACGTTCCCCGCCTGACTTGCCGGCCTCTCAGCTGCAACTCTAAGCATCTATGTTGCAAATGTAGAAGCTAAACAAAACCCCAGAAACCTGCTTTACTCAGTGGGGCTTCAGCCAGCCGGACCACAACATTGTATCAAATACAGATGGTAAACAAAGGCCAGAAACCTGTTTTCAGCAGCCGAGGCCTCAGAGCTAAAGCTGGCCCAGAATAAAAAAAAAGAAAAGAAAAAAAGGAGCGTTTGGGAGCTTCAGTCACCCGTCAGCCTGAAAACGGCCCTCAGCCCCTCAGCCAGACTGGCCAGGCACCCCAGTGGGGACTCCCACCCTGATCCAGGACACGCTTGAGGGCAAACCAGACAGCCCCCACCCGTGCACCAGGCCTCTATTCTATATAGTAAAAGGGTCATATGCCTCCCGGCACCGGGATCAGCGTGACAGGGGGCAGCGCCCAAACCCCCTGATTGGCCCTGCTCTGTGTGTGACACGGGGCAGCGCCTCAACCCCCTGATCGGCCCTGCTCTGTGGGTGATAGAGTGCGGCGCCCCAACCGCCCTCCCCACACACGGGCCCTGCTCTGTGTGTGACGGAGTATAGCCATAACTCCCCATCGGCCCTGCCCTGTGTGTGACAGTGGCAGCACCCCAACCCCCTGATCGGCCCTGCTCTGTGGATGATAGAGGGTGGAGCCCCAACCCTCTGATCCGCCCTGCTCTGTGTGTGACGGGGGGCGGTGCCCCAACCCCCCTGATGGGCCCTGCTCTGTGAGTGACAATGGAGAGCTCCTCAACCCCCTGATAGACCCTGCTCTGTGTGTGACAGGGTACGGAGCCCCAACCCCCCTGATGGGCCCTGCTCTGTGCATGACAGGGGGCAGCGCCCCAACCCCCTGATCCGCCCTGCTCTGTGTGTGACAGGGTACGGTGCCCCAACTCCCCTATTGGCCCTACTCTGTGCGTGACAGGGGGGAGCTCCCCAACCCCCTGATGGCCCTGCTCTGTGCGTGACAGGGGGCAGCGCCCCAACCCCCTGATCTGCCCTGCTCTGTGCGTGACAGGGGGTGGCGCCGCAACTTCCCTATCGACCCTGCCTTGAGTGTGACAGGGGGTGGTGCCCCAACCCCCCAATCGGGCCTACCCTGAGCATGACTGAGGGTGGCATTGCAACCTCCCAATCCGCCCTGCTCTGTGCATGACGGGGGCGGCACCCCAACTCCCCAATCGGCCCTGCTCTGAGCCCGACCAGGGGCTGCACCTAGGGATTGGGCCTGCCCTCTGCCACCCAGGAGCAGGCCTAAACCAGCAGGTCATTATCTCCTGAGGGGTCCCAGACTGCGAGAGGGCACAGGCCGGGCTGAGGGACCCCATCTCCCCCCCAAGTGCACAAATTTTTGTGTACCGGGCCTCTAGTATATATATAAAAGCCTAAGCAACCATTACAACCGAATGACCAGAACGACCAAACAACCAGTTGCTATGATGTGCACTGACCACCAGGGGGCAGATGCTCAATGCAGGAGCTGCCCCCTGGTGGTCAGTGCGTTCCCACAGCCAACCTCCCCACCGACCACCTCCCACAGCCCTTACCCCTGGCCAGCAGGCCCCAATCATCAGATGGGGACCAGGCCCTGGGCTGGGATGGGGAACTGGGGGGGGCGGGGGGGGCGGGGGCAGTGGACATGGCCCCTTTTCCAAGCGGGCCAAGGGATGGCTTCCTCCTTGGAGCCAGCCGTCAACCTCCTGTGGCCCCTCCCCCTGACCAGCAAACCTCCCATGTTTCTTCCCCCTGTTCCTCCCCCAGGCAGGCAAGGGGGGGGGGGACGCAGCATCAAGGGAAGGAGGAGGGGAGCAGGCGGGGAACCATGCAGTGGTGGGGCGCCGATGGCGGGCATTGGCGACTTGAGTCTGTGCCTTCCACACCCAGTCCAGATACCATTGCCTCCTCTCCCAACCCCTCCAGGGCCTGCGGGCCGGGGCTGGGATGGGGAACTGAGGGTGTGTGGCTTGGATGTGGCTCCTTTCCCAGGGGGTCTAAGGGCCGGCTCCCTCCTCAGGACCAGTGGCCAACCTCCTGCGCCCTGTCCCTCCCTCTGGCGGGCACTCACCCACCACGGTGGTGCCACGGCAGTGAGGGAAGTAGGATGGGGGAGGCAGAGAACCACGATGGTGGCATCGGCATCCAGCATCTGTTCCTTCTGTGTCCGGCCCAGCAACTGTTGCCTCCTCTCCCGACCCCGCTGGAGCCTTTGGGCCCTGGGCTGGGACAGGGAACTGGCGGATGCAGCCCCTTTCCCAGCGGGGCCAAGGGCTGGCTCTCTCCTGGGGCCGGGGCCGGTGGCCTATCTCCCGTGGTTCCTCCCCTCTGTACCTCCCCCGCCGGCCAGCAGGTCCTGATCAGCCTGGCCCCAATCAGCCTGGCCCTGATCGGCCCTGATCACTGGCCAGGCCTAGGGACCCCACCCGCCACGAATTGTGCATCGGGCCTCTAGTGTAAATATAAATTGCTTTCAGTCCTCCCTGCTGATATGCATTAAGATGAAAGCATTCTTCCAAATCAATAGCTGTATACTAAGTGCTATACACTAGGTTGGTCTGCATTCATAAAGATATTACATCAAGCACAGCAATTGAAATCAGGGCTTCCATTTGGTTCAGTTTACAGTAACCACTGTCATCAACCATGAACCACCTGGTTTTACGAAGAACATTTAGAGAAAAGACTACATCTTTTAAATATTTGATGGTGACACTAATTTCTGCAATATTTCTAGAAATATGATAATTTTTCTAATTTAAATTTCTGGCAGAGGTAGGTTGAGGGGTTTTCACTTGGTCCTTCCTGCTGTAATGATTCTTAATCCACAGGTCATAATAACAATGGTAGGAGTTTTCCAGCATCTAAGAATGTGTCTCCCAGTTATACCAGAGACCAGAAAAAGAGTCACAGTATATATGTTTGGACGCATTGACCCTCTATGAGATGTGGATGGGCCCAAACTCCCTTTTTTATGTGGATTACGATAGCCTCCACACTAATCAAAGCAATATGATGATGCTTTAGGTCCTCTGTGATAAATGTAAGCTCAAACCCTATAGATCAATGATTTCCAACTGGTGTACTAGAAGAACTTTTAAAACATTAAATACCTGAGTATTTAGTCAAGGGCACTGACCTCTTTTACCTTAGATAGGCAAATAAAAAATACTAACAGCCAACACAACAATTGCCATCCCATGTGAATGCCTTGTTTTGAACCATAACTTTATAGATCATATAATAGAGTTGCATCTTACTGGTCATGTTGCATAATAAGGTTGCATATGATTGGTTAATTATTGGTATCAGAAATCCTTATATCAAAGTACAGGCACCTGGTTTTTTAAAAAGTCACTTTGGAGCAAAAAGGTTAGGTTATTACTATTTTTATTTTTTGAAATCAATCAAATTTATACCTATTATTTCACCAGATTGGCAAAAAGGATACATATTTTTTGGTGTGCCAGATTTTTAGTAATCAGTTTGTGTGTGCCATGAGATGAAAAGGATTGAAAATTGCTGCTGTAGATAACAGTTTCAGAGTCTAAGTATTCCATTTTGCTCAGTGTACAACTATCCTGGAAAATGGCTGACGACCTCTCTAAGGAAATATCAAAGGAAGATTCATTGTTTATATGTGAGGTGGCCCAGCATCATATTGAATCAATAAGTTTGTGAAATGTCATAAATCAAGTCTGTGTGAGAAAGTGAAATTTTCCATTGTGGCATCTGACATCAACCTGCTGATTACTAGCTTTCCATTTTTAAAAAATTATAATTAAATTTAGCAATAGCCTAATTGGTTCCCTATTTAGAAACACCATGATCTATTTCATGGTATTGCATCAAAGCATTAGATTTCTGTGCATAAAAGCATTACGATTACCATTCCATCCTTGCTACCTATTATATTAATAATGCTTCGTGGCTAAAAGTTATCATCTGACCTCTGTAATTCTAGAATCTCGTCATTCAAATTGATATTATAGAGCCCATTTCCATGGTAGAATCTCACACTATTGATTGCAGCTTACAGATAATAACCATCCCTGAGCTCAAAGACACTAGTGTCTCCATCACTAATGCATTCCTTTGTATTCTTCTAGGGTACAAAGTCAGTTGGTGGAGTTTTGAGTCTTACATTGTAAATGATTTCACCCCCTCTAACCATTCCAAGAAAGTTTAGATATCTCTACCTTGGTAACTGTAGGCCATCAACATGACAAAGCTTCAAAGAGGCATTCGTGTAAATATTAGGACCAGCTCTAGGAAGCCTTGTCAGAACATTAAATTCAAGTTCACAAACAAAGTACATGAAAGGAATGTGACAACTGTATACCATTCTTGATCTGCAATTTTCTTTTCCCATAAAGGACATCATTAGAACAATTAGTAGACTTTAAATAAGGTTAATATATTAGCTGAAATATTACATTACTGTTAATTTCTTAGCTTTGATAATTATAATAAAGTTTTATGATAATGTTCTTGATTTTAAGTAATTTACACTGAAGAGTTAAAGGGCAAAATATAGAGTTAAAGAGCAAAATATCTCTAACTTACTCTCAAATTGTTCAGAAAAATTAATATATGTGTAAAAGGGAGAGGAAAGAGAGAAGTGGCGGAAGGCTCCTTTTATACAAGAGAATCCCTGAACTCAATATATTGGCCTGAGTGCATGTTTATTATGGAAGCTGTTTATGGTTTAAATAGATGCAGGCAGAAATTGTTCACACAATATAGTGCAACTTTCATGAAAATATTTTTAAATTGAATACGATGTCACCAATACTAAGAGTGTTGCCTGGCCCTATATTGTGTCGTAGTATGAGAAGTTTTTGAGAAGCCTGTGTTAAGGAGCTGTATGTAGGTTGATATAAGTTACCAAAATTCACCAGCTGATTTAAATCATCAGTGGTGGCACTGATGTCAACAGAGCTCTTCTATCTGCCTCATCTCTAGCCTACTCCTTTAGCAGAGGGTGAAAAGAACGTGCAGTTTCTCTCCTGCCCTCTGTGATGGTCCACAGAACTCAAAGTATGCCCACAAGCTGTAAGTACAATTATATCTTGATGTTCCAAGAAAAGGATCATTAGCTATCCATGCTGGGTGTGCCACCTCCCTTGAGAAATTCAGTGTGCTCTGTGGAGGAGAGAGTGTGCTCTGGGCATTCTCATTTGTTTGCTTCATATTACATAATATTGTATCTGAATGATAGTTTAGTTGCAAAAATTTGCCCATGTAAAGAACTTTTCCAAATTTCACAAGCACACAGTGGTGAACTGTGATGCAATTATGGCCAATGATATTAAGCAGAATATCTTTGGTGGAGTATCTGGTAAGATACTTGAAAGGGTGGGGTTAGGGTTAGGCAGAGATTCAAGTGTCATGTGCCCACATTTTACCCTGACATTACCTTTTCCATGAAATATGGTCAGAATGCTGGAGGCAATGCAACTATCATAACTATGGGGCAAAAGCACATGCTAGGGATGTGTACAAAGAAGGGAAGATGTTGTTTGGTGCCTGATGTTATTGTGAAGCTCACTAGCATCCCTTTACTTTATGTCATAAGAGAAGAATAAAACCCTAATTTGTATAAGAAACTTTTTGCATATATTTGTTTCACATTACAGCCTATTGTACTTCCTCATAGCTCATGTGTTATAGATTGAATGTGATTGAGGGACATAGCGTTCTCTTAATGAATAGAGATGGAATTTTGTTCCTTGTTTTTCATTCTCTTTACTGTCTTTAGTTGAATATGAGGGCAACTAATTATATTCGGGTTCCTTTATCTGGAAGGTTACAACATATTACTGACTGGAGAAATGTAGCTTATTAGCTCTAAACAAAAATATCATTCCATTTTTAAAAAACAAACAAAAATATATAAAATATAAATCAGATATCTAGAGTCTATCTTGAATATATATATTTATTGGAGTCATGGATTGGAAGTTTAATGCACTTGTGTTTAAACTTCATGAACTCATGGACTATTTTGCTTTTCTTACAGCTCTGTCTCTAGCTCCTTTACCAGCACAGGCAAAGAGCAGGTTCTCAATGAATATTTGTTGGGAGAATAAAGAAAATAAAGTAAAATAAAATAAATAAAATGGTCTGTTTTACAAGTTAGTGAACTCCTTGCTACAAGAAGTATGTAAGTACCCGCTGGATAGCCAGTAGGCATGGGTACTGTAGAAGAGATTGCTCTATCTGGTAGGAGAACAGAAGAAATTACTGCAAAGGTCACTTCCACTTCTTTTATGTTTAATTCTATGATGAACTTGTGATTCAGCTCAAAATAAATGACAAACATCTCTCAACAAACTAATTAAGGCATATTATAAAGGGCAAGGCCTGTCAATGAGATAGATTAGATTCAGATTTGATGGACAACCAATCAATTAGATAGATACACCTATGCAAAGGAGATGAATGGTGAAGCTACTATTGATGAATTCCTAGCAGTGTTCAGTCCTATGAACTAGAGTCTAGACAGTTTGTCTTTGGGGAAGGGGAATTTAGAAGATGTTTCCTTCCCTCATACTGTTTGTCCTTGGATTTGCTTTTAAATAGAAAGCAAATGAATACGCCAATCACAAAATTCTCCTGAAGCTAGAGACATTATATATTCAAATGATTTTCTTTCTTTGACATACTCTGTGTGCATCTTAGGTCTTTGTTTGCAGGGTTGAACCTATATTCTCAAGTAAATTGGTATGAGTTTGTCTTCATTTAGCAAAATAGAGGTTATTTTCCATCATATTATTTTCTAAACCTGTTACTGAAATGATTTTAAATAGTAATCTTAGTTCCCACCGCTTATTCTGCTCATTTGAAGCAGAAGCCTCATATTAAGGCTAAACTACATTCCCCTTAGGATACAAGTCTGTCTGGAAACATTGGAAGAAAAATTTTAAGTACTTGTTGGTTTCTACTTGTATGGGAAACCAAGGAAAGAACTGGTCTTAAGGACTTAAATCTACCATTGTACTATGTGTTCTACCTATGTATATTCATTTTTCTCTCTTTTCTTGCCTTAGTATTTTATAAAATATTTCTCTTTTCATCTTTATCAGTTTGTTCTTTTACTATTCATTTAATTGTAGTACTAGAGTAGTGGTACTCAAAATGTGGTCCACAGATTTCTGACAATTCTCAAGGCTCTTTCAAGGATCCACGACAAGGTCAAGACTCTTCTCATAAGAATATTAAAAATCACCCTAGCTGGTTTTGCTCAGTGGATAGAGCCTTGGCCTGCAGACTGAAAGGTCTGGTGTTAGATTCCAGTCAAGGGCACATGCCCGGGTTGTGAGCTAAATCCCCACCCAGTAGGAGGTATACAAGAGGCAGCTGATCAATGATTCTCATGGTTGATGTTTCTATCTCTTTCTCCCTCTCCCTTCCTCTCTGAAATCAATAAAAACATATTATAAAAGAATATTAAAAATAATTTTTCTTTTTTGCTGTGTTGACATTTGCACTGATGGTACAAAAGAAATGGTGGGTAAAACTGTTGCTTCCTTAGCACAAATCAAGGCAGTAGCACCAAAACTGTACTAGCATATCAATGTATTTTTTACCACCATTCACTTAAAGGGGGAAAAAGTCAGTTTCACTTAAGAATATCCTTGATGTAGCAATTAATTTTATTAAATATTAACCCTTGAATGCACATATTTCTTAATATGCTGTGTGACAATTGAGAGGCACACATAAATTACTTCTGATGCATACTGGAGTGTGATGGTTGAACCAAGGAAAATTATTGCACACTAGAGGCCTGGTGCACAAAATTCATGCACTGGGGGGGGGGGCAGAGTCCCTCAGCTCAGCCTGCATTCTTTTGCAGTCCAGGAGCCCTTGGAGGATGTCTTTAGTGCTACCATGGAGGCGGGAGAGGCTCCTGACAGTGCCGCTGCGCTCACCAGCCATGAAACGTTTCTGGCTGAGTGGCGCTCCCCCTGTGGGAGTGCACTGACCACCAAGAGGTAGCTCCTATGTTGAGTGGGATTGGGCTGAAACTGGCTCTCCAACATCCCTGAAGGCTCCCTGATTGCGAGAGGGCACAGGCCAGGCTGAGGGACCCCACTGGTGCACGATCAAGGCCAGGGAGGGACACGGGAGGTTGGCCAGCTGGGGAGGGACTATGGGAGGGCTCCAGGGTGTGTCTGATCCATCTCATTCAGTCCCAATCGGCTGGACCCCAGCAGCAAGCTAACCTACTGGTCGGAGCGTGTGCCCCCTGGTAGTCAGTGCACATCATAGAGAGCAGTTGAGTGGACCTTAGCATATCATTAGCATATTATGCTTTGATTGGTTGAACAGACAACCAGACACTTAGCATATTAGGCTTTTATTGTATAGGATTTGTTTGAGTTGCAAGTTGAACTAGCCCTATTTTTCATAAAATGCCATTTTTATTTGAAGAATTACAATAACTATGGTTTATTTAGATTTTTAGTATTTTGCAGATATTTTTTCCAAAGATGAACAAAAACAGCCTGTCACTTCAAAAGAAACATCTGCAGCATTTATTGCCAATGGTAAAATTTAAGGTATCAAGCAAAGTTAGAATTGGTAAAGCTGTATATCCATCACATTTAGCATAAGAGCTGTTCAATACTTAAAGACTTCTGTAATGAGATTGGTAGAGCTATTAATTAATGTGAATTTTTTAATATTGGATATTAAAATGTGCCATCATTTGGAAGATCTGTATAACCCCAGGAATCAATATTTTTTTCAAATGACTAGTGCATAATGTTACAAAACCATGTACGGGTAAAACAAAGTCATTAAAAAGCTAAGATAGACCAATAGACTTTAATGTAACAGAGTATGCAAAGTTCAATGATGTGGTTTTAGATTCCACATTGTAACTAAACTTTAAAAATACCACTTGTTGAAATTTGGTGCAGTATCTAAAGAGACTATCCACAGTTATCTGAAGAGCCTAATAAAATACTCTTTTTTCCCAACTACATCTCTGCATGAGGTTAGATCTTTTGCATATCCTTCAAAATCATGGTGCCTCCCTTCCATAATCTTTACCTGTCAAGGTGAACTAGTTCCTAAGGATTAAGATAGCTTAAAGAGAAATATGGAGGATTATACCTGCAAGGTTGGTATGAAACACCTTAGTTGAGTCTAAGAGATTCCTCAAAAATACTTCTTGGGCCAATAAGTCCCATTGTTACATTTATTCTCTTTATTTTTATTGTTGACACTATTACAGATATCCCCATTTCCCCTTTCCTATGAATTCTACTACTCCTTTGAGTATAAATTATATTCTCAATAAATCTTATCATAGCTACAATGTTTGTTGCAAATTCTATGGCAATTTACAACTTTCATGACAACCATAAAATAATTGGGAGACACCACTGAAGATATGATAGTTGTCGAAAGTGATTTAAAAAAAAACTGAACTGAATTGAGAGGTAAAAACAGGTAGATTTGGCATCAAAATCCCACTAATTACTGAGTAGGTTTCTGGATGACAAAGGTTTTGGAAGACAACAAGATATAATTTTCTGTATTTTAAAGAAATATGGCAGCAAAATGTATGGGGACATGGCTCTGAAGAGAGAGAAGCATAGCAAAGATGAGCCATATTAAAGGAGATCCACTCAGGGTAATAATAGAGTCTGTTTGATAGAGAAAAAAATATGTAAGTCTATTCAACTTAAGGAGGTAATGGTGGACAAGGTTTTTCAGCATAGTGTATGCTTTTGGAAGAAACCCAATTTATGTTCTACATATTTTACTAAAGAAGAGCCCACAAGAGAGAACCTAGAAGAGTATGTTTAAAAAATGTCTAAGAGGAAGTAAAAGAAAGGAAGGCACTCAGATCCAGCACACAGAGGAGGAAAGGAGGTAGAACTTGAGGAGAAAATTCAACTGTTAGTAACTTACCTGAACCTTTCAGAAAAGACTAGGGAGGGTGATGCAACACTTGAAATATACTCCACTATTGTAGCATGCATATAAGCCAAACCAATGGACATGGACAACAGGGGGATGAGAGCATGAGTGGGGGGGGGGAGGATGGACATTAATGGGGGGGGGGGGTGATGACACATTTGTAATTCCTTAACTAATAAGGAATTTAAAGATAAAAAAAAGAAAGAAAAAAAAAGAAATATACTCCACTATTGCAGAAAAACATAGCAATTCAAAGCCTGGAACTTTCAAAATCTTAGGTGAAACTAGTACCATATTTAACATCATAATGGAAAATTTCCTCCATTTGAGTTTTCACTTATCCCCTCCTAGCCTTTGTGCTATTGTTGTCATACATTGCACTTCCATATAACTTATACATCTTATTCTACATTGTTATTATTTTATTTAAACCACCTAATATCTTTTAAAGAATTTAAATAAGAAAACAAAAAATCTAGTATATTTACCCATTTAGTTACTTTTTTAGTACTCTACATTCCTTTGTGTAGAGTCTACACCGTAGACCCATATTTCTATCTGGTATCATTTTCCCTTCTGCATGAAGGAAATTCTTTAACATTTCTTATAGTTTCAGTTCTGGGTTGATTTTGATTGGTGAAATGTTTTTCCTCATTGTGGGTTTTTATTTGCCTGCTTCTTTTCACACCTGGTACTATTTGATTGGATGCCAGATATTGTGAATTTTACCCTGTTGGGTACTATATTTTTGTATTCCTATAAATATTCTTGAACTTTGTCTTGGGGCACAGATATGTTACTTGGAAACCCTTTCATCTTTTTGAGTCTTGCTCTTATGATGTGTTGGCATGTTCAGAGCAGTGTTTAGTCTAGAGTGAATGCTTCCCCACTGTCAAGGCAAGACCCTTCTGAGTTCTCTCAATGTCCAGTAAATAAAGAAGGTTTTAAAGTATGACTGGTTAGTAATAGGCACTATGGTGGCCCTGTGTGAGAGCCAACCACTGTGACTTCTAATCTTTTCGGGTGGTTCTTTTCCCTTGGCCTTGATTATTTTCCACATATGCATGTGCTGATATGGTACTCTGCTGAATACACAAGGGAAACCCCCTAAAGATATCCATGATTTGTTCTCTTGCTCACTCTCTGTCTCTCACCCCTTTCCTTTCCCTCAGAACCTTTATACCCTTGAGTGAACCTTGATTCCTGTCTTTTTCTTATAATCTTTAAAAAAAAAAAGGTTCATCAGCAAAACTAATTATCACCACCTTTAAAGATATTCATTATCCAATAACTCTTATCAACTTTATGGCTACTATTCTAGTGGAAGGCAACATCATTTCTTCCCTGCACTATTGTGATAGGCTAATCGCTGGTCTTTATGATTTTTTTTTTTTGCCCCTCATCTTGACCCCAGAGTTTATTTTCCAGCAGTAGCCAAAGTGACCTTGTTAAAACTTAAGTGATGTCATGTCAGTCCTCTATTCAAACCCTCCAATGGTTTTCCATCACCTTCATAGTAAAAGACAAAACCATCTCTCTACTTCAAGGCCTGCATGATCTGGTTTCCTGTTACTTATCTGCCCTCGTCTCCTACTGCTCCTCACCTTGCTTACTACTCTCCAGCAACATAAAACATGTTGCTGTTTCTCAAAGTCCTAAGACCTTACCTCAGTGACTTTGTACTCATTATTCTTTCTGCCTGGATCATTCTTCTTTCAGATTATCTTCATGGCTTGCTTTCTTATCTCCTTCAGATCTTTACTTAAGTGTTATCTATTCAATGAAACCTTCCCTGACCACACTATTCAAAGTGCATTTTTTCTACCCATTCCTTATTTCTGCTCAGTACTTATTACAATCACAATCTGACTGACTCTATATTTTATTCATTTGTCTTATTTATTAATATTCTCTGTCTCCTTCTCCCAAAATATTAATTATTTGAGGCTTGAGAGGAGGGATTTTTGTGTGTTTCTTTGGTGATCTATCCATAAGTGCCACATACTTTAAAAAATATATGTTTTATTAATATATTCAAGGCTTAAAAATCCAATACTTTAAACCCTTAAAACTTATTTTTCCCCCAAAAAAATTTATGTATTGCCAAGTTACGGAATATAGTACATCAAATTTATGCAATGACATTAAAGATCCAAATGAATCACCTTGCCCAAGGTCACAAGTTTAGCTAACCTTTTTGTGGGTGGATACTCTAAGGAAGCAGAGTGAGGACCCTGGCAATCCCTGCAGGGCTCTATGCATTAGAAAAAATTTCTGTCCTCTTCAGAGGGTACAGTTCACCCTGTTTGACCACTAGAGCAGTGTGGAAACAACAGCAGTATCTGGATGCCCTTTGGAAAGAGTTTTTCACAGCTTCATGATGAACACTTTCCATGTATGACTCACAGGCTAACATTATTTTCCCATTTTCTGAAAGAAAAAGAAACTGTGTGGCTGGAATCAAATTTTAACTAGAGAGTCCTATTTATACAGAATTTTAAGCTGTGGGCAGTTCTGAAAGTCCAGGGCAATGAAGCTCTAAGCTGGCCTTCACTCCTGGCCTGAGAGAGACAGGAATGAAAATGGAGGAATGCCCCTTCTCATTTCTCATCCCACTGCAAATCAAGCTGTTTCTTGCAAATATTTCACGTGGGCCTTGTTAGAATATCCTTGGGAATTGTGGGACTCTCTAGAAATGAATCTAGGCATAGATATTATGAATTTACACCATGGAATTTTTAGGCCTCTAGTGAGGACCAGTCTGGGTCCCAGTGCTGATCAGTATCTGTGACTCTTTATAGAAATTATGAGATTTAATAGTTATTTACAGACCAAGTAGATACCACAATCCTTAATGCATTTAATAGAAAGTGGGAATATGGACTTCACAGTCATTCAGTGACTTACATTTATGGAATGCCCACTCAGTGCCATGATCTGTGGTAGTAGACAAAGATTATATACCGTGAATATCACAGATGTGTCTCTATCTTCATGGAACTTCCAGTGTATCATGTTCATGTCCAGTAAGACAATGGAGAAACCCCATGCTTGGGAGGATGATGGAGATAAGATGACTGGCCCTGGCCAGTGTGGCTCAGTTGGTTGAGCATCCTCCCGTGCACCCAGAAATTGTAGGTTTGATTCCAGATCAGAGCATATGCCTGGTTGCTGGCTTGATACCCAGTAGGGGGCAGCCAATGGATGTCTCTTTCTCTCTCTCTCTTTTTTTTTTTTTTTTTTGTTTTTTTTTGCAGGTTTTTTTTTTTTTATTATTAGTTAAGGTATTACAAATGTGTCCTCATCCCCCCCTTTAACCCCCAACCTCCCCCCCACACACAAACTCATGCTCCCATCCCCCCGTTGTCCATGTCCATTGGTTTGGCTTATATACATGTATACAAGTCCTTCTGTTGATCTCTTCCCCTTACCCCCGTCCTCCCCTACTTTCCTTCTGGGGATTGATAGCCTGATCGCTGTTTCTCATTCTTTGGGTCTGTCCTTTTTCATCAGTCTATGTTGTTATCTATAATCCACAAATGAGTGAGATCATGTGGTATTTATCTTTCTCTGACTGGCTTATTTCACTTAGCATAATGCTCTCCAGTTCCATCCATGCTGTTGCAAAAGGCAAGAGTTCCTTTTTTTTTACCGCAGCATAGTATTCCATTGTGTAGATGTACCACAGTTTTCTAATCCACTCATCTGCTGATGGGCACTTAGGCTGTTTCCAAATCTTAGCTATGGTGAATTGTGCTGCTATGAACATAGGGGTGCATATATCCTTTCTAATTGGCGTTTCTGGTTTCTTGGGATATATTCCTAGGAGTGGGATCACAGGGTCAAATGGGAGTTCCATTTTTAGTCTTCTGAGGTAGCTCCATACTGTTCTCCACAGTGGCTGCACCAGTCTGCATTCCCACCAGCAGTGCAGAAGGGTTCCTTTTTCTCCACATCCTCTCCAACACTTATTGTTTGTTGATTTGTTGATGATAGCCATTCTGACAGGTGTGAGATGATAACGCATTGTCGTTTTGATTTGCATCTCTCGTATAATTAGTGACTTTGAGCAGGTTTTCAAATGTCTTTCTGCCTTCTGTATGTCCTCTTTCGAAAAGTGTCTATCTAGGTCCGTTGCCCATTTTTTTATTGGATTGTTTATCTTCCTTTTGTTAAGTTTCATGAGATCCCTGTATATGTTGGAAATTAAACCCTTATCGGTGGTATCATTGGTAAATATGTTCTCCCATGTAGTGGGTCTTCTTGTTGTTTTTTTGATGGTTTCCTTTGCTGTGCAAAAGCTTTTTATTTTGATGTAGTCCCATTTGTTTATTTTCTCTTTAGTTTCCATTGCCCTAGGAGCATTATCAGAGAAGAAATTTCTTCGGCATATGTTGGCGATTTCGCTGCCTGTGGATTCCTCTAGTATTTTTATGGTTTCCCGTCTTACGTTTAAGTCTTTTATCCATTTCGAGTTTATTTTTGTGTATGGTGTGAGTTGGTGATCTAGTTTCATCCTTTTGCATGTATCTGTCCAATTTTCCCAACACCATTTATTGAAAAGACTGTCTTGACTCCATTGAATGCTCTTGCCTCCTTTGTCGAATATTAATTGGGCATAGTGGTTTGGGTTGATTTCTGGGGTCTCTATTCTATTCCATTGATCTATATGTCTGTTCTTGTGCCAGTACCAAGCTGTTTTAAGAACAGTGGCTTTGTAATACAGTTTGATATCTGGTATTGAGATCCCACCTACTTTGTGTTTTCTCAGGATTGCTGCAGCTATTCGGGGTCTTTTTTTATTCCAGATGAATTTTTGGAACGTTCGTTCTAGATTTGTGAAATATGCCGTTGGTAATTTAATGGGGATTGCATTGAATCTATAAATTGCTTTGGGTAGTATGGACATTTTGATGATGTTGATTCTACCAATCCATGAACACGGTATATTCTTCCATCTGTTTATGTCTTCCTCTATCTCTTTTTTCAGTGTCCTGTAGTTTTCAGCATATAAGTCTTTTACCTCCTTAGTTAAGTTTATTCCTAGGTATTTTAATTTTTTTGGTGCAATGGTAAATGGGATTGCTTCTGTAGTTTCACTTTCTGTAAGTTCACTATTGGTGTAAAGAAATGCCATGGATTTCTTAGCATTAATTTTGTATCCTGCTACATTGCCGAATTCATTTATTAAGTCTAATAATTTTTTGATGGAGTCTTTAGGGTTCTGTATGTACAGTATCATGTCATCTGCAAATAAGGACAGTTTTACTTCTTCTTTTCCAATCTGGATGCCTTTTATTTCTTCTTCGTGTCTGATCGCAATGGCTAGTACTTCCAGTACTATGTTGAACAGGAGTGGTGAGAGGGGGCATCCCTGTCTTGTTCCTGTTTTTAGGGGGAATGGTTTTAGTTTTTGCCCATTGATTATGATGTTGGCTGTGGGTTTGTCATATATGGCTTTTATTATGTTGAGGTACGATCCCTCAATTCCTATCTTGCTGAGAGTTTTTATCAAGAAAGCGTGTTGGATTTTGTCAAATGCTTTTTCCGCATCAATTGATATGACTATGTGGTTTTTTTCTCTCAATTTGTTTATGTGATGTATCACGTTTATTGATTTGCGGATATTGTACCATCCTTGCATCCCTGGGATAAATCCTACTTGGTCATGGTGTATGATCTTTTTGATGTACTGCTGGATCCGATTTGCTAGGATTTTGTTGAGGATTTTGGCATCTATGTTCATGAGGGATATTGGCCTATAATTCTCTTTCATTGTATTGTCTTTATCTGGTTTTGGGATTAGGGTGATGTTGGCTTCATAGAATGAGCTGGGAAGTGTTCCTTCCTCTTGGATCTTTTGACATAGTCTGAGGAGGATAGGTTTTAGTTCTTCCTTGAATGTTTGGTAAAACTCCCCTGTGAAGCCATCTGGCCCCGGGCTTTTGTTTGCTGGAAGCTTTTTGATTACTGCTTCGATTTCCTCCATAGTTATTGGCCTATTGAGATTTTTAGATTCTTCCTGGTTAAGTTTTGGAAGGTTGTATTTATCTAGGAATATGTCCATTTCCTCCAGGTTGTCTAGTGTGTTGGAGTAGAGTTGTTCATAGTATTTTCTAACAATCCTTTGTATTTCTATGGGGTCTGTTGTTATTTCTCCTCTTTCATTTCTGATTTTGTTTATTTGGGTCCTCTCTCTTTGTTTCTTGGTGAGCCTGGCTAGAGGTGTATCAATCTTGTTTATCCTTTCAAAGAACCAGCTCTTGGTTTTGTTGATCTTTTGTATTGTTTTTTTGGTCTCTATGTCGTTTATCTCCGCTCTGATCTTTGTTATTTCCTTCCTTCTGCTTACAGTGGGCTTTTTTTGTTGCTCTCTTTCTAATTCTTCGAGTTGTAGAGTTAGGTCATTTATTCTCATTGTTTCTTGTTTCTTGCAGTAGGCTTGTAGAGCTATGAACTTCCCTCTCAAGACTGCTTTTGCTGTGTCCCATAGGTTTTGGATTGTTGTGTTTTCATCGTCATTCGTTGCCATGATGTTTTTTATTTCTTCTTTGATCTCACTGGTGACCCAGTCGTTGTTTAATAGCATGCTATTTAGTCTCCATGTGTTTGATTTTTTTGGATTGTTTTTGTTGTAGTTGATTTCCAGTTTTATGCCTTTGTGGTCTGAGAAGATACTTGATATGATTTGAATTTTCTTGAATTTGAAGAGACTTTGTCTGTGACCCAATATATGGTCTATCTTTGAAGATGACAAATGTGCACCTGAGGAGAATGTATATTCTGTGGCTTTGGGGTGAAATGTTCTGAAGATGTCAATTAATTCCATCTGATCTAGTGAGTCATTTAGGATTGATGTTTCTTTGCTGAGTTTCTGTTTAGAGGATTTGTCCAGTGGCGATAATGGGGTGTTAAGGTCCCCTACTATGATTGTATTGCTGTCAATCTCTCCCTTGATCTTCTCCAGAAGATTTCTTACATATTTGGGTGCTCCTATATTGGGTGCATATATATTTACCAGAGTTATTTCTTCTTGTTGGACTGCTCCCTTTAGTATTATGAAGTGGCCTTCTTGATCTCTTTTTATGTCCTTCACTTTGAGATCTAATTTGTCAGATATAAGTATTGCTACCCCGGCTTTTTTTTCACTTCCATTGGCCTGAAAAACCTTTTTCCATCCCTTCACCATCAGTCTGTGTGCGTCTTTTTTTCTGAGGTGGGTTTCCTGTAGACAGCAGATATATGGGTCATGTTTTCTTATCCACTCATTTACCCTATGCCTTTTGACTGGGGAATTTAATCCATTTACATTTAAAGTTATTATTGATAGAAACTTGTTAGTCGCCATTTTTGTTCTTTACCGCTGCGTTCCTTCTTTGTTTCCTGTTTTTTCTATTTACAGCAGACCCTTTAGCATTTCTTGCATTGCTGGTTTGGTTGTAATAAACTCCCGTAGACCATTTTTGTCTGTGAAGCTCCTGATTTGACCCTCAATTTTGATTGATAGCCTCGCTGGGTATAGTATTCTTGGATTCAGACCCTTCCTTTGCATGACTTTGTATATTTCATTCCATTCCCTTCTTGCCTGATGTGTTTCTGTTGAGAAATCGGTTGCTAGTCTGATGGGGGATCCTTTGTAGGTAACTTTCTGTCTCTCTCTGGCTGCTTTTAAGATTCTTGCTTTGTCGTTGGTGTTTGCCAATTTAATTATTATGTGCCTTGGTGTCGGTCTTTTCGGGTTCATTTTGTTTGGGACTCTGTGAGCTTCTTGGATTTGTGTGAGTTTTTTCCTCCCTATATCAGGGAAATTTTCTGTTACTATTTTTTCAAACAGGTTTTCTATTCCTTGTTCAGTTTCCTCTCCTTCTGGCACCCCTATTATTCGGATGTTGTTTCGTTTAGCATTGTCCCAGAGTTCTCTTAGGCTCTCTTCCTGCTTTTTAATTTTTTTTTCTAGAAGCTGTTCTGTTTGGGTATTTTTTTCTACCTTGTCTTCTAGCTCGCTGATACGGTCCTCTGCTTCTTCTAGTCTACTGTTGATGCTTTCTATTGAGTTCTTTATGGCAGTGATGTCGTTTTTCATTTCTTCTTGGTTTCTCTTCATTTCCTCTTGGTTCTTCTTCATTTCCTCTTGGTTCCTACACATATTGTTGAATTGGTCTTCCATTCTTTTCATCCACCTTATGACCATTACTCTGAATTCTTTCTCTGACAGGTTGCTTGCCTCCATTGCCTCTATTTCGTTTACTTCCTTTTCTGATGATGCCTGTTTTTCTTTCATATTTGGGTTGGTTCTTTGTTTCACCATGATTTCTCTTCTCA
Source organism: Myotis nattereri (assembly GCF_964212035.1). Taxonomy (NCBI): domain Eukaryota; kingdom Metazoa; phylum Chordata; class Mammalia; order Chiroptera; family Vespertilionidae; genus Myotis; species Myotis nattereri. The sequence goes on from NC_138078.1 coordinate 120,813,346, forward strand.
AGGTGTTTGGTTATGTAGATCTCTCTCTGTTGCGCTGATTCAAAGGCACAAAATACAACACAACAAGGCACAACGTACAAGGCACCGAACTAAATGCATTCACGATATTAATAACCCCAAATAAAGGTGACCCCCGAGCAAAGAGAATTAGGGGATAAAGAAGAAAAAAGAGAAAAATATTAGAGAGAAAAATAAAAAACAAAAAGGAGTGCCGAAATGAGATTGGGAAAAGGGAGAGAAAAAAAAAAAACACAAAAAGACCAAAAAAAACAAAACAAAAAAAAAACAACAACAACAAAAACAAAAAAAAAATTAAGAGAATGAAATAGAGGTGGGGAAGAGGCTATTTGTATGGGGAGAGCGAGGGATTGGAAATTAGATATATAAGTAGGGTGAAATTTAGACAGTGGGTAGAAAGAAGGAATAGGTAAAATCCAAAGCAGGAATAGGGTAAGAGAAACAGGACAACAAAAGGGGAAAAGTGAGGAAGAGAGTTTTGGCTTAAGGGTAAATGTGAGATAGAGAGAAATGATGCTAAAGGAACGATGAAAATAGAGTGTAGAACACTAATCCCAAAGTAAAATAGAGAAAAATAAAAAAAAATAATAATAAAAAATAAAATGACCCTTGAAAAAATGGTAAAAGGATAGCAATAATACTGGTTAAAAAATGTAGTAATTAAAAAGGTAAAATCAGGTGATGAAAAAAATAAAAAATAAAAAAATAAATAAAATAGGTTCTTAATGAAATGGTGAAAAAAGAATTAAAAAAAAAATATATAAAAATATTCGGAAGTGAAGGTGCTTCAGATCTTCCACTCTTCTTTTTGGCACGCCTCAGTCCTGCCAGGCATTCAGGGGAGTGTTGAACTTCCCTGCGATACACTGTCCCTCCGTGCAGTAAACCACAGACCTGATTTTAAGGCAGGTTGTATTTTTTTACCAGACTGCCTTTATTTGTGATCGCAAAAGAGACAGTTCGTGGCTCTGCCTCTGGGTGGCAGTGTGTCTGGATTTACCTCCGAGGCTCTAAGTCCTCTCTATCAGTAGGGTTTTGTCCTCTATGGTATTTGGAATTGATTCGGGAAAGACCACTGCCCAGAGCTGGTTCCTTGCCACTGTCCGCTGTTTCCCAGGCTCCCCAAAAAGAACTTTCCCCTACAGGCTCTGCGAATGACCCCCACTAGGGAATCCCATGCGCTGGGTTTAATAATCAAATGCACGGATCTAAGGGGAACTGTAACAAGAGCCTGATAGTTGTGCGAATTCGCAAGCCTCCACCTTCCAGGTCTGCGCACAGTCTCTGCGCGCAGTCTCCGCGCGCCCACTCGCCCCTGGCACCAAGCAGCCAGCAGATTGGCAAAGTCCAAGGCTGCTCCTTTACATCCAGTCCAGCTATGGGCTCATTTTTCGCGTTCCCTTCTGCCAGCAGCCCTGTGGGGCCCCTTCCCCACTCTCGGGTCACGCTGGTCCCAGCGGCTGCGGACTCTGTGGGGCGCAGATTCCGCCCCGCGGGCGCGAGCTCGGTCCTCCCTCCAACCCGAACTGCAAACCGCACCTTTAGGGGATGTCCAACCTTTCCGTGAGAAGAAGCAGTGCTCGTCTGAGTTCACGCAGTCACGCTGCTTGAGATCCCTTGTTTCCAGGTTAGTAGCTGGTCTCTGGATGCCGGCAACAATCACCCAAGATGGCGCAGTCTCCGCTGTTTAGCTGGCGCACCAGGAGAGGCTTCAGCCGCAGTCTCCAACTGTCCTTTTATGATTATGGAGGCACAGAAGTCCCATGATCTGCCATCTGTAAGCTGGCAGGAATGGTGGCGGTGTAGTTGGAAGGGTTGAGAGCCCGGGAGCCAAAGATGTAAATTGCAGCCCCAGGCTGAAGGCCTGAGAACTAGGAGCACAAAGGGCAGAGGAGAAAATTCAGCTCAACAGTCCAGCAGAGAGAGTGAATCCCAAATGTGGGGTGTTGCGTCCTAGTTCGTTGTCTCGTGAAATCGAAGAATGCAGTCCCAGACGGAAATGATTAGTGAGACAAAAGTTTACTGAGAGAAGCGAGTCCTGCAAAAGGTGCAGCTGGGGTTCCAGGAACAGGCCAGTGTCCAGAGCTTCCTTCCCATGTCCCAGTCGGGAGTAGTTTAGTGTCCAAGCTAATTAAAGTCTATCAGCCCACGCGTGGAGGACCACATGCCATAAGCCACAAGGGCACAGGAAAGCGCATCTCCTGCTATCAACCCCACATTCTAGCGCACAGGGCCTCTCTCTCTCTTTCTCTCTCTCTCTCATCCATGTTTCTCCCCCCCTCCTTTTCTCTCTCTGTAAAATAAATAAAGGCATTAAAATATGTTTAAAAACATATAAGATGACTGAACTCAATGGAAAGACTGCTAGAGAGAAAATATACTGTGCATACAAACTGAGGTCAAATAACAACATCAAATTTTTCATTCAAGTTGAAATGACTGGGGGCTGCAGTGAGCTAGGGGTACTTCAGCTGAGCCTTAGAAGAGAAAGCAGCTTCTAGAGCAACTCTGGCAGGTCAGACTTGTTAAGAGATGCTAGTGGAAGCCTTGGAAGGACATAGCTATGGAGTTTAGTTTAGCTACCTGCCTAATGCACAGTCTTAGACTAAAACCCAAGGATTATGGCTGGAGCTGGCCTAAAAAGAAAGAGTGAAGAGTTCTACAAATTAGGAGTAAGAACAGCCCACCAGTATGGATGGGAGGGCTAAAGCTAGGTAAGTAGAACAGAAAAAGTTATGGTCTGAACCTAATCAGTGTGCCCTGAGCTAAACTGGGGGAAGTCAGAAGACACACTTGCAACTTTTTTCACACTCATAACTTTAAAATTGATTTCCTCTATTATCCCATCCCTCTGGCCCAGAGAATCAAAAATAATTACCCTCTCTATAGCCCCATGATGCAGACAGGCTAGTACTGGAGAGAAAAAGAAGGAGGCCAAAATCCAGCATCATGTGGTCTTTTGTGGAGGAACCTCTGTGACCTCGGATGGTGGCAAGAGAACATTAACTTCAGGGTGCCCTAGGTGTAGGCAATTCCAGGTCCAAAGGATCAGGCAGGCAGGCCTCAGCTGTCAGATTTGTCCCAATACTTCTGATACTGAGAATTGATGCATTGCTTCACTTGCTCAAAGACCGATTTGAAACCATAGACCAGTGGTTCTCAACCTTGGCTGCACATTAGAATCACCTGGGAATCTTTTCAAAATCCTGATTTCTGGGCCTCATCCTCCGGAAATTCTGTTTCTTTGTTATGGGGTGAGGCCACAACATTAGTGACAAAGAAACCAGATTTCCGGAGGATGAGGCCCAGAAATCAGGATTTTAAAAAGATTCCCAGGTGATTCTAATGTGCAGCCAAGGTTGAGAACTACTGTCATAGACTATCACAAGTGGAGGGGTCAAACCTTCTAGGACAGTGGTCGGCAAACTCATTAGTCAACAGAGCCAAATATCAACAGTACAACGATTGAAATTTCTTTTGAGAGCCAAATTTTTTAAACTTAAACTATATAGGTAGGTACATTGTTATTAACTTAATTAGGGTACTCCTAAGGCTTAGGAAGAGCCACACTCAAGGGGCCAAAGAGCCGCATGTGGCTCGCAAGCTGCAGTTTGCTGACCACGGTTCTAGGACAATCATTCTTAACCTAATGCTTCTTTTTAATAATAAAAAATTAACTCCTCCCATTATCCTGAAATGAAAACAATAGGTGATTGAACCTGCCTCCACATGTATTTTTTTTTTTTGTAAATGTCCTATGATGTAAAGGAAGGGTAAAAGGGAAAGTGATTTATTACAAAAACAATATTTATTTCTATATGTAAAGGATTGGGAGAAAAAAACATGCTCCAACAAATGTCCAAAACATCTTCTAGAGCAATGGTTCTCAACCTTCTGGCCCTTTAAATGCAGTTTCTCATGTTGTGACCTAACCATAAAATTATTTTTGTTGCTACTTCATAACTGTAATGTTGCTACCGTTATGAGTTGCAATGTAAATATCTGATATACAGGATGGTCTTAGGCGACCCCTGTGAAAGGGTCGTTCAACCGCCAAAGGGGTCGCGACCCACAGGTTGAGAACCACTGTTCTAGAGGGTAGTATTAGACCCTGTTGAGAGCGACTATTCTGCACTGACCTCAGTTCTCACCTGGGCAAACAGGATCCCAGAGAAAGGAAGGATCAAATCATGCTGCCTTTCTTTTGCTGGGTCATTGAAGCCTTTCAGTGGGATCTACTTAGAGTTGCCAATCAGAAATATTCTGGAACTCCAAGCTTAGTCCCAGAAATCTCATGCTCTCTTTGGCAACTCTTATTACCATATAGCCCAGGAATTAAATGCATGGGGTTTGGTGTTAAAAGTCTTTCAACTTTGGTTGCTGCTTGGCAGTTATGTGACCCTGTACCAGATATTTACTTCTCTTACTCTGTTTTGCTGTATGTAAATTGGAGATAAACTAGTACCTATACCACAGAATTAGTCAAATGTATGAAAAAAGTTTGATACATAATAAGTCTCAATAAGTGGCATTTATTATTATTATATTAATACTTGTAGCATCGCTAACTGCTTCCAGCACTGTTAATGCAATTTTTACCACTCCATTTCTGCTGTTACTGCCAACGCAATTGCTACAGGAGACCTCAATGGGGAGCATCTCTTTCTTTCAGTAACATTATCTTGACCAGCCTAATGTGGTCTATACTCATATGCATACTATACTGTATTAGGAAAGATATCCTAACTATTTTGGTTTTGTTCTCTCCTTTGCTGTGACAAAATCCAAAGGATAGGCCAGAGGGCATTTTAGGGTTGCCCTCGAGTGTCCTATTAACTGCATTTTTCATTACTCCCAAACTGTTGTCACATGACGTAGCCCAGAGACTTCTCCAACTTGGAAGTATATTCCTGTCAAACTCCCATGTTAAAAGATTCTTTGTCTCTCCTTTTTTTCATTCACATTTTTAATGCTGCTATGCTAAGAACCTTCCCCATTTATCCCAAGAGGCCTATGTGTCCTTAAATAAATAAGACACCTGGTAGTTTATTCTTCTTACCACAAAGTTCTCAAACCAGAAAATTGGATTTGGTCCCCATTGTGACCCTTGTCTCAGTAATTTGGGTAAGTCCTATGATTCCTTTCAACAACAATGGATCTCTGATTTAGGGCACACCCAGCTTGCAAGCCTCCAAGCTCACGCTCATTAGTCTTGAGTCTCACAACAGGGGAAGTTGTGGGGGGTGGGGGGAGAGGTAGAGTTAGATATACATAGGAGCCCTGGACCTTGGCAAAGGACTGACTTTCAGAAGCAACTATTCTCTTACACAGCTATTAAGACACCTGAACACACACTCATTCTCCTTCAACCCTTTCTGCCCCTCAAGTGAAAGCACAATTCCCCAACAACTAATTTAAACAAGGGATCTTGGGAAGTGTTTGTAAGGAGTATGTGTGAGGGAAGGGTACTATGTCTTATCCTTTCCAATTTATGCTGAGGATAGATACTTGAGTGAATTTTATATCTGTTCATATTACTATAATTCCCAAGGCCCTAGTATATTAAAAACATTTTAACAAGATTTCTCAAGTTTCTTTTTCACAACTCATCCTACTAGTAGCCCCAGGGTATATGCCAACTTTCTGCTGAAGACTGCTCTGTAATGGTGCAATCACAGCAATGCACTGGGATAGGGAGAAGCATGCACATGTGTACAAATGCACAAACACAAACACACTTCCCAGCATAAACTCATAATTCTCATGCCATACTCCAAAGCAGCTTTTATAAACCCTTAGAAACTCTTTAAAAAGAACACCAGAAGTGACTTTTTTTACATTTCAAATATGCAATTCACCATTATTAGAACTTATCAAGCATTCAATATCATAAATATTTGAACTGAATATTTCGAATAGAATTTTCCTATCAACAGATATATATGACATCAAAAGAAATAAGCTGGAACACACAATACAAGCATGTGTGTACACACAGGTACATATACACACACATGCACACACTCCAAAACATTACCTGAATTTTGTCCCAGTGTGACTCAGAACTGCATGAGAGAATGTTTAAAAACAGAGAGTTAAACAACATAAATTGTACTTGAGTGACCAGGAGAAGAACAAAACTGTAAAGTCAATATTCCACTGAGTTTTATAAAAATAAGGAAATCAACAAAATATTGAAGGAGAAAATGGCAGAAGATAAATGATCTGGCTCCTTTAAGTCCACATAAGCCACAGAAAAGCACATGTGGCTTTTAACACAGAATTCTCCATCTCTAATCACATCATTCTTCCGTACCTTTTCCATCACTGCTTGTAGTACCTGAAGTGGTCCCTACAAGGTCTAATCACTCAGTACCACCCATTTCTTTTGAATCACAACCACATGATTTGATCATATGAACCTCTCTCTTCATAGGTCACACCCTGTGTTCAGCTAATTTAATGGTGCCCTTGGACTCTTTTCCTTTCACGAGGTTCACCTAAGCTCATACCAACAATTTGAATTCCTAGCTATGGGAAGCAGCAGCCCAGCATGACAGTAAAGATTTCAGGCTCGTGAGTCAGACAGAACTGGATTTGAAGCCCATTTGTTAGTTGTATGATCTTTGGCCAGTTATTCAACTTCTCCAAGTTTCAGTTTTCTCTTCTGAAAAATGGAGATCATAATACCACTCAGATCACAGGGTTGTTGTAAAGATAATGATATCACACATTTGAAGTATCTGGCCCAGAGTGTCTCTATTCAGTGAATGTTAACCATCACCATCTTCATCAACATTGTCATCATAATCATCACCATTTCTGCTTCCATTATGATGAAACTGTCCAGATGGCCCTTAAACAGAAAGCTCCTTCTGTTAACTCTGAAACATTCCACCTCTAACATTCATAGAAGTAATAAAAAAAAAGCTTCTTCATTTTATTCTATGATTCTAAGAATATAGATTTATTTCAGTTGCTATCATATGCTCCAAGTCTTGCATATGAGCAACTTAATTCCAAGAAATTTCTTTTTTCTTAAATATGTTTTTGTTTATTTTAGAGAGAGAGGAAGGGAGAGGAAAAGAGGGATAAAAACATCGATGAGAGAGAAACATTGACCATCTGCCTCCTTCACACTCAATACTGGGGAATGAGCCCAGAATCCAGGCATATGCCCTGACCAGCAATCAAACCAGCAATCTCTTGGTGCACAGGTTGATGCTCAATCACTGAGCAACACTAGCCTAGCAATTCCAAGGATTTTCTGACAATTATATGCTTGTCCCATGGCTGCAAAAAGTTGTGGAGAATGAGGTTCTGGCCCTTGGGATACTGTAATAAAAGGTAAGCACTGCCTCCCACTAAGACCACATGCAATGGGAACATCTCCCAAAGAGATACTGGGACACTATTAAGGGGGATATGCTGGATATGTTTACTATACCTATGACTACAGTGTGAAAACTATTGACCTAGATCTTAGGAAGAAAAATCTTAATGTTGGCCAACTTCCTCCTTTTCCTAACATCTCCCAGGCACACTGAAGAATAGCAGCATAGCAATAGAGTCAACAAATTCCAGGACACTGTATTGGTCCATTGTACGAGGAGTTCAAGAGTCTGCTTCTTTCTTGGGATCTCCTCTCCAGGCAATCTCTAGCTTCCATGAGGTTAAATAGGTATCAGCTTTGTTTTCTTTGTGTCCTCTTCTCACTTTCTCTCTTTTGGCTTCATTCCTTCCATGAGGTAAGGAGACAAAATGAGGGCATGGACACAGAAAGTACAGGGCAAATGGTTCTAGGTATAGGGGGAAATGCCCTTGCTCTGATTCTCTGTATCTATTTTTCATCTCTGCCCCCAAGATCATCCTCAATTATAAGATATTACTACTCTCATAGCAAGAATAAAAACATGTCAGCTAGTGGGAATTAGACTAAAAGATAATGGCAACAGGGTAAAAGAACCAGAATCAGAGTCAGAGCTTAGACTAAACCTTAGCCCAGTAGCCCTGCATCCCATGGAACCAAAGCCCATTTGAGCTTCTCTTGATATAACAGATATTGTAAGAGCTCCACCTATGTCCCTTTGACCTTTCCATATTCTCAGACCAAGTTCCAATTGCCCTATCTGCATGCCTGCTGGAGGGCTCCTTTCCCACAACTATAGATCTCTGTGCTGTCTACATGCAACAATCTAAAAGGTATGCCAATTAACAGCCCCCAAGAGTGATGAGATGTGGCTCACAACTTGTTGTATAAATATTTCAGTTCCCTTGCCTCTTGGGTGGGATAATTCTGGAGTTTGTGTGTTGTACTGTTTTTCAGAATTTTTCCGATTGTCAGTCCATCACTGTGATAGCTGGCTTAATTAGCACACTCTACTGACTGCCTTCATTTTCCTTTTAAATATCCCATTTCCTTACAGGTGTTACCTGCAATTCCCAAACAAATCACTTTTATTCAATTACCTTTGTCTCAGAGTCTGATTCCTGGAGAATCCAAGCTAAGATTGCATGATTATCCTTGAGTCAGTTGAAAAAGACTCCTGAATGAGACAGAATCTTTCCCAAAGTGTTTTCACTATTTTGTCTTATAATAATCTGTATAATGAACCTTTGGTTCTTAAATCATAGCATAATGAGGACTTACTAGCCAAATGAGATATAGAGAGGATAACTATAGATCAGATATAGTGTAATATACTTAAATAATTTCCTCTTGAGAATATCAATCTTCTAAATGTAAGAGATGTGGAAAGTCAGCATTTTACTACAGTGTAGGAATGTTGGGATCAAGGGTCATTTACACAAATTGGCAAATTAAGGAAATTAGAAAAAACTACTCCTGATCACTAATTTTCTCTGAATAATCCAAATAAATAGACAAATTCTTGTCAAGATTTCTTGGGAAAAGTTGTTTGAAAAATGTAAGGATAAAGATTTCTGGAACAAACTGAATACAATTAAAAAGAAAGTATAAATGGAACAATATGTTATCAGCTTCAAAAATAGATGAATGACAAAAATCAACAATAGAAATTAAACTGTCATTTTTGAGCACTTGCTTAAATATAGACAGTTTGCTAAGTATTTTATGTACATTATTTCATTTAATCCTCACAATAACTCTTACAAGTGTTCCTTTTTATTTTTTTTCTTTATTATTGATTAAGGTATTACATATGTGTCCTTATCGCCCCATTGTCCCCCCACCCCCACTCATGCCCTCACCCCCCCTGTTGTCTGTGTCCACTGGTTAGGCTTATATGCATGCATGCAAGTCCTTTGGTTGATTTTATCCCCATATTACACATGAAGAAACCAATGTACAGAAAGGCTAAGTAACTTTTCCAGGGTCATACAGCAAGTAAATGGTATGGATAGGATTTGAAACCATGTTTTTTATCTCCAAAGTGTATGCACTTTCTAATTTACCTCTCTGCTTCTATTTCATATACATTTTAGTGCTGTATTTTGTATTTTTCTTCATGTGTGTTTATAACTTTTAATAAAGATCAATTGTAAAATGTATAATTAAATGTAATATAATGTTTAAACTTTATATTAATTTATAATAAATACATGTAAATAAGGTCAGCCATGAGGGAAAAAAAAAACCTTATTAAGATCATGTGTCTGATCTGGGATTCATAAATTATAGTTGTCATATTTATAAGGAGTTGATAGCATATCATATGTCTAATCAGATCTGTAGATTTCATACACTTGCCTTTCTGACAGAATCAAATCGGCATGGTTTACACTCTTGATATGACTTTTGAGTTCCAAATGATCACATTCCTGATTCGGAAACTAGCAGAGTGCCTTGCACACAGTGGGTACTCAATAAATGACTTTAATTGTCCCAAGTTTCCTTTATACTGGTTTTCCAGCCCAAAGGCCTCACTTAAGCTTGAAACTGTCATTACCCAATCACAGGGATCTGAGGTAATTGGTTTTTCCCCTCTGAAGTCAATGATGAGAAGCTCTTTTCTTGAACCCCCGGCCCCCAGCCCTGGACAATATTCAAGGTGTTCTCCTGGGTCTTGAAGCTTGATTCCAATGTCCTCGGGTTTCTATCTCCTCCTATCCCTGGCACTGACAACAGATCCTACCTATTCCTCAGAAGTGCTCCCTGCCTTCCTGTCTGTGCCTTTGTTCGCAGTATTCCCTTGGTCTGGGATACCCCCTCCCCCATGTCTTGGCTTCTGCCTGGCTGTTGTCTCAGATTCCTGAACCTTGCCTGAACCAGGTGCAGATGTAATTCCAGCCTCAGGCTCCAGTCCCTGCTCTCCAGACCAGCTGGGAGTACTTATTTCAGCCTACTAGGGTCTCCAACCTTGACCTGGCCCCTCAGATCTGGTGGATGCCAAGTGTGAGCCTGTTAAGGAGGCAAAGAGCCCTGAGAGGTCACCACCAGTATGTCTATGTCAACTGGAGGCCTGGTTTCTAGCATGTGCTAGCAAATATATAACCTATTTACACATTCTGCCTTTTGTTTGAGTATTTTCAACACAGCAGGTTCCCCCAAATGATTTCAGACAGCATAGAAAGAACCCTGACATCATCAGTCCATGGCAAGTCAGGCTTGTAAATAGGATTCTGGTTTTTTTTTGTAAGGCTTAACTGCTTGTAGAGACAAGCAGCCCCACAGCACACCGAGGCAGAGTCACATGGCCCATACAGGAGGAGGTAAGATGAGTATTGACATGGTTTGTGCACCTCTAGATAATATGATTCTATTTGAAAGGGAGACTAGTCTCTTGGTGAGAGTCCTGTTGACTCCATCAAGGAGAGCATTGATGTGGTGTATTGAAATGAGGGTCCCACTGGCTATTTAGAAAATGCAGTCAGTTGGGCTGAACTATCCCAGCCCTTAGCATATGCACTTTCTTCTTTTATTGTCTTCAGAAAATTGTGTGCTTTATATATACTTCTGGAATATAAAAGAGCAAAGTGCTTCTCTGTTTGCCTGAAGTATATTTTCACCCCTGGTTAATGAAAGATAAGTCTAAGACCTCCTTCTTGCTACACTTGCACCTGCAGCTAGAAATGAAAGCTCCAGGTGGTTGGAACCCCAACTGTCCCTGCTAATGGGCCAGCCTAACCCAGCATAGGGGCTCCTTCCCACTATTATGGCCCTGCAGAAGCACATGTCTTTACTTGCCTGGATGCTTGTTGTTTTGCAATTGCCTAACCTTGACCATCATCATCTCCCCTCCTCACCAACTATTCAACCCCCTGCAGTTCTCATCATAGTCCACACTTCTACCAATGATACTTTAAATTATAATAGTACATATATAATGATTATTTTCATTCTTATACAAATATTTCTGCAAGTAAAAAGAGGATTGCCTGTTGATTTTGTTTCCAACATGTTGCCATTTTTTTTTTTCAATAGAGTCATATCCCACTTGTTAATGCTGCATTACTCTATTGATTGAAAATACCCAGGAAAGGGGGGAGGCATATTTCCTAAAGCATCTCTTCATATAGTAATGGGCAACCCAAACAAGATTACTTTATTTGGCAAGGGTGTCAGTTCTTCTCAGACATCAGTGCCTCTGAGACAAGCCCTTCCATTTTAAGTTACTGTTCTTAAGAAAGTTAAGATCCCTTTGAATAATCTGAGATGTGTGAAATAAGGTTAGTCACAGGATTTCCTGCCACCAGAGCTCACAAACAAACTTTCTTCACTTCCTCTTTTTTTTTTTAAGTTCAAATTAGGCTCACTGATCTAGTTGCTTTTGTTTTAGTGGTTACAGTCTCCACCCTGTTACCAATGGTTAAAAGGGTTAACAGAAGTTCTCTCGATCTCTCTCTCTCAATCTCTCTCAATCTCTCTCTCTCTTTCTCTCTCTCTCTCTCTCTCTCTCTCTCTCTCTCTCTCTCTCTCTCTCTCACACACACACACACACCAGGTGTTATATTAAAATAATAAACATTCTTTCCATCAGAAACTTAGACTTAGGAAAACTTAGTTTCCTCCAGTTTTGGCTTCCTCCTCTGTCTTCCTTGTACACTTTATTATCTGTATTCCAATCCACAGAATTTACCATACTATCTCTTCTCTGGCTATCATCCCCTTCCCATCTCCCCAGGTGCTTAGGTTGTCAACCCCCATAGAGCTCCAGGCTCTAAAATTTTCTTAGTGTCTCTCTCTCTCTCTCTCTCTCTCTCTCTCTCTCTCTCTCTCTCTCTCCTGCAGCCTCCTCCCAACTATACCTCCCCGCATGACCTGTGACCTTCTTGAAGGAAAGGATTATGCATATGTGCACCCCCTAGCATTATGCCAGGCCCTCGATGTTTGTTGAACAAATGGTGACAAAACAAATGAATCAGATAAAGTCATTCCTCCCAGGTAAGGGGTGGGGCGGGTATATGAGGGTAAAGGGAGAAATAAGTGGGGATACAAGGAGACTTGGGGTAGTGAATGCACAATACAATACAGCTAATATATTATAGAAGTGTACACTCCAATAAACTCAACAAATAAAATAAAATATCTAGATGATAACTACTGATGAAATCGAAACAGTAATAACGAAAAACTTCCAGCCCTAACTGGTTTGGCTCAGTGGATAGAGCGTCGGCCTGCGGACTGGAGGGTCCCAGGTTTGATTCCAGTCAAGGACATGTACCTTGGTTGCAGGCATATCCCCAGTAGGGGGTGTACAGGAGGCAGCTGATCAATGTTTTTCTCTCATTGATGTTTCTAACTCTCTATCCCTCTCCCTTCTTCTCTGTAAAAAAATCAATAAAATATATTTAAAAACAAACAAACAAAAACTTCCAGCAAACAAAAGCCCTGGACCGAATGGCTTCACAGGGGAGTTTTACCATATATTCAAAGAACTAAAACCTATCCTTCTCAGACTATTCCAAAAAATTCAAGAGGATGGAACACTTCCAAGCTCATTCTATGAAGCCAGCATCACCCTAATACCAAAACCAGATAAAGCCACTACAAAGAAAGAGAATTACAGGACAATATCCCTGATGAACATAGATGCTAAAATTCTCTACAAAATTCGAGCAAATCATATCCAGCAGTACATTAGAAAGATCCAGAATTACATTAGGAAGACCCAGCATTACATTAGAAAGATCCAGTATTACATGACCAAGTGGGATTTATTCCAGGGATGCAAGGCTGGTACAATATCCACAAATCAATAAAGGTGATACATAACATAAACAAATTGAGAGACAAAAATAACATAATCATATCAATTGATGCAGAAAAGGCATTTGACAAAATCCAACACCTTTCCTGATAAAAACTCTCAGCAAAGTGGAAATAGAGGGATCATACCTCAACATAATAAAAGCCTTGTATGACAAACCTACAGCCAACATCATACTCAATGGGCAAAAACTAACACCATTTCCCCTAAGAACAGGAACATGACAGGGATGCCCACTCTCATCACTCCTGTTTGACATAGTATTGAAAGTGCTAGCCATAGTGATCAGACAAGAAGAAGAAATAAAGGGCATCCAAATTGGAAAAGAGTAAAATTGTCATTATTTGCAGATGACATGATATTGTACATAGAAAACCCCAAAGACTCCATCAAAAAATTGCTAGACTTAATAAATGAATTCAGCAAGGTAGCAGGATACAAAATTAACACCCAGAAGTCTATGGCTTTTTTTATAGACCAATAATGAACTCAAAGAAATAAAAACTTAAAAAAATCCCATTTACCACTGCAACAAAAAAAAAAAAATTAAGATACCTAGATATAGCCCTAACCTGTTTGGCTCAGTGGATAGAGCGTTGGCCTGCAGACTGAAGGGTCCTGGGTTCGATTCCGGTCAAGGGCATGTACCTTGGTTGTGGGCACATCCCCAGTGGGAAGCGTGCAGGAGGCAGCTGATTGATGTTTCTCTCTCATCAATGTTTCTAACTCTCTATCCCTCTCCCTTCCGCTCTATAAAAAAATCAATAAAATATATATTTTTAAAAAAGATACCTAGATATAAACTTAACCAAGGAGGTAAAGGACCTGTACTCAGAAAATTACAGGATGCTGAGAAAAGAGGTAGAGGAAGACATACACAAAAGGAAGAATATACTGTGTTCATGGATTAATAGATTTCCCCACTTTGACTTATCTCAGATTCCTAAGATGCTATGTATGATGGGGCTGGAGATTAATTTCTTTTTTTTCAGTTATCGTTTAGGGTTATGGGTGAGTTACATTTTATTTACATTTAAAAGTCTCTCCCTGCCCCTGTGCTCTGGTCTGTGGGCGGTACACACTGGACTTAGTGTAGGCTCCATGGAGGGAGGGAGGTGGTGAAAAACCTCTTCCCATGGAAAGGCAAAACCCTAATCGCTCCAGGTCTTGCTTCTGAAAAGACAGTCATCTCCTGGGTGTTCTGTGCTTTCTATCCCAACATTGTTTGCTGCTTCTCAGTGTAAGGGATACTCTCCAATTCCCTGGAGCCTCCTGGGATGAGTTGAGACTCCTTGGGATATGGTTTATGGCAGACAGGATGTGAGGAAAGCCTGCCCCCTCTGCCCTGGACGCCCAGGTTGGCACTGAGTCCCAGAAGGTGAGGGCCAAGCTCTGTGGTGCCAGGGCCAGTGATGCCACCATGAGTGAGGCAGGATAGGGGAGGTGACAGCAAACTGTCCCCCATGAATCCAGCAGTGAGTCGGGTGGAGGGACTGATTCCAGTGTAGCGAGGAGGCTGCAGATCTAACGGTGACTACTGCTTTGGCATCAGGATGGGACTGTGTCAAAGCCACGCGGACTGAGCAGCACCAACATGCTGCGGCTAGAGAGGGTGGGACCATCATTTGCTCATGGAAGAGAGAACCCCCTTTGGGAGGCTCAGCCAGGGGCTCAGCTTTTCTTGAGCAGTGTTCCCTGTGCAACCTCCAAGGCACTCATATAGCATATTTCTGTGTCCACTCTCGCACCAGTTTGTTGTACTTCTCTCAGTTGGCCTTGTAGGTGTGAGCTCTCTGGCACCAGAGGGTCATCAGGGTTGGGCTCACAGAGCAGGGAGCAGATGGATAAGAGCACTTCAGACACTGTCAGTGATGGAGACCAGTGGGACTGTAGGACGTTGAGACAAATGCTGCGGTTGCTATGGATGTTGGGGTGGTAAATTTTGGTCGTGAAAGCAACCTTTGAGGGTTTGAACGGATAATCTGTAGGAAAGTGGATGTTCAGGAAGAAAATGCCTCCTTGATAAGGACTGTCATTTGGGCCGGTAATGGTGGCCTGCCGGCAGAACCAAT
The DNA here is from genome assembly GCF_964212035.1 of Myotis nattereri. Taxonomy (NCBI): domain Eukaryota; kingdom Metazoa; phylum Chordata; class Mammalia; order Chiroptera; family Vespertilionidae; genus Myotis; species Myotis nattereri. Next base: position 120,828,626 of record NC_138078.1, read on the forward strand.
CATCTCCCACAGGTCTTGCAGACCACTGGGCAGGAGGATCCCTCTGCAGGTCACTCAATTCCTTCTTGATCAGCTTCAGAGCCATCCCTTCCCACTGCTGGGGACTGGGCTGCTGCCGGTCCAGGGTGGCCAGAGGTTGCCTGCTGCTGGCTCCGCCGCAGCACAGCGCCGCTCGCTGGAGATTTCTTTATTCAGAGTTATACTAGTAGATTCCCCATTTTCACAAGACTGTCCAGAATTTCAAGTAGCATTCTTCTTCTATCTTGGTGACCAGGACAACATGTAATTTAGATTTATAACAAAATCCCCCACTAATACAAAAAAGTCCAATCTAAGTACTATATACCAGTTAAGTTTTTCCCAGGTACAGTTCATGTCACTCATTTTACACAGATGTAAGTCATGGATAGATTCCATTCAGGATCCCTTTATTGGCATTCCTTTTTAATCCACGGGCCTTTTATCAAAAGTGATAGGATTCTGGTTGGTTCACTTTACTTGCACCCCCAGTCTAGGTTGGAGCTATTATCTTTGTTTCTCATCCTGGTTTCTAGAGAAGTCAGGTTGTGTTTTGTTTGAACCCTAAATAAAATCCATTTGCTTCTGATAGAATCCATTTCTGTGTATGCAGTCAGCACCTTCAACGCCATCACAATTAGTACATTCTGACTACTCTGCTCTATGAATTTTGATTTTTTTTTACCTCCTTTCCCCAGCCCACAGCACAAGCCTTGCTCTCTTCATGAACTTTTCTATGTACTTTTCTGTTTTAGAAGGTACTGCCTGGCATTACCCAATACCAAGCATCTAGGATCCTCTGCCTTGAATCTTCATTTTATTCCCTTCTTAATTCTTCAGCCAATCTTTCCCCAGCCTATATATTCTTCTATCATAGCTTGCTTGCTCTGTCATTTTTCTTTAAGTGCCTCAATTAATTATTCATAACTACCAGCTGAGGGTCAACATTACCTCCTTCCCCCATCCCTGATCTAGTTAAGGGATCTCTATGTGACCTAACTAAACAACTTAGTTTAAAGCAAGGACCATGGTGTATGCTTCTGAATGCCCCACACAGAAATAAGAACAGGACTTTACACATAGCCAATACTCAATAAAGATTTGTTAATTTGATATTCTTGAATAATATCTCCCATTTAGTGTTCTGCAATGCATATCAGTGATGTAAAGACAATTCCAATTTATTTCAAGTTTACTAGAAAAATACTTTAAAAAATGAATGCAATTACTTCTAATTCACTGTAGGGGTGGTTGGGGGGCATACAGAATCATTTTTGGGGAAAGACATGTAGCTTCTCAGTTAGCTTACTGATAGTGGAGGGAAGCATTTCTGTAGATTGTGCTGTATTATTACAGAGGGCGCATGCTAGAAACAAGAAAACCACTGGTATCACATTCTGTTTGAGTGTAAGGGGAGACTTGGTAGTGCTGGCCTGGGAAAGGCAACCAAATGGGTAGCACCAAATATCCATAGTGATTTATCCAAATTTTGACTGGTTAAATAAAAAGCAAGTGTGTTTTCTTCTCAATAAAAATAATTGATATGTATTCCCTTAAAGATTGTATTCCAAACCTGTAACATCCCAGCCAGGTAGAATTCTGCCTCCTAATACTCATAGGAATTTAGATTCAGTTTCTAAGTACTTTCCTTGAGTCAATCTCCTGGGGGGATGGTATTTCTCCCTAAATACCAAACACCTTCACTTTTAATTATTTTTTTAAATTGTTTTATTGCTTAAAGTATTACAAAGAGTATTACATATGTCTCTTTTTTTTCCCGCCCTTGACAATCCCCTGGCCTCCCCTACCCCCCAGTGTCTTATGTCCATTGGTTATGCTTATATGCATGCATACAAGTCCTTCAGTTGATCTCTCACCCTCCCCTCCTGCCCCCCAACCCTCCCCGGCCTTCCCGCTGTAGTTTGACAGTCTGTTCGAGGCTGCTCTGCCTCTGTATCTATTTTTGTTCACAAGTTTATAATGGTCTTTATTATCCATAAATGAGTAAGATCATGTGGTATTTTTCCTTCATTGACTGGCTTATTTCACTTAGCATAATGCTCTCCAGTTCCATCCATGCTGTTGCAAATGGTAAGAGTTCCTTCTTTTTTTACAGCAGCATAGTATTCCATCGTGTAGATGTACCACAGTTTTCTAATCCATTCATCTACTGATGGGCACTTAGGCTGTTTCCAGATCTTAGCAATGGTGAATTGTGCTGCTATGAACTAGGGGTGCACATATCCTTTCTGATTGGCAAACACCTTCACTTTTTAAAAGGACTTGGGTTTATTAAGTATGATTTACAATGAGTACTGTGTCAGCTGCTGGATGGCAAATATTCAGTTGCTGCTGGCCCTTCATAAATAATCATCATTTCTAAAGGAAAGAGGTACCTCCCTAATTTCAAATCTTCTTCTGAATTGCTATAGACTTTCAGTCAGTACTATACAATATCTCAATTATAAAATGTCTTATGTTGTTCCTTAACAAAATGAATTGTGTAATTCTCCTTTTTTTAAAAAAATATATTTTATTGATTTTTTACAGAGAGGAAGGGAGAGAGATAGAGAGTTAGAAACATCGATGAGAGAGGAACATCGATCAGCTGCCTCCTACACATCTCCTACTGGGGATGTGCCCGCAGCCCAGGTACATGCCCTTGACCGGAATCGAACCTGGGACCTTTCAGTCCGCAAGCCGACGCTCTATCCACTGAGCCAAACCGGTTTCGGCAATTCTCCTTTTTAAAGTAAGGCTTGGCCCTAGTAACTCCCTACATGTGATATATTTGAGCATATGATAATGAATCATTGCTTATGAGTTTCATGTAATAAACATTTTTTACTCCTTTCTGTTCCAAATGCTTTGTTAGACAAAAACGATGGGTATACATTTTATAAGACAAGTCTTTAACCCTTATCTCAGAGTCTAGTGAGTCAGATGAACATACCAATTAATAATTGCAACTAATGGACACAGACACTAGCAGGGTGAGGGCATGTGCTGGGGGTGGGAGTGGCTGGGGAGAGGTCAATGGGTCGGGGGGAAGGAGACATATGCAATACTTTAAATAATAAAGAAAAAATAATAATTACAACTAAATTTGTTAATGCTATACAGGAGTTTATATGAAGACTAATGGAAACATTCCATCAGAGTTAGACTATCTTACTGAAGACATCTCTTATAGGTTCCTCCTACATAATAAGGCAGTCAACAGGAGAAAGAAATTCTTCCAATCAAATGAAAAACACAAAAACAACAAAGGTCATGGAAGTTCAAGTTAAAGAAGGGAGCTTGTTCTAGCCAGAACATAAGGTATGTAAGAAGGAGACCAGGAAATGCATGAGGTATGGCATGCTAATGCATTAAGAATTTATTTGAAAATATTGAGAAGACATTGATGGGCTTTAAGAAAGTAAGCATCATGTTCAGATTTTTACTTTCAAATAGCCCACTTTAGTAGCAACATGTAGAACAGATCATAAGATCATGAGCAGAATAGTTAGAAGATTATTGCAATAATCCAGAGGAGAAACAATGGTGGCCTGGGCTAGGGTCATGGGAGTGGAGGTGGGAACTTCAATAGCGGATACATTTAAGAAGCTTTATGGAGGTAAAATAAATAGCATCTTATAAGTAGTAGAAGAAAGGGTTTGAAGGAGAGTTAGACATAATGGGAACCAAGATTAGGTCTGAAGTCAACAACCTAAAATTTGGAGTTAAATCTGGAATATTCATCACTTAACAGCTGACGTTTGGGGCAAGCCTTTTCATCTCTGGAAACTCAGTTTCCTCACACAGTAGAAGCACAAATAGCTATGGCTTACGTCATAGATCTGTTGTAGGAATTAAATGAAATCACGTAGCCTGGTTTGGCTCAGTGGATAGAGTGTTGGCCCATAGGCTGAAGGGTCCCAGGTTCGATTCCAGTCAAGGGCGTGTACTTCATTGCAGGCTTTAGGCAACCAATCAATGTTTCTTTCTTTCTGTCTCTCTCCTCCATTTTCCCTAAAAATCAATGGAAAAATAAAAATTATTTTTTAAAAAATGAGTAAATGAAATCATGTATAAAAGTATGCTTAACATGTTTCAAATTGCTATATATAAATGTTAATTGTTATTCTGTTGACTTGAAAACTCACATTTTTTTAATTTAACAGAACCAAACCATGACCTTCTTCCTTAGGGCCAGATACTGGCACTATGTTTTTCATAATTAAAGAAAAAGTTGCTTGTGCAGGACAGGTAGACAGAAGAGATTATTTGAGTCATAATGATGAATCAGGATGATAAGTCAATCAGCCCTCTCCTCTATGCTGCCAAACAGGAAATGGCTGTCAGGAGTTATTGTGTAGGTGACACTCAACAGCCATACTTTTAACATTCCATCAGACCTACTGTTTTGGCCTGCTTTTAGTCACATAGGTAAGGAATCATTGTTTATATCCTAAAAAAGCAACAGTTATAACTTGGCAATTTGAGATTGTTTATCTCAGCTAATCAGCTATCTCTGAACAAGTAAAATGTGCTCAGGCCCAAGGAGAATGCAAAAACAAATGTTATTTTCTCTGAACTGGCAAAAGTCTACATAAATAATAACAAACATAACCTGTGAATAGTGAGGTCTTTCCCCTAAACTCCTATCTTTATAAGGAGTTGTACCTCCATTCTTTTCCTCTAAATTATTTTTGCAAAGGAAACTACATGTATTTTTTACAAGTTGACCAGAGATTATACCCATTTCTAGGTGAATAGGTAATGTTTGCTTTTGCTTCCAGCTTTGTATCATCTTCTTACCTTCTACATTGCTCTGAGTTCTCATGGTACTAATTCAGTTATCAACTATATACATTTGATTAGACCTTATATTTCCAAAGTATGACTTTTTGGTCTCTGTTGGGATACAAGGATCCTTCTATCCTCATGTATTTCTTGGGCTTATTTCTTATGCTTTTTTAACCATATTTATTTCTTTCCAGCATCAAAGAAATTAGCTTGAGTTTTTATTTTGAAGTGCTATGAATCTAGCTCCACTAATGTAGTCTTTCAGTGAAAATATATTTACTTAAGAAAAAGCAACCTTAAATAGACGGCCCCAGTGAGGTTGAAACGGCCCCTGTGAGGCTGAGACAGCCCCTGTGAGGCTGGGACAGCCCCTGTGAGGCTGGGACGGCCCCTGTGAGGCTGAGATGGCCCCTGTGAGACTGAGACGGCCCCTGGGAATCTGAGAAAAATACCACATGAACTCACTCATTTATTGGTAATAAGGACCATTATAGACTGATGAACAAAAATGGATACAGAGGCAGAGCATCATTGAGCAGACTGTCAAACTACAGTGGGAACCCTGGGGAGGGTTTTGGGGGGTAGGAGATCAACTGAAGAACTTATATGCATGCATATGAGAATAACTAATGGACACAAGACACTGGGGGGTGGGGAAAGCCGGGGGAATGTCAAGGAGGGGGGGAAAGGAGACATGTGTAATACTCTTTGTAATACTTTAAGAAATAAAAAAAGAAAAAGCAACCTTAAATTTACATATAATATATATATATATATATATATTCTATCTAATAATAGACAAACATGGTAATTGACCATACCTTTGCTATGCCTCCCATTGGCTAATCAGTGTGATATGCAAATTAACCACCAACAAAAGATGACAGCTAATTTGCATACTGCAGGCAGATCCCGCTGCGCCGCCCAGCCTGGGGCTGGTAGCAGCACCATCCCCAGCTGATGGCCGCCCCAGCGGGAGATCCTGGCCTGCCGTGTGGAGGGCGGGGCAGGCAGGGTGGGTGTCATCGCAATCCCAAGCTGCTGCCCACCCCAGCGGCGGGATCCGGGCCTGTCCTGTGTGGGGCAGGGCAGGCGGCAGTGCTGTGCGTGGGGCGGGGCGGGCAGGGCAGGCGGGGTGGGCAGTAGCGCAATCCCCAGCCTCCGCCTGCCCCAGCTCGGGACCTGGGCCTGCTCTGTGCAGCCCAGGGCGGGCGGCAGCGTGATCCCTGGCCTGCAGTGTGTGGGCCAGGGTGGGTGGGTTGGGTGGGGCGGGCGGTAGCACGATCTGACTGGCTGCCCAACCCAATGCGGGATCTGGGCCTGCCATCTGTGACTGGGGGAGATGGGGCATACACTGCGGGATTGGGCAAGCCATCTGCCACCAGGGGAGCGGGCCTAAGCCAGCAGGTGGTTATCTCCCGAGGGGTCCCAGACTGTGAGAGGGCACAGGTTGGGCTGAGGGACCCCCCCCCCCGCCAGTGCACAAATTATTGTGCACCGGGCTTCTAATATATATATTAATATAATAATATAATAAAAGAGAAACATGCAAATTGGTGTCACTCCGCTACCCCCACCAGCCAATCAGGATGAGTATGCAAATTAACCCAACAAAGATGGCGGTTAATTTGCATATGCAGGCGCAGAGCGAAGACTGAAGATGACTAAAGACTGAAGAGGCTTGGCTTCTCTGCTGCAGCTGGAGCAGAGAAGCCAAGCCTCACTGCTGTGGCCCAAGTGGAGAAGCCAAGCCTCGCTGCTGTGGCTAGAGAAGAGAGGCTTGGCTTCTCTGCTGCGGCCAGACCAAAGGCCTGGGTCCCAGGTGCAGAAGGCAAACCGGTGCCGGCAGCCAGCGGAAGGAAGGCCTATTGTGGGAATCTTTGTGCAATGGGCCTCTAATACATATATATATATATATATATATATATATATATATATATATATATATAATTTCTTAATTACTTATAATATCTCAGATATTCCATTAAGTGTTTTACATGAACTACCCCATTTAACTTCTCAAGACAACCCTGTATGGTAGGTATTATCATTATTTTAAATATCAGCAAATCAAGGCTCAGAACGATTAGGATACTTGCCAATGGCCACACAGATAGAGAGTGCCAGAACTAGAATTTGAGCTCAAGTCTGTCTGATTCCAGAACTTGGTTTTTTGGTTAAAAAACATATTTTTATTGATTTCAAAGAAGAAAGGAGAGGAAGACAAAGATGGGTACATCAATGATGAGAGAGATCTCCTACTGGGGATCGAGACTGCAACCCTGGCATGTGTCCTGACTGGGATTCAAACCATGACCTCTGCTTCATAGGTCGATGCTCTATCACTGAGCCACACCAGCTGAGCAAGAACTTAGTTTCTTAACCATTATAGGATGCTGTTAATACAATACCATTTCATATATTCTTAATTACTGCTGGCTTAAAGCCAAATGGGTATGTAAGAGAAGCTCATCTTCTGTTACTTTTCTGCTTCTCTCTTCCAGAAATATTCCTACTTTACCCATATGTGTCCCATCTTTAGAGTACCCTCAGGATTTGACCTACGTCTGTTCTTAGGGAATGTAAACTCATTGTCTCCACTATCTTACCATCAAAATGTACCAGCCAAGTGTCTTCCTTAAGGCACCTCTTTTAGATAAGTGTTCAGTGGAAGGGATCAGATGTACATAAGGTTGAAACTGATGTTCTAATCACATCTCTGTAAATGAAAAAGGTAGTATGATCTGTACAAGGATTTGTTAATCATTCAAAAAAGAATGTAGAAGTTAATAAGTGGAATTACTACAGTATTTATCTGATACTATATTAATAATTGTTATCTAAGTCATCAGTAGAGATGGAACTAGCATGTCTATACAGGAATTGTATGATTAGTAAATTATTATATCCATGAGCTATTTATGGAGGATCCATAAGGGCCCTTAACATACCATTTTTGAGAATCATAGTTTCTCTTTGTCTAGATGATTATTACTAAAATGCCTTTATACAACTGCATATACCATATATATATATATATATATATATATATATATATATGAAGAGTTACTATTATATTCAATTTTTCAAGTAAAAAGGGATAGAGTCATGATAGAGACTTATCCATATTCTGTTACTGATGTTCCATTGGGACCTGCAATTGTAAAATAGATGACTGAGGTTAGGGTTACAGACTATGTCCATGAAACTGAAAGCGATTAACTTAAACAAATGGGAATTGAAGCACAACTTTGACCTCAGTAATTGCATGTTTGAAACAACTAATGTTTAGCAGCATCTGAACAGCTTTAACAAATTCATTCTTTAGAACTAAAATGTTGAATTTTCTTTAAAAGTAACTCAGATCTAGTACACATTTAATTTTTAATATACACACCTCATACTATGTGCAATTCACTATATGTACAAGTTATGCTCTCTCCTCAAATATAGAGATAAAATATGTAAGTCATAGGGTTATTGTTAAAATTATATAATAGCTGTGAAAACACTCTAAAGCACAATGCAGACATAGCATAGTAGATCGATATTATTGGAACAATTAGAATAGTTTATCTTCTAGAAAACCAGAATCATCTACTTATATAAAAACCATGGATGGTGTTCATCACAACCTGAACCGCCGTGACCAAGCAGAAGGAATTCAGTCCTGCAGGGGTTGTCTTGGCAACAGCTGCACCCTCCCCCAAGCTGTTTCCGGTGAGGGTGGGGTTTGAGGCAGGAACCTGCCCTCAGAGCGTGGACCCATTGAATCCTGGGTCACTTTGTCAAGGGCTGCACCCTCCCCAAGCTGTTTCCCGGAGCTGTTTGGGTGTAACATCAAGTCAGAAGCTCGACCAAGCGGAAGGAAGTCAGTCCTGCAGGGGTTGTCTTGGCAACCACTGTGCCCTCCCCCAAGCTGTTTCTGGTGAGAGCGGGGTTTAAGGCAGGAACCCACCTTTGGAGCATGGACCCACTGAATCCTGGGTCGTTTTGCCAACAACTGCACCCTCCCCAGATGTTTCCCATGTGGCCTGAGGAAAGAACTCACCCTCAGAGCACCAGGAGCACCCTGCAGCAGTCAGTCCTGGTTTGCTGAGATGGAGGCCACGGCGTGGTAGAACTCTGGGTCTGGCCCAATAGCGGGCATAGCCAACCTTCAAGCCAGACCCTGAAAGTAGAAAGGAGGGAGCCCCATTCCTCACAGAATCTGCTGTTGAACAGCTTGCTGTCAGTGGCCTGCCAGCCAGGAACCCCATTCTCCTGCACCCTGGACCCTGACAGGAGGGAGGAGGGAGCCCCTTTCCTCATGGAATCAGCTCCTTTTGTTACTGTTTATTTATTAATAAATGTATATATTATTTTCATATACATTTTACTAATTTCCTTTCATCTCTCACACTTCTATTATAGAGAAAGGGCAAATAGCAATATTAAAATATCTCTGCTAATTAATTCCATTTTAAAAAATATATATTTTATTGATTTTTTACAGAGAGGAAGGGAGAGGGATAGAGAGCTAGACACATCGATGAGAGAGAAACATCGATCAGCTGCCTTCTGCACACTCCCCACTGGGGATGTGCCTGCAACCAAGGTACATGCCCTTTACCAGAATTGAACCTGGGACCCTTGAGTCCACAGGCCGATGCTCTATCCATTGAGCCAAACCGGTTATGGCAATTAATTCCCTTTTAATGTGCACAAATTTCGTGCACCGGACAACTAGTGTATATAATAACAGTCAGAAACATACATGGCAATAAAATGTATTAAAAAGAGGAGTAACTTGATTAGATCTGTGCTTTAGAAAGATTACTTTAGCAGAAGTATGGAGAATGGATTGGCAAGAGATGGAAGGTGTGCAACAGTGGGACCAGGAGAGAAAGAGACACTGGCTGCAGTAGACCAATTACGAGGGTGCTATTACAAATAGCTCAGGAAAGAGATGATCAACTCAAGAGTTATTATAGAGCAGTGGTTCTCAACCTGTGGGTCGCAACCCCTTTGGGGGTCGAATGACCCTTTCACAGGGGTCGCCTAAGACCATCAGAAAACACAAATATAACTACATACTGTTTTTGTGATTAATCACTATGGTTTAATTATGTTCAATTTGTAACAATGAAAATACATCCTGCTTATCAGGTATTTACATTACAATTCATAACAGTAGCAAAATTACAGTTATGAAGTAGCAACAAAAATAATTTTATGGTTGGGGGTCACCACAACATGAGGAACTGTATTAAAGGGTCACGGCATTAGGAAGGTTGAGAACCACTGTTATAGAGGGTAGAATTAATAAGTCTTTGAATATAATGGATGGATAGGCTGTTGGGAAGAGGTGGATATAAAGGAGAGGAAAAAAGAAATAGCAATTCTTCACATCTGAGAAGTTAGAACTACTAAATAGTATATACTACAAACCATCCTTTTCTTATTCATGTACTTCAATCAAACAAAAATTCAGTTGGCTCTTTTATATATCACTAGAGGCCTGATGCATGAAATTCATACTGCAGGGGGTGGGGGAGTTCTCTCAACCCAGCCTGCACCCTCTCCAATCTGTCACCCCTTGGGGGATCGGGCCTAAACCAGCAGTCGGACATCCCTCTCACAATCTGGGACCACTGGCTCCTAAGTGCTCACCTGCCTGCCTGCCTGATTGTCTCTAACTGCCCCCCTACCAGCCTGATCATCCCTAACCACCTCTGCCTGCCAGCTTGATTGCCCCTAGCTGTCCTCCCACCTGCAAGCCTGGTCTCCCCTTACTGTGCCCCCTGCCAGCCTGATCGCCCCTACCTGCTTGCACCCTCCCCCCCCCCCCCCCCGCCGGTCTGGTTGCCCCATGCAGCCTGCCGTTCAGTCATTTGGTTGTCCCTCTCTCACTAATCCCCTGCCAGCCTTGTCGCCCCACACAGCCTGCTGTTCAGTCATTATGGTGATGGAGTCCCAGATTATTTGCATATTCCTCTATTATTAGTATAGCTAATCGGGCAAGAATTTTTCCCATTTTCATTTATTTTCTGATCCTTCTGAGAGTAGTATCAAGGAGCCACAAATCTCAAGTCTGAGTTCTGCTCCAAGGGATTGATTGATTTTGTAGTGGTATCTTCCATGACAGCCTGTGTGAAAGGCCCAGGGCATGGGTTGGTCCCAGTGGGGCACGCATCCAAGGATGCCAATAGTTGTCTAGCCCAGTGAGGAATCAGATTATTGACCAAAGAAGACTGCAAAAGTTCAAGTTTGAGAAGTAGCACCAAGTGCCAGGTCCTAGGGAGAGGCAAGGAGATAAGAGGAAAAATGAGTCACAAAGTCAGAAATTAGAATAGACTGAGGATGAGTTAGAAATGCATATGAGATAAGCTGGGGTGAATGGTTCAGGCCAGAAGCCATGAATTCTGAAAAAAAAAAAAATGTGGGAGGCCTGTTTTCATTCCGTGTGGGCAGGTTGGTACAGGCAAATACCTGATAGCTTAAAGGCACTGAACAGGCCCAGACAACTTATATGGAATTCCTAATCTAAAGTATCTCTGCCTCAAGAGCTGAAACTTACATTCTTATAATTATAGCAGGATTTTCTATTTGTATTCAGTTTCCTAAGTTTTTCAGTAGAAATATATGTTCTCAACAAGACCACAAGTCCAAGGCTATCTATCTTCCTCTTTCTAATGGGTTACTATTGTCAAAGACAAACACTCTAATTTATAAACACAGACTGCTTCATTAACTGTATTTAATAGGTAGTGAAGGCTTAGTTACTGACAACTGCCAGGCGCTGACTTGGAACATAGCCCTTGGCTTTCAAATTTGCTGTAACATGATACAGAGCACAGAGCACATATTTTACTTCAAGAGAGATGTCCAATTTCATTAAGCTTTCTGCTCAGGCTGCCATAGCCTGTGCATGCTGCACTAGGCTCTCCAAGAAGTTCATTTCTGCCTTGTAATTGAAAAATTGTAAAACAAAGGAGTGGGGAAAATACAGAAAGAAAATACAGTGACTCTTTCCCCACCCCCCAAAATATAGTAGTAGTTATAAAAGGGATAAAGAGCTTAAGTAAGAAATAGTTTATGAGGGAAAATTCAAGCTGGGAAAGGTTCAGTCATCACAGCTATTTCTGGTCCTTCCCAGCTGAGTTTTGACTTTTGTTCTGCTCTAAGGCTTCTCCCCGCCTATTACCTAGGGCAGTCATTGTCACAACCATCCCTGGTTTCCAGCAGTCCTAACTCTCCTGGACCAGTTATGGGTTGTCCTACTACAATAGGGTTGGTGTTTTTTAAGAGGATTTTTACTAAGAAGGAAAAAGAAAACAAAAGCAAGGAAACTGTTGCCTAAAACTGGATAGGATTTTTTTTCATTTTTTTAATTAAATCTTTATTGTTCAGATTATTACATTTGTTCCTCTTCCCCCCCCCCCATAACTCCCCTCCTCCCAGTTCCCACACCACCCTCCGCCCTCACTCCCCACCCACTGTCCTCATCCATAGGTGCACGATTTTTGTCCAGTCTCTTCCCGCATCTCCCACACCCCTCCCCCCCCCCAAAGAATAGTCAGTCCATTCCCTTTCTATGTCCCTGATTCTATTATAATCACCAGTTCATTCTGTTCATCAGATTATTTATTCACTTGATTCTTAGATTCACTTGTCGATAGATGCATATTTGTTGTTCATAATTTGTATCTTTACCTTTTTCTTCTTCTTCCTCTTCTTAAAGGATACCTTTCAGCATTTCATATAATACCTATTTGGTGGTGATGAACTCCTTTAGCTTTTCCTTATCTGTGAAGCTCTTTATCTGACCTTCAGTTCTGAATGATAGCTTTGCTGGATACAGTAATCTTGGTTGTAGGTTCTTGGTATTCATCACTTTGAATATTTCTTGCCACTCCCTCCTGGCCTGCAAAGTTTCTGTTGAGAAATCAGCTGACAGTCGTATGGGTATTCCCTTGTAGGTAACTTGGTTTCTTTCTCTTGCTGCTTTTAAGATTCTCTTTGTCTTTTGCTCTTGGCATTTTAATTATGATGTGTCTTGTTGTGGTCCTCTTTGGATTCCTTTTGTTTGGGGTTCTCTGCGCTTCCTGGACCTCTAAGTCTATTTCTTTCACCAGGTGGGGGAAGTTTTCTGTCATTATTTCTTCAAATAGGTTTTCAATATCTTGCTCTCTCTCATCTTCTGGCACCCCTATAATTGATGTTGGTATGCTTGAAGTTGTCCCAGAGGCTCCTTACACTATCTTCGTATTTTCGGATTCTTTTTTCATTTTGGTTTTCCGGTTGGGTGTTTTTTGCTTCTTCGCATTTCAAATCTTTGACTTGATTCTTGCGCTCCTCTGGTCTGCTGTTGGGTGTCTGTATAATATTCTTTATTTCAGTCAGTGTATGCTTAATTTCTAGTTGGTTCTTTATCACAACATAGAGGGTCTCATTAGATTTCTTGAGGATCTCACTACATTTATCGGCGGTCTCACCAGTCTTTTCGAGAGCCTTACTAAGTTTATCGGCAGCTTCTAGACAGTTCTTGAGAGACCTTAAAAGTGTGGTTTTGAGCTCTATATCTTCCATTTCTGACATTTGTGTCCTGTTTCTTTGTCTCCGCATTTTTTTATCTTTTCTTGGTGCACCCCCTAGTGGTCTTTGTGGGCAGTCTTGTTGTAGTTAAGCCTTGATTGTTGTAGTTAATACTGGGGGGATTTGACCTCCAGGCCAACTGGCTGTGAGAGTCAGCTGTGTCTGCAGTGGGAAAACTTCTGTCTTCTGGGGAGGTGCTAATCTAGCCTTTGCCTGAGGCTATCCGGCTAATGGCTCTGTGCAGGACTTGGGCTGGGCGGGTCTCAAGGGATCAACAGGGCAGGCGGAGGGAGCAGTTATGGCTGCTCTCAGTCCCTTCCCCAGCGGCTCTGCCTCTCAGAGTCCCAGCAACCGCTGAAAACCTTGGAGAGAAAGCTGCCCTCACGTTCTGACCGATGCCAGATGTCCTGCTTCTCCCGTTTGAGTCTGGGTCCCTAGAGACTCGCCTGGAACTGGAGCTCAGAGCCTGAGACTCCCTCCCGATTGAAAACAACAACCGCGCCCTCAGCCCAGCCACCAGCCCGCTCCACGTGCACCTCCGCACCTTTGTATTTTCCACACTGCGCCTCCTCTGAGTCTTGGTATGCTATTCTCTTTCCTTCTAGTTGAAGAATTTCCCCTCAGCCAGCCTTCCTGTGGTTCTGGGTGATGTCCGTTCCGTCTTTTAGTTGTATTTTTGAAGTGGTTGTTTGAGGCAGCAAACTTGGTGTTTACCTATGCCACCATCTTGGTTCTCTCCTGGATAGGATTTTTTATTTTAAGACAATGTTTCTCAAAATGGGCTCCTAAGATCAGTGGTATCAGCAATATTAGAGAACTCATGAGAAATTCAATTTCTTAGGTCTCATCCAAGACTTTCTGAATCAGATACTCTGGAAGTGAGGCCCAGACATCTATCATTTAACAAGCCTTTCAGATTGAGAAGTACAGATTGGTAGTTACAAAATAGTCTTGGGGATGTAAAGTACAGCATAGGAAATAAAGTCAATAATCTACATATATAAAAGGCTAAGTGACCAACCGACCATCCATCTGACTGACCGACCAGTACATATGATGCACATTGGCAATTTAAAAATAAACATTAACTCGCACATGCACGATACATATAAAGCTCTCACTGGTGCCAATCACATGCATGGTTTAATTTTATAATACTATATTACGTATATACACTATTTTGACATGTAATATTTTGCAGTAATGTAATTACTGCACAAATCTTTCTTCTAATTAATTTCCTTCAATGTGCACAAATCCATGCAATGGGTCACTAGTATGGTAATAATGATGTATGGTGCCATTTGGATACTAGAAATATCAGTGGGAACAGTTTGTAAAGTATATAATTGTCTAACCACTATGCTATACACCTGAAACTAATACGAAATGATATTAAATGTAAACTATAATTGAAAAAAACTTAAAAAATGTAAAAACCAAACAACCTTTCACATGATTCCAAAATAGGCTCAAGTTTGAGAACCACTGTTCTAAGGAAACTGCAACCTATTCTTGAGTAGTGTTGACCAGTCCTACCTGCAGAACACACAAACTACTCTTTCTTTCCTTGTGTCTACTGTGTTTGGTTTTCCTATGGCCTGGTCACTACTGGCTAACTCTACATTTGGTCCAGTTACTCCATGATTTGGGCTAGCAGGTGCACCAAGTATTACTACTAATAATCACTTCAGAAACTTCCTCATTTTTGCCTGTTTCTCATATGCTCTCCACTGTACTAAGCACATTACATTCAGTGTTTTACCTGTTTCTCACAACAGCTTTATAAGGTAGGCATTATTATCTGCATCTTCCAAATGAGGAAAGTAACTCTGAGAGGTGACTTGCTCAAGGGATGCCAGGAAATAAGGGGCAGAGCCAGGATTTATAACTAGATGTCTGTGACTTCAAAGCCCATACCCATAACCTTGGTTTCATGCTATCTCTACACAGTCATATAGTTCCCATTGTCTGGGCAGCTTCTGTCATCATATGTCAACTCACTATCCTGGTATTCTGACTCCTCTTCTTATGCACGGACCCTTTCACATATTATCCCAAGACAAGTTACTTAACCTCACGGAGCTTTAGTTCCCTTGTCTGTAAAATGGAAAAATAATTCTTATCTCAGAGGGTGGCTGTGAGGGTCAAGTAGGTAAATGTATGTGAAAGTTTTGTCCATTATAATAGAAATGAAAGGTATTATGTATTGCCATTCTACAGATGAGAAAACTTAAGGTCAGTGTGGTTACCTGACTTAGACAAAAACTGTTGCCTTTCCACCTCTTATTTGAGGCTATGTGGAAGCTTCTGCTCTCAAAATAATGCTACCTGCAACTAGAAACAATATTTAATAAGTATTCTCTATTAAGATAAAAATGGTCTCAGGCCAGGGTTTAAAATGAGAAGAACACAAATATATTTTAAACAAACGAGGTGCGAATGGTTTTGATCCAAGGTCTGTCTGGGGGAGTACTGGCTTAGCCACTAGCTTCTGAAACAGACTTTGGGCAGCCAGAGGACACAGGGTCAGGGTCAGGGGACACAAAGAGCAGAGACTCTGTGCTTTGAGAAATAGAAGAGCTCAAAGGATTGGGCAACTTCACCTTTTTGCTATGGCCCAATTATCTATATTATCATTAAAACCACACTTAATCCTATCTCTCTTTTTAAACAATTTAAAAATTGTATCATACTCTACTTCAGAAAATCCTGTGCTTTCATTTTCCCTTTCTCCTTCCTCTGTTTCTTAGGTTCCAAAATTTTTTTTCTTTTCATACTTCTTTCCCAAAGATAAGGTTAGCTCTTTGTCAACTAGATGTTCACTCCTAGCCTTTCTTTTCTTCTCTGTTTCTTTTTCATGGTGTGCCCAGAGCACTGACAGTGTTCCAATAAGGTAGAGGTAGCCAAGCCAAGGGAGGATAGTAGGACATTTTGTGGAAACAGGCAGTATTACACCAAGACAGAAGAATCCCCAAGCAACACTGGATGAGTCTGTCCTTGGGTGTTGTGAGGACTGATGTGTTAGAGAAGGCACTATGTACGTTTTCATGGGAGGGGTTTTTTTACACAGGGGCACTGTTTTAAGTTACTTTCCCATTTTTCCTTGTATGAAATGTATTTTATCTGTAATATAATTTATTAAAGAAATATGGGCTTGAAATAACCCAAAATAAATGCTGACTGGAATATGGATGTTGAAGGGAAAACCCTCTACGTGCTCTCTTTATGGCAAATCATTCTTCTGCAAATAATTTTTTAAAAAGTTTTCATTTATAATGGGAAAAACTTTACTTTAAATAGGATTCTGTGTAATTAAGCTATCAATGAAAACAGATCCACATAGAGTATAAGTTTCATCTTGAAATACCCACAGGGAATTCACATTCTATTCCACTACTTATGTCAAATTGTAAAAAGAAAAGCCACATTTGGGCAAACTTCTGGTCCATCCATCCCAGAATTTTTTAGGGGGTTCAGAGATATGTTGACAAGTAGGAGTGGAGAGAGTGTGATTATCTTCTTAGCGACAGCATCAAAGTTTAAATAAAATTTACAAGACTTTCTTCATAAGCTATCTTGGTTTTATCTTCTACAAATATAGTTCTAATCCTTGACTCTCTTTTCAGCTCAACT
The DNA here is from genome assembly GCF_964212035.1 of Myotis nattereri. Classification (NCBI taxonomy): domain Eukaryota; kingdom Metazoa; phylum Chordata; class Mammalia; order Chiroptera; family Vespertilionidae; genus Myotis; species Myotis nattereri. The sequence continues at coordinate 120,845,648 of NC_138078.1, forward strand.
TGTACTGTTGCTTGAGGTGGCAAGTTCCCTAGGTTTACTGACCACTTGTAAAGTCTCACTTCCTTTTGTTTGTCTTGGATTTTACTCTTTTGAGTTGAGTTTGAAGTTCTGTGCTGAGCTCTAGGCAGTAAATAAATAACCTTGACTACTTCTCTGTACCTACCCTTCATGATGCTTTTATAATAGTGATACCTAACTCATAGGGTTAATAAATATTGAATAATTTAATACATGTCAAGTGCTTAGACCAGTGCCAGGCACAGAATGAGTAGTAAATAAGTGGTAATTATCAGTAATACTAGTATTATTATTAACTTTGGCCATTGGCTCTATTTTCATGATTTTGGGTTAAAGGATCCTAATACTTTGAGTCTGTCTCAGTATGGTGCCTTCTCATTCTTTCATTCATACTGCCCATCTCTATACCACCTTGAGCTCCATTTTGCCTTCCTTGATTTATGGCCTTCTGTATTAAACATTATGTCCAGATAAGGATGCTCCAGGTTTTAATGTTTTTTTTCAAAATAGGATAATGTTTTATTTTCTTTCTAGTCTATTTTCTATTGATGCACAGCATTTTGTTGACCTTTCCAGCCAAAATGGCACAGAGAACTGCAATTGTTTCAGAAATATCTATAACTCCGAGATCTCTTTCTAGAGCCATAAGTACCAGATCTTATTATTTGTTTGTATAGTTAGGATTTTTTATTGTAAATGCTATGCCTTGCTGAGATAATCTACTTACTCTTCCTTTTTTTTTCTCCATTCCCTCAATTTTCAGAGATTTTTCTCGCCATTTATCCTACGGCAGCTTGGCATTTCTCTACTGAGAAGAGCTTAGTGCCAGCTACAAATACAGAAATGCCACTTTGTATACCTTATTTTACATCACCTATAATATTTAAATAAGCCTAGGACTATGGTAATCTTACTGCCAACACTTCTCCATTCAGAGAAGCACCCATTTTTCCTATCTTCTATTTCATTCTGTAAATTAGCTCACCTTTCATGACATGTTTCCCCAAATCCCATAAGAACTCATTTAACAACAAAAAAATGTCAATAATATGGAAGCTTGTCAAAGGCTCTTTAAAAAGTCTATGCAAATTATATCCCCTGGTTCTTCCATGTCCATATGTTATTTACTCTCTTGAGGAGCACTAACAGATTAGTCAGACATGATTACCCTTCACATAAACCCAGCTGCCTTTCTTCCAAAAGGTCAGGTTTTACTGTGACTCTAGATATATTATTTGGCTATAAAAAGATGGTTCAGATATTTCCAGATTTTGCTTTTTAAGAAAATTTTCACATAATCATTAAATGTCAGTGCTGGAAAGAACCTTAGAGATTACCTAATTCTGTTCACTTTATAATGAAGAAACCGAGGCCTAAAAAGGCTTCAGCCAAACTCATTTTTAATTTTATTAGTCTTTTAATTCTTATTCTGGATTATGCAAAAACATTAGGGCATATGTTTTCTCTGATGTTTCAAATTCAATGTATTTGTCTTAGCATAGAATATGCAATAGATATAATTTATGGAAGCAAAATGTTTTTAAGAACTCAATCATTTTTTTAAACAGGCTTATTACACTTAACTTATTGTCATACTTTAGCTCCAAAGTTTGCTTTTTATTTCATTATTCCTGTTAAGAATTCTACCCCCAAAACATACCTGCTTTCTTGTTATTGTTAAAATCATATTGTTAAGCTTATATTGTGTTTATTATGTGCCAGGCACTGTTCTGAGCATATGACATAGATCCTCATTTAAACTTCAAAAGTAGCAATATGAATTCACAATGTTTGCAGACAAGGAAATGGATACATTTGGGTTGGAGGAGGTAATGATTGCATAAGGGTGTCAAGATGACTTCTGGAGTACAGGTACTATTCTACTTCTTGATCTGGTTGACAGATACATGAGTGTGTTAATTTTGTGAAAATCTATTCAGCTGTTTGACACCTATGATTTGTACACCTTTCTGTTTGCCATACTTCAATAAAAGTTTAAAGAAAAAATAAGTTAAGTCCATAAATAAACTTGATTAGGTAGATATTTTTATTACCTACATTTGACAGATGAGGAAACTGAGGTACAGAGAAACTAAATACCTTGCTGAAGATCACAGAGTTAATATGTAAACAAGACTGGCATTTGAACTTAAGTAGTCTGGCTCCACATCCATGTTCTTAATTAGCACACTATATACCACCTCTCAGAATTGATTTTTTTCAATAACAAGATTATTTGCTTTCTAACCTTATGATACTTTGCCTTTGACCCTAGCTGCACTTACTTTTGTATTTCCCCTGATTATATATCATGGCCTCTTGCTTCAATGCACATGCACACATATATACACAGGAAAATACTTTAATGATACAATCTCCCTGCCCTTGCCATCTCTTTTTATGCCTCTCTGTGTCCCTCAGAGATGAACATTCTCAATGAAAAAAAACTCTCTAAAAATCCTTGCAATTAATCTCTAAGAGCAGAAATCATACTGTAGTCTTTTGTTCTAACCTAAATATTGAGGGACTCAAAAAAAATCACAGAAGAAAGGGAAATATTTTAGGTACACTGGATTCCAACTTACTCTACCCCTTGATTCTTATGTAACTTCTGGGCAAGTCAAAATGCTTTTGTAAAAAAAAGGATTAGATTTTCAAAGATTCATGAAGATTGCTGAGAGTGGTGGCTCAGGGGAAGAGGTAAATGGACAGGGGGAAGGACCTACCACTATATTTGAAGTGTCAATTCTGTGCCAGATATCGCATTAGAGCAATTTATGTTCATTATCTCATTTAATCTTCACCATCACCATTTTAAGGAGGTATTAATAATCCCCATTTTTCAGCTGAGGAATATGAAGCTCAGACATCAAGTTCACACAGCTCATAAGGTCTGTCTGGCTCCAAAGCCCATTTCTTTTGTTTCCTTTTACCCATTAAATTGCAGTGCCTATCAAAAAGTAGATGCCCTTTGCATGCTTTAGAGTAAAAATATCAAAGGAAGAGAGAAGAAAATGGTATAAGTAAATATATACTTGCATTTTAAAAACTTCTTACTAAAAGCAAACTCTTACTCTATAACAACACAAGGCTGTTTTGTGAAGGAAGAAAAAAGTATTTTCAACAATGGTACAGATCAGTTAATTCCACTTATTACAGTGAATTATACTTTTTCTGTAATCTCCCAACTTAGAAATCACTGAAGAAAGTTTTAAAATGTTATAGATCTTTTCACTTTTAGAACAAAAGTTCTCGCTATAAACACTGTGACCAAATAATACTTAACCACTAGAGTAAATTACAATAAATTAAAACGTATAGACCTATCATCCTGCTCAGGAGGTATCCATTAGTCTTTATTTTTTTAATATTCCACATATGGATAATGAAGCACTCTAAGCTCCATTCTTTATAATCACACTTCCTGGGTTTAAATCCTGGCTCCACCCCATAATAACCATGTGACCTTGGGTTGTAGGATTGTCAGATTTAGCAAATAAAAATACAGGAGAGCCAGTTAAATTTAAGTTCAGATAAATAATATTTTCAGTATAAATATGTCTCATGTAGAATTATCCATCACTTATCTAAAATTCAATTTTAACTGGGCATCTTATATTTTATCTGGCAACCCTACCTTGGATGAGTTAATTTCTCGGTGCCTCAGTTTGGTCAACTGTAAAATGGGAATGACATTATGATAGTAGTACTAAGCTCATGGAGTTCTGGTGAAGATTACCTGGGAATATATGTAAATTGCAACCATTCCGAACACAGAATAAGCATTATGTAAATGAAACTCTTATAATTAGCTAATCCCTCTATTTACATTAATATGAGTTTGGTTTGGGCTTCTGCTATAAATAGGACAATTAAATAATTATTTTATACCTCACTTACTATGTGCAGAACCAAAGTACTGCTAGAAGAGTGATACTGAAGTGAATTGCTATATACTAGTATGCTCACATAGAATACCTTATGTTTTTATTAGGAAGCATGTTCAATAACCTGCACTTTACAACCCAGAAACAGTTTCTTCCGTTATTGTTCATAGAAATGACCTTTCCATACAGCAATAACCTTTTTATGCTTTGAGAGTTTGAAAAAATAAGAAAATATCTTTTTTATATTTGTTTTACAAACTAAATCTATCCTTCACAACATAGTAAGCACTCATTTCTCTATATTTGCATAGCAGGAATCTTTATATTGACAACATGCAAAAATAACATTAAAATTTAAGAGCTGGTATATTTCAGTTTCTTGTAACACCTTAGAAAAACCCAAACACATAATAAAATGCGTTGTACAAACATTTAAAATACAATCTATTTGTATCTGCTTTCATGATCTCAGATTGTAAATGTCTACCACTATTTTCACAATTTATATGAAAGCATGATTTATCTATGTTAATTTCGAGTTGGCTTTTAGCCATTTTAATGCTTACCTTCACATATGGCAAACTATAGGGATATGTGAAGTTTCATAAAAAGTCAACAGCACAGAAAGAATGGAAGAACCAGAACGGCATGACTGATTCTGAAAAATTGGAGAAATGTTAACTCAAGTTGCTGTGCACTTTCACAGCAGGCAAATATCATGGCTTTGCCAGTAATCTGTGCTTCATATTGCAATAAATTGTTCCTATTATTTTTCCATGTGGAAGACACTAACTTGGCTTCATGAAACCAGGCACGCATGTCATCTCCCACCTCATTTTCTTTTGAGTGTAGGAGGGGAAATATAATACAAATTGTTCTGTTGCACAATAATCTATTTTACAGTTGCATCCAAGGAAACCATCCCAAAAAACCTGGAAAGATAGCATTCAGATCTTTTCACATAATTTATATCCTTTATTATCATGCATGCAAAGGGCAGTCTATGTATACAGGAACACAGCAGAAATATTTAGTAATACACTCTTATAGACATGAGACCAACAATTATTACTTTGAAAAAATGGTAGGCTCTCTGCAGATAGGTATGGTGTCAGTGGGCACAGGCAGCATTTGACTGGACTAAAACATAGGATCTTCTAAATAGTGATCTTCTAAATAGGAAGTGAATGTTTCTACTTGGTTTCTATTTTTTATGTTCTTTATTGACACCTTGCTATGAGGTTTCAAAGGATTTCTCTCCACAATTCTCAAATCTATGTTTGCAATCTGACTTCTGATATTTTCAATTTCTTTCTGGAGATCATCACTTAGATATCATCACTTAGGCACCTCAAACTCAGTATACCCAGATTTAACTCCTTATCTTCCCCCAAATCTGGTCCTCCTGTAGTCCCTGGTTTAGTTCCAGGCATCAACATTTACTCATTTCCCTAAATTGGATGTCTCTGGCATTTTAAACCTCTCCCTTTGATACTGTCCACATCCAATTTATTGAATGTTGTTGATTCCACCTCCAAATCATTTCTGGAATCTATCCCTTCCTCTTTATTCTCACAGCCATTCATTTAATTCAGTCATTCTCCTGTACTTCTACAATGGCCTACTAATAGCCTCTTAATAGGTACCTCTGCTTCTAGTCTCTTCCATATCCAATCTATCTTTTATGTACAAACCAGAGGTTTTTGCTTGTTTGGTCGATTTCTTTTTTTTATTTTTCTTTCTTTTTTTAAAAAATACAAATCTGAAGCAAATTCCTTACTTCCTTAAAACCATTCCGTACTTCTAGGAACCGATGGCATTAAGTCCAGTCTTTAGAATGACATACAAGGCTCACAATCTTCTCCTTTCAAACTTTTCTCCTTCCAAACTCATTGTTGATGAATGCCTCATGTACTCTGTTTCTGCCTGTTAAACCAAACAGCTAGTCCTGAAAGAAAGCTGTCATTTCTCTAACCTAGTGGTTCATAACTAAAAGGTCATATTATAATCACCTGGGAGCTGTTGTTTTCTCAATCTCAGACCTACAAAATCAGAATCTATACAAATGGAGCACAGTATCTGTATTTTAATCAGGTCATCAGGTAATGAGTGATTCACATGCCTGGTTTAGGCATTTGTTCATGATGTTTCTTCTATCTGGAATTCCCTCTCTTCTCTCCCCTCTCTCCCCATTTCTCTACTTGGCTACCTCCTACTCATTTTCAAGCCTTAGCTCCTTTGTAAAGCCATCCAGGATCTACAGAGGTAAAATGAATTTCTCTCTTATGCCTGTTGCTATAACATTTTTTCATATACTACTACTATAATCATGTATCATTTCTTTAAAACATATTTTTATTGATTTCAGAGAGCAAGGGAGAGGGAGAGATAGAAACATCAATGATGAGAGAAAATCATGGTTCAGCTGCCTCCTGCAGACCCCCTACCCCACCCCACAATGCGGATCAAGCCCACAACCTGGGCATGTGCCCCAATTGGGAATCGAACCATGACCTCCTGGTTTGTAGGTCGATGCTCAACCACTAAGCCACGCTGGTCAGGCTAATCATGTATCATTTTTAGAACTCCCTATTTTTTATTGTGTTCTCCTGTGAGAAAGCAAACTCCTGTGTTTATTTGCATTCCCAGCCCTTAGCACAGTTCTTGGCACTGTGCTCAAGAAATATGTGAGAAGGAAAAGAAGGGAGGAGAAAGGAAAGGAAAAAAGGGAAATGTGCTCTGCGGTCCAAGTGAAAATATGAAAAGACATTCTGTCTTCTATTTCTTAGCAAAAATCCCCTGTTACTGTCTATAGTTGGATCCTATGGAGGTTCCCATGGTATAATATATTAAATTTTAACTAATCTTAAAATATCTATTTAGCAGAGTGGAAAAAATGAGTAGGGTGGAAGCTTTGCTTGTCTACAATGTTGAGTTTCTGCCCCAGAAACTTCTGGTAGTCCCTGATAACAGTCCTGTAAGGGGTGCCTGTTATTCCCCTGCTCTGTTCATGTTCTTTTGAGTACAGCAGTAATATGAGAGCTTTTACCACAGTGACAGAACTTCAGCAAGCAAGTTGAAGGGTGGTAATTTTACACAACTGCCTTTCTTAGAGGTCCTGGCAACAACTTCCTTTTCCTCAGTGTGAGCTGATGGCATAGTCACTTCCTATTTGGTCTCAACTGCCAGTTTTTTTCCTGTTTTTAACTGCCACCTTTGACTAGAACTGTTTTCTTGAGAAGCCTACAAATTAAAGAACAAGTGGTCAATTCAAGACATTTTAAAAAGTTAATTCAGAGGGGAAAATATCACCCAAATTGTTTGCTTAGCATCATTTCATGGAAGCACATGAAAGGTTCTCCTGTGACTAAAAACTGCACACTGAAGAGCAAAAAGAAGTTACCTGACTTCATTACAAGGAGTCTAGTCACCCAAAGACTCTGTTCTAAGAAACTCCCAGTCTCTTCATGTCCCTTCTTGGCAACACAAAACTATCATTATGGGATGACTGGTGTACAGACAGTGGTTTTGTCACCACTGAAGCAACTATGAGTACATTTAGGCTTCTGAAGGCTTACCTTGGGCCCACAGCATTTGAAGATCAACAGTGCAATTCTGTGAAAGTTTAGGCAGGCAGAAAACTGAAACCAGGAAGATTCTCTTAACATTGCATCTTTTGACTCCTACCTCTACATCTGAATGAAATTGTCTGGACCATGTTTTCCTCTCAGTTTTGCAACCAATTTGTAAAGCAAGAACTTATGAGCACCTCGATTTTTTTTGGTCACTAAATGCAAATATTTCGAAGTGAGTAAGCATATATGTAAAGAAATGTTATAAGCAGGAAACCACCTAAGCAGCATCTGCTTCCCCCCACCTCCTCTGTTGCTCTATTCACCTCAGTAACATCAGGAAGTAAAGTTAGTAAGAAAAATTTTGTTATAAAATTGTTTTGTTGTTTTAAATTATACTTTGGTATTGTGCAATCCCAAAAAGGTGCAAGGTTACTCAGGAGAAGCAATCACATAGGTTTAATGCTCCTTCACCAAGAATCGATTCAATAGGTTTTCCCTGGGGATGCTTTGCTAGAACAATAGCAAGGATACAACATCTGCAAGAACTATTATATCATGGTTTCCAATTTGATACCCACAGAGAGTAAAGAGGAGATCTGAGGCATCAAACATGCATAGATGATTGATTGATAGATAGATAGATAGATAGATAGATAGATGATAGATAGATAAAAGGGACTCTTAAATGTTGTCCTTCCAAATGTTAGTAGAGTCCAGTAACTTTAATGAAAATATTCTTATGACTGGATCATGAGCTTCTAGAATTACTCAGATAAGTTCCTTTAGTTTTAAATAAACAGATAATTAAAAGAAATCCAAATGACTGTATCAATTTGCTCTTAAACTCCATACATTTATATAATTTGTACACTCAAAGTAGTTATTAGGCTCAAAATATGAAAGTCCAAAATGTGAAAACCCACCTTTAAATTTTGTAAAGTGGAATAAGAAGTCAAATTTATCTCAATTAGGTATCACATTTGAATGTTTCTAGCTAATGCCTGGTACATTAGAATATGCTCCATGATTAAACATTTTTTAAACAAATCATTACATTTTCTTAAAGTTATTTTCTGTTCAATATTAGTTTTCATTAAGTAGTATTCACTCTTTGGGGCAAGTGATCTTTGATTTAATACAAAAGTAATATAAAAATACTACTTTGTTTCCAGTACCCCCTTGATGCAGCCCAATATCTTGTGGGTTTTGTTATTGTTGTTTTGGAAGAAGAACAGCCACCACATTGAACTGAAATCCTCAGGGAACAGTAATCCCTAAGTCTATTTCTTGGCTAATGACCTCTAATGCAAAGAGTGTGAAACATGGGTTTTCAAACCTTGGCACCATTGACATTTTGGGCTGGGTAATCCATTGTTGTGAGGGCTGTCATGTGCATTGGAGGATGGTTAGCAGCATCCCTGGCCTCTACCCACTACAAGTATCACCCTGTCCTGGACACTGAGGATACAGTGATGATCCAAACTGACAAGAATGTTGCCCACTGAGTGTTGGCATCCTACCTGAATAATTCTTATGTAAGAGAAGTTGGAACTCTGGCCTCAGAGACCTAATAATCGTGTTAAGCAAACTAAACAAACGAAATGCATAAAATAAGAGCAAAACTACAATGCGAGTGCTGCTTCCACTGACATGCAATAGGAGAAATTTGAGGGAAGGCATGGAGCAACAAGGAAGCCTCAATGGGGAGGAGATTTGAGATGAGCCTTACCTGATGGAACTTGATTCAGACCCTTGTTACTCAAAGTGTGGTCTAAAGATCGGCAGTATTGACACCACCTGTGAACTTGTTAGCAATGCAGAATCTTGGGCTCACTCCACAGTTGCTAAGTGAAAACCTGCACTTTAAAGATAATCCCAGGGAATTTCTATGGACATTTAAGTTTAGGTCACACTGCAGGTTTCTTGTCAGTGTGGCATTATTAAGTGTATGCTGAGCTAGTGGAAATAGAGACTGGATTGGGGACTATCATCATATTAGAAGTAGTGAGGGCCTGGACTTGGGAAACAAGGAGTAAGGGAAATGCAATTATATTTTTTTATCATCTGAATGGATAAGAAAATGTGGTGTATATACATTAAATGAAATATTACCCACCCATAAAAAGGATGGGAATCCTGCCATTTGCAACAATATGAACGGATCTTGAAAGCATTATGCTTAAATGAAATAAATCAGACTGAGAAATACAAATATGTGGAATCTAAAAAATACCAAATTTAGACAGAGAGTAGATTGGTGGTTGCCAGGGGCAGGAGATGAGGGAAATTGGTGAAGGTGGTCAAAGGGTACAAGCTTCCAGTTATAAGATAAATAAGTTTTGGGGATCTAATGTACAGCACAGTAACTATAGTTAACAATACTATTTTGTATACTTGAAATCTGCTAACAGAATAGATCTTAAAAGTTAGAGGTACCTGTGTTTTAATTCCAAGCTTTACCACTTCTTAATTGTGTGAAATTTTACATCAGATTATTTAACCTGTCCAGCCAGGGTGACTCAGTGGTTGAGCTTTGACCTATGACCCAGGAGGTCATTGTTCGATTCCTGGTCAGGGCACATGCCTGGGTTGTGGGCTTGATTCCCATTGTGGAGTGTGCAAGAGGCAACTGATCATTGATTCTCTCTCATCATTTATGTTTCTCTCACTCACTCTTGCTTCCTCCCTGAAATCAATAAAAAATTATTTTTTAAAAATAAAATTATTTAACCTCACTGAGCCTTTTTAAAAAATCTGTAAAATGTGTGTGTGTCGGGCGGGGGTGGGGGGGTGGTGCTATATGACCTCAGAGGGCCCTTGTAAAAAGATTCAGCAAGGTAACACTTATAGTATTTAGCAGTCTCTGGTATAAAGACAATGACATCCATTAATAATAATTTTGATAACCATAATAGGCTATCTTTGAGAAAGATTCAAAAGGAACAAAAGAAATATTGAGTGTCTATAGAGCCCCAACATTATGTTGTGTACAGACCTATAACAACCTGCAAGATAGGGAATTTCATCCTCATTTTAAACTAGCACTTGGATATTACATTTTTAAAATATAGGTAACCCCTGTGGGTTGTCAGAGGTCCCTTCAGAAGGAGATTCCTGTAATTGTTATTATCATTGTTACTGTTATTATTAGGGTACTCTCAAACGAGCTTTACTCCCTCTTGGAGTGGAACCTAACATGGGGTGGAGGCAGGGAGTTGCTAAAACCACTGCTGTGTATGCTGAGTTCAGTAATATGTACTGCTACTGATCCAATCTCATTTCCCATATCTCCATTATTCTCATTAAAATTTCTGCGGATGAATCATCTATTTTCTAACTTACCTCTCTCTTACACCTGCAGAATTTGTGGTGAAGAGAACCCCTAGTCTGGCTGCCCCCCACCAAATGATAGCACAAGAGGTAGGGGTAGCCTCAGATTTAAGTCACCTGAAGCATGTCTGGGGGCAGGGAATCCGGAAAGCAGGAGAGTGGTTATGGATCTGCCCCAAGGCGTGAGGGCCCCAAGCTGGGGATACCGGACTCCGAGACTAGGCAAGAGTCCACTAAATCGGTGGCTCTCTGTGCCCCCACCCTTGACCAGATCAGGATGCCAACACTCCCCAAGTTTCAACTCAAGAGGTCTCCCAGGCTTCGTGTGCCCCAGCCTTGCACGCCTGCCTGCAACGTGGCCGCGTCTGGGACGTCCTCTTACTCCCAGAGTCACCCAAACTCTTCCATTCTTTGTCCAGGCCGAGCTGTGTTCCAGGTGCCCCAGTCCCTGGGTTCTCCCCTCCGCGTGTCTGGAGAGTCTCCACCCTCTCAGGCTCCAGCAACCCCAGGCAAACCCCTTCCCTCAGAGTCTTAGCTCTTCTGACACCGCCCGGCTATGGGGCGGGGGCAGGGCCAGTGGTGGAACCGCCCCCAACCGCCTCCCGGGCCAGCCCAGCCGAGCGGGCGGGTAGCTGGGGCGCCTCCACCTCCTCTTCCTAAAGCGGCGAGGCGCAGACGAGCGGCATCACTGGAGCCCAGGTCCCAGCCACCGCCACACACGGCGCCCCGAATTAAGGAGTAGGAGCACCAGCAGAGGCGGCGGCAACAGCGGCCGGGGGGCGCCACAAAGGTAGACTGAGTCCCAGGGAGTCCCGCCGCGAAATGCCCACCTCCCAGCCCGTGGCCGCGCGCCACTAGCCCAGTAACCCCACTTCTGTGTGTCCTTCCAGGCCCGGGTCGAAAAGCCTGGGAGGGCCGCAGAGCTACCCCTGGAGGAGGAGCCAGTCCCAGCCCAAGGCGCCACCAGCACAGAAGCCGTGCGGAGCAGCAGTCGCTTTCATGGCCCACTCACCGGTGGCTGTCCGAGTGCCCGGGATGCAGGTGAGGAAGCCCAGGCCGCCCCCGGCACCCACGTGACTGCCTGGGCGCGCTCCGCTTTGGGCACTGGCCTTGAGGCGGCCCCAGGACTCCCCTGAAGGCAGGGCCGGCGCTCTGGCCAGGTGACCTGGGAATTGGGCTCTAAGTCTTTTCTGGTGTTCAGGCTCGGCGGTGCACTGTGCTGGGAAGGCGGGGAAGGACTGGGGCGCTCGTCGATGTCGGGATGGGGGTCGGTTATAAAAATAGGCCAGAGTGAGACACCTGCGCCTGCTGAGGGTGGTACCCTTGGGCACTGGAGAAGGGAGAACTTAACTTGGGAAAGACGGAGGCGCCTCCGAATCTGTGGGATAAAACGCAAGTTGTGCCTACTCCTCCCCTTCCCCCCCCCCCAACACATACAAGTTGGGGCGGAGCAAGACTAGGGGGTGTTGTTGGCAGCGACATTGAATTGGGCTCTTCCTGTGTGCATAGAGTGAAGAGCGAGGTGACTTCGTTTCCCTTTTTGGTGCAGCTTACGGGCGAAGTTGTATCTCGCTCCCCCACCTGGCCCAACCCATAGTTCCGTGTGAGAAATGCAGGATCCCATATCAGAGTCACCTAGGAGATGACTCTCTAGCCCCCTCCTCTGCCTTTCCCACAAGATGACTGTTGCATGTGGTTAAAGGAAGCTTTTTGTACTGGATAAGGGACTGTTGCATGGGACTCAACTTCTTACTGGAGATCTACTCAGCCCCCTTATTATATTTTCATTTTATTAAAGAAGAAGTAGCTATATCCATACTTTTTATGCTATTACTGTTTTTAATCAGTGCATTTCAAGCTATCTACTAAATGTTATCCAAGTCTACTAACTTTTAAGCATTCACGTTTTATTTTTTCCTTTGTCACATAGCCTAAACAACCTACTTATATAGAGAGACCAGAAACACTAAAGCCTCAGTCTCTCATTATCTTCTAAAAATGTGAAAGCAAACTTTTTCCAAGTTCAAAAATTTTTTTCATTAGTAAATAGCTTATATTTCATTAGGGCCTCAATGTACTGCTAATTGATGCATGAAAATCATCTTTTTTTTTTTTTTAAAGCAATCGGTCACATTTTATACACGGTCACAAAAAAGTTACTTTTAAGATACTCCCCCCCAAAAAAAATGACTGTTTGTGTTAGACATATATCTAATCTAAGGGCTCCAGTGTGTCCTAAGCACCAGGCCATTTAGCTGAATAAACTATAGAGCAAGTCTAAGTTGAGTCCCAGGAAGTCTGTGTGTATTTAATGAAAATGAGAGGAAGAAAAAGGGGAAAATAAGAAATATTAGGGCTTCTAAAAAGGTTAATCCATTCAATCTTTACAAAATGCCCCCCATTTTTTTTTCTTTTCAGGACACCCCCTCATCCCTCCCGCTTTCCCCCATGGGCCCTGCCCCACACCCCATTCATTCAGTTCTGCCTTTGATTGTATTAAGGGAATTAGTAGTTTGCAACACTACAGTTTTGCTCTGTCTGATGTGGAAGAAAGTGTGAAGATTTTCTCACAGTACCCTTCTTTCCACTATGTGGAGAGAAGATCTTTACAGAGGTAAAGTTTGTCTCCGAGGGTTTCCAAGCCTTTCTCTCCATTGTGTGCTGGAGAGTCTGCTTGTATTTGTCACCAGAGTGAGTGCCTCCCCTTCACCAAGTTTGTGATTATGAAAAACTCAGTGTGCTGGAAAAATCTGTGTACTAAGGAGAAAATAGTTTCTGGGGTTTTTTCATTTGTCTTGACTTTATTTGATTTATATGGTTTCTGGTCCTTATTTGATTTGTCTTTATTTGATTTATATGGTTTAGGAACTGCTTGCTGTTCAGTATTTCTTACTGCTCCCAGCTTTGTTGAATTATCTGAGTTCCCTATCTCTGGAATTTCTAAATGTTAATTAAAATGGTTTAGACTGTGAATCATGTATTTTAAATGACAAATTCTATCTTTCACTTTATGCCTTCCCAAAGTTGTGATTACTTTGTTCAACTAATTTGGAGAGTGCAATCATCTCAATATTAGCAAAGAAGAGAGAAATATTTTTTGTCACTTTCTCTGTCTTAATAAAAATGGTAAAGTCTTAACTTCTTATTTCCATTTTCTAGTATAGGTGGTTTTTAAGCATTTGGTGCAACACAAATGTTTTCCACAGTTAAAATTGTACAGTACTCTAAAAATAAATTTGACGGCGTGCAGTGTGGCTTGAGCCGAGATTTCTTTTACTATTATTTTGTTCAAAAATATTGCAGATGAGATGCAGAAATATATCATGAGCTTTTGAAATTCCCCTAGAGTTTTGTTAAAGAGTTAGGAGTAACTTTTAGACCTTTAGACTAGTAAGAAAACTTGGATTAGCCATGTGTTCTTGAAATTAATGTATAGTAAGTATTTCCACAAATCAGGATGAAGTGGTCGCCTGGCCTATAACTTTTTAACAGTTTATTTTAGAGAATTATGAAGATTGATGGGAAAAATGATTTTTCCAGAAATAAAAACAAAATTACTTTATCCACAGTGTTTTTCTCCCCCTCACCCCCCGCCCCAGGAGAGATGTGAAGTAGAAGCTGAGCTACCTGTTCTATCACTTAAGACTTCCAGCATTCCTGACTTTCAAACAAAGAAATTTCTGTTGCGACTAGTTTAAAATAGAAAAGAAACTTGGAGTGACGAAAGAAAACCCAGGATTTGGTCCAGTTTAAACTCTTCCTTATGAATTAGTTATTCAAACTCATTGTTGATATTTCTTAATATTGTGGTAATGAACATTTTTGCCACATTACACCAAAGTCGAGGATATGAATTTTTTGTATTTAATTTGTGCTTTACTTCTTTAGTATATAACTAAAGGAATTTTCCATGCCAGGAGCTAAACTCTTGAAAAATATTTAAAGCACAGATTTTTTATAGCACAACTTTTAAAAAAACATGAACCAATAAACCCGTTTCTTTCCACTGAAATATTTACTCTTTAATGATTTAAAACATGTTTTTTTCTTTGAAGTTTTTAGTTATAAATCATACTTAAGTTTAAGTTATTTCCCCTTAGAACCTGCATTGGTATTTCTAAAGATAAGTATTCTACACTGGTTGTTAAATATTTTATAAAATGTAAGTAGGAGAATAAAGTTAAATGCTGAATTGGAGTACTGTTATGTTGTGTTTATGTTATTTCTCTTGTGAAATAATTTTTAAGTTTTTGCTAAAGAATTTAAAAATTAACTTTCATGTATCTTTAAATGGGACCAAGTTGGTACTATTTTTGAATGGCTTGAGCTTTGAGGTTTGAGATGGAAATGATGTTTAAGGATTAATGAACACTTTATTGAAGGCTTCTAAGAGGTAGAAAACATTGGCTTGCATTGGTGAACTTAGTTACTGGGTTCTGGGAAGGGTACAGAAGTATATATACTAAATGCTCACTACCTTTGAAAATCTTAAAATGTTGTCAGGGAGTTAAATCTAACACATGAAATATCAACTATTGCAAAATATGTGATACATACTCTATAATAAAATTTTCTGAGTGGAAGAGTTGAAGATTTACAGATGATAAACTGACCCCAAAGGATTGTTGTTAGGATCTTTATTGGGGAAAGCATTTCTAAGCAGAGAAAAAATCTGAGAAAATGCTTGTAGACAGGGAAGGGCACACCTGCCAAGTATGTGTGTGCACACAATCTTTGAGAGTGGGATAAAATCACTTGGACTATGATGAAGAATTCCTCTAGAGAAATAATAGAAGGCAAAATTGGAAAAATTTATTAGGTCCAGATTATAATGGTTCTTGAATTCTAAGGAAGGATTTTGGCCTTTGGACTAGCCATTATACATTTCTGAATAAGGGAAATGCAATGAACAAAGTTATATATAGGAAGAGCAACCTCAACATTGGATGAATGGATGACCTGGAGAATTGAGAGACTTGAGGCCATTTGATCTACTGAGGCTATTTCAGTGGGGCAATGTCTGTCCAGATGCAATGGACCTTGCATTACCTGCCTTCCATATGCCTAATACTATGAAGAAAAAATATATGATTACCAGATTTAATAATTAGCCAGTTAAAGAAAGAGGAATATAAGCTTTTGTGGTGTCTAATATGGGGAACTGGGAGAATTATGATATATCTTAAATAATTGGAAAGTCACGGAGAAGAGCCAGATCTAATAGGAAGTTAGTGATTTCTGTTTAAGGGGAAATATCTTCAATTTAAGTATGGTTTATAACTGAAAACTTCAAAGAAAAACATGTCTTACATCATAAAAGAGTAAATATTTGAGTGGAAAGAAATAGGTTCGTTGCTTTACTTTTTAGTTTCTGTTAGGTTTGAGGTAACAATGGGATGACAAAGTTAAAATATAGAACACATCTATTTATCTTGACTGTGGTGATGGTTTCACACATGCATGCTTATGTCCAAACTCATCAAATTGTATACATTAAATTTATACATTTTTGTATATCAATATGCCTCAAGGTGTTTTCAAAAAATGTTCAGCAAATACTTGAAAATGTAGGTTTGATGCTTTAGTCATTTATCACACATTTACTAAGCATTTGCTATATGCCAGTCTCTTTTATTTATATATATATTATTGATTTTTTTACAGAGAGGAAGGGAGAGAGATAGTTAGGAACATCGATGAGAGAGAAACATCGATCAGCTGCCTCCTGTACATCTCCTACTGGGGATGTGCCCGCAACCCAGGTACATGCCCTTGACCGGAATCGAACCTGGGACCCTTCAGTCCGCAGGCCGACGCTCTGTCCACTGAGCCAAACCGGTTTCGGCCAGTCTCTTTTCTTGAAACTGAAGAATATGAGCCACCAAGGAGGGAGAGGGTCATAATGACAGAGAGAATGTTTAAGTGAGGGCACTCATGAGATAGGAAGTATAGGTGAAGGATCAGCTTGTAAGGAAAGGACCAGTGACTTTAAGGTGCATGGGAGGAAGAGAAAATGTGTCAGGATCCAGAGGGAGTTAACTGAGGGGAATTCCTTAACTTTCACTCTCATCATGAAACCTAAATTGGAGAAAAGGATTTTGGTTTGATGCCAGAATCTAGTATGTGAAGTTCTAACCTCCCTTGTACCTTCCGAAGGTAATAATCAGTTTTGCAATTTGAGGTAAAAGTGGAAAGCATTGCCTTGCATTGATTAAACTCAAACCATTGTCCTAGTTGGTGAGTGGTTGATACAGAGATGTTGAATATGGTAATGATAATGGCAGAAGATCATCTGGGACAGGATAATTCAAGACAACTGTTAGCTGGGAAAGTTGGGGGTGGTTAGAAAGTATGGTGTCCGGGGGCTAGAGGCTATAGGAAGAGTAAACAGTAATTAGGTGTGGTATGACATGTGCCTTGAACACTAATCAGGGTCTAGAAATGGCACTTGACAACAAAGGTCCATCATCTACCTCCCTTGCTTGAGTCATAAAAAATGAGAGAATATTATTTAGAAGGTGTTTGAGAAACATTGAGCATTGTGATACTGTGTTTTTTTATTCTGGCTTTCATTTATTTAATGACCTTGAACAAATTATTTATGAAATGAGGAATAATAAAAGCTAAATTTCCTTTGCCTCAAAGAAATGTTATTAAGATGTATTAACTATCATTTGTAGGATATATTTTAAGCTCCTTTATAAAATTTATGATGTATATGGACAGTTAATCCTGCCAAGCAATGTTTTCATGTCATTATTTTATCTATCCTTTGTGCGATAACCCACATTTTTTGAAATCCAGTACCCCTCCATACACATACACATGCCATTACCACCACCAGGCCCCAAATCCTCTGCTCAACTTTCCAGACTTTCTGTTATCTAGCTCCTTGCTACAGATATAAACTTAGTTATCACTACTTTTCAATAAGAAATCCCTTTTTGCCCTAGCTGCTTTGGCTCAGTGGATAAAGAGTTGGCCTGCAGACTGAAGGGTCCCGGGTTCGATTCCGGTCAAGGGCACATGCCCAGGTTGTGGGCTTGATCCCTGGTGGGGGCCGTGCAGGAGGCAGCCAATCAATGATTCTCTCTCATCATTGGTGTTTCTTTCTCTCCCTCTCCCTCTCTAAAATCAATAAAAAATATATTTAAAAAAAAGGAAAAAAAAATCCATTTTGTTATACTATGCCAGTTACAGTTTAGTAATCACTGACGGACCAAATCCTACCTGATATTCAGGGTCTCCATCTTACTTTCTCCATGAACTTTCTCTGAATGTTCCAGGCTACTGAAATCTCTCCCATTTCCAAGCACCTATTTTATCTATTGATAGTAGTCGACAACTCAGTCCTTGATTTATATGCTGCCTTAGATTTTGTCTAATTATATATGTTATACTTGTCTTCCAAACTAGGTTGTAAATTTCTTAAAGGCAAGGACTATTAGGTATGAATTATATGTAAAAGTGTTGGCTGAGTGCAGTATAGATTAGACTTTTCTAACTTTTTTCCATTCTGTTTCTTTAAGTATATATATTGTGTGATGTTTAAATTATTGTAGTTCATAAAGACTCGTCTATATATACACAATGTCGATTTTTTCACCTTATTGAAATGATTTTTATGTATTATATTTAAGAAAATATACTTGTAAATAATCAGCTATTCACACAAAAGCTCTCATTCCCTTACCTTCCAAGGCCTTTGAGGGAATAAGGAGCCTCATTGCTTTCTGTAACTAGGGCTGATTCCAGACAAATTTGTGTCTTTGGGAGAAAAAGGACCTCTTGTACCTTCCCTCTGTTTCCACCCCTCCGAAACAAACAAATAAAAAAAGAAACTACGTTTCTCTCTCAGCTGTCACATTAGAAAAGTTTGATAAATTTCATTCATAGTAAGGTGTTTTTGATTAATGACTTAGTGTATGACTTCTCCCATGGATGTTCATATTTTACAGGGAATAGTGCCTTTAAAAAAGGAAATCTAATAGTAAATTTTGGACAGCTTAATGATCATTTTTGACTGAATGATGTCTTTTGAAAGAGTGGTAGTTTTACTCGTTTTAATTGTTGCTAGAAAAATGGGATTAGGAGAACAAAAATTAACACCAATATTGTGATGCAACAAACTCCTTTTCATTTTTCATCACTAAGTCCCAAAGACTTTCTACCACAGGAACATATAAAACAACGTGTCTCTGGAGGAATGCCATGTGGTAACTCATTTTTAAAAGAACAAAAAATCAATAAAATATACTCAAATGACATTTTGACTCCATCTGAAGTACATCGCTCATATGGTTGCCTGCCATTTTAGACTAAGGTGTTATATGGTAGGGACAACATCTTTGAATTAATGCTTATAGAAATCAAACATTTTCAAAAGATATCGACTAATTCCTCTCAACAATACTATGAAATAGGAAGAGTTATCCAATAGGAAAAGGCCTTCAAATGTGGATTTAAAAACAAAATAGCAAATTGCTGGCCAACTCTAACCACCATTCTCTTTGTTGCCCCTTCCTAAAATTTCATATAATTGAGGAATTATATGATTATATGTGGATCACCTGACTTGCACATTCAGAGAAACTAGGAAACCTAGTACAAAGGAGATCCGATCTTCTCTATTCCTGCCTGTCTCTCCCCACCACTTCTCACTAGCATTTACCTCACTGGAGATAGAGGTACCCTCCCTCTCAACCTTTTCTGGACTTGTTCCAGCATTTTCCTGACAGAATCCCACTGGGCTTTCCTTTCCTTCATTTATCATATGGTCATGGATTAGAATGATCCATGTTCTAAAATGGCAGATTAGCCAATTGGTCTGACATAGCTCTGGATATTCTAGCAAAATGAGAACAAAATTATGGTTCATACTTCTTTTGGACTAGAGTAAGCAAAATCGTAGACAGCTCAGGTGAAAGAGTTGAAAATATTCTAATTTTATATTTAGGTGTCCACTTCTTTCTGGTCAAGTAACTTAAAAAGTGTGCTGTTAAGGAAATCAAAAAAGAAATATGTTTTTGTCTTTTTCTTATGAAAAATGTTTACAGAAAAACTTTTCAACCTTTCTTTGTGATACTTGTACAGAGATTGTGTTCTTAGTGATTTTTTTCCAAGCCCCTTTCATCTGTTTAAAAAAAGTAAGGAAAATAAATATGTAAAACTCTATTAGTTTAAAATGCAAAGGACTAAAAAAGAATAGGGATTCAAATCCACCATCATTGGATTTTTCAATTTGTTTATTACAGAACAATAGAGTGTGTTGCTGGAGAATAACAGTTGCTTTGAATTATAGAAACAGCTTACCACTATCATCTTAATGAAGTTTTCCTGGATAAGAAATCCATATCACACTAGATGTGTTAGGGAATTTCTAAGCACACTAGTGAATTACTCTACCAGGTTTCAAGAGTGCCTAGTAACACAATACTAGTAGTGAATTTTTGGCAGGTGGAAAAAATACTTCAAGGATATCTAGACAATCCAGATTTTTCTTTGAAAATGCATTTTTTGAGTCATGTGGTTAGTGCCTTTTTATCCCCTCCCCCAGCTTTCCATTAAACCATTGGCTTTGAACATATTATTTTGCAGTATATCAAACTGGGATTTAATTTGTTGATGCAGAATAGTATAAATAACACAGCAGTGGGTGATGGGGAAGGGATGAGCAACACAGATAATTAGGTGGGGTATAAGTTGTTATTAATGCAAGAAATTTGGTGGAAGCTGAGCCAATAGTAATCATAGTCATAATTTCTTCCCAAAGCCTCTGCCTCATGATTATGTCTGACCGCTATAGCTAGGAAAGTTTCTCAACTCTCTGGTCTCAATTTCCTGATGCCAGCCTTAACTTTAAGCAGAAGCACAAAATAAACCAATCAGCAAACCATGCACATATGCTACTAAGTATGGTGATAGAAAATACAACTTTGACCTCTGTGGTTAAGGAGGGTATAGTCAGTGTGTCTGGCAGCTTCAGGGAAAGACGCATATTTCAAATGTATGCTTTTTAAATGATACTGACCTAATGGGAAGGACAGTTAGCAAACTCATTAATTAGGATCCTGTTTGCTTCTATAGTTTTAGTTCAAATTCCTTTGTTTCAATTTAACTCTGAGCCTTCCCATATGCCTGTCAGTAAGTAATAATAAATTGACTTTCCCACGTTGGACCCTGGTGATCCAGGTTTAGTGTTTTTCATGCTTAGTCTGCATGAAATAATGGTGTAATTTAAACTAGAAAAGTATTTGCAGCAAAATTTGGAAGGTCTACTTTGTATCGAATGAGGTGCTCAATGTCTATCTTTGAGATAATGGGTAGGGTCCCAAGGCCTGGCCTGTGATCAGGGCCAATCGGGGCCTTCTGGCTGCTGGCCGGGGTCTCCCTCCCCTGGCTGCTGGCCACTGGCTGGGACCTTCCTTCGTTCCACACCACCCCCTGGTAGTCAGCGCAGGTCATAGTGAGTGATCGAACTCCCAGTCGAACTCCTGAGGGGATATTTTGCATATTAGCCTTTTATATATAGATAGATTATATATATAGAGATTGGAGAAACTAGACATGGGTACATATAGAAATCTAAGAACACAGAGCAATAGTGATGAATTCCAAATAGGATAGAAACTGCCATAGAAGCATTCCAAGGAAGACTGGACTAAGGAAAATAACTCTCATTTACGGAGTACCTTTCTGCTAGGTACTCATGCTTTATACCACTGCACCACATTGCTTCTAGGCAGGTCAGCCTTCAACAGACCCTTAAAGGGGAATGCAAGATAGATAAGAGAAAAGGACAAAGAAGCACACACAAGGTTCTTTCTATAACAGAAGTTTGAGGTAGGTGCTTATTGCCATGAACTGATAGGACCAAATTATAAAAGGCCTTGAATTCCAGACAGTTTATTTAATCCTGTCTACAACAAGGAGTTTTTCAGCAAGAAAGTAAACTTATGAGATCAATTTTTTTGTTTTTTTGTGTGTTTGTTTGTTTTTGGAGATTGCATTAGGCTTCCAACCCAACAGGCTAGGTTAGAGAAGTGGAAGGCTATATATATTATGCAAATATTGTAATGGCTCAGGCTGTAGAAATAAGGATTTTAATGTGGAGCAGTGATGGACAAACTTGAGCATACACAATTACCATCTAGAGCAGCGGTTCTCAACCTGTGGGTCGCAACCCCTTTCGGGGTCGAACAACCCTTTCACCGGGGTCGCCTAAGACCATTGGAAAACACATATATAATTACATATTGTTTCTGTGATTAATCACTATGCTTTAATTATGTTCAATTTGTAACAATGAAATTGGGGGTTACCACAACATGAGGAACTGTATTAAAGGGTTGCGGCATTAGGAAGGTTGAGAACCACTGACCTAGAGGGTTTGTTAAAACAAAGATTGCCAGGCCCCAGATCTAGAATTTCTGATTCAGTAGGTTTGAAGTGGGGTCTTGAATTTGCATATCTTATGAGTTCCCAGATGTTCTGCTGGTCTGAGGATCACTCTGAGCACCACTCAAGGAAGACTAACAGACCTTGGTGACTAATTCGATATGGAAAGGGGAGAAATTTGATGGGAGAGTAAAGACTCAAAGATATGGCTGAGTTTGAAAGACAATTGGTTCATTTTTAGAAATGTTGACTTTTAAGTGCCACACATCCCAGCAGAAGTAATTAGTTACAGGTTTGTTCAAGAGTGAAGATCGATATTGGAGGTGCTGCATGGGAATAGATAGATGAAATTGTGAGAAATAAAAATAACATGATTTCTGCTCTAGCTGGTGTTTCTTAGTGGCTAAAATATTGGCACTCCCTTCCACTCTCTTTAAAATAAATAGATAAACAAATCCTATATAATAAAAGCCTAATATGTAAATTGACTGAACAGTAGAAAACAGGCAGAACAATGGGTTGCTAGATGCACACTGACCACCAGGGGGCAGAAGCTCAATGGAGGAGCTGCCCCCCTGCCTGCAGGCCCCAGGCCAGCCAAGGTGGGTGCTAGCAGGGGCCCCTCAGTTACCCCACTGATTTCTCCACAGATCGGCACTGATCACTGGCCAGGCTAGGGACCCTACCCATGCACGAATTTCATGCACCGGGCCTCTAGTAAATAAATAACATAACATAACGTGCTTTCCAATTATCATTCTAAGAGGCCAAGCTCAACATTGTGTTAAATTCTACAACTTCCAAAATCTCGCTCACCCATCAACTTCTGTTTCTTTGATCCAGGTAGGTTTGAACACTTAGTAAATGCTCATATCTTCAAATGAAAACAGTTTTATTAAGAACATGAAATCTATTTGTGCTTAGAGTTATAAAAATGCAATTTGGCTAATATAAAATAAAATGCCAGTATCCTATATGCCAGTAAATGGCAATATTTCCCCCCAAGCATAGACATTTTTAAGACTTTTTTTCCCAATTTTGATATATCGCCAATTTTTATTATTTATAATTCCTTTTCTTCATGCTGTTATTACTCGCCTCTCCCCCCTCCAAGTCCTGGACTTAATAACCCTGGACTGCTATTATGTGAAAACTACCCATTCACAGTAAAAACTTTGGAAAGTTGTGTTTACATATGTAAATTCCTGGAGAGGAGAGGAAGTTACTTCTGAACCATTAGGAAATATCAAGTCACTTCCTAAATGACCTTTTTGACTCCAGCTTCAGCTCTCTAAAATATTCTCCATATTATCAGATTAATGAATTACTGTTTTCCAACAGGTACCATGTAGAAGAGCTCAGAGCTTAGTTGAAACAAAGGATTAGGACTGAAAATGACAAAAGCAAATAGGGCCTACTTAATGAGTTTGCCAACACCAAACAATGTGAACAAACTTGATTACCCACTTCATTCATCAGTCTTGGGCCTAAATCACTTTCAATTTCTAAAATGAACACACAACCAATAAAAACAAAATTAACCCTGATAATCAAAGGTTTGCCACCAATGAGGATGCTCAAAAACATGTGCAGAAATGTACCTCTAGATTTTAAAGGATGTTTAATTATCATTAGAATAAATCCCTTGAGTCCCTAAGAGACTTTAGGGAATACAATTTGTTTGGGTGTAAAAATTCTGATATGTTTATTTTATATCTCTCACCGCTTATGTGGTAGCTGTCTGTTTTCCAGGATACATAATTACTGTTGTGACCCTTTTTTTTTTTCATTATTCTGAGTGGTAGATTAAGTTTTTGTGGGAGAAAATTGATGGGGGTGTATATATATGCATACAAAATGTCCAGTTGACCCTTGAACAACATGGGAGTTAGGAGAACTGAATCCTGGTCAGTCAAAAGTCTGGGTATAACTATTGACACCCAAAAAACCTAACTTCAATCATCCCTTGGTATTTGTGAGGGATTGTTTCCAGAACCTCTGATGCAGATACTCAAATCCTCAGATGCTCAGGTCTCTTATATAAAATGGTGTAGAGCAGTGCATATAGAATGCATATAGTCAGCCCTTCACATCCGAAGATTCCCAACTGTGGATGGAAAATACTGTTTTGCATCATCTGTAGGTTGATTCCATGGATACAGAGGGCAGAGTGTATATTTATTAAAGAATATACATATAAATGCATCAGCACAGTTTTAACTAGTGTTCAAGAGTCAACTGTATATTGTGCATGAAATATATTTTATGTCTGAAGACACTTTTAATCTAATCAAGAAAATAAGGCTCAACATTTGCCTATAGAGTTTTTAATCAACTCTATCAATTTTAGACATAATTTTTTAGTAGAAAAGTGAATTATAGTAATAAAAATGGGTAAAAGATAAGATGATCACTAAGTTAAAGAAGCAGAAAATTACAGTTTGACAATGTCATTTAAGAAGGTCTTTATATAACAAGAATTCAGTAAAAATTATGTACTCAGTAAAAATTATGGTATCCATGGATTTGCTAAATATATTTTAATAGATAGAAAGTATATAGGATTCTTTACCCTTTTTAGGAATATTTATTCCAATGTAAATACACATATTTATATGTACCTCGGTCTAAATATATAATAGGGTTATCAGGGTTTTATACATGTTGCATTTTTATCATGGCTAGTTCTTTCTGACTTTAATATATAAATTGTTATTCTTGAAAAAGTTGGACTCACATCAGTCTTACTCTATACAGGATGCAGATAATGGGAAATTACTTTTAATAAAACTGAATAACACTGTTGAGCTCTTTTAGTGAATTAGAATTTAATTGAACATTACATAGAATTATATTTTTCAAGATTCTCAATTTTCTGCTTAATTTATCCCATATAGTAGCCTTACAGAATATCATCACATCAAAGGAACTGTTTTTGATACATATAAACCAGTTTACCTGTTAGTATAATCAGTGGTATATGGGTATTATACAAATGACTCATAGTTAACGGAAACTTGTGATCATTGTCTAAGCTCTTATTTTAAAGCTAATATTGTCATAGGTATGTTATACTGTTTATTCTAAGGTGATAGAGAATGGGAGGGATGGGGAATTAAATTCTCCTACAGTGACGAAATCTTGTATCCAGAAAGCTGTTTTAAAAAAACACAAAACCTATTTCTTTATGAAAAAAAATGGTGACTGTCACTGAAAGATCTTTTTTTACTGTGTCACAGGCTTCCCAAAGGACACATAAAATGAAAACGTGGGGTTTGAGTAGTTAAACAATGAGTCAATTTTGAGGTTTTCGCATAGGTGACACCTCCATGGTCATCTTTTTGGACTGTGATTTCTGGTAATAGCAAGTGAAAAAAACTATTCCTGCTGTTGCTATGGATCTTCTATCTGGTGAGGTTTAGGCATCATTTTGGAGGCTGCAGTGTAAACCCTGCTTAGGGAAGGTAGAATTTCATGATACCAGAGGATTACTGCTGCCTCATGAGCAAACAGAAAATGTAGGTGAGGGAAAAGGTGTTGGACTCTGGAAGAAGAGAAAGACAGTATTTCCAAGGAAGGAGAAAAGTAGTATTTTGCTTTAAAGGTTTGAGAATTCTATTTTTTTTAGAATGGGAAATTTCTCTACTTTCTGCAGAGAGGAGAAAAAGCTAACAGAAAAGGAAATTGGGGAGGTAATAGTAATTTCTTTCTTCTTATGACTTCTGTGATAAGAATTATGTGTACATAATTGCTTTGTTATGGCAAGAAATGTCTGTAAAGAGTATATTTGGTTGAGAGAAAGCTTGTGAAAGACCAGGGGAAAGAGCTGACATCATAGGAATGGTGATTTCAGCTGCTTTTCTGTTTAAGATGTGCAATTTTGGTGGCATGTGTACAGGGCCAATAAATTGTTTCTAGATACTTGGAGTTATTTTGGGTGGCCTTTTTTTTTCTCTGTAAGCAAAAGGAATACTTTCCATTAACAAGGAAAAGTGCCTGATTATCACTGGATTACATTTGGCTAATTTAGACTGTTATTGGGGGAGGGAGGTTAAAGGGAAGAAATTGTTCTTCCATATGACTGGACTTATTATTATTGTTACTTTTCCAATAGGTTCTAGCCTTAAAATTCTTTCTCAGGAAATGATTAAAACAGTTCTTTGGAGCCATCAATGCTGAGTAGTATCTCAGATTTACTTTAAAATAAGTTTGCTTAGTGACTTTTTAGCACTATTTGATTTATGTCTTGGCTGAGAGAGGAGTTCTAAGTGGTATGCTGTCCAGTTACTTTTTTCTAATAACACTTATGGATACTAAATACTGTATTAATTCTGTTGTTGGCTTTTGACTTTCCAGTAATTTAAAAGATATCAATGTCTTCAGACTTAAAAAACAAGCATTGTTTTCTGCTCAGGGATTACAGCCCCCTGCCCACATTCCAAGATAGAGATAGCTCGCTCCTGTTGTCCATTCATAAGCCTGGGTTCTTTGGGAGGGTCAACTTATATAACTTAAAAGTATTTTAATTTGATTACTCTTTTGTGTACCTTTTATTACAGTATGCCATGCAGTTATAATGTTTGATTCTGAATGAAAGATGAAGCACAGTTTTGGACAATTTTTAAAAACTCCTGTAACTGAAAAGATGATCTGTATATTGTGAAAGAATAATCTTATTTAATATGGCCAAGTGGTTCCAGAACTTGATAATTTAATTATTTTTCCTGGTAGGCCACTAAATTGTTTTCTCCTGACTACTAGAATGCAGAATGAAGTGTGTTTTGTTGCTCTATACCAGTGGTCGGCAAACTGCGGCCCCTTGAGTGTGGCTCTTCCACAAAATACCATGTGCAGGCGCGCACGTACAGTGCGATTGAAACTTCGTGGCCACACTCAAGGGGCCAAAAAGCCGCATGTGGCTCGCGAGCCGCAGTTTGCTGACCACTACTATACTATGAAATAATGCCTGCATACATCTCCTCAAATGTAAAGTGAGGAGATTGTTTAGCTAACCTTTAAACTCTAAAACTAAGCCTTGAGTATTCCTCTAAGGCAGTGGTTCTCAACCTTCCTAATGCTGCGACCCTTTAATACAGTTCCTCATGTTGTGGTGACCCCCAACCATAAAATTATTTTCATTGCTACTTCATAACTGTAATTTTGCTACTGTTATGAATCATAATGTAAATATCTGATATGCAGGATGTATTTTCATTGTTACAAATTGAACATAATTAAAGCATAGTAATTAACCACAAAAAAATATGTAATTATATATGTTTTCCGATGATCTTAGGCGACCCCTGTGAAAGGGTCATTTGACCCCGAAAGGGTCGCGACCCACAGGTTGGCGACCCACAGGTTGAGAACCGCTGCTCTAAGGAGTCTAAACTAGGCTGGTATTTATAAAAGATAAGGCACACATGACTATATATAAAAGTGATCAGGTATCCATTCCAAGCAAAGTTTGAATTATATGTAATTAATTTTATACTGAGGCAATGAATGTGTAATTACTTTACTACTACATGTAATTAATTTTCTACTAAGAGACAGTAAGGCTATAACATTTGACTTATGCTTTAGACAAAAATGACAGTTCCTTGGAATCTTGGATTTTAACTCTTCCCTAATAAACTTTTGAATGCCTGTATTTTTTTACATAATAATGATCACCTTCCTCCAATAGTATTTTTGGAGCTTTGTTAATTAATGCAACCCTTTCTCAACCACAATTTTCATCTTAACCACAAAACAGAGAAAAGGATTTGATTTAATGTTTCTCAATTCTTTCAAGAAGGGCACAGCTAAGACTATTCCAGATTCACTGAAGATGTTTATATATTATATACAATGGATTCCTTAGAGCACCAGACAGCAAACCATAGCCAAATCCTGCCTACAGCCTGTTTGTGTGTAGCCTATAAGCTAAATATAGGGTTTTTTTTACATTTTAAAGAGTTGTTTAGAAAGAAGAATATGTGACAGAGACCACAGACTGTAACTGGCCCACAAAGCCCAAGACATTTACTCTGTGGCCCTTTAGAGAAAAAGTTTGCAGATCCCTGTCTTAAGGCATGGAACCTATTGAGAATTGCTGATCTAATGAAAAATGTATATTGGTCCCACTACTGTAATGCTTAATTCAAGGAGAGACTCCAGATTATAGTAAAGAGGTAGATATATTTTTGTTTGTTTTCTAGACATAAATTTTAATGGTTGAATTATATGGAAAGTTGTATTGGTAACTGTAGTGAGTAGTAATTTGTGTGTATGTGTACAGATGCATTTTAACATTTTTTGTAGTTTCTAAAGCAAGAAATAAGACTGGACAAATTTTATGCAGGAATATAAAGGAGGGCATTGATTGCTTTGATCACTATTTTAAATTAAAAGGCCATATCTATTAGAGAAGGACAGTGACTAGAGACTGTTAAGTGTCAGATATAATCACATTTGTTTCCTCCTGGGCTGAATAAGTGTCTTCACCCTACAATTAACATCTCAGGTACCTTGTCAGCAGTAAAGAGAATAGTACTTAATCAAAAATTCATTAAAATTATGAGATCATAATGTGAAATAATCAGGCTCTACCAAATGCCACTTATCTACTTGATTTAGTGGGGAAAGTGCCATCAGCCATAAAATATATATTGGTAAATCAGAAAATTATGAAAGGAGAAAAAGGATAGCAGGTATTTATAATTAGCTACTACTGATTTCCTTTATCTTCATATTCAGTTAATCATGAAGTTCTATCAGTATTCTTCTCTGGAAAATGTCAGACATCATACCTTTTTTAAATCATGCTATTCTGTCCTTTGTCATTGTGTAGAGTCGAGGCAACATGCAGACATGATGCAGCTGCCTGAAATACAGACTTTATTTTTTCAGACTCCTCTAATGAAAGCTTTCAGTGGCTTCCTACTAGCCTGACCAGAAATTCCTAGGAAGGATGAATCAAGCCAGGCTACCGAGGTGGGCAGGAAAGGCATCACTGGCTAGCTGGACTGGCTTTGAGACTAGGTAAAAAGAAGAGAAAGGAAGGGAATGATATTAGCCAAGGCAAGAAAGGACAAAGGGAGTTCTAAGATTGTGTTTTTCAAAATGGTTATGGGTCCTTTTGGGGTGGACAGTGAGGATTTGTTTGCTGAATGGTACTTTCTCTCTGGTCAGGGCTGTGAATGATAGGGTATGTGATTTCCAGTTGTAGATCACAGATCTTTTCGGGTAGCACACTGTTCAAATTATTTTAATTACTTTGCATTGCTCATAATGCTTATTTTGGCTATGGCAATTCAAGAACTAATTAAGGAACTTGGTCATTTGTCTCCATCCTGAGGTTACCTGTTTATCATTGTCCATCCCACCCCTAGTTAGAAATCACTCATTATACAGTCAAAGAAATCCAAGTACCTTATGAGGGTCATTTCCAGTCCTAAAATCCTATGGTCTTTTAAAATTCTTAAACATTATATAGATTCTTTAAAAGAAAAAAATTCAGATTTTGTACCTATATTCACATTTGGTACTAAATGTTGATTATCCTTACAGTTTTGTTAAGTTGATTAGCAAATGAGCAAGGACTATAAATTTCAACTAATAAAGTATATCCTAGCCATAGTTTTGTGGAGAATATATAAACAACCTTATATTCATAATAATATTTGTTAAAAATTAAAAGGTTCGCCCTAGCCGTTTGTCTGAGTGGATAGAGCATCAGCCTGCAAACTGAAAGTCCCGGGTACAATTCCGGTCAAAGGCACATGCCCAGGTTGCGGGCTCGATTCCCAGTAGGGGGCATGCAGGAGGCAGCCAATCAATGATTCTCTCTCATCATTGATGTTTCTATCTCTCTCTCCTTCTCCCTTCCTCTCTGAAATCAATAAAAATATATATATATATTTTTTTAAATATATTTTATTGATTTTTTACAGAGAGGAAGGGAGAGAGATAGAGAGTTAGAAACATCGATGAGCGAGAAACATCGATCAGCTGCCTCCTGCACACCCCCCACTGGGGAAGTGCCCCCAACCCAGGTACATGCCCTTGACCGGAATCGAACCTGGGACCTCTCAGTCCGCAGGCCGACGCTCTATCTACTGAGCCAAACCGGTTTCGGCAATAAAAATATATATTTTTAAAAAAGGTTCAACTCATATTAGTAGACTAGAGGCCCGGTGCACAAAAATTTGTGCACTCGGCGCGGGGGAGGGGTCCCTCAGCCCGGCCTGTGCCCTCTCGCAGTCTGGGACCCCTCGGGAGATAACAACCTGCTGGCTTAGGCCTGCTCCCGGGTGGCAGAGGGCAGGCCTAATCCCTAGGTGCAGCCCCTGGTCAGGCTCAGAGCAGGGGAGTTGGGGCGCCAACCCCTGTCATGCACAGAGCAGGGCGGATTGGGAGGTTGTGATGCCACCCTCAGTCATGCTCAGGGTAGGGCCGATTGGGGGGTTGGGGCACCGCCCCCTGTCACACTCAAGACAGGGTCGATGGGGAGGTTGTGGCGCCACCCCCTGTCACACACAGAGCAGGGCCAATCAGGGGGTTGGGGCACTGCCCTCTATCACCCACAGAGCAGGGCCGATCAGGGGGTTGGGGCACCGCCACCCTCACACTCAGGGCAGGGATGATGGGTAGGTTATGGCTCTACCCCATCACACACAGAGTAGGGCCCGTGGGGTGGGGGGTTGGGGCGCCGCACCCCATCACACACAGAGCTGCAGGGCAATCAGGGGGCTGGGGAGCTCCCCCCTATCAGGCACAGAGCAGGGCCAATCAGGGGGTTGGGGCGCTTTCCCCTGTCAGGAACAGAGCAGGGCCTATAGGGAGGTTGTGGCCCCGCCCCCTGTCACACACAGAGACGCAGGACGATCAGGGGGTTTGGACACTGCCCCCTGTCATGCTGATCCCGGTGCCAGGAGACCTCATGGCTCTGCTGATCCTGGTGCTGGGAAGCATATTACCTTTTTACTTTATAGAATAGAGGCCTGGTGCATGGGTGGGGGCTGGCTGGTTTGCCCTGAAGGGTGTCCTGGATCAGGGTGGGGGTCCCCACTGGGTGCCTGGTCAGCCTGGATGAGGGGATGATGGCTGTTTGCAGCTGGTCACACACCCTTCAGGGTGGGGGTCCCCACTGGGGTGCCTGGCCAGTCTGGGTGAGGGGCTGAGGGCTGTTTTCAGGATGGGACTGAAGCTCCCAACCGCTCCTTTTTTCTTTTTTCTTTTTTTATTCTGGGCCAGCTTTAGCTCTGAGGCTTGGCTCCAGCTCTGAGGCCTCAGCTGCTGAAAGTAGGTATCTGGTTTGTTTAGGTTCTATAATCGAAACTCTGTATCAACTCCAGCTCTGAGATCCCGGCTAGCTGAAAGCAGGTTTCTGGGGTTTTGTTTAGCTTCTATATTTGTTACAATGTTCAAACTGCAGGCTCAGAGGCCGGCAAGGCAGGCGGGGAACGTTGGAGTCCTCCGTCACTGAAGCAAGCAAGCCTCATGTTCAGTTTAAGTTGCCTGGCTGCCCACCGCCATCTTGGCTGGCAGTTAATTTGCATATCGCCCTGATTAGCCAATGGGAAGGGTAGCGGTTGTATGCCAATTACCATGTTTCTCTTTTATTAGATAGGATATCTCATCATTTCAATAACATTTCTTCCTTTATTTGAACATTTAAGTTGTCAAATGTTGCGCTTTGGCAACATGAATAGATTTCAGCAATATTAGCACAGATCATTGGGAGTAAAAACAGGTGAATTTGTACCTTTAGGAATAGGGATTAGGATAGTCACAAGTGCTATTGACAATGAGGTGTAGGGTAGGATGGAGGTCAA
This sequence comes from Myotis nattereri, assembly GCF_964212035.1. NCBI lineage: Eukaryota > Metazoa > Chordata > Mammalia > Chiroptera > Vespertilionidae > Myotis > Myotis nattereri. Next base: position 120,877,676 of record NC_138078.1, read on the forward strand.
TTTGAGAAACTCCAGTTCAGAAAATGCTGGTGAACTTTGAGAGGAGATTAATTTACAACAAAAATAATAGTTATCTAAGCTGGAATTCTTTGGGAAAATGGAAATATGACAATATTTAGTATTCGCCCCCTCCCAATGAACTGATATTCCTTGTGCAAGGGAAAGGGAATAACAATAATAAAATCATCATTAGTGAGAATATTAAAAATCTAGCCCCTGTTGTGTTAATATAACACATTTTTTCAGGTAAGCTTATTTCTCATATATGTTTGGTGCATCATGGTTCTGAGTGCAGAGCTAACTTTTATTCCCATTAGTAGTAGTAGTACTTCTTAGCTTAGGGTTTCAGGTTCAACTATTGCGTGCGCGTGCACACACCCACATATCCCTTTTTACTTGGTTTCTGAGTTAATTCTTGTTTATTATTTTACTGTTTCAAACCTCTTAAAGAAGCATTATTTTTTAACCGTGCACTCATATGCACACATAAACAGACACTCTGATGATATTTTTCACTTTTGAAAAATGAAAAGTAGATTGTTGAAAATATTAGAGACCATTCTTTTAGAATAATCTATAATCTCCTCTTTGCTCCATTATTAGTCTTTGCCAAGATTAAAATTGTTTGCTATTGACCACATCATGCCAACAGTATCATTTTCTTGGGATCATAGAATGTTAAAGCCAGCAGAACCCAAGAGATAATTTTCCTTAGTCCTAAGATTTCATTCAGTAACTCCTTGCAAATACTATTTGATTAAATTTGTTCAAAGTATAGATTTGATTAAAGAGGGAAATTATACTGCAGCCACTTTCTCATTAAGAATGCAAAGGTAAGTCTATGTAAAATCCCACTTTTTCAATCAGTGTTAATTTTCTAAAAGAACTCATGGTGTTAATAATTTAGTGCTGTGCTTACAAGCTTCAAATCTATTGATTTTAATTGGAGTTCTGCATCTAGAAGGAAGATGGGCAGTGAAAAAAATCAATTTTGTTTCAATCCAATGCATTTTAATAAGTGAGCTAAAGATTCACCATAACATTATCTGTGATAGTTCGATAGTTGCTATTAGGGGTCTCTGCTTTAGATTCTCTACAAAGGTATTTATTTCTGAAAGTACTGGAATGACATCCTTTAATGACATCCTCCAGTATGGATAGCATAAAATCAAGCTCTCAGTGTCCATCATGTTAAAGTGCCCTATGTGGATTTGATTAAATAATGGCCTGAATAAATTAGGATACCTGTTTTATAATTTATATATTAGTAGAATCTTTGTCTTCCTTTCATTGTATGACCTTGCCCCCTTTCCAAATTAATATTTTATAGTTAGAACTTGTTATCAATCCCAGGTCATATTTATGTAACTTCCTGTCTAGTCAGAAATAATCCCTTCAATTTTAACATGAATGCTTATGGTTAAACCTGATCCCTGATTGAATTGTGGATTTCTATGTGTTTAGCCCAACTAAATTGAAATGTAAAGCAGAGTGATACACAGACTGTGGCTCTTTGAGGCCTCTAATCTTTGCATTCGAGTATGAAATCATACTGGGCTCTACCGCACAAAGAAGAGTCCTGTGGCTCTGGTTAATAATGACTGCAGATGTGCTTTCAAAATAAGATTTGCATATAGCACCGATATGCATCCTTGTGTTTATGGTTACTACCAACTCTCTTTTGGGTGTAGCTCCATATTATTTCAAGACCTGTTGTTCTCTGCACACTAAAGAGCTGGAGAATATTATGCTAGGTTAAATAAGCCAGTCAGAGAATGACAGGTACCATATGATTTCACTTATGTGTAGAATCTAATGAACAATATAAACTAACAAACCAAATAGAAATAGACTCAGATACAGAGAACAGATTGACAGCTGTCAAAGGGGAGGAGTGATAGGGGTTGGTGAAAAAGATGAAGTGATTATGCCAAAAAAAAAAAAAAAACTCATAGAGAGACAACAGTATGATGGTTACCAGAGGAAAAGGGGAATGGAGGGAAGTAAAAGAGGTTAAAGGAGGGATAAATGATAATGGAAGGAGACTTGACTTGGGGTGGTGAACACACCATATAATATATAGAAAATGTATTATAGATTTGTACACCTGAAACCTATATAATTTTATTAATGTCACCCCAATAATTTTAATTTAAAAAGAGCTCTTCAAACCAGAGGAAAAAATATTTTAGAATATAATAGAAGTAATCCTGTTATTTGCAGATTTTTAATATTTCCTACAACTTTTGTGATATCATACTATGTTAGTACAGTTTTGGTAATATTATACTTAAAATCCTTTTTTTCTTAAAATATTAATGTTTATTGCATGTAATATTATATTTAAGATCATTTTTCCAATAATTGGTGTTTATTGTGTGTAATATTATTATATTTAAAATCTTTTTTCTTGAGATATTAAAAAAGAGCTCTTCAGTAGAAAGAAAAAAAATCTCAAAGTTGTCACTTTGGAAAGTTTTTATTATGTCAATCACACATGAGAAAGGGTACTGACTTAGAATTTAATACCTATTTTAATATCCTTTGGTTTATTGAATGTAATCTCCCTTGCACCAAAAGTCAGAAATCAAATAATAAATGAAAGGAAAACCTCATGTCAATGACTTCATCTGAGGAAGGCCTCCAGGTAAACACCCAGCATATATCCAACCCAGAGTATACAAAGTACTATACTGGGTCCTGTAGTGCTCAGGGTAGGTGGTGCTTAGTAAGAGAGAGACCCATCCATAATGAGCTTACTCATTAGAAAATAGAAAAAAACATGGAAAGGTCATGGCAATTAAATAGAATTCAAGGATAATAAAATGTGTACTGTAATAGAAGTTAAAGCAAAGGGCTGTGGGAGGGCAGAAGAAGAAGCAATTGACTCTGTTTTGGTGACCAGCTTCCCCTTCGGAGTTGGAGAGGTATTTTTTTAAATACTATTTGTAATACCTTAAACAATAAATAAACTAATTAATTAATTAATTAATTAATTTAAAAATAGGGATGAAGAATTTTCAGAGATGGAGGAGAGATAGAGTTATTGTCGATGGAGAAAATGGCATGACCCAAAGGCTCAAAAGTAAAAAAGTAGAATTGTTCTCCAGTGGAACATTGCATTTAAGTTTGAATGACTAACTACTACTCACCGAAGCCTTGGGTTGGATATATGGTTAAGACATCCCTGAAATTTCCCCTTTGGGCACTTCATTGTTGGATGTTGTGCTTCTGTATATGGTCAGATATAAACCAGGTTACTTTCTGAATGCTACTTTACTTTCTTTATGAATTTACTTTACAATTGAAGGAGAAGGAGACTAATAGAAGCTTAGGCTCTGTATAAGCTAAACTCTGGCTCCCCTTGACTTCCTTGCAGCAGCCATTCATATAATGGAACATGGCCAGTATGAGGGGGGAGAGGTCATTTTGGACAGTACTCATTCTGATGCTCTTTTTCCATCCTTGGCTTCTGAGCCTGCTTCACTATAGTATCAGAGAATTGGGACTTGAGTGCAGTCAACTGGTGATTCTGAATTTCTTACTTGAACAATGAGGTAGTATGTACTTTTTAATTTGAACCATTGTATTCCACTATGGAATTGGCCTTGTGGTCAATGCCAGTTCATCCCTCACCTTAATGATTGCTTCAGAAATAGAATTGGCAATTGCTAGTGATACAAGCAGGGGAGCAAAGGATCTTGGTTTCTAATACTTCACAAATTCACAGTGCGAGAATAGTAGATCATTTAGACTAGAGATCATTGATACCACCTCTCTCCCTCATCATACTGATGGTGAAGTTGACATTTAATCACTGATTTCTTCTAATTTCTGGGATAAGCAAAATTAAGCAAATTTTGCCTGACTTCACTCTTCTTTTTACCTCCGTAATACATATGAGAAAGTAGGCGTCCTTTTTCGTTTGGAATGGTTGTAAGGTCATAGAGAAATAAGTTAAATGATGCAATGGAATTTGCATCCAGCATTTATTGTGATGATAGCCCTGACTTTTGGTTTATTGAGAGAAGAATGTGGTTGTTTACAGGATGTTTCCTTCCCCTTCCCCATGGATATAATTAAAGGTTTAGTCAAAAAGACAAAATTAGTAATTTCCTTTAAGAGGTCTTAGATACAAAGATAATTTACATGGCTAAATAAAATAATCTGACATTTCTACTTTCAATTAAAATAACAGGAATTTAAAGATCTATCTGGGAAATGGAGCTAATGAAAGTGCTGCCTATTATGACGTGGTTTCTTGCTTGAGGATTTCTAAGGTGGAGGCTTTTATGGTTAAATTCCTTATTATCCTGCCTGTATTTCATTTTCTGTAGAAAAATGTAGTATGTGTAAAGTGATAATAGAATCAAAAAAATGTTCCATTCTTCTTTACTGGATTATAAATTGAACTATTTTACAAAAATATATAAAGAAATGCATTCTTCACATCCCAGAATGTGTCCCACTTACTTCATTGCCCCCCCACACCACCCCCCCATCTGATCCGAGCTTGGGTAAACAGAAGAATCCAAGTTAGGAGACAGAGGAAGTACTTCTCTTATCCTGAGTAGGAGGATTTAATATGAAGAATATTACCAATTATTCTTTTGTTCTTAAGGATGAAGTAGACTCAAAATAATGAATCAGGAGAAACTCCTCAAAATGCTCTTATTCATACAGCTATGTCAAAATCTTTGTAATAAATTTAATGATGTTATCCTTTACTAAAACATTTGCATTCTAAGTACTTTTGCTAATGTGCATTTAAAAATAGGAATAATAAAGAGATGAAAAAGTACTTATAAATTTTAATTTTATTTCTGCCTTATAAACACATTTTTTTGTTGCTATGCACAATACTGCTGAAAGTTTACACTGCCTTAAGAGTAGAAAATAATACTGTGTGAGACTTTTGAATTTATGCTTTACTATGAAGACCAGAGCTATCTTGATGCTGCCTCATCCATCGCAAAACTGTCTTTTAAGTGAGTGAATAAAGACAGGAACTCAGCTGTGAGTTGATAAAACTATCTGATTACCAGAAGGAAACATGAGGCTGTTGTAACTACATTTCATTGCATATACATAAAATGAGACAATTTGACTTCTACTTTATGTTTCAAAAGCAAGATATAATAACCTTTGAGAGATATTTAAAAATGTGAGTATGCCATGAAATAAGTAAATAAGATATTTATTTTATTGTGCTTAGATAAATATTTTGAGCTCTCATGAACATGGAAATACAAAAAACAAACAAAAAAACAACTTGACAACTTAAAGAAAGTTGATTACAAGCCAAATTCTTCATATTTAATTTTGAAACATGTACAGACTTACTTGATTTTTATCTTAAGTTTTATTTTATTATATGCAAAATATAGTGAGGCTACATATTTTATTTCAGAAATATGAATCACAGAGGTCTCTTAAGAATCCATACAATTTTATCACATACTTATAATATGAACATGAGGTTGTATAAAGAAGAGAATTACTCTTCTAATATCACATTTTTCAAAAGTTTAGAAAAACTAATGAGTTTTTTCATGTTTCTCATTAAAAAAATCTGAGTATTCACTTAGTCCTTTGAACAATTCTTTGCTTATATAAAACCTGCTACATAAATATTTTATTCTTGTAAAATTTGACCAATTTGAGGGTCTTTTTTAAGAACAGAACTGAAAATCTTAGTGTTAAGGGTTACTGAAGTCTACAGTAAATCACTGATGAAGCTGGAATTGGAGCTATTGGCTTCTGGACATTGGATCCTATGGGAATTATGGTGTGGAATAGCATTCCTTCCTTGCCTCCCATACTCTAAAAGTTAGCCCATTCCAGTCTAGTTATTGACATGGAAAAAAATGGACCGAGTACAGTAACCTTGACAAAAAGTCAAGATACCATATAGCTGACTTCTCTGTAAGACTGTAATATGAAATATTTGGTAATTGTGCATATAAACAAGGACCAACCAATCACATAGTGGTTCAATAATTGTAAGTAATGGTATCATTCAAAGAATAGGAAAAGTCCCTTTTCTACGTTTTTCAAAATTTTATGTTTCAAATTTTTAAATTCTTGAGATGTAGGGCTATTTCTAAGTAGGCATTTGAGCAGTCGTTGATTTGTTTATGATAGAAAATAATTTTGGTTTTATAGAAAAAGAATATCATTTAAGTTACAAATTAACCGAAGCTGTAGTGATTCCTTAAAAGTAAGAAATCCTAGGTTCAAGTTTGAGCTTTGCCACTAATGAACCACTTTAGAACCTTGAACAATTTATAACCTCTCTAGGCTACAGGTCTTACTTTTTTTCACTATAAAAATAAATTTTGTATCATGTTTGCTAAGTACCTGTTTATCTCAAAGAGTCTATAATTCTTTTAATTCCAGGATTTATTTTTCCCTCCATTACCTTTCCCTACTTCTACCATTATTTTGACATAAATAGCTTTAAATTTCATAGTTTCCACTTGGTAGTATAAGCCTAGGACACAGCAGGCACACAATAAATGCTTTTTGTTGGTGGTGGTGATAAGGAATTGGATCAAATGACCTAAATTTCCTTCTAACTCTAAAAGCCTGGGACTGTTATAGTTCTATCCAGGGAGAACTCAGTTGTGCTTGGATCATATAAAATACTTTAAAAAGTTATTATCCTGCAATCTTGAATACAAGCAGTGCTGAGAGGTATATGTCTGTTGATTTTAACCTTTTTTTTTCTTCTGGCAGTATCTTGATTAGGAAGCACTCAACAGACTTATAAGGCAGTGTTCATAGGGCAATTGAACAATCTTAACATAGGTAATCATAATAGAACTAATTGAATTTGAGGCTCATGGCATCACTAGAGAATGACTTTTATCTATATGCATTCTACTTGTTAGATGGCAGGTAATAATATAGACATGGAAGTAATCCAGAAAAGTATTTTCTCTCTATCTTGCAAGAACTAATCTGAGTAATTTAAATACTATGTAGTTAACTGGGTGTCTCAAGGTTTTAGTACATTGTTAGGATAAGGTTTTTAATTGCTCTCCATGATTGTCAGGGCATCCTGAGTTCATTGCAGGTTACCCCTGTTGTTACCTCTTGAGAATTAAAATAGATAAGAGGTCTTCCTTTCTAAGGTTTGATGTCACTAGCACATTTTTTGCTCAGTATTTTCTGTATACCCCTCCTCATCAGTGAGTCACTGGGAGGCCTTTACACATAATCAGTCTTTGTAAAAATGCAAACAGTGCCTTATAGCCAAGAACATTCATAGAATGGGTTTTATCAAGGTAGGAAGGCTATAGGAAAATGTAGTTTGAGGTCAGCCTTGCTCAGCTTGGTTCATAGTTCTGCAAGGTTCTTTGGAACACTGAGGTCAACTCTTTCTGGTCAAATCCTCTGAGAAATCTACCCCTCTTCCCTAAATCTAGTATGTTTCACTCTCAGCTCCAGACTAGAAGTCTGGCTAAACTACGTCAGATTCAAAGAAACTAGATTTGTTACATTTTGTTCTTGCCATCCTTTAGCTCTCCGGGTCTCCATTCTGCTTGGAACCCCAGGGAGAATTCTAACTCTGTCTACGTTTTCTTGTTTCTCCTGATTGCTATTCTTAATGCCTCCTGATGGGGTTCAGGACAGGCTACCTCAAAGTATGGAACCATGGCATATTGGATATTTTAAACTGAAGGACTTTGAGAAAATGACAGAAGAAAGATTACTTTGACTTATTCTCCCACACCACCCTCCCCACATGCTCCCTGCTCTTCTTCCTGAAACTGGTCTTAAGGCCCTCTGTGAGAGGTACTCTCCCTATACCAGGAGGAAAGAAGCATCCATATCTCCAAAGACAGGTGGACACCAGGAAGAATCTGAACAAAAGAGGCCTTGCTAAGTTTCCCTCAGTTTATGACACTTAGCTCACATCTTTCTACAACTTTCCAGTCTTCATCAAACCTAGCAAAAACACACAGGTTTAACGATTTCTTGAGTCTTTATTTCCTTATGGAGGCTCTGGTGTCATGTAAAACTTATATTAAATAGATTTATAGACTTTTCTTCTGTTCATCTGTCTTTGTCAGTTTAATGTTCAGATCCAACCAGGGAAACTAATAGGGTTGAGGAGACCTTTTTTTTTTTTCTCCCTTACATCACTCTCCACAGTTTGTACCCATTTTTTCCTAGCTGACTAGAACTAAACTTTTACTCTTTGTCAATGTTGACTGTTAACTCAAAACTATCATCCGTTAAATCTTAACACGTTAAGCGCCCCCCCCTCCCCCGTTTTGTCTTCTGGACGGAAAGTATAGTGTCAGTCACTGGAGACTGACAGGGCGTTTAACGTGTTAAGCTATTATGCTGGGTTTAAAAAAAAAGTTCAAGAGTACTTGCTGGCTTGGCTCAGTGGATAGAGCATCAGCCTGTGGACTGAAGGGTCCTGGGATCGATTCCAGTCAAGGGCACATGCCCAGGTTGCGGGCTCCATCCTCAGTGGGGGGCATGCAGGAGGCAGCCGATCAATGGTTCTCTCTCATCATTGATGTTTCTATCTCTCTCTCCCTCTCCCTTCCTCTCTGAAATCAATTAATTTTTTTTAAAGTTCAAGAGTACATATATAAAATGTAGAGAACACATTGTATATGTTTTGGTAAATTATTGTTTCTTGTTTTATTTGAGGGTGATTTTAGGGATGTGTCCATATAAGAAGTATTGAAGACCTAATTTTTAAAATATAGGTACATATATGTAAATATTAAAGTGTTCTTGGTTTTATTTTAATTTCCAAGTTGTCCTCTTAACATTCAAAGTTAGAAGAGAGCCACAGGCTTGCCTGGGAAAAAATAGTGGTAAGGAGTTCCATATAATCAAGGATACAAATTCAAGATCTGTCTGCTTACTGGTTCCCAAATGCTAATCTTAAAACTGGGGCTAAAATGAATATATGGAAAATAGTTTGGAGTACTTTTTAAAAACATACTGATTGCTGGGCCCAATTTCAGAGATTCTGAATCAGTAGTTTTGGAATGAGACCTAGGTATCTGCATTTTAAAAGTTGTATTGGTGATTCTTACGTGCAGCCAGGACTGGAGGGCACTTAGAGAATCTTCAAAAGTTCTCCCACCTGCTGATTCTGTGTTTTAAGTATGCAAGTAGTCTTCTTTCATCTGCCCCTGACTTTACACAGGAGACAAACAGAATGATCATCTTATGTTTTTCCCTTTTGGACTTCCTAAGAGCATTTCCATACTAAAAGGTTATTGTTATCATTGTTGTTTTGTTAATAGTAATGATACCTCTGCTTCAGACTTAAATTTGTAACAGTGTACTTATAGCTGAAGAGATCAATTTCAAGCAAAGGAAAGATAAAGACAGTCAAAGAATAATAATGTTCTGAGGTGGATATGTGAGATTTTTATTTTGGCAGACCTGTGGGATTATTGGGTCAAATAAATCGGCTACCATTCATTGTAAATCAATACGACGTTAATTAGCCGTTTTTCCTATTTGCTGCTGCAGAACTTATAGCTCCTTCCTGAGCTACAGCTTTGAGAAGGTAATACAAATACAGATATAATAGTAAACTGCAATCTTGCAGTAGCGATAGAAAGATTTAGACATTTTAATAGTCTTAAAAGAATATTTGATTTGAGTGGGAAGGAAGCTGACTTGACTTTCTTAGAGGCTCTGAAGAAGAGTAATGTGAACAAGATTGGACAGATCAAGAAACCATCAACAAAACAACAAGAAAGCCCACTATATGGGAGAACATATTTGCCAATGTTATCTCCAATAATGGTTGAATCCAAAATTTTGAATCCAAAACTTATAGGGAACTCATAACAACTTAACAAAAGGAAGATAAACAATCCAAAAAAAGGGCAAAGGACCTAGATAGACACCTCTTTAAATACCTTTTGAAAGAGGATATACAGAAGGCCCAGAAACATATGAAAACATGCTCAAAGTCACTAATCATCTGAGAGATGCAAATCAAAACAACAATGAAGTATCATCTCACACCTGTCAGAATGGCTACCATTAACAAATCAACAAACAACAGGTGAGGATATGGAGAAAAAGGAACCTTCTTGCACTGCTGGTGGGAATGCAGATTGGTGCAGCCACTGTGGAAAACAGTACAGTGTTTCCTCAAAAAAAATAAAAATGGAACTTCCATTTGACCCAATAATCCCACTTCTAGGACTGTATCCCAAGAAAACAGAAACACCAATCAGAAAGGATATATGCACCCCTATGTTCATAGCAGCACAATTTACAATAGCTAAGATTTGGAAACAATCTAAATGCCGATCAGCAGATGAGTAGATTAGAAGAAAGTGGTATATCTACACAGTGGAGTACCATGCTGCTCTAAAAAAAGAAGGAATTCTTACCATTTGCAACAGCATGGATGGAACTGGAGAGCATTCTATGCTAAGCCAGTTAGAGAAAGATAAATATCACATGATCTCACTCATTTGTAGAATATAATGAACAACATAAACTGATGAACAAAAGTAGAACCAGAGACATAGAAGCATTGAACAAACTGTCCAATCTATGAGGGAAAGTGGGAGGTGAGGGGGTCAGAGATCAACCAAAGGACTTGTATGTATGCATACGAGCATAACCAGTGGACACAGACAGTGGGGGCAGAGACGGTGAGGGCATGTGCTGGGGGGGGGGCGGGTAGCTGGGGAGAGGTCAATGGGGAAAAAGGGAGACTTGTGTAATACTTTAAACAATAAAGAATTTAAAAATAGTAAATCATTAAGTATGCGTCCCCAGTAATAATTTAAAAAAAAGGATTGGACTAATCAGCTTCTATATATAGGTGGTTTTTAAATTGCATTACTTAGGATGTTTATCATTTATTTACTCGACTTTTGCCCTTGCATCAAAAAGAGAATGAATCTATCTTCTTAATATTAAGACTTAGGATACTTTGGTTTAAGAAGCTGGTGAGATGCTGAAGGGGGATTAGAATTTAGGTATTACCTACCCAAAATTCAGGAATTGGCAAATAGAGCAGAAATCTCTATCATCAGATAGTCAAGTAGGTGAGGTTATACTACTAGTGAAAACCTGTTTTCATTATTTCCTTTACTCTGTATGAGAAGTTTTAGTCTCCAAATAAAAAGTTGAAAGTACAAATATTGTATAAATGATGGATTTTTTTCTTCAAGTTGGTATTTCTTGATTTAAAATCTTAAAGTATATTGACTAGTTTTAGGATTCACTTCAGAGCTTCTTTAAAATGCACAGTGTGACTTGATTTTTAAATCTTTGTTTTACACACTTTCAGGAACCCATTTATTATAGAAAGCAAGAATAGCTGTGTTCTCCCTGGGGTTGGTGTTTCAGTCAAATTCTTTTAAAACATGAACTAGAAAGATTAGAATTATCAACATATTTAAAATGGCCATTTTACCCAAAGCAATATACAGATTTAATGCAATCCCCATAAAAATCCCAATGTCATATTTTAAAGAAATAGAACAATAAATAATCAGATTTGTATGGAACCACAAAAGACCCCAAATAGCCAAAGCAAACCTGAGAAAAAAGAATGAAGCTGGAGGTATCACACTACCTGACTTCAAATTATACTAGAGCTATAATAACCAAAACAGCATGGTATTGGCACAGAAACAGACACACAGATCAATGGAACAGCATAGAGAGCCCAGCTATAAAACCACATGTATATGGACAGATAATTTTCGACTAAGGAGCCGGAAACACACAATGGAGTAAAGATAGTCTCTTCAATAAATGGTGCTGGGAAAACTGGAAAGTCGCATGCAAACAAATGAAATTGGACTACAGTTTGTCCCCATGTACAAAAATTAATTCAGAATGGACCAAAGATCTAAGTATAATACCCTAAAAAATAAGTTGCATAAAAGAAGATATAGGTACCAAATTTAATGGTCCCTAGTTGTAGAGAATATTTTATGAACTTGACCCCAAAGGCAAGGGAAGTAAAGGCAAAAATAAATGAATGGGGCTATATCAAACTAAGAAGCTTCTGCACTGCAAAAGAAATGACAACAAAACAAAGGTGGCTCCAACAAAAGTTTAATTTCCAAAATATATAAAGAACTCATAAAACTCAACACCAAACAACCCAATCAAACAGTGGGCAGAGGACCTGAAAATACACCTCTCCCAAGAATACATGTGAACAGCCAACACATATATGACAAGATGTTCAACCTCATTAGCAGTTAGGTAAATGCAAATCAAAACTACAATGAGATGTTACATCACACCTATTAGAGTAGCCATTATCAACAAGACAAGCAATAACAAGTGTTGGGGAGGTTGTGGGAAAAGGGAACCCTTATTAACTGCTGGTGGGAATGTAAACTGGTACAACCACTATAGAAAGCAGTCTGGCAATTTCTCAAAAAATTAAGAATAGAGATACCATATGGCCCAGAAACCCCTCTCCTGGATATGTAAATCATGTATTCGAACATGTATCCATGTTCACTGTAGCATTATTCACGGTGGCCAGGACATGGAAACAACCAAAGTGTCCTGTGGTAGAGAACTGGATAAAGAATATGTGCTACATATACCCAATGGAATACTACTCAACCATAAGAAAGGATGAAATAGCACCATTTGCAACAACATGGGTAGACCTTGAGAACATTATGTTAAGTGAAATAAGTCAGACAGAAAAAGCTAAGAACCATATGACTTCACTCATATGTGTGATATAAAACTGAAACTTATGAACACAAACAGCAGAGTGCTAGTTGGCAGAGGGAAGTGGGTGGGGAGAAAGGAGTCCTAATATGAGATGACAAGAGAAGATTTGACTTTGGGTGATGGGCACATGGTGCAATATACAGATTTTATAACATAGAAACCCACACCTAAAACCTATATGATCATATTAACCAATGTCACCCCAATAAATTTAATTTTAAAACTATAAATAAAGAAATAAGATTAGGATTTAATACAACATTTTTTGTTATGTAGAGCATAAATGTTCTCTACAACCAAGGTTAATCTACTTCCTAGTTGACAGTGTATCAGAAAGTACATACTATGTATGTTTTAATCATGGCATATTTCCAATTTTTAGATTTGTTTTATAGTTATGTCAGAAAGACTGAAAGCTTTTTTCCCTTATCTTTTCCCAAATCTACTGAATTTAGGAAGTAATAGGGTGGTGAACCTGTCACCAAGCTGTTTGACAAAGCTTTTGTTTTGTTTTGTTTTTGCCACAAGGTACTGGAAAGATAAGAACCATCACCAAAAGTAGGAAGAGAGGTACCTTTGGTTTAGCTACTATGTAATAGTAATCACAATGAAGCACAATGTCTTGGTAAGAAAGAGAATACCAATGACATCAATAATGAGTAGCTTGCAACATCAAAGAGACTGCTACATGGAAAGTGCAGCTTTTATAAATGGAAAATATCCAACCCAGGAAAATGTGGAAGTTTATAAAATAAGCAGGTCATGTGCAAACTGTATTTAAGCAGGTTGGAAAAAAGAAAAGCTGGTGAAAAAAATTTTAAGGCAATTATAAGTTTTCAAATTACTCAAAATTAGTTTACTGGCGTGCTAGTGGATCTATTTGGTCATAATGGTGCAGAGAACTTGATGAGAGAAAAAAGTAAACTTTAATGATCACTTTGTCCAATTAAAGAAGACATAAAGGAACATGCTAACTCTATAATTTTCTCCTCAAATTGATGACTTGATGGTAAAGTTGTAAATGAACAGATGATCTGGATCCAACTGTCAAATTAAATATAGATAGCTACCAGAACTAGCTAATATTCTCCTATATTTGAAGGATCTAAAAGTAAAGTTTTAGGTACAGAGTAATAAATCACTTCAATATAAATTAATAACATGCCTTTTGGGGAGGTTTGTAGATCTTGTGTTCTACTTGATTAGAAGTATGTACAGTATTAAGCAATATGAGTTTAAGTAGGCATATAAAGGTTGTCTTGTGGGCATAAAATTTTAGTTAAAAGTTGTAGATGATAAGATAAAGGATAATATTGAACCAGGAATGGACAGTGATTTATAAATCTAAGTCATGCCTATACATTTATTAAAATATATGCTTGACTATAAATTTTATGTGGACTTACTCTGGATTGCCACCGTGAGATAAGTTGTGAAAGTTCAACATATTACCATTTCCTTATGAGCACTAGCAATTATGATGATAAAGGGATAGAGTGTTATTTCAATCATTGATGAGAACAATGCATGTGGATAAGATCTCAAGTAAAGAAAAAAAGTGAAAGGAGGACCTATGTAATGCTTTCAACAATAAAGTTTTTTTTAAACAAAAAAAAATGAGACTCGTAGATTCTTGAGTCTTTTGTGTTCTGTGTTGTTTACATGGTGGTTTAGAAGTGTAGGTGGGGCTGATTGAGTTTTCCAAGTTGGAGAGGTAAAAGGAGAATTAAAAGGTAACATTGGTGGTGGAATGTTAGAATTTTTAATGATTCACCTACCTATAACTTAGCTTAAGAGTTCTCTCAGTATTGCTATCATAACATTAATGTGCAACCTATCTATAGCCAGCTGCTTTACTCTAAAACATGTCTGGCCCTTTGGCAGGCTTCAGAGACAACATTTGTTGTATAGGATTGTTTATGGTAGCAGGATCAAGGAAGCTCAGTGAAGGAGTGTGATCCAGTAGAATATGGACTAGCCCACCATTTGGAGTTACTGTTGTTCTAACAAAGCACATGTGAAGAGTCAAGGGAATTTGTATGCTTTAAAAAAACGTGTTAATGTCTTATATGATTTATTTTCCTTCATTTAAAAGAATTGATGCAAAACATTTGTGTTATTCCTTTCTTTCTCTCCCTCCTCTTAGAATAATATAGCTGATCCAGAAGAACTGTTCACAAAATTAGAACGCATTGGAAAAGGCTCCTTTGGAGAAGTTTTCAAAGGAATTGATAACCGTACCCAGCAAGTGGTTGCTATTAAAATTATAGACCTTGAGGAAGCTGAAGATGAAATTGAAGACATTCAGCAAGAAATAACTGTTTTGAGTCAGTGTGACAGCTCATATGTAACAAAATACTATGGATCATATTTAAAGGTAATGTGTGTGCTGTATTATTTGTCATAATGTATTTTCATTATAAGTTTTTCTTTCTTTTTTTAAATTCTTTTTTTTTTTGAAATACAATGTCTTAAATTAGGATTTGGCAGTCTTTAGCTTCCAGGCAGAATCCAGCCCCATTTATAGTGCCAAATAGAATTTGTATAGATCTAGCAGCTGTATCTTCAATGCATCCCAGTACTCAGCTGCATCATTTTTCCCACACCTGAACCTTTGGATTGATGGAGGAGCAGAAATGCAGCTGGTCCTTGAGACATATCCTTTGTTAAGAAAGAACTTTCCCCCAGTGCTTTCACACATTATTCTCAGTGGTCCGGTCTGTCTCAACTTCAGAATTGATAGAATATGTAAGTCTGTAACTTATTCCATTGAGGTTTGGTCGTTATTTATACACCTCTCTCTCCCTCCAGATTGTGAGCTCTGTGATGGAGGGAGATTAGCTCAACTAGTCTTGGTTTTTGCATCACTTAGCACAGGGCATGGCACATCTTATGCAAGTGATAAATATTTGTTTAAATGAAATTAAAATGAATAATATCTGTTCCCTCCTACACCCGTCCAAAAAAATGGATTTTTAGTTTCTAGGATCGTGGAATTAGCAGACACCTAAAATTCCAGCAGATGGAGATGTTACTGCATAACAGAAAACTCTTTAGTTAGTAAATCCACAAGTTCCTGGGTTCCAGAGGTAGTTCAATTTGTGTCTATTGCATGTGAAGCATAAATACAAAAATAGCTTAGCTTAGAGTTTAAATTATGTTAAAATTAAAATTTATTTTCCTGGTGTTGAAATTTTTCAATGGAAGGCACTATTAGTTAGATCTTTGCTTTTTAGGGTTTACATGGGGTGGGTGAGGGTTTGTTTTGTTCAATTTTTTTCTTTATTTATTTCTAGGCCAAAAGGGGTATGTTTATAACTTCTCAAGCTGTTGACCTGCATAAAAATTAATGCTATATTTTTATGTTCTGCTGACCAAATAAGCCCTAGGATAACCTATCTAAAGATATAGAAATTCATCAACAATTTTCCTGCCTTTTTACAAAGTTTGATTTATTCTAATATTACAAGAATTAGATGAATGTGCAAAGAATGCATAGTAGAATGAATCATTAAACAGCCAAATAGTCACTATGTATTATACATTTTACTAGGTGCTAGCTATAAAAATGAACAACTCACCACTGCCATTAAGGAGCTCACCATCCCATATTGCACTAAAAAGGGGCCAATTTTGTTATTAAGTATGTACAAGGTACAAGTAGAGCACAAATAAGCAAGTAGTCACTTCTATCCTTTTTTTGGAGGAGAGGGTGAAGGCTTCAAGAAAGGCTTCCAAGAAAAGGTGTTTCTGCTGGCAATTTCTGTTCAATTTACTTCTTACAGTGAGCCATTACTCCATTTTACTATGTAAATAATTATATAGGAAGCTTATTTAGTGGTAATATTCTTTTTTAGTAATCCTAGGGACACTCACTCTCGTAGTTTTATGTCTCCCTTCTAATTCCCGTAGCAGCCTTGGTTATAGACAGCCCCAAGAATTTGTTGTGTGTATGTGTGTGTTGTTATTGTCCTTGTTGTTTGTTCGTTCTGGCTTACTCTTCCTGGATTGAATCCTGCTAATTCCAGACCCTTCCTATTTTTAGGCATAGATAAGCTATTTTTGATAACTAACTTAAAATATTAAATAAGCCCTATTTAAAATGGGCTATTCTATATTATAATGAAAATGAGTACTGAAATGATATTGACTGTTTTATTGGTTGCTTATAGTCTTTTTGTTCATATTCAATATTCTCATGGAAAATGAATTGTAAGTCTTTTTGTATTATATATTCCTAATATTTCACCTTTTAAAAAATTTCCCTCATGTACCAGTCACCCAGTAAATACTTAATTTTTAAGCAAATAAAACTGATATTTCTTATCCAAATCTTGACTGTAGAATGTTCTCACACCAGTTAGTGACATAAAACCATTATCTAAGATGTCTTCTTCAAGGATTAAACAGAATTATTTTTTTTTCTTTTATCCATCAGTAAGTAAAGTCCATGATGTTACTTTAAGAAACATGTCATTTCATGATAAAATTGTTGAAGTTCACAGCTGGCTGATACTATTTGTATCCTGAATATATTTACCTTAAAATAAATAAACATATATGTATTAACTCTATATAAATGTACACATATACACAAAAAAGAAATGTCTTATTATTTTATAACCTTTTCTAATATATTTTATTTAAATTATTTTCGTAAATCGACCAACTTGTTTATTTTCCATTTATATTAAAACATAGTGTGGCTCTATGGGCTTGTATTTTTTAAGTAAAATCCTATCAAGTGTAACAGGATTCTGTTTAATGAAGTCAGTGTAATTCAAGGCTGCATCCTTTAAATACCATCTGGGAACTGCATTATCAGTCTACTTATGTTCTTATTGTGACCCATCCTTCCATTTCAGATGACATGGGGAATTTTGTGGGTCAAGTCAATTGAGTAGAGTAGGATATGTGGTTTACATATCCTACACAGGATATGTGAGTTTAAAGAATAGCTTTAAACTTCACATAACCAAGAAATCACTGTATGCTGAAGGAAAAGTTATTGCTTTCGAGAGAAAATTATATTCTCTTTGGAACTGTATGCAGTTGTAATGATTTTTTTTTGAGACATGAAAAAATGTACTGGTGTTCATTTTGACTGAGCTCATTGTATAACTTCGTTTTTAAAAACAAGAGTAAAAACAAGACAAACACATCAGTATGACCACAGTATTTTCCTTTCATTTTAGTTCACTGCAGATTTTCTTGAGAAACAAAGTTAGTCTTTATAAAGTGTACTAAAATAAGCGAACCCTTCCTTTCTGATCTCATAATATTGGAAGAATATTTTATAATCTTTAAATATTTTTCTAGTTCAATGTAAATATTAAAATGAAGCTTACTCAGGCATTGAATAGAATTTGAATCATGCCTTTATTTGCTGTTCAAAATGCCTTTAGATTTAGATTTATGTTTATGTTAAGGAAATATGCTCCCCTCCTGATACTATCACCAATATTTATTTTTTTAAAAAATTAATTGAATGATTTAAGTAAAATATTCCAGAATAAAGTCTGTACAATTTTGTAGCCGTCTCATTTTTCCTGAGACTTTTGTGTGTGCATAATGTACATAATTCCAGGGTTGGGTGAATGTTTCCAGAATATTCCTTAAAAATAATATGAGTTTTCCTTTGTTATGTTCATTTCCTTTATATTGACTTTATTAGGGTGCCACTAGTTAACAAAGTTATACTGGTTTCAGGTGCACAATTCAACAACACATCATCTCTACATTGTATTGTGTGTTCACCACCCCAAATCAAGTCTCCTTCCATTGCCATTTATACCTCATATACCCTTCTCTACCTCCTCCCACCCCCTTCACCCTGGCAATCACCATACTGTTGTCCATGTCCAGGACTTTAAAAAAAAAATACATGAAGGAAATTGAGGAGAGAAATTTTTTCTCCTTACATTTTTCTTTCTTTTCAAAATAAGAATAGCTTTCAACTTCACATAACACACTTCTACGAAGCCCCATATAAGGTTCAATTCAACAGCCATTTACTTATGTGTATTGCTGTCATTATGCATATTTTCCCTGGTCAGTCTCATCCACTTTCTTCTGACAATGTCTAAATTCATGTCTCTGGTTCCAGCCTCTCTCCTTAGCTCCAGATATGTACATCTAATTTGCCTCATATTATCCACTTACCTGTGGTACGTAAAATGCAATGACCCCAAAACTGGGGAGTAGTATTTGAACTAAGTCCTGAGTATGATTTTGAGGGAGGTTGGAATGTGAAGGTGGGGTATAGACAAGAATTCTAAGCTGAAATAAACCAGTTCAGAGATGGTAAAGTATCTGGCAAGATGATCTCTACTGTCACTTGAAGTTCTATAAAATTTTACATTCTTTTTTGTTGTTATTCTCACTCAAGGACATGTTCACCAATTTTGAGAGAGAGAGAGAGAGAGAGAGAGAGAGAGAGAGAGAGAGAGAGAAAGAGAAATATCAATTGGTTGCCTCCTGTATGCTCCAACCAGAGATTGAACCCACAACCTACGTATGTGCCCTGACTGGGAATCTTACCCACAACCCTTTGGTGTATGAGACAACGTTCCAACCAACTGAGCCACACAAGTTAGGACTATGCTACATTCTATTTTTTTTTTATCCTGGTAAAATATACATCATAAAATTTACCATTTTAATCATTTTAAGTGTGCAATTCTGTGACATTAAGTACATTGTTTATTGTACAACTATCACCACCATCCGTCTCCAGAACGTTTTAATATTCCTCAACTTAAACTGTACACATTAAACTGTAAGTGCTCATTCTCTCCTCGTTACACTCCTTGGTAACCACCATCCTAATTTCTGTCTCTCTGAATTTCACTACCTTAATTTCCTTATATAAGTGAAATCATAGAGTATTTGTTCTTTGGTGACCAGCTTATTTTAGTTATACATGCTGGTTTATCTGGTCAATGTCATGATTGGCTATTGGAGTTTTAGACCAGCTCACTTCATTCAACATGTACTTGATATATAGTAATGATCTCTCAAATACATAAAATTAGCATTTTAAATCTATTTTCTATGAACAAATGCTTTCCAAGTTCCACAGCAGCATTTTTCTCCCCTTTGGCTGAGTGTCGCCTTTAGCAACAAACAGTGGGGTTCAAAGGCTTCATGAGGTAAAAGAGTTGATACTCTAGACACCAGTAATTTTTTAACACTAGACTCCAACCACTCCTCAGTAAATAGTACAATTATAGAATACTTGCTCTTTAGGCAGTTTGAATTTTGGAACAGAGAACTACTTCCTCACACTTAGCTGACAAACTATGTTGATGCAGGACTTTAAACTTATTCCTCTGACCCATTTTTTAAAATGTGTGGATCATTTTATAAGTGAAGAAGTGGAGTTTTTCCTACAGAGACTTCCAATGCTTACATGTGCAGGATGTATGGTTATGGTTTCCAGTCACTTGGCTCTTTTAGAATTGTAAACCAGTATGTAGACATCGTCTTAGCTTTTTAAATTCTTTAAAAGCAAACCAAACATACTTATTTGCTTTCTCCAATACAAACATCTTTTACCAGAAATCAAAGATAGAAGTTTTAGTCCCTCCAAAAGAAGGAAAACATAGGATCTAGATTTTTTTTATTTTGTTTTGCTTGTGATTGGTGTTTTTTATTGAGAACTGCGGTGGCCGAGGAACTGGTAAACAGAGCCTCTGTGGGTTAAGCTTCCTTGAGCAGGGAGGAACCCCACTAGCTCACCATTTATGCCTATGCCCACTCAGTCCTTGCTTCAGTACTCATGCCTGCCTAGCAATCTTCTGAATATCCAGAACTATGGCCATCCTCCAGTGAGGCTTGTCTCTGGAAATGGTGATCAGAAGGAAGCAAACAGAAAAGCTATTGAGCAGTTCTGGTTCTCTGCCGGTGTCAAAAGAGTTCTACCTACTTCCACTGGGTTGGAGGGACTAAGAGGAAGCCTTCTTTTCAGATCGAGAAGTTAATTAGTAATAACTTTAATCACATTTTAAACTTTATATGAATATTTTTGGTGAAGAATAGAAGTTGGTAAGATTCTGTTTTGAATTTGTACCAAACACATTGTTTTTAACTTGGAAAACAGGTGCTTTCATTCATGCAGAACTGCAGAAACAGATAAAAATGTTTTATAAGATTCTTCATTTTTCTTTTAAATTTCAGGTGAATGGGAAGCATTTGGAATTCATAAGGTAGAATATAATAATTGTTAGAAATAAACTTGTGCAAAAGAAAAATCTCAGGCTATACAGTGTTGTGAGAAGCCCTTCCTTCTCTTGAAAAGAATATAAAATACACATCAGGTTCATAATTTTGAGGTTCAGAATACCTGGTTTCTATACATAAAAATGAGTTACAAGACCCAATACTGGAATTCCTCTCTTCTTCCCAACATAATGGGAATTTATTTCCTCTCTCTCCTTCTATAGACACTACTGCTATCAAAGATTCTCAGCTCTTTCTTTCCTCAGGTCAAGCTGGTCCTTTGTGACAGGAGAGAGTGGATGTCAAGACTAGGGGGAGGGAGCATTGTTCCTCTCTTTCTCTTATACATCCTACATAGTGTCAGCATCAAGAAAGAAAGGAGAGGAAGGAGGAATCCTTTCATCTTAAATTAACGGAGCCCGCCCTCCCTGGTTTCTAACTAACTCTAGGCCACATCCCATTCTCCACACTGTAATGTCACCTAAACACTCATCATCATATTATTGGAATCCATTCTCTGCCATGATAAAGCCCCAGCCTCATGAAGATGCTTGCATATTTTCAAACTCCTCGGACACTTTGAATGAGTACTCCCAGGGATTTTAGAATTTGAGGGCTACTGGCAATAGTTTGAGAATCTTTATCCCACAGCTGGGGTTGTAAAGCTGAGAAAGGTGTTAACTAGCATCCCAAGTTAAGCACATTGAATATATATTTCCCCCTAGAAACATTGTTATGGTATAAATAGTAGTTAGTTTCTCTGCTACTCTTCCTGCTATACTATGGATACTTTTACATTAAATTGTCTTTTGGGGGATAACCCCAGGAAACTAGACATTATTTTTATGGGAAAATGCTTGCTTTCTAAATTCCAAACATCTTACTTAAAAATGTACTTTTGGAACACAATCCAATCTCAACTTGGCACTTGCCAGTATAGTAAAACCAACCATTTCTCTTCCAGTCAACTCTGTGGTCCCACAAAAATTCAGAGAATACCACTCATGAAATGCTATGGAGAGAGAGACGTCCCTAGTATTTCAAGCTATAGTTGAAAGAAGGAAGAAAAAAGATACAATAGTTTATTCCAACTTTTATCTGATAGAGCTGAATAGTGTGTGTGTGTGTGTACAACTGTTTTGGAATTCACATATATGCATTCTCTCTATGCACCCCATTTGCTCTTGTACAACTTACAGTGAAGTTATCTATACCTGGAGTGATTGTATTCTTTTTAAACGATATACTCCCTTCTCTTATCTATTTACCTGGGTAGGGGACAGTATTATTTCTAGGTTCTACGTTTATAAAACATGTCATTAATCATGGCTGAATAAAGTTGTAAAGTAATAAAAACAAAAAGCAAAAATTAAAAGAAGGCAAAATATCCGGGGTCCTTAAACTCAAAAATTGAATGAAAACACTCAGAATTCCTATTCAAAATTTCTTCAAGTTTCCATTTATTTCCTCATTCTGTAATGCATCTTTCTTTTCCCTTTAATATTATCATTTGAAATAATAATTTAAAGCTATGGTTTATATTTTCTGGGTTTTATAAAAATTGCTAATAGTTCCATAATAAGAAACAATAGCTACTTATTTAGCTATATCATAAGCTAACTAAATTTTGAGGAGGATCAAGTCTCAGAATTTTACTTTCATTTTTAATGTTCTATGGAAAAATAATATTCAGGGTTCCAAACACTGAACTTTAATGTACTGTATTTTAAAACCAGTACATTAGTATATCAGATTTAACGTTTATGTTAGTTATGCTCAGGTTTGTACTTATACATTGTTTCATGGCTCTTGCAGGGCTCAAAATTATGGATAATAATGGAATACCTAGGTGGCGGTTCAGCGCTGGATCTTGTAAGTATTTTTAAATAAACACACACATCCATGCTATAACCTCTTTTTTAATTGGAGTAAACAACAGCTTTTGGGCAAGCTAAGTGATTGCTTTAGTTAATATGTTCACCTTAAACTCTTCAGGACCACTACCCTTATGTAGATTTAGTTGTATTGCAGGATTGACCATGTTGCTCACCTTCTTAGAGTATATAAGAAGTGCAAATAGCTTAATAAAATCAAGCCCCCCAATTTAGGAATGAGTGTGTGACAGTTGCTGTCAGTTTAGAGTTTTACTTCGTAAGGTTATCCCTAAAAAGACTGAATGTTCTTAGATTTTTAAACATAATGTAATTCAAGTAACTGTTACTAAAAGTGGTTCTTGGGTTCTGACCACATAGGCCTATAGATCCCATTCTCTATAGTTTTCTCTTCTCCTTTATAGATCATTTGAAAATGTGATGGCATTTGTGGTTGTCAAATGACTTGGAAGTGCTACAGCACTTTTAGTGGACAGGGATGAGGATGCTAAAATTCCAGTGTGCAGAAATTCCACCCAATGAAGATGTGCTCACACCCAAAACACCTTTGAGAAATACTGGTTATTTTTGCCAAATTACTGTGATTCTATCAATGTTGTTTTTTGCCCCTTTACAATCTTTATTAAAATGGCATTGTATTTAAAATTCAGTGTGAAGTACTAAAGGCAGCTTTGTGTAGTAGAATGACTACTGGGATGGCCTATGGAAGTTTGAGTTTATAGAGCTGGCTCTGTTCATAACTAAATCATTGTGAACCAAACACATAAAATCCTTGGACTTTGATGTCATATAAAACAAAGAAGTGGCACTAAGTTATTTCTAAGTTATATTTAATATTATATGACATTTTATTAGTATGCTTCTGCTTTTGAAATTATAGAATATGCTACTTCTAAAAATAAGATCATCAAGTACTATTTTAATTCTTACTTTTTCAGTGGAGATGAGTTTTCCTAACTGAAAATGATTAAATATTTTAAATAGGGTTTAATCCTGACTGCCGGTAACTCAAAGTTTCCAATAATCCTATGAACAGAAATAGCCATAAGAGATTCTTTCCTTTAAACAGAACCATTCTTTTCTTTTTTTAAAAAAGAACTATTCTTAAAACATTCTAAAGAAATGATAATTAAACTTGATGGAGAGTTTCATCTCCTCCTAGGAATTCATCTCAGTTTAATCAGCTGAGTTAAATAATCCTTCCTTGTGGAATATGTGATACACATTCTTATATTCTAAAGTTCATTCTTTTTTCTGTTCCCTCTCTAGTGATAGAACACAAGTGGTGTTTCTTTGTATAATAATCCTTCATATATGGAGTCAGATCTCATTCTTATATTGAAGTTAAATAATCTCATTTCTATTCGTCTTGTCACAATTTTGTTATGCAATAGTTTTTGTTTTGTTTTGTTTTTTTATTAGCTCCATAAGAAGTCTACAGGTGCTCCATGATCCTCCTTCCACTTTTTATACATTAAGAGCCCTTTCCAAATTTATCACAGTTAAGTTATCTGATCTCCCATGGTGCTCACAATGTCTCTTCCCTGCTTAGTTGGCATTGACAAAGCTAGTCCACTGATTTCATCAGGATCACTGATAAGAGTGATACACATTAGACACTGGCCCAACCCTAACTAACACAGTCTGTATCCCCCAGTGATAGTTTGATCAGTTTTATGAAATCTATGAATTAAATGATTGTGAGACCTTAATCTCATCCTGCCATTCTGACCTCTGCCTAATCAAATTTGAATTAGCACAAATTCAATGAACTTAAATTTTTCTTAGCCTTGTAGTGGCTAAATATCAAGAGTCCTAGGTTCCAGTCTTGGTTCTTCCATTGACTAGCTGCCTTAATTTATTCAAATCTTAACTGAAGAAATTAAGTTAGTAGTCTCTAGTCTTATTTTTCTAGCTCTAAAATATAATAATATTGTGATTTATGTATAAATCTAATTTAACTGGACTTTGTAAAGAGAGCAAATAATGAGAAAATGTGCTATTTCTTCTCCATTTATAGTCCTGTACAAATGAATACTATCATTTAAGGAATCTAATAAAGGATTAGGCTTAGAGGCTTAGGCTACCAGGAACAAGAGAAAAAAAAAGAGGGATGCTGAACAGAAAGAATTTATTGTTAACATTAAGCTGGTACCTGACTAATGGAATATGACTGTGACTTTTAATTTATGTCAACATTATATAGTCTATACCTCAAGATTCTCTTCCATTCTTGAGCATACTGTATGATATATATTGAATTGCAGTGGTTTACAACAAAATCACATATAATAAGGTTAATAGAATAAAATATGAGCACCAATGAAAAAAAGAAACAATATGCTAACTGTAAGAAAGCATAACATAACATGTTGCACTGGGGACAGGCTGAAAGTCAAATGATTGTGGGGAAAATCCCCAAATGCACAAGTATACATTCTTTGAAAGAACAAATGTTCCTCTCTTGCATATCTTCAGTTGACAACAGAGGCATATTACCGAAGGCCAGTATGCTGCCCTAGAGGCAGAGGTATTAGCTATTAGAGACATGGCACAATCTTCAGTCATTGGAGAGAAGTTCAAATATGCACTCCAAGTACAGTAGACATTCTTTTTCCCAAGGTTGCATTGGGAGACACACACACACACACACCAAAAAAAACAAACCCTCTATTCCATCTACTTTACTTTTCTTCTCTTTCCAACTCCTTTTCCCCCTCTTTGTCTAATCATTATTAAGATGACTAAGGAAACATTTTAACCACAGGTTTGGGATAGTTTTCTATCCTGGAATGAGCCATAAAAACTCAAGTATACTACTACCCCATTCTCATTTCCCTGCCACGGGAATCTCCCCTCCCAGATAAGCTAATGGATTTTTAGGACCTCTTTTTTTGTTTGTTTTTACTGAAATATATTTTTAAATCCCATTTTAGGTTGTACACTGGCTTATCCAGGCGACTTTTTAGAAGTCCTTCAGAAAGATAGCTGGTATCCATTATAGGAACCTTGCCCAATTTCTTAAGTAACTGAGAGTATACCTCTTATGGCCTTGTCAACATTTTGTGATCAGTGATACTCACTACTAATTTTGAGTAGTATGATGTTTGTCTTTCAGTTATTTGATAGTACATCAGAATTTCATTGCCAATAATCAATAAAATAATATTCAATTTTTACCATTTACAATGACTTTAATCACTGCTGTTTAAATATAAATTTCTGGGGTAGAAGTTGATAGATTTGAAAGTAAATAGGTAATGTTACCTAGGAAAGGCTTCTATTGAATTATGGATATGCCTGGAGTATACTCTATATCCAGACCACAGTTAATATTAAATGGTGAGACCGAAGTATGGGTTCTATTTTAAGCTGTTAAATTTCAACATGAAAGTACCCTTTATTCGGAATAAATATGGCATTCATGAAAGATGAAATACACAAGGTGCCAAAGGGCTGTGAATCCCTACCAATGTGAGGCAGAGTGGGCAATGTTTGACTTTCACCACCTCTTCCCTCCTTCCAGCAAACAGAACTTTACCTCAGCTCTGACTTTAGTTTCCCACCCTTTCCTGTAAATGTTGTACAGTCTACTATTTGTGCTTTATGAGGTAGCAGAATTTTAAAATAACCATTTATTTTAAAGAGAGATTTTCAGTTATTCCATTACAACTTCTCCTGAAACCTAATCATTGCTTCCCTTGTATTCCAGTTGAAACTATTGGCTTTGGTACCGGGATGGGGAAAGAAAGGGAAGTGTGTTACATTTATTTTAAAAACTGTATTCTTCCATGATTTGATCATTTTTTTTAACTGTGAAAGTCTGAATAGTTTAATTATTATACTCCTGGTTAAATTTTAAGTTTGAGACCCCCAAAAGTCTCTATGCTTTTACAATGTTATTAAAACACATAAATGCTAAGAACTATGCCACAGTTGATCTATATGATCAAATTGGGTTGATGCTAAAAATAAGTTCAGTGTAAATATTTAATAACTTTTTTAATGTAGTTTTTTATTTTTTATTTTTATCAATCGTCACCCCAGGATACTTCTCCATATTGATTTATTTTTTGGAGAGAGTATAAGGGAGAGGGAGAGACAGAGATAGAAAAACATCGATGGGAGAGAGATACATAGATCAGTTATCTCCCACATGAGCCCCAACCATAGCCAGGGATCGAGCCTGCAACCAAGGTGCGTGCTCTTGACTGGAATCAAACCCAGGATCCTTCAATCTGAGGGCCGATGCTCTCACCATCTACTGACCCAAACCAGCTAGGGCTATGTTTTTATTTTTAAAATGTTTTTATTGATTTCAGAGAGAGGAAGGGAGAGGGAGAGAGAGATAGAAACATCAATGATGAGAGAGAATCATGGATCAGCTGCCTCCTGCACGCCACCTACTGGGGATCGAGCCAGCAACCCAGGCATGTGCCCTGACTGAGAATTGAAACCATGTCCACCTGGTTCATGGGTCAACACTCAACCTCTGAGCCACACCAACTGGGCAATATTTAATAACTTTTGAACAAATGTAAAAATTTAAGTAACTAATTTCCTTTTTCTCAGATAAAAAAATAAAGCTAGTTTTGTCATTATGTAAGTGTATCTTAAATTTTTTATGTAAATATTTAAAAACCTCAGGATTTTGAACTAGTATATAGGTCACACTGCTTGTATTATTATCTTTCACAATTAAATTTAATCATTTAAAAGCCCTTCTATTCCTTAACTTTTTTACTTTCTTCCCTCGCCTTTTAATTTGTTCTTATTTATTTAAATATTGGTTTAATAAACAGAGCTGCTTCATACATCTAGGTGGTTCCCTTATTTCGAATATAATATCAAGTTTGAATTTTATTGTTTTAAATTTTCATACATGTATGTGTGTGTATTTTCCCCCCTAAGCTGCGAGCTGGTCCATTTGATGAGTTCCAGATCGCAACCATGCTAAAGGAAATTTTGAAAGGTCTGGACTATCTGCATTCAGAAAAGAAAATCCACCGAGACATAAAAGGTATACAAAAATTTAATATGAACATGAGAAAAATAGGTACATTCTGAGGAAGCTGAGATTTTTTTCATTGTCTTTTCCCCCCCTCCTAGCTGCTAATGTCTTGCTCTCAGAACAAGGAGATGTTAAACTTGCTGACTTTGGAGTTGCTGGCCAGCTGACAGATACACAAATTAAAAGAAATACTTTTGTGGGAACACCATTTTGGATGGCTCCTGAAGTTATTCAACAGTCTGCTTATGACTCAAAAGTAAAGCGTTGTCTACTTTTGTTTTTTATAATAAGTTTTATATAACATACTGTCCTATTTAATAAACTGCCTTAATTTACCTTCATTTTAAAGTATTTCTAAAGCTAGAGTTATGACAAATGTTGCTGTTAAATTATAACTTCCCTGATGCTGATAATATTGGAACCCCAGTCCCTTCAATTTTGTTCCACACAACTTGGAGTAAAATCCAAAGTCCGCAGTATCACATACATGGCTCACTAGATCTTGCCCTTGTCCAGCTCTCCAGCTTCATCTCATGTCACTCTCCTCTATATTCTATCTGCTTCAGCCACAGTGGCCTGATTTCTGTTTCACAAACATAGCAAGCATACTTTGGCCTCAGGACTTTTGTACTTACCTTCCCTCTATCTGGAATAACCTTTCTCCCAACCAGTTTTCTGCTTTAAGCATTACCTACACAGAATAGTCTTCTCTAGCTATCCTGTGTAAATTTGCAGCCCCTCAACACCATCATTCATTATTTCCTTATCCTGAGCTCTTTTCCTTGCAGAACTTAGCACCATCTGACATGATATTATTTATTTATCTGTCTCTTCTACTAGAACATAAGCCCCTTGAGAGCAGGAATTTTTGTCTGGTTTATTACCACCTGAATCCTCAGTGCCTAGACTGTGGTACTTGGCATAATATAGAGAATTTGATACTTTTTAAAAATAAATTAATTTTATTAAAAACATTTATTAAGATCACATTTCTTGAGACACTTTAATATTGTTGTGACCATTAAAATTCCACAGGCTATTTTGTGGCAGTATTTTGGAATGGAATTTCAAGCTATTTTTTTTCTTTCTCTTAAACTTAGGCTGACATTTGGTCATTGGGAATTACTGCTATTGAACTAGCCAAGGGAGAGCCACCTAACTCCGATATGCATCCAATGAGAGTTTTGTTTCTTATTCCAAAAAGCAATCCTCCAACTCTTGTCGGAGAGTTTACTAAGTCCTTTAAGGAGTTTATTGATGCTTGCCTGAACAAAGATCCATCATTTGTGAGTATATGAGGCCACTGTTGTCTATTATTAAATCTACATAGAACAAATGTGTTTTTTTCTACAGTGAGGAAATAAAGTGCATGTGAAAATTGTCAAAAGTCCATTCAGGAAACTGGTTTTTCCTTTATATTGCTAATTCTATTCAGTTCTTAACAAGATCCTTAGTTCCTTTCTCTCCCTTCCCCCGCCCTCTATCTTTTTTTTTTCATGGTCCATAGCTTCTTCCTTATTCTGTTGATCATTTCCTATTTCAGGGGGAAAGAAATTTGAGAAATAAAATTTATTTAATAGGATGTCATTATTAAAGTATATGTGTGACTATTCACAATGATTTTTATTCACTGTGTTTTCACTTTTCATGAAAAGTTATATTTTCATTTAATTATTTTTACATTTAAATTTAGAAATTCCAAAATTAAGTTACATACCTTTCCTGAAGTATAGTAAGCTCCACTCATTTACCTAACAAATTTGATTACAGTTGTTTTACTGTTTTTAAAATAAATCTGCCTAGTAACTTCTAGAAACTAGAAACATATAAGAACTGTATTCTGATATTAATAAAGTACTAAGGGGAAAATATCCCCTGTAGCACCTGGTATTTGTATTTAGACGCAATATAAATTAATCTGAGTCATAAATTGTGTGCAGATAATAATAAAGTTACAGCCTTGCTAGTTTTCATCCATTTGTTTTATTTACAGTTAATACAATAAAAGTATTTCAAAGCACTATTTTGATGTTTTTAAATTTTTACTTTATTTTCAAAATCTTGCCATGTTTTTCCCTGTTTTTAGAAGGCCTGCCTGCCAGTTTGCTGGTAGATAGGCCATCTTTTGCCCATTGAGCTTTAACAAATTAGTACCAAGGCAATGAGTTCAATTTGGTTGCCTTGAGCCACTTCAATAGAATTAGCTATTGTCCTACAGCATTTTAGTTGTCCTCATACTTTCACACCTTTCAACTTCATAATTGAAATGATTTCTTATCCCCTTCAGTCATAAAGAGCCTAGAAATATTTATGCATGCTTCATTTTTTCCTTAGCGTCCTACAGCTAAAGAACTTCTGAAACACAAATTCATTGTAAAAAATTCAAAGAAGACTTCTTATCTCACTGAACTGATCGATCGATTTAAGAGATGGAAGGCAGAAGGACACAGTGATGATGAATCTGATTCTGAGGGCTCTGATTCGTATGTACAAATTATTTCATTTTTATTTACATAACGTGTTTTAACATTGTATATCTTTTAACTATGATCCAATGTGCTTTGTCTAGCATAAAATATAAACTATATTTTAAAGTTTTATATTAGAAACTGTGAAAGTCTTTAAAATCAGTTTGTGAAGTACAATGAGTTTAAAAACATGTTTTTCTTAGAATTGAGTTGCTCCGGTTTTAAATGGTCTCAGTCTAACCCCTAGTGGATTCTTGAGTATATTACAAAATTTTGGAATAAGATTTTATTAAAGGTGCTATTTTTTTCTTTTCTTTTTTTTATTGATTAAGTTATTACATATGTGTCCTTATCCCCACATTACCCCCATTTCCCCACACTTACGCCCTCACCCCCCTGTTGTCTGTATTAGTTTGCCCAAAGTGATAAGGGGCTATGTCTTCACAGACTTTTTTGTTAACCTACAAAATCTTTCTGGAGAATAACCTGCAGGTCTTTCCCACCTCTTGGCCATGAACCAAACCATAGTCAGACTGGTACATTTAAATGCAATAAGTCCTTACTTAATATCACTAATAGGTTCTTGGAAACTGCAAACTAAAACAAAATGTTTTATAATGAAACCAAATTTACCATAGAATAATCAATAGAAGCAAGAGTTAAATTCCTATGATATATATATATATATATATATATATATATATATAGTCACAAAAACATCACCAAGCATCTAAATAAAGCATTGAAATAAATATAAGCTATGCATACATTTAAGAAAGATGAATAATGACGAGTCAAATAATGACTTTCTAGCCCACTTTTTTTTAGTTCATGGTCATGGGTGAATGGAGCCTTTTCAGTAGCTCAGGGCAAAAGGCGGAACCCACTGTGGACAGGACGCCTTTGCATCACAGGGCCCCTCACACAGACCCACACTCACTCAGAGTGGGACAACTTAAACACTCCAATTCACCTCACATGTACATCTTTGGGATGCGGGAGGAAACTGTAGAATCTAGAGAAAACCCACACAGACACGGGGAGAATGTTGAACTCCACAGAGATAGTGGCCCAGACAGGGAATCTTTTTGTTTTTTTAACCCTCATCCACATTATAATGAAAAGATGTTATTCGAGGACCTACTAAATTTATTGATATAGATTTATACCCCAAAAATTTACACTGCTTTTTAACTGCATTTACATTAACCTTTTAGTCTCTAAGTCAGTGATGGCGAACCTATGACACGCGTGTCAGAGGTCACAGGAGAACTCATTTTTTTGGTTGATTTTTCTTTGTTAAATGGCATTGAAATATACTAGTAAATATTAAAGATATAAGTCTTTGTTTTACTATGGTTGCAAATATAAAAAAAAAATTGTATATGTGACACAGCACCAGAGTTAAGTTAGGGTTTTTCAAAATGCTGACACGCCGAGCTCAAAAGGTTCGCCATCACTGCTCTAAGTCCGTAGCTTAGACTAGAAAAATCTATAGACTGCACCAGAATGTACTACTCCACTGGCTGAAATACTCTGAGTCCTGCATTGATGAGAAATTGCCTAATTTTTGAAAGGGATAAACAAATGCCAGGATAGTTTTTGTACCCTGTTCTAGTGGTTGTTGGCCTTAGCTGCCCATGAGAGTTGCCCATGGAGCCTTAAAAAAATAAGGCACCCTATAGAAGATCCCAATCCAGTCAGTGAGGAGGGGTAGGTACAGGGCTTTATATATGGTTAGAGGTTCCCATATGTGATTGTGATGCACACTTAGACTTGAGAACCATTTCTACTCTTCAATAAAATGTATTATCTACCTGGAACTGAAATCAAATGCTGTCTTATACTATATTATTTTATACATTGGGACAGTCTCTCTTAAGAGTTTGACTGCATTGATTTGGCATTTTCACCAAGCTGAATTATTTAAGAACTTATTGAAATATCTTTGGCAATCATTTTAGGGAATCCACCAGCAGGGAAAATAATACGCATCCTG
Source organism: Myotis nattereri (assembly GCF_964212035.1). NCBI lineage: Eukaryota > Metazoa > Chordata > Mammalia > Chiroptera > Vespertilionidae > Myotis > Myotis nattereri. Next base: position 120,909,986 of record NC_138078.1, read on the forward strand.
AATGGAGCTTTACCACTGTGCGAAAGAAGCCTGACCCAAAGAAACTGCAGAATGGGGCAGTATGTACATGGAAATGATCACTTCCTCTTGATAGATTTTTTCAAACTATGTAGTGAGATTTTGATGGTCAAAATTATTGGAATTCAATACCCCTAAATGCCTATCTACTTCACTGTGTCCCTACTATACCTCATTTGTCATTAGTTATGAGCTAATTAAGAAAAGGTCATAGAAATAATTTATGTGGACACTTGTGTAATTTTAAATGTATTTTACCTAGAGATACATATATATCCAGTGGAATCATGGATATCTATTATAATCCTAGAAGTTAGAAGCCTTCTGGATGATGGATGAAATTAGTGATGGGAAGAAAGCATGGAGATTTGCCTTATATTGGGTCTTTTTTTTGGGGGGGGGATTCGAATTAATGCACATTTACCATAGAAAAACAAAGAAAAATACAAATGAATGTTTTAAATTCATGTGTATAATCTATATTATTTGTTCAAAGGAGAAAGACCTTGTGCAAACCCTGAGCTGTTTGTCTATGATCATCACACCTGCATTTGCTGAAGTAAGTACAGATTCATCATTGCCTATGTATCTTAAGAAGTATAGTAATTTTAAATGTTATAGCTATTGATCTTTCTCAGCTTAAACAGCAGGATGAGAATAATGCTAGCAGGAATCAGGCAATTGAAGAACTCGAGAAAAGTATTGCTGTGGCTGAAGCTGCCTGTCCTGGCATCACAGATAAAATGGTGAAGAAATTAATTGAAAAATTTCAAAAGTAAGTTTGAAATGTCATTTTTTAAAAAAACTATTTTGACATTTTCTGTTTGATGTTAATTTATAATGCAATATAATTGCCTTGATTCAATCATTTCAATTGTTCCTTACAAAATCACTTTTTTATAGTTGTATGCTTAAAAACTCTTTTATTCTATAATGCATCAACTGTATATTGTGTTGTGTGTTCACCACCCCATGTCAAGTCTCCTTCCATCACCATTTATTCCCCCTATACCCTCTTCCACCTCCCCCAATCCCCTTCCCCTCTGGTAATCACCATGCTATTGTCTGTGCCTATGAAGTTGTTGTGTGATTGTTGTTTGTTTGTTTGTTTGTTTGTTTGTTTTTGCTTAATTTTATTAACCAATGTCGCCACAATAAACTGAATTAAAAAGAAGAAAAAAGAACAAATTTCAAAAAAGTTTTGTTTGTTACCCATGTTAAACATTAGCTTTTAGAATTATTATCTTCAGGCATTACAAAGTAATTTTACACTGAATGAAATGGCTCCCCCCACCCATTTTCCCTGCTAGATGAAGTAGAGACAAAATATTATGTATGGAGTATATTTTTATCTGGGCCCTTGTAAACATCATTTAGGAATGCGTTCATTTTTGCCACTACTCTCATCAGACCACCACTATTTACAGTTTCTAGTGCTAAAGTCCATAAATTTAACCCCCATTTAAAAAATTAAGGAATGGATTTTAGGTAGAGGAACTCAATGAAGACTATAAATATTCCTTATAATTAACTTTAGTTTCTATGCTGTTTCTTAAACTGTTGGTTTAATTTTTTTTAACATTCAACAAAGTCCTTACATTTAATTTTTAAATGCTCTTTTGAACAAGGCTTTTGTGCACATACACAACTCCTTAGCTCAAGCAAGTTTAAAGCAATACTAATTTTAGTCTTAATCCCATTATATCGCTTCTTGGTGCATCTTTATATTTCTTTGTATTGGTGATGTCCCTGGCATCAAGTAGGAACAAACTATAAAGCCTGTAAAAGCATAAACTCTCATACATCTTTAGATCTGATAAAGCCTACTTGTACTTATAACCTAAAACTCCTTAGGTTTTAATGGAAAACTCACCCCTTTTTTCCAATTTATAAAAGAAAATCAATTGCCAGTTGTAAAATCAAATGTGGAAGGGATTTTTTAACTTCTTTAAATCTTTAATATCTACATCAGCCGTGGGCAAACTACGGCCTGCGGGCCGGATCCTGCCCGTTTGAAATGAATAAAACTAAAAAAAAAAAAAAGACCGTACCCTTTTATGTAATGATGTTTACTTTGAATTTATATTAGTTCACACAAACACTCCATCCATGCTTTTGTTCCGGCCCTCCGGTCCAGTTTAAGAACCCACTGTGGCCCTCGAGTCAAAAAGTTTGCCCACCCCTGATCTACATGTTAGGATTCAATGGAAACGATTTAATTTGCTGAATCAGTTTCTTTATTGTAGATTTCATACAGATGTGAAATATAAAAATGCATAGTTGTATATCAATATAAGTGTTTTTTTAATTTTGTAGGTGTTCAGCAGATGAATCCCCCTAAGAAACTTAATATTGGCTTTCATTTCATGCGGACCCAGAGAAACCCACCAAAGTTACTTCAAGCTTAACAATGCTTAACTCATGAGCTCCATGTGCCTTTTGGATCTTTGCAACATTGAAGATGTGAAAGAAACTATTCAACTATTTTGTGATGGTGTTTATCATTTTATATTTTAAAGAGATTATTTTGTAAGGAATAACTTTTAATACTATAGTTTCATCTGTTTTCTAGTAAATGTTGAGATATAGTTTTGCTTTTAGATATCATTATTAAGTTACTAGGATGAATACCTTTCATGTTTCGATCTTTAGTTAACTATACACTGATGAAACATAGGTCTTTCAAAGTCATTCTAAATATTCAACTTTTGTAAATTATCAAATCTCAAAAAGCTTTTTAAAAAAACATAAGCATGTTCTAAAAATTACTGTTGGTGTAGAGGTGCAAACAAGTCATACCTTCTTAAAAGAGAAGTTTTTAATAAACTCTTGGAAATGGTACCTGGAAAAGTATAGACTCTCCTACAAAGTTGGTATGATATTCCAGGTAGCTCAATGGCGATCACATTGAAGAGCCCTGTGTTTAAAGCATTTATAGGCAACATGTAGCAACAGGGGTACTTCTTGGTGTGCAGTATTTATCATCTCCTTTAGAAGAGGAAATTAACCCTTATTTAACATGGTTGAGGATTTAATGCAATGCCAAGGATGGGTTTTTGGTAATACTGTAGGAATTAGTCTTCATTTTTTAAATTTTCAATTCAAATAGCATATTATATGCTTAGGTTGGGGGAGCTTAAAAAGCTGCTCTTCATGTGATTGAAACCTAATCAACAGGTAGGAATATAATTTACACCAGCATATTTTTATCATGGTAGTAAAATATGCTATAAACTATTTATACATTTTTGCTCTTCATAATTATCTAGTACATAAGCATCATTTGTTCATTTTTGAAAGGGTATTTAAATAGGAATTTTCTGGTTCATATGAAAGTAACCATAGTACAGGATGATTTCTGTCTGTACAAAGGTAAGTTAGACTGTACAGTTAATATTCAGTTATATTTATGGTACTGTTATGTGGGTAATACCTTTTTTAAGCCCAGTATATATATTATGCCTGCCTAAGTTCTGAACTGTAGTTGTCTAATTATTGATATTAGTTAATTTTGATGGTTGACATTTTATTGTTTGGAACTGCATAATTTTGTTTTTGCACAAAAGTCATTTTTTAAAGTCTGAATAATTGCCAAATATTAGAAGAAAAATATTCTTCAAGTAAAGAATATAGTTTTTAATCAAAGTGGCCATTACCTCCTCTTTTTGTAAGAATAAAGACAATTAAGTTTTTGTCATGTCATGTGCCAAGAAAATTATTTTCATTGGTGCCTACACTTTAAAGATTACTTTTAACACATTGTATTTTCAAGTAATGGCTCAGTTAAAATTTTCCACCTTCTATGGAACTGAAACTCAATTACAATTTATAATCTGTAGAGGTCAGGAAATAAATTTGCCACTCATATCATGAGTTAAAAGAATATTTTTATAAAAGTAAAAGCAACCAATTTATAAATTGATTATTTAAAACTTTACACCACAACTGCATCATAAATAGAAATTGTATTGCTTATTCATTGTAGTTATTAGTCCTGTAAACTGTTTCTAGGTGAAGCGTACTCCAGTGTTTGGCAGGGGTGTAAAATAAATATTTAAATTTCATGGTCCTCAGTGTTTGTTTTCTTGAGGAATGTATGGTGTGGTATTTTGCTTGTTTCAGATCATTTCCCCTTTGTCCTTTAATTTATTGTGGGAATTTTAATACTAATTGGGACCTAAAAGATATTATTCACATTTTATTAAGCATTGATTATAGCTACAGTGAATATATGTCCTTATTTCTGCCTTCTATCCTGAAAAAATTATTAACAGAGTACTCTTTCACTCAAAAATGTCCTAGGTTGAACAATAATTTATATGTTCCCCCTGATCATAGTTTTTATTAGGAAATCTCATAAAGATTTGAATCCTATAGTTCTCTGGGGAAAGCAAACTTTACAAAGACTTACAGAAATTGAAACAAGAAACAATATATAAGCCTAAATGAATTTGAGTTTTTCCTAGAGGAAAAGTCAAAGATGAACTTAATATAGGTTTGAGGATGTTTAGGATTAATGTATAGGTGATTGGACTTCAATAGTGGGGTGGGCAAAATTAGGTTTACAATTGTGAGTATGTGAAATACAGAGTTAATAAAGCTATTGTAATCATCAAAACCTGCATGTCTTTTTCCATACAAACAACTGTAAACATACTTTTGCTCATCCCTGTATATTCTTATTATAAACTAGCTATTCTATACTTGTGAGTTACTGGATACAATTTCAGGAGCAGGAAAGAAAGTGCTAGACTATGGGAAAGGGGTAAAGGAACATTTATTAAAAGGGATTTTTCTGCCCTAACCAGTTTGGCTCAGTGGATAGAACATTGGCCTGCGGACTCAAGGGTCCCAGCTTCGAATCCGGTCAAGGGCATGTACCTTGGCTGTGGGCACATACCCAGTAGGGAGTGTGCAGGAGGCAGCTGATCAATGTTTCTCTCTCATCAATGTTTCTCACTCTCTATCCCTCTCCCTTCCTCTCTGTAAAAAATCAATAAAGTATATTTTTTTAAAAAAGGGATTTTTCTGATGTAAAGACTAGGAGAATAAGGAAATTATTCTATCCATCTTTTCTCCATTAAGTCATATATAAAAATAGCTTGCTTATATAATTGCAACACTTTTAAAGTTAGTACTTAACATTATTTTATATGCTTTACTCAAAATTAAAATCAGTAAACAAAATGATGTCCTTAAATAGAATGCTATGCCTTCCAGGGGGAATAGTAGAAAAATTCTGAATGGGTTAAGAATAGACTTTTGGTTTATTAACTCAGTCTGCTTTTAGTACTATCATTTTTTTCAGCTATCCTAATTCTACCACTTCTTTATCCATGACTATACATTTTCACCGGCCTCCCTCCTTTCACTTCTTCAGTCCTTTTCCTTAGTAACAGGCTCAAACCAATCACTCCTGAAATTTATTAAAACAAAACGAACCTAATACTTATAGCATTTTTAAAAAAATGGATTTTAGTCACTCTGTTAAAATACTGTTCATCTCATTTCCTTGCCTACATACATGCAACAAGATATAGCAAAAAAAGTCTTACAGGAGATTAAACAAACCAACAGTTAGCTTTTCTCTTTCACTACATATAATAGATAGTTAAGAATAGAGAAGTAATAAGTTAAACATTATTATATCCTCAGCAGGCATATATCTGGCTTTAGAAATTCATTAATTCATTCATTTCTGAAGATTAGAATTCTGCCAAGTCCTAGATAAATTATAAACTTGTGGCTGTTGAGAGAATCTATGGCACATCTTGTTCCTGAGCTTCAGGAGGGCCATGATACCCCTAACATATCTTATAAAAATTGAAGTTCTTAACATATTACACGACCATTTTTACTGGGCCCCACACAGATAATGAGGACTGAAACCTTTAGTCATAGTACTATTTAAGAACAAAAATGACTAACACAGTCACGATCTACTAAATCACTAAATGACATAAGAAGCCAGTTCTGCCGAAACCGGTTTGGCTCAGTGGATAGAGTGTCGGCCTGCGGACTGAAAGGTCCCAGGTTTGATTCCGGTCAAGGGCATGTACCTGGGTTGCGGGCACGTCCCCAGTGGGGGATGTGCAGGAGGCAGCTGATCGATGTTTCTCTCTCATCGATGTTTCTGACTCTCTATCTCTCTCCCTTCCTCTCTGTGGAAAATCAATAAAATATATTTTTTAAAAAAAAGAAGCCAGTTCTATATGCCAACCCATGCTGTCACCATTCTTCAGTATTAAGGAGTCTGATCTTCATTTATAATGTCTCTATGGGAAAATGTGTCATGGAGATGACAAATACCCACCTCACTTCACCACAGTGCTAATGAGGAGAGGGCATGTTCCACAGTTCTTTTAGAGGGAATAGAAGAGAAGTTGATAAACAAGGCAGCAGTTGAATCTTGCATAAGCCACATGTCTAAACTTCGAAGATTCCCTAAATACCAATGAATAGGAACTAAGAAAATGGTTTATGCAGAAGGTTCCTTCTTTTTACCTAAGTTGGTAACAGAACTGGTCCAAATATGGTCACAGAGTTTACAGTTTTAAGCTAAAAAGTAATTACATGGTTTTAACAAAGTCCTGTCTTCAGCAGTTGTATTGGAAGATACATTTTCATCTTCTTCATCTAGCTGTAGACTACCAGAAGACAAGCGAATTCTGGCCATGGGTGACCTCATTCCTTTACCATACAAAGAGTAACAGTCTGGTTTAAGAATCTCTGATTCAGAATCACTGGATTCATTAGCTACATACCTTTCTGCTGCTCCCTGATCCATTAGAACTGTTGGAAACTCCTGCTCTGCAAACATATGAGTAAATAGGTCAGCTTTACGACTCAGCGCAGGACAAGGCCCTAAAGGTCTAAATTCTGACCCAAAAGGAAAACGGATAGTTTTCATGTCTGATTGGCTGTGGGAGCGTTTAGGGGGTTGCTCTTGAATATTATATACAAATGCATCTTCTAAAGCTGGGTCTTCTAGATCTACGTTGATGTTGCTCCTACCACTTGTCCTATCCATAGCTTCTTTGAGTCCTTGAAAGTCTTGCTGAAAGCTCTTCATTCTGATATTCCTTGGGCTTCTTTTGACTGGCTTCATTGCAGTGGGTTCTAGACAGCTGTCTAGCCTTTCCCTTTCCTCTACCATAATTGGAGACCGTCTGGGCACCTGGGGTGGTTTGTCCATATAAAAAAAGACTTGGGGAGGCATAATATCAACCTGCTGACCAGTACAAGGAATATACGGCACATCTGTGTATGTTAGCCTCTTTGCTGGACTCACTTTGCTTGCAAGGCCAGAAGATGTGTTCATGTGATTGTCAGCAAACTTACAGCTTGTTCGGAAGGAGCTTAGAGGACTTCTTTCCTCAAAGTAGTCTCTAGAATCAGTGTCAGGATCATGGTTAGTGTTAAAGACAGGCTCAGTATAAAAAAAAGAGAAAGAGGAACTGCTTTGCGATTGATGTAACAATGTGGGATCTGCCTCTGGTTTGGAACGCTCCAGCTCTGCTGCAAATGTCACCTCTACTGCAGAGTTTCTCCTCCTACTGTCTAGCACAGGCTCAGATGCGTGCACTCCATTCACATTTCGGTAGTACCCACTGCCATATGCTAGTCTCAAATCTTCCACCTTGAGAGAAAGGACATGTTGGTAAAAGAAGGAAACAGTCATTTGGTTGGGTGGAATCAGGAATCTAAATTAGTCTTAAGTTTTGCAAAGGTGGTTGGTCACAAAGTTATTTCAAATCATCTTCTATTCCAGGGTTGATAAATATATTCAGAAAGGGTAATAACTTGTACCATATCCCAATTCATGTGCAAAAAATACACATGACACTATCCTTTCTCAGTTCCATCCCACTCTCGGGCTCCAAGATCTCTATGTACTCAGCCAGCATTGTACTTCAAACAGTATGGTTTAGTACCTATATTAATGAGCCAGGAATTCTGACTTCTGTCCTGGCTCATTGCTGTGTGACCTTAGGCAAGTCTTCTAACCTCCCTGTTCCAGCCTCCTGCCTATTTTCTGTAAAATGCTGAGGAGGAGGCCTATGACTGGCATGAGAGGGTCATATATTATATGGTACCTTTCAACATTATACCTTTGTGATGCCTTTCAGATAAAAACTGTCTGTGATTTGAATGAAGACATAAGAGTTTATGAGACCTATAATTATTTTTTTGTGAGAGTAAAAGACAACATGGTTCATACTATAACACTCAAATGAAGCCATCATCTCAATTTCAGAATAACAGCACTTTGTTCTTAAATTGAGTTACAAAATTATACAGCAAAAGTACTTTAAAACTTTAACCCAACACCTTATAGCTTCCTCTGTGCCTAAGTTTTTATAGGTAATACAAAGCCATATATATTCATTTGACTACATTTTTCAACATGTTAGCATTGCATATGGCAATTTAAGCCAGATCCTTCCAGTCTATAAGATACACACCAGTGGTAGTGTACTAAATGCTCTTCTATTGGCTGGAAAGATGGAGCTGACAGACCTCCACAGGAGGCTAACCTACTCAAACACAGTAACTGGAAGATTCTGGCAGAATCAATTCTTGGAAGCTTTTGAAACAACACATTACACTTATCTTTAAAAAAGCATTTTCAGAACCTTACTTGTTTTGAGACATCAGAGAGGAGGTCTGGTGAGGACCTGCACTGTCGTTCATGGTACTGAGATGGGTAATGTTTCCTGAAATTACCAAATGAAGAATGTATTGAAATAGTGTTTATGTGAATAAAGGATACATATAAATCTCTAAATTCAAGTCAAATTCAACGAGAGAGAGAGAGAGAGAGAGAGAGAGAGAGAGAGAGAGAGAGAGAGAAAACATTGTACCTTTCAAATGGCAAGCTCTTCAACCTCCCTTTCCCCCCATATTCCAAAAGCTGTCTTTGGGTTCTTCCACTATGACAAGAAAAAAGGTAAACATTTTATTAATGCTATTTGTAAGTGAATAGGCTACTAACATTCAAAGGCCTCATTAATTGTTGAAATATTAAGAGTCTGGATGACTAACATATGTCATGTATCTTTGACCAGCATATTAATGATAATACCCACTTAACTAACCAGCAGGCATAGAGCAACCTCAATTACTCAGATCCCAGAAAATTTTAAAAAGCCTCGAAACAGAGCTCTATAACAGTTGAAAATTCTGGCCTTGGAAACTAATATGCTTTCTTTTTATAGGCATTCTCTCTACTTCCAAATTTATAAGTGATTTCTAATGAGGCTATTTTACTGGTTTCCTAACCCATGACAGAAGAAAAACAACTAATTAAACAGTAAAAGAGGGTTGCTTCAGTCAGACATACACTAGCAAAAAAGCCAGTTGAATGCTGGAAGAAACACGAGTCAAAAAAGAAATCACAAGAATAATAAAACCCAACAATTCTGGGCCATTTATCACTGAGATATAGGGTCTGACATGTGTCCCCCACCCTGAGGCCATCACCTTACTACAGCTGCCTGCAGACGATAATAAGTGATATTTATAATTACTTAGGCCATTTAAAAAGGCAAAATATGATCAGTATCATCTGTTTAAGAAAATGGGAAATTATAGAATACATTTTGGAAAGATTCCATCAAAAAAATATGTATGTTTAAAAAAATCTCAGCTCTTACTGGTGCAGGCCTCCACTATTTGAAAAAGACCTTATGGGAAGCATTTGATTAGTATATTTTTCTCTTAGCAAAGAGTTTTAAAAGGCTTTTCCTAAGAATTTCTAGTTTGGTGTCTTCAAGTAGAGACAAGATCTTATTTAGACGTTGCTTCAATTTCTCCAAGGTATTACCTGTAATAAGGAGCTTCTACTGCAATATTGCTCAAGCTTTTTAATCTCTTGGCCCCTTTCATGCTTACTCACACTATCTTTTGCCTAACCACCGCCAAAAGAATGTTGTTGAGCTTTCTTTTCCATGACTTGCACGTAAGTTGCATATAAGCAAAGCAATAGGTTCATTGATATTTTCTCAAACTGCATATGTCACCTCATCCTTGCAGAATTCTGATCAAACCCCTTAAGATGTTTCTCTCCCCCTGCCTCCCATTTAGAAAATATTGACTTAATATGTCACACAGAGAATGAGTAGTAAAGAGTATCATTGTTTAAGTGATTAAAATAAACTATTTATTGCTTCTAGAATTCAAACTTCTACTGTCTTCCATTTTATTGAAAATTTGTGTGTGTAGTTTGCCTATGTGTAATATTAAATTACCTATAGCGGAAACTGGAACCTTTGCTGCAGAGTAGGGTTTTGGGCTTTGATTTGGGCTCTTCAGAGAGTCTGAAGAAAGCATGGTATTCCACACAAGTCTTCCAGAAAGCCTTACAGACATCTCGGCTGGCCATGGTGAACTCCAAGGTGTCCTTGCACAACACCTGTATAAACCAAGTTCCATCAAGCAAAATAGCCTTCAAGATTATAAAGACCTTCAAATCCCAAAGCCTTCCAAACTATTGGTCCAGGTGCCCATGCAGCTTCTGGTTTTCCACTTGGCTCCCTATAAGCTTCACACCTATTGAAACCAAATTATTGGCAACCTTCCGAGGAACAGCCAGGGCCACTGCTCAAAAACAGAGCCTTCTCTAAGAACCAAATTTTACCTTGCACACCCCCCTCACCTCAAACATTTTTTCACCCCTTCTTTTCTGCCAGGAACATTTTTATGAAGTTGTAAATTAGGTTAAAATAAACATTAAAGAGTAACCTTTCAAGGTAACAAGAATTATAAATGACCAACAAGAAAGGGGAGTGGGGAGGAGATTTCCATATAGATGACAGGCTTTATAGTATGATTACATGTATATGAATCTTTTTAATATACCACCAGAAGCACTTCTTCCTCTCTAGGATGTCTTGTTCTGTGATAGTTTGTATTTTTCATTTAGCATGTTCTAATCTGCTCTGGGAGAGGCTTAGCCTTTCAGACATAAAAGTTTTTTTCCATTCCTTTAATATACTATATATCCCCATTTTCCTATACATGTGTGTAGCCATATTTTCAGCAGCCCCCCAACTTTGATGGTGCCTCCCATCTCTTATTTTTTTCCATGTTCCTATATACAACCCTGGGATTCTCCATGAGCTTCAAATTGGATACAGTCTCCTGATGATTCTATAAAAGGTTAAGATCCAGAGAATGAAGCCCAAATTACTGGATCTTCTGTAGGTAAAAATTTTTTTATGCATATTTGCTTTATCATAAAAGAACATCCTTTCTAGCACCTTTGTCTTACCCTGTACAATGCAGCCTTGACCAATAGTTGTTTCTCTTGCTTAATATACACCTAACCCCGACATCCTGCTTTTGTAAACTGTAGGTGTTCAATTATTTGGCATGTAGTAGGTGATCGATTATTTTGCTTAAGGAAAGAAGATGAAAATATTTTATAAAATGGAGCAGAAAACAGAACAAATATGTCCATAGTTCTAGATCCGATCACATCTATTTGACTTATCAGATCCCTGAAAAATGGTTTCTAAGGAAACTTGTCTTTCATCCCAACCACTGCATTTTCCTATTATTTTATTCGTCCTAAATTGCCAATAGGATTTCTTTGTATTTTGCCTTTAGTAAAAATATGACTAAGTAAAGCTCTGGTTTATTTATGTAGAGTCAAAAGGGGGAGCACATCACCCCTCAGGGCCAGCTAGCTTTCACCACTCACAATCAAACTATTTGCAGAAACAACCAAGAAATCCCAGGTGAACAGAAAGTGATAGAATTTATTAGAAAGCTACTTACCAAGATGTTGGCATGAAGTTTGATGAGAAAATGCTTTCTCTTAAAACTCAACTTGCGGATTTTAGCCCAATTAAAAGTATTAATCTTTGTATTTCCCTATAATTAAATACACGGAAGATTTCAGGGAGATGAATATTAGCACAAGCTGGTTTGTAAGACAATGCAAACCTGTTAGAAAATCTATGTCATGAATGAGACTACCCTTGATCTATTTCTTACACAGACTGATCCTGCTGTACTTGATAGAAGCTATAGCCAATGAAGGCATTACAGGTGGGACACAAGCCCTTTTCACATGTTACTTAGCACCCCATACTTCTAGCACAAAGCACATCATGTTCACTTATAATTACTTGCTTCATTATCTGTCTTCCATCTATTAGAATGCAAGTTCCACAAGGTCAGAATCATTACTATTTACCTCTGTGGCTCTAGTCCCTGGAACAGAGTGAATGCACAATAAATATATTGATAGAAGGATGAATAAATATATTGCTTCCCAACTCCATAAATACACTCAAATCCATTTAACTTTATAGTTAAAACATGTGAATTTTGTTGTATGAAAATTATATATTGATAAAGACAGGGTTTTTTTGTTTTTTTTTAAGAAAGAATAATTCAATGAAGAACACATGGAAGGTATTCAATACTAAGTATTATTCGACTGGATTTGAGTAAGACAAAATAGACCAGCTATATTGTTCCCAGTTATCCACAGAAGTATTCACACTGAAAGACATCACAACTAACACTACGGCCATGCACACCTACCCTCCCCATCTGCTCCTATACAATAGAAAATACCAAAGATCAGGGGTTAGAGTGGAATGGGTAAAATTCCTTCCTGGGTGAATAGGTATGCCTGTGATCCATTAGCCTTTTGCCCATCAATGTGACCCTTGTACTCTAAAGTTTACAACCAAATCAATGAGAAGGCAAAGATTCTTTTAGCTGAATCTGTGCCTGACCTGCTTTGTGACTTAATTCAGTGTCTAATTTGGTCCTTAGGGTCAGTAGGTCTGTGGTTAGCCCTTCCTCTCTCAAATGTGATTCATTCCCAAACCTTCCTAGGTATCTGCTTTTCATTTCGAAGTTTAGGCAAGTGTTCTTGAAGCTTAATATAGACCTAAATTCGTTGAATATTCACAGATGTGAGTAGACCTAATAGATTAAAAAATACGCTGAAAAAAATAGCTTTTGTCCAAGTTCTGTGGAGTGAGGATTAATGACAAAGAGAGCCATGAGTTTGTTTCTAAAAAACAAAGTTCTGGGTAAAGATGAGCCAGTAAACAGCAACAATTGCTGGCAGGACTGGGCACCAATTCCCTATTGGCTGACACTGGGTGCCTCCAATAAAACCAGTAACTGAATGAGAACACCACATTTTGGAACCTCTGAGTTGTTTTTGGTGAATTTGTCGCAGCCTAAGGTTTTAGGATGCCAATATTCATATTCTTTACTTAGAGTCTAAAAGTTCCAAAGATGCTCTTGACTTCCTCTCTCAACCATGCTGGCCTGATCTTATATGTGAGTTTCTCAGAATCAAAACAATCAAGTATAGACTGCAAATGGAAGCAAACCACATTGAAGGGAGAAGACTGGCCCAAAATACTTCTAAGCATCACCTCTCTTTCTTACTGGTAGTAAGACTAAGGGGCTGGATCACCTTGGGAACAGACACTAAAATTTGAATCAAGATAACTCCCAAAGCTAAAGGACTTCAAAAGAAACAGTTGTTACCCGTAACACCAGTACTCCCATGTGAGCAACAGCCAGGTGGATTTGCATCCCTTCACCATCACTGGCGGGGTGAGGCCTGATGCCATACATATCCAACTTCCTTGCTATGTCCAGTAGCAGAATGTCAGATTCAGCTGGGCTCCTGCCACTGCAAGGGGAAAGAATTTATGAGCCTAATAAATGTGGCAAGAATGACAACTTCACCCTGAGAGCTCCATGACGAGTTCAGTGTTTTCTTAGGCCTCAAGCTTCTCTGACTGAGGGGTTTGCTTTTAAATCTGTTCTCAGCTGCAGTGCTCCCTGCTGGTGAAAACAGGTGCCAGTTAAAAGTACTTACATGTGCTTCTGATGAAAGTGCACGATCTTGCTCTCCAAACAGTCTTGGTTCGGTAAGTACCGGGTTTGTGACAGATGTTTCCTATCTGTTTCTTCATGAAAGTCTCCCAATTCTGCTGCATAATATAAAAGTGACATTTTTTTCCACATTACCATTGAGGAGTTAAGCAATGGAGCACCCAGAAGACTCCCTGACCTCCCACAAATAGCCCTTTCTTTGCAGCCAATGCAGGCCGAGGCATCCCATCCCATGCTTTATGTCTATTTTTGGGGGGAGGCAGGGTGTATATCTGATTCTTTTTTCAAATCAGAAGCAGTGGGTTGTTATGAAGTCCCTGTATAATAACTCACAGGCTATAGGATCACAGATGAATATTTTATTTTCTTCTCCTACATTCTGTTTATGGTTTCTTTTACATCTGATCAATCCCTTTATGAGTTGAATTGTATCCCACCCCCCTCTCAAATTCATATGTTGATATGCCATTCCCCAGCACCTCAGAATGCAACTGTGTTTAGAGATAGGCTCTGTAAAGGAGTGATTTAAGTTAGATGAGGCAGATGTGTGTCCACTAATCCAATCTGACTTGTGTCCTTATAAAAAGAGGAAATTTAGTCACACAGAGAGACACCAGGAATGCAGGTGCACAGAGGGAAGACCAAGTAAGGATGCATCACGAGGGTAACAATCTGCAAGTCACGGAGAGAGGCTTCAGAAGAAACCAAAACTTCAGTCTTGGAATTCCAGGCTCCAGGCTGTGAGAAACTAAATTTCTGTCATTTAACCAAACTAGTCTCTGGTATTTTGTTATGGCAGTCCCAGCAAACTAATTCAGCCTCCTAACTATGATGTAAGCCAGTCACAGCAATCCGTTACTCTGGGAATCTAGTAAAACCGGAGCTATCTGTAATCCCCAGTAGATAAATCATACTGGGAATCATTCTAGCTTTTTCAATTCACTTGCAGTTTATCTCTGATCATAGTGCACTCTTTTCTAGATGTCTCCAGTTTATTGTTAGAAACTTATATTATAGCACTATGTCTACAAAGGCAATTGAGGTATATAGGACTATTTGCCCTGACAGTGAATGGCTTCAAACTATTTTGCTTTTGAATTCTTGTGTCTTCTTTATAATTTTTATGCCTTCTCCCTCTCTGTCAGATTGATATGAATCACTTCCTGGTCATTGGCTTCAGACCTAAAGAGTTAGGTCTCCACTTGGTTCTAAATTGTGACTTCTAGCCAAACCGGTTTGGCTCAGTGGATAGAGCATCGACCTGCAGACTGAAGGGTCCCAGGTTCGATTCCGGTCAAGGGCATGTACCTTGGTTGCGGGCATATCCCCACTGGGGGGCGTGCAGGAGGCAGCTGATCGATCTCTCTCATCGATGTTTCTAGCTCTCTATCCCTCTCCCTTCTTCTCTGTAAAAAATCAATAAAATATATTTTTTAAAAAATAAATAAATAAATAAATTGTGACTTCTAATCTGCCATAAAATGGGAACCCAAAACTAATCTTCCAATTAAAATTCACATTGTAACATTTAAAAATTGGAATACAGATATTCAAACCTGTTAGCAGTTTATGAATTGTAAGAATAAATAGACTTTCCATGGAACCCTGTGGTGCTCTCCTATTTGATAAAATACATGGACATGGGGGCACCCATATTGGGTGCTAGGAAGTTAATATTTTCTTTTTTGTCTTGGCTTTCTATGGTGTTTTAGACAGAAGGCATACTCATTTTTAGACAGGTGAGGTATATGTGTATGTGTATTTCAAAATCACATTACAATGAAAATCCCTAACAAGTTTTTCAAAAGACCAAATCAATGACTTTATTTATTTATTGCCAAAACTGATAAATGTACAAATCTCTTTAAAAATCAATCAGGCACATATGGATACAGAGGCAAAAATCCTCAACAAAACATTAGTAAAATGATTAGCAACATATCAAAAAGATTATAAAAAGATTGCACATCTTTACCAAGGGGGATTTATCCCAAGATTGCAAGATCAGTTCAACATGTGAAGATTAATTAATGTAACATACTATGTTAAAAGGATAAAGGACAAAAATACATTATCATTTTAATAGATGCAGTAAAAGCATTGGGCAAAACCCAACACCAATTCATGATTAAAAAAAAGTTCAACAAACAAGATATAGAAGGGGGCTTCTTAAACCTGAAATAAGTTAACAATTAAAAATCTACAGCTAACATTATAATTACACTAAATGGTGTGAAAATGAATGCTCTCCTTTAAGACCAGGAACAAGACAAGGATGTCTACTCTTGAGACTTCTACCCAACATTGTACTGGTGGATCTAGTCAGTGCAATCAGGCAACAAGAAGAAATAGAAAATATTTGTACTGAAAATAGAGAAATAAAACTGTCTTTACTTATTGTCAACATGGTCCTGTGTGTAGAAAATTCTAAAGAATCCACACAAAAATACCCTACTAGAACTAATGTATGAGTTCAGCAAGGTAGCAAAATAGAAGATCAATATACAAAACATCATTATATTTGCATATACTAGCAACCAACCAATTCAAAAAACGAAACTAGGAAAACAATGTCATTTACAATCCTATCTAATAAAAGAGAAACATGGTAATTGGCATACGACCGCTACCCTTCCCATTGGCTAATCAGCGAGATATGCAAATTAACTGTCAGCCAAGATGCGGCCGGCAGCCAGGCAGCTTGAAACTAACATGAGGCTTGCTTGCTTCAGTGACGGAGGACTCCAACGTTCCCCGCCTGCCTTGCCGGCCTCTGAGCCTGCAGTTTCAAACATTGTAACAAATATAGATGCTAAACAAAACCCCAGAAACCAGCTTTCAGCAAGCCGGGATCCCAGAGCTGGAGTTGATACAGAGTTTCCATTGTAGAACCGAAATAAACCAGATACCTGCTTTCAGGAGCAGAGGCCTAAGAGCTGGAGCCTCAGAGCTAAAGCTGGCCCAGAATAAAAAAAAAGAAAAAGAAAAAAGGAGCGGTTGGGAGCTTCAGTCCCAGCCTGAAAACAGCCCTCAGCCCCTCACTCAGACTGGCCAGGCACCCCAGTGGGGACCTCCACCCTGATCCAGGACACTCTTCAGGGCAAACCAGCCAGCCCCGACTATGCACCAGGCCTCTACACTATATAGTAAAAGGGTAATATGCCTCCCAGCACTGGGATCAGCGGAGCTGAGAGGCCTCCGGGCACCGGGATCAGTGTGACAGGCGGCAGCGCCCAAACCCCCTGATCGCCCTGCGGCTCTGTGTGTGACAGGGGGCGGGGCCACAACCTCCCTATTGGCCCTGCTCTGTTCATGACAGGTGAAGGCGCCCCAACCCCCTGATCGGCCCTGCTCTGTGCCTGATAGGGGGGAGCTCCCCACACCCCTGATCACCCTGCGGCTCTGTGTGTGACAAGGTGCGGCGCCCAAACCCCCTCACCCCACGGGCCCTGCTCTGTGTGTGACGGGGTAGAGCCATAACCTCCCCATCGGCCCTGCCCTGAGTGTGAGAGTGACGGCGCCCCAGCCCCCTGATCCGCCCTGCTCTGTGTGTGACAGGGGGCGGTGCACCAACTCCCCTATCGGCCCTACTCTGTGAGTGACAGGGGGGAGCTCCTCAACCCCCTGATGGGCCCTGCTCTGTGCGTGACAGGGGGCAGCGCCCCAACCCCCTGATTGGCCCTGCTCTGTGCATGACAGGGGCTGGCGCCACAACCTCCCCATCGACCCTGCCTTGAGTGTGACAGGGGGCGGTGCCCCAACCCCCCAATTGGCCCTACCCTGAGCATGACTGGGGGTGGCATCACAACCTCCCAATCCGCCCTGCTCTGTGCATGACATGGGGCGGCGCCCCAACTCCCCAATCGTCCCTGCTCTGAGCCCAACCAGGGGCTGCACCTAGGGATTGGGCCTGCCATCTGCCACCCGGGAGCAGGCCTAAGCCAGCAGGTTGTTATCTCCCAAGGGGTCCCAGACTGCGAGAGGGCACAGGCCGGGCTGAGGGACGCGCCCCCCCCCCCCCCGCGAGTGAACAAATTTTTGTGCACCGGGCCTCTAGTAACATATATAAAGAATAAAATACTTGGGAATAAATTTAACAAAATATGTATAAGATTTATATACTGAAAAGTACAAAACATTGCCAAGAGAAATTTCTAAGAGATCTGTATAAATTGAAAGACATTTCTGGTTCATGGATTAGAAGACTCGGCATTGTAAAAATTTTAATTCTTCCAAAATTGATGCACAAATTCAATGTAATCCCCACCAGCATTTTGTAGAAATTAGCAAATGATCTTAAAATTTACATGGAAATGCACAGGATGCAAAATAACAAAACAATTTTGTAAAAGAACAAAGCTGGAGGATGTACACATCCCCATTTCAAAGCTTTATACAAAGCTACAATAAATAAGATAGTATAGGAATGAATAAGAGAATAGGGCATATAAATAATACAGTATAGAACATATATATTAATGGCACATAGTTGAAAATCCATAAATTAGCCCTTACATTTAATTGACAATTGGTTTTTGACAAAGTTGTCAAGACAATTTAATGGAAAAATAATAATAGTCTTTTCAACAAATAGGATGAATAGACATCCAAATGCAAAAAGAAATAAAAATGAAGTTAGATTCCTATTTCTCAACATATACCATGTAAGCATACAAAAATAATTCAAAATAAATCATAGACCTAAATCTAAGAGGTAAACCTATAAAAGTTCTAGAAGAAAACTTAAGAGAAAATCTTTGTGACCTTAGGTTAGGCAAATGGTTCTTAGATATTACACCAAAAGCATGATCCATTAAAACATATTGAGAAAGTAGAATTCCATCGAAATTAAAAACTGTTCCACTAAAAAAGATAGCATCAAGAAAATGAAAAGTCAAGCCACAGATTGGGAGAAAATAGAAAATTACATATCATAAAGAATTTTAATCAGAATATATAAAAATCTTTTAAAATTCAATAAGAAGACAATCTATTTTAAAATGGGCAAAAGATTTGAATAGACATTTTAACAAAGGAAACAGATATTGTTAACGAGCAGATGTAAAGATGCTCAACATCATTAGTCAATAAAAATGATAATTATAATTACAATGAGTTACCTCTTCATATCCACTAGAATGGCAATAACAACAAAAAATAGACACCGCCAAGTGCTGAAGAAGATGTGGAGAAATTGGAAACCACATACATTTCTGATTATATTGTCATAATTTGAAGGACATTTTGGCAGTGTCTTAAAATGTTAATCATAAATTACTATAAGATGAAACAATCAATTGCACTCCCAGGAATCTACCCAAGAGAAATAAAAACATGTGTCCACATGAATGTTCAAAACATTATTCATATTAGTTAAACTACAAACAATCCAAATGTCCATGACCAGGTAAATAGATAAATAAAATGTGATATATCCATAAAATGAAATACTACTCAGCAATAGAAAGAAATAAACTGCTGTGATTCATGCTAGAACATACATGAATTTAAAAAACATTATGCTGAGTGAAAAAAGACAGATAAAAAAGACTGCATATTTTATCATTCCAATTACGTGAAATGTTCAGAAAAGGCAAATATATTTAAACATAAAGTAAGTTAGTGGTTGCAGAGGTTGAGCATGAGAACAATGAGTGAATGAAAATTGGCATGAGAGATCTCTTTTGTCATGATGGAAATGTTCTAAAACTAGATTGTGCTAATGGTTGCACAACTCTGTAAATTCAGAGTTGTAAGACCCTATATTGATCCTATGGGAAACATAAAAACACGTGAGACTGCTTTTTTTTCTCTCAGTGTAAGACTATGACAATCTAGGAAGAGATCTATGACATACAAATGAGTAAATATCATCAGTAACAGAAGGTAACAAATGTTATGAGCACCTTCACTGTTACCAGGCGGGTCCAAGCTACCATTATCCCTCTCTTCTGCAATAGTCTCTTATCTGGTTTCCCCACTTCCACCATTCCTTCACAAATTTCTATTTTCTTTCCCTTTTTATTGAATAAATTTGACATGTAACATTGCATAAATTTAAGATGTACAGGCTATTACTTTCATATACTTATATATTGTACTATGATTGGTGTAGCAATATTATCACATTACATAATTATAGTACAATTTATGGTCTCTATTAATTATACTGTGTGTTAGAATTCTATGGCTTATTTACTACTCAGTACAAGTTTCTATTTTTACCATAGCAGCCAAGATGATCTTGTTAAAATCTAGTTCACATCATTTCACTCCTCTGCTTTAATGCTTTGATGGCTTCCCATCTCAGAGTCATGTACTAGGTCTTAACATGCTTTTAAAGTACCCCATGATTATTCTCTCCCTCTCTCAGTTCCAGGCAGCCACAAAGTCTGCTTGATATTTCTTGAACATTCCAGCATGTTCCTTCCACCGGTTTCTACATGGCTTCCTCTCTCACCTCCTTTAATTCTTTGTTCAACTGTCACCTTCATAGTGAATCCTATCCTGACCACTTTATTGAAAAAATCAGTACCCACCCCCCAGATTTCCCCATCTCCTTTTCATACTTTATTTTCTCCTGCATTTTTATCACCTTTAATATGCATAGCATATTTCCTTATTTTGGTTATTGTCTGATTCTCTTCCACTGCCAAAATGTGAGTTCTACAAAGGCAAGAATTATTGTCTGCTTATTTTACTGCGATGTTCCCAGTGCCTCTAACAGTACCTGGCATGTAGTAGGTACTCAAGAAATTTTTGTTGAATAAATGACAAAGAAGAGTAAATAAAGGCATTCATAAAAATGAGGCTTCATTTGAAATGTACAGATTGTGTTTGGGAGGGAGTGTCTGGCTAGAGCCAGAAAGTTGTGTAAGAGAGACTTAAGTGATGAGGTCAGAATGTGGAGGTTCTTGAATGTGTAGAACATAAATATTGGATGAATTAATAAATTAGCAAATGACTGAGAAATTTGGTTGTGTTCTGCTTACTGCCTAAGCATCCAGTGAAATTGTCTGACATGGATGGATTGTAAAGAGCTGACTCCTTGAAACTTTAGCCTTTTTCTATGGAAACAGCATCTATTGACAAAAGCTGAAGTGTTCCATGCTATGCCTGAAATGGCCACTAGGGAATGCCCAAATCTATAATGCTGCACCATTAAGAATGACACTGGGCTCCCCCATTAGAGGCTGTCACTGAGCTTCAATCCCCTGGTTGCTACCTTAATAGTTAATGGAGAAAGATGTCTCTCAACATTGTTTTCCCTATTTGCCTTACCCTGTGACCCCCGCCAAGCAAAGCACAATAGTGAACATACTGTTAGTGTCCTTGATATTCAAGGCCCTTTCTGCCACCTCTCCTAAACAGGCCCTATGCTTGAGCTTTACTTGAGTTGCATCCTCTATATACATGACTTCTTGCCCTACTACCATTTTTTCCATGCTCTTTCCTCTTCCTATTACTACCTATCCAATACCTATGTGTCCCTTTAAGAACCAGCACAAAAGCCACGTCCTCCATAAGCCTTCCCTGATTACTATTGCCCTCACTGCTCACTGCCTTCCTGAGATCCTGGGGCTGTCATTACCTATCCCAGTCAGAAGTCACTGACTGATAAATACTGATTCAGAAACTGTCCCTATCCAAGCACTTCATTTTGAAGTTCCCAGTGAGAACAGAAATCTACCCATTATGGACCGTCATGATGTAAGGGATAGAGGCAAACAGATGAACTTCTGAAACAAACAAAAAATGAATGTATGATCCTGCAGGAATGGTAAGGAACAGACTGTTCTTGGAAGGCCTCTCTCAAAGAGAAAGCACATCCAGCCCTAGAAGAAGAAATGCTATCTCTAGTTGCCTCAACCCTGCCCTCCTCCTATTCTGAGCAGCCTGGTCTGCCCAGATTCACCCACTCCCAAGCATGCCCCTCACTGTTTCCCAGGCTCTTTCTCCCTGCCTTCATTATTCAGCCTAATCCAACTACTTAGCTGCTAGTGGATGGAGAGCTTTAACATGCCTGGGGCCTTTTTCCTTTTTAGCCTCTCTCTACCTGATATACTCTGTGCTTTGTTCTCTGTAATCATGATACAGAGCAACACAGAAATCACATCAGACCTGACAATGTGCCACAGAAAGCACATAGCAGAAATGTATCCTGGGGCAAGCAGAGAGAGTGGGGCCTGCCTGGCAAAGTCTATGCCTGGATTAGTCCAAACCAGTTCCTGGACAGTAAGCCCCAGGCAGTGGGAGGGGAAAGTTAGACCCAGACAGAAGAAAATCAGCCTTTACTTTTAATCTACATAAACACAACCACTTTGTGACAACATAGTTTTGTCACTATTTTAAACTCTAAGAATCTCATGCGTAGTCAGGTGAGAGGACTTTACCCAAGGCTACATACAACAGTTACAATGTAGTAGAGACAGTATTTGAATCTAAATTTCCATGACTACAATGACAGCCTCTTTCTACCGGATCATGCTGTTTTCATATATTTTATCTAGGCTTTCTCTCCTAACATAATGGTGGGCAGGCTGAGGGTGCTCAGCTCCTTTGCTTGGTTCTCTGCCTGGTTGATATGCCCCAAAGCCAACATTTGCTACTTACATTGTAAGATGTGAGATACCATCAACGCTGTACAGTTGTCACTGCATGGAAGCCTTCCTAAAGCCAAATCCTTCTTTATTTGAAGAGTAAAAAGATACCTGCAAGGAAGTTGGGGGAAAATCTCTTGAGAAAGAAACAGAAACCAAAAAAAAAGCATATCCCTTCTCCCAGATCCAAAATGTTTCAAGAATGAAACGGCACCCCCAGTCAGTAGGATGTTTTTGGGGGTGGTGAATAATGCACAGGCTTTGCTTCAGCCCCAAACCAGTACTAGACCACAACTTGGTTGATCCAGCACTTTGGCAGGACTAACAGCCATTAGGAATCACCCTAGCCAAATCCTCCTGCCAACTTGAAGGAGTTGGCCAATCATCCTCTGGTGGTTTCTGCCACGTAGCAAAGCCACATACCCAGCCAGAGAGAAAGGGAAATTCAGCAAGAATCAGCCTGCTCAGGAAGCCAGTACTGCTCTGTTTACAAAGTACAATCAAGCACTCACTATCAAAACTATTTAAGAGGTTGGCAGGGCAATCACCCCATTTCACAATTATGGGAAGACAGAGATTAGGTGATACGGGCAAGGTTAAATCACCCAAAGATAGTGAAACTGTGGCCAGAACTCATCTGCCACTGAATTTAGGCCTCCTCCTATTCTAAAGATCGTGTTTCAGAAATCAAAGACTTGAGACCACTCTTTTGCTCTGTGCAGAGTGCTGGGCTGGATCACCTTCCCTGTGTCACCACAGCCAAGGTAGCACTCTGCACAGAGCAGGTATGGAATTACTATATACCGAATGGAAGGAAGACAAACTGTCCTTTTTCTACCAACAGATCATCGGGGACCCATAAAGTGCTGGTTGGTACCCAGAGCTTTGCCAAACAGATAGCATTTGTCTCACACTTTTAAGCCATTATCAAAGGAGAATCAACTTTTGAAAAGATGTATATAATTAAGATTCTACCACTGATTGCTTTATCTCATAGTCCAAAATTGGTTCCAATATTTTATTTTATACATTAAAACATTTATTGTATCTGCTGTGGGCATTTCCCTTTATTTATATAAAGCTCTGCCTGGACTTTTATTTAAAACCAATTAAGCCTTGAAGGCAATGTGGAGAATCAAAATTAATTTCAGGTGATAGATGACAACTCCGATTAGAAAACATACAAGTAAATTAGCAGGTAATTATTCAATTTACAAAACATTTGATATTATAATCTTTCCTACTGTGTGCTCCCCAAATGAGTTAGAGATGATTCGATTAGAAATTATTATTTGCACACAAGTGTCAGAAACTTATGTATTGGACCTAAACAAAGCATCCTTATCAAGTCATTTATAGTTAAGTATTCTTAGATGGACCAATGAGGATAAAATAAAGGAATTCTAACTTTTGTCACTGCCTGATTTCAAATATAGATGTAAATACAACCATCAGCCTCAATTGCTAAAGGGAAAGTGAATTTCATTTTGCTCCTAGCAAGAAAAAAAATGAAACTTCTCGTCATTTGACACGTTCATTGCTGTTAAGAAGGCAGCTGTCTGCTACAAATACCAAATCCTTGCTCTGAACAGCTGATGAATCATTTATCATCACATTGATTTTCTCATTCTTTTTTGGTGGGGGGGGGGAGAAAGTTTATCTCCATCAAAACTGTTCACAATTTGAGACTCAACTGCAATAGGTTATGGGCTGGCAAATGCAAATTAATATAGTTACCAAGAAATCAAGTTATCTAGGAAAGTAGCCTACAACTCACGAATGTGGAGAGAATTGGAGAGAGAGAGAGAGAGAGAGAGAGAGAGAGAGAGAGAGAGAGAGAGAGAGATTTGTGAAAGGTGACTTCTGCAAAGACCCCTCATAAAAGAAGCATCCCTGTAGAAAAGGGGTGAAACAGAGAATTCAGGGAGAATAACTGCCAACTAAGTCACTCTAGCTTCCAGGACCTGTTCCTCATCTGTAAACAAAGAGGACTAGACTAGATTATCTCAAATATCTGTTATATCACTTCTACATGTAAAAGTCTAAGCTCTGGAAAGCAGAGTAAGGTTTTGGGAAGTGTTATGCTGAAAATGTATCTTTGAAGAAGTAGATTTACATTATAATTTTAAAGGGCATTTTAAATAAGTACTGCACTTTTTAAAATGTTTTAGCCCTGGGCCGGGCGGCTCAGTCAGTAGGACTGGGTTGGGTTCGTTTCCAAGTCAGGGCACATGCCTACGTTGCAGGTTCAATCCCTCTCCCCAGTTGGGAGCTGTCAGGAGGCAACTGATCAATACTTCTTTCTCATATTGATATTTCTCCCTCCCTTTCTCTCCTTCTCTCCCTTCTCCTCCTCCTAAAATTCAATGATAATGTTCTTGGGTGAGGAAATAAATAAATAAATAATAAATAAACAAATAAAATGTTCTATACGTTTTAACTTTTTAATTTTATAAGTAAAAATATTTTACTTTTATAAAGTTTAAAAATTTATCATTATAAATTATAAGTGAATTATAGTAAAATTTTAATAATATTTAATTATTAAATAATTATAATAAAATTGCCAATAATGTATATTAAACATTATAAATAATTTATAAAAATGTATAGTTTTTACTTTTTAAATTTTTTATAAGTATACATCATCATCATTTTCTACCTATGGGATACACACACACACACACACACACACACACACTTTTTAATATCCATGAAATCAGCTGGCATTACACTTGTGCTGTCAAGCTGCCCTCTGATTTGAGCACAGATGCAATGAAGGCAAGCACTCTGTTGCAGCAGTTAATGGCATAACCCGCAAGTGGGCACCCATGCTAGCTACCACTTCTAGAACACCCCCTTCTCTGTGAAGTCCCCACACTTTGGAAGAATAACATTTTGGGTACTAGCCAAGCCCTTCTTCTCTCCAGCTCCTCACCATCTTCCAGAGAGTGACATTGAGAGCCAAGCCATCCAAAGACAATAAGCCCATTCCCTGGTAAATGGAGAATAATAATTCTTAAGTAACATCATACAGCAGACACACAGGTAAGTACTAACCTTGTAAGCTCTTCTTGTAGATGTCCAGGGTCCACTGGGAAAAATTTCACCATAAATTTGAAAACAACCTCCTTAGGATCTTAAAACACAATATCTCCATAAGTTTTATTTACATGTCCATCACAACAGTTATAGGTGTATATATATATATATATATATATATATATATATATATATATATCCCCTCTATCTTCCCTCCTCTCCCCATCACTCCCTCACAGACATTTAATTTTTCACATTTGTAAGATGCTGCTATTTCTCTATTGTGCCTCTATGTGAATAGCAATTAAGAATGTTCTCCTGACCCTCTTCCTACCCTCCTTCCCTTTGAGTTTCTTTTCCTAAAGATGTGCCTCTTAGGGGTCTACTGTGTCCTCTCTTAAGAAGTGCCTCATTTTGAAAAATGTCCCACTTGCTTCTTTGAATTCTGCATTCCTGGTTGAGAGAAGTATCCTGCTTTAAAAGCAGGTGAGTATCACCTGGTTGAAGGATCTCATAAAGGGAACCAGAAAAAGTATGGTCTGATGCCTCTATGTATCTTAAAATCTACATTAAAACATATCTACTTGCCTTCATTCCTACTTGCATTGAAAATCAGTAACTCTGAGGCTTGCAGAATTTAGCATAATTCAGCAAATATTTGTGAGTGCTTTTTTAAGCCAAGCACTGTAGTAGACTATATATGTATATATATATATATATATATATATATATATATATATATATATATATATATAGCCAGTGTCTGTGATGACCATGACAACCAAATGACTGGTCACCATGAGGTGCATTGAGCATCTCTCGGTCTCTCCCCCCTGGCCCACAAGCAGGGCCAGGCAGGACTGGGGACTGGTGAGTGGTCTGAACAGCTGACCTCTTGGTCCCTGCCCCTGGCCTGCAGGCTCTGATGGATCAGCGATGGTGAACAGGGGAATCGGGATGGGTGGCGGGAGGACCAGGCTGGCTGTCAGGCCGTTGGAATCACCAGCTCATCCACAGCTGCTCGGGGGCTCAGGCCTGCGGGAAAGCAGGCACCAGTGAATTCACTTCCATGCATGTGCGCTGGGCCTGCCCTTGATGTATGCCGCCCACTCGAGGCCGCTCACTCTGAGGCAGGTAGGTCCGGGACATGCTCCGCAGCTTCCCTCAGCACCTCAAGCCCCAGCAGCAGCGGCAGTGGTGGCAGCAGCATGAGCAGCCCCGACTGGGCAGCCGTTCCATCAGCGGTCGGCCCAGTGTACACGGGTGGAGGTGAAGTCACCAGCACCTGCTTTCCCGCAGGCCTGAGCCCCCAAGCAGCCAGGGATGAGCTGGTGATCCCAACGGCCTGACAGCCTGGTGGCTGAGGCGGCGTTCAACCTGGGCACTGGTGATTGGGGAGAAAATGGCCCTGATGGCAGGAGGCTAGGCCCTAAGGACCCTATCCACACAATTTCGTGCGCTGGGCCTCTAGTTGGAAATAAAATGACAATAAAGCACTCATATTCTGGTATAAGAGACAGACATCTAGACAGACAATTACAGTGCCACCAAGTGTTATAAGCACTGAGTACTGGGGAAGCACATGAGGGGAACAAAAGAGTTTGGAGAAGGTAAAGGAAAGCTTCCTATGAGAATTGAAATCTGAGTAGGGTTGCTAGATTTACCAAATAAAATACAGGATTCCCAGTTAAATTTGAATTTCAGGTAAGTGATTGCATGGGACATACATATACAAGGAAATTATCCTTTGTTTATTGGAAATTCCAACTTAGTTTGGCATCCTTTATTTTATCTGTGAAGCCTACAGATGAAGTTAGTTTAGCCAAAATCAGGAGGGGTAGGAATATGCTACAAAGTGATCAGTGGCAGAAGTAAAGCTAGAAATGCAGGCAGAGTCCAGTGTTTTATGGATCGTGCTAATGAGTTTGTACTTTATTCTAAGGGCAATATGGAGCCATGAAAGCTTTGTAAGCAGAACAGTGATGTGGTCAGACTGGTATTTTCAATAGTTCCCTTTGGGAGTAGTGTATATGATGAGTTAGGGAGAATCAGTTCAGAAGCTGTTGGAATAATGTGACATTATCATTTTGCGGTGGGGAAGAGA
The DNA here is from genome assembly GCF_964212035.1 of Myotis nattereri. Lineage (NCBI taxonomy): Eukaryota > Metazoa > Chordata > Mammalia > Chiroptera > Vespertilionidae > Myotis > Myotis nattereri. The sequence goes on from NC_138078.1 coordinate 120,937,628, forward strand.
CTGAGCTATGGAAAGCACCAGCATGTAAAGAACAGGTGAGAGAAGAGACAGTATAAGAAAATGTTTCACAAAGTGTTGACTGAAATCCACCAGCATCAGAAACACCAGTGGAATTTGTTGAAAATGCAGGAATGAGGCCCAATAATCTGTATTTTAACAAGAACTCCAAATAATCCTAATACACACTAAAATTTGAGAATCACCACACTAGATTGTGATATATAGGGGAGGTATATTTCATAATTGTAGGCACTCAAATATGAACTGAAATGAATGAATAATGTCTGTGACAGGATAAAACAAAAACATCTTCAGGCAGAAGGTGAGTGGCATTGCAGATTAACATTAAGGATGCTCAAACGTTTGTAATGCTAGAACCTGAAATATATTCCCAGAGCCAATCCACAGAGTGCTATAATTACCAGGCTTCTTCAAATTCAATCAAAGATCCAGCAGCATGATTTTCTTCATCTCAAGGAAAGTTAAAATGATTTTCTAAATTGCTGAATTTACTAGACGTATGAAGGATTAAAATAATACATCAAAGCCATTTTCTTCCCTTATATTAATGTGAGGAATAGTGTGGCACTACTGAAATATTCTTAAGTTTTAGCTGGGAATTATATTCCTTAAATTATTTTCTATACTTACTTTTTACTTGTTTTGTAATAGGCTTCAGAAGTTCCAACCAGACCTGCAATAATATTAATGAAAAAAACTGGTAGAACATGACATTGAATGCATCTTTCTTTTTTGGTACCCGATAAAAGTAAACATGAAATAAATAAATACCAAAACTATTTAGACTTCTAAAAATAGAAACAACAATGACTGAGGTGAGGTACCTCCACCACACTCAATCTGCCCCCTTGTATTTTCTCAATGACAGTGAACATTATTGATCTATAACCTCTTTGTTGTTGGCATTTGAATCACTGCTCCCCTGCCTGTCAGATGACAGAGGTGTCATATACAAGGCTCATTAGTTGCTATAAAAACTAATGAAGGCATTTGGCTCCATGTTTGAATACTACAGCCCCCAAATGCCAGCTTAACAGATATAATGAGCCTTTCTGGGAAGGTGCCAGATAACAGGGAGGACACAGCAGGAAGAATATTGGGAATATTAAGACTTTAGAGAGGGGAAAGGAAAGTCCCCTGAAGACTCATTAGAGCTGTGGTTCTCAACCTTCTGGCCCTTTAAATACAGTTCCTCATGTTGTGACCCAACGATAAAATTATTTTCGTTGCTACTTCATAACTGTAATGTTGCTACTGTTATGAATCGCAATGTAAATATCTGATATGCAGGATGGTCTTAGGTGACCCCTGTGAAAGGGTTGTTCAACAGCCAAAGGGATTGCGACCCACAGGTTGAAAACCACTGCATTAGAGAGTTTAGGAGTCAATTCTGGAAGTTGAGGTTCAACCTCTGGAAAGTCAAAATAGATAAAGCATAGATAGCTGTTCACTGAGTGACAAAAGAGGAGCATGGGGCAGAAGAGTTTGTGTTTGGCAAATTGAGGTGACTTAACAGAGAAGTTATTTTGCAAGGGTTTAACTTTTTTTCCATTTTCAGTCAGTGGTTTGAGCCTTATATACCTAGCTGCAAACTGCATTTACAAGCAGTTGTAGACACGAAGAACCAACTTACATTATTTCCAGAATGGCTACAGAATTCTAGTCCAAAATATTCCTTTTCAGCAAGGTTTAGATGGCTGCAACTCAGGTTAAACAGCGCCTTCCCGGATGACTTTTGCTGAACAAAACAAAGAGACCATAGCACAATTTGCATTCCTAACCCGATATCACTGCAGTGTGCATAAATGGTAGAAGTGATAAGGCTCTTCAAACACTGTTTCCCTTAAGCACTATTTAGAAGTGCTGCATCCCCCCCCTACCCCCAAAAGATGTTGAGTTTTACTGGTAGATCCATGCATCTATCTATAAATTGTTTTAAGGGTATACCTTAAAAGGTCTCAGACTAATGATAAATCCTCTTGGAAAAACAGAGCCTTGAACTTAACTATGGCTAGACCTGAAAATCTACCCTTTCAATAGAATTCTTTAATCAATTCATCACACAGGCAATTTGAATGATTTTCCTGAAATTGACAGTTTAATCAAGATGCAGATCTAACCTGCTTAAAATCCTTCAGTGATTCCCCTCAGGATAAAACCTATTCTCCTTAGCATCATAAGCTAGCCCTCTCTCCCTAAGGCAGCTCCACCTGCCCCTCCAGCCTCATTTCTTGCCCCCCCCAACACTTTGCTCTAATAATTACAGCCTGCTCCTCGTTCCCCACGCATGTCAAGTAGTTTCATTCCTCCATGCTTCTGCTCATATCATTCCTTCTACACAGACCACACTCCCCACCTTTCTTTGGTTTGGCTTACTCCTACTCTGCTCAGATGTCATTTCCCTGGGATAGGCAGCCTTCTCTGGAACCTATCAGCAACAGGTTGAGCTAAGAGCACCCTTGCTTACCTCAAATGTGTCATTTCTTACACAGGACGTCTGTTAGACTGAATTCCTTCATAAAGGGACATTGTTTTTTTTCTTTCTTGGTATGCACCAGGTCTAACAGAGCCTGGCACATAGTAGGAGCTCCTGAATGTTTGTTGATCCAATATGAAGTTTACCAAATTACTCATATGAACTCCTTGAGTAGATTTCTTTTGGCAGCTTTTCATTTCATTCACAGAAAGCCACATGTTTTGTTTTGTTGCTTTTTGTTTTTTGTTTTTCATGAAGCCCACACACACTGTGGGCACAAAACAGCCCATTTCTTATGCTTCTCTGAGAACTGGAGCTTTGAAAAATTCTCTGTGAAAATCTCTCTGAGCTGAGTGTGGCTGCTGAACCCCAGGGTTGATGTTTGCAGGGAGGACTGTGATGGCACATTTGGGCACAGGCTATTAGCCACAAAGACGATGCTGAAAATCCCTAGTTAAAGCCAAGTCACACGGTGCTAGAGTGCTGCAAGGAAAGCCGGGTGCAGGGAAATGTAGTTGGAAATCACTGACCCATAGAATTAACAGCAAACTTGAGAGGTCAAAAATCCAGCCACCTTCTCTCCTCTCCCTGCTGGCTCCCTCAAGACAGTACCACACTGAACTAAGCCCACATCTGGGATTTAATAGCTTCCAGGAAGGCGGGTTACCCCTCCCCCTTCCCCCAGCAACCAAAAATACTCCCCTCTCCCCTGGACTTCTCTCCACTTGGTTATTCTGTCCCAACTTCCACCAACTGGGTATTCCTGTGGGTTAACCAGGATCATATTTTTAAATGCAAGTAGGCCACAAAGGGTGAAACCTACTGCATCCCTAGCACTTTGAGTGAGCTGAAGGAAAGGGGTTTGATTTTTTGTGGAAGGTCACATTAGAACTATGGTCCAGGAAAAAGGTGTCATGGCAGAAGTTGTAGGGCATGGAAAGGGGCAGTGGGGGAGGGGTTGTCTGGTAGGGAGGAGGGAGGGGAAGTTTTTGCCTAGGGCAAGTGCTGACACAGACCATTCCAGACAGATGAAATCATTTCTATTTTTAAAGTCCTCCAGGCAAGGAGCTACCACAAAATTTTTCTTATTAAAAATTTTTTCTAAAGACAGATATGACAGCAATATTTTTTCCTACACCAAAGAAACACTTCAGTCATGTGAACTAAATTCCGTCACAGGTTCCAGTTTCTTTGCAAACAATTTAAGAAATTCAACATTTTTCACTTTCTTCCTCATTTTTTATTATTTTTTTCCCCATCCTGGTGCTTAATCCTCTCCATCATAGCCACCACATTCCATGTGTTTGTACATGTAAATGTTTCAGCAGTCACAAAGAATATATAGCCATTCTTGTAAGGTTTCCAATCAAGGCTTCCTTTTTGCTCCCTTATGTAAGATCCCATAATATGTTTATAAGAATAATCCCCTGATTCTTCCATCCCAGTACATGTTGCCAACTGGCTTTAAATGCCTTTGGCATTTATGCATTTGAAGGTCAGACACTCATGTGGCTCAATTTCTCCACCCCCATCTTGGGGAGAGACATTTCCCTTTAGTCCTCCATAGTGTACGTTGAAATTGGTCAGCATTGTGGAATGTGTTGCATAATAGGTAAGGTCTTGGTTCTGTCTCAACATGTAGCCTTTAAATTTTTTCAAACATTATGATCCAATTCCTCAATTTTTATGTTATGATTCTTTTCCTCATAATATCTCTTTATATACAACTTTCTTATTTTCTCTTTTCTGGACTTCTGATTCTCTTTTCAATTGTTTGTTCTTGTTTAAGCTACCACTTTTCGATATTTTAATCAAGCTCCTTAGTGGATCTAAACTCTTTACCACAGTCCTCCCACTTAGGGAATTAGAACTCCAAGTTTGCATCCCATCATATCCCAATCATCCTTGGATTATAGTAGAGCGTTATATATATAAAACGTTTCACAATGTGTATTTATGGTCTGCAATTTACAAACTGGGTCTTCACAATTGGACACTGATTTCTGGGAGCTCCAAGCTTATCTTCTCATGAAAACAATAATATTCAAGTTGACCACCTCTAAAAAAAAATTAAAAAACAAAACAAAAAACAAACAAACAACAATCTACCAAAATGTCTGTGCACTTAGAGGAATCATATAAAGCAATTGTTTTTAAAAACCTGAATTATAATCCTGCTCTATCTATTTACTAAGATTGGGGGGAATCTTTTAGGTCACAGATTCACCCACCTTTTTCAGACACCTTAAGACAGAAACCATGCGTTTGAATACATGGCTTTATGTTCAGTACCTGGCCAAGAATGGCCATTCTCAATAAATGTTTACTGAAGAAATGAATGGGCCCTGGCACTTGTGGTTAGTTGGTTGAGCATCATCCCATGCACTAAGAGGTTGCCAGTTCAATTCCCAGTCAGGGCACATGCCCGGTTTCAGGCTCAATCCCCAGTAAGGTGTGTGCAGGAGGCAGCTGACCAATGTTTCTATTCCATAAATGTTTCTCTCTCTTTCTCTCTCTCTCTCTTTCTGCCTCTCCCTTTGTCTCTTTCTAACAATCAATAAAAACATACTTTTAAAAAGAAAGTAATGGATCCAAACATTAAACTTGATTAATATACATTAATTAAGACAGTTCTCGCAGGAGGAAGAATAAATTAGTCACTATGTGGCCTAGAGAAATTTACTGAACCTTTCTGAGCCTAGGTTTATGAATCTATAGAATGAAAATAACAGTAGTATTCTCATAAAGGTGTTGTAAGGATTAAACAAGATAATTCACATCAACGTCTTAGTACAGTGTCTGGTAAATCATATAACTTAAGGCATGCACATGTAAAGATAAATGCATAGAAGAGTCTGGACTGATACATTCCAAATGTTAAGAGCATTTTCTCTGCAGAGAGCATAGGTTAAAGGGAACTTTAACTTGTTATTCTGTACATATCTAGATTTATTTTTTTAAATGAGCAAGGATGTAAAAACTCTCTTTGAGAAAGTTAACCCCTATTTTGTAAAACTACTGTTTGGAATTCTCTGCTATTCTTTAGACGGCCTCTTATTCTAAAAAAAAAAATAACTTTGCTTTCTAGCCTGCTTTAGCCTGCTTGAATAATGAGGAAGATAAACTTAGCTGTCTGACCTTGTAGGCCAGAGACTAGAAACCCCCATACTCTCAATGCCATGCCAGGTGCATTTTTTAATTGGATAGAACTGTGTAGTTTTCAAGGCCACCAGAGAGATAACCACTAAGCACACATAGGGCTGGCTCTTTCATAAAAAGGGAAGTTCTGCTTGTAGCTTGGCTTAGAATTTGAATTCATTTTCTCTAAGCCCACAGCGGTGAGTAAAGTGTACTTCCAAACTCTCTGAGCATTGCTTGATTTATTCCAGTTCTCTGTAACATCTTAACCAATTTCTGCTCAACAAAGCGCAGATAATGCATTCCATTACCCCTCTAAAACATTGGCTGATGGGAGGATTTGAAGATGGCAGCCGGCAGGATGGCAGGGAGGGGGAGAATGTGAGTGAGGGAGCAAAAGGGGAATATGTAGACTGGTGTGGTGTGTGTGTGTGTGTGTGTGTGTGTGTGTGTGTGTGTGTGAGGGAGGGACAGTTAGATCCCACAAGAGTCTCTGGGGATGGCAGACCCGGCTCTCCTAAATGGGGAGCCCCTGCTACCACTGTAAGCACTCCTGGGTGGCTGGCTCTGGCACAGAAACCACGCCATCTTGAAGGGTAAAGCTGCTGTGACTAGGAGCCCAGCCTCATCTACACCCAGACTGGCCTCAGACACCATCCTGGACCCTTCAGCCACTCTGGCCAAAGACCTGCTACCTCATCTGCAGACCCACAGACCCTGGGACTCCAGCCTCCCCAGCTGCAGGCTCCTGTGAGCACTGGAGTGTGCTTCCCTCCCACCAAGCCCGCCGCTTCAGACACAGGCCCTAGGCAACTCCGTGCCTGGACCCATCTGTGAGTCTTGGAGTGTGGGACCCTCCTGCCAAGCCTGCAGCTTCACCACAGGCCCCGTGAGACTTGGCAACTAGACACTTTGGTGAGTCTTGGAGTGCACCCCTCCTTACAACCACACTGGTTCAGCCATAGGCCCTATGTGACTTGGCAACTGGACCCCTTGGTGAGACTCGGACTGGGGGCCCCTACTGCCAAGCAGGCCACAGGCTCTGCCCCCTAGCTTGGTCAGAGCCTTCGGGCTAGTGCAGGCTCCACCTCCCTCCACCCACCACACAGACAGAGCTGTCACCTAGTGCATGCCCTACCCCTTGACCAAGTCAGAGCTGCTGGTGGGACCTAGTGAGCCCAGCCACAGGTCATGGGACCATGTTGGATGTGTGCTGCCAGAGGGACCTAGGGTGCCATCCTGCCTTGGGTGCTGGGGATTCACAGTGAATTGTATGCCAGAGGGCTCTGAGACCTCACAGGGAATTACAAACCAAAGGAATTGTGCATGTGCCCCCACTGACTCCAAGATTCTGAAGTGGACCAGTAAGGGACCAGAACTGGGGGAGAAGGGGGTACAACTCAGAGCAGAGACAATAAAGGTGTAAAACTCAAGGCACACCCAGGCTCCAGTCTAGCCAGTCCCAGATAATTGAACCGCTAGGGGCTGCAACACCTCAGACCCCAAGCAGGGAGCCCAGGGCCAAAAAAAAAGACAGCAAAAATGGGAAGACAAAGAAACCCCAAAAGGAAAGAAAAGGAAGGGGTCACCAGGAGAGAAACTAAATGAAACAGAGGCATGCAATATGTCAGAAAAAGAATTCAGAGTAAGGGTCATACTGTTTCTAAACTGGTGGAATGAGAAAATCAACAACTTAGGTAAGAATCAAGGGGAAATGAAATGACAAGTGCTGGAGAGAATGTGGAGAAAAAAGAACCCTCCTTCACTGATGGTGGGAATGCAGACTGGTGCAGCCACTGTGGAAAATAGTATGGAGTTTCCTCAAAAAATTAAAAATGGAACTGCCATTTGACCCAGTAATACCATTTCTAGGAATATATCCCAAGAAAACAGAAACACCAATCAGAAAGGATATATGCACCCCTATGTTCATAGAAGCACAATTTACAATAGCTAAGATTTGGAAACAGCCTAAGTACCCATCAGCAGATGAGTGGATTAGAAAACAGTAGTACATTTACACAATGGAATACTATGTTGCTATAAAAAAAGAAGGAATTCTTACCATTTGCAGCAGCATGGATGAAACTGGAGAGCATTATGCTAAGTGAAATAAGCCAGTCAGTGAAAGTAAATACCACATGATCTCACTCATTTATGGATAATAAAGAACATTATAAACTGATGAACAAAAATAGATACAGAGGCAGAGAAGCATAAAACAGACTGTCAAATGACAGTGGGAAGGCTGGGGAGGGATGGGGGGCAGGGAGAGGTAACAGATCAACCAAAGGACTTGCATGTATGCATATAAGCATAACCAATGGACACAAGACACTGGGAAGGGGGTGATGGCATGCACCTTGTTGTAGGGGAGGCTGGGGGAAGGCCAATTGGGGGAAAAAAGGAGATATATGTACTACTACTTGTAATACTTTAAACAATAAAAATAAATAAATAAAAATCAAGGGGAAATGAAGAATGATACAGCTACAATAAAAACACAAAATAGAAGGTTTGAACAGTAGACTAGAAGAAGCAGAGGACCAAATTAGTGAGTTAGAAGACAGGCGAAAAAAATCACAAAAAAACCACCCAATCTGAACAGCAATTGGAGAAAAAAATTAGAAAGCAGGAGGTGCAAGGATTATAAAACCTATTTGAAAAATTATGACAGAAAATTTCCCTGATTTGGGGAAGAAAAAAGTCACACAAGCACAGAGAGTCCCAAACAAGATGAACCTGAAAAGACCCACACCAAGACATGTCATAATTACAATGGCAAACGTTAATGACAAAGAGAGAATCTTAAAGGCTGGAAGAGAGAAACAGAGAGTTATTTATAAGGGATCACCCATTAGATTATCAAATGATTTCTCAATGGAAACACACCAGGCCAGAAGGGAATGGAATGAAGTATACAAAGTGATGCAAATCAAGGGACTGAATTCAAGAATACTATACCCAGCAAGGGATACTCTATCCCCTTCAAAATTGAAGGGAAAATTCAGGAGCATTACAGACAAAAAAAAAAAAAAAGCTAAGGGAGTTCATCATACCAAGCCGCAATGCAAGAAATGCTAAAGGGACTGTTGTAAAAATAAAATAAAATAAATAGAAAGTGAAGAAGGAACATAGGCATAAAGAATAAAAATGGCTACATACAAGAACCTATTAATAATAACCTTAAATGTAAATGGTTACATGCTACAATCAAAAGACATTGAGTGGCCGAATGAATAAGAAAACATGATCCAGCCCTAACCGGTTTGGCTCAGTGGATAGAGTGTCAGCCTGTGTACCCAAGGGTCCCAGGTTCGATTCCGGTCAAAGGCATGTACCTCGGTTGTGGGCACATCCCCAGTAGGGAGTGTGCAGGAGGCAGCTGATCGATGTTTCTCTCTCATAAATGTTTCTAACTCTCTATCCCTCTCCCTTCCTCTCTGTAAAAAATCAATAAAATATATTTTAAAAAAGAAAACATTATATATATATATATATATATATATATATATATATATATATATATATATGCTGTCTATAAGAGACTGACCTCAGAACAAGGGACTCACACAGACTGAAAGTGAAGGGATTGGAAAAATAATTTTCGGGCAAATTGAAATGAAAAAAACAAACAAACCTGGGGTATCAATACTTATATCTGACAACATAGACCTCAAAGTGAAGGCCATACAGAAGATTAAAAAGGCCACTTCATAATACTACAGGGATTGATACAACAGTATATAACTCTGGTAAGCATATATGCACTCAATGTAGGAGCACCTAAATACATTTTTAAAAAAACTTCTGGAAGATATCAAGAGAGAGATCAACAGCAATACAATCATAGTAGGGGACTTTAACACCCCATTGACATCACTGGATAAATCCTCTAGACCCGTGGTCAGCAAACCACGGCTCGCAAGCCACATGCAGCTCTTTGGCCCCTTGAGTGTGGCTCTTCTACAAAATACCATGTGCAGGTGTGCACGTACAGTGCGATTGAAACTTCATGGCCCATGCACAGAAGTCGGTATTTTGTGGAAGAGCTGATATTTTGTGGAAGAGCCACACTCAAGGGGTCAAAGAGCTGCATGTGGCTCACGAGCCACGGTTTGTGGAGCCACAGTTTGCCGACCACTGCTCTAGACCAAAAATCAACAAAGAAACAGCAATTCTAAATGACTCACTAGATCAGGTGGACTTAATTGACATCTTCAGAACATTTTACCCCATAGCTACAGAATATACATTCTTCTCAAGTGCATATAGAACATTTTCAAATAAAGACCACATATTGGGGAACAGTAAAAATCTCTTCAAATTCAAGAAGACTGAAATCATATTAAGGATCTTCTCAGATCACAATGGTATAATGTTAGAAATCAACTACAATAAAAACAATCAAAAAATTCAAACACTTGGAGGCTAAATAGCATGTTATTAAACAATGATTGGGTTACCAAGGAGATCAAAGAAGAAATAAAAAGCAGCCTGGTAACAAATAACAATGAAAACACAACAATCCAAAATGCATGGGACACAGTGAAAGCAGTCCTGAGAGGGGAGTTCATAGCATTACAGACCTACCTCAAAAAAACAAAAAAAAAACAAACAAACAAAGAAAAAACACAAGAAAAACTGGTAATGAATTATCTAACTCTACAACTTAAAGAATTAGAAAGAGAGCAACAAGAAAAGCCCAGAGTGAGCAGAAGGAAGGAAGTAATAAAGATCAGAATGGCTACAGGCCAATATCCCTCATGAACATAGATGCCAAAATCCTCAACAAAATCTTAGCAAATCGGATCCAGCAGTACATCAGAAAGATCATACACCATGACCAAGTAGGATTTATCCCAGGGATGCAAGGATGGTACAATATCCGCAAATCAATAAACGTGATACATCACATAAACAAACTGAAAGAAAAAAACCACATGGTCATATCAATTGATGCAGAAAAAGCATTTGACAAAATTCAACACCCATTTTTGATAAAAACTCTCAGCAAGGTGGGAGTAGAAGGATCATACCTCAACATAATAAAAGCCATATATGACAGGCCCACAGCCAACATCATACTCAATGGGCAAAAACTAACACCATTTCCCCTAAGAACAGGAACAAGACAGGGATGCCCCCTCTCACCACTCCTGTTCAACATAGTACTGGAAGTGTTAGCCATTGCAATTCGGCAAGAAGAAGAAATAAAAGGCATCCAAATTGGAAAAGAGGAAGTAAAACTGTCCTTATTTGCAGACGACATGATATTATACATACAAAACCCCAGAGACTCCATCCAAAAGCTACTAGACTTAATACATGAATTTGGCAATGTAGCAGGATACAAAATTAACCCCAAGAAATCTGAGGCATTTCTATACACCAGTAGTGAACTTTCAGAAAGAGAGATTATAAAAGCAATCCCGTTTACCATTGCACCAAAAAAATTAAGCTACCTAGGAATCAACTTAACTAAAGAGGTAAAAGACCTCTACTCAGAAAACTACAGGACGTTGAAAAAAGATATAGAGGAAGTCATAAACAGATGGAAGAACATACCGTGTTCCTGGATTGGTAGAATCAACATCATTAAAATGTCCATACTACCCAAAGCAATCTATAAATTCAACGCACTTCCCATTAAAATACCAATGGCATACTTCATAGATCTAGAACGAACTCTCCAAAAATTCATCTGGAATAAAAAAAGACCCCGAATAGCTGCAGCAATCCTGAAAAAGAACAAAGTAGGTGGGATCTCAATACCAGATATCAAGTTGTATTACAAAGCCACTGTTCTCAAAACTGCCTGGTACTGGCACAAGAATAGGCATATAGATCAATGGAATAGAATAGAGAGCCCAGAAATCGGCCCGAACCAATATGCTCAATTAATATTTGACAAAGGAGGCAAGAACATACAATGGAGCCAAGATAGTCTCTTCAATAAATGGTGTTGGGAAAATTGGACAGATATATGCAAGAAAATGAAACTAGACCACCAACTTACACCATACACAAAAATAAACTCAAAATGGATAAAGGACTTAAATGTACGACAGGAAACCATAAAAATTCTAGAAGAATCCAAAGGCAACAAAATCTCAGACATATGCCGAAGCAATTTCTTCACTGACACAGCTCCTAGGGCACTTGAAACTAAAGAGAAAATAAACAAATGGGACTTCATCAAAATAAAAAGCTTCTGCACAGCAAAAGAAACCATCAACAAAACAACAAGAAAACCCACTGTGTGGGAAAACATATTTGCCAATGTCATATCTGATAAGGGCCTAATCTCCAAAATTTATAGGGAACTCATACAACTCAACAAAAGGAAGATAAACAATCCAATCAAAAAGTGGGCAAAGGACCTAAATAGACACCTTTCAAAAGAGGACATTCAGAAAGCCAAGAGACATATGAAAACATGCTCAAAGTCACTAATCATCCGAGAGATGCAAATCAAAACAACAATGAGGTATCATCTCACACCTGTCAGACTGGCTATCATCAACAAATCAACAAACGACAAGTGCTGGAGAGGATGTGGAGAAAAAGGATCACTTGTGCACTGCTGGTGGGAATGCAGACTGGTGCAGCCACTATGGAAGACAGTATGGATTTTCCTTAAAAAACTGAAAATGGAACTCCCATTTGACCCTGTGATCCCACTTCTAGGAATATATCCCAAGAAACCAGAAACACCAATCAGAAAGGATATATGCACCCCTATGTTCATAGCAGCACAATTCACCATAGCTAAGATCTGGAAACAGCCTAAGTGCCCATCAGTAGATGAATGGATTAGAAAACTGTGGTACATCTACACGATGGAATACTATGCTGCTGTAAAAAGGAAGGAACTCTTACCATTTGCAACGTCATGGATGGAACTGGAGAGCACTATGCTAAGTGAAATAAGCCAGTCAATGAAGGAAAAATACCACATGATCTCACTCATTCATGGATAATAGAGACCATTATAAACTTTTGAACAATAATAGATACAGAGGCAGAGCTGCCTCAAACAGATTGTCAAACTGCAGCAGGAAGGCCGGGGAGGGTTGGGGGGCAGGAGGTAGGGGGGTAAGAGATCAACTAAAGGACTTGTATGCATGCATATAAGCATAACCAATGGACATAAGACACTGGGGGATAGGGGAGGCTTGGGGACTGTCTAGGGCGGGGTGATAAAATGGACACATATGTAATACCCTTTGTAATACTTTAAGCAATAAAAAAAAAATCAAAAAAAAAAAGATCAGAATGGAAATAAATGGCATAGAGATAAAAAACAATAATACAACAGATCAATAAAACCATGAGCTGGTTCTTTGAAAAGATAAACAAGATTGATGAACCTCTAGTCAGACTCACCAAGATGCAAAGAGGGAGGACTCAAATAAACAAAATCAAAAATGGAAGAGGTGAACAACAAACTCCACAGAAATATAAAGGATTGTAAAAAATACTATGAACAACTCTATTCCAACAAATTGGTCAACCTAGAAGAAATGGACATATTCCTAGAAAAATATGACCTATGAAAACTCAATCAGGAAGTTTACCTTTTTTCAAAAATAAAAAATTTTAAATAGGCCAATAACTATGGAGGAAATTGGAGAAGTAATAAAAAAAACTTCCAACAAACAAAAGCCCTGATCCAGACAGAGTCACGGGGGAGTTTTACCAAACATTAAAAGAACTAAAAACTATCCCCCTCAAACTATTTCAAAAAATCCAAGAAGAAGGAACACTTCCAAGCTCTTTCTATGAAGCCAGCATTACCCTAATCCCAAATATAGATAAAGACACTACAAGGAAAGAGAATTACAGGCCAATATCCCTGACGAACATAGATGCTAAAATCCTTAACAAAATTCTTGCAAATTGAATCCAGCATTACATTAGAAAGATCATACACCATGACCAAGTAGGATTTATTCTAGGGATGAAAGGATGGTAAAATATCCACAAATCAATAAATGTGATATATCACATAAAAAAATTGAGAGAAAAAAATCATATAATCATATCAATTGATGCAGAAAAAGCATTTGGCAAAATCCAACACCCTTTCTTGATAAAAACTCTCAGCAAAATGGGAACAGAGGGATCATAACTCAACATAATAAAAGCCTTATATGACAAACATAAAGCCAACATCGTACTCAATGGGTAAAAACTAAAACCATTTCCCCTAAGAACAGGAACAAGACAGGGATGCCCACTTTTACCACTCCTGTTCAACATAGTACTGGAAGTGCTAGCCATAGCAATAAGACAAGAAGAAGAAATAAAAGGCATCCAAATTGGAAACGAAGAAGTAAAACTGTCATTATTCACAGATGACATGATATTGTATATAAAAACCTTAAAGACTCCATCAAAAAACTACTAGACTTAATAATTTTTTTCAGAAATGTAGCAGGATAAAAAATTAACACCCAGAAATCTATGGCTTTTTTATACACCAATAATGAACTCCCAGAAAGAAAAACTAAAAAAAATCCCATTTACCTTACAACAAAAAATTTAAGATACCTAGGAATAAACTTAACTAAGGAGGTAAATGACCTGTACTGGGAATCTACAGGACATTGAAAAAAGAGATAGAGGAAGACATAAATAAATGGAAGAATATACTATACTCATGGATTGGTGAAGTCAACATCATTAAAATGTCCATACCACCTAAAGCAATCTATTGATTCAATGCAATCCCCATTAAAATACCAATGTCATAGTTCACAGTTCTAGAACAAACTCTCCAATAATTCATTTTGAATAATAAAAAAAGACCCTGAATAGCCTCAGGAATCTTGAGAAAGAAGAACAAAATTGGAGGGATCACAGTACCAGATATCAAGCTATACTATAAATTCACTGTTCTCAGAACTGCCTGGTACTGGCACAAGAACAGACATATAGACAAATGGAACAGAACAGAGAACCCAGAAATCGACCCAAGCCATTTTGCTCAATTAATATTTGACAAAGGAGAAAAGAGCATACAGTGAAGTCAAGACAGTCTCTTCAATAAATTGTGTTGGGAAAATTGGGCAGATACATGCAAAAAGTGAAACTAGACCACCAACTTATACCATACACAAAAATAAACTCAAAATGGATAAAGGACTTAAACATAAGACAGGAAACCACAAAAATCTTAGAAGAATATCTTAGAAGAATAAATCTTAGAAGAATATGTCGTAGCAATATCTTTACAGGTACAGTTCCCACGGCAATGGAAACTAAGGAGAAAACAAATTTGGGACTATATCAAAATAAAAACTTTTGTACAGCCAAAGAATCCATCAACAAAACAACAAGAAAGCCCACTGTATGGGAGAACATATTTGCCAATGATATCTCTGATAAAGGTTTAATCTCCAAAATTTATAGGGAACTCATATATATTAACAAAAGGAAGATAAACAATCCAATCAAAAAATGGGCAAAGGACCTGTCTAAATAGACATTTTTGGAAAGTGGACATAGAGAAAGCCAAGGGACATATGAAAACATGCTCAAAGTCCCTAATCATCTGAGAGATGCAAATCAAAATGACAATGAGGTACCATCTCACACCTGTTAGAATGGCTATCATCAACAAATCAATAAACAACAAGTGTTGGGGAGGACGTGGAAAAAAGGAAACCCTTGTGCACTGATGGTGGGAATGCAGACTGTTGCAGCCACTGTGGAGAACAGTATGAAGTTTCCTCAAAAAACTAAAAATGGAACTCCCGTTTGACCCAGTGATCCCACTTCTAGGGATATATCCCAAGAAATCAGAAAGGATATAAGCACTGCTATGTTCATAGCAGCACAATTTACAATAGCTAAGTTTTGGAAATAGCCTAAGTGCCCATCAGCAGATGTGTCAATTAAAAAACTGTGGTACATCTACACAATGGAATGCTATGCTGCTGTAAAAAAAGAAAGATCTCTTACCATTTGCAACAGCATGGATGGACATGGAGAGCATTATGCTAAGCAAAATAATCCAAACGGAGGAAGGTAAATATCACATGATATCACTCATTTATGGAATATAATGAACAATATAAACTGATGAACAAAAATAAATTCAGATACAGAGAAGAATCGAACAGACCATCAAACCTCCAAGGGAAGGCAGGGGAGGTTTTGGGGGGTAGGTAAGTGATCAACTTAAAGGACTTGTATGCATGCATATAAGCATAACCAATGGATACAGACACTAGGGGGGTGAGGGCATGTTGGAGGGTGGTAGTGGCCGGGGAGAGGTCAATGGGGGGGAAAGGAGACATATGTAGTACTTTAAACAATAAGGCATTTTTTAAAAATAAATAAAAATAAAGCATTGGCTGATGCTTATGTCATGATGAAAGCTCAAGGTTAGTATGCTACTCTAATATGATCATGCACTTTTATACCTACGAATAGAGCCCCATACATAATAATTATTATTATTTTCTTGAACAATTTTTATAATTGTTATTACACAACTTAATTAAATTATGCATGCCAAAGATTTATGAGCACTAAAACAAGAGTTGTTTCTATGAAAACCAAGTTGATCACTTTGCAAAAACTCAATAAGGGAGAAAAATCTTCTAAAATGTGCTGTCAAATTAATTTTGGTTATGATAGTAATAAAATATTTGGGGTGGAAACTGTGAAAGGACTCTTTGCAGAATCTACATTCTTGTTCTAAGTTAAATAAGCAAATGCTGAAAATTATATATGATGCATTATGGGTATGTTTTATGGAAGAAAGACAAAGGGAAACCAATCAGAAGTCCTTACTCAAAAAAGTCTTGACCCTACATCAAAAGATTAGTATATGAATATGAAAGTATATATTTTAGATCAAAATAAAAAGTTTAAGGTGTTTGTATGTATGAATATATTTATTATGCTTTAGCAAATATTATCTATCAACTGACCAACAACTACCTTTGACCACATTTGGTAAAGGGGAGTGTAATGTATCAATATGTTGATTATATACTTAAAAAGTACAGACTATACAATTCAGATTTCAGAAAAATAACAAACTGAGACAAAATATAGCATATTATTAACAGTAGCAGGATAGGTTACTTTTAGTTTTTTCTTATGGTTGTTATATTTTCCAATAAATGCAATATACATTATAAAATGTAAAAGCATAGTGCCATACAAAGAGTCTTATAGATGCTTCTCCTGTTTCCAATGCTGACTCCAACATTCAAAATATTTCTCATGCTTTTCTAAGAAAATTGTTCTTGAAGTTACAGATGATAATCACTCATTCTTCTGATTTTATAGATATATCTCATTTTTTATCCCAAAATATGACTGTATTAGCTTTGCCTGCCATAACAAAATACTATATACTGGGTTGCTTAAACAACAGGAATTTATTTCTGATACTTCTGGAGGCTGGAAGTTTGAGATCACAGTGCCAGACTTGTTGGGTTCTGGTGAAACTTCTCATCCTGTCTTTCAGATGGCTGCCTTCTTGCTGTGTCCTCACAAAGCAAAGAGGAAGATAATTCTTCTTCTCTCTCCCTCTTCTTATAAGACCACTAATCCTATGGAATTAGGGTTCCAATCTTATGACCTAATTTAACCTTAATTACTTCCAAAAATCCCTATCCCCAAATAGACACCTTAGTCCTGTTTGAAGGTTAGATGGGACACAATTTAATCCATAGCAATGACCCAGCTTGATAGCTCACTTTAGTTACCTTTACTTGCTCTTAATAACATTTAGCTCTTTCCAAGCATTAAATACACTCTCAAATAATGAAGATTTGTGAGGCATTTTGGAAAGAATGCATCCAGTTACAGAAGGCCAAAAATGAGAGTTCCAAGAATGTGTTGAGTACCTGCAATAAATATGAGGAGGCAGCACATCATGGTGGTTAAGAATGTGGCTCTGGAGCCAGACACACCTGGATCTAGTTCTGACACCTCTACCACTAAGGGGGGTGATCTTGGGGAGGCTATTTAATCTCTCTAAGCCTCAGTTTCCTCAATTGTAAAATAGAATTGTCAGAAGTCAAACACTAAAGGTCACATATTATGTGATTCCGTTTATATGAAATGTCCAGAACTGGCAAATCTATTAAGACAGAAAGCAGATTGATGGTTTTCAGGTACGTGGGGGAGAGAAAATGGGGAGTGACTGCTAATTAGCATAGAATTTCTTTTTGGGAGGATGAAACTATTCTGGAATTAGTTGTTATGGTTATACAACACAGTACATATGCTAAAAACCACTGAATTTTACATTTTAAAAGGTGAATCTTATGGTATATGGATTGTATCTCAATTTAAGAAAATAATCATAGTGAACATCAAAAAAGAATATTTATGTCAAGTACTTTACACGGTGTCTGGTCCATAAGAAGAGCTCAAGAAGTGTTGATTGTTTTGTAGGGTGGCCATATTTTATCATCTAAATTGGGACACTTTTAAAGATTATAAAGGCACTAGTAATTATTACATTTTCACAACAGGTATAAACCAGGATTTTCCTAATGTCTGGTTTCCTAACTATTAACATTTGGGCCATTCAAAGGGTCTGTTTTAATAAGGGTAGAATTTGTTGGAATATTCAAGATCTAGAATATTAG
Source organism: Myotis nattereri (assembly GCF_964212035.1). Taxonomy (NCBI): domain Eukaryota; kingdom Metazoa; phylum Chordata; class Mammalia; order Chiroptera; family Vespertilionidae; genus Myotis; species Myotis nattereri. The sequence goes on from NC_138078.1 coordinate 120,955,886, forward strand.
GGACTGCACACCTGGCAATTAGATTGCCCTCATAGAAACCAGTGCCTGTTGACCATTCCTTCACTGGCAAGTAAATGAGTTGTCTTTTCGTCATGTTAACTCTGATTTTACATTTTCATAGATAAGGCTCAGCCATAATAGTCAAAAAAAGATAGGGACAAAAACCTGCTTCATCTGTCTTTTTTATATAATATATTTTTATTGATTTCAGAAAGGAAGGGAGAGGGAGAGAGAGATAGAAACATCAATGATGAGAGAATCATCGATCAGCTGCCTCCTGCATGCCTCACACTGGGGATTGAGTCCACAACTCAAGCATATGCCCTGACCGGGGATTGAACCATGACTTCCTGGTTCATAGATTGACGCTCAACCACTGAACCACACCTGCCAGACTACTTCATCTGTCTTAACCTTCTCCTTAAACACTTCAAGAGCAAATCCCTCACCTCTCCTTTAACATGTTCTTTCTCCATGCTTTATTCTCTTTTTCCAATTCATTTTGTTTTCAGATTGTAATTTCTCCCTGTCCAAACTCCAGGCTTACTTTTGATGCACTTGCCTTTGTCCTTAATCTTTTGTGACCCTTTCCACTGTCCCTTTAATTTAATACATTATTGAGCACCTGTTTCATGGCAGGTACTTTCTTGGGCTCCAGGCATACCTAGGTGAAAAAGACACAGGCATTACCACCAAGGAATACGTAGACTGGCAGGCAAGGCAGGCATATCAATAGATAACAACAGTAGTTGGGGCTAATTGCCCTTGTGGAATTATACATAGAAGGGATAATATGAGATCACAACCAGAGGGCACTTTATCCATAAATATGGGAAAGGGTGTAGCACAATGGATTCCTAACAGAAGCAGCACCCAATCTGAGACAGGAAGCAGGAATTGAAGTTAGTCAGGTTAAGAGGAGGATAGAAAAGTGTGAGAGGCAGAGGAGATTGGAAAACCTGGTGCGAACAATGAAACTTTGAGTAGTATGGCATTCCTAAAGGAGCAAGTGAGATGCAGTAACTGGAAAAGTGGGCAAAAGCCTTACCAAGACAGGCCTTTTTTGCCAGATGAAGCCATATACCTGAAGGCTGGGTTTGGGTATGGGTAGCTGAATGATTTTAAGAAGGGAATTTATATGGTCAGAGTTGTGTTCTAGAAACCCCATCCTGACAGTAGTTAGGCCAGAGCCTCCCAACCTGTAAAGTGCATATGAATCACCTGGGCATCTTATTAAGATAATGCCCAAATTCACAATTTGGGGGGGGAGGGTTGGGCCTGAGCATCTGCAGTTCTCAAACTGCCAGGTAAGACTGATAATGCTGCTTTGTGGCCACACTGAAGAACAAGTTTGTAAGGAGTGGATGGAGGTTGGGGCAAAACAGGTGATGGCTGGATCAGTTGGGGCTGCGGTAGTAATTCAGGTGATTGAAGATAGTAGTGTGCACCCAAAATGTACTGCAATTGGAGAAAAAAATTAAAAGACAGGAGGAGAGCCTAAGGGAGCTTTGGGACAACATGAAACGAAACAACATACGAATAATAGGGGTACCAGAACAACAGAAGGATGAACAAGGATTAGAAAACCTATTAGAAGAAATAATATCAGAAAACTTCCCTGAGGTGGGGAAGAAAAAAGTCACACAAGCCCAGAGAGTCCCAAATAAGGTGAACCCGAAAAGACCCACACCAAGACACATCATAATTACCATGGCAAATGTTCAGGACAAAGAGAGAATCTTACAGGCTGCAAGAGAGAGACGGAAAGTTACATACAAGGGATCTCCCATTAGATTGTCAAATGATTTCTCAACAGAAACACATCAGGCCAGAAAAGAATGGACAGAAATTTACAAAGTGATGCAAAGCAAAGGACTGAATCCAAGAATACTCTATCCAGCAAGGCTATCATTCAAACTTGAAGGGGAAATAAGAAGCTTCACAGACAAAAAAAGGCTAAGGGAGTTTATCACCACCAAGCCAGCAATGCAAGGAATGCTAAAGGGACTGGTATAAAAATAATAAAAAGCCCAGAAAGAAAACAGCCACACACACAAAAAAAGAAATGGCTACAAATAAGTACCTTTCAATAATAACTTTAAACGTAAACGGACTAAATGCTCCAAACAAAAGACGTCGAGTGGCTGAATGGATAAAAAAACATGACCCATACATCTGCTGTCTACAAGAAACCCACCTCATTAGAAGGGACTCACACAGACTGAAAGTGAAAGGATGGAAAAATATCTTTCAGGCAAATGGAAAGGAAAAGAAAGCTGGGGTAGCAATACTTATATCGGACAAAATAGACCTCAAAGTGAAGGCCATAACAAGAGATAAGGAAGGCCACTTCATAATACTAAAGGGATCAATTCAACAAGAAGATATAACCCTGGTAAACATATATGCACCCAATTCAGGAGCACCCAAATTCATAAAAAAACTCCTGGAAGATATCAAAGGAGAGATCAACAACAATACAATCATAGCAGGGGACTTTAATACACCACTGACAGCACTGGATAAGTCCTCTAGACAAACAATCAGCAAAGATACAGCAATCCTAAATGACTCACTAGATCAGATGGACTTAATAGACATCTTTAGAACACTTCACCCCACTGCCACGGAATATACATTCTACTCAAGTGCTCATGACACATATTCAAAAATAGACCATATACTGGGTCACAAGCAAAGTATCCCCAAATTCAAGAAGATTGAAATCATAAAAAGCATCTTCTCAGACCACGATGGCATAATATTAGAAATAAACTACATTAAAAACAACCCAAAATACTCAAACATCTGGAAGCTGAATAGCATGCTATTAAATATTGATTGGATTACCAATGAAATCAAAGAAGAAATTCAAAACATCCTGGAAACTAATGACAATGAAAACACAACAATCCAAAACCTATGGGACACATTGAAAGCAGTCCTGAGAGGGAAGTTTATAGCTCTACAGGCCTATCTCAAAAAACAAGAAAAAATGGTAGTAAATCAGCTAACTCTACAACTCAAAGAATTAGAAAGAGAGCAACAAAGAAACCCCAGAGTGAGCAGAAGGAAGGAGATAATAAAGATTAAAGCAGAAATAAATGACATAGAGACCAAAAAAACAATACAGAAAATCAATGAAACCAAGAGCTGGTTCTTTGAAAGGATAAACAAGATTGACAAACCTCTAGCCAGACTCACCAAGAAGCAAAGAGAGAGGACCCAAATAAACAAAATCAGAAACGATAGAGGCGAAATAACAACAGACCCCACAGAAATACAAATGATTGTTAAAAAATACTATGGTCAGCTCTACTCCAACAAACTAGACAACCTGGAGGAAATGGACAAATTCCTAGAAAAATACAACATTCCAAAACTCAATCAGGAAGAATCTAAAAATCTCAACAGGCCAATAACTATGGAAGAAATTGAAGCAGTCATCAAAAAGCTTCCATCAAACAAAAGCCCAGGACCAGACGGCTTCACAGGGGAGTTTTACCAAACATTCAAGGAAGAACTAAAACCTATCCTCCTCAGACTACTACAAAAAATTCAAGAGGAAGGAACACTTCCAAGCTCATTCTATGAAGCCAGCATCACCCTAATACCAAAACCAGGTAAAGACAACACAATGAAAGAGAATTACAGGCCAATATCCCTCATGAACATAGATGCCAAAATCCTCAACAAAATCTTAGCAAATCAGATCCAGCAGTACATCAGAAAGATCATACACCATGACCAAGTAGGATTTATCCCAGGGATGCAAGGATGGTACAATATCCGCAAATCAATAAACGTGATACATCACATAAACAAACTGAAAGAAAAAAACCACATGGTCATATCAATTGATGCAGAAAAAGCATTTGACAAAATTCAACACCCATTTTTGATAAAAACTCTCAGCAAGGTGGGAGTAGAAGGATCATACCTCAACATAATAAAAGCCATATATGACAGGCCCACAGCCAACATCATACTCAATGGGCAAAAACTAACACCATTTCCCCTAAGAACAGGAACAAGACAGGGATGCCCCCTCTCACCACTCCTGTTCAACATAGTACTGGAAGTGTTAGCCATTGCAATTCGGCAAGAAGAAGAAATAAAAGGCATCCAAATTGGAAAAGAGGAAGTAAAACTGTCCTTATTTGCAGACGACATGATATTATACATACAAAACCCCAGAGACTCCATCCAAAAGCTACTAGACTTAATACATGAATTTGGCAATGTAGCAGGATACAAAATTAACCCCAAGAAATCTGAGGCATTTCTATACACCAGTAGTGAACTTTCAGAAAGAGAGATTATAAAAGCAATCCCGTTTACCATTGCACCAAAAAAATTAAGCTACCTAGGAATCAACTTAACTAAAGAGGTAAAAGACCTCTACTCAGAAAACTACAGGACGTTGAAAAAAGATATAGAGGAAGTCATAAACAGATGGAAGAACATACCGTGTTCCTGGATTGGTAGAATCAACATCATTAAAATGTCCATACTACCCAAAGCAATCTATAAATTCAACGCACTTCCCATTAAAATACCAATGGCATACTTCATAGATCTAGAACGAACTCTCCAAAAATTCATCTGGAATAAAAAAAGACCCCGAATAGCTGCAGCAATCCTGAAAAAGAACAAAGTAGGTGGGATCTCAATACCAGATATCAAGTTGTATTACAAAGCCACTGTTCTCAAAACTGCCTGGTACTGGCACAAGAATAGGCATATAGATCAATGGAATAGAATAGAGAGCCCAGAAATCGGCCCGAACCAATATGCTCAATTAATATTTGACAAAGGAGGCAAGAACATACAATGGAGCCAAGATAGTCTCTTCAATAAATGGTGTTGGGAAAATTGGACAGATATATGCAAGAAAATGAAACTAGACCACCAACTTACACCATACACAAAAATAAACTCAAAATGGATAAAGGACTTAAATGTACGACAGGAAACCATAAAAATTCTAGAAGAATCCAAAGGCAACAAAATCTCAGACATATGCCGAAGCAATTTCTTCACTGGCACAGCTCCTAGGGCACTTGAAACTAAAGAGAAAATAAACAAATGGGACTTCATCAAAATAAAAAGCTTCTGCACAGCAAAAGAAACCATCAACAAAACAAAGAGAAAACCCACTGTGTGGGAAAACATATTTGCCAATGTCATATCTGATAAGGGCCTAATCTCCAAAATTTATAGGGAACCCATACAACTTAACAAAAGGAAGATAAACAATCCAATCAAAAAATGGGCAAAGGACCTAAATAGACACCTTTCAAAAGAGGACATTCAGAAAGCCAAGAGACATATGAAAACATGCTCAAAGTCACTAATCATCCGAGAGATGCAAATCAAAACAACAATGAGGTACCATCTCACACCTGTCAGACTGGCTATCATCAACAAATCAACAAACGACAAGTGCTGGAGAGGATGTGGAGAAAAAGGAACACTTGTGCACTGCTGGTGGGAATGCAGACTGGTGCAGCCACTATGGAAGACAGTATGGCGTTTCCTTAAAAAACTGAAAATGGAACTCCCATTTGACCCTGTGATCCCACTTCTAGGAATATATCCCAAGAAACCAGAAACACCAATCAGAAAGGATATATGCACCCCTATGTTCATAGCAGCACAATTCACCATAGCTAAGATCTGGAAACAGCCTAAGTGCCCATCAGTAGATGAATGGATTAGAAAACTGTGGTACATCTACACGATGGAATACTATGCTGCTCTAAAAAGGAAGGAACTCTTACCATTTGCAACGTCATGGATGGAACTGGAGACCATTATGCTAAGTGAAATAAGCCAGTCAATGAAGGAAAAATACCACATGATCTCACTCATTCATGGATAATAGAGACCATTATAAACTTTTGAACAATAATAGATACAGAGGCAGAGCTGCCTCAAACAGATTGTCAAACTGCAGCGGGAAGGCCGGGGAGGGTTGGGGGGCAGGAGGTAGGAGGGTAAGAGATCAACTAAAGGACTTGTATGCATGCATATAAGCATAACCAATGGACATAAGACACTGGGGGATAGGGGAGGCTGGGGGACTGTCTAGGGCGGGGGGATAAAATGGACACATATGTAATACCCTTTGTAATACTTTAAGCAATAAAATAAAAAAAAAATTTAAAAAAAAAAAAAAAGATAGTAGTGTGGACTTTGGCCGTGGTAGTGAGATGTGAAATGTGAGATGTGAGACCCTTTTCCGTAGTAAGTTCAATTGGAGTTGGGGAGATCAGGGAGAGGAAGAGGCCTGGAGATCTTGATATTCTCTTTGCTTGCTTCCCTTTTGCCTTTCACCAGGGTTAGGGCTTGCACACACTGTGTTTGAAGTTAGGCTACATTTGGCTGCTGTTCATTCACCTTCATGCATCGCTTTGCTCATTCCTGACATTTTTTCTCCATACCCACCTATCTGAGAATAGAAATACTGGGAGCATTCCTCACCAATATCTGCAAATATTTAAGCTCCTCTTTTGATACTCCCTACCCTTTGTGCCAATGTGGAAAGAAATGCACCGCTTGTCTTATCAAAAGCTTTCTGCTGACATAAACTTATAAAATATCTTTTGGGCACACCACCACTTATGTGTCACTGATTCCTTTAAAAGTCACCCATCTAGAATTTTCTTTCTGGTCTTTTATGGTACATCTGATAGCTTCCTACTTGCAACTTACCCCAACCACTGACTCTGGCACTGGTCCGGAATCAGTGTCATCTGGAATAGTATAAGTACATTGCCACTCAGCATTTTCAGGGAGACAGTTGTGAACTGATACCTTCCGACTGCCCTGATGGCTAATTTCCATGTCTCCTTTTACTCTTCCTATCCTGAACGCTGAATAACATTTTGGAACCTAGAACCGAGCAGTACACTCTAGTCAGAGGATATGACTTTTGATGATTAAAACAGGAAGTCTAGATATATTGGTGCATTTTGGTACCATCTGGTGCAGTTTTAGGCTAAGCATGTTTTTGGTTACCCTGATTTAATTTCATCCATGTAGGAAAATTTTGTTCTGCAGGTTAGTATACACTCCTTCACCTCAATCCATCTCTCTGTTTATAACAGCAATAGGCATGCTCCTCATTTACAGAGAGTTTGGAACCTTCCAAAGATAAGTCTTTCTCCTTTTCTATCATCTACAGGCTACTCCCAGAAATCTCAGAATCCCTTAGGGATTAAACCCTGGAACTGCTTCTCTTGAAGGACTGTTTTACCTTTTATTAAAAGATGCAAATGTCCTGACATTGCAAAAAACTAGGGCACATATCTCACACATTTACTAATATAGTCAGATGCAACCAGTTTTCTAAGAAAGAAGTTGGAACATAATTTCAAAGTTTGAACTGGGTAAACCACCCTGAGAACTAGGAAATGGAGCTCCTTTAGGGCAGGGCAGAAGAAATTGTTGGCCAGGCTGTAACCCTTCTGGGGCGGAGGCGAGGGAGGGCTGCTGGGGTTGAACCCCTGATAAAAAGAGAACTGCTGAGAGTGGTGAGAGGCTAATTATCAGGTAGCAGCAGTTCATTTTAAAACGGAGCCTTCTCTGCAGGCAGTCTAGTTTTTCAGCATCTGGTGGAGAGCAAGGTGCAGTTAAATACATCAAAGAACAAAGAATAAGTAGGAAGAGAACTGAGGCATTTTCCCCAGAGCCCATAGGACTCAGCAATAAACCCTGGAGGGAGGCACAATTTAACTGGGTACTTAAGATTTCATGTGGCAGTAAGCAGAGAGACCAACACTTGTAGTTGTCTTGTGCATGTGTGAAATTCACACCAAATTATAACTAGTTCTTATTTTATTCCTGAAAACACAAAGCAGTCAAGATACTGCATGTGTGATAGATGGGAGGCTTAAAGTTGCTCAGAATTAACTGCTCAGAAAACTTTCCAACCCCACATGGGTGTCCTAAGGGCGTCCAGGAGAATCAAACTGAGCAGCTGCCTGACCACCACCCTTTACTCCCAGTTACATTGGGTAAACTAAGTTCGGAAGATAACCCTGGAATCCGAGAGCTAGTCTAGTTCCTGATAAATGATCCTTTCTTGAAGATACCTTTTTAAATCTATAAGGGAATGATTTGTCATTTCCTGAGGCCTTATGCAGGCCTGATAATGACCTAGACAGGTTGCATATGATTCATACTCTTTGTTGGATGTTGTCTAAGAGACTCTCATTGCTCAGAGTTAGGGGAGAAAAAAGACAAGTTTACCACTTAATCTTGCCCCCGCTCCTAGTACATTGAAATTACCATGCCTATATTGGAAAGGCTGTTGAAAAGTGACAGTGTAATAATAGCATTGTCAAGACAGTGCTCCTATGTCTTGTTGAAATTACTAGCTTCTCTGGGTAATTAAAACAATTATAATTGTTTGTTTCCAAGTAATGCCTTAGCATTAAATTTACATGGTGCACATGATGCATAACCAGGTTCCAAATGGTATTTGGAATTTTTTTAAACTTCAGGTTGATAAAACATACTATGTATATCTAGAAATATGAGACATTCAGGACACAACATAACATCCAGAGCAGGGAAGAGACTTGCCCAAGGTTGTTCAGTAGGTTAACAGCAGAACTGAGACAGAAATTCAGACCTTCTGGCCTCCAGTAATGAACTCATTTTACCAGTATTATCCCAGGTTGTCCTTAAACATAAAGGTAAAACTAATAGCTTGGTATATGAGAGATAAGGAAGAGATTATAGAAACACCTAAAACTTGTTTCTTTGATTCACTCTTTCCTTTCATATTTACTGTTTTTTCTTTATCATCTTTTCTCACCTTTTGTCTGTACTGTTGACTCACTTTTCTCTCCTTCTGCTTATTACTTCAATGTCTCTTTTTCTTTAGCCTCCCTTTCCTCACTTGCTCTCCATTCCTGTCTTTTCTTTCCTAGAATAAGTTTTACTCCATTTATAGAGAATGCTCACTATGAAGCCCAGCAGGAGTGTGAACAGGTTGGAAGCCACTCTATTCTGACAGGTTGTGAATTTCACAGAAGCTATTAAAGAATAATGCCTTTTAAAACATTTACTTAATAAGAGGCCATGAAACCCAATGTATTAATGTTACTGTGGAGAATCTAGGTTGACTAAACAGACATTCTTTTAAAAAATATATTCAGGAAACTACTCCAAACTAAATGGAATAGGGAGGCACATGTGGAGTTTAGGAATCCATAAGAAAGTAGTATTTCATTGTATAAATATACACCAAAATGTTGAAATCTGAATGATGGGATTATACTTGAATTTTTATTTCTTTTTATTTACCAGAATTATCTAATCTTTTTTATTATTGTTGTCTAAAGTTTTACATTTGTCTTCTTTTTCCCCAATTGACCACCCCCCCCCAGCCATTCCCACCCCAGGCAAGCCCCTACCGCCTCAATGCCTGTGTCCATTGGATATGCTAATATGCATGCATACAAGTTCATAGGTTGCTCTCTAACCCCCCCCCTCCCCTACCATTTGTCTCTGGATCTATTCTTGTTCATCAAATTATGTTGATCATTATATCCCACATATGAGTGAGATCATGTGATATTTATCTTTCTCTGACTGGCTTACTTCTCTTAGCATAATGCTCTCCATGTCCATCCATGCTGTTGCAAATGGTAAAAGTTCCTTCTTTTTTATAGCAGCATAGTATTCCATTGTGTAGATGTACCACTGTGTTTTAATCCATTCATCTGCTGATGGGCACTTAGGCTGTTTCCAAATCTTAGCTATGGTAAATTGTGCTGCTATGAACATAGGGGTGCGTATATCCTTTCTGACTGGTGTTTCTGGTTTCTTGGGATATATTCCTAGAAGTGGGATTACTGGGTCAAATGGGATTTCCATTTTTAGTTTTTTGAGGAAACTCCATACTGTTCTCCACAGTGGCTGCACCAGTCTGCATTCCCACCAGCAGTGCAGGAGGGTTCCTTTTTCTCCACATTCTCACCAGCACTTGTCATTTGTTAATTTGTTGATGATAGCCATTCTGACAGGTGTGAGATGGTACCTCATTGTTGTTTTGGTTTGCATCTCTCAGATGATTAGTGACTTTAACATGTTTTCATATGTCTCTGGGCCTTCTGTATATCCTCTTTTGAAATATTTAGATCTTTTGACCATTTTTTGATTGGATCGTTTATCTTCCTTTTTTTAAACTGTATGAGTTCTCTGTAAATTTTGGAGATTAAACCCTTATCGGAAATATCACTGGCAAATATGTTATCCCATACAGTGGGCTTTCTTGTTGGTTTGTTGATGGTTTCTTTTGCTGCGCGGAAGATTTTTATTTTGATGTAGTCCCATTTTTGAATTTTCTCCTTAGTATCCATTGCCCTAGGAGCTGTGTTTGTAAAGATATTGCTAAGACATATGTCTGCTATTTTGCTGCCTATGGAGTCTTGTAAGATTTTTATGGTTTCCTGTCTTACACTTAAGTCTTTTAGCCATTTTGAGTTTGTTTTCTGTATGGTGTAAGTTGGTGGCCTAGTTTCATTTTTTTTTGCATGTATCTCACCAAATTTCCCAGCACCATTTATTGAAGAGAGTGTCTTGACTCCATTGTATGCTCTTGCCTCCTTTGTCAAATATTAATTGAGCATAATGGCTTGGGTTGATTTCTGGGTTCTCTGTTCTGTTCCATTGGTCTATATGTCTGTTCTTGTGCCAGTACCATGCAGTTTTGAGAACCGTGGCTTGGTAATATAGCTTGATATCTGGTATTGTGATCCCTCCAACTTTGTTCTTCTTTCTCAGGATTGCTGTGGCTATTTGGGGTCTTTTTTTTTAATTCCAGATGAATTTTTGGAGAGTTTGTTCTAAATCTTTGAAATATGCTGCTGGTATTTTAATGGGGATTGCATTGAATCTATAGATTGCTTTAGGTAGTGTGGACATTTTAATGATGTTGATTCTTCCAATCCATGAACATGGTATGTTCTTCCATTTGTTTATGTCTTCCTCTATCTCTTTTTTCAATGTCCTGTGGTTTTCTGAATACAGGTTTTTTACCTCCTTAGTTAAGTTTATTCCTAGGTATCTTAATTTTTTTGGTACAATGGTACATGGGACTGTTTTGGTTTTTCACTTCTCTTTCTGTGAGCTCATTATTAGTGTATAAAAAGGCAATAGATTTTTGGGTGTTAATTTTGTATCCTGCTACATTGCCAAATTCCTTTATTAGGTCCAGTAGTTTTTTGATGGAGTCTTTGGGGTTTTCTATGTATAAAATCATGTCATCTGCAAATAAGGACAGTTTTACTTCTTTTCCAAATTGGATGCCTTTTATTTGTTCATCTTGTCTGATCGTTATGGCCAACACTTCCAGTACTATATTGAACAGGAGTAGTGAAAGTGGGCATCCCTGTCTTGTTCCCATTCTTAGGGGAAATGAGTTTAGTTTTTTCCCATTGAGTATGATGTTGGCTGTAGGTTTGTCATATAAGGCTTTGATAATGTTGAGGTATGATCCTTCTATTCCCACTTTCCTTATAGTTTTTATCAAGAAGTGGTGTTGGATTTTTGTCAAATGCTTTTTCTGCATCGATTGATATGATTATATGATTTTTGTCTCTCAGTTTGTTTATGTGATGTATCACATTTATTGATTTGCGGATATTGTACCATCCTTGCATCCCCAGAATAAATCCCACTTGGTCATGGTGTATGATCTTTCTAATGTAATGCTGGATTCAATTTGCTAGAATTTTGTTGATAATTTTAGCATCTATGTTCATCCAGTATATTTGCCTGTAGTTCTCTTTTTTTGTGGTGTCTTTATCTGGTTTTGGAATTAGGGTAATACTGGTTTCATAGAAAGAGCTTGGAAGTGTGCCTTCCTCTTGAATTTTTTGGATTAGTCTGAGGAGGATAGGTTTTAGTTCTTCTTTGAATGCTTGGTAGAACTCCCCTGTAAAGCCATCTGGGCCAGGGCTTTTGTTTGCTGGAAGATTTTTGATTGCTGGTTCAATTTCTTTGGTAGTTATCAGTCTATTCAGGTTTTTTAATTCTTTTTGATTGAGTTTTGGGAGTTTGCATTTTTCTAAGAATATGTCTATTTCATCTAGGTTGTCCATTTTGTTGGAATAGAGATGTTCATAGTATTTTTTCATAATCATTTATATTTCTGTGGGATTGGTTGTTACTTAGCCTCTTTCATTTCTGATTTTGGGTCCTCTCTCTTTGCTTCTTGGTGAGCCTGGCTAGAGGTTCATCAATCTTTTTATCCTTTCAAAGAACCAGCTCTTGGTTTTGTTGATCTTTTGTATTGTTGTTTTTTTTGTTTGTTTGTTTGTTTTTGTCTCTATGTCATTTATCTCCTCTCTGATCTTTATTATTTCCTTCCTTCTGCTTACACTGGGCTTTTCTTGTTGTTCTCTTTCTCTTTGACTTGTAGGGTTTGATAATTTATTGCCATCTTTTCTTGTTTTTTGAGATAGGCCTGCAGAGCTGTGAACTTCCCTCTCAAGACTGCTTTTGCTGTGTCCCATAGATTTTGGATTGTTGTGTTTTCATTGTCATTTGTTGCCATGATGCTTTTTATTTCTTCTTTGATCTCTTTGGTAGAATTTTCTAATCTTTCAATAATGAATTTATGTTCTATCATATATTGAAGCTACATTTGAAAGTTTCAAAAAATAAGAACGATGATGAACTTCTAAGGGCTTCTAATTGATTCACAAAATGAAAGGTTTTGTGAGCTTATCACTCTGTCACAAAGTGTCCCCTTCCCCAGCCAAGTGTGTTTGCTTGTGGACTAACACTAAGGGACCAGCTCTGCCATGCAGCAAGAATCCTATAAGGGAATCCTCTTAGTCTTCGTACCCTTGCAGAAGTCACTTGGCACCTGATCTTTCATTCCTCTTTTCTTTTTTTTAAAAAAAATATATTTTATTGATTTTTTTACAGAGAGGAAGGGAGAGGGATAGAGAGTTAGAAACATCAATGAGAGAGAAACATCAATCAGTTGCCTCCTGCACACTCCCTACTGGGTATGTGCCCACAACTAAGGTACATGCCCTTGACTGGAATCGAACCTGGGACCCTTGAGTCCTCAGGCTGATGATCTATCCATTGAGCCAAACCAGTCAGGGCTCATTCCTCTTTTCTTACCCAGACTTCTACCTGACTTTCTGAACCTTATTCACTTAGTCTTTTCACTTGGGTCCCGGCTGTTTGGTGCTGACTTAGACTATAACGCAGCCAGCTGGGCTCCACTAAGCTCTGCTCTCCCCTTGGTGGATCTCTACCTAAGTTGTATACACAGTAGGGGCTTCATGAAGATTTGCTTAACCTGTGGCTTACTATAACTTAATTCCCAGGCCTGTTTGCAACTTTCCACCCCTTTCCCTGTAGTTTACCCTGGCATATAGCCATCAACGTTCTGAATGATAACTCACACAATAGGGCCTTGAGGTGGCCTGGGCCCTCTCTACAACCCAACGTCTAGAAGTCACACAGTCTTCTCTGGCCTAGTCTGGGTTGATCCCAGGTTTTCAGACCTCTGTCATCATCCTCCACAGGGATATTTCAATATCCCAGATCTACTGTTAGGGTCTACAACATAACTCAAAATAGTTTTCTGGTATTTTCTAACTGTACCCAATGATAAGGACAGCCAAACCCAGAAAAAATTATTTCACATATTTTTAGAATACTGCACATCTAAAATTCTAATGTACAAGAAAGAAAACAAAATCATGGTTTAACTTGAAAAAATGTAGATTTGTGGGCACTTGAGAAGAGAATAGTAGCAAGAATTGTTACTTATTAGCAACCTTTAGTGGGATATTGGGTCCCAAGAGATATTAACCTTTGTGTCTTAAAGTTGTGCCAACTCTCAATTCAAGCTTTTCTAATATCTTTCTCCCTTAATAGCTTAGATGGAATTATTTGTGCATAAAAATTTGGTTAGGCTGACTCACTGCCATTTAGAAATCAAAATCAAATATATTTCTCCCTTCTGAATGTTGAATTTGACATTTGTTTGTCCCAGTTTAGGAGGGTCTAATGCACAGCCCTCCGAATGCAGAAACAAACAAACAACATGTTCCTGGTGGTATTGCAGACACACTTGGGGAGCCTTTGTAAGCTAGTATGAGTAGAGACAACCTCTCCTTTATCGAACTTTGGGGGAACCTAAGTCAGAGCATTTCTCATCTCTGGTAATACTATTTCAAACAGTTAGTGATGGCTTACTGTGACCACACAGTTTTACATGGATGCAGGGCTCATCCAGGGTAAGTTTACATCCCATCTGACTCAATATTTGACTTCCTAGAATGTTTTATTAGCTAACTGGCATTTTTTCAGCTAACTTGTTGGAGCAGAGATTAGCTGCCTGGCAGCTGAGAACAAGAAGAGAATTCATTCTTTCATTGCTTCAACAGATAGTTATTGAGCATCTACTATGTTTCAAGTAAAGCGCTGACTATATTATAGACAGTCACTGACTTTGCTGAATGAAGAGAATCCATTGTGTCCTTTTGGCTCTATAATCACTCCCTGATATTGAACCCATGCAATTCTCAGACGTACTATATCTTATCTTTCTAATCCTACTCATTCCTCTGAACTGTTTCCATTGTCCAACTGTCCCATGAAAGCTCCCTAACAGCTCTTATAGGTCCTGTTTACCCCAAGTCAGTTCTTCCCTGAAACTGCTGACCTTGTTTTCTATATCACTACTCCCAACACACACAAGAGCTAACTGCTTAAGATGTGAAATGATGCCAAGATAACTCCAACACAGAGGTTCTTAAAAGACAAGACTTAAAGAACAAATATAGTAGTTAAGTGCATGGCCTCTTAACCCAGACTGCCTGATTGAAATTATATTTCTATCACTCATGATTCTGTGACTTTGGGCAAATTGCTTCACATCTCTATCCAATTTATTGCACACTCAAATGGGGATATTGATAGCCCTTACTTCACCGAGGATTTCAATAAGTTAATACATGTAAAATACTTATAATAGTGCCTACAACATAATAAACTTTCTTTTGATATATTAGCTATTATTGTTACTATTTACCTTTGAAATGAATTGAATAGTAATTGTGGGCTAGTGGACAATGGGGTTGATATTTTGGGATAGATGCCTGGAGCCCTCACAGATCATATGATGTGGCTGTGAGCAGATTGAAATGTCTGGCTCTGCCATTTTGTGAGGAGTTCCCTATTTTGATTGCTTATGTAGAAAATAAAACTTATATTTAGCAACCATTTTTTAAATGAAGGGTTTTTTTCATTGTTTTGTTTTTGAGGGTTTTTTTTTTTCTCATTCAGAAAGCAAAATATGCTCATTTAAAAATCAGGGTAAAAAAGAAACAGAAAAGCAAGCAGAAAGAAATAAAGTGCTTGTAATCCCATCCATCAAGAAACAAGACAGTATTAGAACCTTAGGATAAAGCTTTTCGGATAATTCATAATACATGTGATGCAACACTTTTTGGTGACCAAATTTTTAAAAAACGTAGTATTGTATTATTAATATAACCATTAGTTACTGTATAGGAGACCACCTTGTTAAATATGAAAATTATATTCTCCTTTTAGTTATTGCAAAAAAAACACTAAGGTAGACAAAACACAAAGATGTATATCCATCTTTATACACAATCTTAATCATTTCCTTAAACAATGTTTTTCCAGAAATTGAATTCCCCATCTCATTTAGGTTGCATTGTTGGTTGTTTGTCCTATTTTTGTTTAAGACTTTCAATTAAATACTAAAATATTTTTGTGTAAAATTTTATTTAAATACTGAAATACAAATGCAAATTCTGGACAAGATTCATGACAGTGGTTGCCCTTGTTTGGTGAAGCTGTGAAAGGATTTTATGAACCCAAACTTCCTACTGGGTATCAGAAATTTAAAGGTAGTAGACTGTATGAGGAAATAGTGTGGGCTCTGGAGTCAATACATGTACTTTTAATTCCTGGCAGTTGTATGACTGTGGGTTCATATTTAACCTTGCTGAACCTTGACTTCATCATATGAAAAATTCCTTTTATGACTTGGCCCATGTTTGTATCTTCTAGTTCATCTCACATTGTCTCACCACTCTCACAGCATTCTCTCCCCTCAATTTTAACTTCCAAAAGGAGGCAGCCAATTGATGTTCCAATCTCACATCAATGTTTCTCTCTCCCCCTCCCTTCCTCTTTCTCTCTAAATATCAATAAAAAATATTTAAAAACATAAGTAATTAGTACTGGTCATTAAGATTCAGGTTAGACATTATCCCCCTCAAGAAAACCTGTCTGACCATTCCCTCCACAGACACACTTCAATCTAGGTTAGGTGCTCCTCCTTTGTTTTTCTATTAAAAAACTGTTCTTGTCACTGTCATTTGTATAAATCACACTTTAGTGTACATACCTGTTTCAGTTTTTAATTCTTCTACTAGACTAGGAGGTCTTTGAGATCAGATACTATTTCTTATTTTTCTCTGCATCCTCAGTAGCTACCACTGTGCATGGAAGCAGTGAGGGCTCATAAGAATTTGTTAAATGAGTGATTAATGAATGAAATAGAATAATTATGCCTATTTTAAAAACTTATCAACTAATTATATGAAATAATGCAAGTGGAAATTCCTAGAACAATGTTTGTTCAGAAAATATCCCGTAGCATAAACGGTAAATGATAGTAAATTTGTGACAGATCTCTTGCAATCACTTAGAATGTTCTGAGTATAAAATTCTGGAGAACCTTTGCCTTTGTTTAAGTTTGTTGAAAGTAAATTCCACCATGTAGATGGAATCTCAGAGAACAAAGTACCTTTTGTTTAAGACAGCACAGACCAGCTATTAGTGGTGAGGTGCCATGCCTAAGTGCTTCCAGGGCCTGAGGTCATCTCACCCAGACAGACCACCCCTCTCTAGCCTCACACCTTGGACCCAGAAAGGAATGAGGAAGTGAGTAAAGAGGAAGAGGGAATATAGGAAAGAGGGCTGGAATAAGATTCTTTGGGGTTAACAGTTGGAGGTTTTGCGTAACAGCCATGTTGTGAACAGACCAGCTATACAATAGAGAGTTCTAAAACCCCCAAAGAAGTGGCCCTTCTGTCACCTTCCATTTTTTCCTGAGCTTTGCAGCCTTCAGCAGATCTCCCTAGTGGTGCCTTTCTCTGGCACCTCATTGGCCAGTTCCCCACTACCTCCTGTGGGGCAAACAGTCTATTAAGGGTGAATCTCTCAGAGTAAAACTGATCTAACCAAACATTTTTTTCAGTTCTGAGAGTCTGGCACAAAACTGCTTAGTGGCACCTACTACCACAAAGGCCAGCACTGCTCTCTCTGCTGCTGGAACGGTAGGCTCCTGGTTCTTTTAGGAAATTTCTGAGGCACTCTGGCCACCTCCCAAGTGGTTCTTCCCTTCAGGCCATACCCTTTTGAACTCAAGGGATTGGACTCAGTTCATTCAATTTGAAGAATTTCTCAGTCTCTCAGTTGCAATTGACAACCTCGTGTCTTAAAGCACCAGTTAAAACTAACAGGTCAAACAATGATGCGAATACAGGGTAAATGGCATTTACTAGTAAAGGAAAGAGAGAAACTATTATAGAATTCAGAAGAATGTTGACCTTTAGCAAGTTTCACTCAGAAATTCTGTTGAGAGCTCTTGCTTCAGCTAGTCCTTCCCAGTGTCCAGGCAGCAGATGGAGCTCTGCACTGTGATGAAAAAAGGAGTGTCAAGGCCCCAACTAACGGAAACTCTTCATAGAGATTCCCACCAGTGGATTCTTGAACAAACACCCAACTACCAACCACCCAACTCCAAAGACAGTTTCCCAATCCCCACCCCAGTGCCTTAAATGTTGGGTTCAGGTTCCCTCCTCCTTTCAGCTGTGGGAATGGGAAGGGCCAAGGGAGCGGTGTGGGTGGGAAAGCTTGAGTCCAGGCCTTTCCTTTGAGCTCTAATATCAGGAGGGAAGCCTGGCAGCCAGGTGACAGCAGAGGATACGGGGGCCCTAGAGGAGTGGGAGAGAGGGCACCTAAACCACCCTTGGCCACTGCTCAGCCTGGCCTTGGGCCTATAAAGCACAAGCACTTTCTTTTTCAATTCAATTTATTCTCTGAATCAACAAACCTTAGGCTACAAGGAGCAAAGCAAACTCAGTAGTTTAAACAAAGACATTCATCATAGCAGCTGGCAAATAAATCCCTGGCAATGACAAATAAATCCCTGGCAAAGAAATAGCCTACATTGGCTAGGGTGGGACATTATGATTCCAGGATGATTTTCCTAACATGGTTTAGAAGCTTCATCAATTGAGTTTTTTTGTACAGGCACGGGGGTGGTGATGAGTTGTTATGGTCAGCCTGTTGGTCAGCCTGTCATCAAAAGTTGATTGAGCACCTTTTGATGGGACCAGGTGCTTGCAACTAGAACATATATCAAAAAGTCCTGGAAAACCAGGAAGCTTTACAACAAACACATACAGCAATCCCACTTGAGTCATAAGTCTATTACCTAACCAATAACCAGCCAGGGTTTTGAAGCTCAAATGGGGCTTGAATCCCAGATCGCCCATTAACTTAAATAGCAATGCTACCTTGGATAAGTCAACCTCTCTGTACCTCAGTTTACATGCCTGTAAAATAAAGATAGCAATAACATTCCTGGTCTTATTCACTTGGATATTGCTGTGTAGACAAGAGTATTAGGACATATTTACCATCTAAATTTGGAGCCAATTTTTTAAAAATATATTTTATTGATTTTTTTACAGAGAGAAAGGGAGAGGGATAGAGAGTTAGAAACATCGATGAGAGAAAAACATCGATCAGCTGCCTCCTGCACACCCCCGCACTGGGGATGTGCAGGCAACCAAGGTACATGACCTTGACCGGAATCAAACCTGGGACCTTCAGTCCACAGGCCAATGCTCTACCACTGAGTCAAACCGGTTAGAGCTGGAGCCAAATTTTATGGGGTATTCATGTAGAAAATATTTTTATGCTACTGTTCTGTTTTAGATATATTAATTCGTTCAACCCTTGTAATGATTCTATGTAGTGGGCATTAACATTATCCTCATTTTACAAATGACCAAACCCAAGGCACAGAGAGGTTATATAAATAACCTAGATAGTGACAATCATATTTTTGTGTGTGAACATTACATGAGATAGTGTATGCAAAATATATCTGGAACATAGGCTATTGATATTATTAGTCAGTAGTATTGTTGTTACCATTGTTATGAACTGTGTTAGCATTACTAAGAGTAGTTACCACAGAGCAATTTTCTTAAGCTTTTTGTTTTTATTTTTTTAAAATTAATTTTATAATTACAATTGACATATAATATTATATTAGTTTTAGGTATGCAATATAATGATTAGACATTTATATACCTTATGAATTAATCACCCGACAAGGCTACTGCTGGGGTCCTGCCCCAGCAGGTCCAGGGGTCCCCAAAAGTGTGGACGGAGTCGGCGAAGAAGGAATGACATGGAGACAGCGTTCAGTTGATCAGCAGCCTAGCCAGGATCTCTAGCCAGGATCTCCAGCCAAGTTCTGGTCTGGATCTCCAGCGAAGTTCTGGTTAGGATCTCCAGCCAGGTTCTGTGTCCATGTTCTCTTGCTAGGTGTTAGGTCGGAGAGAGCGCAGGTTCGGATGCATGCAGGCATGTGATGAGATAATGGACTTCCCCTGGAATTTCTCACAGATCAAGGTGCCAGACACAGATACCAGCTTCTTCTCCCTGAATTCACATACCCCCACACAGGTAAGAACTTCGTCCTGAATATTCCGCCCATTCCCTGCAGCAGAGAATTCCTCAGCTCATGTCCCCGCCCCTCACCCAACCGCAGTATAAAAAAAGCGCCCCCCTCCCTGTTGGCGTGAATCCACGTGCCCTGTCCTTGGGGTACATGGGTCTCCCAGGGACGCAGAATAAACCTTTTCCTTTCCTTTCTTTTCTGATTCACTGGACTCTATTTCTTGCACCGCCTCCTGAGCCACCTAACCTAACACTAGGTTCTCCAGGTTCTCCAGCCAGGTTCTGTAGCCAGTTCTCCAGCCAAGTTCTGTCTAGGATCTCCAGCCAGGTTCTGTAGCCATGTTCTCTCGCTAGGTTCTCCAGCCAGGTTTGGTCGCCAGGTTCTGTAGCTGGGTTCTGTAGCTGGGTTCTGTCTCTAGGTTCTGTGTCTAGGTTCTGTGTCTAGGTTCTGTGTGTAGGTTCTGTATCTAGGTTCTGTGTCTTGCTGTCTTGTTACATCTGTATTTATACCAGTTGATTCAATCCTATCAATCTCTATTACAAAGGTTAGGGCGTTTCTTATCTCCATTCCAGGGAGTAAAGATTATGTAGCTTAAGCATGATTGTTCATAGTTAAAGTGATTAATTACCCGCCTGGCACTTAGTTGAGGGGTTTTATTCCCTCCCTAACTTCAGGGGAAAATCCCTACCTGGGGAAACAACCTTTCTCAGAGAGGAGACCTTGGTTAAAACACATAGTGCCAAGAAGGTGAGCAAACATATTAAGAACAGTATGCCATATATGCCAGGTCCCTTGAAACACCAAGGATGGACCGGCTCCCGGCAGGCTACTACCTATCTGACATCATACATAATTATTATAATATTATTGATTATATTCCCTATGCTGTACTTTATATCCCAGGTAAGTGGGGGGGGGGGGTGGATGAAAAAGGTGAAAGGGATTAAGAAACTAACCACAGATTAATTTAAAATGTAGTTAAATCACAAAGGGTTTGGCTATTTCCATCAGCTTCCTTAAGGAAGCCCAACATTATTTTAGGTAACTCTAGACAGCTTTTATGAACCCTCCCAGGATTAATGACTCCAGGAGAAGAACAAATCCCCTGGGACTATTGACTAAGCAAAGGCAAACCACTCAGAAAGGCAGGATAAATTAACCTTGGGAAACCCAAGAGGAAGTGGAGACCTGGGGAAACAAAGTTCTATTGCCTGGAGGTGGGTGGCAAAATTAAGCTTATCTTAAGAAACTCCAGGTTGAGGGTGAAAGGTCATTCTATATTGATTTGCAAACCAGAGAAATAAAGAGGTCTATAAGCAAGGAAGGGAGGAATTAACATGGTTTGAGCACTTATTTTGCATCAGAAACTTTACCTCTGGAATTTCATTTATATTCACAATGACTTCGTGAGGTAGGTGCTGTGATTATCCTTATCCTATATAATAAAAGCCTAGGTGGCATCTCATGACGTCATCACAAGATGGCCACCACAAGATGATCACCACAAGATGGCTGGCAGAGGAGGGCAGTTGTGGGTAATCAGGTCGGCAGGGGAGGGCAGTTGGGGGGGACCAGGCCTGTAGAGGAGGGCAGTTGGGGTGATCAGGCTGGCAGGGTGGGGGCAGTTGGGGACAAGATCATGCCAGCAGGGGAGGCAGATGGGGGCGAGATCAGGCCAGGAGGGAGGGCAGTTGGGGGTGACCAGGCCGGGGGGGGGGGGGCGGGGTAGTTGAGGGCAACCAGGCCTGCAGGGGAGGGCAGTTGGGGGCCATCAGGCTGGCCGGGGAGGGGGGGCAGTTAGCATGAGATCAGGCCAGCAGGGTAGGACATTTGTGGGAAACTAGGCCGGCAAGGGAGGGCAGTTGGCGGTGACCAGGCCTGCAGGGGAGGGCAGTTTGGGGCCAGCAGGCTACCAGGGGGGGCAGTTGGGGTGATCAGGCTGGCAGGAGAGGGCAGTTGAGGACCATTGGGCCAGCAGGGGATGGCAGTTGGGGGTGATCAGGTTGGCAGGGTAGGGCTGTTGGGGGAGATTGGGCCAGCAGCAAGCAGTTAGGTATCAATCAGGCCTGCAGGGTAGCAGTTAGGGGGCGATCCACCTGCAGGCAGAAGTGGTTAGTGGCTATCCAGCAAGTAGACAGGTGAGCAGTTAGGGGTCAGCAGTCCCAGATTGTGAGAGGGATATCTGAACTTCATGCACCAGGCCTCTAGTTTTAGTGATAAGGGCACTGGCTCAGAGAGGTGAAGTGATTCACCTGAGGTTTCACAACTTAAAATTGTTAGAGCTTGGAATAGAACTCAGGTCTGCCCAATCTAGACATGTTTCTTTTTTGATAATCTATAAGTCCAATACAAAACTCGTATTGCCCATCTTAAACTTACTACTTTTATTCTGTTCTCTGTCTTGGTGAAAGGGAGCCACCATCCAGTCACCTAAGCCAGAAATTTGAAGGTCATCTAGATTCCTCTCACTCATCTTTCATATGTAGACCAGGATCAAATGCATCTAGAAATTCTACTTTTTATTATCATCTGTTGCATAAAGCCTGTCTGTCTCCACCATTCACTTTCAGGTTGGAATATTGATGTTTGAGCATTTTTTCCTATGTCCTTCTTAGGACATAGGTTGAGTATCTAAAATTGGAGCCTCTGAACTTGAGGCTATTATTCAGTTTCTACCTGGCATCTCCAACACTTAGAACACATTTTATTAAATATTGGCTTAGCAAATGAATGCATAAATTAATTAGTAAGCACATGCTAATATCCACAATTTTAGCTTCTTAAATTCTCAAGTGATTCTCTATCACTTTCAGAATATAAACCACATGGCTAGCTGTGCTTCATCTTAAAAAAAATCTTTATTGTTGAAAGTATTACATATGTCCCCTTTCCCTCATTGACCCCTTCTAGCCCATCCCCGCTCCCCACCCCAGGCCTTTACCACCCTATTGTCTGTGTCTATGGGTTATGCATATATGCATACAAGTTCTTTAGTTGATCTCTTCACACCCACCCATCCACCCATCCCTTTCTTCCCTCTGAGATTCGACAGTCTGTTCCATGCTTCTATGTCTCTGGATCTATTTTGTTCATTAGATTCCACATATGAGTGAGATCATGTGATACTTGTCTTTCTCTGGGCTTATTTCACTTAGCATCATACTCTTCAGGTCCTTCCATGCTGTCTCAAAGGGTAAGAGATCCTTCTTTTTTACTATTGCATAGTATTCCATGGTGTAAATGTACCACGGCTTTCTTATCCACTCATCTACTGATGGGCACTTGGGCTGTTTCCAGATCTTAGCTATTATAAATTGCACTGCTATGAACATAGGGGTGTATATATTCTTTCTGATCGGTGTTTTGGGTCTCTTAGGATATATTCCTAAAAGTGGGATCACTGGGTCAAATGGCAGTTCCATATTTAATTTTTTGAGGAAACTCCACTGTTTTCCATAATGACTGCACCAGTCTGCATTCCCACCAGCAGTGCACTAGGGGTCCCTTTTCTTCATCTCATCACCACTTGTCATTTATTGATTTGTTGATGGTAGAAATTCTGACAGATGTGAAGTGATACCTCATACTGTCATTTTAATTTGTATCTCTCTGATGATCAGTGACTTTGAGCATTTTTTCATATGTCTCTTGGACTTCTGTCTGTCCACTTTGGAGAACTGTCTATTTAGGTCCTTTGCCCATTTTTTAATTGAATTGTTTGTCTTCCCTTTGTTAAGTTGTATGAGTTCCTTATATATTTCGGATATTAACCTTTTATCAGATGTATCATTGCCGAATATGTTCCCCCATATAGTGAGCTTCCTTTTCATTTTGTTGATGGTTTCTTTTGCTGTATAGAAGCTTTTTATTTTGATGTGGTCCCATTTGTTTATTTTCTCCTTAGTTTCCCTTGGCCTAGGAGATGTATCCACAAACATATTGCTATGAGAAATGTCTGAGATTTTGCTGCCTATGTTTACTTTAAGAATTTTTCTGGTTTCACAACTTACATTTAAGTCTTTTATCCATTTTAAGTTTATTCTTGTGTATGGTATAAGTTGGCGGTCATTTCATTTTTTTTGCATGTATCTGTCCAATTTTCCCATATCTGTGCTTCATCTTAATTTCTAGCTACTCTCCATCTTCTTTTCAACACTCCACTATTCACTCAGATTGACCTTTTTTTTCCTTGAAAGGACATGTTCTCTTTTTCATATTGGCCTTTAATTTTTCCTTTGTGTAGACCACCATAAATCCCTCAACACTCTCTAGTTCTCACTCTTTATCTCCTTAGTTCCTACTCAGGAACTTAAATTGTTTATTATTTGGAAAATTTTTCCTGATACTTCAAGTCCAAGTTTGTATTTATTTATTTGTTTGTTTGTTTGTTTGTTTATTTAAATTTATTGGGGTAACATTGGTCAACATGATCAGATAAAGTTCAGGTGTGGATTTCTATGTTACAATATCTGTATATTGCACATTGTGCCCACCATCCATAAGGTTCAAGTTTTTAGAGTTGACAAAACTAAGTCTCAGATATGCTAAGTGACTTGCCCAAGGCCACACAGCTTGTAAGTGGTACAGTCAAATTTATCCTACATTATCAGACTCTAAATATATATTACATCATTTATATTTCCCCTCACAACAACTCAGGGAGCTAAGAGAGTAAGTGACTGGCTCAAGGTTACAACACTAAAATGGCTCAGTATTTGTAGCCCCAAGTCCAGGAACATTCCACTACACAAAAATATTCCATCTCATAGGAGTTGGGACAGCTTTTCCTTATGAAAGGGAGAGGTAGCTTTTCATCACTGACAAAATTACAAAAGATCCCTTATCATCCGAGGGTAAATACCACACTACCAATTAAAAATAATCACTAGGCATTCTTTGCTTTGTTATTTATCTTGAATAGTTCTCTGTCCTGGTACTGCCTGCCCTCTGCCTCTTTCAGAAAATGCTGCCTGGTGGCCTTTATGATGGGCTTGCTCTTAAAAAAATGAGGTAAGCTGACTCACTATATTCTCCCTGTGTAAGCTACCAGGTACCTGTTGTGATTAACAATACAGTCACTTAGCAATCAGGTAAAGGTAAGATTTGAGATATTTCGAACCTCTTATTTTGACTTTAGGCTCCATAAACCATCAAAGTGAATTACGTTTGGGGAAAATTCACAAACAAAGCTGTTCTTCACCTCCACTATGCTTCTCCAAATACAGCACTGCCACAGGCAGGGGGGAATAGCAGACATAACTGTGTCAAATATATTGATGGGATTATTGGTTTTGAAAACTCTCCGTATATACTCGAGATAAGCAAACAGTCCAGTCTTTAGAAAAAAAGGTCATCCTTCAAGGACATTCATTACTGTTACTGGTATGTGTGCATATTAGGAAGAACCATAGTCAAGCTAGAAACCTGACCTCTACTATTTCTAAAAGCTGAGAAAGCCTTAGATTTGATCTTTCCTTTTTTTTTAGCCAAGAAAATTCCAATCTCCATAATAGACAAAACTGAATTTACATTTAAATCTACAATTATTTTTAAAATATATTTTATTGATTTTTCTTTAGGGAGAGAAATATTGATGAGAGAGAAACATCAAGAATCATCACACCTCCTGCATGACCCGTACTGGGGATCAAGCCACGGCCTGGGGATGTACCCTAACAGGAAAATGAACTGGCGACCTCTCAGTGCATGGGACTATGCCCAAGCAACTGAGCCACACCAGCCAGGGCTAAAATCTGCAATTATTATTTAAAGCATTACCTTATTCCATTTCTCCTTCTGCTTACCCACTCCCATCATCATTCTAGAGAGCCCACCTTGATTATCTAAGTATATGAAGTCCATGATTAGTGCCATCCTAGATATGATGTTGATATTTAACAAAAATCAAGTTTCTTCAACATGAGAGCTTGAAAAATAAAATGAGGTTTTTACTAAATACAATTTTTCATTGGATTACAGTCTAGTAGGCACATTTCAGCAATTTTGAAGTTCCATATCTACCCTGCATTTCCCAAATACTTTTGGAAATTCAGAAAATAAAAGGTTGAAAAATATTCTCAGAGTTCATCTGTAAAATTAGCACACAGTGCCTCTGTACATAGATACTCAAAGAAACTTCAAAAAACCAGGATGGGTCTGTGGCCAACCACTCTTCCAAGTAATCTAATTTAAGGCATTGACAAGTTAAAATAGGTCAATAACAAAGGGAGATTTTCAATCATGCAATGAGGGGAAAATGAATCACTGAAGCCATAGTTGGTAGCAAAAAGCCAGCACGGCCCAGTCAAGAGTGTGCCCTTGCTCTAGAACTTTACCTACTTATATGGTAGAGTATAATGTGCCCAGAACAGGGCCTGGAACACATTATGATCTCGATAATAATTTGTTAACAAAATAATGAAATGAATGAATGACTAAAAGGTCTGAATGATAGGGCCTTTGTGGAGATGGATGATTATTAGGCCATCAAATATTAGAATCAGATGTTTAATTCTTTTAAATCTGACTTTTCTGACACTTGGTATTTGATGTAACTGATGAGAGGACCTTAGTGTCCCCATTCCCACTGTAAGTAGTAACACTGACATCCTGATTTTAAATAACAGTCTCAGACTTCAGTTCTTGTGGAGTGCTGACAAATCAGGCTTCTGATTCTGTAGGCCCGAGCCAGATCTTGGACACCATCAAATTCACCAAGAAATTGCTAGTGGGGGTAGAATAAAGCATTCTGGATGCCAATTAGCCTTACCCAAGAGACATCATTCTATCTGATCATGTGTTCTTTTCATATTTCTACTACAGTACTTTCTGTAAAATCAACACCAATGCCCAAGACACCATTTCTCCCTATGCAGCCAATTGTGTTTTTAAAATCTTATCTTGAAGAATAATTCTCTCTGAGACTGATCCATGCCTCTTGAGATATCAGTCAATTTTGGTATAAAAAGCCCCTCCATGTGACTTTCCTTAGCTGCTAATGATTATCTCCATTATGGTTCCAAGCATTTCTTCATCCTGGTTAAGAGATGAGTACTAATAAAAGAGGAAATGTTTAGGTTGTTTTTTAAGCTTTTGAATCAGTGAAAAGATTCATAGCATGTTCTCCCTAACCTCCTTAAGAACCACTTTCTCACATAGCTCCTCAGAACACACCAGTCACCAAAGACCGTATGCCAAATTATTTGCCTTCTGAGAGCAACAGAAAATAAATAATGTGCATGAGCAACATTATAGGACTAAAAGGCTATTGACAGATGAGTCTTCTGAATACAACTGTGTATTGAATAGTGGGGTGAGTTCTGGATTGCTTTGCATTTATAGGCTGTGTAATCCTACACAGCCACTTAAGCTCCCTGAGTACTTATCTCTTTATTTGCAAAATGGGAAAAGATTAATTTTTTCCTACCTTCACTCACAGGGTAGAATGAAGGATCAAACGAACTAATGGATATGAGATTACTTTGTAAATGTTAAAGTGTTATTCATTTGTTACTCACTAATACTGCTGACATCATCATCATCAGTCTATTGTTAAGAAGAGAAGATACTTCCCTAACCGGCTTGGCTCAGTGGATAGAGCGTCGGCCTGCAGACCGAAAGGTCTCAGGTTCAATTCCGGTCAAGGTCATATACCTTGATTGCGGGCACATCCCCAGTAGGGGGTGTGCAGGAGGCAGCTGATTGATGGTTCTCTCTCATTGATGTTTCTAACTCTCTATCCCTCTCCCCTCTTCTCTGTAAAAAATCAATAAAAACTTCTTTAAAAAAAAAAGAAGAAGAAGAGAAGATACTGCTGTATAATTGGCTGCTAACTTAAGGTTCCTTTCCTCTCAGGAGAAAGCTTCTCATGGGACTACAGTTAATGCTATTGCCACTCTCAGTAACACCATGATTGCTACTTACAGAAGTAGCCTTCTATAGAGCAAAAGGAATCAGATGCTGTGACACCCGAATTGCTGGGTAAACTCTCCCATTATCTTCCCAAGGAACACAATGTGCTGCAGCTGGAAAGAAACAATCTGACTTGAAGCCAAATCATGCTGGATTCAAGTTGCTGGAATCAGCTCCTCAGAAGGAAAATTTTGTGAAGCTATGGTACTATGCTCACCCCCTCCCACATTTAATTGGATCTGAATTTTAACTCCACATTCAGAAAGCCCTTCTGTCACTTGTTGTCAAAGATTCCTTTTTGAGTTGCTTGAAATGTCTATTAAAAGTGTAGCCTAAAGCAGTGTCTTTTGAATACCCAGCTCACTAACTTAGGTACTGGAGCACTATGAATATACACCACCAGCCTGCAAATGGATAAACTACTCAAAAGACATTTTCCACTCCTTAAATATAGTTCCAAGAAAAAAAATAGGAAATGCTTCATACCTCTAATGGAAGCTATTTGCTACAAAAACAAATCATTCAGGTTTGTGGAACTGAACTGCCTTTTGCAAATAAATATGAAAGGAAGAGACAGCAAAACAGCATCTGAAGCCATGAAGCCATCACCCGCAAAGCACATTATTCAAATCAAAATGAAACACTCCTTTGAAAAAGGGGTTACCCGCACACCCAATAGCAGTTGTTAGTTTATGTATAAAAGAAAACAACCAGCATTTTGTATGAATTTAAAAGAAAATGAGCTATTTGTTCTTTGTTAGTAGCTAATGTAAATATCAGAGCAAATTGCATTTTTCTTCCAATAAAATTATAGATTTCAAAATGCTCATACATAAAACCCGACATCAAAATGTACATATCATACTATATTGAAAGATGAGTCCCAAATGATACGTTTAATACATTTGTTCTTTCTTGAAGAGATGAGGTATAATTGTATGCAATCATCTTGCAGCTAGGAATGATATTAAGAACCCTGAACTACAAGCACTAAATCAAACTAAGTAGTCTCTTATCTTATTTTTCTCTTTCATACTTGTCATTAGTTCCCAAGGTCTCATTACAACTGCATACTTCTACCCTGACCCCAAAGCCCATAGATTTTCTTCAAAAAAGGAGGATAGCTTTCCCCTTCTCCTTCCCCTCAGAACCAGTTTTCTCCCCATAAATGTCCATGGGTGAGACTCATAGGCAAATTATTTCAATGAGCAATACTACCTCTTTGGGCAGGACTACTAAGTTATTGCTTCTTTGTCTTTTTACAACTATTTAGCATATCTTTAAAACTTGCTTTTGTCATCCCCTGAGAAAAGAGAACCTGTTCTAGAAGAAAAGTTAATGGGAAAACATGAGCTACATTGTAATATTAAATACAGATTTCTTTTTCCAAAGCTAAAAACCACAGACCTCCGTCATTCAGTCCTAACGAAGACATAACATTGCTGGCAAATGGGCTGTCCACAAATGACCATTATTGAATGAATAATAAAGGAATAATAGCAATGTAATTTCCACTTACATCAACCACAAAAATCTTCTGGGAGTCATCCAAAAATTGCACTTTTAAATGTAGCATTCTCGGAGAGGCTGTTGGGCTGCAAGCAGGCTCAGAGTGCTGTGGGTGCTGTGACAGAAAGGGGCTTTCTCAAGGAATCTCACTCTCAGCTGGGTGCAGTGTGCTCGGGTTCCCCAACCCCACCCACACCCCTACTCAGGCACCCCATCGTCAGCAGGGTACACTTCTGTTTGCTTGAAGTGATGCACACCCAAGGGCATTTGTGCTGCTGAGTGCTGGTGATTAATAGCATCTGGGTAATCTCCTATTTGGTCAACAACAAATCCAACTGGACTCTCTCTAGTCCTCTTAAACTCAGTTCCCTTTTTTCAAAGAAAAATTTTAAAAAAAAATGAAAGAGAGAAAGCATTTGCAACCCCTGGGGGTTTCCTTTATTTCACAAGAGCACAATTTCAAAACCCTAGGTAAAGCTTCAATAAAGGGAGAATAGTCATTCTCAAAAGTAAAAGGACCAGAGTTAGTCTCATTGTACTAGAAATTTCATGGCTGAACTAGGAAGCTTTATATATAATAGTTGTACTTGTTTTTGAATTTACATAATTTAGAATGAAAACATTATAAAAAGGAATATATAGAAAAGCCTCATTTCCACTTCTACCCCCCATTGAACCTCATCAGTAATCAATTTTATCACTTTTTTGTCATTGTTATTTAGCCTCCAGTGTTTCTTTATGCTGGTACTGTACAAGCAAATGTGAATATATTTCTCAGATGTAAGTAGTATGCTATTACACTGTTTTATGCCTTTTCTTACTTCACATGTCATTGTGATCTCTCTTGAGCTATGCATGGAGAGCTTATTTCTTTTTACAACTGCATAATTTTGCACTGTGTTAGTGATACATAGTTTACTCAAATAGTCCCCTATTGGTGGCCATGGGTTGTTTCCAAACTTTTGCTATTATAAACAAGGTTGAAATAAATATCCTTGGCTATATGTCATTTTATATTTGTACAAGTATAGCTGCAGGATAGATTTCCAGAAGCAAAATCTGATCAAGGGTATATATTGGCAATTTTGATAGCTCTTTCTAAATTTCACTCCATAATGGCTATTATGGGTTGAATTTTGTCCCCAAAAACTCATGTGTTGAAGTGCTAACCCCTAGATACTCAGAATGTTACTGTATTTAGAGATATGGTCTATAAAGAGGTAATTTAGTTGAAATTAAGTTATTAGGGTAGGCTCTAATCCAATCTAACTGGTTTCCTTATAAGTACAGGAGATTAGAACACGGACATGCATAGAGGGAAGACCACTTGAAGATACAGGGAAGAGAAGATGGCCACTGACAAGTCAAGAAGAGAGGCCTCACCAGAAATCAATCCCGCTGGCTTCTTGATCTGAGACTTCTAGTCTCTATAATTGTGAGAACATAAATTTCTGTTGTTTAAGCTACCCAATCTGTGGTACTTTATTATGGCTAACCTATTAAACTAATAACAAGGGTTGTATCAATATGCAGTTCCATCAACAATGTATCAGAGTGCCTATTTTCTCTAGGTTCATCAACAGAGTGTGTTATCAAATTTTTGGATTTTTGCCAATTGATAAGTGAGGAAAATAATCTCAGTGTACCTTTAGCCAATGTGGCTCAGTTGTCTCCTACACTAAAATTTGGGGTTGATAACATGGTCGGGGCACATACCCAGGTTGAACATCTTTTCATATGTGTATAGGCCATCTGTAAATCCTCTTTGGATAAGTGTCTAATTAGGTCCTTTGCCCATTTTTAGACTATATTGTTTGTTTTAGTGTTGAGTTGTATAAGTTATTTTTATAACTTTTGGATGTTAACCCCTTATCATACGCATCATTGATGAATATGTTCTTCCATTCAGTAGGTTATCTTTTCATTTTCTTGATGATTTCCTTTGCTGTGAAGAAACTTTTTAATTTTAAGTAGTCCCATTTGTTTATTTTTTATTTTGTTTCCCTTGCCCCAGAAAATATATTAGAAAAAATATTACTAAGAGAAATGTCCAAGATTTTATTGCTTATGTTTTTTTCTAGGATTTTTATGGTATCAAGTCTTATATTTAAGTCTTTAATTAGTTTGAGTTTATTCTTGTTTATGGTATAAGAATTTAGTCTAACTTTGTGCAAGTATCTGTCCAATTTTACTAACACCATTTATTGAATAGATTGTCATTACCCCATTGTATAATCCTGCCCCATTTGTCAAAATTAATTGACCAATAGAAATGGGTTTATTTATGGGCTTTTTATACAGTTCCATTGATCTATATATCTGTTTTTATGCTATTTTGATTACTATGGCCTTGTAGTATAGTTTGATATCAGGTAGCATGATACCTCCAATTTTGTTCTTCTTTCTTAAGATTGCTGTGGTTATTAGGGTGGTTTTTATTTTGTGGTTTCATATAAATTTTTGGATTATTTGTTTTAGTTCTGTAAAATACACCATTGGTATTTTCATAGGAATAGCATTTAATCTATAGATTGCTTTGGGCAGTATGGACTTTTAACAATTTTAATTCTTCCTATCCATGAGCATGGTATATACTTACATTTATTTGCATCTTCTTCAATTTCTTTCTTCAGTACTTTATAATTTTCAAGTACAGATATTTTGCATCCTTGGTTCAATTTATTCATAGGTACTTTTTTGATGCAGTTGTAAATAATATTTTTTCTTAATTTCCCTTTCTGAAAGTCATTATTGGTGTATAAAAATACATCTGATTGCACAGCTGGTGTGGCTCAGGGGTTGAGCATTGACCCATGCACCAAGAGGTTGCCGGTTTGATTCCCAGTCAGGGCACATGTCTGGATTGGGGCTCAATCCCCATGCAGAAGGCAGCTGATTGAGGATTCCCCTCTCATTGATTTTTTATTTCTCTCTCCCTTCCTTTCTCTGTAAACTCAATAAAAAATATTTCCAAAAATATAATTGATTTGTGGATACTTGCTTTGTATCATGCTACTTTACTGAATTTATTTATCTTGATAACTAACTGAAATTTCTTAAATGTTTGTTGTATTTCTTCATTTGATTCTTGGTTTCCAGGTATAAAACAATTATATTGTTTGTGAATAAAAATGGTTTTATCTCTTTTTTTCCAACTTTTATAATGCTAAATTCTTTCTTTTGCTTAATTGGATTAGCTAATAACTTAAATGAAATGTTAGCATAAGAGCCATAGCAACCTCCAAAGAGCTGTCCCAGTTCTGAAAGAATATTGTGGGAGGAATATTATGAGTGTGGGAAGAATCTACACAGTCCACCCCAAAGAGGTGGAGAGCACAGTGCCAATCAGGCCTGTCCTCTTCCTGAAGCCATCCACCACCTACGCCCCAAGTGGTGGCTATCCTCATGCCTGCCTATAATCAAAACTGGCAACAAGAGCTAAAACAGTACAGTGATGGGCAAGAATGGCTGCACTGTCCTGGAGGCTCTGTCCATGGACTACATAGCCAGCTATGACCTGTGCCAGAGACATGTAGGACAGTACAAGAAGAAGGGCTGAAGGGCTGCCCAGGACTCTGGCTAAGTACTTTCTTCTTTAAAATATATTTTATTGATTTTTTACAGAGAGGAAGGGGGAGAGAGTTAGAAACATCAATCAGCTGCCTCCTGCACACCCCCTACTGGGGATGTGCCCGCAACCAAGGTACATGCCCTTGACCAGAATTGAACCTGGGACCCCTGAGTCCACAGGCTGATGTTCTATCCACTGAGCCAAACTGGTCAGGGCTCTGGCTTAGTACTTTATGCCCAAAAGAAGATCCCTGACCCTTACAACCTGAAGCTCTGGTTTAAGGCAATGCTGAACTCAGACAGGAGGTGAGACATCCTCTGTGATTTTTTCCATATCCTTTATCATCAGCTACATTTCTAAATAATGACCTTGGAGAATGAGATATCTCCAAAACACTAAAAGGAGTTGGACGCATTAAAGAAAATCATATCTAGGCTGGCATACCCAGAGCCATCAATATGAGATTTAAGGTGAAAAACACCCTACCATCTGAAGAGTTTCAAGAACAAAGGGAACAAGACAGAGCAAAGGTATTTTAATGGGACCATCTTTTAATAAGAAACCAATTTTTTTAAATGATTTACTTGGTTTGCTATGCCTCAACTCAAGGAAGATGGACCTTCCAAGGAAAACATAATAGAAATGCTGGGCCAGAAATGGAAACAAGAAACAGTGTCTTCTAGGAAACAACCAGAATAAAGTATTTGTGATGCTTCCAAAGAGGAAATTGTATCAAACTAAATGTTCAGAAAACTTACTTTACTTTCCCAAAACTGGACTGGTAAAGAGTTTTCAGTGGGTTATTCT
This sequence comes from Myotis nattereri, assembly GCF_964212035.1. NCBI lineage: Eukaryota > Metazoa > Chordata > Mammalia > Chiroptera > Vespertilionidae > Myotis > Myotis nattereri. The sequence goes on from NC_138078.1 coordinate 120,989,470, forward strand.
GGGATCAATCGTTCAAGACTTAAAATCTGCAAGTAGATTTGAAAAGCATGTTTCAAATTAGTATTTCCCAAATTTTCTTGATCATGACACTCACCTGAAGATATTTGTAAAAATAAAAATTTTAAAATCATTGACCCATAAAATAAGTTAAATAATAGTAGCAATAGTGGGCATCCTTTACTTTCTCCTGACTTTAGCAGGAATGCTTCCAGTGTTTTCCCATTAAGTACAACACTGGTTTTTGAAGGGGGAATTTTTAAACATACATTTAAACCTGATTAGGCAAGAAGCCTAACACACCACTCTTTGTCTATACTGAACCAACATATTCTATGACATTAGGTAAATAGGCTGGCAAAATTAGACCAATAAAATGCTGTTATCTGATGGACAAGAGTGCATACCTTTGCTAATATTTTAATAGTTCACAGCACAGCCTCCACAACAACTCCAAATGGAGGGGCAGCTGTGAGGATGGGTGGAAGAAACAGTAGCTCTGATGACCAAAAAATCTATTTTAAAACTTATCATCATTGTGATCTGAGGAAGGTCACTGTGCCTCAGTTTCCTAACCTATAAAGGAAAGTGACAATTCTAATTCATAGACTTGTGTGAGAAATAAAATATTTGGCCATGTGGCCATGTGGCATTTGGTTAGAGTGTCATCCTGATACACCAAGGATGCAGGTTTAATCTCCAGTCAGGGCATATACAAGAAGCAACCAATGAACACATAAACAAGTGAAACAACAAATCAATGTTTCTCTCTTTCTCTCTCACAAATCAATCAATATTTTTTTTACCTGTACATGTTTTCTTTTTTTTAAAATTTCTTTATTGATTAAGTTATTACATATGTGTCTTTATCCCCACATTACCCCCCACCTCCCCCCCACTCATGCCCTCACCCCCCTGTTGTCTGTGTCCATTGGTTAGGCCTATATGCATGCACATAAGTCCTTTGGTTGATCTCTCCTCCTTACCCCCACCCTCTCCTACCTTCCCCCTGAGGTTTGATGGTCTGATCAATGTTTCTGCCCCTGGATCTGTTTTTGTTCATCAGTTTGTGTTGTTCATTATATTCCATAAATGAGTGAGATCATGTGATATTTATCTTCCTCTTGCTGGCTTATTTCACTTAGCATAATGCTCTCCAGTTCCATCCATGCTGTTGCAAATGATAAGAACTCCTTCTTTTTTACCGAATCATAGTATTCCATTGTGTACATGTACCACAGTTTTTTAATCCACTCATCTACTGATGGGCACTTAAGCTGTTTCCAAATCTTAGCTATAGTAAATTGTGCTACTGTGAACATGGGGGTGCATATATCCTTTCTGATTGGTGTTTCTAGTTTCTTGGGATATATTCCTAGAAGTGGGATCACTGGGTCAAATGGGAGTTCCATTTTTAGTTTTTTGAGGAAACTCCATACTGTTCTCCACAGTGGCTGCACCAGTCTGCATTCCCACCAGCAGTGCAGGAGCGTTCCTTTTTCTCCACATCCTCTCCAGTATTTGTCATTTGTTGATTTATTGATGATAGCCATTCTGACAGGTGTGCAATGGTACCGCATTGTCATTTTGATTTGCATCTCTCAGATGATTAGTTACTTTGAGCTTGTTTTCATATGTCTTTTGGCCTTTCTTCTGTCTTCTTTTGAAAAGTATCTATTTAGGTCCATTGCCCCCTTTTTTTTATTGTGTTGTTTATCTTACTTTTGTTAAGTTGTATGAGTTCCCTGTAAAGGTTGGAGATTAAACCCTTATGAATGATAATATTGGCAAATATATTCTCCCATGCAGTGGGCTTTCTTGTTGTTTTGTTGATGGTTTCTTTTGCAGTGCAAAAACTTTTTATTTTGATGTAGTCCCATTTGTTTATTTTTCTCTTTAGCATGCTATTGAACAATGACTGGGTTACCAAAGAGATCAAAGAAGAAATTAAAAACATCCTGGAAACTAATGACAATAAAAACACAACAATGTAAAATCTATGGGACACAATGAAAGCAGTTCTGAGAGGGAAGTTTATAGCTCTACAGGCCTACCTCAAGAAACAAGAAAAAATGGTACCACGTCATCTAACTCTACAACTCAAAGAATTAGAAAGAGAGCAACAAGAAAAGAGCCCAGAGTGATCAGAAGGAAGGATATAATAAAGATCAGAGCAGAAATGAATGACATAGAGACCAAAAACACAATACAAAAGATCAACAAAACCAAGAGCTGGTTCTTTGAAAGGATAAACAAGATTGATACACCTCTAGCCAGGCTCACCAGGAAACAAAGAGAGAGGACCCAAATAAACAAAATCAGAAATGAAAGAGGAGAAATAACAACAGACCCCACAGAAATACAAAGGATTGTTAGAAAATACTATGAACAACTCTACTCCAACAAACTAGACAACCTGGAGGAAATGGACATATTCCTAGAAAAATACAACCTTCCAAAACTTAATCAGGAAGAACCTAAAAATCTCAATAGGCCAATAACTATGGAAGAAATTGAAGCAGTCATCAAAAAGCTCCCAGCAAACAAAAGCCCAGGGCCAGACGGCTTCACAGGGGAGTTTTACTAAACATTCAAGGAAGAACTAAAGCTTATCCTCCTCAGACTATTCCAAAAAATTCAAGAGGAAGGAACACTTACAAGCTCATTCTATGAAGCCAGCATCACCCTCATACCAAAACCAGATAAAGACAACACAATGAAAGAGAATTACAGGCCAATATCCCTCATGAACATAGTTGCCAAAATCCTCAACAAAATCTTAGCAAATCGGATCCAGCAGTACATCAGAAAGATCATACACCATGATCAATTAATATTTTTAAATTGACATGTGAAATCATATATTTCAGTGCCTGGTACACAGTAGACAATAATTATTTATTCAGTAGATGAATATTAAGGAGAGAAATATTAATAAATTACTTTTTGCTGAAGTTTAAAATGGTAAATGAAGAATGAGTTCTCTCTTTTCCTCTCTTTTTCCACCTAGGCTTTATTCCTTCAGCTATTACTGGCAAAATGTTACTAATAGACTATGATCCAAAACAGGAAACTGTCCTAAAGGAAAATTTCACTTTCTACTTTAAAGTAAAAAAATCCAAATTTGAGGTCACCCTTGGAAAAATTAGCCTGGCCAGTATAGTCCCTCCACACATTGGGAGTTGGAGAGGGAGAGCTTGCCTGCTGGATTCCAGGATTTGTGAGCTAGGATAGAAATAGAAGAGTATATACTACATAGTTTTACCATTATCATTTAAAAATAAATAGAATAAACCTGAACCAAAAATAAAAAGCACCACGCAATTGTTTTTTCCCCAAGATGCAAAAAGTATCTATCTATGGCATGACTTGAAGGATAGAATTTAAGAATTCTAACCAAAATTATGGCTCTGTTTCTTGGCATTTTATCATTAGTGCTTTATTTCTTTAGAGTTAAAAGCTGTTGTGTTTTTTTTTTCAGAGGTCCTTTGTTTTTTTTACCCAGCTTTATTGAGATACTAGAGGCCCGGTGCACAAAATTTGTGCATGGGGGGCGTCCCTCAGCCCGGCCTGCACCCTCTCCAATATGGGACCCCTCGGGGGAAGTCTGACTGCCAGCAGTCAGACATCCTTCTCACAATTCGGGACTGCTGGCTCCTAACTGCTCACCTTCCTGCCTGCCTGATCACCCATAACCCCTCTGCCTGCCTGCCTGATCACCCCTAACTGCCTCCGCATGCCAGCCTGATCGCCCCTACCTTGTCCCCCTGCTGGCCTGATCACCCCTACTTTGCCCCCCTGCCAGCCTGATCACTCCTACCTTGCCCCCTTGCTAGCCTGATCGACCCTAACTTGCTCCCCTGCTGGCCTGATCGCCCCTAACTTACTCTCCTGATGGCCTGATTGCCCCTAACCACCTCTGCCTTGGCCTTCGACCTAAGCTGCAGTCTGGCCTCCCTCTATGGGAGGTGACCTGGCAATCAGGGGAAGGCACCACCCCCATTACCCCACTGCTGCTGCCACTGCCAGCCTGAGCCTAGGCCCTTTGCACCTGCACCTTGGCCCTTTGCAGCTGCACCTCGGCCCTTTGCAGCCGCCCACGACTGCCTGAGCCTTGGCCCTAGCAGCCACTGTGGCTTTGTCCAGAAGGTCGTCCAGAAGACATCTGTCCTAATTAGCATATTACCCTTTTATTAGTATAGACTAGGGTCCCGGTGCACGAAATTCGTGCACTGGGTGTGGGGGCGGGGAGTGTCCCTCAGCCCAGTCTGCCCCCTCTCACATACTGGGAGCCCTCAGGCGTTGACCCCCATCACCCTCCGATCGCCTGATCGGCCCCTTGCCCAGGCCTGACCCCTCTGCCAGAGGTGTCAGGCTTGGACAGGGGACCCCCATCTCCCCCCGATCACCGGCTCTGGCCCCCGCCCAGGCCTGACGCCTCTGGCCCAGGAATCATGCCTGGGCAGGGGACCCCCATCTCCCTCTGATTGCTTGCTCCACCCCCCGCCCAAGCCTGATGCCTCTGACCCAGGCTTCAGGCCTGGGCAAGAGGACCATCATATCCCCCCAATCCCCGGCTCCGCCCCCCGCCCAGGCCTGATGCCTCGGCCAGAGGAGTTGACCCTCATCACCCTCCGATCACCAATCACCGGATCGGCCCCTTGACCAGGCCTGAGGCCTCCGGCAGAGGTGTCAGGCTTGGGCAGGGGACCCCCAGCTCCCTGCGGTTGCAGGCTCCGCCCCTGCCCAGGCCTAACGCCTCTGGCCTAGGTGTCCGGCCCGGGCAGCGGGGACCTGCAGTGGCAGCAGGGGGTGCCGCGATCATGGGCTTCGCTTTAGGCCCAGGCAAGGGACCCCTAGCTCCTGGGACTGCCAGCTTCGACCGTGCCCAGCTCCCATCGCTGGCTCCACCCCTACTTCCTGCTATCACTGGCCAGGGCGGCAAAGGCGCCTGATTCTCCGATCATGGCTGGGGGGCAGGGCAAAGGCGGCCCCAGGGCCGCCTTTGCCCTGCCCCCCAGCTCTTAGCTCCCCCCTGGGTTTCCGATCACTGTCAGTGGCAGGGGGCTTCTTCCTGCTTTCCCTTTCGCCTCCCTGCATTGTGCCTACATATGCAAATTAGCCGCCATCTTGTTGGCAGTTAACTGCCAATCTTAGTTGGCAGTTAATTTGCATATAGCCCTGATTAGCCAATGAAAACGGTATCGCCGTACGCCAATTACCATTTTTCCCTTTTATTAGTGTAGATAATTTATATATATCTCTATTAAATTTAAAGTATACAACATGATAATTTGACACACTTATATATTATTAAATACTTACCTCAGTAGGATTAGTTAACAACTCCATTACCTCACATAGTTTCCTTTTTTGTGTGATGAGAACATTAAAATCTACTCTTAGCAATTTTCAAGCATATAATACAGTGATAACTATAAACACCATGCTATACACTAGCTCCTCAGAACTTATTAATCTTATAACTGGAAGTTTGCACAATTTGAGTAACATTTCTTCATTTGCCCTCAACCCTCCAGCCTCTCACTACACCATTCTACTCTGGTTTTGTGATTTTGGCTTTTTAAATATTCTATATATAAGTGATATCATACATTATTTGTCTTTCTCTGTCTGACTTATTTCACTTAGCCTAATGCCCTCAAGGTCCATCCATGTTGTCAAATAGAAGTATTTCTTTTTTTCTCATGGCTTAATAATAGTCCCTTGTGTATATGCCATTCATCTATAAACTGCCACTTAGGTTGTTTCCATCTCTTGAATATTGTGAATAATGCTACAATGAACATGTGAGTACAGTATCTCTTTGAGATCTTAATTTCATTTCCTTTGGATATATAACCCAAAGTGAAATAGTTATATCATATGTTAGTTCTATTTTTCTTTCTTTCTTTTTTTTTGCTGGGGGGGGGGACGGTCCTTACACAACAGAAATTTATTTTCTCACAAGTTCTGGAGAAGTCTGAGATCAAGGTGTTAACAGGGTTGATTTCTACTAAGGCCTCTCTCCTTGGCTTGTAGATGAATGTCTCATCTCTCTGTCTTCTCATGGTCTTTCCTCTGTGTATGCCTGTCCTAATCTTTCCTTCTTTTTTATTCCTGTGAGTTTGATAATTTTTTAAATTTTTATTGTTGACATTATTACAGATTTCCCCTCACTTTGCCCCCCACTCTGCCCCTCTCCACTCAGACCCCACCCTCCACTCCTTCTGGCCCTAATCACACTGTTGTTTGTGATCATACTGTTTTCCATAGTGCTGTACTGATTTCTATTTCTACCAATAGTTCACTAGGGTTCCATTTTCTCCACATCCTCCCCAATACTTGTTATCTCTTATCTTTTATAATACCCATTCTAACATGTGTGAGGTAATAGCTCATCCTGGTTTTGATTTGCATTTCCCTAATGATTAGCAATATTGAGCATCTTTTAAAAACCTTGTTGGTCTTTTGTATATCTTCTTTGGAAAATGTCTACTCAGTTCCTCTGTACTGTTTTTAATCAGATTGTATCTGTGGTTTTTTGCTATTGAATTGTATGAGTTCCTTATATATTTTGGATATTAACTCCTTATTAGATATATGATTTGTAAATATTTTCTTTGATTCCATAGGTTGCCTTTTCATTTTGTTAATTGTATAATTTGCTGTGCAGATGCTTTTTAGTTTGATGTAGTCCCACTTACTTATTTTTACTTTTGTTGTTTGTGCTTTTGGTGTTATGTCCAAAAAAAGTTAATTGTAAAGACTAATGTCAAGAATAATTTTTCCTATGTTTTCTTCTAGGAGTCTTATTGTTTCAGGTCTTATGTTTAATTATTTCATCCATTTTGAGTTAATTCTGTGAGTGGTGTAAGATAAGAGTTAATTACATTCTTCTATTTTTGATTATCCAATTTTCCAAACACCATTTATTTAAGTTTTTTTCTTTATTGGTTAAGGTATTACATATATGTCCTTAGTTCCCCCATTGACCCCCTCACCCCCCTCTCATGCTCTCACACCCCTGGTGTCTGTGTCCATTGGTTAGGCTTATATGCATGCTACAAGTCCTTTGGTTGATCTCTCCCCCTTATCCCCACCTTCCCCTACCTTCCCTCTGAGGTTTGACTTTCTGATCAATGCCTCTCTGTCTCTGGATCTGTTTTTGTTCACCAGTTCATGTTGTTTATTTTATTCCATAAATGAGTGAGATCATGTGATATTTATCTTTCTCTGACTGGCTTATTTCACTAAGCATAATGCTCTCCAGTTCCATTCATGCCCTAACAACATTTATTGAAGAGACTAGAGGACCAGTGCATGAAATTTATGCACTGGGGAGGGGGCAGCCCCTCAGTATGGCCTGTGCCCTCTCACAGTCTGGGAGCCCTTAGGGAACAGGCCTAAGCCATCAGTCAGACATCCTTAGCACTGCCGCAGAGGCAGGAGAGGCTCCCACCACCGCCACTGCACTTGCCATCCGTGAGAATGGTTTCTGGCTGAGCAGCACTCCCCTTTGGTAGCACACTGACCAACAGGGGACAGCTCCTGCATTGAGTGGTATCAGGCTGAAACCAGCTCTCCAACATCCCCCAAGCAGTTCCAGATTTTGAGATGGTACAGGCCAGGCCGAAGGACCCTACCAGTACATGTTTGGGGCCAGGGAGAGACACAGGAGGTTGGCCAGCTGGGGAGGGATGTGGGAGGGCTCCAGGGTGTGTACAGCCTATCTGGCTCAGTCCCAATCAGCCAAACCCCAGCAGCAAGCTAACCTACTGGTCGACTGTCTGCCTCGTAGTGGTCAGTGCAAATCATAGTGAGCAGTTGAGAGGCCTTAGCATATCATTAGCATATTATGTTTTGATTGGCTGAATGGATGACAGGACACTTAGCATATTAGGCTTTTATTATATAGGATTACTAACATTTCTCCACTGAGTATTCTTGAGTCCCCTGTCTAACACTAGTTGGCCATATAAGCAAGGGGTTATCTCTGAGCTCTTGATTCTGTTCTATTGTTATATTTGTCCATTTTGATGCCAGTACCACACTCTTTTTATTACTATAGCTTTGTAATATAGTTTTAAATAAAGAAGTGTAATGCCTCTTACTTTGTACTCTTTCTCAGGATTATTTGCTTAATTGTGGCTCATATTTGTGTTTCACTGGGTGCTCAGTGTGATTTCTGCAAGCTATGTCATTTGCCCAGAGGTTATTGAGAAGGTGAGAAAGTAGTGATGATGCCAAAGTCACTGTCTGGTTTCTTTATGCCCCCTTCACAGGCAGTATCTCATTTCACACCTAACTGATTTATGAGAAAAACAGAAAGAGGAATGACAAGGTAGGTGTGTGACAGGGGAGGACATGAATCTTCTCCCAGGTGGAAATTCTTATTCTCACACCAACAACATATCACTAAGTTTCCTGCAAGATTTTAGTTAGGTAAGAGATATTAAGATATTCTTGGGTGCCTATTATATGCCAGCTTTCTTCATATGCTATTCATCCATTACGCATTCAAAAATATATATTGAGCCCCATTAATGTGAGGTATTTTTATAGACATTGGAGATGCAGCAGTGAAGAAAACAGGCAAAATACATGATGTTCTAGAGATTACACTCAAGTGCAAACCAAATAGAATCCTACTTTTTTCCCCTTCAGTTTCAGCTCTAGCTCTAACCCCTGCATCTTTGCTTTTATTTAACATATTGGGGTTCCGAGTGAGAATTTATTTGAAAAATGGATCCTGCTGCCTAGGAAAAAATGAAATTTGAGAAAGACTATTCTAAATAAATCAGATCATTATATCTCAAGTAGATTCTGAATTTAAACATGATTCTTTGAGTCTTAAAAAAACACAACTTTTGTTGGAAACTAAATAAATGCTTTATTCAGAGAACATCATTCTAAATATGAATATGTTCTGAGTATGGCTTTTGGCTTAGACCGCAAGAAAGAGATTTAAACTCTTTTATTGTCAAAACTATAACAAAACCCCAAATAAATAAAAATATTATATTTTTAAATTATAAGGTGGGTGAATTACAGCACCATTGCTCTCTTATTTAAATTTCATTGCAACTGCATAAAGTAGCTGCTGTGTTCATCCCATTTTGCAGATTAAGAAACTAATGCTCGGAGAGATTGAGTTACTTGCTGCTAGGGAACAGAAGTACCCAGGCTTACATGAAGATGTGTCTTTATTTCATTCACACAGGCTTTATGTGAAAGAGGTGAGATTTGAATACAAGTCTGTTTAACTATAAAGCCCAAACAGTTTTTAACTTGAGCAGATACTCTTTCGGGACTGAACATGGCTGTGTTTCTGCTTCTTACACTGACAGTAATGAAAGACAGTGTTCAAGATACTTCATTAATGCTTTGGCTAGGAAGAGGAAGAGCAGTGTGGTTCCCACAGAATGTGTCTCCACTGGGCTTCCCAGTAGGTCATTTGACCCAAGGCCCTTGTGATTGACCATACCAAGGAGAGCCTGTATTTGAAAGAAGGCAGTCTTGCCTCCTATCAGATTCCAGGGATTGAATTTCAATCAGCTATGAAGGAAAGGACACAACTTATTTATTCCACTCCTGGAAGGTTTTCTATGATCCTTGCAAAGGTAATCCAGGTTTGTGGAGGTAGAATGAAACTCTTTTAAGAGAAGGGGTATGGGATGTGCACATTGTGCTTCTGAGAAAAGCCAACCAAGCAGTATGTATCCAGCAGACTGTGTGCCAAGATTTCAGCTTCAAAGCATGAAGCATAGTACATTCTTCCTTATTTGCCCCTCAACCCTGGCTTTCTCAAATACCAATCCCATAGTGGTGTGCAGCTGAAATACTCAGCAAGTCACGGATGCCCTCAATTGGCAGAATATAGCCAGATCTTTGAGAGCAGAAACAGTGAAATCCACCAGATGGTGATGTTTCCAAACAAGGTGATGTGGAGCATGACTTGGAGCTGCCTGGGAGGTCTGAAGTGTTTACTGATGCACAACTAAAAGAACGCTTCACATGTTGCTCCAAAGTCAAAGGGCATGAAGATAATAGATCTATGAAGAGGGAAAACACAATTTGGGGCAGATTGCTTGGGCTCAGGAATCAATCATTCATTCTCTAAACAAGGAACTATTTAGCCTCCTGGAGATACAGCCTGTCCTCCTGGAGGGCCCTCAGTACTTTGTGTCTTAGAGAAAGAGATACAATGACTAAAAATTAGGGCTGATGTCAGACATTTCAGCAAGAAAGCAAGTTCCAATGTCTGTCCTAAAATCAGCCTAGATGAGGCCCCATGTCCCACATGATCTATATCAGTGGTTGGCAAACTTTCAGAAAGGGCAGGCCACAGCTTTATTTAGACCCTCTAATTTAAGGCTGTACATGCCAGGAATACATTTGAGCAATTGAGGTCTCCTTATTCAACCATTCATATATGTACAGCAAATATGATTTCTTAAGTGTTCAAGGCCATCTTAAAATTCAGCTGCAAAGGCAATTTGGCCACTTTTGTGTGATTCCCTAACTTTTCCTTGAAAAATATCTTCCTGAATGCTTTAATCTATGTTGATAAAATGTAGCCCTCAGCAGTCACCTTCTCCCTGGCCTGTGCCATTTCACTTCACATTTCCCAGGGGATAAGATTTGTTTCCAAAAGGCAAATGACTAGTATTCTCTTTCCCTGGCCCTCAAGGACCTTCTCTCTTAACTGTGGAGCACATATAGTCCTTCCCTGTAGGCAGCCTCAATTCCTGCTAAGAATGTTGTCCTGCAGGCTGAGCACCATACACACCTATTATAGATTATCAAATTATCCTGGTTCCACTCATTGTCCTCCTCTTTGCCCTCCTTTTCTTAGCCCTCTTCCCTAGGCTAATTTACTCATTCTCCATACCACTGCTTAAATATCAACGCTGCAGCTGAGATGTCTTTCCTGATTACCTGGATAGAGTAGATTTCCCTCTTAAACATGCTCATAAGCACCCTTGTAGCACTAATCACAACTCTAACTTTAAAAAGTATTTAAATGTTGTTTAATGTCTATCCTCTCTACAAGACTGTAAGATCCACAAGGACAGGGGAATTGTCTATTTTGTTCACCATTATATCCGTAGTAAGCAATAAAGTTAATCAGTCCTAACCGGTTTGATTCGGTGGGTAGAGCATCGGCCTGCGGATTGAAAGGTCCCAGGTTCAATTCCGGTCAAGGGCATGTACCTTGGTTGCGGGCACATCCCCAGTAGGAGGTGTGCAGGAGGCAGCTGATCAATGTTCCTCTCTCATTGATGTTTCTAACTCTCTATCCCTCTCCCTTCCGCTCTTTGAAAAATCAATAAAATATATTTTTTGAAAAAAATAAAATAAAGTTAATCATATAATATTCACTAATAGCAAGCACTTATATGTGCCAGACATTTTTCTATGTGCTTACGTGTGTGCTATGTGTATAGTAATTTATTTAATTTTCACACCAATCCTATAAGGTGTGCACTGTTATTATCACAATTTGAGAGATATGGAAATTGAAGTATGTAGAGCTTAAGTAACTTGCCTCGGGTCACATAGCTAAAGAATGATAGAGCTGAGATTTAAACTCAAGTAATTATAAGGATTCAGAGTCCATGTCTGTGACTATTCCATCCTAGTGACTCTGATACTAAAGCATGAATGGAAATGAAAGAAATTTAATGATGCACAGCTAACATATTCCCCAGTTATGATCAAAAGTGTTGTTCTTCCCTAACCGGTTTGGCTCAATGGATAGAGCACCAGCCTGCAGACTGAAAGGTCCCAGGTTCGATTCTGGTCAAGGGCATGTACCTTGGTTGCGGGCACATCACCAGTGGGAGGTGTGCAGGAAGCACCTGATCGATGCATCTCTCTCATCGATGTTTCTAACTCTCTATCCCTCTCTCTTCCTCTCTGTAAAAAAAATCAATCAAATATATTTTTTTTAAAAAGTGTTGTTCTTCTTAGACTTCAGAAATGGCTTTTTTTGTGTTTAAAATTAGAAGCCATAGGGAAGTAAGCACACATTTATCAGCACTCTCAGTTTAGAGGGGTCAGGCCAAGTAGAATTGTCCTCTACCAGGCTAGCAAGAAAATACCTTAGGCTCAAATCAACTTATATCACACATGGAAAATTCATTCCTAAAAGTCAAAAAGAGATTTAAGACCTTATCTTTAAGATGAGACAGAGAAGGCTGACGAATACTGTATTATTGGGATTAGTTTCAGTTATGAGCAATGTAATTGTTTTTAATTCAAAAGTTTCCATTCACCTGAATTTTTTAATTTAGAAGAGTAAACATAAAACCTCTATTCAATAAGTTCAAAAATAATAAAAAAAATACTTCAAGTGACTCCAAACAGAAACTCTGTACCATTAAGCAATAACGTTCCATCTCCCATCACCTCAGCTCCCAGTAACCTCAAATCTACTTTCCAACTCTGTGAATTTGCCCATACTAGATAATTCATATAAATGACATCACATAATATATGACCTTTTGTGTCTGGTTTCTTTCACTTAGCATAGTGTTTTCAAGGTTCAGATGAGGGGAAGGAAGTTAAATGTCACATGAGAGTGGGGGATGCCAGAGTAAGGCAAAGGAGATGCAAGACCCTAGGGAACATGGAAGCAAAGAGATGGAGACAGAAATTTTACAAAATGAATGAAACAGGAAAAGAAGAATCAGGAAGGAATTCTATCTTAGAGTTGTGGGAGGGTGTAGGTCTGTGGAGAGGGAGGCTAAAGATAAAATGCTAGTCACAGACTTACCAAAGAGGTATAAGAGTAATCACTTGATTTCTGAAATGCTCACAAGTTCCATAACAATTCAGGAACCATTTTTTTTCCCACTGGGAATATACTTCTGCATTTATTTTCAAACAGAAGGTTTATTTCTAAAATAAAGCCTCACTTACCCATGGAATTCTGAAGATTTTCCATATTTATGAAGAAATCATTTAGACTGTATAAAGCTCCTTTAGAATCTTAGAAGGTCAATTTTGTAGCTTTAATTTTAAGTTCTTTATTCCTGGAAAGTTTATTTCCAAAAACAACAATATGCCACTATATATACATTATAATGGCTAAAATCCAAAAAAACTGATACACAAATGCTGACAAGAATGTGGAGCAACAGGAGTTTTCAAACTGGTGGGAATTCAAATGGTACAGCCACTTTGGATGACAGTTTTCAATTTCTTACATTAAAGCAAGAGGCTAATAATAGGGGAAATTATGTGTGGGGGAATCTGTTCTATAAGCAAAGTATATTCATAAAAAAAGAAAGGCATGAATATAAGCATAACCAATGGATACAAGACACTGGGGTGTAGGGGAGGCCAGGGGAAGGTCAAGGGGAGGAAAAAAAAGGAAACATATGTAATACTCTTTGTAATACTTAAAACAATAAAACAAAATTTAAAAAAAAGAAAATAATGGTTAAACACTTTTGCCTGCCATTAGAAAAAAAAAAGCCATGCAAACTGCCTAAAATTTTATTTCCCCTTACATATTTTGTGGTTGTTTCTATTTTTTATCCTTACCAGGATGGCACCCTGACTAAAAATCTGGATTTAATTTAGATAAAAAACACCCAAAACAAAGACATACATTTTGATTGCCAGTTCAAACTTGGGGAATTATGAACCAAGGTAACTTAAATCTACAAAGATTATCTAAAATTCTTGGAATGGTACCAAGATGTTCACTACTCAATTCTTCTATGATGTAAACAGAAGTTACAGTCTGAATGGAATATTTACAGTAATCCCTCCTTTAAGGGTTTATTATTTTGACTGGAAGTTTATCTCTGGAGCAATGATATTCTTCCATATTTACTAACTGTATTTGTTCAGTCTTAGTCTTGAATGTCCTACCTAGCCATTCTTCCCCACTTATTTCTGGGTACTTTAAAACAACAGAAATTGCCTTAGCCGGTTTGGTCAGCCTGCAGACCAAAGGGTCCCAGGTTTGATTCCAGTCAAGGGCATGTACCTTGGTTGCAGGCTCCTCCCTGGCCCAGGGCTCTGGTCAGGGCTCCTGCAGGAGGCAACCAATTGATATGTTTATCTCTTATATCAATGGTTCTCTCTGTTTTTCCCTCTCTCTTCCACTCTTCCACTCTCCCTAAAAATCAATGGAAAAATATCCTTGGGTGAGGATTAACCAACAACAAAACCCACATAAATTTATTCTCTTTGGTTCTGAAGACCAGGCGTGTAAAATTAAAGCATCAGCAGAGCCATAATCCCTCTAAGACTCTAGGTAGGATCCTTCCTTGATTCTTCCTACCTTCTGGTGGCAGCCACAAATCCCTGGTGTTCCTTGGATTAAAGCTACATCACTTAATCTCTGCCTCTGTTATCAGATGGCATTGTCCCTATGTATCTCTCTGGTCTCTTCTCCTTTTATAAGGACACCAGTCATATTGTATTAAGGGTCCACCCTTCCTCACTATGACCTCATCTTAACTTGATTACATTTGCAACAATCCTATTTCTAAATGAGGTCATATTCTGAAATATGGGGGTTAGGATTGTAACATCTTTTGGGGAGAACATAATTCAATCCATACACTAACAGCAAAATGAGGTCAAGTTGTGGGCAAGTTTTGGCCTCTGGCCTATAGCAGACCTTTTCAGAAACAATACCTCCTACTTGCAATAGCCTTGGGAGTCTAGGTGGACCAAAACTCCAACAGTCCCTACCATGTTCAGCATGCTTCCTCAGACGCCAGTCTGAACATTCATTCAGGGATTCTACCTAGGTCAGAAGCTCTGCAGAAGCTTTTCTTTTCACTCTCACTGGGAAGGATTGCATAGTTTCTTGAAGCCATGAAGCCTGCCAGTTCACATCACATAGGGAAAACCACCCAAAAACAGGCCTCTAGCCCCCTAAATTGTTCATAGTCTTAATTTTGAATGTCCCACCCTAGTCATTATTCCTCACTTATTCCTGATTCTTTCAGCTTCTGATCTCATGATTCTTCCTTCTGATCTCATAATCCTCATGATTGTGGTTTTGCTTGTTCTTTGGACCTGATGCTCAACACCATTTCTCTGGCTTTGACCAATATCTTTCTCCCTGGGCCTCTATTTGAACTTACCAAAGATCATATTGTAATCATGCATTGTAGAAAATATTCTACAATATCTATCTATATAATAACTAGCACAGTCATTCACAGATAGCACCCTCATTGGATAATACCATCTTCATGAATCAGAGCCAGACATCAAGCTATAACCTCTAAGGTTCTAGGCCATTCCTTGTTTGGCCAGGAAAAAATTGACCTTCTTTGATACAGACAGAACCATTCTTTATCCTACTGGGAACATCTTTCTGCATTTATTTTCAAAACTGAAAGTATAATTTCTAAATAAACTTATATTTTCCCATATAATTCTGAAGGTTTTACATGGTTATGAAAAAATGTCTTGGGGTGTAGAAATCTTCAGAATCTTAACAGTGTCAGTCTTCTGCCCTCACAGCTTCTCATGAAATTCATGCACTGGGGGTGTCTCTCAGCCCAGCCTGCACTCTCTCTAAGTAAAGGTGCCCAATAGCCTTCTAATTACTGCATTTCATAATTTTTTTTCAGCTCTGACTCTGCTTGGCTTTATATTAACTTTTGACACTATTGACCACACTCCATATCTCAAAAATCTGCTCTCTCTTATCAATCTGCCTCTGTTATCAGACTTAAGAGATATCATCTCTGCCATTTTCTACAATTTCAATAATCACTTCTTCACAGGCCCCTTTGCTCTCTCTTCTTCCTCTGAACATTCTTTAATCATTGGTAATTTCCCAGTCTTTCTCTTTGGCTTTCTGTTCTCATGCTGCACCTTCTGTGGGTGATCCCATTTACTATCATGGTTTCAGTTATATGTTAATGATTTCCAAATCTGTATCCCCAGCCTCAGCTTCTTTTATGAGCTTCAGACCTGTGTATCAGGTTATTGAATGAACATCTCTACTAAGATAATCTATAGGAACCTCAAATTTAACATGTCCAAACAAATCTCATTTACTGCCCATATTGCTTATCTCAATGAAAGTACCATCAGTTTAGATGTTTCCACCCATCGCACCACTCACATCTGATCTACAAGCTCTGCTTCACTTAATTGACCCTTTCTCTTTGTATTTCCTACCTTTACCCTATTTTGAGCCTTCATTATACTTTGCCTAAACTATTTTAAAACCCTATTGAGTGGTTTGTCTCTCCAAATGATTCTCCACCTGGCATTCAGAGTGAAAATGTCACAGCATGAAACTCTTTAGCTGCTGCCCATTGCTTACAGGATAAAGTTCAGTTTCCTAAGTGAAGCATTCAAGAAGAGGACTTTTGCACTTTGATCCTCATCTTTTGACTTGCTACACCTCCTCCCCAAAGCTCCAGTCCTATCAAAATACTTATAGGATCCCAATGTGCATTATTGTTTTATGCCTTTACATAAACTTATCTCTCTGCCTGGAAGGCTCTCCCTTCTTCACCCTAGATTGCTTAGAAAAGGCTCAGGGCCAGACCTCCTGTCTGAAGATCAGATAAGAAAGGTGGACCTATGTGAGAGCTTATCCCTGTGGGAAGTCCTAGAACACATTCTGTTGAACAATTGCTCCCTTTGCATCTGGGCCCTGGAGCACTATAGCACAGGGATCTTGGAACACTGCCAGAAGCTTCAGGGTAAAGACAACTTCTGTGGTGGGCTCTTCCGGATGTGTTCCGGATGAGGCTTAGAAGCTGCCAAGTTCTCAGACTGAATCTCCTTTTGGTAGTCTGACAACTTCCCCTTGCCCTAGGTGCCAACATTGTGAGGGATTCTGCTGGGGTGTGTGTGTGGGGGGTGAGGGGTCAGTTTTCCACAGTTCCACAGACAGCTAGAGTTACACTTGCCTTGGGATCTGATCTGGCTCAGTGGATAGAGCATCAGCCTGAGGACTGAAGGGTCCCGGACAAGGGCACATGCCTGGGTTGCCGGCTCAATCCTCAGTAGGGAGTGTGCAGGAGGCAGCCATAGATGATTCTCTCTCATCATTGATGTTTGTCTCTCTCCCTCTCCCTTCCTCTCTGAAATCAATAAAAATATATTTTTAAAAAATCATGCCCTAACTGGTTTGGCTCAGTGGATAGAGCATTAGCCTGCGGACTGAAGGGTCCCAGGTTCGATTCCGATCAAGGACATATACCTTGGTTGTGGGCACATCCCCAGTAGGGGGTGTGCAGGAGGCAGCTGATTGAGGTTTCTCTCTCTTTGATGTTTCTAATTCTCTATCCCTCTTCCTTCCACTCTGTAAAAAAATTAATAAAATATATTTTTTAAAAAAATCAGATTGGTGACAGAATTGTTTACATCCCCATTGGCTCCCAGACTGTCTTGTGGCTTGCCTACAGTATTCAACATGCAAAGGGCTTCTTCTTCTAAATAACTTAAAGGATGGGCTCTCTCAACACACCCAATATTTATTCCAACAGCCCATATTTATTGACAGAGAACTATACACCAGACACTTTACTAAGTACTGAGGACAGAGAAATGTACAAAAAACAGACACACACAAACTCACACAAAAATCACAGCCTATTTAGAAGCTTACAGTCCTGTTTGGAAGAAAGATATTAAATACAAAGGTATATATACACATATATATTTCAGTTAATAACAGTTGTGAAGGAAAAAGTGCAATGAAGGAAAAGTATAGGGTTGTATGAAGGAACTGGGCCTTTATTAGCCTTACTAGAGGTCCAGTGCATGAAATTCATGCACTGGGGGGTGTCCCTCAGCCCAGCCTGAACCCTCTCCAATCTGGGACCCTTCAGGGGATGTCCAACTGCCAGTTTTGGCCCAATCCCCCCTCACAATCCGGGACTGCTGGCTCCCAACCACTCGTCTGCCTGCCTGCCTGATTGCCCCTAACCGCTTCTGCCTGCCAACCTGATCATTCCCTAACCACTCCCCTGCCATCCTGATTGACACCTAACTGCTCCCCTGCCAGCCCAATCGCCCCCAACTGCCCTCCCCTTCTGGCCTGGTCCCCCCAAATGCCCTCCCCTGCCAGCCTGGTCAACCCCTACTGCCCTCCCTTGCAGGCCTGGTTGCCCCCAACTGCCCTTCTCTGCTGGCCTGGTCCCCAAAAAATGCCCTCCCCTGCCAGCCTGGTCACCCCTTACTTCCCTCCCTTGCAGGCCTGGTCTCCCCCCCAACTGCCCTCCCCTGCAGGCCTGGTCGCCCCCAACTGCCCTCCCCTACAGGCCTGGTCACCCCCACCTGCCCTCCCCTGCCAGCCTGGTCACCTCCAACTGCCTCCCCTGCAGGCTTGGTCCCACCCAATTGCCCTCCCCTGCTGGCCCGGTAACCCCTAACTGCCCTCCCCTGCTGGCCTGGTTCCCCTCAACTGCCCTCCCTCCCCTGCAGGCCTGGTCACCCACAACTGCCCTCCCCTGCTGGCCTGATCGCTCACAACTTCCCTCCCCTGCTGACCATCTTTTGTGGACATCTTGTAACCATATGGGGGTAGTCATCTTTTGACCACATGGGTTGGTCATCTTGTGTGAGGGCATGATGGTCGATTTGCATATTATCTCTTTATTATATAGGATTTGCTGGAAAAGTGAAATTCCTCAAATGAGTACAAAACAATTGCTTTTCTCTTAGAATTTTAAGTTTTTCTTCTCTAATTGTGTGAGTTTTAGTACATAAAAGCTATTAACCCCTTGTCTATCATATTTGTTACAATTATTTTCCAAGTTTTAAAATTTTAATTTAATCTAAAAATCAGATATATTTCAATATTACAGGTCAGTTATGTAGATTCCTCCATTTAATTTGAGTTTGTCTAATGATTAGGTTTTAGTTATGAATTTTTGGTACAATTATCACAGAAATGAGGCTTTGCAATGCATCTTATCAGGGAGCCCATCCTTACAATGTATTCTAATAATGATAATATGCACTTTTATTACTTGTTAAAGTGGCATATGCCAGTCTCTTACACTGTGATGTTACTCTGTTTTTCTATGTATTATTTTTTTCTTCATCAGCTGTCTCCACTCACTAAATATAAACTACACAAGGGTAAAAATTTATCTGTTTTGTATAATGGTATTCCCAGTGTCCTGAACCATGACTTGCACAGAGTAAATTTTATATCAGTGTATGTTAAATAAATAGCTGACAAGGACATATTAACCTGGTCTCATCTACCTCTACATCATCTTTTTTCCACTCACCCTTCATGCTCTACAGAACACACTTTATTATTCCCTGGTCATTTACTTGCATCCCTGCCTATACTGTAAGCTCTATCAGGGTTGCGATCTCACCCAACACAATATCTTCAGCATCCAACACACTGCCTGGCACAAGAGTTGGCACTCAACAAATGTTTGTTGGAGTAATGAAAGTTTTATAGGTGTTTAGAAGATTCTGAATAAGGAGGAAGATCATTTTTATTTGGATTAATTGATAAGAAAATGCTTCATAAACAGATCCTTTAAAATGATGGAGTGTTTTGACACAGTACAGGTAATCCAGGTGAGAAGTGATGTGATAAAAGCTTTAGACTCTGGGGGTAACAGAGTGCCTAGAGCTTTTTAAGTTAACAACAACAAAAAATAGAACTCATATAATCATCTAAATAGATGTAGACAAAGCATTTGACAAAATCCATTACCCATGCATGACAAAAACTCTAAACAATGTGGATATAAAGGGACCATACTTCAACATAATAAAGGCCATATATGATAAACACACAGCTAACATCATACTTGATGGTAAAAAGCTGAAAGCTTTTCTTCTAAGATCAGGAACAAGACAAGGATACTCACTTCACCACTTTTATTCAATACTAGAGGCCTGGTGCACGAAATTCATTTGGGGGGGGGCATTCCCTCAGCCCAGCCTGCACTCTCTCCAATCCAGGACCCCTCGGGGGATGTCTGACTGCTGGTTTAGGCCCAATCCCTCTCACAATTCTGGACTGCTGGCTCCTAATTGCTCACCTGCCTGCCTGCCTGGTTGCCCCTAACTACCCCCACCACCAGCCTGATCGCCACTCACTGCCTTTGAGTGCTGGCCTGATCAACCCTAACTACCCCCCCCCCCCAGCCTGGCTGCCCCTGTCTCCCGCTGCCGGACAGGTCGCCCCCAACTGCCCCCTCCCTGCCGGTCTGGTCACTCTTAACTCCCCCCCCTGCTGGCCTAGTCACCCCTTACTGCCCTGCCTGCCAGCCTGATCACCCCCAACTTCCCCCCTCTGCTGGCCTGGTTGCCCCTAACTCCCCCCCCCCCACCAGCCTGGTTGCCCCATGCAACCTGCTTGTTCAGTCGTTTGGTCGTCCCTCACTAACCCCCCTGCCAGCCTGGTCAAAGGTAGCCATCTTGTGAGGGCATGAGGGTTAATTTGCATATCACCTTTTTATTATATAGGATAGTATTGGAAGTCACAGCAGGTAAGCAAGAAAAATAAATAAAATGCATCCAAATTGAAAAGAGAAAAATAAAATTGTCACTATTTGAAGATAACATGATACTATATTTTACATATAGGAAAACCTTAAAGACTCTACAGAAAATGTTAGAACTAATAAATAAATTTAGTAAAGTTGCAGGATACAAAATCAATATACAGAAACTGTGGCATTTCTATACACTAATAAGAAACTATCAAAAAGGGAAATTAAGAAAACAATTCTATTTATAATTACATCAAAAATACCTAATAATAAATTTAAACAAGGGGGTGAAAGACCTGTACACTAAAAACTATATGGTATTGATAAAGAAACTGATGAAAACAAATAAATGTAAAGATATTCCATGTTCATTAATTGGAAGAAGTAATATTGTTAAAATATCTATACTACCTAGAGCAGTTTACATATTCAATGCAATCCCTATCAAAATTCCAAAGGCATTTTTCACAGATGTAGAACAAATAATTCTAAAATTTTTATGGAACCACAAAAAATCCTGGATAGCCAAAGCAATCGTGTGAAAGAAGAACAAAGCTGGAGGTATCACATGCCCTGATTTCAAACTATACTATAAAGCTATAGTAATTAAAACAGTATGGTATTGGCACAAAAAAAACAGACATAGAGATCAATGGAGCAAAAAGAGATGCCAGAAATAAAGCCAGACATAGATGGACAATTACTTTACAACAAAGTCAAGAGCATACAGTGGGGAATCAATAAATGATATTGGCAAGACTGGACAGCCAGATGCAAAAGAATCAAACTAGACTATCATAAAACATACTTTAAAATTAACTTCATATGAATTAAAGACTTTAATGTAAGAACTAAAACCATAAAATTCCTAGGAGATAACTTAAGCAGTACACTCCTTGACATTGCTCTTAAAGACTATTTTTGTGGATATGACTTCAAAAGCAAAGGAAACCAAAGCAAAAATAAACAAATAGAACTACACCAAACTGAAAACCAAAGGAAACCATCAACAAATGAAAAGCTATCCTAATGAATGGGAGGAGATATTTGCAAATGTTACTTCCAATAAGAGGTTAATATCTAAAATATATAAAGAACTCATACAATACAACATAAAAAAAAGATTAAAAATGGGTAGAAGTTATAAATAGACATTTTCCCAAAAAAGACATACAGCTGGCCAACAGGCACATGAAAGAATGTTTAATATAAATAATTAAAAATGCAAATCAAAACTACAATGAGATATAAATGCAAATCAAAACTACAATGAGATATCACCTTACCCCTCTTAGAATAGTTATTATAAAAAAGACAAGAAACAACAAGTGTTGGTGAAGATATGGAGAAAAGGGAACCCTCATACCAGTACACTATTGGTGGTAATGTAGTCTTGTGGAGCCACTAGGAAAACAGTATGGAAATTCCTCCATCCTATATAATAAAGAGGTAATATGCAAATTAACCCTCACACCATCACACCATCACAAGATGGCTGCACCTACAGAAGAGGCGGGGTTCCCATAACACAAGATGGCTGCACCCACAGTGGAGGTGCAGTTCCCATCACAAGCCATAACGAGCAATCAGCAGGGACCTGAGGCTGCATGGTGTCGTGCCGGGGCGGGGGACCTGAGGCTGCGCCCCCCACCCAGCTGGACTTGATGGGGGACCTCAGGATGCAACCCCCATCCAGTGGGGTTTGACATGGAACCTCAGGCCATGCCCCCCATCTGGCAGGGCTTAATGGGGGACCTCAAAGCATGCCCTCTGCCCTGGCACAGGCCAGGGAACCTCAGGCCATGTCCCCCACCCCGGACCAGGCTGGAGGACCTCAGGTAGCACCCCATGCCTGGTGGGGCTTGACGGGGGACCTTAAAGCATGCCCCCCACCACAGCCCAGGCCAGGCGACCTCAAGCTGTGCCCCCTGCCTGGCGGGGCTTGAAGGGGGACTTCAGGCCATGCCCCCACCCCAGTGGTGGGCCAGGGGACCTGAGGCTGTGCCCCCACCCTGGGCTGGGGGACCTGAGGCCACGCCCCCTGCCTGGCATGCACTGGGGGACCTGAGCCTGCGCCCCCTGCTCAGTGTGTACCTGGGGACCTGAGGCTGCACCCCCAACCTGGAGGGACTTGACAGGGAACCTAAGGCTGTGCCCCCGCTCCCAGCACCAAGCCAGGGACCTAAGGCTGTAACCCCGCCTGGAAGGACTTGACGGGGGTGGGGCCAGCCAGGTCTGGATCTCACACAATGGGGGTGGGGCCAGCCAAGTCTTGATCTCGTGTGATTTTGAGGCACATGCGGGTGGGCGAGGACTTGACTCTTGGTCCCATGGCACACCCCAACTCTGACAGGAGGAAGACTTTCATATACATTTTACTAATTTTCTTTCATCTCTTACATTTCTATTATAGAGAAAGGGCAAATAGCAACATTAAAATATTTCCTCTAATTAATTCCCTATTAATGTGCATGAATTTTGTGCACCGGGCCACTAGTAAGTTTAATAAGAGAACTAGCATATGAGACCCAGTTATCTACTTGTGAATATTTATTCAAAAAAATATAAAAACATTAATTTGAGCTCTGGCCAGTGTTGCTAAGTGGTTAGAGAGTCAGCCAGAACACTGAAGGATCATGGGTTTGATCCCAGTCAAGGTCATGTACCTGGGTTGCAGGTTCATTCTCTGGCCCCAGTCAGGTCATGTGTAGAAGACAACTGATCAATGTCTTCTCTCACATCATTGTTTCTCTCTTTCTCTCTTTCCTCTTTCTCTCTCTCTTCCCACTGCCTTCCATCCACTCTATCTAAAAGCAATGGAAAAATATCCTCAGGAGAGGATTAAAAAACACCACATTAATTTGAAAAGATATATGCACCCCAATGTTCATTGCAGCGTCATTTATAATAGCCAAGATATGGAAACAAAGTAAGTGTTCACCAACGGGTCACACACACACACACACACACACACACACACACACACATACACACACAATCAAATACTACTCAACAATGACAAAGAATGAAATATTGCTATTTGTGACAACATGGATGGACCTAGAGTGTATTATGGTGGGTGAAATAAGTCAGACCAAGAAAGACAAATACCATATTATTGTACTTACATGTGAAATATAATTTAAAAAAAAAAACATGAAAAACAAAAACCAATCCATAGATACAGAGAACTAATTGGTGATTACCAAAGGGTAAGGGGTGTGGAGAAAGGCATAATTGGTGAAGGGAATCAATTGTATGGTGAAGGACTGTAAACCAGAATTACAGGGTTTTCATTATATAGTGCATGCAAATATCAAATTATTTTTAATTGAATTTATTGGGGTGATACCGGTTAACAAAATAATACAGGTTTCAAATGCACATCATTTGTAAAATGTATTATGTATACATCAAGTCTCCATCCATCATCATTTACACCTTCCTCCACCTCCCCCACCTCCCCTCCCACCCACACCACACTGTTGTTCATGTCCATGAGTTTTCTCTATCTCTTTTTGTCTATCCCTCCACTTTTCCCCCAAGTCCCCACCTCTGGACAGCTTTCTACTTGCTCTCTATCTATAAGTCAGTCAATAATCTTTTTAAATGTAAATGGTTTAAATGTTTCAATCAAAAGACAGAGGATAGCTGAATGAATAAAAATAAAGACCTGCAGATATGCTGTCTACAAGAGACCCAACTCAGAATGAAAGGTACACACAAACTAAAAGTAAAGGGATGGAAAAATATATTTTACACAAATGAAAATGAAAAGAAGCTAGGCTAGCAACACTTATATCAGATGATAAAGACTTCAAAACACAGGCTATAAAAAGAAACAAAGAAGAACACTATATAATAATAAAGGGATCAACCCAACAAGAGAATATGACCCTTGTAAACATTTATGCATCCAACATAGAAACACTTATATATATAAAGCAAATCTTGATGGACCTAAAGGGAGAGATTAATAGCAATACAATCATAGTAGAAGACTAATGCTCCATTGACATCAATGAATAGATCTTCCAGACAGAAAATCAATAAGAAAACTGAAGCCTTAAATGACACAGATGGATGTTATGGATTTAAGTGATATTTTCAGAACATTTCACCCACAAGCAGCAGAATATATTCTTTTCAAGCGCACATGGAACATTTGTCAAGATAGACCACATGTATGAACACAAAATAAATCTCAATAAATTTAAGAAGATTGAAATTATATCAAACATCTTCTTCAACAAAAGTAGTATGAAGCTAGAAACTAAGTAAAAACAAACAAACTGAAAAACACAAACATATGGAGGCTAAATACAATATTATTATACACTGAGTGAACTAACAATGAGATCAAGAGAAAATATTAAAAGGTATCTTGAGACAAATGAAAAAAAAGCACAACAAAAATGTATGGGACACAGTGAAATCAGTCCTAAGAGGGAAATTCATAGCATTACAGGACTACCTCAAGAAATAAAAAATATTCTCAAATAAAGTCTAACCGTACACATAAAAGAACTAGAAAATCAACAACAAAGCAAAGTCCAAAGTGAGTATTAGGAAGGAAATAAAAATCAGCATGGAAATTTAAAAAAATAGTCTCAAAAAACTATACAATAAATCAATGAAACCAAGAGCTAGTTCTTTGAAAAATAAACAAGATTGATAAACCATTAACCACATTCATCAAAGAAAAAGGGAGAGGACGCTAATAAACAAAATCAGAAATGAATGGGGAGAAGTAAAAACTGACAGCACAGAAATACAAAGTATTATAAGAAAAATATTATGCCCGCAGCATTGCCTCAGCACCGCTCATCCTGCAGGCAAGCTTCTGACTGAGTTCCCTGTCCTCCAAAAATATGGAGTTGGCCCCGGACCCGTGTATCTCCCAGGCAAGCTTCTGACTGCACTACCTGCCCGCCAAGCCCGTGGCATGGACCCTGGCCCCAGTGTGTCCTGCCAGCAAGCCTGGAACTGTGCTTCCTGCCAGTCAAGACAACGAAGTTGGCCCACACCCCATGTATTCCACAGACAGGCCTCTGTCTGCATTCCCTGCCTGCCAAGCCCATGGCATGGGCCCGGGACTACGCGCATCCCGCTGGCAAGCCTGGGATTGTGCTCCCTGTCAGTCAAGACAGTAGTATTGGCCTGGCCCTGTGCTTCATGCAGGCAAGCCTCTGACTGTGTTTCCTGCCTGCCAAAAACAGTGTCAGCCCCAGCCCTGCACAACCCACTGGAGGGCCTCAGACTGGTGATAGCAAAAATGGGGAGACAAAAAAAAACCCCAAAGGAAAGAAAAGGAGATCACCAGAAAAGAAACTAAATGAAACATAGGCATGCAATATGTCAGAAAAAGAATTCAGAGTAATGGTCATACAGGTCATAAACTAGATGGATGAGAAAATCAACAACTTATGTAGGAATCAGGAGGAAGTAAAAAATGACATAGCTAAAATAAAACACACTATAGAAGGTTTCAACAGTAGATGAGAATAAGCAGAGGACTGAATTAGTGAGTTGGAAGATAGGGCTGCAAAATACACCCAATCTGAACAGCTCTTGGAGAAAAAAATTAGAAAGCAGGAGAGCCTAAGGCAGCTTTGGGACAACATGAAACAAAGTAACATATGTATAATAGGGGTGCCAGAAAGACAAGAAGAGGAGCAAGGAATAGAAAACTTATTTGAAGAAATAATGACAGAAAAATCCCCTGATTTGGGGTGGGGGGGAAGCACAGAGAGTACCACACAAGATGAATCCAAAAAGACCCACACCAAGACATGTTGTAATTATAATGGCAAATGCTAATGACAAAGACAGAATCTTAAGGCTTGCAAGAGAGAGATAGAAAGTTACCTACAAAGGAACTCCCATTAGACTATCAAATGATTTTTAAACAGAAACACATCAGGTCAGAAGGTAATGGAATTAAGTATACAAAGCATTGCAAAGCAAGGGACTGAATCCAAGACTACTCTATCCAGCAAAAATGTCATCCAAAATTGAAGAGTAAATCAGGAGCATCACAGACAATAAAAGGCTAAGGGAGTTTATCACTACCAAACCAGAATGTAAGAAATGCTAAAGGGACAGTAGTAAAAAGAAGAAATAAAAAGGAAACAAGGAACACAGGCACAAAGAATAAAAATGGCTACAAAAAAGTACCTATCTATAATGAGCATAAATGTAAATGCATTAAATACTCCAATCAAAAGACATCAAGTGGCTGAATGGATAAGAAAACATGACTCATACATATGCTATCTACAAGAAACTCATCTCAGAGCAAGAGACTCATGCAGACTGAAAGTGAAGGAGTGGAAAAATATCTTTCAGGCAAATGGAAATGACACAAAATCTGGGGTAGCAATATGTACTAGTATATCTGACAAAATAGACCTCAAAGTGAAGGCCATAACAAGAGATAAGGAGGGCCACTTCATAATACTAAAGGAATTGATACAACAAGAGGATATAACTCTGGTAAATATATATGCACCCAATGCAGAAGCATCCAAATAAATAAAAAAAAAAACCTTATGGAAGATATTAAGGGAGATATAGACAGCAATACAATCACAATAGGGGGCTTTCATACCCCATTGACAAAATTGGATAAATCCTCTAGACCAGCCATGGGCAAACTACAGCCCGAGGGCCGGATTTGGCCCGTTCAGCTGTTCTATCCGGCCCAGGGAGCCGAAAGAGCGGAGGGTTCTCTTGCTCTCCCCTCCGCTCCTTCACCAGCAGCAGTGTTAACATGGCAACGTCGGGAGACACGGCCGCAGCTCCTTCTTCTGAGTCCAGTTTAAGAACCCATTGTGACCCTCAAGTCAAAAAGTTTGCCCACCCCTGCTCTAGACAATAAATAAATAAATAAATAAATAAATAAATAAATAAATAAATAAATCAGCAAAGAAAGAGCAATCCTAAATAACTCACTAGATCAGATGGACTTAATTGACATCTTCAGAACATTTCACCAAGCTATGGAATATATATTCTTCTCAAGTGCACATGGGATATTCTCAAAGAGAGACCACATATTGGGACACAAACAAAATCTCTCCAAATCCAAGAAGATTGAAATCATATCAAGCATCTTCACAGATCACAATGGCATAATATTAGAAATGAACTACAATAAAAACAATAAATATATTCAAACACTGGGAGGCCAAATAGCTTGCTATTAAAGAATGATAAGGTTACCAAAGATATAAAAGAATAAATAAAAAGCATTCTGGTAACAAATATCAATGAAAACACAACAATCCAAAATCTATGGGACTCATTAAAAGCAGTCCTGAGAGGGAAGTTCATAGCACTACAGGCCTACCTCAAGAGAGAGAGAGGGAGAGAGAGAGAGAGAGAGAGAGAGAGAGAGAGAGAGAGAGAGAAACTGGTAATAAATTATTTAAGATAACAACTTAATAAATTAGAAAGAGAGCAGCAAGAAAAGCCCAGAGTAAGCAGAAGGAAGGAAATAATAAAGATCAGAGGAGAAAAAAAATGACATAGAGACCAAATAAACAATACAACAGAACAATAAAACCAAGAGATGGTTCTTGGAAAGGATAAACAAGATTGATGAACCTCTAGCCACGCTCACCAAGAAACAAAGGGAGAGGATACAAATAAACAAAATCAGAAATTAAAGAGGTGAAATAACAACAGACCCCACAGAAATAGAAATAATTATAAAAAAAATACTATGAACAACTCTATGCCAACAAACTGGTCAACCTAGAAGAAATGGACATATTCCTAGAAAAATATGACCTTCCAAAACTCCATCAGGAAGAATAAAAAATTTCGAATGGGCCAATAACTGGAGGAAATTGAAGCAGTCATCAAAAACCTTCAAGCAAGAAACACCAAGAAGAAAAAATATATGCCCCCCTATGTTCATAGCAGCACAATTTACAATAGTTAAGATTTAGAAACAGCCTAAAGTGCCCATCAGCAGATGAGTGGATTAGCAAAACCGTGGTACATCTACACAATGGAATACTATGATGCTCAAAAAAAGAAGGAATTCTTACCATTTGCAACAGCATGGATGGAACTGGAGAGCATTATGCTAAGCGAAATAAGCCAGTCAGAGAAAGATAAATATGACATGATCTCACTCATTTGTGGAATATAATGAAAAACATAAAATTATGAACAAAAATAGAACTAGAGACATAGAGCATTGAACAGACTGTCCAACCTATAAGGGAAGGTGGGGTTGAGGGGGTAAGAGATCAACCAAAGGACTTATATGAATGCATATGAGCATAACCAATGGACACAGACAGTAGGGGTGTGAGGGCGTGTGCTAGGGGATGGGAGCAGCCGAGGTGAGGTCAATGGGAGAAAAATAAGACCTATGTAATACCTTCAACAATAAAGAATTCATCTTGTGCAAGGGTGTGGTGGTCAATTTGCATATTGCCTCTTTATTATATAGGATAAGCTAGGACCCAAAGATGGGCTTCATGAACACTCTGACTTACATACATGTATATGCTTTTATCTGAATAGATCACCCATTGTATTTACATTTCCAAAAGTATTCAGGACCTTAATAGAGTTTAAGAACTATTTCATAAAATGGTAATGGAAAACATTAAAAATAATCAACACTAATTATTCCCATTGTAAACTTGTGTTAATGGGAGTGCAGCTGGTTCTTTAATGTCAGTGATCCTTTTTACTCTTTACTCCCATTAAAAGTTCAGGGGCTGGAGAAATTTGAGGGTAAAAATATTCACAAAGTTATATTTGGTATTGATTCTTTACTTATAGATATTGTCAAGGCATATTGGATGTTCATCTAGGCTGGGTGGAGCAGAAAGAGCATGGAATCAGGAGGCCCAAGTTTTAGTTTCATTTCTGCCTAAAACTTGTAGTGTGTCTTTGAGTAAATCACCTATCTATCTCTAAGCCTCAGTTTCTTCATCTGTAAATAGAGGTAATAATATCTCATAGAATTTTTAAGGGTCAAAATCATAACTAACATTTGTTAAAAACATTTTGCATATATCTAAACTATAAACCACATGTTGAAAATGAGAAATGGTGGAACTTTCAAAAGTTTAGCATTTCTCTTTTGAAACGTTGAGATGAAGGGTCACCCGGGCAAAGGCCTGGAAGTACTATGAAGTGAGAAGAGAATTCATAATTAGCAATTGATTCAGTGTGTTATGCTGTAAACATATTCCTGGATATATTTTGAAAATCTTCAGCTATAAATCTCTAGGCACTGAGCTGAGCCAAACAGGGAGATATTTTCCTTGGGTAGAATAATGACATCCAGGATATATCTTTTTACCCTCTCACTCCACAGAAATGTGGGGACATGGAACAGCCTAAAGGCAGAAAGAGGCTGAGAGAAGGCAAGCAATAATTCCTGCCAATTTTCCATCTTTTCCTCTTGCCAAAAAGAAGTCATGTCTTCACCTGGCTCTCTCCCTCTTTGTCAACTTCCTTCCTACCAGGGAGCTATTCAGTTTCTTAAGGAACTCTTAAAGACCCATTTTTTCCCCAGACCCCAGTGAAATAACTTTTTCTGGTATCATTCTAGGCACCGTGACAAGCAGTGTGTGAAATCAATACCTCCTCAATACATTGATAATTCAGCCCAATCCTCCTGCACTAAAGATCATCCTTGGTGACAGAAAAGAACTACGTCTTGAAAGTTCTAGTCAAAGCTTCTCTTCCCAGAATCATGAGTCACCAGGGTGGTTGGCTTAGCTAATGAATAAATATTGAAGTACCACTGGCTTCTTGTTGAATCCTTATGGTTAATGATTCTTCAGAAGTAGATAATTCTAAGTAGTGCCATATATCAATATCATTGAGATCATGATGTAGTGCAGTGGTACTCAATGCAGTGTGTACTCTGGAACCTACTGATGGAGGTTATTGGAATCAACTGGACCCAACCCCAGAGAGTATGATTCATTTGGTCAGAGGATAAGGGATGGGTGGGGTGGGCAGGGCATTAGTATATTCTAAAAACTCCCCAGGTAAAACAACCTAGAAATTCCTTAAATGATTAAATATAGAGTTATCACATGACCACATAATTACACTCTTAGGCATATACCTAAGAGAAGTGAAAACATATATCTACACAAACAGCTGTACTTGAATGGTTTATAGCACCATTATTCATAATAGCCAAAAGGTGAAACAAAATCAAATTTTCTATCAATGGATGAACAGATAAACAAATGTGGTATATTCATACAGTAGAATATTATTAAACCATTAAAAGGAATGGAAAACTTACACATAGTACAATTTGGATGAACCTTGAATACATTATGTTAAGTGAAGGAAGCCAGTCAGGAAAGTCCAAATATTATGATTCCATCAATATTAAAGTCCAAAAAAAGGAAATCTATAAAGACAGAAGACTAATTAGTACTTGTTTAAGGAAGAGGGTGGAGGATGGGGAGAGCAGGGTGACAGCAAATGGGTATAGGATTTCTTTTCAAGATGATGAAAGTGTTCAAAAACTGACTCTGTGGTGATGAATTGCATGGGATAAGTTATATCTTCGTAAAGCTGTGTGTGTGTGTGTGTGAGAGAGAGAGAGAGAGAGAGAGAGAGAGAGAGAGAGAGGAAAAAATACTCCCCAGGTGATGTTAATGTGTAATTGAGGTTGAGAACCACTAATGTAGTTGAAGGAGCATGCACATGAAGTTAGACAGAGTGGAACAAAATGACTATATCTTTAGGTGACCTAGCTGTGGCTTTCTGAGCCTCATTTTCCTCATCTGAAAAATGAAGATAATAATTTCTGTCTTGTAGGCTTGGAAGGAGGATTTAGTGTGGAAAACAAATGAAAGTATGTGTAGAGTCTGACACTTAGTAAGCTGACACTCTATTAGAGGAAGCTATTGTCATTATTGTTTTTCTTTTCTGCCTGAAGGCTCCGAAGGCCAGCATTAGAAATATCAGTTCTCATTACACAAGCTGAGAGAAAGCGATCTGAAGAATGGAGGGGACCAAGCCAAATATATTATCTGAATGTAGACTCAATAAATGTCCTCTGAGCTGGTAATATTTGGGGGTGGGGGCATCACAAAGCCCACATTCCTCCCATGATTGAGGCTGCAGAGTCATTGTTCACTAAGGAGATGTGTACTCCTTTTTTGTCTTTAACGCTTATGGAAGGCGCACAGTGGGATCTATTGATATTCCCTTGCCTTTCATAATATATTTGTCATCAAATTCTGTCAAATCTACCACCGTAATATGTATCTCAAGTCCACTTGCTTATATCCATTTTCACTGCCACTAGCCTAGACCAGGCTTCTAACACTTCTCACCTAATGATTGCAGCATCCTCCTTAACCACCTTCGTCCTTTCCCCCTCCAATTCCTCCATATGGAAGCCACATTGATCATTGCAACATGCCATTCTGATGGAACCTTCTTTGTTTAAATACTTTTCAATGTCTTAAAACCTTTCAATAGTTTTGTATAGCTCTTAAAATACAACCTCTAACTCTTAAGCCTTATCTCTTGCTACTCCCTGCCTCCTAAACATCTTTTACAATTATCCATTTCTCTACAGCTCCACTCACTGCCATCATATTTAATCTGGACTCTTGCACAGCCTGCTAACAGGTCTCCTTGGCTCCAGCTATGCTACCTTTCAAGTAACCTTTCACATAGCAGCCAGTGTGATTCCATTTCTTATATCCCTTCTTTGCCTAACAGTTTTTCTACCGATAAAGCTCAAGCTTCTTAACAGAGCTCAAGATCTTCCATGATTTTATCCTGCCAATTTTCCCATCATGTTTCCTCACTGCAGATGCCTGAACTCCTACAGTTTTCCATATACATCACTTTTTCCTATTCCTGGACCTTTGTGAACATTCTTGCATTATCCTGGAATTTCCTGCCTCTGTTTCTGTATGTCTGAATCCCATAGAGCCTTCAAGACCCAGTTTAAATGATACCTCTTTCATAACCTCTTCCAAAATTCCCCCAAAGACCATTGCTTTCTGTTTTATTTTTGAGAATCCTCATTATACATTGTCTCTGTCTATTCCCACCAATTTCTTATTTAATTTATCATTATGTCTAGGGTGGATCTCTGTATCTCAGAGGTAAGATTGTTGAGGTTTAACCATGCGATCCTAACTAAGGCTCAAACAAGAAAGTAGAGGACCTGGAGAATCCCTGAAGGTGCTTTGATAGGGATGGTTCTGCAAGTGTTAGGCATAGCGAGTTTAGTAGTGATAGAAGCTCATTGACTTTCTTAGTTGGATTAGCGTTATCCCTGCTAGGTAGGCCTCTGTATAAATTAGAATAGAGGGGTTAAGCAAAAAGTAGAGGAATTGTTATAGAGTTAAAAAATGGGATCAAGATCCTTGGCAGGAGCCTAGCTCTAACTAGAAGTGTGTTAAAAAGGTGTGTTGGTGTATACTTCTGTATGTGCATGTATGTATGTAAATGTGTGCATGAGTGCTTATTTTCTACAGGTATGAGTGATTACATAGATGTGTGAGTTCAAGTATGTGAATGTGTAGACCTGCATGAATCAATATGTATGCACCTGGGTATGATTACAAATTCATTAAATGTGGTTATATATGTGTGGTTATATATGTGTGTATAGTTGGGGAAGACTAGGGAGGGTCTTAACTTGAGTCCAAGCTGTGTCAATTGCTGGCATTCACACATGCCTGGGCATGGCTGGGAAACTGGTGGGACAGGCCTGTCAGAAATGTATTTGAAGGAGCCTCTTGGGAAATAATTTAGTCTAAGGAAAGAGTCATGTGTACAAAGTTGGATGAGTAAAAAAATATTGGACATGAGAGGGGAAGGACAATTCTGATTAGAGCTAGGTGGCTGTCACTTGAATTTGTCTCCAGGCCTACTCTCATGGATTCAAAGTCAGAGATTTATGGGAAGGCAAGAAGGTGGAATCAAAAATTAAAATTACTATTTTTACAAAAGCATTTTGTAATTAGGGCACAAATATGACCACATTAGGACTTCAGTACTTTATGTATTTAGTCAACAAACTTTACCAAACCAGATACTGTGCTAGGTGTTGGGGATTTAGTGGTGAACAAAGCAGACAGAACTTAAATTAGACAATGACAACTGCTCTAGGCAACCCTATAGATTGGTGAGGAGCCATTGCCCTCTCTAAGTAGGTGAATTTAAAATGGGCATCCACCCCCTTCCCTGAGACAGATTCAAAAACTCAGGCATAATGTATGGCAGGGGAACACAGGTTGGATTTCAGACCCCTCTTAATTCTCTCTGCTAGGCGCCTCTCTTGTGGTCTGCAACCTGCACAACTGTTCATGGTGGCCTTGCTACAAGGCTCCAAGGTGTCAACAGTTGCTCTGGGCACAAGATAGTGGTACCCAGCACTAACTTTGGTGGTATCTAGGAAAAGCCACTACTAGGAGAAACTATTACCCCATAGAATAAGCAGCAGTTTCCAGTGTGAGTTGTAGAAGCCAATGGAGGCAGCTGGTACACAGTGGATGTGGTACAGTAATTTCCAAATGCAGCATTATACAACATAAGTGTTAGCTTTGCCTGGAAAATATAGTGATGCTTAAATCACATAAGAGCATATAAGTTGAAAGAGAAAAAATAGGAAAAAGAAAACACAACAGCATGTGAACACTGACAGTACTTACTCATGAGCACATATGAAGAGGAGGCAGGAGCTAGAAAAATATGTGAGCATGTGGGGTTTTGACTGCATATGCATACCAGGGGCTCTTCTCTACATCTCATATAAAGGATAGAGCTCAAGATGTGTAGCCATAGTTTTTCTGCCTAAGAGGCAAGGTGGTTTTCCCTTAAGTAAAAGAAAATCCATTTCTTCAGCTGGGCAGAAAGAGATCTCTTCAATGTTGGTTAGAGCATTGAATTTAGGGTCACAGGACTCAAAGTACTATTGAGAAGCAACATACGAATATCTTTATATGTAGAGTTTTAGGGCTATTCTTAGATTTATGTAAGTTCTTTGTATAATAAGAATATTAACCCCTATAATAATTACTGTAAATGGTCACAGTTAATCCTAATATGTTCCTTTTAAAAAACTTTTTTCTGATTATAAAAAATATATATAGTAGTCTAAAGAATACTTAAAATACAAAAATTCATAAAGAAGGAAACAAAAATTATTTAACATAAATTAATATGTATAGTAAAAAGTATATATTTCCATTAACATTTTGATGTATTTCCATGTGTATATACACATACATATATATTAGGATTATGCTGGTATATACAATTTAGTGGTCTGATTTTAATCACTTAATCTTATATGAAGAACATTTACCCATGTCAATACATATTCTGTTTAAATATATTATTAATAAATGACTGCATATATTTAAATGTATGGATATAGCATGAGTTTTTGGCTGTTATAATTAACATTACAATAAACATCCTCAACTATACATTTTTGTGCCATTTTGCTTATTTACAATTACATATTATTGAAGGTGGAATTATTAAATCAAGCATATACTAAAAAACATTAAAAAACAGTCTTAGATATATACTTCTAAACTGCCCTTTATTTAATGTTGAGCTAATTTACACTCAATGTACAGCACTACCATTATTGTGTGAGTACTCTTTTCACCAAATGTTTGCTAACAGTGAAAATTACCTTTTTATAAAATCTTCGTTAATTTCATAATAAAATATATGTTTTAGTTTCTAGGTATTTAGACAGATTCTGCAAACAGGAAACAATGAAAAGTTCTGGATAAAGTAAAAAATGTCTACCTTCTTTAAAACATCAAAAACCTAATAAGATAGTATAAGGAATCATCAAACCCAAATCTAATTTAAGGCAGTAACCCAAAGAAGCAAGCTGAACACTGAAGCTAATTTTTCTCTAAATACATTTGCCAAACAAGTCCAACTTAAGCTTTCATTTTTCTGTATGTGGGATTTCTCTACAAGGATAGAATATAAGGCTCAGGCCCTACCAAGATGGAGAGTTTAATTAGGAGTTCCTGTTCCCATATATTTAGTATCCTCAGTGTAAGGGTCAACTATAAATAAACACCCATTCTCAGGAAAATGTATGAAAATTTGCTTTATCACCTATCACAACTGGTTGAGGAGAAAAGGGGGGACCATCTCCGAAAAGTTGTAACCACAATCCAGCTCTTGCATAGATTTATGCCCCAAATTCACATCGACTGCATAAAAAAAACCCAAACAAAACAAATTCCGGACGTAAATTTAGCGCAATGTGGTCCTAGGAAAAAAGTGCCCCTGCCTCCTGAATCAGGAAGAAGTGAACACACATCCTCCCTGGAAAAACACATCTTTATCCAAGGCCATGAGCAGCTAAGAGCCAAAAGTAACTACACACACCATGAGTAACAAGATACCATGAATAAGGAACAACAGATAAGAGGGACAGATCCATTAAAACCTCAGATATTGGGATTATCAGATACAAATGATAAATTATTATGCTTAAAGAAATAAAAGTCAAACTCTAGCCCTAGCTAATGTGGCTAAATGGTTAGAGTGTCAACCTGCACACCAAAGGGTTGTGGGTCAATTCCTGATCAAGGACATGTAGCTGGGTTGCAGGTTTGATCCCCAGCCCTGCTGGGGTGCGTGCAGAAGGCAACAGATCAATGTGTCTCTTTCACATTGATATTTCTCTCTCTCTCTCTCTCTCTCTCTCTCTCTCTCCATTGCTCCCTCTCTTCCACTCTTTCTAAAAGTCAATGGAAAAAAGAACCAAATAAAATATTTAGAAATTAAAAAGAATAATTTAAATTTAAAAATCAATATATGAGTTTAACAATAGGTTAAAATCATATTATCTTTGTAAGAGAGATAAATTTATAGCTGACTTTTTAATAGCAACAAGAAAACCCAAAGACCCAGGGATGATATCACCAATGTGGTAAGAGAAAATAACTGCCAACCTAGAATTATATACCCAACAAAAAAAACTTTGAATAATGAGAAGGAAATACAGTTTTCAAAAATTCAGAGACTTTGCCACCAACACACTTCTGATAAAGGAAATGCTAAAGTATGTGTATTCTAGGCCAAAGATCATATTCAATTTGAGATGGAAGGCGTGAATTCCAAGAAGTTGATGAGCAAAGAAAATGATAAATATCTGGGATAAAGAATCATTAATCTAATCTAATAAAAGAGAAACATGCAAATTGACCGCACCTCCACTGCACCCCAAGCTACACCCACCAGCCAATCAGAGCGACTATATGGAAATTAACCCAACCAAGATGGCAGCTGGCTGCCATGGAGCTGGAGCAAGCAGGAGGCTTGGTTGCCCTGACGATGGAGGAAGCCAAGCTTCCCACCTGCCCTGGCTGGCTATGGCCTCCCCTCAAGGCAACAAAGTTTCAATTACAGAAGATAAATAAATCCCAGATACCTGCTTCCAGCCAGCCTCCATTGGGAGCTTGGGTGGCTGGGGGCCGTGGCCAGCCTGAAAACAACCATCAGCCCCTCACCCAGGCTGGCCACACCCTCTTGGGGTGAGGGTCCCCGCCGGGGGCTTGGCCAGCCTGCAAACAGCTATCAGCCCCTCACCCAGACTGCCAGGCACCCCAGTAGGACCCTCCCACCCTGAACAGGGTGTGGCCAGCCTGAAAATGGGCCTCAGCCCCTCACCCCAGTGGGGACCCCCACACTGAAGGGGCTGTGGCCAGCCTGCAAACAGCCATCAGCCCCTCACCCAGGCTGGCCAGGCACCCCAGTGGCACCCCACCCTGATTCCAGACACCCTTCAGGGAAAACAAGCCAGCCTCCACCCATGCACCAGGCCTCTATCTATACTAATAAAAGGGTAATATGCTAATTAGACTGGGAGACCTTCCAGGAGACCTTCCAGACGTTCTTCTGGACAAAGCCATGGTGGTGGGGCCAAGGTAGAGGCAGTTAGAGGCTAAGAGGGGAGGGCAGTTGTGGGTGATCAGGCCAGAATGGTATGGCAGTTGTGGGTGATCAGGCTCATGGGGGGCGGGGCTGTTGGGGGTAAGCAGACCAGCAGGGGGGTCAGTTGGGGGTGAGCAGGCCATCAGTGAGGGTCAGTTGGAGGTGATCAGGACAGCGGGGGGGGGGGGGGCAATTTGGAGTGAGCAGGCCAGCAGGGGGGCAGTTGGGGGTGAGCAGGCCAGTGGGGAGGGGAGGTGGGGGCGAGCAGGCCAGCAGGGGGGGCAGTTGGGGGTGAGCACACTGGCACAGGGGGCAATTGGGGGTGAGCAGGCCAGCAGGAGAGGCAGTTGGGGGCGAGCACACTGGCATGGGGGGGCGTTGGGGGTGATCAGGCTGGCAGGGGCGGGGGGAATTTGGGGACAAGCAGGCTGGTGGCGGGGGGCAGTTGGGGGCAAGCAGGCCAGCAGGCAAAGTGGTTAGGGGCAATCAGGCAGGTGGGTGGTTAGAAGCCAGCAGTCCCAGATTTGTGAGAGGGATGTCTGACTGCCGGATTAGGCCCAATCCCTGTAAACCAGCAGTAGGACATCCTTTGAGGGATCCCAGATTGGCGAGGGTGCAGGCTGGGCTGAGGGACACCCCATCCTCATACACAAATTTCGTGCACTGGGCCACTAGTCTATAATAATAAAAGTGTAATATGCAAATTGACTGAACGACCAAACAGCAGAACGACTGTCCGGACGACCTTCCGGACGACCATGCTATGACACCCAGTGGTACCAGGCCAGCCAAGGCAGGTGCGATGTGATTGGTTGGGGGCCCGGCCATCGCCCCATGATTCCCCTGCAGAGGGAGGCCCATGCCACTGGCCAGCAGGGTGATCGATCAGTCAAGGGGCTCCACGATTGCCCTAAAGAGGGAGGCCCAGGCCACTGGCTGGCGGGGTGATCAATCGGGGGCTCCACAATCACCCTGAAGAGGGAGGCCCAGGCCACTGACCAATGAGCTGCAGCAGGTGGGCAGGACCTCCCTCTAGAGGGGGGATCCATCGCAGAGCCCCAGCTGGGTGGACGGGACTTACCTCTTTGGGGCGATTGATCTCAGGACTCCCGGACTGTGAGAGGGCACAGGTCAGGCTGAGGGACCCTCCCCCGAGTGTACACATTTTGTGCACTGGGCCTCTAGTA
The DNA here is from genome assembly GCF_964212035.1 of Myotis nattereri. Classification (NCBI taxonomy): domain Eukaryota; kingdom Metazoa; phylum Chordata; class Mammalia; order Chiroptera; family Vespertilionidae; genus Myotis; species Myotis nattereri. Next base: position 121,028,069 of record NC_138078.1, read on the forward strand.
GTAAATAAATAAACATACCAGAATCCAAATTTATTGCCAAAGATTATGGGTATATTTTTTTTCTAACACATCCATGAAAACCTTAATAAGAAGCTGAAGCCTGTAAGTATCTGCTTACATCAAAGAAAGATATTTAGGTGCTGATGTACATACCCACATAAAATATGGGAAAAGACCTATTCATTAAGAGTAAGAAGCATCCTGATTTGGAAGAGAAGGGCAGGAATTTACACATACAGTGGGGCCTTGACTTACGAGTGTCCCGACTAACGAGTTTTTTGAGATACCAGCTGTCTCTCAGCCGATTTTTTGCATTGAGTTGACAGAGTAATTTGAGGTAAGAGCTCCTTAACGAGCTCGGTCTCGGAACGAATTAAACTCGTAAGTCAAGGCCCCACTGTATAGTTTGCAAGGGTTTAAAGCAGTGGTTCTCAACCTTGGCTGCACATTAGAATCACCTGGGAATCTTCTTAAAATCCTGATTTCTGGGCCTCATCCGCCAGAAATTCTGTTTCTTTGTTATGGGGTGGGGCCACAACATTAGTAATAAAGAAACAATTTCCGGAGGATGAGGCCCAGAAATCAGGATTTTAAAGATTCCCAGGTGATTCTAATGTGCAGCCAAGGTTGAGAATCACTGGTTTAAAGGCTTTCAGAAGCCTGATATTAGCTTTGTTTTACTTTGGCTAAAACCCCAATTGAGGCTGATGGAAGAAAACAAGTCCTTACCCTCTACTAGTATATCCAATCCCCACCTTCAGGCACAGAGCAAGAGGCAGAGAGAACCAGAAATTTGACTCGGCTGACTTGGGTGTGGATTTGCATTGGGTGTGGATTTGGTATTGATGTATGTTGGAGGCTGACATCACCCTGCTTAAATAGAAACAGTGATTGGAGCTGCTTTTACTGTCACTCCATGAATGGGCACAGATAGAGGCTTGTCCTTAGAGATATCATGGAAATTTCCCACTGTACCTTCCCAACTGTATGTCCTTACACATGGGCAATTCACATACTAAAATCACACCACCTGCTATATTCCCAACTACTCCGATCACTTCCTCCTGCTGTATGACAGTTCTAGTAATAGTATCATTATCTACCCAGTTTAGTTCAGTTCAACAAATCTTTATTGAACATCTGCTTTGTGATAAGTACTGAGGTAACTATTAAATGAGAAATAATCTTTTCCCTTTAGAGCTTAACTTCTAAAAAAGGAGAGAAATAAGCAATTTTAATGCATGAGTGGGAAATAGGCAAAGAAAAATAGGAAGACTTTCAGATTGAAGAAAGATAATGAGTAAAATCATGAGAGTGTATGCAAAAAACTACAAAGCCATATGATATTAAAGCAAAGGTGTGACAGGCAAAACAGGAATCTGGGATAGACAAGTAGGCAAGGGTCAGATCATGCTAAGAAGTTGAGATTAAATCTGATAATGATAAGGAGCCACTGGGGAGCTTTATGCCGGGGGAGAATTGGGAATATATTTATATTTGTATGTGACCACTGTTTACTTTATGAAGGAAGGATTAGAGTGGTTGAGGAGTAGAGGCATGGGAGCCTATGAGGACACCAGATTATCTAGGACTTTCCATTTACCCAAACTAGAAACTACATAGGTTCTAATCCTCTTCATTATAACCAATCATCACATGTAGTCTTGTCAATTCAACTATCAAAATTAATTTCATCACTCAGCATTCATTGAACCCCTCTATGCATCTAATGATGTGCTTGGTGCAAAAGAATCCATTTCTCTAAGATAAGTTGATTGCCTTGTTCGGGAGACAGTCATGTAAATAGATTAGTTTGAAATAACATAATAAGTATTCACTGGATGCTATGCAAGTTAGAGGAAGAGGGAGAGGAGGAAAAGGGAGGGAGGGAGGGAGGGAGGGAGGGAAGGAGGGAGGGAGGGAGGGAAGAAGGGAGGGAGGGAGGGAGGGAGGGAGATCAGGGATCCACAGAAACTGTATGTCTTGAAGGATGAGTAAGAATTCCCTATGGGGAGGAGATTGGGGAGAAGATATTTTGATGGAAATAGTTCCTGCAAAGGCATGGAAATCTGAATGAATACAGCTTGTTGGGAACCAGCCACGGAAACCAGCGACAAGTTTGGGGTCATTGGGACTAGAGCTTAGGTTCTGAAAGGAGACATAGAAAACAATGAGGTTAGAGAGATAGGCTAAGTTAGAATCTGAAAGTGCTTGTTTTATGCCATAGATCCTGGAGAGTCAAGAGAAAATTTTGAGCACAATTTGATATATCATATTTGTGACTTGAGTCCATATTTTGAGGCCAATTTAGCACCATGACTTGTTTCTCCCTAATTTTGCCCTATTAAGGCTCTTTCTCATTTATATAATTGTTGTGGTCTAATAGGTCTCCTAGACTCAGGCAAATCCCCTCCAATTTATCCTCCACTTTGGTATTTTTCTAAATCATCTGTCTATTTCTGCCATTCTTCTGCTGCAGCCTGCTAGCAGCTCCCCATCCCTGCCAGGAAAAATCCTCTAATGCTCAGTATGGCATGCAAGACCCTCACATTGCAGCCTGTGCTGCTCTCCAGCCTCATGCCCCATCTCTTCTTTCTACTGTGCCCAGCATACCTGGTTTGCTATGCTTGCTAATTCAAGGTCTTCCAAGCCTTCCAGGAACATTCAGGGTCCATACCTCTTCTTAGTCTCCTTCCCCAAAGTCTATCTAAAATGCCATGAATGCAAATTCCTTCTTAGCTGTCAAGAATCAACTCACAAGGTAACTTCCTTTGACCTTCTCTTGAACCCTATAGAGAACAAATCTCTTTCCTTCCATGGGCTCCCTGGCATCTGGTACATGCTGATATTAGAGCATACATCACATTGCTTCATAATTATTGCTTGCAAGGTTGTCTCCCAGACAAGAATGTAAGCTCCCCCAGAAGATAAGGCCATATCACATTCCTCTTATAAACTTAATTCATAGTACAGTGCCTGGCACACACTTAGGAGTTCAGTTAAATGAAGGCACTGATCGTCTTGCCCCTTTTTTTGTTTAGACTAGTTATCTTCCTCACCAACCAACTATTTACTGATAAAGGGAAGTCACTCTTTTCTGGGCCAGATTTCCATTCTGAGGTCATTGCAACTATTCTTTTTAGCCAGCTGGAGAGTGAAAGGCTTATAGCTCAGACTTCTCTTGGGTTAGAGAGCAAGGGCTTTAATCTCAAGGGCATAGTGAGCAGGACTCACGCACTTGCTGTGGACTCAGCTTGCAACCAAGCAGTGTAATAAAAGCCTTGTGTTTACCTTTTAAATATTCACTCCTCCCATTCTGTATATTTTGGGGCCTGATCAAAAAACCAAAAACACTTGTAGAGGTATCTTGAGGGGTGGCATATTGTCTTCACCTCATCTGGGGATTTTTCTAAGGCTAGGCGTAGAAATGTCCAAAAGAGGAACTCTAGGAAACCACAAAAACTGTGTCCACTGGTATTAGGGCTTCCTGGGGCTATCTCTTAAACAGAGGAACAATGACCCCCAAACTGGAATTCATTGAAGGGTCAGAACCCTCAGGTATCTTGATATTTCACAATTGTAGATTTAACACCTGTCCACTTTCAAGCTCCAAGAAAAGTTCAACATAGCTTAAGTCTTTCCTGCATCACACCCATCCCATGCCTCACCACTGCCTATACTTTAGGGTAGCTGGAAGGAGCTTCAAACTACTAATTTCAGGGCATTTCCTGGAGCTTACAACATGAGTATAAGTATATAGACTGTAGAGCCTCAGGAGCCAATTCCTGGAGGACTTTCTGGGGCATCAGGAAGTCTACAGTTATATGGCAGACTGCACAGATCACAGATACTGAAGCACATACATAGGGCTGATATTTTGGAAATAACCTCACATTGGCTTAAGGCCAACCTAAAAACGTCTCCAACTATTGGTGTCAAAGGACTTGGATATTAAGTCTCGAGGCTGGTGGAACCTAAGTAAGAAATCTTACCTCTATTAGTTTTACTACTCATAAAACTATCTTAAGCTACATACAGAAAAAAAAGGAGGGGAAGGATAGAAGTTTGGTTACACTGGGGTACAAGTTAGTTGGTACATACACTAAGGGAATGGAGACAAGGATTAAAGGAAAGCTGGAAAGGATGACTACAGGGATACAGATGGGAAATCACCTGAGGTTTTGCAGGGAAAATAGGAATTATTGCCTCATTAAAGGGGAAATATTTGAGAGGCTTTTGGGAGCCAATATGAACATTCCTCTGACTTTCCTAAGAATGAGGCTGGGATAGGTCTGGGTCAGCTTTGGAATCTACTGGAAAGGAAATTCAGACATGGACAGTAAATACTCTTTCTTGATTGTATTCTTCTTCCAAGAGTCTTGGAGGATTTAATCTCAGACTCAAGGCCCTTCAATCCATACTTACATTATGTCCTCATGGACCAACTCTATAGTATACATTTCCCTTGGAAGTGAGTCTAGAAACAAGTACTTCTATTATAAACAAACAGAAAGCCAAGAAAACAAGCCCCCCCGCAACCCACCCCCTCAAAAAACCCCAACAAACTTAATGCTGCAGAGGATGAAGCAAGATGGGTGAGAAAAGGTCTTTCCCATGTTACCTAACTACTAGAAATGAAAAAGAACAGTAGAAAATGTTTGATTTAGAATTCTCTGGAGAGTGAATACCCATCTGCCACACTGATTCTGTGACTATAATTTTAAAAAATATTTTTGAACACCTATAATGCACTAAAGGTAAGTACTGTGTATGAATAGAGGACTTAGGCAAAGCCTTGCATTCAAGGAGCTCACCATTTATGGAGGGAAACTCATGAATTATAATAGCAGGACCACTGGGTTTGGGAATACGGAAGTCTGGGCCTGTATAGAGAGTAATGCTTATAAGCACAGAAGTAGGTCGCTGCTGACAAAGGATGTCTTTGGGATCAGCTGCACTTCCGGATCTCCATTCCAATATGATACGTTAAGGTAGCAAAAGGGTGCAGCTGAGCTCTGCAATAGATTCAGGATACAGCTGCTAAATCTAGCTACAGTTTTTTTGGCACTAACTGGGCTGGATTCTGCCTAGTGGCCAAAGGCTGCCAAATCCTGATTTAAGACAATTGCCTTTCCAAAGAAAAATAGTTATAATGAAAATAGCTTATGTCTTATACAAACTCTTAGCAATATAACAAATATATTACTTTTAAATAGGACCCAGAGTATTCTGTTACATATGGACTATCATAGTGATTTAAAAGTTATTCCTTCTTGTTTCCATGAGTTTTAGAATTTTAATAGCACTTATTTGACTCTACCCAATTTTGAATTGTTTTACAGCTTGTCTGAAAGAACTTTTGACAACATTCTAATTGTTTGACCTTGCCTTTATGATCTGAAGTCATAACTTTCCTGAGCCTTGGTTTCATCAACAACAAAATGGGGACAATAAAGTCCAAACTGTCAGATAGCAGCAAGGTTTAAATGATAGATATATTTGGAAGCAGGAGCCTTTATGGAAAATGGACCCTTTTCTCAGCAAAATGTCTTACAACCTTGGATCTTGAACTCAAGCTGCTATATCCTGGAGGAGTGTGAAGACAAGATGAATCTTCTCCCTGGATAAGAAAAACATGAAGAGGGTAGAGAAGGGAAAGAAATAAAGGTCACCTGGCTGTGACAGAGTACCCTACTGATATCCAACAATGATTTGGCTCATCATGGTAGTATCCCCTAGCTCTTACCCTACTCCATCCTCTCACCCCCTCTCTCTGTTATTCACTTGGCTAAAAATGTTAACTTTACTCAGGGACCATCGAGAAAGAGGGGAGCACATGACACTGTAAGAGCCTGGTAAGAGGGGCACAACGGGCATACAAGTCTGATTCCATCTTAAAGCTAACCCTCCCTATCAATTGAACCTGGACCCAGTTGTCCTATTTCCCTCAAGATTAAGGACTGAACAACAAAAAGGGGGTAATTATAACAGAGTGAAATGCTCTTCAAGTCTGAGTTGTTCCAATGGCCTTCAGGCTTCTTGCTCAGTCTTGCATATAAATATGCTAATCATTAGAGGAATTCTGCTTGCTTCAGTTTTACAAAACCAGCCCCTTAACCAGAGGTGCCTCTCCTGAGAAGTACAAAAATGATGATTATTTATCAAAGATTTACAGAAACCCTGTGTCAAATCTTTCTTGGACTCTGATGGCAGTCAGATGTCTATTGTCAATCACCTCTTGCCCCTCCCATTTCCCCTTCCCTGGACATAAAAGAAGTGTGAACACTGTACCTTCTTAAAGATTGATTTGAGGCACCACAAGTTCTCCTGTCTTCTCAGTTGGCACCTTCTCAATCAATAAATCTCTCCTTACTCCCCATCACCCCCAAAATGTTAACCTTACTAAATGAAGGTATACTACTCCTTCAGTGGAAAAGGGAGAGGGCCCTGAAATCATGAGTGCCTTCATTGTAGAAAAGGGTTTTTGGACTTCAAGGACAGCATCTAGTAAAGTATACATGGGGTAATGGACATAGACAGTAGGAGGCTGAGGGCATGTGTTGGGGGGTGGGAGTGGCCTGGGAGTGGTCAGTGGGGAAAAAAAGGAAACATATGTAATACTTTAAACAATAAAGATTTTAAATTAAAAAAAGTACACATGGGGTGTTGGTGCCCAACTAAGGACCAGTAATCAATGGTAATATAATAAGATATTTTCTATATATTATGACATATATAAGCATGAACATTTTTACAAAAAAAAGTAATCCATTTCATACACATTTGGATAGACAGAACTGTCCAACTTTTTAAAAAAGATTAGGAGTTTAAAAAACCTAAGGTTAAAAAAAGCTATTCAATTCAGCAATTTATTGAGTTATGGCAGTACATTATTAAACTTCTCACTAGATAAAACAAAATAAGTTAATTATGTTGAATTTTCTTAATTCATTAAGCATTTCGAAATTTGATAATATTGTTTAATACCATCTGAAATTACCTATACTTGGACAATTCCCAGCCAACAGATTTATGGGGCCACTTTCTCTATATGTATTTTTGTTTTACCCATTTTTTATAATTTCTAATTTATTTGTGATTCAATTGATTAAATACACATTTCAAGATATATAACAATTTCCCCCACATATGCCCGAATGGAGACTAAGGACACAAGTGAACATTTAACTTGTTTAAACATGTACTGTAATACCCATTATCATTTTCATAAAAAGTAATGACTTTCAGTTATGAGAAAGAGATTTATAAGCTAGCAAATCTAGAACAAGTAGCAATACAGCAAATAATTCAAGAAATCAACCTCAGTAATACATATGTCTATTTTATTAAAAAAGTTACAAACAGGTGGACTGCAGGGTCGTCTTACAAAATGACAAGAATGAAATCTATTGGAAAAATTTTACTTTTACAAATCTTTATAGGTCATTGTTCAATGTTTGTACTTGTTATTTGATATTTTTAGCTTTCATTGATAAAGTTACAGTACATTAGATCCATGATAATAGGCTACATGATTTTATTTGCAGAGCCCTACTGCAGTGATTTGAACAACTCCTAAACAGATGCCATAGTAAAGACAAGACATATATTGCATTTAATATTAATTTATTTTCCTAATAAGCAACTTGACATGCAATCTATTAAGGAAGCTAAAATAACTTTTGGTCCCTTTTCTTAAAATGTGCTGGAGAAACCACCTTTAAATCACTTTCCCCTGATTCCTGTGATCCTAAGTGAATTCAAGTTAAATTTGCTGCTGAGGTTAGTGACAGAGAGAGATAGGGAAGAAGGAAGGGAGAAAGGGAGGGGAGTCAGAGGGAGAAAGAGGGGAAATGAATGAGAAAAACTACCCATAGGAAAGAAACTGTATAAAAAATCCATCTGCAGAAATTTAAATCATCATGAATTATTTGATTCCTTCAGATTTCACACAGCAAATAAAGATGAACCACAATCACTTAACCAACTTTGAGTGTTTGGTTTTAAGTTTGGTATTAAAGTGCAAACTTAAAATTAGGTATCCATTTCAAGCAGTTAATAAATAAGAAACAATGTTTTGCCTCCACCCTTATAATCTCAGGATAGATAAAATTCAAAACTTAAGATCAAGGGTTCACTTTGAGGGAATTTGATCAGGAATCAAATGCAACACGATTTAAAAAAAGGAAATCAAAGTTTAATCAATTTCTATGCAATAATTAATGGTCATGCTGACCAATAAATCACATGAATGTAGATATCACTTTATTTGAACATCACACACAATATAAATTTAAAATTGCCACACCCTTCCATAAACCATCACTGCATATATTAGACCTTTCCTTGACAAAGTTATTGAGCTATTATTATAGATGAAAAGTATAGTTTTGGTTTTTTAAATTTTGTTTTATTTAGAAGCATGTTCAAATGACTAAAGCTGGGCTCCTAAAATCGAGAACTTTGGTGCAGTAGGTGAGCTGCAGTTATTAACTTCTGCAAATTAAATGCACACAACTAAATCAAATAAAAACCCAAAACCAAAATACTGTCAAACTTACAAAATGTTAAAATCATTGCTAGAAAAAGCATTTGTCATGATGGTAAAACTAAACCAAAAGATTATTCTTTATAAATTTCCTTTCTGTTTCTATATCTGTGTTATTGATAAAATGTTCAAGTATTCAGACAAAATGTGCTGATTAGGTAAACAACATGGAAGGCAATGGCTATTAGAAGCACATTTGGAAAAAAAAAAAAAAAACAAAGCCCAGAGACTTGGCGCTATCCTCCCGTTACACAGATTTTCGTCTCTACTACGAACATGCTTCTTTAAAATAACTAAAAAGCAATTGTGATAGTGCAAGAAAACTTTAACAATATTGCTTTAAACTATTATTTGGAAAGACAAATATTAAGAACTAGAAAGTGTATATGATTTTACTTGAATTCAATTTTACATGTGCAGAAGTCTATTAGATGTCAATTACAAGCCTGATAGGCAAAGCTGAGCTATCTCTGTTTAGATATACAATTAATTTACCATGGATACAATATCCCTTTTCAAAGGCATTGCTATGTAGGTCATAACTAAATTTAGAACTTAACAGAAAGGAAAATGTTACTGCTGCAATTTGATGCTGTAAATGAGATTAACACATGTGAAAACCTAATGGAATCAAATATTTAACTCTTCAGCTAAATGCTCTACAGTCAATTTCAAATATCAATTGTGACTTTCAGAACATGTTAACTACAAAAATACATTACAAACTGCACTTGAAGAAAAGGGATATTCCATCCATTCAGGTGAAAATGTGATATTTAGTTTCTTTTTACAACACTGCCACACGTAAACAAAGTCTCAAAGTATTAACCAACCATTTAAAGGAGAAAGATTTTACAAATAGGATGAAGCACTGGTACGAGGTAATATACAGAAGTAACCATTTGTTTAAGGCTCAATTTTTTTTCTCCATTATAACTTTCTTTTAAAAGGCATTGAGTAGGTAATACTGAGTTTGAGTATTTAATAAATACAAGTTGAGAAACTGATTAAAGAAATCAATTAAAATATTAAAAATTAATTCTTGCATAATAGCCATCAATAAGAACTTAGAAAGCTACAAAAGGACTGATTGGTAAAGAATAGATTTTAAACATATGGTAAACGTGCTAAGCATTTCTATTTAAGGTCAATGGATCTTGAAGGCCAAAGACCTTATGCACTTAATTAGATGTATGGCAACATGCTGTAATAGAGACAGGTTTACCAAGGCTCAGTTCTGCAACCCAGGTTGTAAAGTTCTCCAAAGCAGCATCTGTGCAAATTTCCTCTGAGTTTTATCTGCAATTAAGATAAAAATGTCATAAAAATATAGTAACATAGATTACCGTTTAAAATGAGAATACTGACAACATTTATAAACACATGGAAGTGGGATCAGAATAACTATCTTAAGGTCAAATTGTACTGTGTTCACCATCAGTTTAAGTAAAAAAGTAATTTTCCATGGTCCATAAAAGTCACTAAAAAGTAGAAACACTCTAATGATGCATTGGATATAATGAACTGCACATATGTAACTACCCTAGTTTATTTTTTAAATAGTATTATATGTCATGCTTGTATTATACATCATACAATATAAAAAAATGCTCTTACTGGTTTAAAAAATGATCTTACAGTATAAAAGTAGCACATGTTATTTCTACTTTGAATTTGATTTGTTTTTTAATGGAAAACGGTATTAGAATTAAATGTATACTACTTATATGCTAATATAAGTATGTGAACAAAACTTTCCCAAAATTTAGGGGTTTTGTTTTTTGAGAATTTAAAATATGAAAATGTAATATCATCAGGGTCTAGCTATTGAACACCTACTAGGTGCCCTGACTTGAGATATGCTGGTGACTGGAGTTCATACGTTCCACTCTGATCTGCCCTTTTTAGGACATTCTCCCAACCATAGGAACGTCTATGATTGGGATGTCTCAGTCTCTGCTCTTACAATGGTTAGACTTCTGCCCTTCTAATTACTATTGGAGAGAGGGGGTGTCCATTATTCAAACATAATGTCCTATAACTGTGCTGGGTCACTAAATAGCTTCAGAGAGTGGAATTACATTTATATCTGATGTAAAAAAAATAAAAAATGTTAAATAAAGCCAAAAAACAAATGGTAGAATAGCAACGATGAAAGACTGTCAAGTGAAACCAATTTAAGATAATCTAAGGACTCTACCAATGTTTATACATGCATAATTTCAATGTGATTTGACAGCTACACTTTTATTTGTATTCAAAGAGCCTGAGAGAATTCTTTATTGGAAGCTATATCATAAAATAATTACTTTTAAACAATGTCTCTCTGCTCATTATTGTTGCAATTCTGTCACCCAAATATATTAGGAAAAATAGGCAAAAGTTTATCTCTTTAGAAATTATTATAAAAACATTTTTTTCCAATTAAATTTAAAACATTTTGTATTAAAGGAAATTGTTAATTGGGACACTGGTTATTTAAGTTTGGGCAAGTTCAGTTTCCTCATTACTAAAATAAGGGTAAAAATTCTTTCACCAGACATTTGGTAAATATCATAAAATATGTGAAAGCACTTTATCTGTGAAATATAAGGTAGTTTTTCATTTCTCAACTATGTTACAAATTTCTACAAGGTCAGGATTAAATCTTTGATACCCAGACTAAAGACCATTTCATTTTCCTACCCTCATTTGAATTTTCATACCTATTTGAACACAATATGTCATACATGCAATTCTCTGGGAAGTTGTTTCTATAATCCACTGTAAATTTTCCTCAATTAATGTGAATTAGTAAATTTGCTATAAATTTTAATCCACATTTTTCAAATTAAACAATTATAAAGATTTTTGATTTTCAAATTTGATTATGTCTCTAAAACAGTGAAAACTTGTATTATGTGATGATTTAATAATTCAGGCATTCTCTGAAATTAGATTGAGGAAATAGTGATTATTTATTTCTAGCCAAAATAAACCCTAAGAATACAAACCAGCTTATTAACCATGATCTACATTAAATAAAAGGCGATATATGCATTATTTACCACCCTCTATAAACCTGGTTAACATTTGCTCCATCAATATTCCACAGGATGACAATACTCCAGTGAACTTAAAGAGACATAGATAAATTCTGGGTCATACTTGACAATTTTAATAGGAAGCATTCCTTTAAATAAACAAAGTATTAATACCAGCTACTTTCGAGAGAGTAATAAATTTTAATTCTCTAGAGTAATAAATCTTGAAGCAAAAACGTATATTAAGCAAAAACTTATATTAAGCAAAAAGGACAGTCTCAGATTAGAATTTTATAAGATGTAAAATATAAATGTTATTGCTTCTCACTGTGACAGCAAAATTTTCACTGTACTAACAACTCTCATTCATTTACAAAACATTCTAGAAGCTTTATAGGCAGCTGGTCAAACTCATATTTTTTAATTCCCAGGATATTGCAGCCACACTGCAGAAGTATAACTTGCTTCTTGTAAGACAGAACACAAGTGATCCTTGTCCTCACTCTCAAGTTTCCAGCAAGACACCCAACAAATCTTAACTCTGGAAGCCTCTGTTTAAACTCTTTTGTAACTGTTTTCACTTTTTTCAAATTAGATTTCGTTATGGAAGAGCCAAAGAAAAATCCCAAATAACAGGCCAAACTTTTTGCTCAGGAAATTATGAAATAGGGTCTCCTAAGTGGGATAAATTGGTACATGAGAGTACCACAGAACTGAAAGAACAAAGACCATTATTTATGTCAGCATGAAGAAAAAGGGAGACTCTTGATTCAAGACTAGCACATCATTTCACGTGGCAGCAGAATGCTTGGGATTTTAACAAGGGCTCCTGAAAGGCTTAACAGTTTATGAGTGACTTTGTAGGTTAGCTGCACTTACAATTTCTAAATATAATGGTATTTGTTGGCATTAGTTTTAGCAAATATAAATATGCAATCATAATTGATTTTAAGTTTTTTTTTTCATTTTAGACATATGATATTCTGGAAATTTATCAAAAAAAATTAAAAACTAGATTTCCCTTCACATTTTTTACTCTGCATTTTCATATTCAAGTAAATATTGGTTATATTGGCAAAATGCTAGGCTGGAATTCCGTTGATAGAAGCTATGTTTTTGTTAAATATCTTGTTTGTTTCTCTATCCTAATTCACATAATAATATTAAAGCTTATTGGGGGCGGAGTGGGAGGACTGGGGTAGTTAAAAGTGCTTACCTGTCACCCATTAAACACAGAGAGCAAAAGCTGATTATTATAGAAGAATCCTTGAATGAATGTGGAACATTGCTTTACAGAGAACACGCACCCCAATAATTTATGGTGAACCCAGGGTAGGAGAGAAGAGATAAGCAAGTTTTCTTATGTCCTGACCTAAAATAAAATCTCGTTAAGTTTAAATTAATATGACGAATTCGATTCTGAGATCTTAGATAGTATAACCATGTCCACTGATAATAAGCAGTTAGCAGTGTGAGCCCAATGATTTGATCCTAGCTGCGAACTTTGAATTAGACCAGGTAGGGAGGGCACTGCTCCCCTCAACTCTAAATTACTTTTACTGTATCCAATATTCCTAAGACTGTGGTTAATCAAAAGAATTTGGGGGTATGTTTTTGATAGGATAAGTTTTTCTTAATGATACTATCTTCTGGATTTTAGAATTCTACTGAGAAATAATCCCACGAGGGGAATCTTTCCTGTAGTATGGCTAGAATACTTCCTCGGTGGCAATTCTCCAACTCCATGATGCAATTTTTGTTAATTCTACTGATGGTTCATTCTAAGCCACAGAGGTAATGAAGTAAAACTAAATGGCTCCCATGCATTTTATTCTGCAATAAAAGCCTAATCTGGAGGTTAAAGGAAGCAATTCAAGAGGGGACAGATATAAAAAAAAAGAATCATTCTAATCACCAGACACTTCCACACCCAGAGCAGGTCTAACCAGGCACCTATCCACTCTGAAGAGTCACAAACCATGAACCTTGTAGGGGCTAGTAAAGGTCTGAGAGAATGAGCAGGGCAGAACGGACAAGGCAACTCTGTTCTCCCTTTCTACCCTAGGGCCATTGCAGGTCTTTATGGTACACACTACCACTAAAGCATGCTTTCTCCTCCACTCAGAACCACCATGCCACAGGCTCATTTTGAACTGGATGACAAATGAGCATTTAAAATAAGCTACTTTCCCCACTAAAAGTGATGTGCAAAATAGGACTGGGGGCGGGGAGAAGTATCTATCTAAATTGTAACTTCTGCAACAGAATTCCACCCCAGTGTTTTACTGGTATGATTAATATTTAACTTGGATATGAACATGCCAGCACATTAAAGTATACAATGTAATTTAATTTTCATGTTTTCTCCTCACAACTGCTAACTCCCCAGAATATCATATCTAATTAAAAGATGGGAAAATAATAGAAACAATTGATTCCACACATTTTTAAAAATTAAAATACTAATCAATTCCACTGTGTTTAGAAATAGTAAGGCCAGCTAGACTAAAATGACATTAATAAATTGTTCAGCCTTTCAGGAGCCTTTGTTAACATCCCAGGCATTCTGCTGCCATGTGAAATGATGTGCTAGTCTTGAATTAAGAATCTCCCTTTTTCTTCGGGATGACATATATAATGAACTGAGGCTGACATAAATAATGATCTTTGTTCTTTCAGCTTGATTCCTGGCGTTTGGTACTCTTATGTACCATTTATCTCTTTGGGAGAACCCTTTCCATAATACATGAAGAAAATAAGATCAAATTTTGCAGATCTTCAAACCATAGCGAAGAGCACATTTTTTATTCCTGTTTATTTTTTTAATAACTTTTGTCAATATTGGACTGGGATATAGGAATCCTTGAAAACTAATCTTTTAAAAATGTCTATTTGCCAAAAGGGTATTTACCAAATTATCACATTTAAGGGATAACTTTACTGCACTTCCCATCTTCCTTTCAGGAAATCAACACAATATTTTAGGATATTATTTTACTCCTTTTTGGCATTCCCTCTGTTTGGAATCACCTCTATCCATTGCCCACCCACTCACATCCTACCTATTCTTTTAAAAAATATTTATTGTTGAGAGTATTACAGATGTCCCCCCATTTTCTCTTCATTGCCCCCCTATTCTTTAAGGCCTGACTCAAATGCTACTGCTCCCCAATTCATCTAAATCAGTGGTTCTTAGCCAGTGGGAATTTTGCCCCCTAGGAGACATATGTCCAGGTCTGGAGATATTCCTGCTTATTACAACTTGGGGGCGGGGGGATGCTGCTAAACATCCTACACCCACTGCAACAAAAATCCCAGAATGTTGAGAAACCAGCTCGAACTGAATGTGATCTCTCCTTTTCCTGACCACCCTCCAGCACTGTGATTTAATTCTTTTATATCATTATGAGATTAACAAAACAGCCATCATTCTCAACAACAGTATATATACACCAAAATAGCCATCTATCAATTATTCACACCAACACAGAGGAGCTAGTAAAAGCTTCTCTGATGTAGTTAGTAAAAGTGAAACAGGCTGCAACACTGACCTGGGTTTCTATTACAATGCTGCTGCACAGTAAAAGAAGTCCTTCAGTGCACTTGATGGCAAGGCTCCTCGGGTCAGTAAGGAAACCAGCCTTGAAAGCAGTACATAAAGAATCTGGCTCTGAATCCAAACTTACACTAAGATTACTGCCAGTGGGGTGTTGAAAGGTGAGGAAATAATCCTGGGAGCCATGCAAATAAACAGGTGTTGGGCAAGAGAGTGATGACCCAAATTGAAAGGTGGTAAGAAATAAATATGAGGAATTATTAGAAGCAATTCTTAGAGCATTAATTTTTCTCTTTCAGCCATCACAGTACTTCTGACTTACACGAGTCTTACTATTTCTAACTTGGACAAGGTACTCTTCATAATATTAAGGACAGCATTTCTCAAATCACATTTACTTGTCAAAATTTGATATTCAATCTAGATTTGGGACTGACAGACTTCAGAATTTCATGACTCAAGCTACAGGATTCAGAATTTTTTTAGATAAATAGTGAGCAAGAGAGAGGTACAACCACAAATTTTCTGGACCTCAGATTACAGATTTCAATACACATCAGTTCAATCTTATTTGATGGAATATAAAAAATTACATATAATGTGCTTTGTTCTAAAAGACCTTGATCAGGGATTCCCTTTAATATTTTCAGAAACTCAGCTGATTAGATATTTTATTTCGTGGTCACTCTTTCAATAGTGTATTCTGCTTGCAAAGATGAAAACCAAACAAAAAACTACACAGGCAACTTGAGCCATTATTATAAAAAATGAGCACTTATTGGTATTAATATTTTCTGATTTTTAGTGTGCTAACAAAATATGTAAACAAACTTGGCTTGAAATATAAAAAAAAATATTTAATCATTTCTGTAGGTAACCAAATGGATTAAAAGTAATTTGGTCACAAAAGTTACAAAATAAAATAAACTCAGGAAACCTACTTGGGTCCACCCCCTGCAAAAGGGAGTCTGTTTATCTCTCAATAAACTTTGCTTTCGCTTAAAAACTAATAATAAAATAAAATAAATTCAGAAATAATCCACAATAAGACTTAAAAATCACTTTAGAAATTGCCCATTTGCTGATTTGACTGAGACCAATTTTATTCTGTTTACTTTCTATAGCTGTCTATAACAATGGTAGAAAGAAAATTGGGAACATTTTTGAGAACTGGTTGATTTTTTTTAAATGATAAAATTAAAACATGTACGCTTTTGTCATTTGTCCAGTTAAAAGTGTCAGGAAGAGAAATAGAGCATAATGGTGAAGATATAATCACTATACAGAACTTGTTCAAACTTGAAGTTAGCTTACATTTAAGACGAGAGATTATAGAAACAAGAACATAAGTCTTGATCACCTATATACGCTTCAAAAGACTATAGTGTAAGTGCAACACTATCAGTAAAACATGTTGGACTATAGTCTGAATGGTGATTTTATAAGGTTACAGATGTGACTAGGCATAAGAAAATAAATGAGTTTCCATCAAATTCTGGTATGCTGAAAAGCTGATGAGTGAAAGCACTTTGAATAAAACACTGTTGCCATCTTTCCTTTTTAAAGATGATACTACCTGACAGGAACTCGTCCGAAAAGACGAGTTAGGGGCCGTTAGTCTTTTGTCCAGGAAGAACATATGAAGCCAGACCTTTGATTAGAAATCATCACTGCGATCTGAAATGCCTGTTGCCATTTGTAGCATTGCCTTCTAGACTTGAGGTCAGTCTTGGCTCAAAATAATCAATTCCATTCCTAATGTTGTCGGGCTAGTCTGGCATTTGCTATGATTTCTCAGTCATCCAGACTATTGGTTGTTTTATCTCATTATCTAAATGTTACTAAGTGAAGTTATTTGCCCAATTTTTATGTCTAGATTTAAAAATCATGATATGAATAAATAATCTAATTTTAACTGCTCAATAAGTATTATATATCAACTTTTCCAAAAACTCATTCAGTTGAAAAAATTTTAATAAGTCATTATTTAACTCAATGAAAAGTTTCAAGGTTTTGTTATTATTTTATTAAGTTTGTTATTTATTAAAATGAACAAAAACATTTCCTGGGCTTAGAACTGTTTCTTCTAACACATCACAGATGATTTTGCCAGATTCTCATTTGAACCATATATTCATGATGAAGTCAAGGTACACTGTTGGCACTATAATTTGTTATTATCAGAAGTGACTTAAGTCCCTCAAGTGCCAGGTACAGAAGATGAACTTGATTAAATAATCATTCTGTTAAATCAAGCATTTGGGTGATTAGTAAATTGATGATTTCAATTACAGCAGCTCTCTAGTCAAGGATAGAAAAGTGTAGAGAACAAAACTAATCATCTTTTGAAATTATTAACGGATGCTCTCTTGTGCGTTCTGGCTGCTAAATCACCAAAACATTGAAAAGGTGTACTATCCTTTAACTCACCCCACCCCATAGGAATGTTATCAATCAAGCAGAAAGAGAGCAGTAACTCACTTGAAAAAATACATCTTCTGATGGAAATGCAAGCAATTTCTTACCTTTGTTTCCCTTATCTGTATTTTTCAGGCATTTGGCATTGAATGTTGACTATTTTGTGCAAAGAAAAATGTTACTTTAAAAATAAAGACATTTAAGGTAGCACAATGTGTTTTAATATTAACCGGCTTTGTTATATATGATCAAAAACAAAACACTCTCTGGTTCATAAGATTCCATCAACGACTAACCTGCTCGGTATGGCCATGATTGAGGTTATCTTTTTTACTGGACAACACAAGTTGTACAACACTGATCTTGCTTCTCGGGCAGGGATGAATAGTTCATTTGCCTGACGATCTCAGCAAAAAGGTCATCCACCATTGATTTACTTTTTGCCGATGTCTCCATGAAAGGACAGCCCCATTCTTGAGCCAGAGCTCTGCCTTCTGAAGACATAACCTCTCTTTCTGGTTCCAGATCCACTTTATTTCCTACTAGGATTAGTGGGACTTTTTCATATCTCTTCACTCTGACAATCTGATCTCTCATTGGCTTGATATCCTATTCAAACAATCACAAAAAGAAAAAAAATTATGCTGTTTGCATAACCATAACAGAAGTATTACAATCTCATAAGAGCTCACACCTCGGTGAGTAAAGCTGAATCCAAAATAAAACCACACACCCAAATAGAGAAAATGTCATTTTCTCCATTAAAGTTGGCACTAGATTATTTCCACAGATTCTACCTGCTGGATTTCTGTCAAGAATATAAAATGTAGGTTGCAAACTAACTTTAGGATTCATTTAATCACTTCTTTCCCACAGTCTATACTGATTTAAAGAGTAAGTTCCCAAATATGATGAATCCATTCATATATAAAGGTGTTTTCCCATCTCCTTAAACCTGTGAACTTGTCATCACTCCTCCTAACACTTGATATCCTAGCACAGGATTGTAGCATCTATGCATTCCTAGCCATTTAGTAAGAGCACTTGAGAGAAAAGTGTTTAAGGTGGAAACAAAAACACTGTGTCATGCCTAGAACAAAGTTAAAAATAGATTCCTGCACTTATATGTTTCATTTTAAATTTAATGGTATATTTTTATCTCAGTAAAATTAAATACCTCAAAATATGTTAAATATAGTGGAAACTATTGTAACAATGAGCAGCTCCTGGGATGGACAGGCAGGTGAAAATCTGGGTGGGAAAAAGTCATACTTTTCTTTGCCTACATTCGGGTTTCCAACTTAAATTTTACCCCAAGTGTATTGTTTTTGTAAGTAGTTACAACCAATCACGAAAGATAAGAGCCTTAGCAATTCTCCAGTAGCATCAACTTGGGGGGAGGAGGTATTGATTAAAGACAGTATCATAGATTTTATACTAACATTATACTTTTTTGATTTTTCATAACTTAAAAGTTTTAACTTAAATATAAATATGTGATTAATTTAGTTACAGTAAACAGAATATTCACAGGTAGGATGAAGAAAAAAGAGGGGGCTGTGAAAATTAACAAAAAACATAGTTATGTGATATTTGCAACAATTTTATATGATCATGTATCAATTCAATGGTTAAGTTTCTTTTTCCCTGCCTCTTCATGGAAACCCAAGTTCAGCTGAGAATCCAAACTTATGGCATTTAAGTTTAAAAGAGTTTAAGGCTCTGTTGAAATAATTGCAGAATTTTCACTCCGTATTTATGGCTATAACAGAAGTAGATATAATTGAAATCCTATGAAAAACCCTTCAAAAAACTTCCAGCCTCAAGAGAGTCAGCTAATAGAATAACAAATTTCCCAAGATCCTTCAGAAAGAAAATGCCTGCCAAATAGTACCTTTACTACTTTTGGGGGGAAAACGCTGTTATGATATTCTTGCTTTGGAATTTAAGCCTACATAAGATGGACTTGAGTTTGGTCAATATAACTTTTATTCATTCGTCCGGAATTATTACCTTTAAAAGAAAAAAATCCTGCAGTGCTATATCTGGTTACTGAAAAAGTTCACACTATAGTACTTTAAAATACTAAGAAAAGTGGAATTAGCACATTGCCTTGACTTAAAGTACTTAATGTCTCTTAAGTAAGCAGCATTAACTGAATACCTTTAAATGTAGAAAAATATCCATTTCGTAAATCAATGGAGGTCAATATAATGGGTCAATATGAGGTATTTTCAAGGAATAAATAGCAACATTTATTGCATCTCTTAAAATAATGTTAAACCTTCAGCCTGTCTCTTAATGGAGGACAGGACAGATTTTCCGAGGAAACTGGACCATCTCCAGTTTGGCCACCCAGCCAGGATTATAAATCTGCATTTGTTCAATGTTCCCAGATCCCCGTACTTTTGATAGTGTTATCAGAAACAATTTGGATAACTGGAGAAAAGGAGGGGCATTCTACATTTTTAATTAGTAACTTTTCCTTCACATGCCCCAAGTAAGTAAAATGCCTAGAAGGCAGTTCTCAAGTTCGTCTTGCAGCACTAAGATTTATGAATCTGGTTGAGAAACTTGGGTGAGCACAGAGAAGGGGTGGGGGAAAGCAACCACAAAGCAATTATATATGCAACAGATATTAGGCTCCAAATAATTTTCCTTCCATAATGTTGTATTTACCCGAGATTATTTGTCAATGTTTTGTTGAGTATATTAATCAATACTTGTTGAATTGAACAAGCAACTTTAGAAAGTTATATTCCAAACTAAATATACGCGGCATGACCTATTTCTTTTTCACTTTTCTCTGGCTTAAAAAAAAGTTTAAAATATTTGTTGACAGTTGTTATTTTATTACTCTCTATAGAAACAACCCAATACTTTTTTATGCCAGGGGTAACCTCAAAAATGCGCCATGTCTAACTTTCAAAAGCAAAACATAGTCATTAACGCACGGCTCAAGCAAACCAGAAGTAAAAGTAGGATTACCACACCCCCTTTTAACAAATTACAAGACTTGGTTTGGTTACCTGAAAAGACTGTTGATTAACGAGACTATAAACCAGGATGAAACCTTGACCGTTTTTGATGTAGAGATCTCTCATGGAGGCAAACTGCTCAGTTCCTGCGGTGTCCAGAATTTCCAGCACGGACGGGGAAGAGTCCACTTCGATCTCTTTGCGGTAGAAATCTTCAATGGTGGGGTCATATTTCTCAATGAAAGTCCCAGTGACAAACTGCACAGTCAGGGCAGATTTGCCAACCCCTCCGCTCCCTAACACCACCACCTTGTATTCCCTCATGAGTCTCCCCTTCACCCACTCCTGCACGAGGGAGGAAAAATAACGCCCCGCTAGCTGCGGTGCGGCTGGGGAGGCGGAAGGTGGGCGGAAATCTGCGAACTGGGGAGGAGAGTGCAGAGAAGCGGAGGGCCCGACAGGGAAAGAAGAGGAAGTTAAAGGCGGGGGGAGGGGAGAGAGCGAAGTGTCGGGGTGGGTGGGGATGAGATGGTAAATGCCCCTCCTATAGGAACTAAAGCCCAGGCAGGGGGCGTGGGGAGGAGGGCGCTCCAGGAGAAGCCCGGCGAGGGTGGGGAGAAGAAACGCGCCCCTCGAGGCGAGGGCTGGAAGCCGCAGATCTGGGGCCCTGGCGGGCAGGCGAGTGACGGAGGAGCCCGCAGCCAGGGGCTGCCCCCACCTCTCCCCCGCCCTTCACACAAAGGGGCCCAGGGACCCCGCTTCCTGCTCTCGCTGCTAAGCTGGCCCAGGCCTGTGGGCTCCGCTCCCTCCACTGCCGCCGGGCGGGTCTCAGGGCCGCGGCTCCCGCGGGCGTTGTCCAGCCTGGGATGGGAGAAAGGGGCCCACGTTACCCGCCTGACCCCTCTCTCCCCCCCCGCCCCAAACCAACAGCCTCCCCCAGCACCCCCCACCCCCGACCGGCTGTCTCCGCCAGCGCAGCCTTCGCCGCTTACCCTACTGTCTGCACCCGCCCGGCCGCCCGGGAGGCTCAGTCAAGCCAAGGCCATGGCTACGGGCCGGCTCCTCAGTCTCACCGCCGCCCCAGCGCTGCTATTCGCAGAGGGGAGAGGGGCGGGTGCCGTCCTGGAGGCGGCGGCCCGCAGAGACTCCAGGCAAACCCACCTCTTTTTTTTCCTCACCCACCCCCCACCCCCCACCCCCAGCACACACCCGGAAGGGTTTCCCTGACACACTAGCTTGAGGTGCCCCAGTTCCCCGAGACTGGACCGGATCACTTCCGGTGGGGAAAGTCCCACCTCTTCGGAGCGAGGCCCTTGCGCTCGGGCCGCGCCCTGCTGAGCTAGACGGCTGGGGACTGTTTCTGGTCGGGGCTGTGGCCTTGGCAAAGGGCCTCTCGCAGGACCTCCAGCGCCCTTCCTTTCCGCGCCAGCCCGCAGCTGCTGCTGATTCTGCTGCTGCTGACAGTCCCACAGCACAGAAAGCCATTGAAGCCCCTCCTTGTCTCAGCTGCCCTCAGCTCCGCCTGAGTACTTGATGAGCTCGTTGGCCTGTGCAGGACGGCCAATAATTATCTAACGACCGGAGAACGCCAAACATCCATGGACTAGAAGTCGCAAGGAACATAAAACGGCCAAGAAAGTTTATTCTCTTTGCTGGTATTTTTTTCAAATGATAGTTTTTTCTAAGAAATGCATGCAAATTACCCCCAGACTTCACTATTGCTCTGATTTCCTATGTTTTGTGTTTTACTTAGCTGTGCCTGGCAAATAATTAAATACACAGTACTTTTATCCTCTGACAAATCTGCCTTGACTCTACCAGCAAATGCCAAAAGTCACTCCTCTTTCTTGTCACCAGGTTCAGAAAACAAAAGGATTGCAAATAGACTTCACAGGTGCTCCAACTCAGCTTTGCCTCCCTTTGATTCCAACAAAACTACTCAGCAGGAAAGGTAAACAATATTCAGGGAAGATTTGATTGGAAATTGTTTATTCCAGCAGATTAACCTCTTTTATTCTTTCATTATCTGCATGCACAGCAATTTATAAGCTGGCTTTTCCTCAAAGTTTTTAACGGCCATCCTTCATAGTCATTGAAATTCCAAAGGGAAGGACTCTGGTGTTAAACACTAACTTTCTATTTTTAGATAAAATTGGTACTTCTTACATATCTTTCCCTCTGCCAACTTTCTATTTGTAAACTTTGTGTCAGATCCACAGGCCCAGAAAGCTAGGTTATATTTTAGGAATGTCACTCCCTCTTTGATTCAGGCACGCACCCAGAAACCTGTGAGACTCAATGGCCAGACCAGTTAAATTGACTTCAAACTCCTTGCCTGCAAGCTCTAATGGCCAAAATGTATAAAAATATTACCAAACTCAAATTGTTAGATAATAGAAAACAGGCAAATCACAGTAGTGTAAAGAAGTCCTACTGTGTCTCTCCCTGAGTATTCCCCAAAGTCACTTACAGTATCCAAAGGACAGTTTAGTTCAATTTCTCTTCGGCCTAGGGCTGGTGCAATCAGTCCAGTGAAGTCCTCAGCTCTGGCTCCAGATGGTCCGGGTCTCGCCTGATATCTGAGACACTGCCCTCTGCTGGAAGAGGTTTGGTCTATGAGTTACAGGTTTCCCCATAGGTCACTGCTCCTTCCACATGTGCTGTTGCCTGATTTGGAGCTCTGCTGCCCATCTCCTTGTCTAGCTGTCTCCAGACTGTCTGGTGGAATCCACAGTGCTGCACCAGCCCTGCTTGTAACCGAGTCTAGAAATTCCTCTTCTGATCTAGCAATCAGCATTGAGCGGTCTGGCAACTTTCTGCACTGTCACTAAACTGCCAGAGCACGCTGCTCTTCTTTTTGAGGTCATCCCACCTGTTGGCAACTCTAATAGCTCTGAATGTGTTGGTCAAAGTGTTTTGGTGAGAGTTCTTTGTTTCTCCACGCAGTAAAACATACTCCTCCCCTCAGGACAGAGTCCCACTGGGTTGCTCTCAGCAACTACAGGGTTGATAAATGTCATGCTCAGTCTGAAGTTCCTTCTAAACCAGTGGTTCTCAACCTTGGCTGCACATTAGAATCACCTGGGAATCTTTTTAAAATCCTGATTTCTGGGCCTCATCCTCCAGAAATTGTTTTTTTTTTTTTTTTTTTTTTTGTTATGGGTTGAGGCCACAATGTTAGTGACAAAGACACAGAATTTCCGGAGGATGAGGCCCAGAAATCAGGATTTTAAAAAGATTCCCAGCTGATTCTAATGTGCAGCCAAGGTTGAGAACCACTGCTCTAAACTTTATTAAGAGGGGGATTCATTATAGCAGCATCTAGGAAAGCAAACAACTGGAAGTCATTTAAATGTCCTCCAATAGATGATCAAAAGTAATGTGTGTGTGTGTGTGTGTGTGTGTGTGTGTACATTCACAAATTGGGATTACCATGCAGCTATTAAACAAGAGAAGTGCCAATATGAAAAAATGGCCAAGATATATATTGTAAGGCTGAAAAACAAGATACTGATAACTCTCTTTCTCTCTCTCTCTCTCTCCCTCCCTCCCCCCTTCTCCCTCTCTCCCTCCTTCCCTCTCTTCCCCTTTCCTCCTTTCCTCTCTCTAAGCATGTCCTGGGCTGATAATTTTTTTAAAAAACCCAAATATCTCCAAATGACACAAAAATAATAAAACAAATCAGTTAATCTTTCCAAGGGTATTTATTGTTAAAAAGCTTCTTGTATTTCCTTTCAGGGAATAAACATTATTTATATGCTAGTATATCTATCAAACCAATTTCTATATGTAGTTTTTAAATTACTACAAAAGTAATCTCACTATATACAGCATTCTGTACCATGCTTTTTAAACACTTACTGTATCTTGGTGATTTTTCCATTTCAGAACATATAGATTTACCTCATGTATTGTTAATGGCAGAACCATGATTTAGTTAACCAGTTCCCTATTAAGGATACTGGTTGCTCCTAGTTCTTTTTACTGAATATCTTCCACACACCTGTATCTTGCCAGCTAATACTTCAGGTGAATTTCTGGTACTGAGATAACTGAAAAAACTGATACAGTGGGGCCTTGACTTACGAGTTTAATTCGTTCCGAGATCGAGCTCGTTAAGGAACTCATTAAGGAGCTCATTAACTCAAATTACTCTATCAACTCAATGCAAAAAATCGGCTGAGAGACAGCTGGTATCTCAAAAAACTCGTTAGTTGGGACACTTGTAAGTCAAGGCCCCACTGTACTTGCATTCCAAATTCTTCTGGTAAATACTGCCAAATTGTCCTTCAGCAAGGTCAAACTAATTTACATCTCTGAAAACAGAGTATGACGGTTTCTTTATAACCTCACCCTAGGCATTATTAATTTTAGTATTTTAGAGCTATTGTTACTTGCTTTAGGACATTTTCAAGACGAACAAATGCAGGGTAGTGTTATAGAAGAATTTGGGCTTCAGAGCCAGATAATCCTAACATTGCCCTTTGCCAGCTAGATCTCCATTCTCTGATTTGTAAAGTTGAGTATAATAGCTGTATCTAGCTTATAGGGCCTCTGTGAAGAATAAGCACTTAGCCTTCCAAACACTATCTGCTTAATAAATGTAAACTGCTCAAATAATAACTTTCCACTCACAAGGCTCAAAAATAGGGGGAGGGTAACCTCTCCACAGAGTATGCCCTTGAGATTCAGAACTTTTGCTTTAATTCTGTATCAACCTCCACTCCAAAGTAACTATTGCTTGGACAATCATTTTCAAGAACTCAGACAATTTTTACCCTAGCGTGAAAAAAATCTTAGGGTACAAAACTATATTCAGAACACAGGCGTTTCAGGCACATAATTCTTGTTTTAGGCAATTAGCTTGGTGCAAGTTTAAAGTGCTAAACGTTTTGCTTCAGGCACCAGTTGTTCACTTCTTTTATCCCTCCTTTCCAGTTTAGACGTCCTTCAGTTGTGAGCCCTGGAGCCATTAAATGTTCTGGATAATTTTCCCTCCCTTTCACCTTCTAAGTGAGCCCTCTGACCTCTCACAGTCCTGGGGGAGGGATGAGGGGGAGCCCTGTTCTTTCCATGTCCCAGGGCTTTCCTTCTCTTTTGCTTGAAGTTGCCTTCAAGTTAGCAGAAAACTAGCAGGACATCTCCTCTTCTTATTTCAGTGTTTTAGGAGGCCCCTTGTTAGCGATTGTCCTGAATTCTTTCCAGCTCCTTCCAGCCTCTAAGATCCCAATCGTCCCTTTCAAATCCCTCCTCCAGCTACACCAGCTGTTGGCTCTGCATGTAGGTCTCCCCAGGTACACAGAACCAATTTTTATATCTTTTTTTATCTTTTTGTCATTATAAAAATTGTTCTTTGCAAAAAAAAAAAAAAAAAAAAGTAAGGTGTGATCCTACTAACCAAAGAAAATCACCATTATATTTTAGTGCCTTTCACAAAATTTTACTGAGAGTGAAAATATGTTTTTTTAAATGAGAATGGGATCATATAGTTTTGCAAGCTGCAGCTTTCACTTACAGAGACGTCATGCCTGCACAAAGTATTAAAAATACTTATAGCCTGAGTATGCCTTCTTCCCCATAGCTTTAGCTTTCCTACAACTCCAATTAGCATTCATTCACATTCAACCTTGCCCACCTGGAATCTTCATTCAACCAAAGGGATTTGATGGCAAGGTCTGCTTACCACAGAGGCCACTGCTACCCAAGCCTGGTCAAGAAAACATTCCTATAGAGCAGTGATGGCAAACCTATGACACGTGTGTCAAAGGTGACACGCAAACTCATTTTTTTGGTTGATTTTTCTTTGTTAAATGGCATTTACATATATAAAATAAATATCAAAAATATAAGTCTTTGTTTTACTATGGTTGCAAATATCAAAAAATTTCTATATGTGACAGGCACCAGAGTTAAGTTAGGGTTTTTCAAAATGCTGGTACATGGAGCTCAAAGGTTTTGCCATCACTGCTATAGAGACACAAGACTCTTATTTTCCAGATGTGTCAGCTGAAAGAGTTAGTTCTTTGGAATTCAGTGAGCTACTAAATAGAGTGTATCTAAAACAGGTCTGAACTCCTTAATCATTTTCTCTCTCCATTTCATCTGTAATTTCAAAGATAGTAGATAGGAAAGCATTTTATAATCTATTAAGTACCACTAAATTTAAGGGATTAGTATTAATAACTATATTTTGTTGTTTATTTCTGCATGTTTATTGCCAATTTTAATCTGTTGTATAACCATACTCTTAATTTACGTGCATCTGAATCACCTGGAAATGTTGTTAAAATACAGATGGCTAGGCCCTGCCCCCCAGAATTCCTGATTCTGGGGCAGGGCCAATAATTTACATTTCTAAGTTCCCAGATAACACTGCTGTTGGTCCAGGGACCCCACTGTAAGCACCACTGTTATAAAAAGTGGTAGGGCTTTATATTTGGATCTTCCCTGCTTAATATTCATTAATTTATCAACTCGCTCAATCATTCATTCAATACCCATTGACTGACTTTCTACTCTAGGCCAAGCACTTTGCTAGATAGTGGTAATGTAAAGATGGATGAGACACAGTGCCCGAAGAAGTTCATGGCCTTTTGAGGAACACAGACAATTAAATCAATATTTACATTACAGTGCGGCAAGTTTCATGATAGAAATATGGCAAGGGTGCTCTGGGAGACTCAGAAAGGGCACCAGAGAAGGTTTTTTGGAAGAGGTGACTGAGCTGTAGGCGAGGAGGCCAGGGGGGTTAGTAGAGGCACAGGGGTGGGCAAACTTTTTGACTCGAGGGCCACAATGGGTTCTTAAACTGGACCCGAGGGCCGGAACAAAAGCATGGATGAAGTGTTTGTGTGAACTAATATAAATTCAAAGTAAACATCATCACATAAAAGGGTATGGTCTTTTTTTTCAATAGTTTTATTCATTTCAAACGCTGTAGTTTGCCCACGGCTGCAGGTAAAGAAAAGCCTGGAGTAGTAAACTGAAGGGCTTCACCTTTCCCCTGAAGGCTGTGGGAAGTCAGAGAAGGTGGTTTTACAAAGGTGGGACACTACTCTACTGAGAAAAAGTAGATTTGGCATCCAAACCCAGGTTCGAATATTAGCTGTGCTGCTTGCATAACCTGGGCAAGTTACTTAACCTTCTCTGAGCCTCCTGTTCCTCATGTGTAAAGGGAAAAATAATATCTACCTTATTTAGATGTTTTGAAGATTAAGTAAGAGAAAGTACCTAAATGCCTGGAATATGGTAGGTATATAACAAATGGTGATTATTATCAGTTTTGAACTTTAGAAAGCTAAAGACATGGATTATTTCAGATTGAAATTATCAGGCTAGTTCAAATATCAAGGCCGTATTTGATATGGCAAGTTGAATGGTATAATGATAATTATTTATTGGTACAGACTATATGCCAGGAATTTGCAAATTGATTTATACTCATCATATCACTGTATTCTTGCAATAACCTTAGACTTAAGTGCTATTATTCCCAAGTTTGCAACGATGGGATTAAGACTCCAAGAAATTAAATGACATATACAACATCACACAGTTTGTCAGTGGCAGAGCTTGAATTCCAACTCAGGTCAGTCTAACCCTAGAGTCTACATTGTATTACCTCCTTGTTCCTCAGAAAGCAATTTTTTTTCTTTGGACTGTAGAACAGTGAGTGGGTGTTAAGGCAATGTTAAAGAATGTGAGCTTTATTCTCCTGTTTCTCTAACCTTGAGCAAAGCTGGTTGTTCCTGCTGATTTCATGCTCCCTCTGAAAACATGCCTCCATCACCTGCCAGGAGCCATCGACCTTGGGTCTGTGGGACCTGCTACTGATGCTGAGGTTGTCACAATTACCTTCTAAAATATCCTGGAGCATTTACCACAGAGAATCTCCTTCTCTTGATACACGGACCATATTAAACTCCAAGGGAGGAGAAGGCAGAGAGTAAGCCTAATTATTTTTTAATACCATTTTGAAAATAGCAGCTATTACTTATTGGGCACTTGCTATGCATCTGGAATCGTATATACACTTCAATTCTCACAGCGACCCCATAGCAAGTACTATTGTCACCATCCCTAGTGTAGATATCAGGAAACTGAGACTCTGGGAGGTTAAACAATTTGTCTAAGATTACACAGCTAGCAGAGGCAGATTAAAAGTAGAGAACTGCTACATTCAATTTTATAAACCTTACATTTTAATTTTTTGCTTTGCTTCTGTAGCTATAACATTTCCAAACTCAAATCTCTTAGATGCTTCTACTGCCTATGTGATTTAGTTACCGCAAAATAGTTCAAACCCTGTTTTAAATTACAGTGGGGCCTTGACTTACGAGTTTAATTCATTCCATGATGGAGCTCATAATTCAGATTACTCCTATGTCAAATCAAAAAGTGAACGAGTGAGACACATGATGCTGGGCTGATGTTGTGGTGTTCACTGTGACGTTTGCTGCGCCAGCTAGTGGTGGGGTATCTGAAGCTGGCTCATAACCCGAATTTTAGCTCGCAACTCAAAGCAAAAAATCGGCCAAGAGACAGCTCGTATCTCGAAAAACTCATTAGTCGGGACACTTGTAAGTCAAGGCCCCACTGTATATGTGTGCAAATAATGCCTGTTTCCTCAAAATCATTGCATACTGTAAGGAGTCATTCTTTGGCTACTGTCAAAAAGACAAGAAATAAATGTTGCTGAGGTTGTGGAGAAAAGGGAACCTTTGTGCACTGTTGGTGGGAATGTGAGTTGTTATAGCCACTACGGGGAAAACAGTATGGAGGTTCCTCAGGAAATTAAAAATAGAACTACCACCTAATTCAGCAATCTAACTTCTGGGTATATACCCAAAGGAAATGGAATCACTATTCTAAAAAGATATCTGCACTCCCATCTTTACTCTAGCATTAGTCACAAAACCCAAGATGTGGAAACAGATGAATGGATGAAGAAGATTATATATATATATATATATATATATATATATATATATATATATATAAATTGATCCATGGAAAGTAAAATTCTAACCTACTGGGGCCTCCATATGCTCTGTAAAGAAATCACATTAAAATTGAATTCTTAGTACTTTAAAAGGACTACGGTCTGAATGCTTTAAAAAGGCTGATATATAAATGTGAGATGGTGTGAAAATTAATGTAAAGATCGATATTGTTGTTTGCTATAATAAATTGTCTGTTTCAAACTCATGGCAATGTATAAATCCTTTTGTTTTTAATTTGGAGCAGCTAGCTGAATATGCAGAGTTCTGGCACTAGGTGTCAGCAAAATATTAAATTAGAATCATCTACCTCTGCTCTTCCTTTATTTTCAAAGTTTTTATAGCAATAAAAATAAAATATATTTTCTGGATTTTAAGGTAAAGAAGACAACACACTTCCTTGTTGCTGTGACAATGTCAGTGGGAGAGGGACTATTGTTGCTGCTAAAAGTGGACTCCTTAAGGAGATCACCATGGCTCAAGAAATTGTCTTGGTTTGACCTTCAGCTTTGAATGGTCTAGAATTCAATTTTGTGTTACCCAGAAAGCTAAGGGATTAGCAGTTTGCAGGTGCGCGTGGAGGAGTGAGTCCACTGTAGTGAACCAGTTCCTAAAAGTCTACATGCAAAATTATTTTACACAGAGAAATCTAATTTTGAAGCTGATCACATCACTTGTGTTAATCAACTCAGTGAATGGTCTTCCCATGTGGACAAGATTAACAAAATTACTTTAAAGGATCACTTTGAGAGCCTAAGGAGTTGACCGGTCCTAACTTACTATTTTCTATATTTAGCGTATCATTGCTTTTTCTTTTAATCTCCAGAACTTTACCCCCTTCTTGTGATTTCTATCACAGTAAATGGTACCACCATTCACCGTTTACAGAAAACAGAACTTTGGATGTTATCCTCACCTCTTCCTTCATCCTAGCTTCCCATAACCAAACAACTACCAAGTCCTGCCAAATTTACCTCCTTAATATTTCTTACATCTGTCTCATCCTATGCCTGCTTCTGTTGCAGTCTTAAAAATCTCAATAAATGGCAATTCCAGCTTTCACGTGGCTCAAGCCAAACCCTTGCAGTTATCCATGAGTCTTTCGTTTCTCTCATGCCCCAGCTGATCCATGTGGAGAAACAGAAGGTCTACCTTCATAATTCAGTTGACCCTTGGATTTGAACTGTATGTATCTACTTATATGCAGGGTTTTTTTTCTTTTTTCAATAAATACCTGTGCTGCTCTCAGTCTTTGGTGTGGAGCCCGTGGATGCTAAAGGCTAGCTGTATGCATTGATCTATGCCAACTTACATAGGGGCTTGAACATATGCGGATTTGGGAATCTGAGGAGTGGTCCTGAAACCAATCCCCAATAGATACTGAGGGACAACAAAAATTTGGGGGGAGGCAAAACTTATGCTTGCTTTTCAACTGTCCGGGTGTTGGCTCCCCCTAACTTCCATGTTGCTAAAGGGTCAACTGTGTATCCAAACTTTGATCACTTCTTAGCACCTCCACTGCAATGAATCTGGTTCAAGCAACCATTTTCACTTTCTTGGACTATAGCTATAATATCCCAACTGCACTTGCTTACTGCTACAATACTCCTTATTTAGTGTCTTTTCAACACAGTAGCCAGGGTAATCCTTTTATAGCCACAGAACCCTCCAGTGATTTGCTCAAAGTAAAGTCAAAGTCCTTACAGTTGTAGAAGAACTATGGTTAAATACTAGAGAAGCTTTTTAAAAGTGTAAATATCAAATAGGGAACCCCTGTGTATTAAATGCTACTTTAAAAAACCTGTGCATACATTTAAATTATAACCAATAGCTTGTCAGAGTTAACTCCAAATATATGAGAAATAGTATTCTCTTGCCTTGTGATTTTAGGTCTGGACCTTGCTGTGTAAATAGACATAAAATGATATGATACAAAATATCGTTAATTGGAAGTAATCTCTGTTACTGACAACTGTGGTCCTTCTGTCCCAAAGTTGAGCAGAGCTCCATCTTGTCTGGGTCTGTAGTTGTCCCATCTACTTATATAAACAAAACAAGAGCTTGATGGAAGATCAAGTTTTATACACATTTTTTTTTAAATGGTGGGGCGGGGACTCTGGCTGCTGAGAGGGAGATATACGTTGGGAAGCCAGAGTCTAGTCCAGGAACCTTTAAGAAAAGTTCTATATGCATTTAAAAAATTTTTAAAGGCTACAACACTTCAATTTCAACTTGTAAAATTTGTCTAGAAGGCCCTACATGATCTGGCTCCTCCAAGATGAGACCAGCCTTCGCCCTTACTGTGCCATCTGTCTGGAAAGTTCTTTCCTCACATGCACATTGCTTCCTTCCTTTCCTTAGGTCTTGTCCTCCTGTAGTGAGACTACTCAATATAAAATTGCATCCCCCACCCTAACTGGTTTGGCTCAGTGAATAGAGCGTCAGCCTGCGGACTGAAAGGTCCCAGGTTCGATTCCGGCCAAGGGCATGTACCTTGGTTGCAGGCACATCCCCAGTGGGAGGTGTGTAAGAGGCAGCTGATCGATGTTTCTAACTCTCTATCCCTCTCTCTTCCTCTCTGTAAAAAAATCAATTAAAAAATAAATATAATTGCATCCCCTTAATACAGTGCCTTCGATCCCTCTTGTTTCATTTTTTTTTGTTCTCAATAGCACTTGTCCAGTTCTAATATACTATATGCTTTCAATGGGAATTTTATTTAATATATTTCCCTATGAAGACAGAGGTTATTGTCAGTTTTGTTCACTGCATATCCCAGTGCCTAGAACAGTGCCAGCAATATACTGTTAAAAAGTGCTGAATTGATTAAACTGCTTATGCTAGTCTATACATATTATATTTCTTTCCCATGTGTCTCTCGTTATGTTATTCTGCCCAGAAGGCTTTTCACTTCCTATTTTTTCCTATGGATTTCTTGTCAGCATTATTTTTAGAAAAGATTTATTGAGATATAATTCACATCACCCATTTAAAGTGTACAATTCAATGTTATTTACTACTAGAAGCCCAGTGCATGAATTCGTGCGCAGGTGGAGTCTGGCTGGCCTGGCCCCTATAGGAGCAGATTGGGGCCAGTTCTGTCAGGAGGAGGAGATGGCGGGAGGTTGGCCAGCTGGCCCACCACAATCAGGGCCTGATCAGGGCAAGGCCAGCTGTGGGGAGGGACTGCGGGTGATTGGCCAGTTGGCCCCGCCCCCAAATGGGGTGGGGGGCTAATTAGGGGTCAGCGGCCATGGGAGGGGCTGTGGGAAGTTGGCCAGTTAGCCCCACCCCTGATTGGTGTGTGTGGGGGGCCGATTGAGGTGGAGCTGTCTGGGGGTAGGGGCCGTGGGCAATCGGGGTGGTGGGGGCTGATCGGGGGTGGGGCCAGCCATGGGGAGGGGCTGTGGGCGGTGGCTGGCTGGCCCTGCCCCCAAATGGGGGGCCGATTGGGGGCCAGCGGCCTGGGGGAGGGGCCATGGGTGGTTGGCCTACTGGCCCTGCCCCTGATCGGAGTGGGGGGGCTGATCGGGGGTGGGGCTCGGTGGAGGAGGGGCTGTAGGAGGTTGGCCAGCTGGCCCTGCCCCCTACTGGGTTGGGTGGGCTATCAGGGACAGGGCCAGTGGGGGGGGGGGGGCTATGGGCTGATTGGGTTCCATCGGGGGTGGGGCTGGCCACGGGGAGGGGCTGCAGGAGGTTGGGCAGCTGACCCCGCCCCCTATTGGGGTGGGGGAGGCGAACAGGGGCAGGGCTGGTTGCGGGGAGGGGCCGTGGAAGGTTGGCCAGTCAGCCCCATCCCCTGATCAGGCCGGTTCACTGTCTGCAGTGGGCATCATAGCGACCGGTCATTCCGGCATTCTGGTCTCTGGCTTTTTATATATATAGACGAGAGGCCTGTTGCATGAAGAGATTCGTGCAATAGGCTTTCCCTTCCCCTGGCTGCTGGCACCAGTTTTCCTCTGGCACCCGGGACCCAGGCCTTCACTCCAGCCGGAGCCGCCTTCAGTCTTCGCTCTGCTGCTTCGTGCCTACTTATGCAAATTAACCACCATCTTTGTTGGGTTAATTTGCATACTCTCCTGATTGGCTGGTTAGCATAGCAAAGGTATGGTCAATTTGCATGTTTAATATATATATATTTTCACAGAGTTGTACAGCTATCACCATAGTCGAATTTAGAACATTTTTATCACCTCAAAAAGAAACCCTTTAGCTGCTGCCCTACTATCCCCCTATTTTCCCCATCCCTAGGCAATCACTAATCTGCTTTATGTCTCTATAGATTTGCCTATTCTGGGCATTTCATATAAATAGACTCATATAATAAGTGGTCTTTTGTGACTGGCTTTTTTAAAAAATATATTTTATTGATTTTTTACAGAGAGAAAGGGAGAGAGATAGTTAGAAACATCAATGAGAGAGAAACATCGATCAGCTGCCTCCTGCACACCTCCCACCGGGAATGTGCCCACAACCCAGGTACATGCCCTTGACCGGAATTGAACCTGGGACCCTTCAGTCCGCAGGCCGACACCCTATCCACTGAGCCAAACCGGTTTCGGCGTGACTGGCTTTTTTCACTTAACATAATCTTTTCAAGGCTCATCCATGTGGTAACATTTAAATCAGTACTTCTTTCCTTTTCATGGCCAAATAATATTCTTGTGTTGACATACTACATTTTGTTTATACATTCATAAATTAATGGACATTTGGATTATTTCCACATTTTCACCTTTTTGGTATTATAAATAATGCTGCTATAAACATTTGTGTTCATGTTTTTGTGTGGACATATATTTTCATTTTCATTTCTCTTGAGTATGTATAGGAGTAGAATTGTTGTGTCATATGATCACTCTAGATGTAACTATTTAAAAAACTACTAGACTCTTTTCCAAGTGTCTGTGCCACTTTACATTCTCATGAGCAGTGCATAAGTGTTCTAGTTTCTCCTCATCCCCTCCAACATTTGTCACTGTCTGACATTTTAAAAAATATATATTTTATTGTTTTTTTACAGAGAGGAATGGAGAGGGATAGAGAGTTAGAAACATCGATGAGAGAGAAGCATCGATCAGCTGCCTCCTGCACACCCCCTACTGGGGATGTGCCTGCAACCAAGGTACATGCCCTTGACCAGAATCAAACCCGGGACTCTTCAGTCCCCAGGCCGACGCTCTATCCAGTGAGCCAAACCGGCTAGGGCACTGTCTGACATTTTTATTCCAGCCATCCTAGTAGGCATGATATGGTATCTTGTCACTTTGACTTGTATTTCCCTGGTGGCTAATGATGTTGAGCATCTTTCCATGTGCTTATCGGTCATTTGTATATCTTCTTTGTAGAAATGTTTATTGAGATACTTTTTTTCATTTTCAAATTGCATTATTGGTCTTTTTATTATTGAGTTGTTAGTAGTTCCTTATATATTCCAGATACAAGTTTCTTCACAGACATATGATTTGTAAATATGGTATCTTATTCTATAAGTTATCTTTCTACTTTCTTTATTTTTCCTTTTTATTAACTTTATTGGGGTGACACGGGTTAACAAAATTATACAGGTTTCAGTTGCAGAATTTCACAATACATCATCTACACACTGTGATGTGTGTTCACCACCCCAAGTGAAGCCTCCTTCCATCACCATTCATCCTCCCTATCCCCTCCCCCACCTTCCCTTGCCCCTCCTCCCTCTGGAAATCACCACACTGTTTTCCACGTCCATGAGTTATTTTTCTTTTTTTCTCTTTTTTGCTCAATCCCTCTACCCCCACAGCACAGCCCCCTAACCTATACAGCGTTCAGCTTTATTTCTATTTGTGAGACTGTCTCTATTTTCTAATTCACCAAGATTTGGAAACAACCCAAGTGTCCATAAGTAAATGAATGGATAAAAAAGCCATGGTATATTTACACAATGGAATACTACTCAGCCATAAAAAGAACTTACCCTTTGTGACAGGATGGATGGACCTGGAGAGAGTTATGCCAAGTGAAATGAGCCAATCAGAGAAAGACAAGCATCATATGATTTCACTGAAATGTGGAATCTAATGAACAAAATTATCTACTCTTTTGATAGTTTCTTTTGAAGTGCAAAAGTTTTTTATTTTTATTAAATTCAATTTATCTGTATTTTCTTTGGTTGCTTGTACTTCTGGTATCATACCAGAATGCTCTGCCAAATCCAAGGTCATGAAGAGTTAACCTATGTTTTCCTCTAAGAGTTTTATAGTTTTATCTCTTCCAATTAGGTCTTTGACCCATTTTGAGTAAATTTTTATATAGTGTGTGTCAAAAGTCTAATTTCATTCTTCTGCCTGTGGCGAACGAGTTGTTCCAGTACGATTTGTTGAAAAGACTAACATGATCATAATGGCCGCTATGCTGAAAAAGATATGATAAGATAACCCAATGGTTCTCAAAGTGATATCACCATAGCAGTGGCATTACTTGTTAGAAATGCAAAGTCTCAGATCCCAACGCAGACTTACTGAATCAGAAACTCAATGGGTGGGCGCAGCAATCTATGTGGTAATAAGCTCACCAGGGGATTCTGATGCAAGATCACGTTTGAGAACCATGGCAAGTCAAATCAACTGATGAAGCACATGTACTTAATGAGTATCTATTTTATGGCTCATCTCCATTTCTCCCTTACACTGATAAGGCCATGAAGTCCTAATGATTCAACTTCTTGAACATTTCCTGCATCCATTTGCCTTCACCTCTTCTGATTTTCACTATCTTAGTTAAGGTTCTCATCACCTCACACTGCAAGAGCCTCATTATTCTTCTCTCCACCTCTAGCACTGTCTCTTCCAGGTCAACCCAAGATTCCTGGAATATTGTTCTGAAAAACTACTTTGTACATGTCAGTGTCCTACTGAAAAATAAGTGATAATGGCTTCATGCTTCCATGTAACACACATTCTTCAATTGGGCATTTGAAGATCTCCTTAATTTGGTTCAAAACTGACTTTAAAACTTTTTTCATTTATAAATCCTCTACAGCAGCAGTTCTCAACCTGTGGATCACGACCCCTTTGGGCGTCAAACGACCCTTTCACAGGGGTCGCCTAAGACAATCGGAAAACATATATAATTACATATTGTTTTTGTGATTAATCACTATGCTTTAATTATGTTCAGTTTGTAGCAATGAAATTGGGAGTCACCACAACATAAGGAACTGTATTAAAGGGTCGCGGCACTACGAAGGTTGAGAACCACTGCTCTACAGGAACACCCCATATATCTAAATTATTCCTTACATATACCATGAGTAGTTTTGCTTCTGTACTCTTCACTTTTCCAACTCCTCCTATCCTGTACTCACCACCTCTCCCACTTAACTCCTCTTTATCCCCTGGGGTTTAGCTTAGATGTCTTCTCATTCAAAATGCCTTCCTGGGTGCTTCAGAAAAGGTTAGGTGTCCCACCTCTGTGATCCCATACAACACTGTACTTCCACACTGTATTTTAATTGTGTGTTTGTCTGTCTCCTCCACTGATGTGTAAAGTCCCCATTGGCAGGAACCTTGTTCATTAACTCAACAAATATTTATTGAACATTGCTCTGTGCCAGGCCTGTATCCCCAGCACCTGGGAGGCACTAAAAAAAAATTAATGGGTTAAAATGAGGTTCATCCCTTTTTCATCCTTGCCCCTCCAGCCTTGCTCTATAAACCATGAGGTAGGATGGGAATGAATTTTTGAACATTTCAGATGACATCCAAGGGCAAGTAAGTGGTGTAAAAGATGCAAGAGCCATGGATCTAATAACAAAAGGAAGGAAACTTGTACTCATCTCGTACAGTGTGCCAGGTACCTTATTGGAAAGAAGCCCTTTATTTCCCCCCTCTCTATCTATTATGTTAATTTGCAAACTAAAATTAAAACTATGCAAATAAAGAGAATTTAGCTTGAAAAAGTATATCTTTTTTGGCACATATTTGTGCGTCAGGAAATATAAGCATTTCATATTAAGATTGGGAAAAGATCTTTTTGGTGTGAACTTGGTTCCACTATTCATAATTTATAGGTAGATTATAAGTCACCTCTTACCCTACTCTTCCCTCTATCTAACCCTAATTAATTAACTAAAAATTAATTACATCAATTGGGAATGCATCTGACATAGGAAAAGGTATCAACAAGTTAAAGTGGGGATTCCAAAAGTTTTCAAATAGCCTGGAAAGTTCAGCATACTTCAGAGTGATCAGGAAAGACTGTACTATGAACAGGATTTTAGATTCATCTAAGGTTAAGGTAAAATTTTCCAAACGGGACTGTGGATACTTAGGGCTTGCAAATCCACATAAAAAAGAAACCTTGTCTATGCACAGTAAGTAAATCTGATCTATACATATAATTTTAATTTCTTATTGTTGACACTATTACTGCTGTCCCCCATTTCCCATCCCTTTGCTACCCTATAACTAGCCCTCACTCCCACCCAGGCCTTCGCCACATTATTGTCTGTTTCCATGGGCTATGCATACATGAATTTATGTTTTTTGGTTAATCTCTTTCATGCTATTTTGGTGAATAAAATGGAAATTCATGTACTTTTACAAATAAATTTTATTTTTTCTTATTACTAAAGCAATACATGTTAATTGTAGAAAACTTTGTACTTCAAAAGAAAGAACACAAAGTTCACTTAAAATTCTACTACCCAGAGATAACCACAGTTAGATATATTTTAAATAAACTTTTATTTAAAATACATTTAAATTACAGAAAAACTGTGAAGATTGTACAGTTTCCTTACAACACATACCCATTTCTCTATTGTTAACATCTTACATCAATATGGTACACTTGTTATAATTAATGAATCAATATTGACTCATTATTATTAATAGAGTGCAAATTTTATTCAAATTTTCTTAGTTTTTGCCTAATGTTCTTTTTCTTTTAAAAAAATTTTTATCTATTTTTTTTAGAAAGAGAGGAAGGGAGAGGGATAGAGAGATAAAAACATCAATGAGAGAGACCTCAATTAGCTGCTTCCTGCACACACCCCCACTGGGGATTGAGCCCACAACTTGAGCATGTGCCCTGACTAGGAATCAAACCAGGGAGCTTTTGGTTTATGGGTCAATGCTCAGTCACTGAGCTACAGTAGCCCAGTTGCCTAATGTCCTTTTTCTGTTCCAAGATCCCATCCATTATATTTAGTTACCACATTACATTTATTTTTTAAAAATACATTAAGTTGATTGGGGTGACATTGCTCAACATAAACAATGTTGGTTTCAGGTGTGGGTTTCTATGTTACAAGATCTGTATACTGCACCGTGTGCCCACCATCCAAAGTCAAATCTTCTGTCACCTTATATTAGGACAACCTTCTCTCTTCACCCCTTCCCTCTGGCAATTACCACACTGCTATTTGTGTTCACGAGTTTCAGTTTTATATCCCACATATGAGTGAAATCATATACTT
Organism: Myotis nattereri; assembly: GCF_964212035.1. NCBI lineage: Eukaryota > Metazoa > Chordata > Mammalia > Chiroptera > Vespertilionidae > Myotis > Myotis nattereri. The sequence goes on from NC_138078.1 coordinate 121,067,051, forward strand.
CTTAGCTTTTTCTGACTGACATTTCAATTAGCATAATGTTCTCAAGATCCATCCATGTTGTTGCAAATGGCACTATTTCATCCTTTATGGCAGAAAGGACCTTTTAACTGTGGCAGTTCGTGACTTTCTTTGTTGTTTTTTTTTTAATATATATTTTATTGATTTTTTTACAGAGAGAAAGGGAGAGAGATAGTTAGAAACATCGATGAGAGAGAAACATCGATCAGCTGCCTCCTGCACACCCCCTACTGGGGATGTGCCCGCAACCCAGGTACATGCCCTTGACCGGAATCGAACCTGGGACCTTTCAGTCCGCAGGCCGACGCTCTATCCACTGAGCTAAACCGGTTTCGGCTGTTTTTGATGACATTAAGAGTTTTAAGTAGTGCTGGTTAGGTATTTGTAGAATGTCCCTTAGTGGGATTTACCTGATGCTTTTATTTTGGGGGGAGGAAAACCATAGAAGAAAAGTGACATTTTTATCACACCATATCAAGGGTACTACATTTAAGATATATCTACCAAATCTAGATCTAAACATATAATTACATTGTACATACTGTTTTATACCATGAGTTTTTCATATGAATGTCTATTATGTTACCCTTCCATGTCATTAAGAGCAGTATGTGAATATCTGTAAGTTCATTTTTAAATTTTAATGACTTAAAAGGAATATTTTGTCCCATGGTTTTCTTCAAAAGATGGATTCCCTGGCCCGGCCAGCATGGCTAAGTGGTTGAATGTCCACCTATGCACCAGGAGGTCCCTGGTTTGATTCCTGATCAGGGCATATGCCCGGATTGTGGGCTCGGTCCCCAGTGGGGGGCGTGCAGGAGGCAGCTGATAAATACTGATGTTTCTCATTGATGTTTCTATCTCTCTCTCCTTCTCCCTTCCTCTCTCTCTAAAATCAATAAAAACATACTTTAAAAAGATGAATTCCCTGGATCCAATATCTGTTACATAGAAGACAGTGAAATTTGTTTACATTAAACATGGGTTTTAATTGAAGAATTTGCTTCCTGTACTGTGGTATTGCACATCGAGGGCTCTTGCTTGGACTGGACTTTGTGAGATATTTTCATGCACTCTTTGAAGTTTTCTTGGAGTCAGTGAGATATGATCAGGTTGAACACATGAGATATGGTTGAACACAATCTCATATTTTGTGTGTTACTGCCAATTGGATGATATTTACTTACTATTCCATATGGGCTGAAGTAAACTAACTGCATTGTTTGTTTACATTTAGATCTGCTTATATTGATCCAAACAAATATGTCATTAATGTCTGCTAAGATTATTATTTAAATGAAATGAAATTAAATGTGTATTTTTAAAAATTCTTTATTGTTGAAAGTATTACATATGTCTCCTTTTTCCCCCATTGACCTCTCCCAGCCTGCTCCCAGCCCTCCTCCCCAGCACAGGCCCTGATCCCCCTATTGTCTGTGTCCATTGGTCATGCTTACTAGTATATGCATGTATACAGGTCCTTTGGTTGATCTGTTAAGTGTGTATTTTTTATACTTTTTAAATTTATTTCAGAGTCGAAGTGAGAGGGAGAGATAGAAACATCAATGATGAGGAAGATTCATTGATTGGCTGCCTCCTGCACGCCCCCTACTGGGGATCAAGCCTGCAACCCAGGCATGTGCCTGGATCAGGAATTGAACTGTGACTTCCTGGTTCATAGGTCGATGCTCAACCACTGAGCCACACATTCTGGGCAAAGTGTGTATTTTTATGAATAATTTTGTTTATATTGTTAAGTATTTGAGACCGACTGGGGAGGTTATAATAGAGTGTCAACTGTCTTTTGCTTATACATCAAGAAAAGTACATATGTAGTAACATGCTAAGAAATGACTGGCACAGAGGCTTGGATTGTGACCATTATACCAAAGTGTGATTTGCAGCAGTAAATCAGAAATCAGAGGAATTGCTGAAATAAGACTATCAACCCATATAGGATGTCCAAAATTCAGGATATCTTAGTTTATTCATTCAAATGTGACTGCAGCTGACTTAGAAGTATGAAGCTCTCAGTTTGAAAACTTGCTCCTAAACTAGTATATCAACTTCCTATGTAACCTAGGCTCATCACTCTCTCTCCATGAGTTTCAATCTCCTAAGGCTCTTTCTAGCTCTAATAAACACTCTATGAATTGGTGGACAAAAAAGGGTTCTGTAATAAAACTGAAAAGTCTGGTGACAGTAACCTCACAGTGTGATCCGATCAAAAATTCCTAACTGAGCAGGTGGTGAGTGGTCATGCTGCTGGTGTATAACTTTTAGTAAAAGGTTTCTTTTTATATTAAGCAAGCCCTGTCTATTGTTCTTGTCTTAGCCAAATGTCATTTAAGAGGCAAATCAAAAAGATAAGACAAGAACATTGTCCATTGTGCATCTCCGTTTACTTATATTTGAAATGACAGGGTAATCCTCTTTTTCAGACCTCTTGGAAGTCCTAACTACCCTCTAAGGAGCACATAATCTTATTAACTAGCCTGTAATCCAATCCCCACCTGGCCTTCCCCCATCTTCATTTAATCTTCCTTAACTTTCCTCCTTAATTTCAGATGCATAAAAGCAATTGCAAAACTGTCTTTCTACAGATCATTAGATATCTTGCTTCCTGACAATTGTTGTCAGTTTGACTCACATTAATTCTTATAAAAATTCTCTACAAGTTTGGATGTTTCTTACATTGATAAATCTATTATTCTACTCAGTGTGAGGCACTATGCTGGGTACTTTGTGGGAGCCAAAGTTGTATAAGACACTGCTCATGTCCTTAAAAATCAAAGTAAGAAGATGAATGGTTCCATGAACATTTAGCAAACATTTATCACCAGGACTCAAGAAGGTCACAAATACTAAGGTAGAAATAGAGCACATAAGTATGGTGACACAATCCCAACAATGAAACAAAGCTATGACATTTGTCTTATCTTCAACTCCATTTATGCTCTTCTAAATATATACCTATACACTGCAGGAGAAACCAAGATGGTGGCATAGGTTAACGCTGGAGATTGCTGCCTCGAACAACCACTTCAGAGATATAACTAAAGGACAGAACGGACATCATCCAGAACCACAGGAAGGATGGCTGAGTGGAAATTCTACATCTAGGAGGAAAGAGAATATCATACCCAGACTCAGAGGAGGCGCAGTGCTGAAGTGAAATACTCAGGTGCGGAGTGCACGCGCGGAGCGGGCTGGCTGCGGAGGGCAAGGTTGTTGTTTTCAATCGGGAGGGAGTTTCAGACTCTGAGCTCCAGATCCGGGCAAGTCTTTAGGGACCCAGACTCAAATGGGAGAAGCGGGACTGTCTGGCTTCGGTTGGAACTCGAAGGCAGCTTTCTCTCCGAGGTTTTCAGCAGTTGCTGGGACTCTGAGAGGCAGAGCCTCTGCGGACTGGACTGAGAGCAGCCATAACTGCTTGTTCCGCCCGCCTTGTAGATCCCCGGGGACCCGCCCCACCCAAGCCCTGCACAGAGCCATTTGCCAGATAGCCTCAGGCAAAGGCTAGATTAGCACCACCCTAGAGGTCCAGCACAGAAGCTCTCCCACTGCAGACACAGCTGACTCTCATAGCCAGTTAGCCTGGAGGTCAAATCACCCCTGGTATTGCCGACAATCAAGGCTTAACTACAACAAGACTGCCCACAAAGACCACTAGGGGGTGCACCAAGAAAAGATAAAAAAATGCGGAGACAAAGAAACAGGACACAAATGTCAGAAATGGAAGATATAGAGCTCAAAACCACACTTTTAAGGTCTCTCAAGAACTGTCTAGAAGCTGCCGATAAACTTAGTAAGGCTCTCGAAAAGACTGGTGAGACCGCCGATAAATGTAGTGAGATCCTCAAGAAATCTAATGAGACCCTCGATGTTGTGATAAAGAACCAACTAGAAATTAAGCATACACTGACTGAAATAAAGAATATTATACAGACACCCAACAGCAGACCAGAGGAGCGCAAGAATCAAGTCGAAGATTTGAAATGCGAAGAAGCAAAAAACACCCAACCGGAAAACCAAAATGAAAAAAGAATCCGAAAATACGAAGATAGTGTAAGGAGCCTCTGGGACAACTTCAAGCGTACCAACATCAATTATAGGGGTGCCAGAAGATGAGAGAGAGCAAGATATTGAAAACCTATTTGAAGAAATAATGACAGAAAACTTCCCCCACCTGGTGAAAGAAATAGACTTAGAGGTCCAGGAAGCGCAGAGAACCCCAAACAAAAGGAATCCAAAGAGGACCACAACAAGACACATCATAATTAAAATGCCAAGAGCAAAAGACAAAGAGAGAATCTTAAAAGCAGCAAGAGAAAGAAACCAAGTTACCTACAAGGGAATACCCATACGACTGTCAGCTGATTTCTCAACAGAAACTTTGCAGGCCAGGAGGGAGTGGCAAGAAATATTCAAAGTGATGAATACCAAGAACCTACAACCAAGATTACTGTATCCAGCAAAGCTATCATTCAGAACTGAAGGTCAGATAAAGAGCTTCACAGATAAGGAAAAGCTAAAGGAGTTCATCACCACCAAATAGGTATTATATGAAATGCTGAAAGGTATCCTTTAAGAAGAGGAAGAAGAAGAAAAAGGTAAAGATACATATTATGAACAACAAATATGCATCTATCAACAAGTGAATCTAAGAATCAAGTGAATAAATAATCTGGTGATCATAATAGAATCAGGGACATAGAAAGGGAATGGACTGACTATTCTTGGGGCGGAAAGGGGTGTGGGAGATGCAGGAAGAGACTGAACAAAAATCGTGCACCTATGGATGAGGACAGTGGGTGGGGAGTGAGGGCGGAGTGTGGGGCGGGAACTGGGAGGAGGGGAGTTATGGGGGGAAAAAAGAGGAACAAATGTAATAATCTGAACAATAAAGATTTAATTAAAAAATATATATATATACCTATACACTGCTAATATAAAGTGATAACATGGATTTAAAAACAAAAAAAACAGAACTTAGGCATATGTGTAGTCTTTGAATAATATCCTTAGAAGATTATTCAAAGACTAGAGGCCCGGTGCACAAAAACTTGTGCACTCGGCGGGGGGCGGAGGGGGTGTCCCTCAGTCCGGTCTGTGCCCTCTCACAGTCTGGGACTCCTTGGGGGATGACTGACCACCTGCTGGCTTAGGCCCACTTCCCGGGGGGATTGGGCCTAAGCTGGCAATCAGACATCCCTCTGGCAGCCTGGAATCCCTCCAGGGATGTCCACTTGCCAGTGAGGGGCAGGCCTAAGCTGCAGTCTTACATCCTTAATGCTGCTGAGGAGGCGGGAGAGGCTCCCACCACCACCGCTGTACTGGCAGCCATCAGCCTGGCTTGTGGCTGAGCAGAGCTCCCCCTGTGGGAGCACACTGACCACCAGTGGGCAGCTCCTGCATTGAGCGTTTGCCCCCTGGTGGTCACTGTGTGTCATAGTGACCAGTCATTCCCAGTCGTTCTGCTGTTAGGGTCAGTTTTCATATTACTCTTTTATTATATAGGATAGAGCCCTGGGGCATGGGTGGGGGCCGGCTGGTTTGCCCTGAAGGGTGTCCCGGATCAGGGTGGGGTTCCCGCTTGGGTGCCTGGCCAGCCTGGATGAGGGGCTGATGGCTGTTTGCAGCTGGTCACACCCCCTTCAGGGTGGGGGTCCCCACTGGGGTGCCTGGCCAGCCTGGGTGAGGGGCTGATGGCTGTTTGCAGGCTGGTCACACCCCCTTCAGGCTGGGAGTCCCCGCTTGTAGGGAGCTGATATAGGGTTAAGCCTCGAACTGACCTGTGGGCAAAGTCACAAACAATTCCCAGCTTAGAGGGCACAGTCCTCTTAGCATAATTAGGCTTGACCTTATGAGGCTCCCTAGATCTTATCTGGGAAGCTAATGGGCTGAGGAAGTGCAGGAAGTATAACCATGGTCAAAACAAGTGAAACTCACAAGAACTGTGTAACTAATGGAAACCACTACCTTGTTTACCTCTCACTATAAAATAAAGGCTCAGCTTGCCTTGGGATCTCTCTCTCTGTGGCCTCAGCCAGGCACAGGGAAGATCCACGGAGACTAAGGAAAGCTAGAGAGTTTTGAACGCTGTCTCCGTGTAAAACATTCTTTGCCGACTCCGTCCACACCTTTGGGAACCCCTGGACCCGCTGGGGCTGGCCCCCAGCATATGGCGCCTGGACAGGCCGAACAGGATTCCCCTAGGTAAGCCCCCCCACACACACTGAGAACCCCTGCACTCGGGACGGATAGGACTCCACCATAGGGTGCTGCAGACCCCCCTATAGAGAATAAGTAGGGTAAGAAGGTGGATAGTACAGAACTTAGATTGAGAAGATTTGCCATACTTAGTCTAAAGGAAAAAGACTCTGTATTGATCTTTAAACACATATGCTTGCTAGCAGAGGAGTTAAGGTTACTCCTAGTCAGACGGAACGTTTTATACAAGTGTGTCCATGCTTTTCTGAGGAAGGAAAGGTGCTGGAAAGATAAATGTAAAGGCATGGGAGAAGGTAGGCCTAAGGAGCCTTATCCTTAACCCCACTGCAGCCTTTCCACCTCGGGAAAGCGCAGGATTGGAAAGCTCTCCCTGGGGTGATAAATCAGGACTCAGGTAATAGCAGAAAGCGACAATCCTACTCTTAAAATGGATATAAGAGAGCATTTGAGGTTTTTCTTTTTAATGCCTGCTTCGGATTGAGTAAGTGCATTTTATTTAGTTTTAACACATCAAAGTTAGCTCTCCAGATCTGTAAGTAGGCTGGGAACGTTTTCTTAACCAGGCTAACGGGGCAGGATTTGGCTTTAAAAAAGTACATTCGGCTTTAAAAAAAAAAAAAAGGTAAGAAACTTTATGATAAACTATTGATTTGCATGCTTAAGGAGTTAAAGTTTCAGAAGGTAATCTCTTACAGTTTTTGCATGTTATTATAGAACATAACCCTTGTCTTCTTGAAAAAGGTACATTAGATATTAAAAGTTTGCCAAAAAGTTAATCAGAACTTGAAAAAAAAAGAGTGCCATGGTCACCTCAATGTGGTTTCTTGTTCAAATTAATATCTTAATTTGTGTTTGGAATCTAAAATCTGTAATAAGAAATGAAACCCCGCTGCTGAATCCGCTTCTGGTATGGAGAGATTCAAAGGTGGCAAGAGAGGGCAGAGCTGTAAGCTCTCTTACAATGAGATTACTTAATGTTTTATTTAAAAATTATCGGAGAACATCTTATGACAACGAAACTTTAGCTAAGATAACCTTGGGTGCTAGCCATGACTTTAGAAAGCGCAATAGGAAAAAATTTAAAATGTCTTTTTCTATTAAGCATGACTTTGGGAAATATATGCCATCTGAGTCATTTGCTGAAACTTCCCCCAAAGCAGGATGTAGGGGAAGGGAAGAAAGAAGCTCATGTGGCCATCCAGTGTGGACGCCCCGTCCCCAAATATTCTAATTTAAAGTCCTTGTAATTGAAAAGTTTTACAAAATTTCGAAATGCATCCGGGATTTCTGTGCACATGTAAAGGGAAAAGGCCAGTTTAAAAACGAGTGCGCATAGTTTTGAGCTGAACTTGACCTTTTGCTGTGTACAGAATAAAAACCCAAGACTGTTTCGGCCTTAAAAATGGCAGAGATGAACCTGACAAAGAAATACAGCCTGGTTTCCCAAGGCGATTTAAAGTAGCTCTTTTGAAATTTCCCGCCCCTGAGGCAAGTACCACCAGGAAGTTGATAGTCAAGTTTACATGTGAATGGCTATGGGTTTGCTTCTTGACTTCCCCAGCAGGGAAATTGTGTCCATTTTGAAATTTAGCAGCTATGCCAGGCTTATTGGCTGGAAACTTAAAACTTTTAAGTTCAAATCATCTAAAAGTATTGAGATTTATACTACTGAAATGTTGATCTGAGTATGCCTAGTATGAAGTCTAGATGATAGAAATTAATCTACTAATTAAAAATGCCTTATATTTTATTTAAAATGTATCCTTAAATGTAAAAGTATTGATTTGAAAAATGCTAAGTATTTAATTTGCTACCTAAGGTTAGAAGCTCTGAAAGTTTAAGGTCTCTTTTCTTGCCATTAAAAAGTTTAAAGCTACACCCTTTTTTAATGGAGGGAGGGGTAGACATGCCCTTCCCCTAGCAAGCAGGTAATCCAATTCCAGCCAGCAGCCATCTTTAGGAATGTTAATTTGCATTTCAATGGCTACACCTTTTGCTAGCCGACTTTCCCAGAAAAGGTCAAGCGGCCAAGAGGTGGCTCCTTTGAAATCAGCTTTCTGCCAGTAGTCATTTTTTAATACCTACAAGTTTGCTTCTCAGTTTCCCCGGGCAGAAAAAACATGGTTTAAAGTTAATTATTAGATTTTAAAATTTATTCTTAAAAATATAAAAGTGTAGTTAATCAAAGAACTACTAATATTTGACTTGTAAGCTCTGAAAGTTTAAAGTGCAAATTGAATCGGGAGAAATTAATTAAATATCTAATGTATAACTTGTTTTTGAAAAAATAAAATGTGTTTTCTCTGAAATAATCAGGAATTCAAAATATGTTACTCATTGGTCTGATTTAAAAAAAAAAGGGGTGGGGGAGAGAATAATGTTATATGTTAGATTTTTTGGAAATACAATGCAGAGGGTTGTACAGCAGCCAAAAAGCATCGGACCTCCTGTACAATAGCCTCTGCCAACTCAGGCTGGTAGAAGGATACACAAACCAGACAAGAGTTTTACCAGATCTAGTAATGATGTGGGGAAGAGGTTATGTTTTATATCTTTCCAGAAGGAGCAGCCTCTGCCTCCCTCCTGGGGACCGTCACCCCTGGGAGGCTGAGTTAGCACACCTGACCAGTGCCCGTCTGCAGCAGATGTGCAGCCCTGAGCTGGAACCACCTGTCCATTGGAAGGATCACATGTGCCTCCTATTTGTCTGTCCTTATGTCCCAGCTTTGCCCCACATCTCCTTTCCTTTTTCCTTTTTTAAAAAAATCTGACTACTTGTTTGCTGGTTCTTTGGCCTTTCTCCTTCTCTCCTGAACACAGCCTTTTCTAGAATCTCCCTACCCTACTGTTCCAGGAAGGGCACCTCCCTTTTCTGCCATGACTGGGGGTGTCTGGTATATGCCCCATACGTGAAGTTGTCTTGTACTAAGAGCCTGACATCATGGGCTGAGAAAGCCCTGTCCCGGGCCCACAGCTGTTGCCTGAGTTCTCTGTTCTTGCTGACGTCACGGTGGCTGGTACCATGGATCTGTCTCTCGCCCAATGGTGTAAGCTGGGCCCTCTCTGGAGAAGAAACCTGGGTTTCCCAAGATATGTGACCAATGCCGGGGCCCCGCCAGCAGGCGAGGGGATCCCAAGGCAGTTGCTGGGCATGGAGGCCACAGGGGCATAGGCTACCAAGGAGACAGAACTGAACCTCACATCACCCTACTTGGCCCAGAGATGGCTGGTTAGCCAAAGACGGGTAAGATTCCTCAGGGAGGAACAACCTAAGACAGGCACAGCCGGGGGCCAGTAGGAGAGAACTTGGGGTTCAACAGAGGTGGGGCACAGATCCTCACCCCCCCCCAATTGTGCAGGGGCTTGAACACTCGCCCCTTCTGAGGAAGGTCTCCTGCCCCCATGGCTGCTTCTCGCTTCCCATGTCCAGCCCAGATCAGGACCCAGATAACAGAAAGAGACTTGGCCCAGCTCAGATCGGGAACAGAAAGAGACTTGGCCCAGCTCAGATCGGGACCCAGGTAAAGATAGAGACTGGCTGACAGCAGCTGCCCTCTCACTGCAACGGGACTTGTTTCCCATTTCTACCTTGGACCACAGGGAAAGGGGCAGCTGAAGGAAAGGGCTGTGTCAGGATGCTGCCTTCTTCCTTTCTTCGTCCTCTTTTTTCTAAACACTTCCATGCCTTGTAGTTCTTTTGCTTTCTCTTCTTTTTCTACTACCGTCCATCTCTGCCTCATCCTCCTCCTCCCCAGTATCATCCATTTCAGCTGACCCAGAGGTCACAGTTGACTCCTCCCTGGACACCGACACCACCATCAAACATGGCCCTGATGGACCCTTTGATCCAGCCATACAACACGGTGACACTTTGGGAAGCCCGTCGCCAGTGACACCGCCCGCTAGCCAGATCAACAAGGACAACCAAACCACTGACTTGGGGTCAGCTGAAGAAGTTAACAACTGAGGCCCTGCAGATGGTAGAAAAGCAAGAAATGGAAACTACTCTCTCAGCCAAGTCAGAGGACTCTTGAGTAAATTGGCAAAAGAAACTTTCATTTGGTAGAAAAATGTTACTGTGGTTTGATTTCTCACTTATTGCTGTTTTGCATTGCCATTGTTTTATTATTATTACTAGTTTTAAAAATGTTATGTTCAAGTTTTAAAATGTTTTGGGTTTTGCATTGGCATTGTTTTGTTGTTGCTTTAATAGCCAGAGTTTTGTTCTTGATGCTTAAGTTTGATGCTTAAGTTTTACTGTCATTATGGTAGCTTAAAAACTCTCATTATAGTAGCTTAAAAAAATAAAAGAAGGGTGAGATGTAGGGAGCTGATATAGGGTTAAGCCTCGAACTGACCTGTGGGCAAAGTCACAAACAATTCCCAGCTTAGAGGGCACAGTCCTCTTAGCATAATTAGGCTTGACCTTATGAGGCTCCCTAGATCTTATCTGGGAAGCTAATGGGCTGAGGAAGTGCAGGAAGTATAACCATGGTCAAAACAAGTGAAACTCACAAGAACTGTGTAACTAATGGAAACCACTACCTTGTTTACCTCTCACTATAAAATAAAGGCTCAGCTTGCCTTGGGATCTTTCTCTCTGTGGCCTCAGCCAGGCACAGGGAAGATCCACGGAGACTAAGGAAAGCTAGAGAGTTTTGAACGCTGTCTCCGTGTAAAACATTCTTTGCCGACTCCGTCCACACCTTTGGGAACCCCTGGACCCGCTGGGGCTGGCCCCCAGCACCCACTGGGATGCCTGGCCAGCCTGGGTGAGGGGCTGATGGCTGCAGTCTGGTCAAGCCCCCTGCAGTGGGAACCCTCACCCCATGGAGGTTTTGCCAGCCTGGGTGAGGGGCTGATGGCTGTTTTCAGGCTGGCCACACCCCCTTTAGGGGAGAGGGTCCCCACTGGGTTGCCTGGCCAGTCTGGGTGAGGGGCTGAGGGCCGTTTTGAGGCTGGCCAAGCCCCTCCGGCGACAGAAGCTCCCAGCCTCTCCTTTTTTTCTTTTTCTTTTTATTCTGGGATTTATTTTCCTTCTATAATTGAAACTTTGTTGCCTTCAGTGGAGCTCAGAGCCCGCTGTCAAGCATCCTGCTCTCTCCAGCTCTGTGACCACGGCTGGCTGAAAGCAGGTATCTGGGGTTTATTTATCTTCTATAATTGAAACTTTGTTGCCTTCAGTGGAGCTCAGAGCCGGCCGCAGGAAGCTTGGCTTCCTCCATCACTGGAGCAACCAAGCTTCCTGCTCGGTCCAGCTCCGTGGCTGCCGGCCACCATCTTGGTTGGGTTAATTTGCATATAGTCGCTCTGATTGGCTGGTGGGCATGGCTTAAGGCGTAGCGAAGGTATGGTCAATTTGCATGTTTGTCTTTTATTAGATTAGATACTTGATAACTGCCTTCATAGCCTGTGGCACATGTCCATATTTACTCAGTTGGAATAGATCCTGGTCACTGGGGAATAAATGAAGTGAAATTAAGCTGTTTGGGAATAGCCAAAGGTCATTTAAGAGGCAAATCAAATGGATAAGACTAGTAAGTGATAGAGCTGGGCTATAAATTTTGAATTAAGAAATTAAGTATGACAATTAAGAAATGAGATTGGGTTTCTTTAGAGCCTTGTAATTGGCTCTGAAGGTAATTAATTCTTATTTCCAGAGATGTTTTGAGCATCACAAGAATAAATAGATGTTCTCCAAAGGGAAGTACTTTGGAAGGCAACAGTACCTACTTACTATTATTAGGATTTCAAGGTTTGTTTAGTTAGAAATACCAGCTATGTTATTAACAGTTAAAAACTAACTGTTACAATTAGCTGATCCTTGTTACATTTTTGGGAGAAATATCTTTCACGTCTAAAGGAAAAAATTTAAAGTAACACTTACTGAATCTCCTCTCCACTCAGCCATCCAGTAATGCTAGATGCTGAACTAGATCACTCCTACAGCAATCCCATATGAAGTAGGCATCATTTCCCCCATTTTATAGATGCAAAACTGAGGTTCAGGAAGGTTAAGAGGCACATCAATAGAAATCAGGATCTTCCTTCAACTTTGCCAACAATCATAAAGGAAACCTCCATAGTGTATTTTAGAAGCTTTTGCATGGTAGTTAGCAATGTATGTAGCATTAGTACAATTTACTTTCTCCTTGTTGATGTTGCAATGCTATTTTAACCAACCAGAGTACACCATTGCTTTCATATTTCCTGCCAGACACTGATGTAATGAAAATAAAATTTTATTGATTTGATACTTGTTTCTCAACAATAACCTTATCAAATTTATCAGTTATCTACGAAAGGGTTTCCCATCTTTTGTTGTTTGGCTGGTTTGTTTTATTGAGCTCCAGTCTTTTTACCCATAGTGTATGTTCAACTTGGCTCCTGATAAAAGTTCTTTGAAATAGTCTCTAAGTTTCTAAATTTCCTTTTACATCCAAGAAAATAGTACTCTCCAAACCTAGGCAATGTAGCTAATTATGCTGAATTTGAATTCTTATCTTTCACGTGGGGATCAAAATGCTTGCCTTACCTTCTCTCTCAGGATTGAGGGACAATTCAAATGCAGTCATGTATTTGAATGGGTGTTGAAGAAGTAGTATAATACATGATATTAAATGCATAATATTGTTTTTTTCACATCATTGTGTGATTGACTAACTACTAAGGCAATGTGGATTTGGATGTAACTTGATATAGGTTCTGGGATGGCTCCAGAGACAGATTTCTTTCTTTGTCGTAGCTCCAGAAAACAGACAGGAGTCATACATTACTAAAGGCCAGGCCCTGAAAGATCTCCTTTGGACAGTTAAGCATGGCATGGTCAAAAACATGTAATTATTCTTTGCAACATATGCTACTCGTGGTCAAAAACATGCAATTATTCTTTGCAACATATCCAAATGTCAAATCATTATGTTGTACAACTGGAACTAAGATAATGTTATATGTTAAGTAGTGCCCTGGTGTACAGATTTGTGCACATTGAAAGGAAATTAATTAGAAGGTGGCCAGCAGGGCGGGACTGGGCGAGATAGGCCAGACACGCCCTGGAGCCAACTTCCCATGGTCCCTCCCCAGCCAGTCACACCTGGGGCGGCACAGTGGCTCAAAGGGCATCTGCAGAGTGAGCGGGGTCCCCTCAGCCTGACCTGCAGGGATCAGGCCAAAACCAGCTCTCCAACATCCCCCCAGGGGTCCCAGATTGTGAGAGGGTGGTTCTCGGGTAACACACCCCAGAATCGGGCTCCCTCCTCTCTGGTTCCAGGGTGCATCACCTGAGAACCTCCGTTGCCAAGTCATCGCAGTTCGGCAGCTCCTGCATTGAGCATCTGCCCCCTAGTGGTCATTGCATGTCATAGGTACCAGTCAGATGGTCAGATGGTTAGACTTTTATATATATAGACTAGAGGCCCGGTGCACAAAAATTTGTGCACTCGGGGGGGAGAGGGGGTCCCTCAGCCTGGCCTGTGGCCTCTCGCAGTCTGGGACCCCTCAGGAGATAACGACCTGCTGGTTTAGGCCCGCTCTGGGTGGCAGAGGGCAGGCCCAATCCCTAGGTGCAGCCCCTGGTCAGGCTCAGAGCAGGGCTGATTGGGGAGTTGGGGTGCTGCCCCTGTCATGCACAGAGCAGGGCAGATCGGGAGGTTGCGATGCCACCCTCAGTCATGCTCAGGGTAGGGCCGATAGGGGGGTTGGGGCACCGCCCCCTGTCACACTCAAGGCAGGGTCGATGGGCAGGTTGTGGCGCCACCCCCTGTCTCGCACAGAGCAGGGCCAATCAGGGGGTTGGGGAGCTCCCCCCTGTCACTCACAGAGCAGGGCCCATCAGGGGGGTTGGGGCTCCATACCCTGTCACGCACAGAACAGGGTCGATCAGAGGGTTGGGGAGCTCCCCCCTGTCACGCACAGAGCAGGGCCCATCAGGGGGTTGGGGAGCTCCCCCATGTCACTCACAGAGTAGGGCTGATAGGGGAGTTGGGGCACCGCCCCCTGTCACACACAGAGCAGGGCGGATCAGGGGGTTGGGGCTCCGCACCCTGTCACAGGGCAGGGCCGATGGGGAGGTTATGGCTCTACCCCATCACACACAGAGCAGGGCCAGTGGGTGGCGGTTGGGGCGTCGCCCTCTATCACCCACAGGGCAGGGCCGATCAGGGGGTTGGGGCGCCGCCACTGTCACACTCAGGGCAGGGCCAATGGGGAGGTTATGGCTCTACCCTGTCACACACAGAGCAGGGCCCATGGGGGGTGGGGGGGGTTGGGGCACCGCACCCTGTCACACATAGAGCAGGGCCGATCAGGGGGTTGGGGTACCACAGCCTGTCACACACAGAGCCGCAGGGCAATCAGGGGGCTGGGAGCTTCCCCCTATCAGGCACAGAGCAGGGCTGATCAGGGGGTTGGGGCGCCTTCTCCTGTCACGAACAGAGCAGGGCCGATAGGGAGGTTGTGGCCCCACCCCCTGTCACACACAGAGCCGCAGGGTGATCAGGGGGTTTGGGTGCTGCCCCCTGTCAGGCTGATCCCGGTGCTGGGAGGCCTCGCAGCTCCGCTGATCCCAGTGCTGGGAGGCATATTACCCTTTTACTATATAGGATAGAGGCCTGGTGCACGGGTGGGGGCTGGCTGGTTTGCCCTGAAGGGTGTCCTGGATCAGGGTGGAGGTCCCCACTGGGGTGCCTGGCCAGCCTGGATGAGGGGATGATGGCTGTTTGCAGCTGGTCACACACCCTTCAGGGTGGGGGTCCCTGCTGGGTTGCCTGGCCAGTCTGGGTGAGGGGCTGAGGGCTGTTTTCAGGCTGGTGGGTGACTGAAGCTCCCAACCGCTCCTTTTTTTCTTTTTCTTTTTTTCTGGGCCAGCTTTAGCTTTGAGGCTTGGCTCCAGCTCTTAGGCCTCCTCTGGTGAAATCAGGTTTCTGGCCTTTGTTTAACTTCTGTATTTGAAACAATGTTGCGATCCTGCTGGCTGAAGCCTGGCAACTAAAGCAGGTTTCTGGGGATTTGTTTAGCTTCTATATTTTTAACATAGTTGCTTAGAGTTGCAGCTCAGAGGCCGGCCGTGGCAGGTGGGGAACATTGGATGCCTCCGTCACTGAAGCAAGCAAGCCTCATGTTTGCTTTAAGCTGCCTGGCTGCCGGCCGCCATCTTGGCTGGCAGTTAATTTGCATATTGCCCTGATTAGCCAATGGGAAGGGTAGCGGTCATACGCTAATTACCATGTTTCTCTTTTATTAGATAGGATTATATCTCCATTTTTAAAATGTTTTAAAAATACAAAGTATAATTTTGAGCTGAGAAGCTTTAAAAACAATCTAGATTGTAGCTGTTTCCCCAAAAAGATACAGAGTACTGTACAAGATGTTTTTGCTAGAATGCTTGTATTCCCCAAAATTCATATGAAGTCCTATCCCTCCAGTGTGGCTGTAGTTAGACAGGGGACCTTTAAGGGATCAATTAAGATTAAGTGAGGTCCTAAAGATGGGACTTTGATAAGATTAGTATCCTTATTGGAAGAGACAAGAGAGAGCTTGCTCATTTTCTTTCTCTGCATGAGCGAAGAGGAAAGGCCATCAGAGCACATGGTGGGCCACCCAAGGGGAGAGCTCTCACTAGACACCAACACTGCTTCTGACACCTTGATCTTTGGATTTCCAGTCTCTAGAACTGTGATAAAATAAATCTGTTGTTTAAAAAACAAAAATACTTGTTTTATGCTATATTGCAAGCTAACAAAAGTTGAAATTAGCAAAAAAAAAAAAAAAAACAACAAAAGCACATCATTCAATTAGGTTGTTTACATTAATGAACCAAATGAGGACAATTATCCAAAAAGGTGACCCTGCAGAGAGAAACTGATTGGTCTAAACAGGAAAGGAGCAAAAGATAGTGTGAGAAGCAGGGCATCTCCCAGGATTTTCAGCCCTGATTCTTGCCCACTGTTTGAAGGTGGTCAAGTCTCTGGTATATTCTTTTTTAAAAAATATATTTTTATCAATTTCAGAGAGGAATGGAGAGGGAGAGAGAGATAGAAACATCAATGATGAGAGAGAACCATTGATTGGCTGCCACCTGCACATCCCCCACCAGGGATCGAGCCCAAAACCCAGGCATGTGCCCTGACCAGAAATGAACCTTGACTTCCTGGTTCACAGGTCAATGCTCAACCACTGAGCTGCACCATATGGGCTCTTGTATATTTTGATCATCAGTTTATTTAACTAAGACAAGAGAAGGGAGAGAGTGAATGATGTTTTACATTTCTCATTGGGTTGCTGTGAAGAGCTATATACACATAAGGAATTCATTAACTCTGAAAATGATTATTGAGTGCCTATTGTGTACAATGAACAAAGGAAACATTTATCTGTCCTCAAGAAACTGGCAGTCTATTAGAGAAAGAATAAAATGTATAATAATAAGAAATGTGAGGGAGACAATCTAAGTGCCAGAGTAGAGATAAATATTATTCTTACATTCCTGCAAATAAATCAACTAGAACTAGGTGTCTACTGGGATTGATCAATAAAATAATCAAAAATGAGAAAATGATCCTTTTGAGACACACTGCTTTAGCATTACATTTACTTTATTCCTTACACTTAATTAATTAAATTAATTTTCATTTGGAAAACATTTATTAATCAACTACTATGTGCTGTTTCCTGCAATAAAGGCTACAGATATATTGGGTGTTAAAAATGCATGATCCTGTTTTCAGTGAAACTTACAATTTTAGAGGGAAGAAACAAACATGTAAAGACATGAGAAAATGTTGCAGATGTGATGATGAATACTTTTGTTAGTTTCTATGTAGGAAGCAGCACAGAGGAAGCAGAGGTTACCTCTTGTGGGGGTGGAGGGGAAGCTGGGAAATTTCATGGAGGAGGTGCCTTTTGATTCTTGAAGGAGAAGGACTCCCTCAAGCTGACAAGAGGCAAGGAGACAAGGACACTTCTGGCAGAAGAAAGTACATGAACGTAAAGGCAGAGGTGCAAAGAACAATTGTAAGTGGTTCTGAGTGACACTACTGAAATGGGCTGTGGGAAGGGAAGAGGCACAGAAAAAAAGATGAAACAACTTTTGTCTTCACAACTTTGCTCAGATTCAGGCCTATAACCACTCTTCAATCTATATTGCCATTGTTTTAGAAATAGCTTCAAGTCCTACCTACACAAAGTTAGAAACATCTATGTTTGCAAAATTTTGTTTCTAAATGTTTTTTACAGATATTTTCCATGTAAACATGGTGTTGAATGGCACAACTGGATTTGGGGTGGTACATCACCATCTATTGCATATTTATCTGAGTTGGTTTAAAAGCTTTCTGCAAGAACTCCTTTTCTTATTGAAACACAAGAGTCACAAAAATTCAATTAGTTCAGGTTTCTAGACCCCCTCCCCCAAGTAGTTGTTAGTTCCCTAGCTGTTAGTATTATCCTGGAATATTTCTCAATTAAAGTCTGCACCTTACATGTTTCCATTCCTTTTTCCCCCCATTCAGTGGCTGCACTTGCAACATTGTTTACCAGGCTGGTGAAGATGGGTTCTTCCCCCTTTCCTGTGGAACCTATCAACTATTATGTTACAGCTCACAGGAAGGAAAGGATGGTGTTCCTCAGAAGCAGACATGCTAGTTGTGATATATTTCTCTCTCAAAATTGGAGAGTCCTTATCTGCTGTTAACTACAGGCTATCCTACATGAACATCATTCCTGCCTTTTCTACAGGAGCTAGTCTAGTGCAATAGCCATTTGCCATGGGGGAATTCCATTACCTTTCCTTACCACAAGGATATATTCTGTCTGGTGTTTACACTGAAGATGGGGGAAATTTAATTAAATTCTTTCAAGTGCTAGATTTACTTACACTATCAATTTACTGCTAAACCCACCATTCTCATTTTGGACAAAGAGAATAGGACCATATGTCTCAAACTTATCAACTGTCGGCACTTTCAGTAATAGTTTTCTGCTTAGAATCAAAGAAAGATTTGGGTTTTTGAGTTCCTAAAGCCCTCTAGTTAGAAAGTTATGGACTTTGTGATTTGGAATGGAATTTACTATACACTTTTGTATGTTGGAATATGTTTTGCAATAAATCCAGTATCTTATTTGCAAAATGTCTTAGGGCAAAGTTTGGCAGCTTCTCCAAAGGGGAGTTCTCTCCTCTCATCATTTCCTGGTGAAAACTATGCAAGAATTAGATTAAATAACACCACCATCAATAAATCATCCACATGTTTCATCAAGTGAAAGAATACTGGCCTGTGGGGAAAGCTAGAGAAAACAAGTACAACTACACACAATCATTGGCATGGAAATGTGTAAATATAAAGAGAAACTTGGTAAAATACTTCTGATGCCAGAGATAAATATTTAATAATTCTGTCCAAAAATAATAATATTATGGGAAAGCTTCTCCTCTTGAGTTTCAGTTTAGGTGACTAATTTACACACGGAACAGAAATACATATGCATTTTCACATTTCTCTAAATTGTATACAAAATATCTAGTATTTGGATAAGAGCTAAAAAAAATCCCATCCAAAATCTACTGGGACATGGGACCTGTGCTCAAGTAGCTTATAGTACAATTGGCAAAAAATGAGACTTCGACGCATGGCATCATTAAAGTCAAAGTTTGTAATGAGGATTGAAATGCACATAATTTAGTACAAATCTGCATAGTACAGACATGCATCAGGAGTTGTAGGAAGTTAGGAAGAGGAATAAAGGGTTAATGGGGAGCTGGACTTTTGGGGAAAGTTTTATGAAGGATGTGTACAATATATGATGTCTGAAATGCTAGGCACAATTTGGATTCAAGAAGGGAGAGGGAATAAGATATTCTGATTTTAAAAAAGGAAACAAGAGCAAAGACCTGAGAGAGTGAATATGGTGGACGGAAGGCAAATAAGAGGTCAAGCTGACTAGGATAGAGTATGTGAAAATGTTGGCATAGTAGGGTAAACTCAGACTTGGCAATGCAGGCTTAAGAATTTGGTTTGGTTTCCACAGGCAAATAAGAGACATCAGGATCCATTGAGCAATGTAGTGACTTGATGAAAGTAATGTTGTGGGAAAATTAAACCAGGATTCGCAGGATTTTATATGGCCATCTGAATGGCAAATGCATCAGCTGAAAAGGTAAATTGAACAGTGAGATGAATGTGATAGTTATGGCTGGCATAACTTCATGATGAAGACTAGGATCAACCAGGTTAAATTCACATGGGGAGGACATATAGTTTCAACTAGCAATATGGGAGATTTGAGATGAAACATTCTAATCATTATGATAAACATTCTAATCATCATGCACCCAAAAGGAACCAAGGAGAACAGGAGAGATGGAAGAGTGAGGACCCATTATTATCTGTCTCCTGCTTCTTTGTCCAACCTAATTGATGCATGCGGCAGTCATATTGAGCTGCTTGTAATTTCCTGAAATAAATGTTTTCTCACCTTTTCAGGCTTTTGTTCAGAATACTCTTTCTCCCATTTTTCCTGCATGCAATTATTGTAGATAGAATGGCTCCTAAAGTTATCCAGGTCTTAATTCCTGGATCCTATGAATATGCTACATTATATAACAAGAGCATCTTTGCAGGTGTAATTAAAGTTAAGGACTTCAAGATAGGGAAGATAATCCTGGATTATCCCGTTGGACTGATCTAATCACAGGAGCCCTTAAAATCAGAGGACTTTCTCCAGCTGGAGTCAGAGAGGTGTGGCAGACGGGGAAATAAGAGATGTTTGAAGTGTGAGAGAAATTCAACTTGTTACAGAATTCCATGGCAGGAGGAGTAGGGAAACTGAAACAGGAAAGTTAAAACAAGGCCAAACAGTGTGGGCAATTTGCAGCCAGCTTGTAACAAGCCATTATCTTTCCCAGCCAAGGACATGAGAGCAAATGGTTTACAACCTCCCTAATGAGAGAATGCAGAAAGGAAGGGGAAAAGGGGGAAGGAAAAAAGGGCAGTTTTACTCCCTAAACAGAAAAGCCAGTAGTCTCAAGGCTTGGCAAGATAAAGTTGCCAGGTGCTTCTCATAAATTCTGGGAAGGCCACAACAAAGTAAAAAAAAAGACCTTGAGAATTAATCTGTACTAAAATAGCGGAAGAATTTTGAGACCTATACACAGGAGGGTATATAATACCTCAGACCCGCACCCAACCTGCCCTTCAGATTAGTGAAAGCCCGTCTGTGCTTTATAAGCTACATGTATAGGTTTCCTTGCTTTGCTTTTTCAATAAAGGTACATGCTTTAATTGTTTTGATAAATTGGCTTTTCACAACACAGTCAAGTTCTCTCGAAAAAATTCATTTATATGAGAAGACAAGGGTAGAGGTTGGGAACAGCCCTCTCCCATTGACTCAAGGGGCTGTCCGGTAACACCTCTCTGGTGTCGGTGAGAGGTGCCTATAACAAACCAACTGTTGCTAGAAGGAAGCCATATGGATATCAGTGGAAGGAATGATGGCCTCTGGGAGCAAAGACTGGCTTCTGGCAGGCAACTAAATTTGGCAATGAACCTGAATGAGCTTGGAAGTGAGTTTATTTCCAGAGCCCCAGAAGGGAATACAGCTGCTGATAACTTGGTTTGACCTTATGAGACTCAAAGCATAGGAACCAGCCAAGCCACCCTATAGCCAGATTTCTCCCCTATAGAACTAGGAAATAATACATGAATGTTGTTTTATGGTAATCAATTTGTGGCAATTTGTTATGGCAGCCATAGGAAACTGATACAGCACATTTTCACCTCAAACATCATATTTCCAGGAAGGTTTCCCTATGCTCTTCTTCTGGCCTCCCATAGCAACCGATGCATCCCTGTATAATGGCAAGAATGACATTATATTGATGCCATTGGCTGTACAACTATCTCCCTCCCTAATTAGTGAGTGCCTTGAAGGAAGGGACCATGTCTTATTAATTTCTGTATTGATAGCACTTAGCACAGTGCCTTGTAGCAGATGCTGAGTAAATATTGAGGTAGAAAAAGAAGGAAAATAGGAAGAGGAAAAGCTGGCTGAGAGAGAAATAAAGGGTGAAATAAAATGGAATGGCAGCCAATAACTGCTGAGTCTGTAGGGCTTATGAATAGTTTGGTGGTGATGGTGGTTAGAGATAAAGGCTAAATAAATAAATGCTAAAAGGAAAGTTAAGGGTTAGAAAGGAATACTAACAATAAAGAAGTTTAGAAGACTCTGAAAATGCTTAGAAATTTCAGGTAATAAGTCTGTCCACAAGTTACTAAGCTCCATTTTTATGCAGCACAACTTCCAATATACATTTTAGTTCTTCACCTCTAAATAGAAGTGGATATCCAGAGGTCACTAGTCATTTGAAAGAAAACTTCCACTTGAAAGAGGCCAACACAAAGAGAAAAGACAGATTGAAACAAACAAAACAGACAGTGTAGAGAACAAAAGAAAATGTCTGCAAAACAATAATATTCTTAAAGAAATAAGATATTGCCTCACTAAAACAAGATCATGATTATATAAAAGAAAGAATAATCAAAGAACAAAAAGCTCCTGAAAAATTAAAATATAATACCAAAATTTCAGTAATCAGGTTTGAAAATAAAGTTGAGGAAATCACACATCCTATATAATAAAACCCTAATATGCAAATCGACCAAATGGCTGAATCACTGACCCCCCCAGGGGGCAGACACTCAATTCAGGAGCAGCCCCCTGGTAGTCAGTGCACTCCCACAGAGGGAGTGCCATTCAGCCAGAAGCCAGGCTCACAGCTGGTGAGCCCAGAGGCGGTGGCGGGAGCCTCTCCTGCCTCCACTGCAGGCAGATGGTAAGGGGCAAGGGGTGCTGGAATGTGAGAGCCCCGGACTGCAAAAGAGATTTCCAGGGGGATTGAACCTAAGCCAGTAGGCGGACAACCCCTGTGGGGATCCCAGACTGAGAGAGGGTGCAGGCCAAGCTGAGGGACCCCCTCCCCCGCTCGAGTGCACAAATGTTGTGCCCCAGGCCTCTAGTAAGAAGAGCAAAAAGAGAGCTTCCATTCATCAAAATTGCTTGAATGCTTACGATGTGTCAGGTACTGTTCTAGGCTCTTGGAATATATTATGTCAACAACAAACTGACAAAGATTCCCTGTGCTTATGTAGCTTATACTTTGGTGGACAATATGATAATGAAGAAAATTAGGACAATCCAAGTCATACATCATCAAACCAATAGGAATGTCCAGAAAGAAAACAGAAAATGGTGGGAGCAAATTATCAATCCAAAATACTTTCCCAGCTCTGAAGGACTTGAGTTTTCAGATTTAAAGGGTCCACTTAGAGCCCAACAAAAGAGCATTATGAGTTTCCAGAACACTGGGGATAAAGAGAAGAACCTGAAAAGTTAATGAGAGAAAAAAATGTATCACATACAAAGTATTTGACTTCACAATAGCAAGATTAAAGGCTAGAGGACAGTGAGATGATGCCTTCAAAATTCTGAGTAACTGATTATTTTCAACCAAGAATTTTATCTTTACCTAAGTTATTAATCAAATCAGAGGGTAGAATAACATTATTTTCAACCAAGAATTTTATCTTCACCTAAGTTATTAATCAAATCAAAGGGTAGAATAACCCTTATTCAGATGGGAATGCACAATCAAAACAAGGATGTAAACCAAGAAAGAGAATCACAAAACATAGAGCTTATCCAGGGGAGAGGTGAAAGGAATTTACAGGATGACAGCTGTGCAGTAAGTTCAGAAAGCAAATGGTTCAGATTGGAGAAGACCAGAGAGTCCCAGGAGCAACATTTCTAGGGAGAAAAAGCCTCAAAATCCAAATAAAGCCAAACAACAACAAAACTAAGAGATCATCTGAAATCTTTGCTCATGTGACCATGTGAACAATTGTACCAATAGGTATTTTACAAGACTGTTGGAAGGTATAGGAAGACTTGGAGATAGTTTCAAATAAACTATGTAATGGGGGAAATAAATTAGGTCATCATTAACTTCTGAAAAAACAGAAATTGTACAAAAAGGAAACGTAATCATAATACAATTCTTAACCCATCAGTGAAATATTTGTGTAATCATAGTGATGCCAACATTAAATTGTGATATAAACTATATTGGGAAAATAAAGGAGGAGAGAAAATTGGAAGAAAATTCAATCCTCATATACTATAATAAGATGCCAGTAGTTTAATTACATTGAATCAAAATAAAATAATGTCAACCACTCTTATTCAAGATAGTACAGGAAGTCCTAGCCACAGCGATCAGACAAGAAGAAGAAATAAAAGGCATTCAAATTGGAAAGGAAGAAGTAAAGCTCTCATTATTTGCAGATAACATGATATTGTACATAGAAAACCCTAAAGACTCCATTGGTAGAAAAAGCAGAGTAAAAAAACCATTAAGCAAATAGAAGTGTTGAAGGACATGATCAACAAAGTTGGCCTGATAAATATAGAATACTATAAACAACAACTGAAGAATATATACTCTATTCAAATGCAAATGAAATGATTCACCAACACTTATCATACTATGGACTCTAAAGCAAGTGTTAAATTTCAAAGGACTGAAATCATGCAGAGTATATTATCTGGCCACAGTAGAATTAAGCTAGAAATCAATAACAAAAATATAACAGGACATCTCTATTTGAAAATTATATAATATACTCCAAATAACCCAGGGTTCAAAGGAGAAACAAATGTACAGCATAGGGAATACAGTCAATAATATTGTAATAACTATGTATGGTGCCAGCTATAACCCAAGGGTGAACCTAGGTAACTAGGCTTAAGTTTAACAACAAGAATTTTTTAAAAAACTGAGCAGAGATTCCAGTTGTCACACACTGCGGGGTAAATAGACACTACAAAGCACATCACTAACATAAATAAATATTTAAAAACAAAGAAACAAGACATAGCCCATACAGAGGAAAAAGCAGCTTATATACACTGTTTCTGGGTGGGCCTAGATAAAGATTTCAAATAAGCTATTATAAATATGTTTGAATAACTAAAGGACACCATGTTTAAAGAATTAAAGCGGGGGCAGTGGGAGCAGGCGGGGAGAGGTCAATGGGGGGGGGGAAGAGGCATATATAAAGCTTTCAATAATAAAGAATTTTTTTAAAAAATTAAGTATATGATGATAATGACTCATCACATAGAGAATATTAATAAAAAGATATAAATTATAGAAATAATGGAAATTCTGTAGTTAAAGGGTATAGCAAATAAAAAAAAAATTTACTCAAGGGGCTCAACAGTAAAAAAGAATGAAGAAAACTGAATAATCTCAAAGGCCTGTGAAGACACCATCAAACACACCACATATGCTTAATGGGATTTCCAGAAAGGGGGGGGGGGGCAATGACATAAGTATTTAAAGAAATAATGGGTAAAATTTCTCAAATTTGATGGAAAACTTTAAGCTACACATCCAAGAAGCTCAATGAATTCCAAGTAGAACAAACACAAAGATATTCACAGCTAGATAGATATTAATCAAGTTGTTCAAAGCCAAAGCCAAAGAGAAAAACTTGAAAACAGCAGGAGAAAAATTATATATATGCAAAGGAACCGCAATAATATTAACAGCTGCGTTGTCATCAGAAACAATGGAGACAAAAGGAGGCAACAGGTGCCCATCAATAGATGAGTGGATCAAAAAACTTGTGGTAGCCGAAACCGGTTTGGCTCAGTGGATAGAGCGTCGGCCTGTGGACTGAAAGGTCCCAGGTTCGATTCTGGTCAAGGGCATGTACCTGGGTTTCGGGCACATCCCCAGTAGGAGATGTGCAGGAGGCAGCTGATCGATGTTTCTCTCTCATCGATGTTTCCAACTCTCTATCTCTCTCCCTTCCTCTCTGTAAAAAATCAATAAAATATATTTAAAAAAAACCAAACTTGTGATACATAAGTACAGTGGAATATTACTGGCCATAGAAAAGAATAAAATCTTACCATTCCGGACAGCAGAGGACATTCTGATCAGTAAATAAGCCAGTCAGAGAAAGACAAATACCTTATGATTTCACTTATATTTGGAATATAAACAAACAAACAAAACAGAAACAGACTCAGAGATACAGAAAACAGACTGATGGTTGCCAGAGGGGAGGGGGATTGGGGACTGAGTAAAAAAGGTGAAAGGATTAAGAAGCACAAGTTGATAGTTGCAAAATAATCACAGGAATGTAAAGCATAGCATAGGGAATATAGTCAATAATATTGTAATAACTATGTACTGGGCACATGCCCAGGTTGCGGGCTCAATCCCCAGTGGGGGTGTGCAGGAAGCAGCCAATCAATGATTCTCTTTCACTCTCCCTATCTCTCTGAAATCAATAAAAATGTATTTTTTAAAAAAAAAAAAAAGAAAGAAAGAATCAATGGAGACAAGAAGGCAGTGTTATGACATGTGCAAGGTGCTGGGTTGGGGGGACTGCAGCCAAGAATTCTAGAATTCAGTTCACCATGGTAACAGCTCATGACAACACTTTCTTCTCAGCTTTGGGTGAGCCTTCAGGTCTCCTGCTCTAAGATGTGCTGATGAGAAGGGCGTGGAGAGGTCTCTGACCTGACACTATGGGTGACAACTTTGAAGGTATGAGCATTGAACAACTGAAACTGGAGTTATTGGAAGAAATCCATAAGAAAGACTAGTAAAACTCTCAATAAATGAACTAACATAAGATAGCGGAACAGAAAGCCAACTTCATTAAAAAAATTGAATGGAAAATGCTTTATGAGACACAACTTGAAGTGAATTATCAACTGAGAGAGCAAATAGTTACTCTGAAAGAGAAATTGGGAAAACTCAGTGGAGATCCTTCAGATTGAAGGGACAGAACGGAACTTGAAAGAACTAAGCAGAACTAAGCAGAAATGCACCCTCCTCCCTCTTCAAGGACAAAGCAGGGACATACTCTTCCTGCCCACTCCTCTATCTTGTCTTGCAAGGCTGGGCCCTCAGCCCAAGCCGCCCCCCCCCCCCCGAGAGTGACCACAAGAATGCTGGTATTGTCCTAACTTTCCCAACCACCCACCTGAATGGACCAACGAAGCTCCAGAAATGTAGCTAAGGTCCTAATAAGGCTAAAGTGGAGGACGGCTCCAACCTTCAGAATGTGATGGTCACTTCCTGACCCTTATGCTGTAAAACCCTGACCAATCTCTGTAACTCACGCCACCCCTAAAGCCCACCCCAAATAGCTAGCCCTATATAACCTTTGTTCTCCTGGGACACGCTCTCTCGCCTCACCGCTGTGCCGGATAGAGGCTGGGAGCCAATTCTAGAATTGATCAATAAAGACTCGTTGCTTTTGCATCGGAGGAGGCTCCCTGGTGGTGGATTATTGGGGACCCCGAGCTCTGGGCATAACATTTTGGGGGCGCGTCCGGGATCCCCAAGAAAAACCCACGAGGGACTCCACTCCGAGAGTCTGCTGTCTGCGGTAAGTGTCTATGTGTTATCTGTTCTGTCTTATGCGAGCTCGCTTCTGCAGTCTGGCCTGATAAAGATCTAAGTGGACGCACTGGTGGGTCTCGGGCAGGAGGAGGCAAGGGACGCCTTGCACCTCCATCTGGCGGGGTGTAAAAGCCCCCATCTGGCTTTTTTTCAGTTTTTCTTCCGCGGGGTCGGAAAGCTGTTCTTAGGTGTCTTTGTTTGTTTGGTGTAGTCTGTGTTCTTTTGTTTGATTTTGTGGACTCACTGGACAGACGCTATGGGACAGACTCAAACTACTCCTTTAAGCATTATGGTTGATCATTTTAAAGAGGTTAAGGGAAGGGCTAACAACCTCAGTGCAGAAGTGAAGAAGGGTCAATGGCAGACTTTCTGTTCCAGCGAGTGGCCGGCTCTCAATGCCG
The DNA here is from genome assembly GCF_964212035.1 of Myotis nattereri. Taxonomy (NCBI): domain Eukaryota; kingdom Metazoa; phylum Chordata; class Mammalia; order Chiroptera; family Vespertilionidae; genus Myotis; species Myotis nattereri. The sequence goes on from NC_138078.1 coordinate 121,094,180, forward strand.
GGTGGCCGCCGGAGGGGACGTTCGACCTCCCCACCATTCGCCGGGTCAGGGAAGTCGTATCTCGGCCGAAGGGGGGTCATCCCAATCAACTCCCTTACATTATTACTTGGCAGGATCTCGTGGAGGACCCTCCCTCCTGGCTCAAGCCCTTCCTGGCTCCACGCCCTCCGGAGCCGGCACCCATACTTGCCTTGCAGGATGCAGAAAAGAAGAAGGAGGAGAAAAAAACCACCCTGCCGTCGGCTCCAGCTCCCCTCTACCCAGTTTTGCAGGGGGGTACTGAAGAAGAGTTAATCTTTCCTCCCCAGTATCAGCTTCCCAGGACTCCGGAGAGATTAGATCCTGCCCCGTCGCGGGAAGCTGATGCAGTTCCGGTTCCGGGTGCGGGTGTGGGAGTTCCGGGAATGGCCGTGGTTCCGATGGGAGGTCCGCTCCTCACCCGCCTGAGAGCACAGCGGGAGCTGTCAGTCGCTGCACCGGATTCCACTATCAAGACCATGCCCTTACGGGCTGCCGGACCCCCAGATGCGGATGGCAATCAACCTTATTTTTATTGGCCTTTCTCAACTAGCGATCTTTACAACTGGAAGGCGCAGAACCCTAAGTTCTCCGAGAAACCGGGGGGGCTTATTGACTTGCTAGATTCTGTTCTCTTCACCCACCAGCCCACATGGGACGATTGCCAGCAGCTTTTGCAGGTCCTGTTCACAACGGAGGAGAGAGAGAGAGAGAATCCTGAATGAAGCCCGGAAGGTGGTTCCCGGCGTAGATGGGAATCCAACTACCAACCGGGCCCAGATAGATGTCTCTTTCCCCTTAACCAGGCCTGAATGGGACTTCAACACGGCAGAAGGTAAGGAGAGGCTCAAAATCTACCGTCAGACTCTGATGGGGGTTCTTCGTATGGCTGCTAGGAAGCCTACCAATTTGACCAAGGTAGGGAACGTACAACAGGAAAGGGATGAATCTCCAGCTGCCTTTCTAGAACGGATCATGGAGGCGTATCGCACCTATACCCCCATGGATCCAGAAGCTCCTGAAAATAAGGCGGCTGTGGTCATGAGCTTTATAAACCAGTCAGCCACAGACATTAGAAAGAAACTGCAGAGGATAGATAGATTAGGGGAAAAGAGTTTTCAGGACTTGTTGGAGGTGGCTGAAAAGGTGTATAACAACCGAGAATCTCCTGAGGATAGGCAAGCCCGTGCCATGGTGGCTGCCAGTGACAAGCAGACCCGAAAACTGGCCAAGATTCTGCTGGCCACCACCACAGAGAACCCTGAGGAGTGGACCCGCCACCTTCGCCAGCTCGCCGATGACCAAGAGGGAGGTAAGGGGACCGCCCGGGGCGGGAAGAAGAAGCTGCAACGGAACCAGTGTGCTTACTGCAAAGAGATAGGACACTGGGCCCGGGAATGCCCAAAGAAGGCCGGTAAAAAAGGAAACAAGACAGATCGGGTGGAGGTCTTGGAGCTGGGAGGACTGAGTGATTAGGGGAGTCGGGGTTCGGACCCCCTCCCCGAGCCCAGGGTAACTCTTAGAGTGGAGGGGACGCCTATTAACTTCCTTGTCGACACTGGGGCACAACATTCGGTCCTAGGCACACCTCAAGGGAAGCTAGCCAGCAAGAAGTCCTGGGTGCAAGGGGCAACTGGCATAAGCCAGTATTCATGGACTACCCGAAGAACAGTAGATCTAGGAACAGGCCGGGTATCCCATTCCTTCATGGTAATACCGGAGTGCCCCTACCCCCTATTAGGACAGGACTTGCTGACCAAGATCGGAGCCCAAATAACTTTCAGACAAGGGGGGCCCCAGGTCACTGATGGCAAAGGCCATCCTATCCAGGTTCTGACTCTGAGACTGGAGGATGAATATCGCCTCCACCAGGGGGCGCCCCCAGGAGAGAACAATATGGACAGATGGCTACAAGAATTCCCCACCGCCTTGGCAGAGACGGGGGGAGTAGGACTGGCCGCTCACAGGGCCCCAACCCTGGTAGAGTTAAAACCAGGGGAAAGTCCGATAAGAGTCAAACAGTATCCAATGCCCCAGGAGGCCCGGAAGGGGATTCAGCCTCATATCCGAAGACTGCGAAGCCTAGGGATACTGGTTCCATGCCAATCTGCCTGGAACACACCCCTCCTGCCAGTCAGAAAGCCCCACACGAATGACTACCGACCAGTCCAGGACCTCCGAGAAGTAAATAAAAGAGTTATGGATATACACCCAACCGTTCCTAACCCGTACACTCTAAAATCAGGAGATATCTTCTTTCCTAAGAGAATTGCAGAGGGCACATGAGGACATTTGGCCGCGCCTCCGCGCCATCTACGAGGCTGGCCCCACCCCAACGCCTCATCAGTACAAGCCAGGTGACTGGGTGTTCATCAGAAGACACCGCCGGGAGACCCTCAAACCATGCTGGAAAGGCCCCTACATCGTCGTGCTGACTACACCCACCGCTCTCAAGGTAGACGGCATCGCGACTTGGGTCCATCACTCCCACGTTCACCCAGCTGACCCCTCTGCAATCCAGGAAGACTTCATCACACAATGGAGCATCGACCAAGACCAGCGCAACCCGCTCAAGCTCAAGCTGCGGTGCACTCGACCTACCTGATGTTGGTAACTTTACTCGTGAACACTCCTGCCACTGGGAGCCCGCACACTCCTTATAATATCACCTGGCAGATCATAGACACTAACTCAGGGGTGATCCTTAATCAGACTTCTCAAATCCATCCCAAAGACACCTGGTTCCCTGAACTGCGAGTAGACCTCCTAACTCTCCTTCCCAACCCACTCGACACCAGCGATTACTGCCTGGGTGCGGCAATATGCCAGGCTTTTGAGGACTCAAAACCAAGGAGAACCCTCTATTTTTATGTCTGCCCCGGACACTCACAAGCTCGGTCCCGGGGAAATGACCCTTGTGGAAATGCTGGAGACTACTTCTGTGCTTCCTGGTCATGTGTGTCAACCGGACACATCTGGTGGAAGGCCCCCAAGAAGGGTGACCTAATCACCGTTGGGCGACCGGCTGCTCCACCGTGTCCCCAGAGTGGCCGTGTCTACTGCAACCCCGTGAGCATTTCCTTCACAAAAGAGGGGAGAAAGGCTACAGGATGGGACACCGGAAAGACTTGGGGATTCCGAATCTATTCTTGCAGGGGGGCTTTGCGTAGGGCGGACCCTGGGATGTTGTTCACCCTCCGGGTTCAAAATACCCCCCTTCACTATCATTCCCCTGTGGGAATGGGGCCCAACAAAGTACTAGCTCCTCAACCTCAGCTGACCACTCCCTGGGTATCTACAACTGAATGAGCATGGGCCCCGGCATCACTGCCTAACACCCTACTCGCACCTACCACGAAGAGCCTGACTCTGAGTCATACCCCCCCGCCTGAAGTAGACCCACTTATAAGCATGGTTATAGGAGCTTATTATGTTTTAAACGCCTCCAGGCCTGACCTGACCAAATCTTGCTGGCTCTGTCTAGACGTTGAGCCACCGTACTATGAGGGTATCGCGGTTAAGGGTAACTATACAACCGCCACGATTGTCAGCTCCTGCAGGTGGCAGCAAACTGTTGCAAGGCTAACCCTCCAGGCAGTAATGGGGCAGGGGGCCTGCGTAGGCAACGTACCCCCTGAGCAGTTGCATCTCTGCAACAAAACTCTGACTATCCCTGAAGAGGCAGTATACCTTTTGCCTCCCAAGAATGCATGGTGGGCCTGCTCCAGTGGCCTCGCTCCTTGTGTCCACTCCCTGGTCCTTAATTCCCAGAAGGAGGGCTTTTGCGTGCTCCTGCAGTTAATTCCCAAGTTAATATACCATTCAGAGAAAGAGGTCCTTAACAAATTCGGCGCTGCCAATCCCCGAAATAAAAGAGAGCCCATCACAGCCTTAACTATGGCCGCCCTCTTGGGATTGGGACTAGCGGGAGCAGGGACTGGAATATCCTCACTTGTCATACAAGACAAGAATTATGGAGCCCTAAGAGCAGCCATTGACCTAGACATAGAAAGAATTGAAAAATCTATTACCCATTTACAGGATTCTCTCACCTCCTTATCTGAGGTAGTGCTCCAAAACAGAAGAGGACTAGACTTGCTATTCCTGCAGCAGGGGGGCTTATGTGCAGCTTTGGGAGAGGAATGTTGTTTTTATATTGACCACTCAGGTGTTGTTAAAGAGTCTATGGCCCTCATAAGGGAAGGATTGCAGAAGTGGAAGTTGGAAAAAGAGCGGTCTCAGTCTTGGTATGAATCCCTGTTTAATTGGTCCCCATGGTTAACCACTCTCATTTCTGCCCTCGTTGGGCCCCTTGTAATCCTCCTAATGTTGCTAACTTTTGGCCCCTACATTATTAACAAGCTAGTTCAATTTGTCAAAGAACGCATAGGGGTAGTTCAATTAATGGTCTTACAAGCTCAATACCGGCCTCTAGCGACGGAGGGAGAGGTAGAAATGCAGTCCGTCTCATGATTGAGCCGTGAGTTCCAAGACAAGGGGGGAATGAAGGGACAGAACGGAACTTGAAAGAACTAAGCAGAACTAAGCAGAAATGCACCCTCCTCCCTCTTCAAGGACAAAGCAGGGACATACTCTTCCTGTCCTCTCCTCTATCTTGTCTTGCAAGGCTGGGCCCTCAGCCCAAGCCGCTCCCCCCCCCCCCCCGAGAGTGACCACAAGAATGCTGGTATTGTCCTAACTTTCCCAACCACCCACCTGAGTGGACCAACGAAGCTCCAGAAATGTAGCTAAGGTCCTAATAAGGCTAAAGTGGAGGACGGCTCCAACCTTCAGGATGTGATGGTCACTTCCTGACCCTTATGCTGTAAAACCCTGACCAATCTCTGTAACTCACGCCACCCCTAAAGCCCACCCCAAATAGCTAGCCCTATATAACCTTTGTTCTCCTGGGACACGCTCTCTCGCCTCACCGCTGTGCCGGATAGAGGCTGGGAGCCAATTCTAGAACTGATCAATAAAGACTCGTTGCTTTTGCATCGGAGGAGGCTCCCTGGTGGTGGATTATTGGGGACCCCGAGCTCTGGGCATAACAAGATATACAAGGTACTATTGAAGTCTACATGGAATTGTCAACAAGATATTTAGTGAAATTACTTAGAATGCTACTCCAAGAGAAAAGGCGTCTTGAAAATCAAGTGAAATACTATTCAGTTAAAGTGGAACAAGAAGAAAGGGCTTACAAAAAGGTCGAGGATGAACGCCAAAAATACTTTAATAGCCTATTTCAGGTCTCTCACTTATACGAAATTTCTAGAAGACAACATATGGATGAATTCCATAGAAGGAAAGAGATGCCAGTGGAAATGGGAAGGTACAATACAGCTAATCAGAAGATAGGAAATGCCAAGAGAGAATCAGCAAAACAGAGTAGAAGATCAAACTGTCTTCCAAAACTCAATCCATGATTCAAGAATTGGATGGGTTTCTATTTCCTCCCCTTTTTCATTTGTTATATTTACCTTGTGAAGTTAATACTCAACATGTTTTTTTCAGGGAATGAAATAGATAAGAGCTATTAAACCTCTTTCGTTCCTCTTTCAGAAGTTTGTCCCTTTGTCTGTGTCAAAGTAATTTTCTTAGTAATTTGGTTTAGTTTCAAAAATTATTTTAGAAAGTAATTTTGGTGGCCCTAAAATTATAATAGCAGTGTTTGTAATTCTTAAAATATCCTAAGGAACCTGAGTGAACTATCCCAATCATTACAATAGCGTATTAGTTGCACATCTTATCATGGGGACTCACTTCATGTTTAAGTGTTAGCTCTACAGGAGCTACTTTGGAATACTTTCCAGATGTTAGAAAATGTCTGTGTTAGAGTGATGTCATGCATGTTGGTGGGGTACTATAAAGAACTGAAATGGGAGACACTCTAAGATCTCTATTCTGTTATCAGTTTTGCCACTGACACTATGGGTGACAACTAAGAAGGTATGAGCATTCTGACTTTGAGTAAATCACTTTGCATTGCATCACTTTCAGCATTTATACAATTGGGAATATTTATCTACTTCCTTGAGATTGCTGTGCAGATCAAGAATACTTACTAAATATTTATTTATATATTTTGTTATACTAGAGAAAAAGTTTTATCTAGTTCTAAGCTCTGAAGATAATTTGTCATGTGAGATTTTACAAGAAAATGAAATTATTTATTGCAATAATAAAAACAAAAAATGCAGGTTGTGGGCTCAATCCCTAGGAGGGGGCTTGCAGGAGGCAGCCGATCAATGATTCTCTCTCATTATTGAAGTTTCTATCTCTCTCCCTCTCCCTTCCTCTCTGAAATCAATAAAAATATATTTAAAATATGTATTAATATAAGTATATTTAAGTTCAGAATTCATAGAGAAAAAATTAGTATACGGATATTTAATATGTTTTTTACTGATTTCAGAAAGAGGAAAGAAAAGAGAGAATGATAGAGAAATATCAATGTGAGAGAGAAATATTGATCAGTTGCCTCCCATATATGCCCTACTGGGGATTGAACCTGAAACCTAGTTGTATGACCTAACTGGAATCAAACCCTTCAACTTTTGGTATATGGGAGGACACTCCAACCAACTGAGGCACACCAGCCAGGCCTTTAATATGTAAGAAATTTAAAAATGTCTAAATATTTTACAAAATATTAAGAGCTACCATTTATAAAAACAAATGTTGCTATAATAAAAAAAAAGACATAAAAAAGAGTGCTAGCAAGGATATGGAGAAATTGGGACCCTCATCCACTGCTGGTGGGGTTGTAAAACAGTGCAGCTATTTTGGAAAATAGTTCCTCAAAAATTAAACATAGAGTTATCATATGACCCAGAAGTTCCACTTACATATATAGACAAGAGAAATGAAAACCTACATCAACATCACACAGCCCTAGCCAGTTTGGCTCAGTAGTGTAGATAAAGTGTCAGCCTGTGGACTGAAGGGTCCCGGGTTCAACTCTGGTCAAGGGCACATGCCCGAGTTGTGGGCTCAACCCCCAGTAGGGGCATGCAGGAATCAGCCAATGAATGATTCTCTCTCATCATTGATGTTTCTCTCTCTCTCTCCCTCTCCTTTCCTCTCTGAAATCAATAAAAATCTTTTTTTAATTAAAAAAGTTGCACACAAAAGTTTACAGCACCATTATCCTATATAATAAAAGCCTAATATGCTAAGTCTGGTCCTCTGATCGGCCATTCAGCCAATAAAAGCTTAATATGCTAATGATATGCTAAGGCCGCTCAACTGCTCTATGATGTGCACTGACCACCAGGGGGCAGACAGTCGACTGGTCAACCAGGAACTATGACATGCACTGACCACGAGGGGGTAGACGCTCCAACCGGTAGGTTAGCTTGCTGCTGGGGTCTGGCCGATTGGGACTGAGCGAGATAGGCCAGACATGCCCTGTAGCCTTCCCGTGGTCCCTCCCTGGCTAGCCAACCTCCCGCGTCCCTTCCCAGCCCCTATCATGCAACAGTGGGGTCCCTTGGCTTGACCTGTGCCCTCTCGCAATCTGGGCTGAGAGACACCCCCCCCCAAGTGAACAAATTTCGTGCACCGGACCTCTAGTTTATTCATAATAGCCAAAAAGTGGAAACAACCCAAATGCCCATCAACAACCCAAATGAACAAATGTAGTATATTTAAACAATGGAGTATTATTCAGTAATAAAAAGAAATTACTGATGTAGGCTACAACATGGATGAAACTTGAAAATAATATCTCGAGTAAAAGAAGCTAGCCACAAAATATCACATATTGCATAATTCCATTTATATAAAGCTAGAGGCCCAGTGCACAAAAATTTGTGCACTCAGGGGGGCGGGGGTCCCTCAGCCCAGCCTGTGCCCTCTTACAGTCTGGGACCCCTCAGGGGATGTCCACCTGCTGGCTTAGTGCCACTCCCCAGGGGATCGGGCATAAGCTGGCAATCAGACATCCCTCTGGCAGCCCAAGATCCCTCCAGGGATGTCCACTTGCCAGTGAGGAGCAGGCCTAAGCTGCAGTTGGACATCCTTAGCGCTGCTGAGGAGGCGTGAGAGGCTCCCACCACCATTGCTGTTTTGGCAGCCATCAGCCTGGCTTGTGGCTGAGCAGAGCTCTCCCTGTGGGAGCACACTGACCACCAGGGGGCAGTTCCTGAATTGAGCATTTGCCCCCTGGTGGTCAGTGTGTGTCATAGTGACCAGTCATTCCCAGTCGTTCTGCTGTTAGGGTCAATTTGCATATAACCCTTTTATTATATAGAATAGAGACCTGGGGCATGGGTGGGGGCCGACTGGTTTGCCCTGAAGGGTGTCCTAGATCAGGGTGGGGTTCCCGCTTGGGTGCCTGGCCAGCCTGTGTGAGGGGCTGGGGGCTGTTTGCAGGCTGGCCAAGCACCCCAGAGGGAACCCTCACCCCATAGGGTTGTGGCCAGCCTGGGTGAGGGGCTGAAGGCTGTTTGCAGGCTGGCCACACCCCCTTAAGTGTGGGGGGGGGGGGTCCTGCTGGGGTGCTTGGCCAGCCTGGATGAGGGGCTGATGGCCGTTTTCAGCCTGGCCATGCCCCCTGGCAACCCAAGTTCCCAGCCTCTCCTTTTTTTCGTTTTCTTTTTTTCCCCAGTGCCTCCTTGAGGGGAGGCCAAGGCGGGCTGGAAGCAGGTATCTGGGATTTATTTGTCTTCTATAATTGAAACTTTGTAGCCTTGAGCAGAGCCCAGGGCCGGCCAGGGCAGGCGGGAAGCTTGGCTTCCTCCATCGCCTGGGGCAACCCAAGCCTCCTGCCTGCTCCAGCTCCATGGCCAATGCCATCTTAGTTGGGTTAATTTGCATACTTGCTCCTGATTTGCTGGTGGGCATGGCTTGTGGGTATAGTGGAGTGGTGGAGTGATGGTTAGTTTGCATGTTTTTCTTTTATTAGTGTAGACTAGAGGCCCAATGCATGAAATTCATTCACTGGTGGGGGGTGTCCCTCAGCCTAGCCTGCACCCTCTCCAATCCAGGTCTTCTGGCTCCCAACTGCTCGCCTGCCTGCCTAATTATCGATGCCTAACCACTCCCCTGCCAGCCTGATTGACACCTAATTGCTCCCCTGCTGGCCCTGTTGCCCCCAACTGCCCTCCCCTGCTGGCCTAGTCACCCCCAACTACCCTCCCCTGCTAGCCTGGCTGCCCTCAACTGCCCACCCCCCGCTGGCCTGGCCACTCCCAACTGCCCTCCCCTGCAGGTCTGGTCCCCCCCAACTTCCCTCCCTCCCCTGTAGGCCTGGTTGCCCTCAAATGCCCTCCCCTGCTGGCCTGATCGTCCACAACTACCTTTCCTGTTGTGGCAGCCATCTTTGACCACATGGGGGCGGCCATCTTGTGCAAGAACATGAGGGTCAATTTGCATATTACCTCTTTATTATATAGGATGTCCTGAACAAGAAAATCTATGACAATAGAAAGTGGATTAGTAATTGCCTGGAGCTGGCAGGGCCAGAGGGAGTGTGGGTGATGGGGAGTGACTGCAAAGGGTACAGGGTTTCTTTTTGGGATGATGAAAATGTTCTAAAATGTATTGTAGTGATGGTTGCACAACTCTGTGAATATATTAAAAACCATTGAACAGTACATTTTAAATGGGTTAATCATATGTAAATAATTTATATCTTAATGCTCTTATTTTGTTAAAAATCTATACCTACCAAAATAACCCTTAAAAAATAAAGACCCGGAGGATTAAAAAAGAGTAAGTGGATGCTGCATGGACAAGCTCCCAGGAATTACAACTAAAATACAGAAAAACTTCCTGAATAATCAACAAAACTCGCAGGAGAGAACCCAGATACCCGAGGACCGAAAGTGGAGACCACGCAGAGACTGTTCATAAATAAATAAACAAATAAATAAATAATAAAAAAATAAAGGCCCCAGGAAAAGGCAAACCCAGAAAAAGAAAAAAGCCTTAGAGAACTAGTTGCTATCAGACTTGCCTTATAAGAAATAAAAGGAATTTGTAAGGCTGAATAGAAATTGTAACCCAAACACCAGTAAAAGTAATTGCATAGGAAAACATAAAGTACAATATAAGTATATTTTCTTTCCTTCTCACAACTGCTTTAAAAGACATCTTCATAAAACAATAAATATTAAATATTGTTAGGTTTAGAATACATAAAGATATACTGTCTATGATAATAATAGCACAAAGGGCGAAGAGGAAAGGGAGCTATATTGGAGCAGTTTCTGTATACTAGCAGAAATAAATTAGCATTAATGTGAAGCATATTGTTTTAAGATGTATATATATATTTTTTTAAATATATTTTATTGAACTTTTACAGAGAGGAAGGGAGAGAGATAGAGAGTTAGAAACATCGATGAGAGAGAAACATCAATCAGCTGCCTCCTGCACATCTCCTACTGGGGATGTGCCCGCAACCCAGGTACATGCCCTTGACCGGAATCGAACCTGGGACCTTTCAGTCCGCAGGCTGACGCTCTACCCACTAAGCCAAACCGGTTTCGGCTTTAAGATGTGTATTTTAATATCCAGAGCAACCACTAAGAAAATAATTCAACAAATAGAGTAAATAGAGAATTTACATGGCACACTAGACAATGTCTATTAAATGGAACAGTAAGCAGTAAAGAAGAAATAGAGGAGAAAATATACATGAGACATACATATAGAAAATAGTTGTAAGTACATTTATATTATAGCCAATAACCATATTAAATGTAAATGAAATACACTGTAAGCACCACAATAAAAAATAAAAGATTATCAGGCTAGATTAAAAAAAAAACAACAGAATCTAACTGCATGCTGTCTAAAACATATATACTTAATTTTTTATGTTGTATTTTAATTTTATATCTTTAAAACATGTTTTATTGATATTTTAGAGAGAGAGGAAAGGAGAAGGAGAGAGAAAGAAACATTGATGGGAGAGAAACATTGATCGGCTGCCTCCTGCGCACCCCCTACTAAAGATGGAGTCTGCAACCCGGGCATGTGCCCTGACCAGGAATTGAATCAGTGACCTCTTGGTGTATGGGAATCCAGGTCCCAGGTGCCAGAGGGAAGCCTGTGCCGGCAGCAGGGGGAAGGAAGGCCTACTCTTGCACAAATTTCATGCATCAGCCCTCTAGTATACTTTATAAAGTCTTCCCCCTGATGTTTCCAGTACCCACCTGGCAACATACATATTTATTAGAATATTATCAACTATATTTCCTATGGTGTACTCTACATCCTCATGACTGTTTTGTAATTACCAATCTGTACTTCTCGATCCCTTCATCTTTTTCACCCAGTCTCCCAACCCTCCCCTCTGGTGACCACCAGTCTGTTCTCTGTATCTATGAGTCTGTTTTTGTTTTGTTCATTTGTTTACTAGTATATTATTCCAGAAGTAGTGGAAATAAAGAATCAGAGTAGGGACCAGAGCAGACACACAGTATTATCAGCCATTGTGTTCAGGTAAGGAAGAAGGGAAGGTGACTAAAGGAGAAATTAATCTTTACCATGGAATCCAGAAAAAAAAAAGGTTATACCTACATCTCAGAAAACAAAGCATCCCACTCCATGTTACATTTATTATCTTCTACTCAATGCTAAAATTAGAAAATTGGGAATCATCCTTGACTCTTCCCTCGTCATCTTAACAAATCGTATTCATAATTACCAAATCCTATCTATTCTATCTTCTGACGTTCTCTTGAAGCAATCTAATTATCCTCAGCCTCTCGGCCATTACTTAATCCAACAAAATATCTCTCTTCTGGATTACTTCAATAACTTTCTCATTGGTCTCCACGACTCCACTTTTGCTGCCCTGCAATCTATCTGTTATGTGCTGAATTGTACCCCACTCTCAATTATGTATGTTGAATTCCTAACTCCCAGTAACTCAGAATGACTATAGTTGGAGATAAGGAAAAGAGATAATTAAGTTAATATAATGTTATTAGCATGGGCACTAATCCAATGTGACTGATATAAGAAGAGGAAATGATAAGAAGAGGAATTTTGAACACAGATACAGAGGGAAGATGATGTGAAGGCACAGAGAGAAGATAGCTATATGGAAATTGAGAGAGAACTCAGAAGAAACCATCCGTGCTGACACCTTGATCTTGTATTTCTAGCTTCCAGAACTGTGGGACAATTAATTTTTACTGTTTAAGCCAGCCAGTCAGTGATACTTCTTTATGGCAGTCCTGGCAAGCAAATATACCATCTTCCACACTGCCTCCACAGTAACTTTTATTATGTGTAAAATTAGTCATGTTAATTCTCTGTTTACATTCCTTACTGGGCTCTCACCAAGAACAACTAAAAAAATCTAGGCATTATTTAAAAATATACAGAGATGTAAAGATATTGGAAGCTGTTGGAGTAATCAGTATAGGATGGGCCAAGGTTTTAAAAAGGGTTGAAACACCAGAGGACAGTGACTATTTTTCTGGGGTCATTTGAAAATTATGGTTTTATAGTAAGAGAATGATAACCTGGGCTTTGGCTAGACAGAGGGCCACTGCTGGAGAAACAAAGCTTTGAGTATTTTTTAGGGGGTGATTTGAGGAGCCCATACCCCAGTGAAAAGGGAAGGGAAAGAAAATAAACCTGAAACATATTTTGTGTTTTCCTTCAGAAATTTGATTAATTTTGAAACTGTACATGTCACTTAGCATAATTTCCTCCAGGTTAATCTGTTTTTCTTATATATTTGGAATATTAAGCCCTTATCAGATACATGGTTTGCAAATATTTCATCCTATCTTGTAGGTTCCTTTTTCACTCTGTAGATAGCTTCCTTTGCTGTGCAGCAGTTTTTTTTTTTTGTTTGATGTAGTGTCATTTGTCTACTTTTGCTTTTATTTATTGTGCTTTTGGTCTCATAGCTAAAAAATCATTGCCAAGTATAATGTTAAGAAGCTTTACCCCTATGTTTTCTTCCAGTAGTTTTACATTTTGAGGCCTTATGCTTAAATTTTTAAATGATTTTTTAGTTGATTGTTGTTTGCTATGTAAGATAAGGCCTAATTTCATTCTTTTGCATATGGATATTTAGTTTTCCCAGCACTATTTATTAAAGAGAGTATCATTTTTCTGTTGTATATTATTTTTACCTTTGTTGAAGATAAATTGACTGTATATGTGTGGGTCTATTTCTGGGTTGTCTGTTCTGTTCTATTGATCTATATACCAGCCTTTATGCCAGTATCATACTGTGTGTGTGTGTGTGTAGTATTTTTAAAAAATATTTACTGCTGAAAATTATTACATGTGGCCCTCATTTTCCCCAATTGACCTCTTCTAGCCTGATGCCTCCCTCTGCCCCAGGCATTCACAACCCTATTGCCTGGAAAGCTATTTTTCCTTAAATTTTAAATGATAGCCTTGCTGGGTAGAATAGTCTTAGTTGTAGGTCCTTGCTTTTCATCATTTTGAATATTTTGAGTCAATCCCTCTGGCTTGAAATGTTTTTATTGAGAAATTATCTGACAATCTCATGGGAGCTTCCTTGTAGGTAAATAATTGTATTTCTCTTGCTACTTTTAAGATTCTCTCTTTGTCTTTAACTTTTGGCATTTTAATTAAGATGTGTGTTGGTGTGGGTCTCCTTGAGTTTATCTTGTTTGGGACTCTCTGTACTTCCTAAACTTGGATGTCTAATCCACTTACCAGATTAAGGAAGTTTCCAGTTATTATTTCTTCAAATATGTTCTCAATCCCTTGCTGTATCTCTCTCTTCTTTCTCTGGTACTCCTATGATGTGGATGTTGTCATGGTTGAAGTTGTCCAGAGGCTCATACTATCCTCATTTTTCAAAAAATTCTTTTTTCCTTTTGCTATTCTGATTGGGTATTTTCTGCTTCTTTATCTTCAAGATCTCTGATTTTATCCTCTGCTTCATTTACTCTGCTGTTCATTTCCTATAATGCAGTGGTTCTCAACCTTCTGGCCCTTTAAATACAGTTCCTCATGTTGTGACCCAACCATAAAATTATTTTCATTGCTACTTCATAACTGTGATGTTGCTACTGTTATGAATTGTAATGTAAATATCTGATATGCAGGATGGTCTTAGGCGACCCCTGTGAAAGGGTTGTTCGACCGCCAAAGGGGTCACGACCCACAGGTTGAGAACTGCTGCTATAATGTATTCTTCATTTCAGTTAATGTTTACATCATTTTGACTGGATCTTTATTATGTTTTCTGTCACCATTTCTATGTTTCTTATCTCTTTGTTGAAGTTCTCACTAAGTTCATCTACTCTTCCTCTAAGTTCATTGAGCATCCCTATAACCAGTGTTTTGAATTCTGCATCTAGTAGATTTCTTGTCTCCATTTTGTTTAGTTTTTTTTTTTTCTGAAATTTTGTCCTGTTCTTACATTTGGGACATGTCTCCTCATTTAGGCTACTCCCTGTGCTTTATAAAAATCTATGTATTAGGTAGAGCTGCTAAGTCTCCAAGGTTTGGTAGAGTGGCCCTATGTAGTAGGTGTCTTATAAGATCCAGTGGCACAGCCTCCCCAATCACCTGAGCTGGTCATTCCAGATGGGACCCCCATGTGGGCTGTGTTCACTCTCCTGTTGTAGTAGAGACTTGATTGCTGCTGGCACATCAATGGTAGGTATTTGCCCCAGGCCAATGGGCTGTGAGGACTGGTTGTGACCACTGTGTAGGATCATCTGTGCAGGGGCTAACCCTATGGAGCAGGATTACTTTCAATGGGGCTCTGGTGCTCACTAAATCTGCTCCTTGGGTGTGCCAATTGTGTATGCAGTTGGGTGATCTTTGATGTGGTCCAAAGGTGTCCACTGTGTGCACTGGCTCTGGGGCCTCCTGCAAAGTTCAGACCAAGGTCTGCTGCCACTTGTGCCCTGCCGAGGGCCACCCAGAATGGGCTACAAAGCAATCTGAAGATGACTGCTACTTGTGCTGGGCCTATAGGTGCCCAGGCAGAAGCTAAGCTGCAAACAAAATTGGTCTGCTTCTAGTTACAGGCCTGGAGCCATGTGATGAGTGGTCCAGGGCATGCCATGGCCAGATGCTGCTTGATTGAGAGGTTTTAGGAAAGGCTGAAGCATGAGCCAAAACAGGCCATTTGTATGGAAAAACCACTGGAAAAGGCTTAAATGGATTTACAGTTTTGGTGGCATGGCATCTCAGGGAATCACCAGGCTGGGGCAAACAGTGGTAGCCAGTTTGATGGAGACTCAGACATGGTGTCTGCCTGCCAGGCTCAGTACACTATCTTCCCAGAAGGTACTATTCAAAGTCTCCGTTTGAGTTGTGCAAGAAAGATTTCAGTCACAGATCTTGACATTTCTAGCATCAATAGGCAGGTAGAAAAACTCTGTGAATGACTCTGCATGCTTGCCTGTCCAGAGGCTGATAATAACTCAATTTTATTGCCTTTCTAGAGTTACAATATCCATCTACCACCACCACATATTCTTACAAGTTCTGGTTTCACTAAAAAATTCTCCCATATGAATGCATGATATCACCCTGAGGTTTGCGTTAGATTGAGTTCAGAGCTCATTCCCTCCCCCCTTTCCCCACCATCACAGGCATTATTCTGCTGCAAATTTAGAAGACATATTACTGCTGACTTAATTTACTTATTTTCATTTCCTTAAAATATCCACTTCAACATTGTGAAATTAATATTGTGAAAATATTAATTTGCTGCTATAGTAATTTCAAAGTACATTTGGAGGTAGCTGATAGGGATATCATCCAAGAAGACAATTTGTATAAAGCAAAGTTCTTTGGATTTTTTATTTAGAATGCATATTTTTACTTTATAACTGTAGCCAACTTGATTATGTAGGCTATTGAAAAGGCAAAATTGTGTATAATCTAAAACTTTGGAGAAAAGGTCATGGGTATCTGTTTTGGGAATATATTATCGATTTTTTTTTCTGGGAACAGCAGGTATTCCTAATTATGACTTTGCTTAGGCTAATACTGGAATTAACTTGCACACTGAGCATATATATGTCAACAACATGTTGGGTAAATGAGCAGGGAGCCCTAACCCAAGACTCTTAAGAAGCTGTTTGATATACAATTTATCTACAAAGTCTTGAGCCCTCTCTTTGTAACTGATCTGTCAGACTTCCCATGTAAAATGAGAGCTGTTTCTCACTTTGACAGGCTGCATACCAACTTCAAAGATGCCATAACTTAAAAAATTTTCAAAATCTCTTGGCAATTTACTTCTAAAATCTGCCCTCTTTTTTCTCAGTCATGATGGAATCTGGGCTTCTGTATCAACCCATACATTGCAGATTTTGGGGCAAGTTGGGAGGTTTGATAGGCAGGGAAGAATCCTTTGGATTAGCCATGAGAATGCATGGCTTCAGCATGGTCTTTATCCTGATTACTTCTAAATTCCTTTCCCTGGCCCACACCTTTCTCCCCAAATCTAATGGCATGTAGATCTGCCTATTTATCTTCCCCTTAATATCCATCAGGAACTTCACCCAAACTTCTCTTCCTCACTCCATTCCAAATCTACTTCTTGTATATATTTTTTTACATCAGTGGCTGGTACAACTATCCATCCAGTCCCCAAACTAAGAAGTTAGGAATCGTTCTTGCCTTCTCTTCTCCACAGTCCTTCCCCCACTTCTCCAGTTCTTGCTGAATTTACTCTTGGATGGTCGCTTCTGTTCACCTACCTCTCTGTACCCTCTTTTCTACTGATACAAAGTCTCTATCACCTCCTGTGTGGTCTATGCAGATATTATCCTAATTGACTTCCTTGAATGGAATCTTGCTCCCTGCTCCCATTCATCCTTCACAGAAGAAACACAGAAAAGTGTTATTCTGATACACAAATTTTAAGTCACTCCTTTGCTTAATGGCCACCATTGCCCTTAAGGCAAAGTTTTAAAACCTTGACTCTTTTGCAAAGGCCCAGTACAAATGTGACACGTGCCAACCTTTCTAGCTTTATGTCATGTCTTTTTTCCCTTTTGTCTCTCAACTTCAGCCATGCTCTATTCTCAACCTCAGGACATGCCAGGCTCTCTAGTCGCTGAGCCTTTATTAGGGCCCTCCCGCTGTATAGAGTACAGTTTTACTTTCCTCTTTATCTGGTTACATCCTCCTCATTATTCAGATCTGGATCAAAATGCCACCGACTCAGGACAATTCCTCTGACACTTCAGACTTTCCTGTTTTATGCTCTTCTAGCTCCTTGTTTTATGCTTTTCTAGCTCCCTGGACTTCTCCTTTGTAGCTCTCTTCAGATTATGAGAGCACAGGGGCATAGAACATGTATGCTTTTCTACTTTTTTTTCTATGGAATGCTTCATGAATTTGCATGTCATCCTTGTGCAGGGGTCATGCTAATCATCCAATATTGTTTCAATTTTAGTATATATGCTGCCAAAGCAAGCACAAGGCATGTATATTTTTGTTCCATGCTAAAGTCATTAGCACAGTGGTTGGAACAAAACAGGAGCTCAATAAATGTTTTCTGGGTGGCTGATTAAGCAGTAGCCTCCTAACTGTCCCCCTTTCCTCCAGGTTCTTCCCCTTTCAACCTATTCTTTCCACTACCACTAGACCAGTGATGGCGAACCTTTTGAGCTCGGCGTGTTAGCATTTTGAAAAACCCTAACTTAACTCTGGTGCTGTGTCACATATAGAAATTTTTTTATATTTGCAACCATAGTGAAACAAAGACTTATATTTTTGATATTTATTTTATATATTTAAATGCCATTTAACAAATAAAAATCAACCAAAAAAATGAGTTCACGTGTCACCTCTGACACGCGTGTCATAGGTTCACCATCACTGCACTAGAGTGATCACCTAATCCTAAAATCTGAGGCCTGGTTCCATTCAAGTCACCTTTGAATGAAGAAAATAAATTCTCTCCCTCACATACAGAATGAAGTCTAAATGCTTTTGTATATGACATCAAGATCTTCTGTGATCTGTTCCCTAAGCTACCTGAACAACTTGACTTGTGTCTTAGTTTCTGCTTAGAAGAGTAGTCTACATTCTAGTCAAATGGAATTGTGCACTGTTACCTGCCCATGCCTCATGCTCTCTAGCCTCCATATCTTTGCTTTTGGTGATCCATCAATCTAAAAAGCCCTTGCTGTGTTCCTGCCAAACTCCCATATTGCCTTGTCTTCTCTGAAGCTTTCGTAGTTCCCCCTCCAAGTTGGAAATGGCCACTGTTTCTCCTGACATACCCTACATTTTTACCTTCTTTTGACTGATCCCATTATGTACAAACATGGCTCATTTTCTCCTAGACTGCAAACTACAGGAAAGAAGGACCTGGCTATTTCTTTATGGCTGACAGGACTCAGGCAACACTAGAGGTGTGGGGTTTATTTGCAGGCCTACACTTGTTTCATAACATTGTACTCAAAGTGTGGTGCAAGGATGAACTGCTTATATATCATGCAGGGGCTTATTAGTAACTAGAGGCCCAGTGCACGGATTTCTGTACTGGTGGGGTCCCTCGGCCTGGCCTGAAGGGAATTGGGCTGAAACCGGCTCTCCAACATCCCCTGAGGGGTTCTGGTTTGCAAGGGGGCATAGTCCAGGCTGAGGGGACCCCACAAGTGCACAATCGGGGCAGGTGAGGGACCGTGGGAGGGATAATGGGAGGGATCGTGGAAGGGCTCCAGGGTGTGTTGGGCCCATCTTGCCCAGTCCCGATTGGCTGTAACCCAGCAGCAAGCTAACCTACTGGTTGTAGTGTCTGCCCCCTGGTGATCAGTGTGCATCATGGCGACTGGTCAAATGGTCCAATGAAAGGTTGGTCACTTAGTATATTAGGCTTTTATTATATAAGATAAACAACCTCAGGTCTATCAGACTTACCAAATCAGAATCTGCATTTTAATGAGATGCCCAGGTGATTTGCATGCACATTAAATTTAAAAGGTAGTGCACTGTCTGATTACGCCAGGGAGCATGCATCCTCTGAAAAAGACAAACACCACATTTTGTTATTCAGTGCTCTCAGACCTGGTACCAATTTACAGATCAACTGCGCAGTATGTGTTTCTCTATTTCTGTATTCTCAGCCTAATATCATCTGGCTTTTAGTTTGGGACTCTTCCATTTTCAACAGTATGGGAGAACAATGGCCCCAATCAGGGAGGGAAGCTAATTCTTTAAGCTTGACTTAATCATTGCAGTCTCTGGCCAAGCTGTGAGGCAGGCCTTGTGTCCTCTGTTAATCATCAGTGAAAGGAATGCCATGGAGTGATGTCAAGTGAGCTTTTGAGCTAACCACTCCTTGAAACATCTGGAGCTGGCAGAGGATCGTGACTATGAATACGGATGAGAACAATTGAACAATTTAAATTAATCATAGTTTATGTATTTTGTACAAAATGTATTTGTGTTTTGATCAAACAAGGCAAACAACTAAGCAATGCTTGAGCTTCCTAGGTTTTAGAAGAGAGGTCAATACTCAATTAAAAAGACATTCCTGAAATTTTCCCCCAGACTCTTTAAACACGAATAGCCTTCTCTTTTTCCTTAGGCCTTATTTCATTATCAACATAGCTCAAGTGTTAATATTTACTGCCCACCTTGTATGCAGATGCTGATGGGTCCTGTGGAGCATATTGTCTCACTTCTTTTCAGTGTGCTGCAGATAAATTTGGAATTGGAAAGGCTCTCAAGTTCAGGCAGAGCAGCTCAAAGTGAGAAGTGGCAAAACCAGCTTTTATTTATTTATTTAGTCAGTCTCAGGCATGTATTTGCTGATAAATTACTACTTCTAAAACTTCCTCACTATCATTTGAACTGCTTGGCTTCTATTCAGAACTACACCCAGACTCAGGCAGGTGAGGCTTCAGATTAGCTTCTATCTGACATGGGGGACAAAAAGTACATGAAAAACCAAACAAAACAGGGGTTGCTAGCAATTCCGCTATCACAGGCTCCTTACTGTGTGCATTTAATCAAACATGTATATTGTCAAATAAGGCTATTCCAGACAAGGAAACAACTGCGTGGAATCAGAAACTGGAAGATGACATACAGGCCACTGATGGAGGCTGTCTTTCTCATGAGAAAGTTGCTCCTATACAAAATTGTGAAATAGACGCATTGCACACTTTCTCTCCAACTATTTCTCCTTTTGCTGGGTATATTAATGGGTCAAGGAGAACAGGGGGGGGGAGAGAGAGAGAGAGAGAGAGAGAGAGAGAGAGAGAGAGAGAGAGAGAAGGATTTGGCTCACATGTTTATGGGGATGGCAAATTCAAAATCCAAATTCCAGCAGGTCATCTGGCTAGAAACTCAGGCAGATTTCCCTGTTTCAGACTTGAGACATATTTCCTTCTAGAGCACACCAAACAGTTCTACCATTATAACTTCATTTAGTATAAACCACCTTTTGGTCCAGGTTTCATCCAAGCAAACAAACTGCTAGACTGGGCTAAGGCCATTTGGCCTTTCTGGTTATTTAAGGTTGTTGATCTGGACCACAAGGGAATACAGTGGGATTCCCTGTAGAATTAGGAAACCACAAAGGGTGGACAGGGACATTTGTCTGATACTTCTGACATGCATAGTAGAAGTCTCTGAGGCAATGTCAAGAGAGCCAAACTCCCAGGTTGTCAAATCTCTCAGGCAGTGACTCCAGAGCTATTCTAAGGTCTTCCTTTGCCTTTTAAACCACAAAAGTTTGCCATTTCCTCTAAATTGAAAGAGTACTCACTGGTCTCTTCCCAGATGCCTGGCTCTCACTGCTCTAGGGAGCCCAAGAGAAGGTTTGATTGTGCCTGGCTGCCCCTTTCCTTGCTATGATCCTGAGAGGTAACCAAAGATCCTCCATTCATTGAACAGCTATTCTGTGGTAGGCAGAGGGCTTTAGAAAGGAATCAGACATGATTCCAGCTCTTGAGGTGCTCCCACCCAGGAAGTCAATGATCTCAGGCAACTGGGATTAAGAGGAGGCCCGCCTAACTCCCTGGGCACTGATACTTACTCCTCTATTTATCTACTTCTCCCAACCCTGGTGACCCTTACATCCTCTCCATTCTCTCTCCTCACCTTTGTTGGCCTTCTGGTTGCCCAGGCTTTTGCATTGCAGTTTTCTGGACAAACTTGCCCTCTCTGTGCTTCCAAAACAGGTCTGTCCTACTCTTCCATATGTTCAGAATTTGTTGCCAGTACATGGGTCATTGGATATCACTCTAATAAAGTGGAGGGACAACATGGTACAAGTAACTGATAGTCTATTTCAGTGATGGCGAACCTATGACGCGCGTGTCAGAGGTGACACGTGAACTCATTTTTTTGGTTGATTTTTCTTTGTTAAATGGCATTTAAATATATAAAATAAATATCAAAAATATGTCTTTGTTTTACTATGTTGCAAATATCAAAAAATTTCTATATGTGACACGGCACCAGAGTTAAGTTAGGGTTTTTCAAAATGCTGACACGCCGAGCTCAAAAGGTTCGCCATCACTGGTCTATTTAAATTCATTCATTCTACCAACAACTATGTACCTAGGATCTACTATGTATCAGGCCCTGTGCTAGATGCTGTGCATAGAGAGGTAAATATTACATGGTTGATGCCCACAATGAACTCATCATTTTGTTAAGAAGACAAGACAAATTGGCAAACACAGACAATTGTCCCACAACAAAGAAGCGCAATGATAGAGTTGTGTGCTGTGGAGTAACTCTTTTTGACCTTGGGGAATGGAGACTAGGGAGAGGAGAAGCTTGAGCTGCTTCCTGAAATATAAGTAATAGTTCATCAAGTAAACAAGGCAAAATAGACATTCCAAGGAAAGGGAACAACAGAAGCAAAAGCACAGTTGTGTAGTCATGCACAGCCTTTTGGGAGGATGGAGATGTGGCACAGTGCCTGCCAGGGATTGGACATGTACGTAGAAGTGAAGGCTCTGGCCTTCCAGGCAAAGAGCCTTGGACTTAATGTTAAGAGCAACAGAGAGCTATGCATGTTTTTGGATTTTTGTAATAGCTTTATTAAAATATAATTTATATACCATATAATTCACTTACTTTAAGTATACAATGTGCGGTGCTCAGTATATTCACAAAGTTGTGCAACCATAATGACTAACTAATTCTAGAACATTTTCATCACCCCCAAAAGAAACCTCATACTGATTAAGGGCCACTCCCCATATCTTCCCCCACTGGCAACCATTAATCTATTTTTTGCATCTATATATTTGCCTATTCTTGATATTTCATGCATATGACATTATGCAACATGTGATCTTTGGTGAGAAGCATCTTACACTTAACATAGTGTTTTCAAGGTTTGTGCATGTTGTAGCATGTATGAATACTCCATTTCTATTCATGGCCAAATAACATTCCATTGTATCGATGTACCATATTTAGTTATCTATTTATCAATTGACAGACAGATTATTTATATTTTGGGGCTCTTATGATTAATGTTATTGCAAACATTTATGTGCAAGTTTTTTATGAATATGTTTTCATTTGTTTTGTGTATATGCCTATGATATGGTAACTCTATGTTCAATGTTTGAGGAACTGCCACACTATTTTCCAAAGTGACTACATCATTTTACATTCCCATCAGCAGTGTAGGAGGCTTCCAATTTCTCTGAATCCTTACCATCCTGTATTATTTTTCTTTGTGATTATAGCTTAGCCAGTGTGACATAGTACTTTTGTTGTTATTTTGACTTGCATTTCCCTGATGAATAATGATGATGAGCATCTTTTTGTATATTACTAGCCATTTGTATATATATTCTTTGAGAATAATCTACCCATACCATTACCCAAATTTTATTGGGTTATTTGTCTTTTTATTATTGAATTACAGAACCAGCTCTGGATAGGACTAAGGTGAGCCAGACTGATGAGTAGAAGAACCGAAGGACCTTCACTACTGCAAATTTTTTTTTCTTCTTTTTTCACCTTTTAACTAAGAAACCAATTTTTTTTCTTCTTTTTCCATCACCTGATTTTACCCTTTTAATTACTACATTTTAATTTTTAATCAGTATTATTACTGCTACCATTTTACCATTTTTAAAGTGCCATTTTATTTTCTCTTTATTTTATTTTGGGATTAGTGTTCTCCATTCTATTTTCATCATTCCTTTAGCATCAATTTTCCCTACCTCAATTTTACCTCTATGCTAAAACCCTCTCCCTCACTTTTCCCCTTTTGTTGTACTATTTCTCTTACCCTATTCCTGCTTTAGATTTTCCCTATTCCTTCTGTTTACCTCCTGTCAAAATTTCACCCTACTTATATATCCTATTTCCAATCCACTGCTCTAAATCCTTATACACATATCCCTTATCTTTCTTCACTATCCAAAATTTTTTTTCTTCTTCTTTTATCTTTCTATTGTTTTGTTGCTGTTTGCTTGATTGTTGAGTATATTGTTTTTTTGTTGTTGTTGTTTGTTTGTTTGTTTTGTGTCTGTGTGTGTGTGTGTGTGTGTGTATGTGTGTGTTTAGGACTGGTTGTGAGGCTATTTGTCTTTTTCTTTTTCTTTTTTCTGCTGGTTTTTCCCCTCCCTCCACCCGCCACCCCCTTCCCCTGGTTACTTTTGTGCTTCTGTTTTCCCTTGCCTCTCTTGATATTATTGGTTGTTTCTAGTTTGCATTCATCTCCAGGGAACTGTTGCTGGAATTTGTTGGGATTAGTGGTGGTTCAATAGGAGTTTTCTCCTCATATAAATAGTCTCCTCCCCTCTTCTACTTTAGTCTCTCTTTTGGCTCTTTTTTTTTCTTTTTTCTTTTTTCCCCCCTCCTTTTTCCCAATTTCATTTTTGCACCCCTTTTTTCTCCCCTACTTTTCTTTTCTTTTCTTTTTTCTCTTTCATCTTTTTCTCTTCTTTCTTCCTTATCCCCTAATTCTCTTAATTCGGGTGGTCACCTTTATGTGGGGTTATTAATATCGTGAATATATTTGTGTTTAGTGCCTGGTACGTGGTGCCTTGCTGTGTTGTATTTTGTGCCTTTAAATCAACGCAGCAGATCCAAGCAACAGCAGCCTCCTGAGCACCACACCCTCTGTCTGAGGAACAGCAGCTGTACGTGAAGCCTCCCCCCACCAGCCAGAAGAGCCACCACAGCTGTAAACAGCACCCACAAGAGGAGCTGCTGCCAACTGAGGAGCAGCTGCTACCACAACCGCCTGAAGAGCAATCACAGCCCAAGGAGCCACTGCCACCCAGGGAGCAGCCATTAAACGACTCAACATCTAGATATGTCAGTGAGATCAAACATGGGTAGACAAAGAAACCCCGAAAGGAAAGAAAAGGAGGACTCGCCGGAAAAGCAGCTAAGTGATACAGAGGCATGCAACATGACAGAAAAAGAATTCAGAGTAAGGGTCCTAGAGTGCATAAACCGGATGGAGGAAAAAATCAATAACATATACAAGAAGCTAGAAGAAACAGATGAAAAAGTCAACAACTTAAGTAAGACCCAAAGAAGAAATGAAGAGCGATATAGCTGCAATGAAAAACTCCATTGAAAGTATCAACAGTAGACTAGGAGAAGTGGAGGACCGAATTAGTGAATTAGAAGACAAGGAAGCAAAACACACCCAAACTGTAGTGCAATTGGAGAAAAAAATTAAAAAAACAGGAGGAGAGCCTAGGGGAGCTTTGGGACAACATAAAACGAAACAACATATGAATAATAGGGGTGCCAGAACAACAGAAAGAGGAACAAGGATTAGAAAACCTATTTGAAGAAATATCAGAAAACTTCCCTGAGGTGGGGAAGAAAAAAGTCACACAAGCACAGAGAGTCCCAAACACGTTGAACCGAAAAAGACCCACACCAAGACACATCATAATTACCATGGCAAATGTTCAAGATAAAGAGAGAATCTTACAGGCTGCAAGAGAGAGACAGAAAGTTACATACAAGGGATCTCCCATTAGATTATCAAATGATTTCTCAATAGAAACACATCGGGCCAGAAAAGAATGGACGGAAATTTACAAAGTGATGCAAAGCAATGGACTAAATCCAAGAATACTCTATCCAGCAAGGCTATCATTCAAAATTGAAGTGGAAATAAGAAGCTTCACAGACAAAAGAAGGCTAAGGGAGTTTATCACCACCAAGCCAGCCATACAAGAAATGCTAAAGGGACTGGTTTTAAAAGAATAAATAGAAAGCTCAGAAAGAAAACAGCCACACAAAAAAAGAAATGGCTACAAACAAGTACCTTTCAATAGTAACTTTAAACATAAACGGACTAAATGCTCCAACCAAAAGACATCGAGTGGCTGAATGGATAAAAAAAACATGACCCATACATCTGCTGTCTACAAGAGACCCACCTCATTAGAAGGGACTCACACAGACTGAAAGTGAAAGGATGGAAAAATATCTTTCAGGCAAATGGAAAGGAAAAGAAAGCTGGGGTAGCAATACTTATATAGGACAAAATAGACCTCAAAGTGAAGGCCATAACAAGAGATAAGGAAGGCCACTTCATAATACTAAAGGGATCAATACAACAAGAAGATATAACCCTGGTAAACATATATGCACCCAATGCAGGAGCACCCAAATTCATAAAAAAAACTCCTGGAAGATATCAAAGGAGAGATAAACAACAATACAATCATAGTAGGGGACTTTAATACACCACTGACATCACTGGATAAATCCTCCAAACAAACAACCAGCAAAAAAACAGCAATCCTAAATGACTCACTAGATCAGATGGACTTAATTGACATCTTCAGAACACTTCATCCCAATGCTACGGAATATACATTCTACTCAAAGGCTCATGGGACAGATTCAAAAATAGATCACATATTGGGTCACAAACAAAGTCTCCCCAAATTCAAGAAGATTGAAATCATACCAAACATCTTCTCAGACCACGATGGGATAATATTAGAATTAAACTACAATAAAAACAAGCCAAAATACTCAAAAAATTGGAAGCTGAATATCATGTTATTAAATATTGAATGGGTTACCAACGAGATCAAAGAAGAAATTAAAAATATCCTGGAAACTAATGACAATGAAAACACAACAATCCAAAACCTATGGGACACAATGAAAGCAGTCCTGAGAGGGAAGTTTATAGCTCTACAGGCCTATCTCAAAAAACAAGAAAAAATGGCAGTAAATCATCTAACTCTACAACTCAAAGAATTAGAAAGAGAGCAACAAGAAAACCCCAGAGTGAGCAGAAGGAAGGAGATAATAAAGATAAGAGCAGAAATAAATGACATAGAGACCAAAAAAACAATACAGAAAATCAATGAAACCAAGAGCTGGTTCTTTGAAAGGATAAACAGGATTGACAAACCTCTAGCCAGACTCACCAAGAAGCAAAGAGAGAGGACCCAAATAAACAAAATCAGAAATGAAAGAGGAGAAGTAACAACAGACCCCACGGAAATACAAAGGATTGTTAGAAAATACTATGGACAGCTCTACTCCAACAAACTAGACAACCTGGAGGAAATGGAAAAATTCCTAGAAAAATACAACATTCCAAAATTCAATCAGGAAGAATCTAAAAATCTCAGCAGGCCAATAACTATGGAAGAAATTGAAGCAGTCATCAAAAAGCTTCCAGCAAACAAAAGCCCAGGACCAGACAGCTTCACAGGGGAGTTTTACCAAACATTCAAGGAAGAACTAAAACCTATCTTCCTCAGACTACTACAAATAATTCAAGAGGAAGGAACACTTCCAAGCTCATTCTATGAAGCCAGCATCACCCTAATACCAAAACCAGGTAAAGACAACACAATGAAAGAGAATTACAGGCCAATATCCCTCATGAACATAGATGCCAAAATCCTCAACAAAATCTTAGCAAATCGGATCCAGCAGTACATCGGAAAGATCATACACCATGACCAAGTAGGATTTATCCCAGGGATGCAAGGATGGTACACTATCCGCAAATCAATAAACGTGATTCATCACATAAACAAATTGAAAGAAAAAAACCACATAGTCATATCAATTGATGCAGAAAAAGCATTTGACAAAATTCAACATCCATTTTTGATAAAAACTCTCAGCAAGGCGGGAGTAGAAGGATCATACCTCAACATAATAAAAGCCATATATGACAGGCCCACAGCCAACATCATACTCAATGGACAAAAACTAACACCATTTGCCCTAAGAACAGGAACAAGACGGGGATGCCCACTCTCACCACTCCTGTTCAACATAGTACTGGAAGTATTAGCCATTGCAATTAGGCAAGAAGAAGAAATAAAAGGCATCCAAATTGGAAAAGAGGAAGTAAAACTATCCTTATTTGCAGACGACATGATATTATACATACAAAACCCTAGAGACTCCATCAAAAAGCTACTAGACTTAATACATGAATTTGGCAATGTAGCAGGATACAAAATTAACCCTAAGAAATCTGAGGCATTTCTATACACCAATAGTGAACTTTCAGAAAGAGAGATTATAAAAACAATCCCATTTACCATCGCACCAAAAAAATTAAGCTACCTAGGAATAAACTTAACTAAAGAGGTAAAAGACCTCTACTCAGAAAACTACAGGACATTGAAAAAAGAGATAGAGGAAGACATAAACAGATGGAAGAACATACCGTGTTCATGGATTGGTAGAATCAACATCACTAAAATGTCCATACTGCCCAAAGCAATCTATAAATTCAACACACTTCCCATTAAAATACCAATGGCATACTTCAAAGATCTAGAACGAACTCTCCAAAAATTCATCTGGAATAAAAAAACGACCCCGAATAGCTGCAGCGATCCTGAGAAAGAACAAAGTAGGTGGGATCTCAATACCAGATATCAAGCTGTATTACAAAGCCACTGTTCTCAAAACAGCTTGGTACTGGCACAAGAACAGGCATATAGATCAATGGAATAGAATAGAGAGCCCAGAAATCGGCCCGAACCAATATGCTCAATTAATATTTGACAAAGGAGGCAACAACATACAATGGAGCCAAGATAGTCTCTTCAATAAATGGTGTTGGGAAAATTGGACAGATATATGCAAGAAAATGAAACTAGATCACCCACTTACACCATACACAAAAATAAACTCAAAATGGATAAAGGACTTAAATGTACGACAGGAAACCATAAAAATTCTAGAAGAATCCAAAGGCAACAAAATCTCAGACATATGCGAAGCAATTTCTTCACTGATACAGCTCCTAGGGCACTTGAAACTAAAGAAAAAATGAACAAATGGGACTACATCAAAATAAAAAGCTTCTGCACAGCAAAAGAAACCATCAACAAAACAACGAGAAAACCCACTGCGTGGGAAAACATATTTGCCAATGTCATATCTGATAAGGGCCTAATCTCCAAAATTTATAGGGAACTCATACAACTCAACAAAAGGAAGATAAACAATCCAATCCAAAAATGGGCAAAGGACCTAAATAGACACCTTTCAAAAGAGGACATTCAGAAAGCCAAGAGACATATGAAAACATGCTCAAAGTCACTAATCATCCGAGAGATGCAAATCAAAACAACAATGAGGTACCATCTCACACCTGTCAGACTGGCTATCATCAACAAATCAACAAACGACAAGTGCTGGAGAGGATGTGGAGGAGAAGGAACACTTGTGCACTGCTGGTGGGAATGCAGACTGGTGCAGCCACTATGGAAGACAGTATGGAGCTTCCTTAAAAAACTGAAAATGGAATTCCCATTTGACCCTGTGATCCCACTCCTAGGAATATATCCCAAGAAACCAGAAACACCAGTCAGAAAGGATATATGCACCCCTATGTTCATAGCAGCACAATTCACCATAGCTAAGATCTGGAAACAGCCTAAGTGCCCATCTGTAGATGAATGGATTAGAAAACTGTGGTACATCTACACGATGGAATACTATGCTGCTCTAAAAAGGAAGGAACTCTTACCATTTGCAACGTCATGGATGGAACTGGAGAGCATTATGCTAAGTGAAATAAGCCAGTCAATGAAGGAAAAATACCACATGATCTCACTCATTCATGGATAATAGAGACCATTATAAACTTTTGAACAATAATAGATACAGAGGCAGAGCTGCCTCAAACACAGTGTCAAACTGCAGCGGGAAGGCCGGGGAGGGTTGTGGGGCAGGAGGTAGGGGGGTAAGAGATCAACTAAAGGACTTGTATGCATGCATATAAGCATAACCAATGGACATAAGACACTGGGGGATAGGGGAGGCTAGGGGACTGTCTAGGGCGGGGCGATAAAATGGACACATATGTAATACCCTTTGTAATACTTTAAGCAATAAATTTAAAAAAAAAGAATTTTCAATTCAAAAAAAAAATAAAGAGAAAATGAACAAATGGGACTACATCAAAATAAAAAGCTTCTGCACAGCAAAATAAACCATCAACAAAACAACGAGAAAACCCACTGCGTGGGAAAACATATTTGCCAATGTCATATCTGATAAGGGCCTAATCTCCAAAATTTATAGGGAACTCATACAACTTAACAAAAGGAAGATAAACAATCCAATCAAAAAATGGGCAAAGGACCTAAATAGACACATTTCAAAAGAAGACATTCAGAAAGCCAAGAGACATATGAAAACATACTCAAAGTCACTAATCATCCGAGAGATGCAAATCAAAACAACAATGAGGTACCATCTCACACCTGTCAGACTGGCTATCATCAACAAATCAACAAACGACAAGTGCTGGAGAGGATGTGGAGGAGAAGGAACACTTGTGCACTGCTGGTGGGAATGCAGACTGGTGCAGCCACTATCGAAGACAGTGTGGAATTTCCTCAAAAAACTAAAAATGGAACTCCCATTTGACCCTGTGATCCCACTTCTAGGAATATATCCCAAGAAACCAGAAACACCAATCAGAAAGGATATATGCACCCCTATGTTCATAGCAGCACAATTCACCATAGCTAAGATCTGGAAACAGCCTAAGTGCCCATCAGTAGATGAATGGATTAGAAAACTGTGGTACATCTACACAATGGAATACTATGCTGCTGTAAAAAAGAAGGAACTCTTACCATTTGCAACGGCATGGATGGAGCTGGAGAGCATTATGCTAAGTGAAATAAGCCAGTCAATGAAGGAAAAATACCACATGATCTCATTCATTCATGGATAATAGAGACCATTATAAACTTTTGAACAATAATAGATACAGAGGCAGAGCTGCCTCAAACACAGTGTCAAACTGCAGCGGGAAGGCCGGGGAGGGTTGGGGGGCAGGAGGGATGGGCGTAAGAGATCAACCGAAGGACTTGTATACATGCATATAAGCATAACCAATGGACATAAGACACTGGGGGGTAGGGGCGGCCAGGGGATTGTTAAGGGCGGGGGGAAATAAAGGACACATATGTAATACCCTTTGTAATACTTTTAGCAATAAAAAATAAAATATTATTGAATTATAATAGTCATTTAGTCTGGATACAAGCCCTTATTAAATATATAATATACAAAAAATATCTCCCACTCTATATGTTGTTTTTTCAGTTTCCTGATGGCATCCTTTTAAGTGTAAAAATTTTTATTTGGATGAAGACCAATTTATTGATTTTTAGTTTTATGGATAAAGCTTTGGGTATTGTATCTAAGAACTCGACACAACCTGATGTCACAAAGATTTTCTCCTGTTTTCTTCTAAAACTTTTACAGTTTGGGCTCATACATTTAGGTCTGTAATTATGTTGAGTTAATTTTTGTATATCATTTATATGAGACTCTAAATTGCTCTTTTTGCATGTGGATATCCAATTGTTCTAGTCCATTTGTCAAAAAGACTATCTTGTGTTGCCATATTTGTCAAAAATTAATTAATCAAATATGGACTCTCAATTCTGTCCCACGATATTTTTGCTTATCCTTAGGCTAACACTAAACTGATTTGATTATTGTTGCATTATACTAAGTTTTGAAACCAGCGAGTTCTTTCTTTTTAAACTTGTTTTGGCTATTTTAGGTTTTCTGTGTTTCTATGCAAATTTTGGGATCAAGTTGTCAATTTCTACACAAAATCTTGTGATTTTAATAGAGCTTACATTGAGACTACATATCAAGTTTGGGAGACTTGCCATCTTGAAAATATTGAGAATTCAACCCATGAACATGGATTCTATCTCTGTTTATTAAGATCTTTATATTCTCTCAACAATGATATATAGATTTCAGTGCACAGAAATGTTTCACATCTTTGGTTAGATTTATTCCTGAGTATTTAATATTTTTGTTGCTATTTGGTATTTTTTAAAACATTCACTTTCTTATTGTTTGTTACTAGTATATAGAAATAAAATCGAATTTTGTATATTTACCTTGTATAATTGACTTTTGTAAACTTTATTAATTCTTTTATACTTTTATGGATTCTTTGGGGATTTTCATATATAAGATCATGTTATCTGCAAATAAAGACAGTTTAATTCATTTTCAATCAGGATGTCTTTAATTTTATTTGTTTGTTTGTTTGTTTGTTTGTTTGTTTATTTAATTTCTCACTACACTGGCTACAACATCCAATTCAATGTTGAATAGAAATGATGAAACAAGAGACTCTTGCCTCTTTCCTCAGCGAAAAGAAAAAACATTCAGCATTTCACCATTCAGTATGATGTTAAGCTGTGGGTTTATTTTGTTTTATTTTTGTAGCTACCCCTTATCAATTTTAGGATGTCTTCCATTCCTAGATTGTTGAGAACTTTTATCATGAATGGGTGCTGGATTTTGGAAAATGTTTTTTTCCCCTTTGATTAATGTAATTAATATGATAAATTATATTCATTAATTTCTTTCTTTCTTTAATCTTTAATTTCTTTATTGATTAAGGTATTACATATGTGACCTCATTCTCCTCATAAACCATTAATTTTCAAATGTTAAATCTACCTAACATCACTGGAATGAATCTCACTTGGCTGTGGCTATAATTCATTTTATATATTGCTGAATTTGGGTTGCTAATATTTTCTTAAAGGTTGTGCCAGAGTTTATGACCATAGGCAATACTGGTCTGTATTTTTGTTTCCTTATAATATGTTCATCTCACTTGGAATCAGGGTAATATATTATCCTCATAGATTGAGTTGGTAAGTGTTCCCTCTGCTATTTCTTGGAATAGATTATAAAGAATTGGTATTATCTAAATATTTGACAGAATTCAGAAGTAAAGCTATCTGAGCCTGGGTTTTTCTTTGTGGTAGGATATTCAATTACTATATTAATTTATTTGCTTGGCATATGTTTAGTCAGATTTTCTATTTCTTCTTTGGTCACTTTTGGTAATGTATATTTTTTAGAAACTTTTCCATTTCACCTATGTTGTTAAATATTTGTTATAAAGTTTTCCAGAGTAGTCTCATATAATCTTTTAAATTTCTATACTGTTAATAGTGACATCTCTATTTCAATTGTGATTTTGGTAATTTTTGTTTCTTTCTTTTAGACTTGGTCAGTCTAGCTTGTGACTTTTCAATTCTGCTGATCTTTTTAAAGGAATCAGCTTTTGGGTTAATTGATGTTCTATATCACTGTCCCCTATTTCATTAATTTCTACTCTAATTTTAATCATTTCCTTTTTCAGCTTATTTGACTTTAGTTTACTCTTCTGTTTTTGATTTGTAAGGTGGAAGCTTAGAGATATTTCTTCTTCTCTGATATAGGCATTGAAAACTAAATTTCCTTCTAAGCTCTGCTTTAGCTGCATCCCATAAAATTTGATATTATAGCCCTAACCGGTTTGGCTCAGTGGATAGAGCATTGGCCTGCGGACTCAAGGGTCCCAGGTTCGAGTCTGGTCAAGGGCATGTACCTTGGTTGTGAGCACATCCACAGTGGGGGGTGTTCAGGAGGCAGCTGGTCGATGTTTCTCTCTCATTGATGTTTCTAACTCTCTTTCCCTCTTCCTCTCTGTAAAAAAAAAAAAATCAATAAAATATATTTAAAATTTTTTTGATATTATATTTTCATTAAAAATGCTCATTTTCATCACTTCTTTCATGCTTCATTCTTTGACCTCTGAGTATTTAGAAGTGTGTTGTTTAATTTTCTAGTATTTGGAGCTTTGCCAGATTTCTCTCTGCTGTTATTCCATTTTATTATTGAACATATTTTGTATAATTGCCATCCTTTCAAATTTACTAAAGCCTATGTTTTTGCCTAGAATATGGTTTATGCTGGATAATTTTTTTATACACTTGAAAAATTTTGTCCTTCAGTTGTTGGGTAGAAGGTTTTATATATGTCAGTTAGGCTGAATTACTTGATAGTGTTATTCAAGTCTTCTTTAACCTTGCTGATTTTCTGCCTAGTTGTTCTACCAATTACTAAGATTAGGGAAATGAAATCTACAACTATTGCTTGTGGATTATTGATTTCTCTTTTCAGTTATGTCAGTTTTTGCTTCATGTATTTTGATGTCTTGTTATAAGCAGTGTATGCATTTATAATTATAATTTCCTGACTTAATTTATTCTTTTGTCATATAAAAACTCATTAATCAGTAGTAATATTTTCTGTTTTAAAGTCTATTTTTTATGATATTAATGTAGTCACTTCAGCTCTATTAAGATTGCTGTTTGTATAGCAGATCTTTTCTCATCATTTTTCTTTAAAATTATTTGTGCATTTGAAATTAAGGGGTCTTTATATTTTTTTACATATTTTATTGATTTTTTACAGAGAGGAAGAGAGAGGGATAGAGAGTTAGAAACATCGATGAGAGAGAAGCATTGATCAGCTGCCTCCTGCACACCTCCCACTGGGAATGTGCCCGCAACTAAGGTACATGCCCTTGACTGGAGTCGAACCTGGGACCTTTCAGTCTGCTGGCTGACGCTCTATCCACTGAGCCAAACCAGTTACGGCAAGGTGTCTTTATAGAAAACACACAGTTGGGTCTTGCTCTTGTATTTGGCCTGACAATATCTGTCTTTTGAGTGGGATGTTTAGCTCTTTTAAATTTAATGTAATTAGTGATATAGTTGGATTTTAACATTTTGTTATTTGTGTTTTATGTCTCCTGTCTTTACCTCTCTGTTTTCCCTATTTGCACTCTGTCATGTTAAATAAAAAATATTTAATATACCATTAAAATTCCTCCAGTTTTTTTAACCATATATTTTTAGTGAGTATATTTATGGCTTCTCTCAGTATTATAATTATAATATTTTTATTTATCACAGTTAACTTCAGATTAATATTAATCTAATTCCAGCTAAATATAGATATTTTGCTCCAAGATAGCTTCATTTCTTCTCTCCTGTTTTTATGGTTTTATTGTCATAAGTATTAGACTCCTAAATATGTTATAAACCTAGCATAGTCTTTTAGTTGTTAATATTATTTGTAAAATGCTTTACAAAATCTTGTCTTTTAAATAAGTTAAGAGAAGATATAAAAAGATGTCTAAAGGTATTTTATATTTAACCTGCCATTTCTGGTACTCATTATTTCTCCCTCTGGATTTAAGTCACTGAAGTCATCTCCTCTCAGCCTAAAGAACATCCTTTACTATTTCATATAAGGCAAGTCTGATTGCAACAGATATGCTCAGCTTTTTTTTATGTTGGAATGTTTTTATTGTACTTTAATTTTTGAGGGACAGTTTTGCTGTTTTGGAATTCTTGATTGACAGTTGTTTTTCTCTTTGAGCACTTTAAATATGGCTTTTGGTCTCAGTTGTTTAAGATGAAAAGTCAGCCATTAAATGTACTGATTGTTTCTATATGTGACCAATCATTTTTCTTTTGCTGCCTTTAAGATATTAGCTTTGTCTTTCACCAATGTGACTATGATGTGTCTAGATGTGAGTCTCTGAGTTTACCGTACTTGTAATTCATTACGCTTCTTGGATGTGTAGTATAATTATTATTTTTTTAATTTTGAGAAGTTTTCAGCCATTATTTGCTTAAATACTTTCTCTATATTTTTTCTTATACTTCAAGTTTTCTAACCTTCTATTATTTTTTTAAAATATTTTTTCTCTTTGTCCTTTGGAGCATATAATTTCTGTTGTTATAGTTTCTAATTGACTGTTTCTTCTGCCATCTCAAATTTTCAGAATTTCCTTGAAAATCCAGCATTTTCATTTAGTGTTTATTTTATTTTAGAATTTATTCTGCTATTGAGAATTGGGAATGCATATTTGTTGATTCATTATTGTCATACTTCCTTAAATCTTTAAATATACTTTACTTGAGTTCTTTGAACATATTTGTAATAGAGGTTTTAACATTTTTTCTGATAAATTCAACATTTGAGGACACTAAAAAAATTCTGTTCAGTGCTTTTTCCCCTATGAGTCTAGTCCAAGTGATGGCGAAACTTTTGAGCTCGACGTGTCAGCATTTTGAAAAACCCTAACTTAACTCTGGTGCCGTGTCACATATAGAAATTTTTTGATATTTTAACAAAGAAAAATCAACCAAAAAAATGAGTTCACGTGTCACCTCTGACATGCGTGTCATAGGTTCGCCATCATTGGCTCTAGTCTGACTTTCTTTGTCTCAAAATTTTTTCTTGTTAACTGGAAATCTTAATTAACATATTATTTTAACTCTAAATTCTGATGTTTTATAATAATCAGATTATTATAATATTTTATAATAATATGAACAGAATTATAGTTACTGGATTTTGTTTGATTGTTTCTTTATTTAGTAATTTGCCTGGGCTTAATTTATGAAATCTGTGTCCTCCACCTGTTTGTGATTGCTAATGCCTCTTCAGTTTTTCAAACTTCATTGTTTTTGCTGTTAAACCGGGCTTCCTTAGGGTCTCCCCTGTATCTGCATAGTTTAATGGTCAGTCAATATTTGGACAGATATTGTACTCTACCGCAGCTAATGAATCTGTGTGGATAAGGGAACACAGTAAATCTTTAGGCTGCTTTCAAGTATGCCTCTATTTTTTTCTTTTGGTTGGGCCTTTTCATATCTTCTCTACACATGTGTGCAGCTTCATCTTCAGCCAGAAGTGTGTGGCTGGCATGGACCTACTCAAGTCATATGCACATGTATGCCACTGCAGCCAGGAATAGGCTTGTCCCAAATATACAACATCTGACTAGTAGAGATGTTGGCCTTCCCTATATACTGGCTGCTTGTGTTCTCTATAACTGTTACTTGTACCAACAAAATTGTTAAGCATAAACATTGTCCACCACCCTTTATAAAAAAATATTTTTATTGATTTCAGAGAGGAAGGAAGGGGGAGAGAGTGATAGAAACATCAATGAAGAGAGAAAATCATTCATCAGCTGCCTCCTGCACACCCCACACTGGGATTGAGCCCGCAACCCGGACATGTGCCCTGACCAGGAATCGAACTGTGACCTCCTGGTTCATTGGTTGATGCTCAACCACCTAACCACACCGGCTGGGCTGTCCACCACCCCTTTGACCTCAGCTAAGAAGCTGCTAATTCTCATGATCTACTCTATCTTGCAGAACCTCAATTCTGACCGAGCTAGATGAGAAATGGGACAGCTCCAGGCCAGAATGACATAGATTTCCATTGTTCTAACCTGAAGTTCAACATTTTCTCAACTATTAACACTTCTCATATTGTTGTGTGCCTTTTGTTGATCTCCAGAGTCCTAAACTTATCTTTTGTGTGCGTGTGAATTTTGTCTACCTGTATAGTGGCTTTTGAGGGAGAAGATTGGAACATCTCTTCATTTGCCCATAATAATGTAGAAGAGTTAAAACAGGAAAGTGACATGCAATGTTTAGAAGGGGAGAAAAATCAACCTAGCCAATATATGGTGGAAGACCTTAGTAGGACAAATTTGAAAGCAGAGACCAGTCAAAAGACTATTGAAGTACCACAGGTAAAAAATGATTGGGGATGTAAAAGGATTATCACCAGTGAAGATGAATAAAGTAGATTAATTGGGCATCTATATCAAATTTGAAATCACAGGCCATTTAAGTAGGCCAGTTTAGAGGTACGGTGCCAGTTGGGTACTAGAAATATCAGGGGAAATACTTTGTAATGTATGTGATTGTCTAACCATTATGCTGTACACTTGAACCAATACAAAATAATATTGAGTGTAACCTGTAATTTAAAAAATAAAAAGATCATATGTAGTATAGGACATTGTAAATAGAACTGAAAAGTAAGTAATATTTTAAAGAGATATTGCTTTGAAAGAGTTGCAAAGACTTTATGCTTGATGGGAAAATTAGAGTGTGTCAAAAGTGAAAGAATGAGAGAGTCTGGGTCTAGATAACTAGGAGTATGAAAGCACCGGGCACAGAAATAAAGAACAAAAGATGGGGACAGGCTGTGGTGGGAAAAGAAAAAGAAGACAATCTTGAAAAAAAAATAGTTTTGAAAAGCTATGATGATATCCAATTGGAAAGGCAGAATAGGTAGCTGGGGATTTAGATCTGCAGCTCAGAATCAAAGAAAGCCTGCAAATGCAACATGAAAAAAGACTTTTTATATTAATATCCGGGTACAGATGTGTCTAGAAATCTGAAGACATCTTAAGGTGTTATTGTTTTTCAACACAGCGTTTGATCTTCCATAGTCTCTTATACTTATCTACAACCCTAAGAAGGGTTTTTGTTGTTGTTTGATATTTTTGTTTTATTTTGGGAAAGTTGGGCAGAGAGTAGACATATAAGACCAGGTGAAAAACAGAAGAAATTGAGATCAGGAGAGCGGAGAAAAGCACATAAGGCATACCAGAAGCTTACTCTATCACTAGCCTCCTGAAAATGTGATGGGGGTGCAGGGTCAGAATGAATGTGTTTTCCACATTCCCTCCTCTCTAATTTTCAATGAAAGTTTCACTTGTCTTCATGAATATCTGTATCTGTGCCTTATTTGCGTTGATCTTGTCTTTTTATTTCTCTGTCTTTGTCTATCTTAGTTTCTCTACCAACTTTTCCTCAGGAGTTGTTTTTATTTTTCATCAGCTCAATATTTCATATTTGGACTGGCCCATGATTCTGCAAAAGGCTGGCAGAGTCCTCTGAGAATACAAGGGTCAATTGCCCCAATATATCTCTGAACTACCACTAGATGGCAGAGTCTGGGAACTTTGCTAATCAGGCCTAGACATTGATGCATGCCTGAATGCTGACTGGTAGGGAGTATTACTTGGTTATTCTTCTTTTACTCTGTTGCAACCAGTTGCTAACAAAAGCCACTAGACCTAGCAGAATCCTTTTGCCCATTATGGAAGAAAATTCATGTTTGTAAAATACTCAGGGCTGGAAAAGCCTATTCTCTAAGCTGGTGTTTCCCCTACATTAATTCTCACACACATTCCTTATTATTATAAATCTTCCCCTAGATTCCCTTTTATTCCCTCATTAGCTGTTTGTTTATTTGCTCATTTGTTTGTTTGTTTTTAAGTCTTATTCCCTCTCCAGCCTGCTTAGCAAGTTGGGCTGATCCTTTTTTCTCACTTTGAGCATGGACTTGCAGAATGAAGTGCAATCAAAGCCTGAAAGGCTCTTCAACTTTGTTGGTCTAACCCAGCCGTGGGCAAACTATGGCCCACGGGCCGCCCACGGGCCGGATCTGGCCCATTTGAAATGAATAAAACTAAAAAAAAAAAAAAAGACCATACCCTTTTATGTAATGATGTTTACTTTGAATTTATATTAGTTCACACAAACACTCCATCCATGCTTTTGTT
The DNA here is from genome assembly GCF_964212035.1 of Myotis nattereri. Taxonomy (NCBI): domain Eukaryota; kingdom Metazoa; phylum Chordata; class Mammalia; order Chiroptera; family Vespertilionidae; genus Myotis; species Myotis nattereri. The sequence goes on from NC_138078.1 coordinate 121,132,857, forward strand.
CCGGCCTTCTGGTCCAGTTTAAGAACCCATTGTGGCCCTGGAGTCAAAAAGTTTGCCCACCCCTGGAACCCCATCATTTTCAGATGGTGTAACTGAGGCACATAAAGAAGAAGAAACTTATTCAACATCATATGTAGAATTCAAGGCAGAATTCTATGGTTCAGAGTCTCATGACATACTCACAATAATCAATAATACAGCCAGGAGATCAGTTAGGCCCACTAATTGTATTAGTACAACTAGATGTCTAAAGAAGGGGAAGGAGGCAAGAAATGTAAGACATGATACCTGTCCCCCAGGCACCTAGAATCTAGTTAGGAATACAGACTAATACACAATTAAAAAGAGGTAATGCCTTTTGTGACAAGACAGTGTAAGAAATATGTTAGAGTGGGTGAGTGGCTCAGGGATTCAGAGGAGAAAGAGCTGTAAAAGGAAACGGGGATGTGGGTGGAAGTGCAGGGGTGGAGAATTACATGAAGCTTGCAGATGGAAAATTCAATAATTATTATTTAGGGGTCAATTCCTAGGCTGACTTAAGCAGAAAGTGATGGTCAAAGAGACGTAAAACATAAAGTTAGAGTAGTGGGCTGGGACCAGGCTGTTCAGGCTCTTAAATGTTAGGTTAATTTCCTACTAATACTGAGGAAGAAATTGTAAGTATTTTTAATTTTCATATTTTCCATGTTCATAGGTAACTTTCCTCTAAGTTTAGTTCCCCAACAAGTGGCCTCTTCACTTTGCCCTACTTTCCTGCATTAGTCTCAGCCCCTCAGAGATGAAGTTGAACCCAAAAGATAGGTTGGTGCATGTTTCTTCTACATCTGTTTCTTAATGACATAACCAAGAATAACCTGGACATTCTCCAGCTTTAAATCCCATTTACTCATTTCCATCCCCCACCCCCTCAAAGGAGTCTGAACACCAGTCCTCTGAATCTCGCAGCTCCCTTTGCCTCAAGGGGGCTTCTGGGGAGTTGGAGAGTTCTTGACAGCTGAGCAACACCTATATGAGGTGAACATGGTTTCATACAAACTATGAAAAGGCCTCCAGACAGAAAGGCTCTTTTTTATTACTTTTAAAAAATTTTTTCCATCACCATTTATCCCCCCTAAACTCTCTTCAAAAGCAGCCTGAACATGAAAGCAACTCAGGAGCCATTTCAGATTGTCAAGAGCACATCAGTTCCCAAGCAGCCTGACATGCCACATTTCAAAGCTAAAGAAGGTTGCTCTCTCCCCTTATGAACTCTCCCTTTGTATCCCCCAATGATTTGAGGTCCGTTTTTCTACTAGGATACAGTGGACACCCCTATCTTAGAATCTTCCATCTAGTTTTACTTCTGCCATTTGCCATTTACTCCTCCCTTCCCCTTAGAATGTTAGGCCTTACATCTTGGCTTCTGCTGATTCCAGCATCTGGCATATAGTAGGTGCTTAATAAATGGCATTTTCTTCCTTCAGAAGGGCTTTAGAGATTTTTTTTAAAGCATTGCATTCCATAGAGTCACTTTATGGGCCACTGAGGGTACAGGTTATTGGTTTGCAGGCAGGCTGCAGGACCCCATGCCTGATTCAAAAAAAGGGAAATATTTTTATGTTGATTTACAGCTTGGACTGCGGATGAAATTTTGTTTTGGAGAGAGAAGGGAATGTTCTCATTATCTAATATTTTCATTTTCTAAATGAGGTCAATGAAGCTCAGAGCCACTTTAGAGTCGGGAAAACAATCCCATTTATAATAGCAATAAAAATAATAAAATACTTAGAAATAAATTTAACCAAAGAAGTGAAAAGACATGTACAATGAAAATTATAAAACATTGAGGAAAGAAGTTAAAGAAGACAAAGATAAATGGAAAGACATCTACGTTTGTGGATTAGGATACTTAATATTGTTAAATGTTCATACTACCCCAAGGGAGCTACAGATTTAATGCAATCCCTATCAAAATCACAATGGCATTTTTAACACAAATGGGAAAAAAAAATCCTAAAATTAATATGGAAACACAAAAGACTCAAAAGTCAAAGCATTCTGAGAAAGAAAGAAAGAAAAAAGCTGGTAGCATCATACTTCTTGATTTCAAAATGCATTACAAAACTACAGTAATCAAAACAATATGCTACTGACATGAAAAAGCAGACAGATTAAGAGATCAGAATAGAGAGATCCGAAATAAATCTGCATATTTATAGTCAACTGATGTTTGACAAGGGTGCCAAGACACAATGAGGAAAGTATAGTCTCTTCAATAAATGGTGTTGGGAAAAGTGGATATCCACATGCAGAGGAATGAAATTGGACCCTCATATCTCACCATGAACAAAAATCATTTCAGAATGGATTAAAGATTTAAACATAAAACCTGAAATGTAAAGGTACTTTTCCATCACCATCTTTTTCAGCAAGAACCACATTCTTTTATGGTTCTTTACCAGTAGGGTGACCCAAATATTCATTCCTGAATGGTCTGGGCCACTATTAGTTATGCCTGGACCAGGTTGTTGTATTTTCCCACTGACCTTAATCACAGGGCATAGTAATACTGAGACACCCTAAAGGATCTCCTGTATTCTAGACATAACCTTCCTTACCTCCATTATGGAGTAGTAGTCCAACTTTCCCTTGGAAGTCAGAATCAATCACCCCAAACAGTATAAAACTCTCTTCTTTGCTTCTTGACTCAGAGGTCCGAACTACCCAAAATGACTGTAGTGCTGCAGCTGTCCACTTTTGGGTAGTGCCTGCATATCATGCAGAAGCATCTATAAAGGGCCTTAATCTTCTCTTCCTTTATCAGTTGATCATAGGAAATTCCCCAAAGGGCCATAAGATTGAAGGTAGTGCAGAAGGAGTGGGGACCATGGGCATTTGGGCCACTTTTTTTAAAATCTAACTTACTTGTGTCTTCAAGGTTTGCTTGGGTCCAATCATGTATAGATCATCACAATTTGGTGAGAGAGTGCTTCTGTGCATTCTCAATTTTATGGCCTGATGGACAGCTCAGGTGGCATGGTAACTCAGCAGGACATAGTTAAACATTCAGTCTTTACTAAGGCCAAGTAGTAGGCCAGGAGGTCTTTCTTAAAAGGAGAGTGGGTATCTGCAGGGCTTTACTCCAAAATACTAAGAGCCTTCTGTAATTCACCAATTGAAACCTGCGAAAGTCTCCAAAGAGCATCCCTATCTCTACTGACACCTCAAGTATGATTGGATCTGCTGGATCAGGTGGCCCAAGTGGCAGAGCAGCTTGCACAGAGCCTGAACCTGTTGCAGATCCTTTCATTTTTCTGGACTTCACTCAAAACCAGCAACTTTTCAGGCCACTTGGTAAATGAACTGGAGTTATACACTCAAATGAGGACTATGCTGCCACCAATATCTAAAGAGGCCCACCAGATGCTGTGCCTCTTTTTGGGTTGTGACAGGGGCCAGATGCAACATTTTATCTTTCCCCTTAGAAAGGATATCTTAACATACCCCAAACCACTGAAATCCTAGAAATTTCACTGAGCTAGAAGATCCCTGAACTTTTATTTTCCACCCTATAATAAGATGTTGCTCTACCATCTTGCCATTTACAGAATTCCTAAACTGCTGTAATCTCTATCTTTCTTTCCCTGAACATAACATGTCTTATTTTCTATGTTTCTAAAGATTTTCTTTTTATTACTGTTTTTGAGCAATTTGATTATGATGTGCCCTGCTCTAGTTTTCTTCATATTTAATGTACTTAAATTTAATTGAGCTTCTTAGATCTGCAGTTTTTAGTTTTCTTCAAATTTGGAAAAATTTCAGCTACTAGTTCTTCAAATATCTTTTTCTGCCCCTACCCTTGAAGTTCTGATTACATATGTATTAGGCCACTTGTTGTAGCCCCAAGCTCAGTGATGCTCTGCTCATTAAGTTTTTATTTTCTGTTTCATCTTGGACAGTTTCTATAGATATATCTTCACATTTACTAATCTTCTCTTCTGCATCATTTACTCTGCCAATAGGCCTAATCCAGTACACATTTCATTTCAGACATTGTAGTTTTCATCTCTAGAAGTTCAATTTGACTCTTTTTATATTTTCCATGTCTCTATTCAACTTTTAAAACATATGAAACACAGCTCTAATAACTGTTTTATGGTTTTTTGGGGTTTTATAACACAATTTTCTTCCTCATTATGGGTCATGTTTTCCTGTCTGTTTACATGTCTAGCATTCTTTTATTGGATACTAGCCATTGTGACTTTTATGTCATTGCATGTGAGATATTTTTGTATTACTATAATATAGACCTTTGTTCGGGGATGCAGTTAATTTACTGGAAATAGTTTGACCATTTCAAGGTCTAGCTTTTATCATTTGTTAGGAAGGTCTGAAACAGTGTTCAGTCTATTTCCCACAACTGAAGGATGGTCTTTATGAGTACTCCCCTCCCATGTCCTGGAATTCTGAGGTTTTTCAAGCAGGCTTATTTGGAACAGGCACTACCCTGGCTCTGTGTGAGTGCTAAAACACTCTTGCTTCTGATCCTTTGCAGTGGTTCTCAACCTGTGTGTCGCGACCCCTTTTGCGGTTGAACGACCCTTTCACAGGGGTATCCTAAGACCATCCTGCATATCAGATATTTACATTACGATTCATAACGGTAGCAACATTACAGTTATGAAGTAGCAACAACAATAATTTTATGGTTGGGTCACAATATGAGGAACTGTATTTAAAGGGCCAGAAGGTTGAGAACCACTGCTTTAGAGTCATACTTTCTCCAACATCAGCTAGTTTCCTTACAAGCGCTGTTTAGTATTCAGGCAAGTAGTACTGAGGAACTCTCTGTAGACATTTAGAGTTCCCTCTCTAAGCAACCCTATATTCTCTGCTACTTTTTTTCTGAGAACTTTAAACTCCTTAACTCTTTCCATAGTATCAGCTCCTTCTCCTCAACTCAAGGAGTCTGTCAGACTCTGCATGGGTCCCCCCATTCCTGTGCCATGACCTGAAAGATCTTTCAAGGTAGTAAACTGGGGCAATCATTGGGCTACTTTATTTAATTTTCCATACCTCAAAAATTACTATTATTTATTTCCTGATGTCCAATGTCCTAATCCTTTGAATCTGTGAATATATTGCCTTACATGGCAAAAAAGACTTTGAAGATATGGTGAAGCTAAGGACCTTGAGATGATGATGAGATTATTCTGGATTAGAATCTGGAAAAAGAAGGAAAATTAACTCTCTACCTAGAACATCCAAAAGGAAGACAATCCTGCCCACACCTTGATTTTAGGCCAGTAAGACCCATTTTGGACTTCTATCATTCAGAACTATAAGATAGGAAATTTGTGTAGTTTCAAGCCACCAAGTTTGTTATAATTTGTTATAATGGCAATAGCAAACTAATAGCATTGGACATAGAGGTGTTGGCTGAATTTGTCTAGGTCTATGAAGTAATCTGGGCTGATGCAAGAATTGAAACACATGATAAAGATTCATGAGATTATCATAGCAAAGACTGGCAACTGAAATGGAATGCATCTGGACAACTAGAAATGAAAACATTAACTGATCCTTCAAATTCATGCAGAAGTCAGATTGGCTTTGACAGACTTAAAATACAGGCACACAGACCAGCATTTCCACTTCTAGAGATTTCACAGAAGGCAAGAATAAATACTTTATTTCATTCTCTATTTGGTGGTGTTTTGTGAATTCATTCAAAAGATGATTTTTCTTGTAGCCAGTCTTCACAAAGAAGTGGGCTCATGGAGTATTCATTCATTAACTTATTAATGCTCTGCTCAAATATTGTTGAGCTACTAATACTTTCACCACTGCAGACATGGTCCCTTCCATCTAGGAAATTATGTCTACTACAAAAGACAGATACCTTTAATATAAGTAGAGTGGGGCAGGATTCTTTGTCTCTTTAACTCTCTGTTTCTTTTCCTCCTTACTTCTAGTGGAGAGAGGGCTTTTAGCATAATGATGCATCAAATTCTTGCCATCAAGGACAGTTTAATATTAGCAAGAAGCAAAGATAGTTCAATATTAACATGACTGCCATATGATAAATGCTTTGAAAGACCCCAGGCTGCTTCTGAATGAGACTGTAATGAGCACTGGTTGGAAGGATCCCCCATCACTCCTCCCCCATAATGAACAATCCCTGGCCTTGGTTAAAAGCTTCAGACTATTGACAAGCCTGCAGGACAGGATGGAATTGGGACAATCTGGGAGGAGAAGAGGGAGATCAGTGCCGGAAGCCGGTCCATCCTTGCTGCTTGACACAGTCACTGCAGGAAAGAAACATCTGCACAGCATATGTTTCAAGGGACCTGGCGTATATAGCATACTGTTCTTAATATGTTTGCTCCCCTTAGCGCTGTGTGTTTTAACCAAGGTCACCTCTCCGAGAAAGGTTGTTTCCCCAGGTAGGGATTTTTCCCTGAAGTTAGGGAGGGGATGAAACTCCTTAACTAAGTGTCAGGCGGGTAGTTAATCACTTTAACTACAAACAATCATGCTTAAACTACATAATCTTTACTCCCTGGAATGGAGATAAGAAACGCCCTAACCTTTGTAATAGAAATTGACAGGATTAAAATCAACTGGTATAAATACGGATGTAACAAAACAATAAACGGCAGAACCTCTCTGGAGATCCAGACCAGAACTTGGCTGGAGATCCTGGCTGGAGATCCTGGCTAGGCTGCTGATCAACTGAACACTGTCTCCGTGTCATTCCTTCTTTGCCGACTCCATCCACACCTTTGGGGACCCCTGGACCCGCTGGGGTTGGACCCCGGCAGATCAGATACTCCCATCAGAAATGGAATTTGATTGGACTGAAAGCAAAATCCATGGATACAATCTTCTTGAATCTGAGTGTGCTTATGATGGGTTACTAGTTAGAAATGAGCTCTCCTTGCAAATCACCTCAAGATGTTACGTAAATTGTGCTAAGTATTATAAGGGTGACATAGTGACATAGGGTTCTACCTTGATGTGATCAGAGAATTACCAAGCATGATTTCCATCCCTCCAAATCTCTGTCCACTAAGGGTTCAGAAACTGAAATTCTGCCATTGATGCCTAATGTATTTTGAGAGAATAAGTCTCCTTAGTCTTAAAAAGTTAGTGGGATGACAGATGAGATTGGTAGTAAGATGAAAGATGCAGCTCTTTGTTCTCATTTAAAAAGTCTTTGCTATTCATCAGTTATAGAGATTCCAGTCATTACTGCTGATGATGTGGTGTTTGCTCTTCAGAACTCCCTGAAGCAGAATGCACATGAAAATGTAATGTTTTGTGCTTAATTCTGGACAAAGAAGAGATTGTTACTCAGGCTTTTGCTCAGTTGAAAATAACTCTAATTCCTTGGGTGATAGATCCTAATATTTTGAAGGGTGCAAGATTTTTCATTTTGTTTACTTAAAGAAGCAGGTCCCTGAATAAAGCTAGTTACTCAGAAAAAATGTGGCCATGACAGAAAATAGTTACACAGCCAGAGCAGATTTAGGTGTCTACCGGGAATATTTGGCTAGATGCTTTCAGTGGGGGATGCTTTTTGGTGCTTCTAGAATGAGCTATATTCATATCTTGCCATCAGACTTTCTTAGAACATTAATGCTCATCTAGTCCCGCATGCAAGTTTCTCTTTCCTTCCTTCTCTTGAGGTGCATATCTTGGGTGGTTTCTCTGGTGCGTTCTATGTCTAAATTGCCCTCTTCCCTATCCATGGGCAGAAGAAACACAGCAGAAAGTATAGGGAGAAGCTCTGACAAGTCTAGCAAGTGACCCTCAGTTTCTCCCCCCACCAAGCTTCTTCCTCTTTCTTCCCTCAGTCACTCTCGATCACATCAATCCCAATATAAGGGACCCAAAGCTGAGTCATGTTATTAGAACACACTATCAGTTGGCATTATCATTTGGTAACCATGCAGAAGGTAGCCAACAGCAAAGCAGCGGAACCATAGAGGCAAGTTACAAATAAATAAATGACTTCAGAGATCCATTATTGCAGCCCTGCTGACCCCAGGTCATCTGTCTTAGAGATTCTTTTGGGTTAGGGACTTTAGGACAACCTCAGGAACAGTGTAAGAGACTGGGCATCAAAGATCCCAGTAACTTCGTTTTCTTGCTTTGCCATTCCTCTATGTTCTCAAACAGACCACAAGAAGTAGCTTGATGTAGAGGAAAGAACATTTCTTTATGGTTTAGGAGACTGGGTTCTAATGCCCAGTTGAAGATTGTAACCTTGAACAAACCTCTTTCAATTCTTGGGCCTCAATATATATTTCTGTAAAATGAAGGGAAGGATAGGCTACATCACTAAGAATCTTGAAAGCTCTGACATTTCAAATATCAAAATAAAGCACACACCTTTGTTCTACCACTGATATCTGACCTTGGGCAGGTCACTTACCCTCATTGTACCTAGTTTCTCCATCTATAATATGAGAGGCTGAACTATGTTGTCACTAAGAGCTCTGCCAATCCTGACACTCTATGCAACATTTCCTGGGGCCAGAACAGGTGCTGACTATCTATGGCAAGGAAAGTCTTCACTAGGCATTTTGGGAGCAGAAAGTTGTTTCTTGCATCCAAGTGCATGTGCTCACATGTCTGGCATAACTCATTGGGTAGGTCTAATTTTCCAAGAGTTGTATTTTTGCTTGTTTGATTTCTTGTTCAGACAAGTCTGCAATCCATTCTGTGAACATAATTAAACAAGCAGCTAGAGCAGTGGTTCTCAACCTTGGCTGCACATTAGAATCACCTGGGAATCTTTTTCAAAATCCTGATTTCTGGGCCTCATCCTCTGGAAATTCTGTTTCTTTGTTATTGGGTGGGGCCACAACATTAGTAACAAAGAAACAGAATTTCCGGAGGATGAGGCCCAGAAATAAGGATTTTAAAAAGATTCCCAGGTGATTCTAATGTTCAGCCAAGGTTGAGAACCACTGGACTAGAGATTCTAGTTCTCCTCGAAAGAGGAAATACATTTACATTGGAAACTAGGTCCCAAGAGATGCTTCCTAGGAGCATGAGAATTCAGTCCTCTGAGGAGGTGACCACCACATGGTATGGAAATGAGGAGTAATGAGGGGGTTGAGCCCCACTGCACAATGTTGTCTCCTTCAGTGCTTGTCATTATGCCTCTAATGCAGCTGTCACAGGAGAGGGGAGCTGGGGGGTCAGATGAAATAGATGAAGGGATTAAGAAAAAAAAAACAATGAAAAAAATACAGTTATAGACACAGACAATAGTATGGTGATCACCAGAGAGAAAGGGAGGTGGGGTCAGGTAAAAGAGAGTGGAAGGGGGCATAAATTGGGATGGAAGGAAATTTGATTTGGGGTGGTGAAAAAAGAATACAATATACAGATGATGTATTATAGAATTGTACACTTAAAATTTATATAATTTTATTAACCAATGTAACCCCATGGCTGGGGCAGGGGTCAATTGGGGAAAAAGACATATGTAAAACTTAAGACAATCCTATATAATAAAGAGGTAATATGCAAATTGACCGTCATGCCCTCACACAAGATGGCCGCCCCCATGTGGGACAAAAATGGCTTCCCCCAAGTGGACACAAGATGGTCACCACAAGATGGCCAGCAGGAGAGGGCAGTTGCGGGCAATCAGGCCAGCAGGGGAGGGCAGTTGGGGGGGACCAAGCTTGCAGGGTAGGACAGTTGGGTGCGACAGGGCTGGCAGTGGAGGGCAGTTGGGGGCAATTGGGCCAGCAGGGGAGCAGTTAGGTGCTGATCAGCCTGGCAGGGGAGTGTTTAGGGGGGCAAGCAGGCCGGCAGGCAGAAGCAGTTAGGGGCGATCAGGCAGGCAGGCAGGTGAGTGGTTAGGAGCCAGTGGTCCTGGATTGCGAGAGGGATGTCTGATATCCTCCAAGGGGTCCCAGATTGGACAGGGTGCAGGCTGGGCTGAAGGACACCCCCCCACCCATGCACAAATTCTATGCACTAGGCCACTAGTAAATATATATATATATATATATATATATATATATATATATATATATATATATACTTTCATTCATTATTTGAAGATTTCATTGAGACTGCAAAAAGGATGGTGGCCTAGATCAGGGGTGGGCAAACTTTTTGACTCGAGGGCCACAATGGGTTCTTAAACTGGACCAGAGGGCCGGAACAAAAGCATGGATGGGGTGTTTGTGTGAACTAATATAAATTCAAAGTAAACATCATTACATAAAAGGGTACGGTCTTTTTTTTTTTTAGTTTTATTCATTTCAAACGGGCCGGATCCGGCCCGCGGGCCGTAGTTTGCCCACGGCTGGCCTAGATGCTGAGAGCAGCCTACCTAAAGAGCTTACTTGGCCAGGACAATTTTAAAGAAGATTGGAATTTAAATACCTTTAGGCAGAAAAATGTCTTAACTGTGAGCCATAATCTTCACCATTCCCTTTTGTATTACATATGGCTATTTAACGCTGCCCCAGAATACTTAATGACAATGACTTATTTGGTTTCTACTCCTCATTATGCAGCCCCTCCTCAACTGGTTGTTAAGTTGATCTTCCAGCTGAGGAAGAAAGTTCTAGGTGGGACCTTAAAAATGTAAATAGATCTGGTATGTTCTAATTATTTTCCTGAGTTCCAAGGAGAATTTTATATCTTAGAATAACCTACTTACATTGCCTCAGTCCATTTAGAGGGTTTTAATCCGGACCACTTGGGCCTAAATGTGAAGTTCCCCAGTGTGGATGACAGCTGGCTCTGGCAAAGAGACTCAAGCAGATTCTCCCAAGCCCAGTCATGGCTGGGGAAGAGAAAGACAACTAGCATGGCACCTGGTCACAGAAGAATTTCCCAGGCCTGGCCTTTAGCTCAAGAGAGGAAAATTGAAAAGAACATTAAAGAGTTGTTCCATGTTCTGTATCATTTGAACTTCTATTTAATGTCTCAGATTTTGTAAAGAAGCCTCTGAAAATGCCTTTTGGACATAAGGATATAGGGAGGATAAATGGTGATGGAAGGAGACTTGACTTGGGGTGGTGAACACACAATACAATTGACAAATAATGTATTATAGAAATTTACACCTGGAACCTATATAATTTTATTAAACAATATCACCCCAATAATCTCAATAAAAAAAAGAAACAAATAGTAACAATTTTTTTTTCTTGGAGTGAGAATTCCTCTAGGTCATGTGCAAAAGGTTTGTTTGTTTTTGTCCCCCCCCCCCCCCTCCAGATTACCAATCACTTAACTGCTGAACTTGTTTTTCCAGCTCTCCAACTCAAAGTTCCCTCCAAGTTAGCCTGGAGACACTTGACAAGAGACAAACAGTGTATTATTCAGGCTTGTCCTGTTTCCCAAGTAAACCTGTAGCTTACCTCCTGCTCCAGAGAGGAAAGTCCATAGGGAACAGGCACGGGAAAGTGAGGCAGCGACTAGCTGTAGGAAAGTTATTAATGGCAGAAGAGTTCTAAGAACAAAATGAGACCATCTTAGTATCAGAATTTCAATTTTTACTACCATCTATGCAGTCTCTGCTCATCCCATTTTACTGGCATTTTATCTTTCTTTTCTGGATAAGGCTGATGAAAACAATACTATTCCCCAGCAGAGCAGGCCTACAGAAATCCCTGAAACTTTAGGAAATTTATCCACAGTGATTGGCACTCACCTCTACCCCCTAGCCCTGCTGCCCTCTCTCCAATTTCCATCTTTAGTTCCCTCACTCATCAGAAAAAAAATATCAATGATGTTTAAAGAATGCAGACACCTGCATAATTCATTTAATAGGTTCTCATTAGGCTGTTTTTCAATAATAATAAAAAAAACACGTTTGGGGTCCTAAAGAGCGTAGCTCAACTCCCCAGGTAAATTTTCACCTAATCCCTGAATATATGATCATTAAGGTTCTACCCATGGCCACCTTTTCTTGTCACGCTTTGTACCACAAATACCATCTTTCCATGACTCTAAGAAATCATGAATTGTAAGAAATATTTACCATCCTGGAGATCTTCATTTTCTTTTTTAGATCAGAATTTCTATCTGGTATAATTCTCCTTTAGGATGAAGAACTTCCTTTAACACTTTTTATATCACAGATCTAGTAGCTATGAAATATGTTAGTTTCTGTTATGAGACAGTCTTAATTTTGCTTTTATTCTTGAAGGATTTATTCTTAGTGATATTTGGAACTTTTAAAACAAGTTTACTTCTGACTTGTATTGTTTTTGCCCAGAAGTTTACAGTCATTTTTCTGTTCTCTTTTATGGTATTTCTTTTTAATCTCTTGTTACTTTTGAAATTTTCTCTTTATTGTGGCCTTTCAGAAAATTTATTATGATGTGTCTTTGTGTTGTTGTTTTTGTATTTATTCCAATTGATTCATTGGAATTCTTGGATCTCTGAGTTTATAATTTTCATTAAATTTGGAAAAAATTTTGGCCAATATTTTTTCAAATATATTTTCCAACTTTCCCTTTTGTGCTTCTTTCTGAGACTCCAATCTATACTAATAATAGCCTAAGTGGTGTCACACCCTCACGTCATCACAAGATGGCCATCACAAGATGGCCGTCACAAGATGGCCATGTGCACAGTGGAGGTGGGGCCCAGCAGCCACTCTGCATGGTGAGGCCTCGGGGTCCTGCAGCTCTGCGCAGTGCAGAGGAGGCCAGTCCCAGCATCTCCGCCACCTCGTGTGGAGGAGGCGGGTCCCGGCAGAGGAGGTGGGTTGCGGCAGGTGAGGGCAGTTGAGGGCGATCAGGCCAGAAGGGGAGGGTAGTTGGGGGCGATCAGGCCAGCAGGGGAGCAGTTAGGCACTGATCAGGCTTACAGGGGAGTGGTTAGGGAATGAATGATCAGGCTGGCAGGCAGAAGTGGTTAGAGGCAATCAGGCAGGCAGGCAGGTGAGTGGTTAGGAGCCAGCGGTTTTGGATTGTGAGAGGCCTAAACCAGCAGTCAGACATCCCCCAAGGGGTCCCAGATTGGAGATGGTGCAGGCCAGGCTGAGGAACACCCCCGCCTATTAAACATATATTAGATTGCTTGGTATTGTCCTGCAGGTTTCTGTTCTTAGCTATTGTGTTTGATTTTGTGTGTTTGGTTTTTATTTTTTTGGCTTTTCTCTCTCTGTGCTTCATTTTAGTTAGATTCTATTGCTATGTCATCAAAGAAACTGATCTTTTCTACTGCAATGCTTCATTTACCATTCAGGTACAAACCTTTCAACAGTATACTTCTATTTCAAATATTGTTATTTTCATATTCGATGTTGTATTTTTCAGATTTAGAAGTCGCACTTGATTTTTTAAAATAATTTGCCATTCTCCCCTCATTATGTTCACATATTTTACTTTATTTTCTTGACCATGTTTAAAATAGCTATTTTAAAGTTATTGTTCACTAATTGACTTTTCTCCTAATTGTGGGTTTCTGTTTTTTGCAAGTCCAAATTTTGAATTGAGAATAGTTTTTAAGTATCTGGACTTGTTGGCTTCCTTAAAGGAATGTTGAGATTTGTCTGGTAAGCAATTATGTCACCAACAGCTCATTATGATACTTTTCAATCTTGTTTTGCAATTCTGTTAAAGCAACTCTATTATAGACTTTATTCAGGGTTTATTAGGGTTTAATACAAGATATGCCTCTTCTTGAGCTTCTATTGAATTCCCTGGGTATTCAACAAGTTCATTCTCCATTATCTGGTTGGAACTAAAATGTCTCCTATCCCTGTGTGAGCTATGTGAATTTTTCAGCTTACATCACCCTGGTAATTTTTCTTTGCCCCATAGAATTTCACTATATTTGTATGTGTATGTGGCTTTGTATTCAAAAACAGACTCCAGTGTACCTCTATGCAAATTTCTGAAGGTCTTTTCCTGAATGTCTCCCTCCTCTCCTATGCTTTGTCCCACAAATTTGACTCACTTCAACTTTCCTAAACTCCAGTCTCTGTGTCCTAAACTCAGTGTGTCTCCTATGTTCTGCTTGAGTTCCCTCTCCTTGCACTATGGGCAAGAAAGTAAGGCTCAGCTTGATTGTTCTAGTTTCTCATGGATCACATTCCTGTGCCTGAAAACAGTTGTTTAATATATTTTGTAATGAGGTAGACTCCCTAGAACCATGGTCGGCAAACTGTGGCTCGCGAGGCACATGCGGCTCTTTGGCCCCTTGAGTGTGGCTCTTCCTAAGCCTTCAGAGTACCCTAATTAAGTTAGTAACAATGTACCTACCTATATAGTTTAAGTTTAAAAAATCTGGCTCTCAAAAGAAGTTTCAATCGTTGTACTGTTGATATTTGACTCTGTTGACTAATGAGTTTGCCGACCACTGATCTAGACGAGTCTCAACTGGGCTGACTGGGTACTTCAAGTCTGCCACATATCTGTTCCATGCCAGTAGGCTACCTCAGGAATATTCTCATGGAGATGACAGAAACACAAGAAAGAGCAAGGCCTCTCGAGTTGTAGACTTAGAAGCACTGTACTTGCACTTCTGCTTCATTCTATTACCCAAAGCCAGGCACATGGTCAAGTCCAGAGACAGAGGCAGAGGACACTTCAAAGTTAAATGCCCAAGGGGGTGGATGCAGAGAGGGTAAAAGATCATTCAACCCATCAGCAAGACCTATCAATTCTACCTTAGAAATACTTTCCAAGCCTGTCCAATACTCCTTCTATCTTATTGCTACCACCACTTCAGTTCACCATGATCTCTCTTACCTATCACCACCTGACTGCTCTGCCCAAAGTTTTCTTGTCCATTCCTTCTCAGACCATTCTCAATGCAGCAACGAGAATAAACTTAAAAAGAAAACCTGCTCTGACCACTCATTTAATTAAGTCTGCCAAATGGTTTCTTATTGTTCTCAGGATAAAGGTGAAAATCCTGAGTAAGGCCTGAATTGTTTTCAATTTTCAATTGAGGGGTTATTTTAAAGCAAATAGGTGAACCTGGTGAAAGGGAGAAAGAGAGTGAAGAGGGAGTGTGGGAAAGAGAGGCTTTGTAATGACTTTCATGTGAGTACAGCCTGGGACCCCTTTCTCCAACTTCATCTCCTTCCATCCTTTCTTTCACTTTATGGTTGGAACACATCATAACTCCCCAACTTGTACACTATGTCAAGCCTCTGGGGTCTTACTTGGACTGCTCTGTGTGCAAGTAGAGCTCTTTATCCCTCCTTTTGGTACGGCTTCCAAACCCTCTGCCTTATCCCCTAAAAAAAAAGAGAGGAGAAGAGCACAGATTGGTTTGGCTGAGTGGATAGAGCTTTGGCCTGCGGACTGAAGGGCCTCAGGTTTGATTCCAGTTAAGGACGAGAGAGAGAGAGAGAGAGAGAGAGAGAGAGAGAGAGAGAGAGAGAGAGAGAGAATGTGGGGGAGAGGAGGATGAGAGGGAGAGGAGGATGAGGGGGAGAGGAGGGAGGGGGGAAGAGGAGGATAAATTGTAAGAATGACAGAAAAGGAAGATTGTAGCAAGGAATAATCTTGAGCAACTAAACCAACCCTGGGCTACCAACTATCAAACTCGGTGTGGGGAGCCGATATAGGGTTAAGCCTCGGACTGACCTGTGGGCAAAGTCACAAACAATTCCCAGCTTAGAGGGCACAGTCCTCTTAGCATAATTAGGCTTGACCTTGTAACACTCCCTAGATCTTATCTGGGAAGCTAATGGGCTGAGGAAGTGCAGGAAGTATAACCATGGTCAAAACAAGTGAAACTCACAAGAACTGTGTAACTAATGGAAACCACTACCTTGTTTACCTCTCACTATAAAATAAAGGCTCAGCTTGCCTTGGGATCTTTCTCTCTGGCCTCAGCCAGGCACAGGGAAGATCCACGGAGACTAAAGAGAGCTAGAGAGTTCTGAACGCTGTCTCCGTGTAAAACATTCTTCGCCGACTCCGTCCACACCTTTGGGAACCCCTGGACCTACTGGGGCTGGCCCCCAGCAAAACTCCTTGTAAGAGGAAAAGGAAAAACCCATTACTTGCAGCCAAACACCCCTACTTGGTATCTGTCTCTTTAACTTTGAGAGTCAAAGGGTACTTGTTAGGAAAAATTATCATCTTTTCTCACCTCCAAGGGCCTATTGAGAGTTTCTAAGACATAAATAATCTCTTTGTCCAGTGTCTCCAGGCTTTGTATACTCTCAGCCATTAGTTACTTTATAGCCATTTTGATCAATTATCAGCAGAGATAGACCACATTCATATAACTTTTATGACAGTATATTGTTATAATTGTTCTTTTATTATTAGCTCTTATTAATCTCTTACTGTTCCTAATTTACAAATTAAACTTTGTCATAGGTATGAATATATAGGAAAACATATAGTATATTTAGGATTCCATACTTCTTTGTGGTTTCGGGCATCCAGTACAGATCTTTAAATGTATCTCCCACAGATAATGGGGAATTACTGTGTTTGTTTGTTTTTTTTGCTACTGAATTGTATGAGTTCCTTACATTTTTAGGATATTAATCCAAAATTGACTTGAAATGTTTTCTGCCATTCTATATGTTGTCTTTTCATTTTTGTTTAGGTGAATACTGTATGCACTCACTTATATGTGGAATCTAAAAGAAACTGAACTCATAGAAACAGTGAGGAATGTGTTAACTAATCTTATTGTGGTAATCATTTCACAATATATTGATATATCAAATCATCAAGTATACACCTAAAATTTCCATCATTTTACATGTCCAACATGTCTCAATAAATCTGGAAAAAAGGAAGAAAAAAAGAAAAGAAAGTAAAACATTTTTGACATTCAGACATTTATAGACTAACTGGGTAAAAGGCAATGCATGCTTAGGACATTATCAGAAGACAAGAGTAAAAAGAAAGGACTCATTTATGTCATCCCAATATTAGTTAGTGGGTTTTGAGATAGGCAGACTGTGGGATCAGAAAACCATCAGAAAAGTGAGAGGAATGGTTCTAGATGTGTCAACTGAGAAGGTGTTTTTATCAGTAGCCTTTTGATTATGATAGAAACCGTACTCCAGATGTCTAAAACATTATGTGAAGAAAGTGTTTTATATGTTTACGTAGTTAAAAAGTCTGGGGTTCAATATGGCTTACTGGAAAAAACTGGGTACTGGGGTTCAATGATATCATCAAGATTTTCTTTCTCTCTCTCTCTCATTGACTACACCTCAGCCTTACTTTTTCCTGTTTACATCATTTTTAGGCAGACTCTTCTCATGTGATAACAAAGTTGGCTATCAGAAACTCCTGGTTTACATATGGTACTTCAGGCTTAACAAGCCCATTTCTTTCCTAATAATCCCAGCAAAGTCCCAGCTTTGACTCATATTTGTGCAGTTTGTGTCAGCTGTCAATCTCTAAATGTAGTACTGTGCCTGTTTGGTCCATCTATCCACCCTTAAAATGGGGTGAGGGGTAGGGTAAGAGATATGAGCTCTGCTGTACCTTCATTGATTAAGAGATATTGTGGCTTCCTAAAGGAAAATAAGGATTTTATTACTTAAAGAATGGGGATACTATGTTGGGCAGTTATATATAGCAGTTGCTTACTTAACGTATCTATCGGCAAAACATAGCCCCAGATTTAAGTCACTTATAGACTCTGAGGACAGAAGATTATAGGAGGAAGTCATTTTCTTCCTCGTGTGTTTGTTCTAATCTTGGTCTATAAAAGAAGGACTCTCGCCCATTCATAAGTACTGAATAGAGCTTATGCTCTTTTTCTACTTTCCACTTACTGTTTCTATCCAAAAGAAGGAGAGACTTATATATTTGGTAAAATTGGGGGGGAGGGGCAATGAATATGTCTAGCACAGACCACCTTCCCCTACCAGGATGTTGCCATGTGGGAAATGCACTATGATGGGCTTCTTTGTTCCTTGTCTTGGTGGGAAGTCAGTTCAGTTTGATGTTGGGAAGGGGAAAAGTGGCAGGTATTAGAATCCCATTTGTGGCCATAAATGCGGTCACATTCCCCAATAAAGTTTTATTAGCAATAAAGCTTATATTTTGTCTCTGACTCCATATCTACTTTTCAAATGTTTCTAAGTGTTGATGGGTAAAAGGACATAACTGATAACTCTGAGATGGTTGCAGTGGTAGGGTGTGTACCAAACTGGGAATCAGGTAATCTTGGTTTCAAGATCAGCTAGTAGGCAAGTCACTTCCCTTTTCTGGGACTCAGTTTTCTCATTTAGAAAACAAGTGGGCTTTGGAGAGCTCTAAGGACACGTTCAGATCTAACATGTCATGGTTATTATTGGATAATGAACTAGGTCTTGAAGAAAATATGATTCAGAATTTTGAAGAGAAGAGTTGGTGAGAGGGTAGCAGGGATAAAAGCACCAAAGAAAGAGTTAGCATGGTAAATATGAATAATAGAAAGAGACAGGGCTGATTGTATAGCTCAGGCATTTGCAGACTGACTCATCTTGACAAGCATTTAAGTTTATGCACATAAAAGGATGTTGAGGATTTAGGCATAATCACATGTAGAAGTCTCACTGATGCATGTCTTGAAAAATCCTCTCCTGCTCTAAGAAGTTTTATGATGTGATCTTAATAAAGATTTCAAACAGAAAGATAAAAAAGTCACTAAAATACTTTAATCTCTATAATTCCAATCTTAAAGAACAGAAAAAGGATGGGATCATTGATTAAACCACTTATGATTACTATTTTTGCTTA
The DNA here is from genome assembly GCF_964212035.1 of Myotis nattereri. Classification (NCBI taxonomy): domain Eukaryota; kingdom Metazoa; phylum Chordata; class Mammalia; order Chiroptera; family Vespertilionidae; genus Myotis; species Myotis nattereri. The sequence goes on from NC_138078.1 coordinate 121,151,546, forward strand.
GACTCCTTGTTTAATGAACATAGCAGCTTTTTTTCCTTAGACTTCATTTCAGGAGTTTGACATTGGTTTTATCTGGCTTCTCTGACCTCGTCCTATCTTTTATTCTGATTCCAGATCTAACATAATGATTATTATTAGGCTATGATTATCATTATCTTTATAAGAAAGAAAAATAAAAGGTTTGACTTATATTTCTTGCTAAATTACTTCACCTAACACCTCTGAGGGACCCATTAGGTGGATTACACCCACACTGGGAAAGCTATGAAAGTGCTAATCATGTCTCTTCATGTCTTCATATCTTCAGGCAAAAGCTCTGACTTTCTAACCTAGAATCATTCTGGTTGGTATCTGTATATATTCAGAGGTATCTTTTATTTTTGTCTTTAGTGTTTTTTTTTAAATTATTGGTTTATTGATTATAAGGTACTCTTACATGAAGCCATAGTGACCACTTGAAGGGGGAGGAGTGACAATAAACCATTTGATCATCACTGGAGCCTATTATTAAACTGGTAGTTCTTTTTGAAAAAAAAAATAGCAGCTCATGACTGTAAGTAAGGTATATGGAATGAGGGCATGGCCTACTATGTAGCCTGACCTCTGACACTAGAGCACTTGCCAAGCTCTAGCCAAAGCTATTCAGTTTTTATTATTTAGCATGACCCTGGGCTTTGACAACTGTCTTTGACAGTCTTAGTGACCACCACTCCCATAGCACATGTTTGAAGAAATCACAACCTCAGGGCTCTTTCTGTATAAAGTTGCTAGAGCCTGTGCCATACATAGGCATTGAGAGCAGTTAACTCTTGGAATATAGTTAATTCCGGGCATAATAGGTTGAACCAGAGATTTGTACATGATCAAGGTCAACTAGTACCCAAGGCTGTTGGATTGAAAAACACTGGCTTATAATAGTGCTCTATGTTTAAAGATATGGCTGCCAAAGGTTCACATCTATAGAATGAACATGGAGGAGGCTATCTGTCCCTGCAGTGGCATATTGAGAAACCCAACTCTTGGAGTTCCTATAGATATAAAGGCATTTGGGGGAAAGGAGGTGTCTCTGAGGTTCTGAATGAAACTTGATAATCATCTAAGTCAGGGGTCCTCAAACTTTTTAAACAGGGGGCCAGTTCACTGTCCCTCAGACCATTGGAGGGCCGGAGTTGGAGAGTGCGGAGCACATTCCACACATGCGCACTGCAGGCCTGGATGAGTCGGCTGCTAAGCAACAGGCAGCAGCGGCAAAACACCCAGCTGGCCGGATAAATGTTTTCGGCGGTCCGTAGTTTGCGGACCCCTGATCTAAGTCTAAGAATTACTGGGATCTAAAATACCTATCTGGATAAGAAGATAACATGTTCCATTGAGAGAAAGTAGAGCATAAAGGTTGGGTGCAGTTTCTGGAGCCAATATGCCTATGATTGAGTACTAGCTCTGCTAATTAGGAGCTATGTAACCTTATGCCAGTGACATCAACACTCTGTGCCTTAGTTTCTCCATCTGGAAAACAGGGAGAATGATAATACCTACCTGATCAAATTGTGAGGCTGACATTAATACATGTCAAGCACTTAGAACAATGACTAGTACATAGTGAGCACTCAAAAAAAATACAAGCTCTTAGTATTATTTTATAACGTTAAGTGCGACATGGTTATTTATTGAGATATTGTGTTTATTATGCCTCTATTTTTTTCTTTCTTATATTCCAAATTGAAAGCCAATATCTTTTGTTTCATTTTCTGGGGACACAGTAAGCTGTGTTCCAGGACCCAAAGTCAATCTTCCTCACTTCTGTTTTACCTGGAACCCTGAGCATATTGTAAGGTTTATGCACAAAGGAGGGGAAGGAAATTATTGGCTTTGGAGTAGGCAGAAGAAAGAGTGAGATTTCTCAAAACCTTAAGATGGAACGATAGCTAACATTTTTGGAGTAGTAAGGATCTGGGGTCACTTGCTGGCAGAACACCTCAGGGTAATATATTTTGTGGTCAACCTTAGACATCTAGCTAGATTCTAAGTGCTGGAGCTTTCACCTAGGTATGGAGGAAGTGTGACTGCTTGCTTTTACAGTACCAGGAAGGCTTGGACTAGAAAGCATGAAGGCCTAAGGATTATAGGTATTCTCCATATTTGACGGTTCCCACACAAACCTACTGAGTGTTTGTGTGATCCTAGGGAGAGTGAAGAGCTCCAGAATGTGAATGGAATTTAATTTTGTGTCAGTATGGCAGCAGATATATGTTGAGTTGAAATAAATTTAATTTAAAGAAAATAAAAGAATGTGATAGTTCTTGCAAACCCAAGTTTGTTGAGTAGCATTCATATCAATTACACAGCAAATTATCATTACCCAAAGTAACTTAATTTTTATGGGGTCATTTTCTTTATAGTATTAGAAAGACTAAATTACTAGTATGTACAATTTTATGCTAAGAACATTTCAAAGAAAAGACGCTTAGAGAGAATGAGAGGCTGTAGGGGTGGAGTAGGTAGTGGTAAGGATTACTCCACTTGAAGTCATTGCTTATAATGGTGAAATCATTAATTAAGAGGCCATTCAGAGGTAAGGTAAGGCTTTGGAACACACGGTATCTGTCACTGTAGAGTGTATATTCATTTCTTAGGACTGCTATAAAAATGTACTACAAATGTTAGCTTAAAACAAACAAACAAACAAAATCTTTTCTTACAGTTCTAGGAGCTGGAAGTCTAAAATCAAGGTACCAGGACCATGCTTTCTCTGAAACCTATAGGGTAGATTTTTTTTCTTTGCCTCTTTTAGCTTCTGGTGTTTACTGGTAGTTCTTGGCATTCTTTGACTCATAGATACATCCAATCTCTGCTGCTATTATTGCTTCTATGAAACTTCTTCACTGTAATAAATCTCTTCTTCCTTGGTACCTCTATAGCATCCAATTCTTATTTTTCTTGTAGCGTTTATCTTGTATTATAGTTATTGGTAATTACATCTGTAGTATATATCTTTCCAGTTGTCGTCCCACAAAATCCAATCTCTACTTTGGGAATAACACTGCAAAAACGCAGGGGAGAGTTCCATCTGCCATATTCACAGTACAAAATCCTTGCCACCCCTAAGTGTATTGCCAGAGAAAAACCATAGCTGATTTGATGATGGGTGAACAACTAACCAAACTGAATCAGTAAGATTCTTTCCCTAAGGAGGTTGAATTTTGGACTCAGAGATTCTGGTAAGTCCTGGTGCTTTTGATTAAGCTGCTGACATATTAATTCAAGCATTGCTGGGGCCAGCAGAAAGTTCAAAGAAATGAAATTTATTCTGAATAAAGAAGAATGAAGCAAATGTGCAAAGAGAAATGGCTGTAGTGTTAGGAGATATTACAGAGGAAAAAGTCAGGACATTGACATTTACTACTTACTTTGTATTTCTTTCCCCAAGGTTCTATAAGAGAGAAATTAATTTAAACTAGAACTGAGGAAGTCTGCAAGTAGATATAGGAAGAAATATGGCATTTCAAGGATGTTTTCTGTCTATGAACTGTAGTCTAAACTGACTGACTGTTACATAATTTGGAGCCTCACAGGATTGAAAAAACCTATAGCGTCTCTATCTCAAAACTGGTGCAATCAGTGGCAAAGAATTGGCAGCCATAGCAGAAGATATAATTGGTGGTCTAGGCCTTTCTCAAGTAAGTTCTGCTAAAAAATTCTATGCCAAACAAAGGGTAAAACCTACTGACAATGACCTAATTTTGAGTGATGTCTCATTAACCAAGGATATTTTAGTGCTAAGGGAGTGGGTATAGAGACAATTAGATAAAAAGGGGACACTTTTAAAAAGATAAAAAAGGAAGCACAGTGAAACAAAAGAATAGGGCCTGGGAAAATTCAGATCCCCCAGGTATCCCTCAAGCACATAGTCCTATCAAAGAGGGCCAATATATTGGATACATCTTAAAAGAAATGTGGATTAATTGTGCCTCCTTCACCCTAAGGTAACTTTTTTTAAATTTTTTTATTATTATTATTAGTTAAGGTATTACAAATGTGTCCTCATCCCCCCCCCATTAACCCCCAACCTCCCCCCCCCCCACACCCTGCACACTCACGATCCCATCCCCCTGTTGTCCATGTCCATTGGTTTGGCTTATATACATGTATACAAGTCCTTCAGTTGCTCTCTTCCCCTTACCCCCGCCCTCCCCTACTTTCCTTCTGGGGATTGATAGCCTGATCGCTGTTTCTCAGTCTTTGGATCTGTCCCTTTTCATCAGTCTATGTTGTTCTCTATAATCCACAAATGAGTGAGATCATGTGGTATTTATCTTTCTCTGACTGGCTTATTTCACTTAGCATAATGCTCTCCAGTTCCATCCACACTGTTGCAAAAGGCAAGAGTTCCTTTTTTTTACTGCAGCATAGTATTCCATTGTGTATATGTACCACAGTTTTCTAATCCACTCATCTGCTGATGGGCACTTAGGCTGTTTCCAAATCTTAGCTGTGGTGAATTGTGCTGCTATGAACATAGGGGTGCATATATCCTTTCTGATCGGCGTTTCTGGTTTCTTGGGATATATTCCTAGAAGTGGGATCACTGGGTCAAATGGGAGTTCCATTTTTAGTTTTTTGAGGTAGCTCCATACTGTTCTCCACAGTTGCTGCACCAGTCTGCATTCCCACCAGCAGTGCAGAAGGGTTCCTTTTTCTCCACATCCTCTCCAACACTTGTTGTTTGTTGATTTGTTGATGATAGCCATTCTGACAGGTGTGAGATGATAACGCATTGTCGTTTTGATTTGCATCTCTCGTATAATTAGTGACTTTGAGCATGTTTTCATATGTCTTTCGGCCTTCTGTATGTCCTCTTTTGAAAAGTGTCTATCTAGGTCCGTTGCCCATTTTTTTTATTGGATTGTTTATCTCCCTTTTGTTAAGTTTCATGAGATCCCTGTAAATGTTGGAAATTAAACCCTTATTGGTGGTATCATTGGCAAATATGTTCTCCCATGTAGTGGGTCTTCTTGTTGTTTTGTTGATGGTTTCCTTTGCTGTGCAAAAGCTTTTTATTTTGATGTAGTCCCATTTGTTTATTTTCTCTTTAGTTTCCATTGCCCTAGGAGCATTATCAGAGAAGAAATTCCTTCGGCATATGTTTGCAATTTCGCTGCCTGTGGATTCCTCTAGTATTTTTATGGTATCCCGTCTTACGTTTAAGTCTTTTATCCATTTTGAGTTTATTTTTGTGTATGGTGTGAGTTGGTGGTCTAGTTTCATCTTTTTGCATGTATCTGTCCAATTTTCCCAACACCATTTATTTGAAGAGACTGTCTTGACTCCATTGTATGCTCTTGCCTCCTTTGTCGAATATTAATTGGGCATAGTGGTTTGGGTTGATTTCTGGGGTCTCTATTCTATTCCATTGATCTATATGTCTGTTCTTGTGCCAGTACCAAGCTGTTTTAAGAACAGTGGCTTTGTAATACAGTTTGATATCTGGTATTGAGATCTCACCTACTTTGTTCTTCTTTCTCAGGATTGCTGCAGCTATTCAGGGTCTTTTTTTTATTCCAGATGAATTTTTGGAACGTTCGTTCTAGATTTGTGAAGTATGCCATTGGTAATTTAATGGGGATTGCATTGAATCTATAGATTGCTTTGGGTAGTATGGACATTTTGATGATGTTGATTCTACCAATCCATGAACACGGTATGTTATTCCATCTGTTTATGTCTTCCTCTATCTCTTTTTTCAGTGTCCTGTAGTTTTTGGCATATAAGTCTTTTACCTCCTTAGTTAAGTTTTTTCCTAGGTATTTTAATTTTTTTGATGCAATGGTAAATGGGATTGCTTCTGTAGTTTCACTTTCTGTAAGTTCACTATTGGTGTAAAGAAATGCCATGCATTTCTTAGCATTAATTTTGTATCCTGCTACATTGCCGAATTCATGTATTAAGTCTAATAATTTTTTGATGGAGTCTTTAGGGTTCTCTATGTACAGTATCATGTCATCTGAAAATAAGGACAGTTTTACTTCTTCTTTTCCAATCTGGATGCCTTTTATTTCTTCTTCTTGTCTGATTGCAACGGCTAGTACTTCCAGTACTATGTTGAACAGGAGTGGTGAGAGGGGGCATCCCTGTCTTGTTCCTGTTTTTAGGGGGAATGGTTTTAGTTTTTGCCCATTGATTATGATGTTGGCTGTGGGTTTGTCATATATGGCTTTTATTATGTTGAGGTATGTTCCCTCAATTCCTATCTTGCTGAGAGTTTTTATCAAGAAAGGGTGTTGTATTTTGTCAAATGCTTTCTCTGCATCAATTGATATGACTGTGGTTTTTTTCTCTCAATTTGTTTATGTGATGTATCACATTTATTGATTTGTGGATATTGTACCATCCTTGCATCCCTGGGATAAATCCTACTTGGTCATGGTGTATGATCTTTTTGATGTACTGCTGGATCCGATTTGCTAGGATTTTGTTGAGGATTTTGGCATCTATGTTCATGAGAGATATTGGCCTATAATTCTCTTTCATTGTATTGTCTTTATCTGGTTTTGGGATTTGGGTGATGTTGGCTTCATAGAATGAGCTGGGAAGTGTTCCTTCCTCTTGGATCTTTCGACATAGTCTGAGGAGGATAGGTTTTAGGTCTTCCTTGAATGTTTGGTAAAACTCCCCTGTGAAGCCATCTGGCCCCGGGCTTTTGTTTGCTGGAAGCTTTTTGATTACTGCTTCGATTTCCTCCATAGTTATTGGCCTGTTGAGATTTTTAGATTCTTCCTGATTAAGTTTTGGAAGGTTGTATTTTTCTAGGAATATGTCCATTTCCTCCAGGTTGTGTAGTGTGTTGGAGTAGAGTTGTTCAGAGTATTTTCTAACAATCTTTTGTATTTCTATGGGGTCTGTTGTTATTTCTCCTCTTTCATTTCTGATTTTGTTTATTTGGGTCCTCTCTCTTTGTTTCCTGGTGAGCCTGGCTAGAGGTGTATTAATCTTGTTTATCCTTTCAAAGAACCAGCTCTTGGTTTTGTTGATCTTATGTATTGTTTTTTTGGTCTCTATGTCGTTTATCTCCATTATTATTGATAGAAACTTGTTAGTCGCCATTTTTGTTCTTTACCACTGTGTTCCTTCTTTGTTTCCTATTTTTTCCATTTACAGTGGACCCTTTAGCATTTCTTGCATTGCTGGTTTTGTTGTAATAAACTCCCGTAGACCATTTTTGTCTGTGAAGCTCCTGATTTGACCCTCAATTTTTGTTATTTCCTTCCTTCTGCTTACTGTGAGCTTTTTTTGTTGCTCTCTTTCTAACTCTTTGAGTTGTAGAGTTAGGTCATTTAGTCTCATTGTTTCTTGTTTCTTGCAGTAGGCTTGTAGAGCTATGAGCTTCCCTCCCAAGACTGCTTTTGCTGTGTCCCATAGGTTTTGGATTGTTGTGTTTTCATTGTCGTTTGTTGCCATGATGTTTTTTATTTCTTCTTTGATCTCACTGGTAACCCAGTCATTGTTTAATAGCATGCTATTTAGTCTCCATGTGTTTGATTTTTCTGGATTGTTTTTGTTGTAGTTGATTTCCAGTTTTATGCCTTTGTGGTCTGAGAAGATGCTTGATATGATTTCAATTTTCTTGAATTTGAAGAGACTTTGTCTGTGACCCAATATATGGTCTATCTTTGAAGATGACAAATGTGCACTTGAGGAGAATGTATATTCTGTGGCTTTGGGGTGAAATGTTCTGAAGATGTCAATTAATTCCATCTGATCTAGTGAGTCATTTAGGATTGATGTTTCTTTGCTGAGTTTCTGTTTAGAGGATTTGTCCAGTGGTGATAATGGGGTGTTAAGGTCCCCTACTATGATTGTATTGCTGTCAATCTCTCCCTTGATCTCCTCCAGAAGATTTCTTATGTATTTGGGTGCTCCTATATTGGGTGCATATATATTTACCAGAGTTATTTCTTTCTTGTTGGACTGCTCCCTTTAGTATTATGAAGTGGCCTTCTTGATCTCTTTTTATGTCCTTCACTGTGAGATCTAATTTGTCAGATATAAGTATTGCTACCCTGGCTTTTTTTTCACTTCCATTGGCCTGAAAAACTTTTTTCCATCCCTTCACCATCAGTCTGTGTGCGTCTTTTTTTCTGAGGTGGGTTTCCTGTAGACAGCAGATATATGAGTCATGTTTTCTTATCCACTCAGTTACCCTATGCCTTTTGACTGGGGCATTTAATCCATTTACATTTAAAGTTATTATTGATAGAAACTTGTTAGTCACCATTTTTGTTCTTTACTGCTGCGTTCCTTCTTTGTTTCCTATTTTTTCCATTTACAGTGGACCCTTTAGCATTTCTTGCATTGCTGGTTTTGTTGTAATAAACTCCCGTAGACCATTTTTGTCTGTGAAGCTCCTGATTTGATCCTCAATTTTGATTGATAGCCTCGCTGGGTATAGTATTCTTGGATTCAGACCCTTCCTTTGCATGACTTTGTATATTTCATTCCATTCCCTTCTTGCCTGATGTGTTTCTTTTGAGAAATCGGTCGCTAGTCTGATGGGGGATCCTTTGTAGGTAACTTTCTGTCTCTCTCTGGCTGCTTTTAAGATTCTTGCTTTGTCGTTGGTGTTTTCCAATTTAATTATTATGTGCCTTGGCATTGGTCTTTTTGGGTTCATTTTTTTGGGGACTCTGTGAGCTTCTTCAATTTGTGTGAGTTTTTTCTTCCCTATATCAGGGAAATTTTCTGTTACTATTTTTTCAAACAGGTTTTCTATTCCTTGCTCAGTTTCCTCTCCTTCTGGCACCTCTATTATTCAGATGTTGTTTCATTTAGCGTTGTCCCAGAGTTCTCTTAGGCTCTCTTCCTGCTTTTTAATTTTTTTTTCTTGAAGCTGTTCTGTTTGGGTGTTTTTTCCTACCTTATCTTCTAGCTTGCTGATGCAGTCCTCTGCTTCTTCTAGTCTACTGTTGATGCTTTCTATTGAGTTCTTTATAGCAGTGATGTCATTTTTCATTTCTTCTTGATTTTTCTTCATTTCCTCTTGGTTCCTACACATATTGTTGAATTTGTCTTCCATTCTTTTCATCCACCTTATGGCCATTTCTCTGAATTCTTTCTCTGACAGGTTGCTTGCCTCCATTGCCTCCATTTCGTTTACTTCCTTTTCTGATGATGCCTGTTTTTCTTTCATATGTGGGTTGGTTCATTGTTTCACCATGATCGCTCTTCTCCAGGTGTTTGGTTATGTAGTTCTCTCTCTGCTGCGTTGATTTAAAGGCACAAAATACAACACAACAAGGCACAACGTACAAGGCACTGAACATAAATGTATTCACAGTATTAATAACCCCAAATAAAGGTGACCACCCGAGCGAAGAGAATTAGGGGATAAAGAAGAAAAAAGAGAAAAAGAAAAAACAAAAGGGAGTGCTGAAATGAGATTGGGAAACGGGAGAGAAGAAAAAAGAGAAAAAAAAGAAAAAAAAAGTAAGAGAGAGAATGAAATAGAGGTGGGGATGAGGCTATTAGTATGGGGAGAAAACTCTAATGGAACCGCAACTAATCCCAACGAATTCCAGCAGCAGATCCCTGGAGATTAATGCAAACTACAAACAACCACTAATATCAAGCGAGGCAAGGGAAAACAGAAGCACAAAAATAACCAGAGAAAGAAAAAATAAGCAAAACAGAAAAATGAAAATGAAAAACAAAACAATCTCCCAAACAAGCATAAAAAAAACCAATATACTCAAAATCAAGCAAACACTAGCAAAACGACAGCGAGAGAGAGAAAAAAAATTGGATAGTGAAGAAAGATAAGAGAGAGGTTTATATGGATTTAGAGCAAGGGATTGGAAATTAGATATATAAGTAGGGTGAAATTTAGACAGTGGGTAAAAAGAAGGAATAGGGAAAATCTAAAGCAGGAATAGGGTAAGAGAAATAGGACAACAAAAGGGGAAAAGTGAGGAAGAGAGTTTTGGCTTAAGGGTAAAGGTGAGATAGAGAGAAATAATGCTAAAGGAATGATGGAAATAGAGTGTAGAACACTAATCCCAAAATAAAATAAGGAAAAATAAGAAAAAATAAAAAAAATGACACTTAAAAAATGGTAAAATGATAGCAATAATACTGGTTAAAAAAATGTAGTAATTAAAAAGGTAAAATCAGGTGATAAAAAAAATTAAAAAAAATAATAAAATAGGTTCTTAATGAAATGGTGAAAAATGAATTTAAAAAAAAGATAAAAATGTGCAGTAGTGAGGGTGCTTCAGATCGTCTACTCTTCTTTTTGGCATGCCTTAGTCCTGCCAGGCATTCAGGAGAGTGTTGAATTTCCCTGTGATACACTGTCCCTCCGTGCTGTAAACCACAGTCCTGATTTTAAGGCAGGTTGTATTTGTTTACCAGACTGCCTTTATTTGTATTTACAGAAGAGACAGTTCGTGGCTCTGCCTCTGGGTGGCAGTGTGTCTGGATTGACCTCCGAGGCTATACGTCCTCTCTATCAGTAGGGGTTATTTTCTCTATGGTATTTGAACCTGGTTTGGGAAAGTCCACTGCCCAGAGCCTGTTCTTTAATAGTTACTCCCCGCTCTGTTTCCCAGGCTCCCCAAAAAGAACTTTCCCCTACAGGCTCTGCGAATGACCCCAACTGGGGAATCCCATGCACTGGGTTTAATAATCAAACGCACGGATCTAAGGGGAACTGTAACAACAAGAGCCTGATAAGTTGTGCAAATTCGCAAGCCTCCACCTTCCAGGTCTGCGCACAGTCTGGGGGAGGGGGGGGAGGGCAGCGCCCACTCGCCCCTGGCACCAAGCAGCCAGCACACTGGCAAAATCCAAGGCTGCTTTTTTACATCCAGTCCAGCTATGGGCTTATTTTTAGCGTTCCCTTCTGCCAGCAGCCCTGTGGGGCCCCTTCCCCACTCACGGGTCACGCTGGTCCCAATGGCTGCGGACTCTGTGGGGCGCAGATTTCGCCCCAACCTGAATTGCAAACCGCACCTTTAGGGGAAGTCTAACCTTTCCATGAGAAGAAGCAGTGCTCGTCTGAGTTCACGCAGTCACGCTGCTTGAGATCCCTTGTTTCCAGGTTAGAAGCTGATCTCTGGACACCGGTAACAGCCACTCAAAATGGCGCGGTCTCCGCTGCTGCGCTGGCACACTGGGAGAGGTTTCAGCCACAGTCTCCAACTGTCCTTTTTATTTTCTGGGAGTTCTCTGTCTTTCCCGACTGCAGACTGTCTCGCAGCTGAATATCCTCTACCTATTCGGCTGTATGTTACCCGTTTCAGCTGCTCACCCTTATCTGCTCCAGGACAAGGCACAGGACACTTCCGTTTATACCTCCGCCATTTTCCTCCCTAAGGTAACTTTTTAATGAGCCTACTGCAAAAGCCAAGATGGAGATCATTTAATTGAGGGACTAGAAGGCCTGAGCACATTCATAAAGCCTGTTGCTAAAAGACAGAACTATCTAGGCCAGTGTGAATATTTAGGGACACAAGTGTACATTTCTTCCTTTTACTATCACACCGTGAAATAGAATTTTAATCAAATCTTTTATGGTATAATGTAGAATTCTAGTTGCCTACTCCATCATCTACTTTTTCTTTCTGTAGTAACACATTTCCAATTTAGTTCATTCTGTTTCCCCTCCAGTACTGGACAGTGGGTGTTTTGAATGGGATCAAATGTACTATTTATCTAAAGATATGAAATCTTTGGGAGCTACATTAAGACCTGCTAAAGATGACTGTGAATTATTTAAAAGTCTTGGGCTTGATATTCAGTACACTTGGGGCACATGATTTTAGACTGTCTTTATGTATAGGAGTCATGAGTACATTTTCATTTGCATATGCATAGTATAGTGACATATTAGTTGAAGACCATTTGTAAATTGGGTGGGCTATCAAGTTCATATGTTGTTGTTGTTGTTGTCCAACATAAATTCCCAATTATTTTGGGAATAGCACCTTGGTTTTTCTTTGAGAGACAATCTCTCTCTCTCTCTCTCTCTCTCTCTCTCTCTCTCTCTCTCTCTCTTGTTTGAGCAGAGTTGTCTTATTCCCTGGTTCAAAGAGTAGGTGCATAACCTCTAATCCCGCCAATTAGAAGGTCCTATCCCCTGGCTTCAGGAATGGGCATGTAATATGAGCTGGTATAATTATATGCCCCAAATTAGGCCAATAAAATTATCCCTTGGAAGTATGCTAGTGCTATTAGAAGCAGTGCATTCTTTCCTTCTGGATTACTAATCCAGTTAGATGTAAGTATGTGCCTTTGACAGGGCTGACCAGCAGACCCTGCACGATAAATGAACAGATTACTTCGACACAGGTTTCTGTGAAAGAGAGGGCTAAGGGACTCTTTAGCAGTAAAAGCAGTCCTGTTCACCTGCCTCATTGGCTTATTTTTGTAACAATAGCTTGAATTTAAATGAAACTTTAGATACAATCAGCAGGGAAGTATCTTTGAGAAAGTATAGGCTTCCACAAGGTCGGGCCTTTAAAGACTAAACACAGAGATTCTAGCAAAACACCCAAGGATATTGGACTTGTTTGGAAAAGTCAACTTAGGGGCTACCGCCTTCGGCAAGGTCCCCTCAGATGACCTCGACCTTTCAGAGAATCCTCCTTATAGGCATTCCAACCAAGTCCCGTGCTTCCCCACACACGTTCCAATGATATACACAGGAAATTAAAGCTGCAAAAAAGACAGCAGCAAATTCCCAACCTCACAGCTGAGAACTAGCATACAACTGTGTCTGAAGCCAAACCATCCATGGATCTTTTAACTGTTTGACCTAACATGTGTCCTCTTTTCTTAACGTAGCTTTATTTTGAATTCTGTTACTTATAACCAAAAGAATGCTGACAAAAGACAACCATATCCTTATAATTCACTCATGCCCCCATTTTACTTATGCTCAGGACCATTTATTGATAGTAGTTATGTGTTTCTTTGTTTTCTCTGTGCTATAGGTATTTTTTTTCCTCCTGTATCACAAGGGTAAATTATTCTTCCTTGTCTGATCTGCTTAAAGTCCTGTCATCTGCAACAACATGGATGGACCTTGAAGGCATCCTGCTAAGTGAAATAAATCAGAGAAAGGTACAGAATGAGTATGGTCTCACATATATGGAACATATAAGCTCATAGAAACAAAGAGTAGAATGTTGAATGCCAGGAGCTGAGGGTTGAGGTAAATGGGAAGATGTTGGTCAAAGGGTACAAACTTTCAGTTATAAGTTTTGCAGATGTAACATACAACATGGTGGATGTATTTAACAATACTGTATTGTATGCTTGAAAGTGCTATGATAGTAGAGCTTTAATGTTCTCACCATAAAAATAACAAGATGGTAATTATGTGAGGTGAAGGGTGTGTTAACTAACCTTATTGTGTTAAGCAGTTAGAAAATATATGTATATCAAATCATCAAATTGCGTACCTTAAACTAATACATGTTATATGTCATTTGTAGCTCAATAAAGCTGGAAAAGTGTAGCCCCTTAACCATTTTTAAGTGTATAGTTTGGAGGCATTAAGTAAATTCACATTATTGAGCAATAATCACTACCATTCACCTCCAAAACTCTTTTCATGTTTCAGAATGGAAATTCTTTTTTTTTTTTTTTAATTTTTTTATTGCTTAAAGTATTACAAAGGGTATTACATATGTGTCCATTTTATCCCCCCGCCCTAGACAGTCCCCCAGCCTCCCCTATCCCCCAGTGTCTTATGTCCATTGGTTATGCTTATACGCATGCATACAAGTCCTTTAGTTGATCTCTTACCCCCCTACCTCCTGCCCCCCAACCCTCCCCGGCCTTCCCACTGCAGTTTGACAATCTGTTTGAGGCAGCTCTGCCTCTGAATCTATTATTCAGAACGGAAATTCTGTTCCCACTAAAAAATAACTCGCCATCTCCCCTGTTCCAACTCCCTGGCAGCCACCATTCTACTTTCTGTTTCTATGAATTTGCCTACTTTTTGTCACCTGATACAAATAGAATAAATAAAATACTGTCCTTTTGTGACTGGCTTATTTCACATAGCATAATATGCTCAAAGTCCATCCATGTTGTAGCATGTGTCAGAGCTTCCTTCATTTTTAAGGTTGAAAAATATTCCGTTGTATGTATATACTACATTTTAAAAAATATTTTCATTGATTTTTAGAGAAAGGAACAGAGGGAGAGAGAGAGAGAAACATCGATGAGAGAGAAACATCGATTGGCTGCCTCCTGCATGCCCCCCGCTGGGGAGCAAGCCCGTGACCTGTGCATATGCCCTGACCAGGATTCTAACTTGGTCACCTCTTGGTACATGGGACAATGCTAATCAACTGAGTAATACCAAGCGGGCTATATACTACATTTTTTATCCACTCATCCATTGATGGACAAGTATGTGTTTGAGTTCCTGCTTTCAATTCCTTTGGGTATATACCCAGGTGTAGAATTGCTTATTTATTTGGTAATTCCACTTTTCACTTTTTGAGGAACTGCCAAAGTGTTTCCCACAATGTATCATTTTTTCCTGTCTAACAAACAATGCACAGGGTTCTACTTCAAATCCTTACCAACACTGTTTTCCATTTTTATTATAACCATCTTAGTGAGTGTAAAGTGGTATCATATTGTAGTTTTTATTTGCATTTCCCTATTGACTAATGATGTTGAACATCTTTTCATGTGTTTATTGACCATTTGTATATCTTCTTTAAATATATCTAGTCAAGTCCTTTCTTTGTCCATTTTTTAAATCCTCAACTGAGGATATTTTTCCATCGATTTTTTTTAGAGAGAGTGGAAGGGAAGGAGTGAGGGACAAAGGAAGGAGGGGGGGAGAGATTGTTTACCTCCTGCATGCACCCCAAACAGGGACAGACATCGAACCTGCAACCCAAGTACGTACCCTTGACCAGTAATCAAATCCAAGACCCTTCAGTGCATGAGCCTAACCACTAAGCAACACTGACTAAGGCCTTCCTTTTTCCATTTTTGAATTGAGGTGGGTTTTTTATTTTTGTTTTTGCTGTTGAGTTGTATGATACTACTTTTTAAAAAATCACTATGCTAGGTGCTGGCAATATAGTAATGGATAAGGCACAGACCCTATCCTCAACAAACTCACAGGCTAGTGGGAGCAGCAAACAATATTTTAATGCAGTGTGGCAAATCCAATGACAATTATATGCCCAAGGCATTAGGAGAGTTTCAAAGAGGGGTACACTATTAGAGGTGGAAAGCAGACATAGAAGTTTTCCAGGGGGATATGATGCCTCAAGAGAATCTCAAAGATTGCTAGCTAGACGAAAAGGGAGAGATTGAACATTCTAGGCAAAAATGAAACCATGAGCAATGACTTACAGGCATGAATCAGCAGGGCATTTGCTGAAAACTACACCCATTTATCTGCTGTTGAAGTAGCAAGTCCAAGGCAGGAAGTGGCAAGAGATGAGGCTGGTGAGGTAGACAGGGACTATCATAAGGTGTGTTTAGGCTTCATCCTGAGGGATATGGGGAATGATTAAATTATTTTAAGGAGAGGAATTACATAGTCAAACTTGTGTATATATAGCATGATATTTTTTACATACATGCTGAGGTAGGTAAATTTGCAGCTGCATGCTACTAGAAAGGACAGGCCCAGGCTTTACCTGCCTCAGGCCTAATATAGCTGTCCCAAGATCTAAGATTGGGAAGTTGTTTTAGATAGATCATTCTGACAGCCATGTGAAGAACTGATAGAAAGAAAGCACTGAAGGCAGGGTATCAAGTTAAACTAACTAAGTATAGTAAGGATGGAGAAAATAACTAGGAGATATAATTGATAGGTCTTGATAGATTGGATATAGAGGGTGGGGTAGAAGGAGTCAAATGTGATTCCCAGGCTCCTTGCATGTACAACTGGGTGGAGGAACAATATATTTGAGAGGAAAGATTGTGAGTTTAGGGATGGATGTAAAGAGTGGTTTTACTTTTAGATGATTGGCTGGAGATGTCCAATAGATGGCAATGTCCTTATTGGCTCTATTGGCTATGAAGATTGAGTTGCATAGCCCAAGGATCTAGTTTAGTGTGGAAATTCTTATAGCATTAAAAGGAGCCATTGGAGTGACTATACTAGAGATCCACCTTCTTCGAAGTTTCCCTGTCCACAGCTTCAAAGAAGCAACCCTTCATTACATACCACCTTTACTACTAGTTACTACAACCTTTTGGACAGAACTGAATACAACAGGGATAAACATTTGACTCACTAATCAAATTCTCTTTCTTCAGAATAAGGTATTGGGTCCCAGTGACTGAGTCAATTATTTGTGGGGAACCAAGCTTGAAACTCAAATGAATTAATCATTTTCAAATTGTGTCCCAAGACTATCATAATCATTTGGTGACTTGTTAGAAATATAAATTCTCATACCTCATCCCATATCTACTGAATGAGACAGTTGTCCCAGCAATCTGTTTTATAAGCCTTCCAGGTACTTGTGGTGCAAGCTATCATTGATATAGACTCTTAGGATAAGACAACCATTCTGGAAGTGGCCATGATCAAATAAATACTGATAAGTAGAGAAAGTTTAAAGCTTGTTTGGAGAGAGAGAGAGAGAGAAAGAGAGAGAGAGAGAGAGAGAGAGAGAGAGAGAGAGAGAGAGAGATTACTTGATAACTTTCCAGTTCCACTAGGTCCAGTTGTTCTTCCTGCAATTGGAATTTGTGAAAATTCCCTCTATCATCACATAAATCCCCTTTATTTGAATAAGGTTTCTTTTTTTTTTTTTTTACAATAAAGGTATCCTGATTTCTTAATTTATTGTTTCTCAAAGAATTTACTATGCATTCACTATGTGGCTACTGTTTGAGGCACCATAAAAGATACCAAGATCAACTAGACCTGGTTCTTGCCTTTGTGAAGCCAAGTTTAATGGAGAAGTCATATAGACAATGTTAGAAGCACTGTAGGGGAGGTGGTTACTAAGCTTGAGATTGTCTTCTAAGTATTAAATGAATATTAGCTGCATTAGTAATATATGGCAAGGCCAGAGAAGACCTGAAGAAAGGAAGTTGATAGCTCATATATACCTTGCGTGATAAGTTTAATATAGATAGATACATAGGTAGATAGATAGACCTGATGAGTGATTTGAAAGAACAGGAGGAAAAACAGAAGGTGTTTCTCCAAGTGGAGAGAAAAATAGCACAAATATATATGGACTATGGTATATATCTGGGTGTAAAGACAAATACAAATTTAAAATAAGAGACTAAATTCTCTTTGTGGAAAATAAGGGGAGAAACTTCTCCACCACCTCTTCTCTTTTCTTTTAAAATTCCCTTCCCCATCCTTCTCAAATGTATTTAAATATTTATAATGGCTAAATGAGCCTCTCATTAGTCTGACAACTCAAGAATGTTCCCCCAAGGAACCGAGAGCATTCTCTCTGAAATGTAAATATCAAGGAAGGTAGAACCCTACTTCCTATGATAGAGCAACCTAACTTCCCTGAGCACCTTGCTCCAATTTGCAAAATATTCTGTGGACTTCTCCTAAGGATAAAGTCAACATAGTTGGTCTCCCTAATTATGATGATAAATTAAGAACACACTATGAATGACAAGAGGTGCTGTCAAATCCTCTTATTGAAGATAGCTATGGTTTATTTTGAAAACATGTACGTAATGGGTTGTATCTGCTTTGCTGTATAAGGAGGTGAGATTCCTTCCTATCTTTGCAATTTATTAGTAGACTAGGAGCCCAGTGCATGAATTTGTGCACCTTGAAAGGAACTGTGGGCCGCGAGGCTGTGGTGGGCACAGGGGCAGGTTTTGGCCCATCCTCCAGTGCCCCTGCCCGGCCCTTCCTGCCACAGCCCCTGGTCCCCTGTCTGCAGGCAGCCCTGCTCCCACCATCACCATTCCCATGTGCTGACAGAGCAGAGCAATTGGGGCTGGTGCCAGCAGCGGGTGCAAGTGGCTACTGCCCTAATCACCCCTCAGGAGCAGGGGGAGGTGGAGAAGCCCTGAGGGGCGATCAGGGCTGGCAGCCGCTGCTCACACCCACTGAAGGCACTGAGTGATTGGACAGCACCAGGTGCCAGCAGCAGGTGCGAGAGGTGGCTGCCGGTCCCGATTGCCCCTCAGGAGCAGAGGAAGGTGGAGAAGTCCTCAGGGGCAATCAGGGCAGGCAGCTGCTGCTTGCAACCAGTGATGGTGCCCGAGAGATTGAGTGATCGGGGCCGGTGTCAGGTGCCGGCAGTGGGTGTGAGCAGGGTCAGTGCCAGTAGCAGGTGTGAGTGAAGGGTGGGACCATGGCATGTGGGAGCAAAGAATTTTCAGTAACCACCAGAGGCTTACCCGATGACAGCGACTGGTGCCCCACCTTGGTCTGGCGCCCCCGCTCACCTGCTCCACCATCCCACCACAGCCGATACCCACCATGTTCCGCGCGTGCCCCCTGGTGGTTAGCACACATCATAGTGACTGGTTGTTCAGTTGTTTGTTCAGTTGTTCCTCCTTTTGGTCGATTTGCATATTAGCCTTTTATTATATAGGATTGCCTGTGATGCACATCTAATTCTGGTTTAATGTTTACTCAATAATAAAAGTGTTTTCTTCCACTATTACCTTTGTGGAAAGGAATTTTGAATTGGAAGAAAATATCATTTTTTAAAAATTTTTAATTGATTTCAATGAGGAAGGGAGAGAGAGAGAGGGCGAGAGAAACATCAATGATGAGAGAGTACCATTGATTGGATGGAGCCCACAACCCAGGCATGTGCCCTGACTGGGAACTGAACCGTGACCTCCTGGTTCACAGGTCAACGCTCAACCACTGAGCCATGCAGGCCCGGCAGAAAATATTATTTTAAATTATATTTTCCCAACAGTGCTTTGGTTTGTTGAGAGTGCTTAGGTTATAGAAGGCATGGGGAAAGATAAAGCTAGAGGGGAAGTGTAAGGTGAAAGCAAGGAAGAATCCTATGTTAGAGTGTAGGCTTTATTCCCTAGGCCATGAGGAGCTATGGAAGATTTTGTCAGGAAAGTGAAGTAATCAATTTTAGACCTTAGAAAAGTTACTCAGGATGTAATATGGAGGGTGGAACAAATGGCACAGCACTAAATGTGGACACAATAATAATTTAAAATACTATTTAAGGATTTTCTTAGTCCAATTACTCAAAGGTAATTCCTATGCTGATCTTTCTCTATGTCACCTAACAATATTTGGATCTTGTATATTTTTATTTTTACCACAGGGACATTTTTCGCAGATGTAGAGAGCAGAGGACAAAAATAGTGAATGTGGCTGCATGCTATTTTTCCTGACTGGTTTGGGTGCTCTTCTGGCCCCAAGAGCTCAGCCCAATGACTCTTAAGGTTTCAAGCATATTCAGGATCTAGAATATCACTGATGGTGTCTATCAGGAGAAAGGAGTTGCTTATTATAGTGGTTTCTACCATTGACTGGTGCTCAGTTTATGGTAAACAATTGCTTGATATTTAGTGAGGTCTTGTATACAGTCCAAATTCAAGTGTGACTATTAACACAAATGCCTCATTTATTAGCAACCTCTATCTGGACCCCCCCCCCCAAATTGTAACCGTTGATTGTCTGGATTCATGTGGGTTCAGGTTTTCCAAGTATAACAACCCATAGATTTCCTTAACATGGGACTTTGTAAATAGAAATTGAGAAAAACCAAGACACTTTGAATTAACTACACATACATTTATTAAATAGTTAACAAAAGCAGAACAATAACCACTTTATATATATGTATATATTTAACACAGATATGAATCTCTCTTAACTGCCAATTTCCCCAGCAAAGAATCATTCAACTCTTCAGGTCATGAAGGCTAAAGCAAAGTCTCAGTCCTGATCCTATTCTTTCCCACTCTCTTCTTAAGACCTACATCGATCCTTAATGGGTTGACCGTCATCTTCTGTAACCAGAACATCTCTAGAAGTATGCTGACTGCAGAGTCTCCTCAGATTCCTTCTGCATCCTCTCAAGTTCAGTTGTTACTGCTTTGAAAGGTGCTGTTGCTACTGCTTGCTGCTATTCATCCACTGTTACTCTGAGTTTTTACCAATCTCTTTCTTTTCACTTTTACGTGCATGAAATGTACTGAATCTCTTATGGAGAAACCTCCTTCTTCCTTATTAGGTAAACCTATAATTTTTCATGCATCTGTTGTGCTTTGCCTGTGTTCCCTGACTGCTTTTGCACTGCACTCTGTTTTCATACACAACAAAAATACTGGGCTACTCTGACCAGAACTTCCTTCTTATACTGATTTCTGTATCTACTTCAGAATGTTGTGCTTTTCCTTTTTGGCATCCATTTGTAAGGACAAAATTAGACCTCCTGTCCCTCTCCCAAACCTCATCCTTATGTCTGGGTGGCTTACCTTTTTATCACTGGTGCTCTTGGCTTTTATTCCTCAGCCTCACTGTCCTCCTGCCTAAGGGAGAAGTTTAAATCCAGGCACCAAAAGAAAAACTTGGGAAGGCCAAATTAAATGGATATTTCTAATTCAGAAAAGAGTCAAGTAAAAAATCAGAGTATGGGTGTCCTTCTGGTTTTGCCTGTTGGTCAACTTTCTTCTGGCCAATAGAAATTTCATTTTCATGATGATCAGGAATGCCTGCCCTGAATTCTTACCTATCATTCAGCAGCTTCAAAGAGAAAGACATAAACTGAATTCTGACGAGGTCAAATACCTCTTATAAATGACTATATACTGAATTGGTTTTAGTGCTGGGATTATCACAGACTCACAGAAACATGCACAACAATACATCAAAATGCTCAAATTTGGTATATTGCCATAGTGGGAACCACACTCAGAGATAGTAAAACATAAGGGGGCAATGGAGCTAGTAGCTCTGTATGATTCAGTTGATATTACATAGGGACCCAACCTCATCCCTGTCCCATTTTACTGTTATAGATGTGTGACTAATAATAATACTTTATTCTGTCACAACCTCTCATCCACAGGCTCTTCACCACAGTTTTCCATCAGCCCCACTACCAAATGGTGGCCAATGAGAAGTTCACAATTAGTGTTTTTAAGTATTTAGAAATCTGACAGAATAAAGTATTACCAAATTACATTTTGCTTTCTTAAAAACCTAACATAATTATCCTTTCATTCCTGTGCTATTTATTGGACAAAACCAATCTTAAGTGAGAGAAAACATTTTAATGAAAAAAATCTATGCATCTCATTGTTATGAAACCGTTGATGTCCATCTTGTAGAGAATAAAATGAACAGCACTGGTTTCATATAGTATGTTAAAGATGAAAGGTAGAAAGGAATAACTGGAAATTACAAAACTTCTAATAATATATCTTAGAATATGCCTCAATTTTTGAAATGGAATAGAAACCAATAAAAATTATCTCAAAATTTTAAATTTTCTTTTACTAAAATATAAGTATATCTTTATGGGGTTAGTAACTTCACTATCATAGGAATAATATATCTAATACAATGGATGATTATATAATTCAAAATACTGAAGTTATATTGTGAAATAAATTTATTCTATGTATGAAATATAACATTGAACCAAATTACAAACTTAAAATTTTACATTAGTAATACTAAATATGAGGATTAATATGCTAGAACATGAATAGCTTTTAAGTGAACCCCTAACGTGTGGATATGGATTCATAAAAAAAAGACATAACCAAGAAATTTAACATTTTATTAAAAGACCAAAAAAAAAATGAACATAGAAATAGCATACTAAAATGAGTTGTATAATGCACACTTTTAAACACAAAAAGCAGTTCAGCACTAAAACTTGAAAAAAAACATAAAAATCAAAGCATCTAGGTGCCCTATTGATAGCAGTTGAGAGAATGAGCTATTGCATCTTAGCTCACATTATGACCTAAAATATTATGGGACATTTATATTTTTGAAATGTTGGTCAAAATCTATAATTGTTGCACAGGGCTAATAATTTTCTTATCTATAGGTATTTTTAAATTGACATTTTCTACCCAAAATACATGTTTCCATTTTCTACATTATACTGGATTGTTGTTATAAAAATGTGGAGAGTTGGCCCTCAAAAATACATTTAAGAACATATTAAAATATCTTAATTTAAAATATTGTAATTAGTGGACATAATAATAAAAGTTCATTTTCTAATAAAGCAGCAGCAAAAGCAATAAAGGGAAGTTTATTTTGAAAGGGGCAACTCCAGAATCCAATGATATGATAGTTATATCATTCTCTCAACCACTAGACACAAAAGCCAGCAACAAAATAATTGGGTTTTCATCACTAAAAAAATAGCATCAGTATACAGAAATAAAACTTTGAAATCATGCAGTTCTATGACAGACAAACATTTAGGTTGTGTGTTTTGGGGGTAAAAGAGCACTGCTTAAAACTGGGTTACTTTTAGGTCTTGTTACAGAGGTATTTATGTTATTAAAGTAAAATGTGATGTAGAAGATGACTAGTGAGGATTTTTGCAATATCTGCGAATAGCTGTGATTTACTTCAAAGTGATACATTATTTTTCTTTTAGGTCTAGCACTATAATTGAGGATGGGTTCTACTTAAAGTTAACATTTCTCTGGAATAATCCTGTTTCAGATTATTAAATGGGTAGTTCTCTTCCTGGCAAGGACAAGTAGAGAGGCTGGAAAGTATATGAATTAGCCAACTAAACCTTTTCCCAGTCTTAATGACAGAGGTCCTCTTTTGGCCTCAAGTTATTCACATTCTGTTAGACTTCATTCTCTACTTTTACTTCTTTAAACACAGCTATTCTGTTTAAGTGCCAAAGAGTGTGACTCAGTGGCTGTCATCAGGCACAACATGCCAGAAGTTAATTGGATATCTTTTGTGATGTTTCTAGGTTCATTCTTACTATTTTATTGTTTTTCCTGACTGAAAATCTTACTATATTTCTATTGACTTCATGAAAATATATTCTTGTGGCTATACACTCACAAGGAAATGTTGGAAAATATGTTGGTGATAAGGTTGAAGTTGAAGTTCTTAAATGCTGAATAAGTGAATGCTTACATTTTATATCATGAAAATGCTGGTCAGATAGTCAGGCTGTTAGTTATAGGTTGACTCTAAAGATATGGGCTGAAGGGACAAAAACAGATTTCTAATCAACTGGCCCTGAGTTATTGGACAACTGTAAGGCTTGGATTGCTTTCTAGCTTTGGCTTATTTTCCTGTCCCTGTGAGAACTATCAAAATGGGTAGCAATATTAATTACTCCCTCACCCCCAGGATGGGCTCCTTCTCTAGGGCAAGGGCAACAAGTCCCAAGATGTGAAGGACTCAAAGTACCTGTGGTGATCTCTCCTTAATCCTTTATAACCTCGACCTTTTCTGGACCTCATTGCTTAGAGGCAACAAAATATTAAATGGTCATCTGGATATGATGTAGGAGCTAAAATTGGCAAAGATAGTTTGATTGAAAAATTCTTTGCCAGCTCCTATGTATGTAAGCTTTTTGCTGATTCTCTCCTGTTTAGTTAAAACAGTGTGAAGCTGAAGTGGCACAATGGAGTACTTTCTAATTTGGTAAAGGTTAAGTCAGAAAACAGCTTCCACTGATCAGGTATAAGGCAAATAAAGCAATTTACAAAGTTGTACCAGGAGCATTTTTTCTTTTGTTGAAGTGAATGAAATGCCGCATACTGGCCCTACTTAACTGTTAAATTAAATCTTTCGATGGTTGCCAATTTGGTTTTGGGTCCTGGATCTTAAAGGGGAATTAGTGGTAGATGTTAACTATTGATTGTCACTTAAATAGATATTAGTTTATATATATAATCAATTGATAATTTTATGTGAAAGATGTAATCTAATTTGATCATAATGAGAATATCCATTTTGGAATTTACAGGGTATTTCACTACTTGCAACCATTGGGGGGGAAAAAACAGCTAGAAACCTGCCTGGGGTGTGTGTGTGTGTGTGTGTGTGTGTGTGTGTGTGTGTGTGTGTGTGTGTGTTTACAGTGAGGATTAATTTAAAAAGCAAACAATTTCTGCTAGTGATCTTGCTAAAAGGTGAAGTACTTTAACTTTTGTTCAGTGCTGCTAGCTGAAGTTGAGCTGCTACCTGTTACCAGTCTACTCTTTTGGTCAGCTGTAGCAAACTAGAAAGCCTTCACACCAGCAAAGCAACATCTCTCCCTCTCAAAGCCTTAGAAGTAACTCTCTCTTACTAACTTTTCCACTATTCTCACAGACTTCTTATATTTAAAAAAAAACCTCCAAGGATTGCTTTCATGGACTATGTACATAAGTGCAAAAAAGGTGTGTCTCACACATTCGCACCCTAACTGAGGCAGTCAGTTAACTGCAGCATATGTCTCTTCAACACTGTTAAGGGGTCATTCCACAGTATCTTTATGCATGTTTTTGCAAGTGAATTAATTTAATAGTATGCTTTTATCATTCTTTAATCCTCATTTGGATATATTTGTGTAAGTATGTAATTCCAGAAAAGAGAATTTCTGCAGTTACAGCTATGCCACTTGAATAATTTTAAATAAATGAAGTTATGAAAAAAGGTCAGGTAACATAAATACCACAATTTTGTTTTGAAGTCCAAATACTGTGGAATAAAACCCTACACACACAACAAATTCTATAATCTATAAAGCTTGATTTTAGAATCCACAACTTGTAAACTTTTTGATAAAAAAAAGTCACACAAGGACACAAATTCAGCTTTCAAATGGGAATTTTGGACAAAAAGAAAATCAACCATATATGTTTTCTGAGATTTGAGATGTATCTTCTACATGCTCATACTGTCAAAAACCATGTATAGTTTACAAATAAAATTTTCACCAAAAAGGTGTCTAAAGGTAGCCATGTTGTAGTTTTGTTGCTAAAGCAACTAAATATAATTAGTTAAAATTATTATTTGTATATAAAGTTTGTTCTTAAACTGTGAACTGTAAAGAATAGTTATGGATTATAATCTATATCTTGTTATGCTTCAGTGTCAGTTTAGAACCTATCTAAGAAGGTTGAACACATGTAGTAAAATCTTAAACTTTCTCTAATTCTCCTTCAAAAGTAAATTCATTAGTCACTTAGTGATATAAAAAGTAATAAAATCAAAACCTTAAAAACTAACAAGAAAAATGAAAACATGGCACCAATTAGTGAGCTGGTGCTAAGAACCTTAATTTGTCATTATATTTACAGTTTGATTAGGTTATCAACTAAATTTGTAAAAAAGTTATACCCTTTTACATACTATTTATTCTATTACTTTTAACAGGCACTGGCAAAATTAAAAATAGGCCACTATCTCTCTAAATCTATTCAACAGAATTGGGAAATCATATTTCCCTATTTCTATTTCAATGTGTGTGAAATGTAGAAGAGTTAAAAAATAAAAGAGGATTCCAGTTTCTAATAGTTCTGTGCAAAACAACCTATCCTACAGATTACAATAACTCAAAAACCTTGTGGCTGCATTTACCTAAGAGCATCCTCATCTACTCTCTCCAAAGGCATGGTAAGGGAACCCAATAACATTCCAAGTAGCAATGGGCCTTCTTTACATATTATTTAATACGATTTAATGTCAATGTTTTCCTTATTCAGGCATTACTATGCTTACTGGACAGGCTATTAAAAACTGATTCACGTTGTAAAGGTTAATTTTATTCGGTTCCTACTGATGGTAGTGAGGAGGTACTTGCTTTTTCCCAATTTGAGAGCTGGTGAGGCTACCAACTAGTGAACACAGCCCAGTGATATAGGACAACACTTCCGGCAAAATCAAAGTACTTTAAAACATGTTAAAAAATGGATGGAGAAGATTGATGGACTAGGGAGAAGATGGCTTTTCACATCACAATCAACTACAAATTAAAGACTAATCTAGACAAGTGAAATAAAATGCAATAGCTGGTTACAGAGTCATGCTCCGATTGCAAAAGAAAATACTGTATTTAAATACCAATTTTATGAATCCATTTAATTTTGATGTAATCTTAATCTCTCTTTAAATTATACTTATGGTCACAGTGCTTTTTATAAAAAGTTGACACTACTAAAACCCTCTTAAAAGATAATTTTTAGATTATTTTATCTGTATACATGACTTATTTTGTCCAAGTGTCAGCACTCTTGCACATTTTTGCAAAAGGCTGAGAGAAATGAACAAACACAATTTTGGATAATTAAAAATAGAGGCCCTTGTAAATTACAAAGCTTATAAAATCTTACCTAAGAATCACAAGTGATTAGAATTTTATATATACAATTCATTCAGTAAATTACTGTTTAGAGTCACTGATTAATTTTGTGACTTCTCTTTTTATCTGAAAATTTATAGTCTAATGACTAATCTTCTTTTCTTTTCTTGAATAAAGATGTTGCACAAGTCATTGCACAACTAATTTAAAACATGTTATCTTAAAATAGTATCATGCCAAAATTCTTTTGCACATGTATCAAAACTTTAGTGCTTTTACTTTTCTTTCTTTAAATTCATTTATAAAACAATTTTTAAAATGCCAACAACAAAAAAATTGTGGCACCCAAAATTCAACTACCCTGAATATTTCTCACCAAACCTCTTACTAAAATATAAGTCTTTATTAATGTCGTCCAGTGCTTAAAGCAACATGAAAACAACTGTATTCTAGGTTTGCTGTCTATGCACATCTTCATCAGAAGTTTAAAAAGTTAAATGAGACAGCATGTTGCATCAAAAATATCAAACTACACAAAAAAGTTCATTTTACCCTGAAACATCTCTATCCCCTTTAGGAATACATCCAGACTAGCTTAGGTGCATCCTTCCTGGAGTCCTGTGATCAGATCTACCCTTCTTGGGAGGCACTGACATAGGTTTAACAAAACTCAGTTCCAAACACATGCAATTTCACAAAGGTGTACTCTACTTTCTTCTCTATCAATGTTAAGATTTGAGGAAATAGAAATTAAGTGGTTCAAAGAATCAATAGGTAAAAGTCAGAACACCTCTTGTTCTTTAACTCCAGGCAATACTGTAAATAAATGGCGATGGCTCCATATAAGCAATACCATTTAGATATCACTGATGATCATGATTTGGATTGATAATTAAGATCAACAGGATATCAACTATTAAAGAGCTAATTTTGCTCTTTTGTATTCTGAGCCAATTTGATCAGCTTTGGGATGGAGCCTCAAATGTCCTGAAGTATAAATGATGTGAAAAGAGGAACAGCTGGGAGCCTGGAGATATTGGTGTCCGACTGTGCCCAACTGAGCACAGTAATGGCCAATGAGATGCCCTGGGCCTCAGTTTCATCTTCTGTGAGAAGGTTTTACCAACTCCATTGATCTGTGATTCAAACACTACTAGCCTGCTTAAGGTATCCTAAATCAGATTTTCTTTGTCATTTTAAGGAACTAGAAAACATTAAATCTAAGTTGATGTAAAATATCATATGGTTCCACTACTGTATAATAATAGTAACTTTAATAAGTGAGTAAGGTGGATGAGGCATATCATATAACAGGAATTAATTACTATTTTACTTGGTTATAAATTTAATTCATAAAAATTAGTAATGTGAATTCAGTTCAGGTCTGTGGAGTGCAGCCACTCTGTCTCATCCAAAGGGTCTTAAACACCTCTCTGTTATAATTTTCAAATACATATAAAGACAAACGAATCCAAATCAATATTGGTTTTGATGAGAGAGACTCTTGTTAATAAAGTTTGGGGAAAGCAACACTTAACATATATCACAGGCTACTGCTACTTCACTGAAGTGTTTAATAAAACTGAAAACTCAGCTGAACTAGCCAACTGTGGACATCCTTCCTAGAACTTTTAAATAAATCAAAGAATAATTTTAAATGTCTTTCCATCGTCCTTCCCACCCCCGCCATTTCTCTAATCCTATACTCAGGTTCCAACTGTGATCAATAGAAAAGATTGTCCATTTGGGGAGGAAAGGCCTCACTTGGAACTAATTCTCTTTCACCCTGACAGACTTTTGCTGGATTGCACCTTACTTATTATAAAGAGTATAAGACATTTGCATTCAGAAATGGCTCTTGTGTAAAAGATAGCAATCCAATGATTTTTACAGGCTTTTCTCCAATGTGTAAAAAGTATCTCCATGTCCCCATATCCCCGTTTAATTTATTACCTGTAATTAGCATATCTTTAAGTCTCCAAGTACCAATTTTTCAACTGAAGATGACAAATGGCTGTTTTAGACAATCAACCTAGGAGATAGGATCCTTGAACCATAAAACATGTAATGGGCACTTTACATATTTTTTAGTATAAATGCTGAAAGATTCATTTAAAGGTAAATTCTAGTTTTATAAGCCATTTAAAGAGTGAAATTAGGGGTTAATGTTTTAAGCAGTTCCCTGTTTTTCTTGTTTTGTTTTGTTTGTTTTTTTGCAGGTAATTATGTGTCTCTCACAAATAATGTACTAATGGGATCATATTATGCAAGGTCAGATCTGCAGGTATAAATTATTCACATGCATGTTTATGAACAGGTTTTGTGAACACTCAAAAGTAAGGCTTTTAAAATGTCTGCCCCAAGAAACCTACAGAAATATTCTAAACAGAGAAAGCATATTAACATTAACCTGTCATATTTTTTAAGCACACATATTTCTGTTTCCCATCAGTAACATTTTCGTTGAAACCAAAGACCACAGATATTACAGCAAAACTCTGTAGTATGTAAAAATCGAACACAACACAATATACCACAATACAGTACAATACATTAATGAGGAAAATGGTATTTTGGTATAATTTTTACCTTTTAAATCAACCTAATAGGCTACTGTGTAAACAAAAGAGTAAGGTAACAGCACTTCAAAACAGATGAACATTACCCACCAAGAATGCACAGTAAGCCAAAAATCCACTGTGAAGATTTACTCAGCCTAATAGTTATTAGTAAATCACAAAGAACAGTGTGACAAATTACAAAATTTTATAGTAGTGTTCTACCTAATAATTCAAATAAGTTGGTAGTTCGTTTTCTATTCATGTTTTGTTTTGTTTTGACATCTCCATTGATTGTTTAATGCTTTCTTTTTAATTTGTTGGCTGGTATTTTTGTTTGTTTGGTATATTGACTGCATCATGCTTATTGTTGTGTTGGTAGAAGAGGACGTACAATACTACATATAGAAAGGCCATATGGAGGTTCTCATGGAAAGATTCTGATACTCCATAACTCTGTTGTTCAGAATTTCAACTGAAATGGAAAAAGAGAGTGAGAAATATTTAAGGGTTATTGAAGCAGAAGTCAGGATACTTTGTTCTTGTTCCAGTTCTTTATGTGAACTATACCATGATATTCCCCACTCTGAATATCATATTCAATATCTGTAAAAATGGGGCTGTTGGAGATGGTCTCTAAAGATTCATCTCTAAAGTGCATGGTTCTCATTGAGTGCTAATGCGCAGAGTTGCCCTAAGTTAACAGAGATGAGTTCAATTGTTTAATGCATTATCTACACAGTGCCAAGACTTTTGACAAGCATCCACCCATCCATCCACTTCCTTCAACAAGCATATTGAAAAATCATGCTTACACCTGAAACTAATATAAAGTAATATTGAATGTCTACTGTACTTGGAAAATAGAAAAAAAAAACATTTGATTCCAATCATTCAAAATATGCAAATATTAAATAAACTTTAAACATTTTAGCTGAATGTATTGGAGAATAAATATGAAATCTAGGTACTATATAGTATTTTACAAAATTACATCTTTTAAACTTTGGAGAAATTTTCAACATGTTACATATTAAAGTGATTATGGTGTGCCAAATCCCTGTACATTTTCTAATGGAATCAAAGGAAAAGGAATCACTATTTCCAAACATGTTCTGTTAGGAAGTTAATTTGACAACCTTTGTTTACTTTTATGTGAAGCAGCCCATGAGAATCAGGGAAGTGTTCACAAAACCCACAGTCTCATATTTGGTGCTATTCCCAAGTTGCCACTATCCCAAATGATACCACTGAAAACTATTACAATTCACAGCTACTTCAATTATTCCATATACTCAATGGTATCTTTAAAAAACATTTCTTATGATTGAAGGGACCTATTTATCTAATGTACAGTCAGCTACATGCTCTGGGCATGGGTGTTCTCAGCAGGAAAGAAATGCTAGCCAGGTTCTGAGGAACCAGCCCACTAAGAGAATAGGACTGTTGCCTTCTTCAACCAAATGACACACTCTGGTTGTGAGAATTTCAAAGAGTAATGTATGCAATTCAGAATTGATATACTTTTTAAATAAGTCCCTATAATTAATTAATTAAAATACCTAAGAGTCTTAAGTGGCTTCAAAGGTCACATGTACCAAGTGAACAATTGCTCAAATTTAAGTGTGTGCTATTACAAGCTCTGAACCAGACAGAGGGCATCAAAGGTTAAGGGGGTAAAAATCCAACAGCAGCAACAAAAATTACATACAAAAAAACCATGATTTGAATGGAAATACTGATTAAATTACTAAATTATGTCACTCAAAATTCAAAACAGCTAGGGAAATTCTGGTAGACTTACATGGGAAGCAATGCAAAATGGCAGACTGTAAAAACACTATTTTCTAAAATGACATAGGAGAGGCATATTACTTATTGTCTTTTTAAAAAATTATTGTTTAAAGTATTACATAGGTCTCCTTTTTCACCTATTGACCTCTCCCTGGCCGCCCCCACCCCCTACCCCCCTACTGTCTGTGTCCATTGGTTATGCTCATATGCATGCATACAAGTCCTTTGGTTGAACTCTTACCCCCTCTTACTTACTGTCTTTAAGATAATTATCTCAGTCAATTTGTGACAAAATTATTTTGCTTAAATTTAATTTTTAAAAGAATTTAGAAAAGTTGAAAAGAATTAAAATTGAAAGATGAACTCTGTCTTTGGCTAACAAATTATACCCCTTTAGTAGGAAAATATTTCAGAATTTGTAAGCTCATTTGGAAAATACAATACCAGCTGTCATTTTTATATAAAAATTGCATATTTGCTATCTACATTTCAATTTGGAAAATTTAGAATGTTTTAAATCAAGCTCTAAGTTATAAGCAATGTCTATTAGTGAAAGTATTTACCAGAGCATTAGCAAATGCAATTGTGTAAATAAAAATATAACCTACAAATATTATTTATATTAATACTCAAAGAAACTTACTGTTCTATTGGTAACTTCTACATCTGTGAAACAAACATGCTACTGTTCAGTTCATCTATTGATAATGCTGGTATCTATAGTAAAAGAGATTTTAGATTAAAATAGTTTCTTGAGAGGATTCCATTTATTTTGTTCACTGCTTGGACATGGTAATCAATACCATAATCATGTCACAGAAAAATTTAGACAATATTAATGATATCTACTAATAATTAATTTTGCAAAGCACAGATTAGAATGTGATTTATTTCCCCAATTAATTAATGCTTTGTGTGCTATATGGTTATCATACTTATAATTAAAACAGCAGTGGAACTTGCAGTCATGAAGCATGATTACCACTTTAATAAGGCAAAACGGCCATAACATTGCACAATAACTATTGTTTGTATCTCCTTACAGTTTCAAGACTCCCCCCAAATTTATAATTTTCCTTGTGACTCTGCTTGTAAATACCTAAAGCAAATGAAAATCAAAACAACACAAGCACATTTAACATCAGTATGAGAAGAAATTTCTGACATAATTATTATATAATTATAGGGATATCTGTGCCTTAGAAATAAATGTATTAACTTGCTTTCTTTTCAGCAGATATGAAGGTCGAAGTGATGATTGTATTTAGTGAACATTTAAACACAATAACCAAAAATGGTAGTAAAATAAAACAAATTCACCTCTTGAGCAATGAAAAAGTGTTTAGGAAATATTTAGTATATACATTTAAGGATTGGTGTAGTAGCAACAATTGTATATATAACATATCAAGAGAGACATATGGTAACTTATTGAAAATGAGATAACTGCTCATCTCAGGATCAGTAGCAAAGCAGATACACACCTCTAGGACAGAGATTTTCAACCTTATTCATCTCATGGCACACATAAACTAATTATGAAAATTCTGCAGCACAACAAAAATATATTTTTTGCTAATCTGACAAAAAATATATAATTTTAACTCATTTCACACATTGTTGTGTTGGCCGTTGTCATTTTTTTATTTGATGATCTGAGTGAAAAGAGGTCAGTGCCCCTGACTAAATAGTCAGGTATTGCATGTTTTAAAAATTCTTATAGCACACCACTGTTCTGCAGCACACAGATTGAAAATCACTGCTCTATAATAAACACAAAAATAAAAACTCTAAATGTAACGACTATTTGGCAAACACAAGAATATGGACCAATGTCTCTCACCAATTCAAAAAGCATATACCGTTTCTTACCAACACACCATACTTATCTAGGTGAAGTAAATTGCCAAACCTGATTGCCTGTAGCTGTTGCAACGAAGGGAACACTGGTGGCAGGTGTTGTTGCTGCAGACACAGTGGTAGGTGTAGCACCGTGCATCATGGGCACTTTTCGTAGGAAACCATGGAAGCAACACACAGGAGGGTGAACCATTTATGCAACCATGACATAAACGATGAAATGGAGCATGGTAGGTATCACAGCAACAAGCCATGTGACATCATCATAATGGATACACCAGGGTGCAACATGCAGTCACAGTCAGTGCAAAGCAACACAGCACAGAATGGGGAAAGATTTAAAAAGAGAAAAGGGATAAACAATTATAGTTTACATTGAGAAAAACAAAATTATTTCAACATTTAGTTAGTTTTTTAGTAGAATCACATTTTATTTTAATTAAAAGGCCAAATTTCCAGATGGTTAAATTGGCTGCATAAAGTAAAATCTTATTTTACCAAGACTATCTGTATTAATAACTAGTTAAGTAGACAAGTGACTGGGTTGCACATTAAAAATGGGAGTAGGGAACTGTGAGTTGGTGCCTGGGTTCATTAATTTATAGATATGAGTGCTGTCACTAGATTTGCAGGTTCAAAGGGACAGTTATATGTATACTTACCTGATCTACATGCAAAAATATGGTAGTTCAGTTGGTGGGTATATGGTAGGGGAGCAGAGATGAATAATACAATGGCCTACACATTCAGGTTTTTAAATACAACTCTGGCAAACCCCTTGAAACTTAGGCTATTTATCAAACACATGGGATACTTCAAAGAAAATATATGACAAAATCTTGTCTTCATGGCAAATGTTACAGCTACATGGCTAGCAGCTATAACATCTCTTTTAGGGTGTTTTCTCTTTGCCTTTTCTAGTTTCTACTTCATTTAAAAAGTTTTTGGGTGCTTTTCTCTGTTCTAGCTCATTTTGGAAAGCAAACTAAGGAATTAATGGGTGAATGGCAAGCATTCATATATAATAATTTACATCTACATTGATTGAATTCAGATTTTCTGAAAGTACAGACAAAATGAATGGCCCGGAGAGAGAAAAATCAACATATCTAATGTTGTAGAAACTGTAGTTGTACCCCAAGTGGTGATTAACAGAAACTCTGTAGTTTATCCTTATGCCTATCTCTAGTTATCCATTACTTAGAGACATTCTTTACTGTACAACATGTTAATTCTAAAAACACTCCTCCCCCCCTTGGGAGCACAGCAACTCTACAGGAAGCAGCACTATTGATGCATGCAGTTTGCATTCCTACACAGAGTTCTTAGGTGAAAGGACAGGGAAGCAGAGTCACAAAATGTGAAGACACATTCCACAAACTTGCAGAAGTCAGATCGTCTAGTCATATGTATATAGGTCTCCTGTTCTTATCCATGGAAATATTTTTTTTATTTTTACAGAGGACAACCAATCCCTCAATAACAGAGGCCGCACCTCCGTAGCCAGTGAATTTTATTGTACTACTCTGTGGTTGCTGTTTTGATTTTTTTTTTTTCATCTCAGTAAGCCCCTTAGTTCTTTTTGGGCTTTGCATCTACTCTGTTTGACCAATGGGATAGAGGTCAAGCCATTGCAAACTCTCAAAAAGGATTAAAGGAACTGAATTGATATGAGATGGTAGGATGGGGTGGAATAATTTCTCCTTATATCAAACAGAGCTATTTTCTCCTTGTCTGTTACTGATGCATATGGGAACTCTAGGAGCTGTGAACTCCCCAGGAATTCTAGACAAGCCACTTTCTTGTCTTTTGTATTAGTGATGTACAAAATGGTTTTGAGATGTTACCATATTTTATTGGTGTTTAATTAAAGTATCTTGTGTAACTGGTTAAAAAATCACATACCCCCAAAGAGTTACTTTGAAATTATTCTGTTGTGTCTAGCTTCCATGAACATGTGCTTCATCCTAGAACATTATAGAATTCATCACAGGACATTAAGAAATGTTCTAGCTTTGCTAAACTCGTCTTTCTAAACATTTGAGTATTGACTAATTTAGATCTTATGGATAACTTTTTTGGAGGAAAATTTTGTACTTTAGAAATTGTACATTTTGCCCTGACTGGTTTGGCTCAGTGGATAGAGCGTCGGCCTGCAGACTCAAGGGTCCCAGGTTCGATTACGGTCAAGGGCATGTACTTTGGTTGCGGGCACATACCCTGTAGGGAGTGTGCAGGAGGCAGCTGATCGATGTTTCTCTCTCATTGATGTTTCTAACTCTCTATTCCTCTCCCTTCCTCTCTGTAAAAAATCAATAAAATATATATATTTTTAAAAAAAGAAATTGTACATTTTAAATATTTTATAGTGTCCTAGTAACAGATGTAAAGCTAAGAACAAAACTGCCCATTCTGGCTAGATAATGAAATGTTTCAAAATAGTTCGGCTATACATTTTAGGGTGAAAATAGAGCAATGGCAGGGTCAGTGTTTGGCCAACCAACTAAGACTTGAGAGTGCAGGACTAATGTGATTCCACAAAGATGTGAAACAGCACCACATTAAACCTTAAATACTCAGATAATGTCTAACCATGTCATTCAGTTATATGCTCTTTCATAGTCACAACAGAAAAATCACTTTTTTTCAGATTAGAATAATTGAGAATTTTTGTACAAAACCTACCAATACTTGAAGCAGGTGCCATGCACAGTATTTGCCCTGTACACCATGCAGAAAAGCGTGAAAAGTAAAGAAAAGAGATATTTCATTATTTAAGCTTTACTGATAGAAATAATTTTAACTAAAAAGATAATCTTTGCAATATTAATTAATTAGCACATGCAAATCCAAGTAATCTCCTATGCTTATAATTACAGCCTAGTTTTAAAATCACAACCCCAAGTAATCAAAGTAATTCTTGGATGCTTAGGTATAAACATGAATATTAAATTTTCTTTAAGAGGATTATCTCACTTAAATTACATCCTTTATTTATTTTTGGACAAATGCATTCTAAGTAACTTTAATCATGAAAGGGATAATTTTATTTATTACATAAATTGTTTTCAAAATATGCACCAAGATCTGGTACCTGGTACCAATAGTTCTTTTTAGAGCATTTATCTATTATCACTACCTATTCCACCTTGTAACTGAGGACTTGACTATGAACATATGGTAAATAGGCTTTTTATCAAAAGGGGGCTCAGCCTAAAAGGTTTTTAATTTGTTATTACTTAAGGGGGACAGGGTTCTTCAGATATTTTGGCTTATGAAGCTAGATTTTAAATTATTCAAATCCAACAAAAAGTTTGAAAATTGTGAAAATTGTGTTTTTTAAATGATACCATGAAAATTACTATTAGTAACTAGATAAAACTTTTTAATAGCTTCTTTCAAAATGTATTAACTAATTTATCAATTAAGCAAGAGGTTTCTTTTTCAAGTCCAGGTATACAATTCTATGCATTTAGCATGTTTATACAATTAACAAGGCTTTATAAATTAATTTTTAAATCATATCATTTTCATTTAATAATAGTTTCCAAAGTGGGAATTTATAATTCTGGCAAGAAAATCTACTGTACTCTGGGTAATTCATAATTTCAATTTATTCCTAAGAGACTATATGCTAATTCTTAAAGTACTGAACCACAGAAGAAAAATATTTTCCCACATAAATATATTTGGACAAAATTCTGGCTTAAAATTTTTATTCAACTTGGTACAAAATTGTTAAGCTGTTAAATGTAGTTGAATGTAAAAGATAAAATGTGCTGCAAAGTGTCAGGAAAGTATGTCAGGAAAACTGCTATTTTTTTAAATATTAACTGGTTTAAGAATTAGAGGCTAGAACTACCTGTTATATTATACTACATATTACCTGTATATTATACTATACTATAAATTTAAGGGAAGTTTTATTATAAGTATCTTCAGTATATGGAAGATATATGGACTTTATATTTTTGCAATGCTGAAAATGGGAAAGATTTTTTTTGAGGACAGACCAATGTCTTTGAATGTTATACCTAAGAATCAAAAAATTAATTTGAGACTGAACCAAGTGAATCAATGATAAGAAGCAAAAATTAAGAAATGTTAAAAAGAAAAATATGGACAATGTTTCCTAGTTTGATTTCAAATCATTACTTTTCAGAAATCACAGAAACAAAATTTTTTATATATACTAGCAGATCAAACGTAACTGCCCTGTTTCATTTCTAGTCAACACACCTGTTGCTAGTCCTGGCATAGCAGTCATTTGGTAGCTGGTGTGCATTGTATACACTCACAACATCATTATACTCACAGTGTCCACAACCCAGTTCTCACCTGTAGGGATAAAGGCTGGCTGCGGGAGCTGCAGGTTAGTCAGAGCCTGTTGGCAGTGGAAAACACTGGGATTAAAGAGCGGGATGGCACCATTAGTCTTTTCAAGTGCCGATCTCTTTGGTATCAGTTGAAATGCACCAGGCTGTAGGGCCTGTGAGGGAGGGATAGATTAATAAATAGTACCGAAGAAAGTAAAGAATGTACTCAAACCAAGCAAGCAGCAGTTAGATAAGGTATGGTCTGGGAACCCTCTGCAAGTATATCCATCGAGCAAGGTAACCAGCTGCAGAGATGAAGCAGTTCACTAAATGACAACTTAGTTCAAAACAGAAAAATGCATACAAGGAAACAATGAAGCTTTTCAACTTCGCTAATTTAGGCAAATAAAAAAGGACCTCGTCATTTGGACAGGGTGTGACAGGAAGCTGTTAACAACAAATAAGCATTTAAAATTAACATGCTCATCTACTATTAAAATGAGATTAGCAGAGGCAATGGGTATAGCAGGAAAGACATTTTTTCCAGTTAAAATTCTGATAAGGATTTAGGAGATAAATGGTATATAGGCGATAAAAAACTTTATCAGTAGTTGGAGTCTGCTACTATAGCCCAATAAAACAAATCCAATTTATACCAGATCTTCAGATCCAAATTCTATAACTGTATATCTCCCAACTAAAATGTAAGAAAACAGGCAAATTAATTATTACTTCCCCATCACCCACCTCACCCAGGTACCACAGATAGTTAGCAAAATCAATTATCATTTGCAGAGGCTTGCTGCACATTTCAGTATGTGCCATTTGCTTTGTACAGTTCTTGTAAAGTTTAATTCTAAACTGTATTAGCATTTTAAAATCCTCCTTTCGTGTCTACAATTCTTTCAAAATTCCACTATGCTTATAACACTCAGTCAAACTTGTCCCTGGATCAGATTCATTGGAGAAGTTTGCCATTACATTTTTTTCTCAGCAAATTGTACATTACTTAAAAAACATGCCCAGAAACAACAATTAGGTGTGCTTCAAATTCTCCAGTAGACAAGGACATTGTGCTAAGTAGCTAGCATTCCACACACTAAAAAGGGATATGCCATGACCTCCTTACTTCTGTGAATAAAGAAAGCCTAAAGCAGGGGTGGGGAGTATCCAGCCTGTGGACCATAAACAGCCCATAAAATCATTTGGTCTGGCCCTGCCAAGGCATTAGGGGTGAGTTAATTAAATGTTTGAAGAAATATAGCAGGCTAATTTTTAAGTTGATAACTTTGTATGGCCCATGAATGATGTTATAAATATCCAAATGGCCCTTGGCAGAAAAAAGCTTCCCTCTTCTGGCCTGAAGGAATCAGTATTTTCTTTGGGAAAAACTAAACATCAACCCATGAAGTCTTTTTCTTTTAAACGCATACAAACTTCTTTCAATGAAGTTAACCTGAGCTAGGCACATGAACGCGAACAGTGTAAAAATATCTCTTTTCACTAAGCATTTCTACTCTGAATCCTTAAACATATAGAAAGCTTAAACTTCTTCGTGGAAAGCCTCCTTTGTATAATCTTATTTCAGACAAATTCGTAAGGGCAAAATTGACTTTACCACTAAGACTCTGCTCTGA
This sequence comes from Myotis nattereri, assembly GCF_964212035.1. Lineage (NCBI taxonomy): Eukaryota > Metazoa > Chordata > Mammalia > Chiroptera > Vespertilionidae > Myotis > Myotis nattereri. The sequence continues at coordinate 121,189,957 of NC_138078.1, forward strand.
TCAGTTACTCAGAAAGGAATATTATATTAACATTCACAAGTACCAGTCAATTGAAGGCCAACTATATAATATTTAAATTTCTACATGGAAATTTGGGGCTGATTTATGTGTATTTTACCAAATACCCTCAAATTATCAGGCATGAACACATACATATGAAAGCCCCATGCCTGAATGTGGGACAAGTACATAAAGGCACAAGCAAGCCATTCTTTATACACTCCACACATATGAGAACCTTTACTTTTACGGAGGCAGCTGTATTCTTATCTTTTATAATAGGTCCATGCTGTTTCTGAACTGTATGCCACCAACAGAAATAATCCAAAAATTGAAGGCTTAATTTTACATCAAACATTCTGGATGCCTTCTATTTTCATAGTTTAAAATTCCCTCATTCAAAAGAATTTAAGATAAATAACATGTGGTGAGGTCTTTTTTAAAAAACATTCATTAACAGCCCTAACTGGTTTGGCTCAGTAGATAGAGCGTCAGCCTGCAGACTAAAGGGTCCCAGGTTAGATTCCGGTCAAGGGCATGTACCTTGGTTGCGGGCACATCCCCAGTAGGGAGTGTGCAGGAGGCAGCTGATCAATGTTTCTCTCTCATTGATGTTTCTAACTCTCTATCCCTCTCCCTTCCTCTCTGTAAAAAAATCAATAAAATATATATTAAAAAAACATTCATTAACAGATTATGTTTTCCAGATCAATCTTTCATGAAGTAATGGGTTCAGTTCTGAGAGAACAGGGATATTGAGAAAGTGGAGTAAGTCCAAAATTAGTGCTGTGTCCTTAAAGCCATCATCTACCAAGAAAAGTTGGAAGTATCTGGTTTAGAGAATAAGAGATCAGAGTCACCATTCATGGAATAGGGGTTGACGTATTTTGTGTAATAAAAAAAGTATGAGTTGCAGTTATAGCAAGATAGATTTTAACTCATTATGAGGAAAACATTGTTAACAAATATGGGGTTTGAAAATAAATGTATTTCTCTTATTAAAGGTAAGGTCTCTGTCAGGGGCTTCAGGTTCCTGTAGATGATTTTTTCCACAGCCAGGAAATATGAGGTTCCTCAAGGTTTTATCCCTTATTGGATTATTACACCCTGTTATATGAGGAAAGGCCCAAGCCAAACAAGAAATATCGAGGAGCTTATCAAAATAATTGACAGCTGTGACGAAGAAGTAATCATAATTCCTATTTCTCAACGTATCACACTGTAGTATGGTATGCAAATATTTTCCCTAGCTCCTAAAATCAATTTTTCCCCAAAACTGACTTGCTAGGACAACTTCTCTTGCCTCTTCTCCCAACCATGTAGAAATGCCCTTCCCAGCCTCGGCTGGCTGCTTCCTTAAAACCATTCCTCCAAAGAGGAAAGAGAATCTTAACCTTCGGGAAACAAGAGCCTACTTATTATCCCATCTTTCAAGTCCTCTGTTTTTGAAAGGCATTACGGATATTACTAACAAAGTCCCCATGTAGGTGGCTCATAGGCAGAGGAGCAACTTGCTGCCTTTTTTCATATGCTCAGGTTAGTTATGCTATAAAAAATCATTCAAAAATAATTTACTATTTAAATTATATAATTTTATCTTTCCCTAAAAAATGGGAGAAAAAGCACAGTAGATTATAATAATCAGTAAAGCTTTTTAAATAATTACCTTTAGAAAATTTTAGTGAATGAAGTAGAACAAAAAGCTTCTCTCTTTTCCAGCTTATAACCTTGGCTATTCATATTAAGGTCCACTCATGACTATCCAAGGTTATGGTTATAAGACAATAGACATGCTGTGGTATATATTAATCATTTACATCTCCCCCTCAAAATAGTCCATAAGTCCTGGCCTGTTCTTACCATTCCGGTGGCAGCTGAGTGGTTCATCTGGTGATGAGCTGCCTTGAGTTTGGCTTGCAAGTGTGTGGGAGGATGAAAGTACTTGCATTTCTCCCGGGAGCATCGGCCTTTGATGTAATCCATGCAGATGGTCACAGTATTATCACTTGCCTCAATCATAGAAACATCAGTAGGGTGAGCATAGCGACAGTCGTTCTCACCACGTGTACAATTTCCACGCTGAAATTCTCGGCAAACCTTAAAGAAAAAAATATCACATTGATGACTTAGAAGGTGACTAATTTTTATTTATTTTGCCAGTGAATGTAAGAGCAATAGTATACATTACGTTGCCATCTATTTAGGAAAAATCTAAAAAGCTGAAGGATAATGTAAAGCCATGTTCACTCTGAGATGTAAACATAGACAACATTTTGATTCTTAGAAAAAAAATCCATTCTCTCCAAAGGAAAGCTGTCTGTTTTTCTTACGTTGAAATAAAAGTGCTTAAAAGCATTGTTGGAAACCAATTTTTAATTTTCCATTTAATACAGCCTAAAGTGTAATTAGCTACATTTGCAAAAGGGATTTATTTTGTTAAGGTCCAAGATGAGTCTTTATCACACAGCAATGTGTTTTTCCGGAAGCAGACTTGTGGGCCATGATTGAATTACATTATGTGGACAATCAAATTCCATTATAATACACTGTCAGGCATTTAAGAAGCTGCCAATGAAGCTGACTTTGTAAGAAATTGACTAGTTATTAATTTCAATTTATGAAGAATGACAATTAAGAGATGTTTGAAGGACTTTAATAAATCAGAAAGCTGTTTCAATTGTTTTTACATTTTATTTTCTTAGCATAAAGGGATATAAATGGGGGAAATATTTAGATACTCTGAGACTCATTTACATTCTGCATTAGCAGATAGACTAGACTACCTTTTTCTTCAGTTTGATTATTCTAGCACGTAGAAACCCATCAACAAGCATAGCAAGTCCAGTCTATGAAGCTGGAGCTTGAGTAGAAGCAGCATTCCCACCAGATTTCCTGTGCATAGCAAAGGAGATGCATCTGTGGCCAGGTACACTAAGACATGCTTTAACCTACTGTACAACTGAATCAATTCACTTCACAAAAGGGTATAGTTGCAGTAGTAAAATAATTAACATTGTTCTGATGTTATACTCTATAAGCTAAAAACCCAGGTGCACTCATTTAAGGCATTCAAAACAGAAGGCTCTGAGGCTGTTGTTTCATGCATAAGGTTAATATAAACCATGTAGTATTTATATATTTCTACACAAATACCTCCAGTTTATCTGAACGCATCGGTTTTGGACCAGCAGCTCCTGGCAATGTGAGAGGCGGGTTTCCAGAAAACAGAAGAGGTGTGTTTGGTAAAAGTTCAGCAGGAACCAGGCCCATCCCAGGATGAGTTAAGTAAGGATTGAAAGCCATGGTAGGATTAGCTGCAAGTGATGGAGTCACAGGAAAGGCAGTCTGTATGTTTGAAAGAAAGAAAAAGTGTTAGAATTAAACAGATTATTCCTATTAATACACAAGGAGGCATTCTTTTAAAAGGCTAAGCATATAAAAATTTGTCATTATTTCTCAGATTTATTTTGAGTCTTATACTAATTTCATATAGGAGTTATTTTAAACCAACAAATATCTTTGAGTATCAAATTTATTGGTAAACTGATAAAATGAGTCACATAATTTTAATAATCATGAGTTAGCCAAATTTCACCTCATTGATGGATTTTGTTCCAAATGTGTTTTATTTAGCACTTTCCTTTTTACCTTAAAATCATGCCACCCGCCCTGACTGATTTGGCTCAATGGATAGAGCGTCGGCCTGCTACTTTTATGAATCGTAATGTAAATATCTGATATGCAGGATGGTCTTAGGCGACCCCTGTGAAAGGGTCGTTCGACCGCCAAAGGGGTCGCGACCCACAAGTTGAGAACCGCTGCTCTATAAAGTCGTTAGTGCCATGCTGTGCAACTTGTCGTGTTCCACTGTGTATTACTGATAGCATGTGTTCTTTCTTACTTTCTTGTTATTTCTTTCACTAAAAAAAATAATAAAACTGTTACACTGACAACCAACCTGTGCCAAAATCTCTGCTAAATCACATTAATAGGGATAATTCGAAATACAAGATGAATAGGAAGTTGTAGACCACACAACTTGGAAGGAAGGACTTCTGCATTAGCACTCTACCTTAGATGAGTTTATCAAATTAGCTAATTTGACATTGGGAAGGATGGGAAAAAACCTTCCCCCTTAAAACTGGTAAGACTCACTAGGGTGATTAGAGAAGACTTGGGGGACAAGAGTTTTAAGAGGAAAGGGGCAATACCAGGTACCAGGAAAGATGATGGAACAGTCTGGAAGGTGCTTTTAAAGTTTGTGGACAGTCAGCCAAGGGCTTATCCAGCCTAACTAGGTACTATGATGGAAGAAACTATACAGACATGTCACATTTTTTATTCAATAAGATATGAAGGTTCAGTAATTAGCTGATGCGATATCATCTTTTATAATGAGGTAGAAATCTCTTGGAAAGAGCCACCCAGGCATACTTCCACAAAAATGCAGACTTTATCAATTTGATAATGTATGATTTTCTCAAAATCACCAAGAATCTCTCATTATAAAATCTCCATATTTGAACCACACAATAGTATGCTTTGTTGTACTTTTTTTCTCTATTTCATAGTAAATTTCTAACTAAAGTCACTATCCTATTCCTAGATACTTTTTGCTTTTGCCTTTTAAAGTACTGCGAAGAACCATTATTACATTTTAAAAACTATTGAATTAAGAGAAAGATCTACCTTTGAGTGGATTTTCCAGATTAAAAACACCATTAAAGACTAATAAATACTGATCAATTAATAATAATTAAGCTTAATGTACATAGAAGCAATGCATCCTCTTTACAGTAGCACTGAAGTTCCTTTAACTTTTCCTTTCTTTTTAGGGTGAAATTTTTTTAGGTTAACTTCTGCTTTCTTTGGATTATATTTCAACCTTCTTAAATTTGTTACATACCCCACAGTTCAAAAACTGTGAAAATAAGCTGTAAATTAATTAAAGGTCTACCTAAAAAGTGCAAGGGCCTTGCTAAAAATGTTTAGGTTTTCACCACATACTACACTGTTCCATGTTTAGGTTTTAAAATGAGTATTATGTTTTATAATAATTTCCTCCTTGAGTACAAATTTCATTCAATAACACTGTTATTAGAAGAAGCAATTCTTCTACTTCCAGAAACTCCTGAGGTTTTTACTTATTTTCAAATGGGTATTTCTGTTTTCTCACTACCATCTCTGCCCCAGGGTAACTACTCCATTTCATGAATTTGAACATTCAAGGGTTCAGATTTGGGTAACAGCACTCCCCCCCACCCCCATTAAGACAAGAAACCTGCAAGCTTGCACATTCAGCTTTAATAAGTAAATTTAATCCTGCTTATACCTACATTGCAGCCTTAAATTTCATTTGAAATAATATAAACTGTTCCAAGGGGTAATCTTTGTTTTAAAGAAAAAAGTTCCTAGCAGGTTGAATGTGATTTCTATTTATAGCCTGAAATGGTCTCTAGACACTTTAAATATGTTTCAGATATTCATTTGAACCTAAATTATTTTCTAAATATTTGAAAATATGAGAAGACTTTTCCTCCTAAAACCAGAGGTGTGGGTTTTCAATTTTCTCTGAGTTTTATAAAACCAACAAGAATGGTGAAGACAATTGACTTTATGAATAAAAGATCACCTAGAGAATTATTTACCCTCACTGTCTCTAGCAGGATTAGCTCCTAGAGTAGGAATTCCCACAGATTCCCTAGAAACTCTAAGGGCCTTAGGAAATGCCTCCTAAAAATCAGTGAATTGTCTCTAGAACAATGCCCCCTAATCTTTTTTAGTCTTGGATTTCTCTGAGAGTCAGATCAAAACTGCATGCAATCTCCGGAAGTTCAAGGACCTGTCTGCCTTGTTTTTGTATGGCCAAGTTGGTAACAATGGTTCCTACATTTTTAAATGGTTAAAAAAGTAAAAGATAAAAATATTTCATAGTGCATGAAAATTATTTGAAATTCATATTTTAGTGTCCACAAATAAAGTCAACTGTGCTCACTAGTAGATCTGTATTACAAAAAGTTGTGGATACTTGTTTTCTCTCTTGCCTACATAATATCTTCAACTTTGCCCATTGTCCCACAAAGCCTAAAATCTTTACTATTTAGTCATTTACAGGAAAGTTTGTTGACCCTCATTCTAGAGGATTCCCAAAAATAAAGCATCCCATCAATTTCTGGATTAAAGTACTAATTATATATAAATCTATTGATGCGAATTTAATACTTTTTGGCAAGATTCTAGAAGTTGAAAACGTTTGGCTTTAGAAACCAATACTGAAGTATTCACTGAAATGTTCCTTTAAATTGTCACTAAAATTAGGATTCTTAATTACTTGTTAATAGAAGAATAACTACTCAGTGACAAAGACAGATGTAATCCTATACAGACAAAATTTTAGGAGTCACCACACATTGGTCTCAAAGGATTTTGAAGCACCACTGAATAATAATATAATTCAATGAAAAATTATGCCTCAAATATATATGTCCAGTTTACACATACACTTTAGAAACATTGATTTAATACTTAAATGGGTTATTCCTCAAGCTAGTATCAAGAAATAAATGGTAAATATTATGTTAAATCAATCTTTGTGTCTCCCCAACAGCCTAGATCTATTTGTAGTTGTTTCAACAATATCCGAGGTCAGTTACAATTATTGTTGGATGAATGCAAAGTCACTTTGGCTAATCCTGGCCAGAAAGGAATATAATAATTGAGGCCTTTCATCTCTGAGGTCCTATTTAGAGGTGGATGACTAAACATTTTCTTTTATAGGATGGTAAACATTTGGTAACAATTTGTTGACTTGATTTTAATACCAGAAAAATAGTCCTCTTAACTTTTACTAGCACCCATAATACCTTAGTTTTATTGCTCATTTAAAAGAATTTATATGGTACAAAAGGAAGCTTGTTTCACCATCACCATGCATATTTCTATCCTTAGATTATCCCAAAGCACATCGAAATGTATAATTTTAGTTTCTATCAGACTTTAGTAACTGTTCACATGGAGCACAAATGAATAATCTTGGTCTCATAGATTTGCTTGGTCATCTCCACACTCTGTGTGTGAATTTTTGCAGGGACTGGAGTGGCCAAAAGGCACAGCATGAGACCCACATAACCTTCAATAGTTAATTGGTCCCTCGGTAATTGAGAGTTAACTTTATAAACAGACACAAGCAGATAGTGGTGTTTATGTACTAATCATACTTGTTAATGAATAAGTCGCCATGGCTCCAGAGAACGCTAAGGAAAAAATAAGTTCAAGGGTCAAAAGTAGATAGCTGTTCTCACCTAGACCTGGATTTTCTGACCTTATTAGTCACCGAAATCTCTAAGTAAGAGGAAGCATTGAAGGTAGGCAGGTAGGTGAAGGATTAATTGATTATTGTGGGTATAAAAGGTGTAAAGTATAGCATGCAAGAGAGGACGAATCCTGATTTGGATCTGCCTGTATTGGGTGGAGGACAAGCTACAAAATAGGCCAGGAGTTAAAATGGTGAACTTACACACAGATCAGCATATCACCAAAAGATGACTAGAGGTAAGGATCTGGAAAGAGGGCAAATGACTTCTTCCTTATATGGACAAGGCATTTTTTACTTTGTTCCCAAGAAGTGAACAAGAACTAACCTAAAAATTACTTGTTGTTGAGCAACAATGTCATAGTAATGACAATTCACTTAACTTTAGCATGCGACTAGAAAAGGAAAAGTATTTTTATGAAATCAAATGGCTACTCAATTTAAACAAAAGGTATGAAACTAAATATAGATTTTTTTGAGGAGAGGAATGGCAAGATCTTAGAAAAGCAAAAAACAAACAAACAAACAAACACATGGAGGCTGGAGACTATAAATATCTCAGTGCAACTCCAGGATAAATGGATGCCAAGGGTTATAATGATCAGGAGTTCAACAGACAACCACCACAACCACCAAAATAACACAAATCAAAACAAAACCTTGCATGGTAATAGCAAGATAGCTATATACAGAAAAAAGAAAAGCCCAAAGCTATAAAAATACAGAAGATTAGGTATATATTAGAAAGTAATGGGGTTAAAAAAACATTAATTCACCATCTTACCATTGTCATACTTTCATAGAGTGTAGAGATGGTTTCTAGTTCATCTTTTTATCCACCTCTTATCCTTTTAGATGTTTGGCACAGAGTAGATGCTCAATAAATATTTATTGAATTGAGTGAAAAGGGATTCCTAAGCCATTGACTACTTTTATGATTACCAATTAGAAAAATCCAATTTAAAAATTATGGTACAAAAAGAAACACTCAAGGGTCAAAAGCAGTGGACAAATGCATCTCCTCTCTACTGAGGGAGACTAAACAAATTGCCACTCAAAAATTGTCTTTTGATATTGATGTGAAATGCTAGATCAAAAAATATGAGAAGCACAGGGTATTTTATACACTCATATATATGTGTGTGGATGTGCATGGATGAACACATACACACATATGTATATATGCATTTTTACATTGGAGTGGATAAATCATAAGTACACAAATGTATTCAGTGAAGAGTTCTGAGAAAAACAACTTAATGATACTATAGACTAAAATATGTAACTTCTTAACACAAAACTTGTGGTTCTAGGGAAGTAGTGAATTGTTAATATTACTGGTATTCACAGAATGGTTGAAGAGAGGAGATTAGGTAAAGAAGGGTTTAAAATATTCAGTAGATCCTTACAGGATATTAAGGCAAATTAGGAATGTTTGGGGGACCCGTTTAACTTTAATATTGGTATCATGTGCAGTGGCAACCACAGGATTCATGCTAGGTCTCCTGATGGAGATCTGAACAAGGAGATGGCTTTGATAAGAAAACAATATCATCCTCTATAGGTGAAATTGTGAAACATTGGTTTTGATTATTGTTAGTGTTGTTTTTTTGTTTATCTTCCATCAAGAAAAAAGCTTTACACAGAGGTTTCCCAGCTTCCTACCTTCATCTCACTGGTGATCAACAGCAAGCACTTTTGAGGTAGCTGACTATAGACTGTGACCAAGAACAGGAAAGCTAACAGGTTCACGTGGTTTCATGAGCACCAGACTCTAACCAACTGAGCTAATCAGCCCCAGAGGAAAAGGACACACAATGCACTGAGAAGAGATTACGTTTAATATATCCCATGAGAAAATATGAAGGAGGATAAGGGGAGAATTTTGAGATTTATCACTACCAAAGAAACTGGGCTCTATAAAAGATATGTACAAATTCCCTCTGTTTGTCTGCAAAATTGTAGCATTTTTGTTTAATTTTTGGGAAAAGGATTTCTCATTATGAATTAACAGACGTGGCAGAAGGCAGCAAACCTACTACCGGTGTCATTTATTTTGTTTTACTATAAAAGGAGCTTGAAGCAGTGTATATAGCTTTCGGAAAGAACCTGAATAACTACTCTACTTTGGGCCAGTAATTGCAATCAGGAGTGAATCTAGGATGTGTAGGGCCTGAAGTTTTTCAGTAGAGTTGGGGAGGGGAGGTTTGTACAGAAATATATTTTGCAAATTTTACAAACCCACTGTAAACATATTGTTTGGGCTCCTCCAAGGGCCTTGAAAGTGAGGGCTCCTGAGCCTTCACTAACCTCAAGTTAAGTATAACCCTGGAAATGTTTTGTTGAACAAATAAATAATGTTAGGCTTCAGTTGCTATCTGGAAATAAAATCTTCTCTAATATTTTAGAAAATGTAGTGAAATCCAGATGAAATTTGAGCTCATAGTATGGTTTTACTCCATCCACTCCTGTGATGTGATTTGGTCAACTTGTCATTATGGAACTTCACATGATAATGGCAGTCATAATTATATTAAGAACACATTAGCCTTACAATCTACTGACTTGGACATTTTACAAAACTCACTTTACAAGACATTCAATGTCACCACATCCATATGAAACAGGTACTTGTCATTTTGCAAGTGGGTAAACTGAGAAATCCACTGAAGAACCGCCATTAAAATGCACAAGACTAGTAATCTGGAATATGGACATAGTTTCCTTTTCCTCGAAATTTACAAAATACCTTGGCTACCTTTTTCATGATAATTTTTTTATTTATTGTAAATTTATCTTTATTGTTGAAAGAATTACAGATGTCACCTTTCTTCCTAATTGTCATGATAATTTTTAATGAAAAGGGCCATTACTATAGGGAGAGAGTATAAAGAATTCAGTCAATAAAATTAGTTTATGTGAACTAGAAAAAATGTACTCTGATGCTAATATGCAAAATGTATAATGTGCCTTGATGAGTGAAAAATATTATCCTTTTGTCAGAAACTACTAAATTATTTAACCATTAAATTCAAAAATTATAAAATAAATAAATATTTTGCAATTTTCTTTCAACTTAATTAAAACTGTTTTAGTCCAAAGTTTCATATACTGATACATACGTTATAGCTCCCATTTTAAAAAGAAGGAAAACATTAAAAATATTAGGGTCTAACAATAATGATATTACTTATTAATTAGTATATCTCCCTTCTTCCTATCTATTAGAACTTCCTATCTTTCCCCTTTGGGTTCTGAAGTGTCACATAACCTTCCTTTCTTACTATATTAACGTCATATAAACATATAAGCTTGTTTATGATACATGTACTTAATAAATAGAATTATAAAAAACATTTTAAAAGGTGGGGAGGATCCCAGCAGACATCAGATGATTCTATCTGCAATGAAGGAAAAACTTGGAATGAAACCCATGCTTATAACCTCTGTGGTTTGGGACACCATAACCTGGCCACAGGAATGCAAGCCATGAAAAGCATAAAGCAGAGCAGATTTGGCACACCTTGATGGTGAGCCAAATGTGCCAAGGCAATAATCTCTGTATAAATCATCAGGTGAATTCACTCGACTGAGCCAAGTTTACCTATGTGTAAGGAACTGCCTCCATGTGAATCAACACATTCAGAGAGAAACTAAAGAAATTTTCTAGATATGGACAGGTCTAGAGTATGTGAAATGTCTAAATCAGAAATATTTTAACAGCCTTATAACACCGTGTGCACTTTATGCTTATATATATATATTGCATCCAGCAGAGAGACTTCTTTCTCCCTGTAATGAAAATTCCTAGTTGTGAAATTAAAATTTTAAACCATTAGCTTTGTTTGAGAGTAATCCAGTGTGTCTACTTTTCCTAAAATTCTTGTACGGTGCTCAAGTTTGCCTCCCTAATGATGCCGTGAGTTCTTAAACTTATAATTTTTTGCTGTGAACATCAGAAATTCTCTTAAACAACATTGAAAAATATTAAGGGGTCACGCGGTTTCTCTCACTTGTTCAACTTCCTCTTTAGGGCTAACAAATGCTTTCAGAGGTGAAAATTTATACTAGCAAATGTAAATTCAGGCCTGTTAAATACAGTGAAAAAACTTGCCTGCTACAGCAAGCATTCCATCCCAATTGACTAGGTGTGGCTTTTATTCATTGTTCAGTCACACTGAACAGAATCTGTTCTCTATCTACCATCCCATTTAGGCTGACATTCCCTTTATCTGAGGGCTTCTGATAAGCAAACCATACTCAGTTTTCCAAAGTAGATGTGCTCTTCTGGTATCTTAGAAACAGATCAAAGTATATTTTGTGGAAAAACCTGAAGTTCAAGCCAGTGATATCATGTAGGTCTTAATATACAACCATACAAACATCAGGATTGAAAATTTAAACAAAACGTGACTATTTTAGAGAAAATAATCACATTATGATAGGTGTTAAAAGGGATCAAGGATTGTTTGGGGAGAGTTAGGTACCAGAGAAATTAATTAAAATCTTGTTACTGTTATAGTTATATCAAAATCCATAATAAAGAACATTTCTTTTGAATCACAATGGTAAATGTCATTTAAAATTGTCACTAGCTCAATTACAACATGCCTAAAAAGCAGCTTTCTAGACCTCAAAAGAGGATCATATTAACCATTGTGGAGTTAATTTTTTTAACATGTAATAACTGCAAAAATTAACCTTTTATCAGTTTATGACATCACAACAGCTATTTTTAAATACATAATCCACAAGTTAGAAAAACAATTTCCAGTTGTTCCCTGGGGTCTTATAAGTAATGACCTACCTCTTGTGATATGCTATAAAATAAAATTGTATTCCTGTGAGTCATATTAGTCATGTTCTACAGCCTGAAATCTAAAATTACCCTCACTGAAGAAATAAGGCAAATGTATTCTATTATAGAAAGCAAGAAGAATAAAATTAGAAGGCACAAGAGGCCAGAAAACTCAATGTATCTCTTAGTCTCTAAAAAAAGCCATCCCTTATTCCCCAGTGTGAGCCATCATGATCGATAATGCATAAAGGATTGAGACTGGGAATGGAGAAACTCTACTAGAATTTGAATAGAAAATGAATAGTCCGCCTTCTGTCTCTATCCCTATTTTAGCCTAGGCCTTGCTCTGATTCCCTGAAACAAGCGTTTGATTGCTGCCCTGATGCTGTCTCTTGACTTGTGAAAATATATACACTCCAACTCTATAGAAAAGGCTGGGCTCACGTGTGTGATAAAATCTGGCTCCTATTCTTTGTTCGTCTGAAATTGGGACATCCCACGAGAGGCTGAGAGTAGTAAGGATGGGTGAAAAAACTCCCTTGGCTTATTCCCCATCTACTCACATTTTCTGGACTCACCAAGCACATTCAGTCTTCTGTGGCTTTGTTTATCCTGTCTCAGTATCTAGTAGATTTTCTCTTCCCTACCACTTTAGAAGTAGGAAAAAATGTAAATATTTCAGTGTGTGAAAGCCTAGTTTGAAGGAGTTCAACCATGTAAAGTAATCCTGAAGGCCAAAGAGGAGCTCCGAGGAACTCACTGGTGACTTTCTGGGAACTAATTTATAACATAATTAATCAGCAATGAATTCCAAGGCAAATATATATATATATATATATATATATATATATATATATATATATATATATAGCAAACTGATATAACATGAAATCTATGTATTTTTACTTAAATTTGTCTAGATGTTCTGGGAAATGAGAATCATAGTGCAAAATTTTAGTGACTCATCAATGCCCCTGCCACCTGTTTTGTGCATTGTCTATAAATATGGAGTACTTAAGGGTTGTCCTATCTACACATATCTCCTTTAATTCTGAGAATCAACTTTATAATGGAATAGTCAATCCGCTCTCTGCACCCACATTTTCATTGTATTTAAATACTATATACATCTTTCAGCATTCATCAGCACTGATGAAATAGGTAACAGGATAACATAAACCTTTCAAGTTAGTATCTTGTTAATGGTTTAAAACAAGTAGGCCGGCTAGAATTAGAATGAGACGTCACTGAACTAAATTTGAGACCTGGTAAATTCAGTAGAAAAGGGAGTTTTCAATTCCCCCTGAAAGATCAAACTGCAACTTTATATTTTAAGGTAGCAAAACAAGATGAATTATCAATAGGAAAAATTTGCTTTTAAAGGATCTAAGCTCACTGATCCACAAAAATAGTAGATACTGGTCTAGAATGACACCATAATCTTATTAATTTCTGCAAAGGAAAACTCTGTGGTTAGGTCAAATTAAATCCACCATCAAATACTTGACCAGTATTCCTCAAGACTGACAAGGTCATGGGAAACAGGGAAAGACTGAGAAACGGTCACAGACCAGAGGAGAGAGGGGGACAGATTCAAATCAATGCACTGTGGTACCCTGGATTGGACACTGGAACAGAAAGAATGATGAGGTCTGAATGAAGTCTGGAGTTTAGTTAACAGTAATGTGTAAACGTCAGTTTCTTAGTTTTGACAAAAATACCATGAGAAAATATTAACAGTGGGAGGAACTGGGTAAGAGATCATTTGGGAACCTTTTGCACTATCTTTGCGACTTTTCTTTAAATTTAAAATTATTTTAAAATAAAAAGTCTATTAAAAAGTAACAATAAAACCATCAAAAACTGTTTGAATTTAATATCGTAGAATTCACAGTTTTACATCATGTAATAATAAGCAAACCTCCTCCTCATCTTAAAATGCCCGTTCCTTTATTGATATTTTTCTATAAACTGAATTCATTTTTAAATACAGCCCAGATTTTAAACCGAACACACCTGATTGCTCCCTTCACATGCAGGGCAGCTTTGTGGTGTCAATTAATATATTAGCTTGTGTCCTAAATCCTTCTGTAACTAACGTCCCAAAGGCCCTGCAAGGTTATTCCAATGTAGATATATATTCTTTAAAAAAAAAAGTACACATACGCAATTTTAAAAACCATGCTGTGACTTACAAGTGATGGCATTTGAGCATTTTGGAGCATAAACTGCATCTGCTGGGCAAACATGGCTGCGGCGGTCTTTTGTTGAATCAGATTGTTCCGTCCATTAATTTCCAGCTGCGTTTTTAAGTGTGGAGGAGGGTGAAGGTACTTGCAATTCTCTCTAGCACATCGACCCTAAAAATGAAGGATTAGAGTAATTTTCATTAATTTTTCTAAAAATCTGATATAAAAGTGTATCAAACAATGAGAAAATCAAGGGAAAAATGTTAAATTGTCTCTCAATTGAGGGGTGGAGAAAGAATATATATAAATATATGACATATGCATAAATATATTTTCTAAATTTTAGATCCATTATTCTGGACATTTTAGGGTCTAAAGTTCTTTTCCCTGAACCCGTACAATGTGAGAAAAAATCTTGAAATCCACTGACATTCTTTTAATCATAGAATAAATCCCTATGCCTGGTAGCCATGTTGTTCTTTAGGTTCCAGAGACAACGGTTCTAGATCACTTGGATAATTGAGACCAAATTTTATTTTGGAGCCACAGCTATATGAATGTTTTATTGATGGCTTAAGCACTTCCAAACAGAATAATATGTCAGTCCTGTGGAACCAAGCATCTTTAGTGTTGCCTAAATGTTGACCCGGCTACTATATATGGTATTTACTACGTGGTAACAAAACTGGACAGATATTGCATTGTCAAATATGACCTGTTGTGGTTAACTCATGAGCATTATATAAAGCAGCTAATGATTCTCTCATTTAGATTACTGGGTTCACCAGAATTTGTTTAAGGCAAGCAAAACTGTAAGCAATTTTCACCCCCACAAATGCTAGAGATGGGTGAATAAAAAAAGGCAGCTTTTTTGTTTTGATCCAGGAGAAAATAATTTAGTTCAGTGATGGCGAACATATGACATGCGTGTCAGAGATGACATGTGAACTCATTTTTTTGGTTGATTTTTCTTTGTTAAATGGCATTTAAATATATAAAATAAATATCAAAAATATGTCTTTGTTTTACTATGGTTGCAAATATCAAAAAATTTCTATATGTGACATGGCACCAGAGTTAAGTTAGGGTTTTTCAAAATGCTGACACACCGAGCTCAAAAGGTTCGCCATCACTGAGTTAGTTCATCAAGTGTTTTGAACACATGCCGTGAATTTTCCTTATTTATGATTTCTAAATGGTTCTCACAATCACTTCTCCATATTTAGTTATCTTGTTACTAAAGCCTTCCTATAATTCTGCTGAGAATCAAGTTGTCTCCTTCAAAACTTTATAGAGCTACATATGATGCAAAACCAAATGTTCTGCAGCTGTGCTTTTAAATATCAGGTCACTGGGATGAGTTGGCTCTATTATTTTACCTTCTCTGGCAAGAAGCTGAGTACAACTTAAAATGTGGCTTGAGAAATTAGAGGTTCAATTATTGTTTTCTGTCAGGGTTGCCCTTTTGTTTCTCCCATTGATCAATTTATTTTCAATCAAATTAAATGATTTATAAAATCAAATAATATCTTAGTTTCAATGTACCTTTACATTTCTCTGCAAATCGTGGAAAAGGAAAATTTATTAGTAGTTAAGAGTTGAGAATGGTATTAACCCAATCTTCCCAAATTCATAAAAGTAGCCTAAGAATAGCTGTATAATTTTAGCACATATTATGGCTGTAATTAATTTTTATACGCACTAAATATCACAATAATGAAGATTCTCCCTCATTAATATGCCTTGTAACAGATACCATGAGCCTCTGTCTTACACTTCCCACAACCTGCACCAAACCAGAGTTAGTCACAGGATTTTAGTCCCTAGATTCTCCAGTCTCAACCCAGCATAACTGAGATTATCTGGCTCAGAATTAACAGCCTTGGGGAGCAGTGGTACTTGTGTCTTCCACAGCCAAGCATGTTAGTTTATACTTCAGCATTTCTCCTCTGCTTCTCACACCCTAACATTAAAGATTTCCCCAAAGTTCGGTCCTAAATCATTTGCTCTCCTCTCTACTCTCTTTTCCCTTGGGGAATGAAATTCTTGTGAAATTTCATATATCACAGTAATTGCTCAGATCTTAAATCTCTATCTCTCTGACTCCTCTTCTGAATTTCAGTCCTTTTTCTTACTAGTTGCAGTGGTATTCGGAAAGCCTGCCCCCTAACCAGATCTAAATAACTTATTCCTGGCCTTTCTTCCCATTAGACTATCTTCTCTTTCCCTGCATACTCACATTTAGGACCCTTACTTAAATCCTCATACTTTCGGACAGTTACATAACAAGCCATGAAAAAAGAAATTAGGCACTTGCCAAGCAGGATTGCCTTAGAATTGTAAACCCACCCTGGTAGCTTTCCCAGACAAGTGGCAAGCACAACCATAGACATTTACAAAGAACACAATTTGTCCCCCCCCCCCCAAAAAAAAGCTGTATAATGAGGACTGTCTCATATTTTCAGAAATTCCAAACAAGCGATCTTTTTTTTTAAAAAAAGGGAAAGAAATAATTAGGAGTTTGACTTTTGTTACAATTTAGAGTTTTAACATCATTTACATTGAATACAGTCAGAGACGGGATAGGAAGGAAAGGAGGGAGAAAACAGGGGGTATTTGGCACATGTCCTACCAATCTTCAGATAAAGAGTTACTACCTGCATTTGTGTTTTTATATAATTTTCCTTTACATATCATAACTTTTCTTAAGCTTTTTTCCTGGGAAACTAATGACATTTTTTTCACAAAGCAAAACTGTATATAGAAATAGAAAAAGAATTATTCTTTAAACATTACATCAAGTTGGGTTTTAAAACTGAACTATGGAATATAAGGCAGCATGATATTTAAAAAAAAAACTTACTTATGAAATTTTACTTGATTTATAAACTATTCTCTTTTTAATGACAGAATCCATAATTTAACTTTATAAAATGCAGATGCAGAGCAATAGTACCTTATCAGAAACTGTTGCTTATGTTAAAGAAAGCTTATAAAGAACAAAAGTATCTGCATTTTCTACCCAAACAGTAAATGAGAAGACCAAATAATTTTATATGAATGTTATCTGTGAGACACAATATTTCAAAAAGAAAACCAAGGTCCTTCAGTTTTTTTTTTTTTAAAAAAAAAACAACTTTAGAACTCAGGATAATAAATCTCCTCTGTATAGTATTCAGTCTTCAAAAGGCCAGACTTAATTATACACCAAAAAATTTTAATTGGAGTTTGGAGGGAGGGAGGGCAAACTTTTTTGACATTGGCTAACATGTGCTTTAGTCCTTGTAGGGAATTAAGCTTTTTGGTAAGCGTGAATGAATGGGGTGGGGTAAAGGCAGGGAAAGAACTGCCCAGCACAATATATAATCACCTACTGTTTTTGTCCTTTGGGAAATAAATGCCTATGAACAAAAAGGTTCCAATGTTGCCCCAGCCAGTTTGGCTCAGTGGATAGAGTGTTGGCCTGCAGACTGAAGAGTCCCAAGTTTGACTCCAGTCAAGGGCATGTGCCTCGGTTGTGTACTTCGATGCAAGCTGATCCCCAGCCCTGGTTGGGGGCACATGTGCGGGAGGCAACCAATTGATGTGTTTCTTTCAAGAGATGTTTCTCTCTCTGTCTCTCCCCCTCCCTTCCACTCTCTCTAAAAATCAATGGAAAAATATCCTTGGGTGAGAATTATTTTTTAAAGAAAGATTCTAATGTTGTCCTTAGGCCAGCTAAGCATTTTGGATGGACCACAAGATACCCTCTCACATTGGGTCTATAACAGCCCAGAATGATCCTTGGTCTGAAAATAAATCACACCTCAGGTTTCCCAAGCCAAATCAATAGTGTCCCATGTCCTCTAGAAGGCCAAGAAGTTCAGAATTGCCATGTGCTCAGTTCAAAATATTAGACCATGTTATAAAGGATTACACATTTTTTATCTATGACAGTCACCATCCACTGGCAGAGCTGACTATATACTAAAAACAGCAGCAAAGAACTGTCAAGCCATGAAGATCTTTTTCTTCTTCCCCTACATATACACACATAATTTTTAAAAGTATTGAAAATATTAGAGTGTAAACATTTATGCTAGCCTCAGTTTCATTTTTTTCCACTTCATTCGGCCTTAAAAACAAACCATTGTCATCTAGACTATGTAACTGAGTTAAGAAAATAACAAAGTGATTAAATAGGAAAGTGATTCTCTGCTGAAATAAGTATTACTACACCTATTAATCTCCCAGCTTCCTTCTCTTATCTACTCTTTTTGAAAATGCATCCAGAAAGCAGCAGGGGGAGAAAATTGCCAATGAAATTTCCAAAATATGTCTGCATCAAAAAAGTTGATGACAAAGGAAAAGTTGAAAAGCATTTATAAAACTTCCAAAATTCAATCTATTTCCCTTTCTTATCTTTAAGCTTTTCACAAATGCAGTCAAAGCCTTTGACTGAGAGAAAAAATGTAGCACTGTAGAGATTCAAATCCCCCCTAAGTCTTGGGAACTAGGAGATTCTGTCAGATATAAGGTTTTCCATATACTTGGTGGTAGAAAAATCCTGAGAAATGTACTTTTTATGTTCCTGACAGAAAGTTCTATCAGAATAAGAAGAGGGCCTTATGAAGCTGAAAATGAAACTTTGTCAATTAATTTCTTAATAGAAACAGCTGTTTGCAAAAATGACTTGCTTTTTCAAATACATTTGGAATTATAGGGGGAAGTCCTCTCAAATATAGTAACTTGATTACATTTTCAGAGATATCTTACTGCTCTGCGAGACTACCAAGAGTTAAGGGTTAAATGTTAAATAAAGGCAACAAACAGATGATTTGTTCTATGAAAAAAAGTTATCCCATTTAAATGATCATCTATTAAAAGAAAGAATCTTATTGCTTTTATATTAACCCACTGAAAACTACTTATATGCATAGACATGGCCTCTTAGAGGAAGCCAAATTTGTAATTTTGAAATTACAAATCATACATACTAGGTTGCTGGGTTCTTACAACCATCACAGACCTGTTAAAGGCTAAGGACAATCAGAAAGAACTAAAAGTGAGTCACATCAACATAAACTATCAGCCAGATGTCAGCGTGAGAATGGCAAATTCCCCACTTTCTTCTTTTTAGAGTTCTGTCTTTATAAAAATAAATATAATCGGTATTATTTTCTCCTCCAATATTTTACCATCTATGAATATTGATATATATGCACAAAGAGCATTTTTAAAATCTTACATACAAGTTTTAATTTAAATTTGAGATGCAGACAAGAATTTTTTAAGTCTATAACAAACCATTTCCTGTATATATTGAAGGCAAAATTAATGAGGCTAAACGTAGACCCCATAGAGAGGGCGAGCCAAGTACACACTCCCTCCACTGTAGTCAGCACTGATATACATATACAGGGCAATGACTTTGGAGCAAACCAGAAACCAAGTTTGAATATGTAAGAAGCTGGGAGAAGGGCAGAATAATTTTCTTGCCTATCTGTCTCAAGAAAGCTTTCAAATTGTGACCTCCAAAAGATGAAGGGAGTAATAGGCTCAACAATCACACCATTGTTCTGAAATAGCCCACTAAGATAACATGTTTACCAGAATTGCAACCTTTAGGGCTGAAACAGATTTTACAGAACATCTTGTGCACCTTTATCTTACGGAGGAAGAGATGAGGTAGCTTGTCTTAATTAACAAGCAGCACAGTAAGGACAGAAGCCAAGTTTTCAGATTCTCACTACCCAATATGGATTTTCTGTTCAAATGACTCTTCCTCTGTAAAAGTTTTCCTGAGCCCATCTCCCCACCCCCATTGCTATTTATCTCTCCCTCTTTTGTGACTCCAGCTGCACCTT
The DNA here is from genome assembly GCF_964212035.1 of Myotis nattereri. Taxonomy (NCBI): domain Eukaryota; kingdom Metazoa; phylum Chordata; class Mammalia; order Chiroptera; family Vespertilionidae; genus Myotis; species Myotis nattereri. The sequence goes on from NC_138078.1 coordinate 121,210,102, forward strand.
GTACTCAGTTTTATGGTTGTACTTATCACTGTGTACACTGTGATAAATTGTTTGCATGCCTATCTCCCCATTAGACTTTGAGCTTATCTAAAGGCAGGACTATATCTTCCTCATCTTTGAATCTCCAGGAATGTTTCTGTGCCTGGTTAATAGTGACCACTCCATAAAAGTTTGCTGATTGAATGAATAAACTTTGTAAAAATAATCTTACAAGGCCTTACACTAAGTCTGCCTTAGAAGCCTAATTCTTTCTCTTACTATTTCCTTTAATCAGTTCTTTTATCTTGCTCCAAGAGGAGAATCATAGCCAACACGCAACCAAGGTTGTTCCTGGTTCTCTGTTCCAAATGAACCGTTATCCTATGCAGCCCCAGAAAATAACTAATTTATATCTTTTTTGCAATGAATATATACTCAGAGATGTATGTGACCATATGGCTGAAAAATTCTGGTAATTCAGTATAACTGAACCAGAAATGTCAAGAATCCACAAAGTATACAGACACCAACTCTGGTCTAATTGCAGGGGTCTGTGGTTACAGGAACCCCCAGGAAACAGGACCCCACAAAGCTGAATAAAGGAACCTACAAAAGATTCATAGTTTAAGAGCATCTGGGCCTGCCTAGGGGGAGCACTGAAAGTCCAGGGTTGGTTTAGAATAAACTGCCTTCTCAAACTGCTCCACTTCCACCCCACATTTCTCTGAACAAGTTGCAAGTCAAATTCCCATAAGCTATTGGACAAAGGTGGAATACCTGGTTTGGGGATAATCACATAGGTGGGGCCTCCTTGTGTATCTCTATTGCATATACTGACTTCTTAAAAGAAATATGTCCCCCTGTACTTCAAGACACATATCCAGCTGCATTCACATCAAACATTTATTTTCAAATAATCATGACCTTAAAATTTTCACTGAAATTTTTGAAGGGCAAATAAATAAATATCATAGTTGCTGTTCACAGTGAAACCAAGCCTGCCTCACCAATACCCCATATATGCTTCCGGCCCCCTCCCCAATTTCCCCTAATTTAATAAAACACCTTCAATCACTTTAGAAAAATATTAACTGAATATCTGTTCAATAATAAGCTCCCCAAGAATGCATCATCTGTTTCCAAATAGCCAGCCAGAATCAAATTAAAACCCAGAGACAATTGAATTACACTTGTATTAAGTTACCAAAAGTCAGAAAGCATTTCTGATGCTAAATATTCATGGAAGTTGTCTTTAAAGTAGTTGATGGCAGCAAACATAAAATGTCATTAAAATATAGCAAAAAAAGGAAAGAAAAATCATGACACTCAATGTGTTACTCTAAGAAATAAAATACACATAAAATCATGCAACTTCAAAATTCACTTACCACATAGAATTTGTTATGAAATAACATAAAAGGTTATCTTGACCAAGAGTCAGTCAAATCTCCTGCCCATAGGGTTCCCTCACTTCTCTTTTCTGCACACCCCATCCAGTCACCTACCACAGCGATTTAGAACAAGGGCAAAGAGGACACCAGCTACTTGCACCCTTTCTTCCCAGCTAGGGCTTCTGATTAGAATCCTATCTAGGGTTGCCAAATTTATCAAATGAAAATACAGGACTCCTGACCAAATTAGAATTTCAGATAAACAAATAACTTTTTAGTATAAGTATGCTTAATACAATATATTATCTATCAACCCTCTCCCTATTTTTTCTTCTACCCTGGTGAGTTGAGCTAAATAGAGTCAAATTCTCCAAAACTCAGTTTACCCCCTTTACCTTAAAGTTGTAAGCAGCCCTCTCCATGGAACCAGTCTGGGTTCTACTTGGCCTTCAGTTGCCCAGAGCAAACCAGAAGGCACTCTCAGTCCCAGCTTACCTGACCAGCTACAAGGAATTTAAGGAAGTAGACTGTTGGGGAAAGCAGTTTTTTATTCCATGGCTCCTCCCACAGAAAGCTTCACAGGGCTCCCTCCCAATCCTGTCAGCCACTCAGCTTTCCCACCCAGAGTGGTGCAAGTGTATATTCAAATGACTTTGATGCTTGCCCAGAGCTCCTCCTTTAGGTTAGGATAAGACAGGCATGGTGAGTGACCACCACGCCTAACTACTGACTCTAAATTTATACAAAAGTTTTGAATATATGAATTATTCCAGGAAAAGTAGGCTTTTATGTTTTTAAGGTTTTTACATATGTGTCTGGGGGTGAGGAGGGCAGGTTAACATTTTTTTTTCTTCAGCTCTGTCTGTGGAATACTCAAATTCAAGCAACAGTCATCTATTGAAGCCCAGGAAAATGACTGCTTAAGCATTATGTTTCTCTATGCACACATAAGATCTATGCAGATACTTATTCAAAACATGTAAAAATTACAATGAATAGCCATTATGTGCATATTTTTTCCAGTCAACCCTTGATTGTGCATATTAAAAGACAGAGAGAAGCAGGGGGGCATGGTTAATTCTAATGAGCGAAATAATATATTCAGGAAAAATGGCAATCTATAATAGCTCCACATTACAGAATATACATATCACAAAAGTGGCAATTTTGGACATTTCAGAATCAGTTTCTAGTCATAATCCTGAAATTATTTTTTATTTATTAAGAATGCAAACTCCTCTTTTGGAATTATTAAAGATTCAGAATTAGTTCTATCAGAAAGAATGAAATGGTACTTAACTGAGGAAGTTTATATGATAGTAGACAATAGGTCACAGAAATATTAAATAGTAAAGCTGGAAAGGCTCTTAGAGATCATTTAGTCCAGCATTTGCCAGAGTGTGTACCACAGACCTCTATTCCCAATAAGCCTCAAAAACTGAGTTTCCTGGTTAAATACTTATAAGAAATGGCAAACTATATCCCTCTCTTGTAGTCTGATATCACACCAGAGCATAGTAAAGGTTCTCTCTCATATGTCCTACAGTAAAGAAACCTGCTTACTTTTGTTAACTCAGTATTTCCCAACATAGTTTAACCACACAAACCATCCCTCTTTTCTTCTTTTACCCTCACTAAGGGATTTACTGATTTTAGAGAGAGAGGAAGGGAGAGAGAAACATTGATGTCAGAGAGAAATATCAATTGGTTGCTTTCCATACGCTCCCTGAACAGGTTTAAACCCACAACCTAGGTATGTTACCTGACCCAGAATCAAACATACAACCTTTTGGTGTGTGGGATGACGCTCCAACCGAGACACCCATCCCTCTTTTTACCACCTTTTAACATATCTCATTAAAGTATCTTCATAAAAATACTGATCTAATTCAATTCCCTCCTACTCAAACTCATACCAAACCTTGTGGCATTTTATGAGTCAAGCTAGTGTTCCTTCATATTTTTAACTTCTCTTTCTCTCCTAAATAAAAAAATATAGTGAGCTCCAAAGAACTGGATCTTCCATTAAAATGGCACTTAATATTTTTGCTTCTATAGTAAGTTCTCACTTAACATTGTCAATAGGTTCTTGGAAACGGAACCTTTAAGTGAAATGACGTATAAGGAAACCAATTTTATCAGAGGCTAATTTATATAAACACGAGTTCTTTTCCTATGGCATATTTCTGGTCACAAAAACATCATCAAACTTCTAAATAAAAACCCCAAAACACTTCTAATACTAAACATGGAAATAAATGGGGCTATACATACATATAAGAAAGATGAATCAAAACAAGTAAGGGAATTGTTTTCCCGCCCACTTATTTTAGTTCAAGGTTGTGGGTGGCCAGATCCTCTCCCAGAAGCTCTGGGCACAAGGTGGGACTCACCCTGGACAGGGCACCCTTCTATCACAGGGGCACTAACATTCTCCACTCACTCGGACTGGGACAATTTAGATACCCCATTTCCCCCAATTCACCTCACATGCACATCTTTGGGATGTGAAGGAAACCAGAGGACCCAAAGAATAGCCACAGAGACATGGGGAAAACATGCTAACTCCACAGAGATAGTGGCGCTGGCGAGGAATCAGTTTCCCACCCCCCTCCCCATCAACTTTGTAACAAAACGACGTTATTAGATGATCTGCCTACTTGATTTCTCAAAAGTTAACAAAATGGAGAGTTTGCCTATGATTGCTACAAAGGCAGATCCCACAGTTGTCTTCCCAACACCCCTTGCCAAAGCTGTAAGTTTTGTTAGATATTTCCATATGACTGCTGGAGCTTTCTTCTTTTATTTGAATGTTTCTTAGGCAACTTCTGAAGTTTCAACTTTGAGTCTTATCTGTCTAGCTGGATTTCCTACAATCTAACTTCTGTCCCTTGAACCCATGCCAGTTAGCTTAGGTTTTCCATGACTTAAGGGTCTCAAGTGAATTCTAACTGCACTAAAACTTGGGAAGTAAGAATGTATTTGGCAATCCCCTCAATTCCTAAGGGTCTTAACTTTGCACTCATCTTAAACCTTGGGGTGTCCACTTGGCAAAATTAAATTTCCTGTCTCTATAAAAATAAAGTTATAAGGAGGAGGGTATAAACTTATAAGGAGGAGAGTATAAGGTGAGAAATGCAATGATTATTTTTCATATTTAAACAATTTATCTTTGCATATCTCAGTATGCTGCTAATAATAAATTAACTAATTACAACTCTATAGCCAGACATGTAACCCTCCTCCCAGAGGTTATATAAAGGGCAGATATAGTTATTGATTTACCTCTGCATTTTTAAATTAGAGGCACAAAGATGAAAATCAGTCCCTCCTTTGCTAAACATAAATCTTCTTTCAGATAAAGAAATTTAAAAGCAGGATATAAAAATGGCTGTTTATAGGATCTGGCTAAATTCATAAGTGTGAAATCATGTTTCAAACCCCAAACAGAGCAAAATGTATCCACTTTAAAATAAGCATTTTCCTCATAGTCCTACCCGACACCAAATATACAATTTCTAAGCAGAAAGTTTTACTTGGTGACGTGGACTGCCATTAAAATATTTTGAGGCACAGACTACATCTACATTTTGTTAATGATAAGATATTTTTATTACCAAAAGTCTTACTGAAATCTTTGTGCTAATTTGTCATAAAAAATGTAGGCATTTTAGAGCATCGGACAAATATCCCTATCTCCCCCCCACCTCACCCCCCCCCCCCCAAAAAAAGGAAAAGGCTCAAAACTCCAAATGCATTGCGTATTTAAATAAAGTGAAGTGGTGTTTTTAGCCCAGGGAGTCTTTTTAAAAGCATCTGAAAATTAGGCCAACTTACTGTTTGTTTTGTTCTCCAGACATAAGAAGAGCAATTTACTGATACAAATTCTTTTTCTTTTAAAAATAAAGATCTATTCTGCTTGGCCTGAATATCTACCAAGTATATTAAGTTTCATCCAGGATGTGTTTTAGGGATTTGAACAGAACTGACAAAGTTCTAGATAAAAGTACTGAGATTACTTTTAAACATATATGTATTTTAATATTATCCTGTCTCAGTCTAACTTAGCAAATAGTAGCCTTGTTAAGCTCACCTGCTTCCAGTGAGAAGTTAATATTTGATGATGATGAAACTGTTCCTGGTATTTAAAGAACTTAAACAAGGCTATCCACAAACAGTGTGACTAGAAATGGGGTTAGTTTAAAGAAGATAAAATGATAAGTGGAGGTTTTATGTTTTAAAATAAATCAATCCCTCAACCATAAAGTCTCATATCTTTACAGAGAAGAATATGAAATATGATCTCTACCAGAGAATGCCTATCTCCAAATCTAAAACAAGGAAAAAAAATAAAGCAAAGCAAAGAACAGGAAAAAGTTAATTAGTAATTTTAAAATCTGTCCATTTGAACTCCTCAAGTCAGTTTCAACAGTTGGAACAAAAGTTATTGGGAGAATAGTGCACTTGTAGAGATGTTGTGTTCTTTGAAAACATACCCTCTATATTAACCAAAAAAAGTTTCAAGGGTCATAGTGATAGTCTAATTGGTGCCTTTTGATTGGTAGACTACTTATTTTAGTGAGGAAAAAATAAAATAAAACAGATTTATTCTAGCTTCATTTGCCTTCCCTGAAAATTAGGAAACCTCAGAAAACATCTTTTTGAAAAATAAAATGTGTCCATTTATGTCTTTTATATAAGGCAAATAAAATTTAATTCTAGAAAAAAAATCCTATATAATAAAAGCTTAATATGCTAAGTGTCCAGTCATCTTGTTGGCCATTCAACCAATCAAAGTGTAATAATATGCTAATGATATGCTAAGCCTGCTCAACTGCTCACTGTGATGTGCACTGACCACCAATGGGCAGACACTCCGGCCAGTAGGTTAGCTTGCTGCTCATGTCCGGCCAATCAGGATTGAGCAAGATGGGCCGGACACACCCTAGAGGCTTCCCACAGTCCCTCCCCAGCTGGCCAACCTCCCGCATCCCTCTCCAGCCCCTGATCATGCACCGGTTGGGTCCCTCAGCATGGCCTGTGCCCTCAAAAAATCTGGGACCCCTCAGGGGATGTTGGAGAGCCAGTTTTGGCCTGATCCTGCAGGCCAGGCCAAGGGACCCCATTGGTGCATGAATTCATGCACCAGGCCTCTAGTATTTTATAAAGTGACATAATGAAATAAACTAGATAGTATAAAAATCACTGTGCCAATCTTTTCCAGTTATTTTTCTACTAAATATAACTGGAGACTGTAATTTATTTTATTTTGTTTCATGTTTTACATTGACTTTATATACTAGACTCTAGTATATAAAGTCAAATGACCTTTACAAGTGAACTAATTCTTACCATTTATGAGTGTGCTGGAGAATAATTGTATATACAGTTTTAGCACATGTACTTGGCATGTGACAATTGCTGACACATATTTAAAGACCAGGTTGAGGCCTCTATAAGATTATATTTTCCATTAATATCTTGAAAGTGGTCATAATGACAAAACCCCTTTAAGGACCTTATATAACTTTGTGAAATGGTTTCCCCTTTTTTTCACACCACATCCACTTCAGTAATAGCAACTGACTTTATTATGTATTTATCATGTGCTAGGCACTGATCAAAGTGCCTTATTTGCATTACTTCATTTAATTTTCACAATAAACAACCTTAGGTGCTCAGTGTTTTACTGAGGAACTGAGACACAGAGAATTAAAGAAACACAGGCAAGCTGACAGGTCTAATGTAGCAGAGGAGGGATTGGAACTGAGGTGCTCTGGACCTGGAGCTCACATTCCTAACCAGTACACAATTACCTCATAATACTTTGACATTAACTAAACTGAGGAATGAGCTAGTTCAAGTATTTCTACTGTCTGGGCCACTAGTTTCCCTCTAATATTATTTCATATTAACTGGCTGTTAGGTATGTCCAGAAGCTATTTAAGATACATTTATGAAAAATGAAATGTTTTGTTAAGTATCTAGGGATCTTGGGTGACTTGAAAACGAGTAAGACAAGGTAACTGAATGTCCATTTTTTTTTTACGGCACATACACCTGAATAATTACAGGTAACTTTATTGTGCATTGTCATGTGCTGGGCACTGTTCAAAGTGCTTTATATGTATTAAGACTTTCATCCTTACTGAAGCAGAACAATTAGTACAAACCTGTCCTCTCTTAGTGCAGCTTTTTATAACTGTTTGCACAATAGAATTTTGCCAGTTGGTTTGGGAGAAGCATTGTCATATCAGGAGTTGGGTTATGAGAGTTGAAACACAAACAACCATGACCTGACAAAAGAACAGTCCAGCAAAACCTGATGGACATAGAGAACAGATGGAAGTGGAACTCATTAAAATGGTTGTGTACATTTTGTGATTCTCATTACCATGCTAAAAAAAGACTCTTAAAAACAGTAGTGCCATTTGGAAGATTTACTCAGACCTCAAATGTCTTGAGTGCTGTAGCTTCACACTATCACAAAGCAGAGAGAAAACAATGACAAAAGATGAACTGTATCACATAATAGTATGGAGTGTTCTTCTCAAGCATTTCATTTCACTAAGAGCACAGGCAAATAAGAATTTACATACACTACACACACCACCTCACAAAAGACTACACGACAAAAGCTCAGTAGTAGTGGAGATTTGATTTAAATGACCATAGAATGTACATACTTTGAGATGGTGCAAAGTAGGATGATGATTTGCAGGCCTGGGAACTAGGGTTTGACTTTTTCAGTACTTAAAAAGTAGGATATGAACAAGAGTTATGTTCATTTTCTTTTTTATATTGCAAATTTATTTGGAGGTAAGTATATAAATCTAAAGATTTCAAATACAAATCAATACCTGGATACATCAAGTAAACATTTTAATAATATAAACACATCAATTCCTTTCAATATAATTTATTATTCAGGTTTTCCCACAGCTTTTTAAAAACAAAGTGTTATAGATACTTGCTGAGGATAGTTGGAAACCTGAATTTTATAAGGGACTGGGCAGTTGGGCATGTAGAACTCAAAAGTGTACTTATACTTTTAAAGACAATGTGATAGGGAAAATAACAATAATAACAAATCCAGTGTTGAAATGAATCAACTGTTTAGAATCAGGTTACAGGCTATTCATACTTTGACTTCAGGATTTTATTAGAAAGAGTGCAAGACTGGGATTTAAGTGCCTTGAATTCTGATTACCTTTAGATCATGGCTAAGTTATTTTCCAATTCTGTTCAGCGATTTTTCTAGGAATAATTTCAGTCCCTAAATATTTCAGAGGTACTTTGAACAAATAAAAAGGGAAATTTAGTATGTTTTGAAAATAAAATCAGTACAAAATATTATACCTATTTCTCTTTATTAATTCTTTTAAAAAGAACTAAAATTGTTGCTATGAATTAAGTATTAAAACATGACAGATTGCAAACTATGTTTTACCACTTTACCTCTCCACAAAAGTAATGCATTATATATGAGAAATTCTTGATATTGTGAGTAATGTGAATTATCATGTGCCTTGAGGGGGAACTTATATACAATGTTAAAGAGCCAAGGACACTTCTCTTCTTAGAACTGGATATTGTTAAACAGTTGTTGCTCCCACAGCTCAGTGGTATGATAGGTGAAATAGCAGAGGATAAAAAAGCCGATTCAGGCTTTAATCTTATCCTTGCAAATAACTGAAAAGATAAAAGAATTATTGCTCCCTTTTCAACTGGCAATGAGCCAATGCTTACTTAGGGAGACCCGTTTATCTAATCAAGAGACACATGTCTACCATCACAAGCTTCTTACTTTAAGTTCTCTCATAATGAAAATTCACTTTAGAAACATAATGACTAAACATTTAAAGTAATTTCTATTTTATGAAAAGGTTTGGAGCAACACACTTTTTGGTTGGTACATTTTGAATGTTTTACTTTGCCAAACTGCTGTTATATTTTATTTACAACATTAAAATGATAGAAAGAAATCGGGCAAGTCATTTTTCCTGGTAAATTAGGAGGATAAAGTCAAACAAATAATAGACAATAAGAGAAGATGTTAATGGTGCTTAAAATACTAACAAGTAATTAATTATAGCAAAGAGATTTTAAATATTTATATAAATTGGTGAAATATTAAAATTGAACTTCATTATAAAATGGTTTATAAGTTTTTGAACTAATTTTTCCTTTTTTTAAATTTTTATCTCATTATGCCAACATCTTAGAAGCCAAAATTGACTCATATAAATGTGTAATGTGTTTGAATATGTGATATATATGTACATACACATATTTGTATTGATAAAAACTAATATATGACATATTATAAATATGTTATAAATAGGAGACTCGGTGGAATCTTATTTTCTTTTCATTAGCTGGAAAATGGAGATTTAGAAAGTTTAGAAACTTGACCCGACTAAAAAGAAGTAAGAAATGGTGGAACTTGAAAATGACTTCAGGTTCTCTCACTGTGCAGAATATAGTCAAACACTGCTACAGTTAATTATTTTACCCTTTGTTCTCCCTGCATGATCTACAATAATAATCTGTTCATGTTGATGTTTACTGCCGTGTTGCTAACAATTACCTGAAAGAGAAGTTGGGGTGCTTTCCTGGGCTGGGAAAAGTTTAGCTAAATGAAAAAGCAAGTCTAATTTAGCAAGTTTATATATATATAGCTAAGTTGACTTGTGCATGTGCCATACATATAAACCTCTTGCTGGCGCCAATTGCACATGTGTGTTTCAATTTGTCATTGTCGATCGTGAATTTGGTTCACACTTCTATTATAAAGAAAGGGTGAATAGTGATATTAAAATATTTCTTCTAATTAATTTCCTTTGAATGTGCACAAATCTGTGCACCAGAACACTAGTATAAAATAAGGCCAATTCAAGTCATGCCAAAAAAAAAAAAAAAAGACAGGGATTCTCAAAACTCTATTACTCCTCAAAAACATTCATTTTCTGTTTACAAATTAGTAAGTGGTATTAGTTATAAAGCTAAATATATAAGAACTTTGTATGCTATGTTGCCTATATTTACTCTATAAACTTCCCCAGAGTGTTTTTCTAAATGATTGCTATATGCCCAAATTTAAGCAAATAAAAGATTCTGTAGTAAAGTCTCCTCAGCTTTCCAATAAATTAATACTTTTACTCACTGCAGAAACCCTACTCGATTGTAAGCATTATCCCTTCTCCTCGTTCTCCAAAATAATATCTGGAAAAAGACAAGCTAAGAGGAAAATGCTTTTCACATCAACTAAGCAAACAACACAGTGCGGATCATGGCATTTCAGCATAGACAAACAGAAGCTGAAGTACTGATAGATTCCCAGACCTCAAAGCCAGCACTGAATCCAAAGTTCATCAGTTGTACCCTGCAGGGATGCAATAAGAAAACAATACATTTCATACATCACTATGTCCTTTTAATTGTAAAGAAAACAACTAAATATAAGAAGACCCAAGTATGAGTTATTCTTTTATTTATGTAGTAAGAGTAGTCTCAGCAGCACTTGTTTACTTCTGAGTATCGCTGAAGCCTATGAACACCAAAGCCCCCAGTTTGCATTACTGAAATACCTGCAATACAGAAATTCAGAAACAGAATTATCTCCTACCCTTGCTCCCTTGCTCTCTCACTAGTTATGCAACTACATTCTTCCAGAAGAGCTCGAAAATAACTTACAAGAAAGATGCCTTTTCAAGAAGATCATTTTCATAAACCTGAATAGTAAGAGTGAGGCAGGACAATAGCAACAACTATATAAAAATACATTACAAAATCTAGACTAAGGTGAATTGCTTTAGCTGGGCAGGAAATTTAGCTCAGAGATTTCTAGCAACCATAGTATTGAATTGCATTGTTCTTACTGCCAGATGAAAGAAAGCATATTGGTTAATAAGCACCTCTCTGTGAAATGACTACTGATACTGTGGAAGACATAAAGAAGAACAGGATAAGGAGTTTGCCCACAAGGAGTTTACCTATCTTATCTCTCCTGCAATTGCAGAGACATGAAGAATGTTGCTGGAAGGGGCTCTAGCACTTGACCTACTAGTAGGGACAGAAATCAAAGAAAAACCATGGGGTAGAAATCAAAGATGATGTGTGGTACATTTAATGGTTCTATTGAGGAGGAGGAGCAAGTTTAATAGGAACAATGATATATCTCTGAGCCATAATTAATCACATATCTTTATTTTCGTTTCAAGAAGAGATGAGGAGTTTATAGAGGAAAATGTGTGATAACGATGGCATAAATAATTCTCTCTCTGGGGAGTCTCACTTTCTTTATCATTTCCTTTTAACTTCCTTTATAACTTCATTAGTATGTTATTTTATTCATTACACCATTCTGGTTTCATTTCAAATACATTATTATTGGAGCTGAAGTATTTCAAAATGAAAAGCTTTTCTCAGTAGGTGTCTCCCAACTTCCTTCCTTCCTTCCTTCCTTCCTTCCTTCCTTCCTTCCTTCCTTCCTTTCTTCCTTTCTTCCTTCTTTCTTCCTTCCTTCTCTCTCTCTCTCTCTCTCTCTCTCTCTCTCTCTCTCTCTCTCTCTCTCTCTCCTTTCCTTCTTTTCCTTTTCTTTCTGGCTTTCTTTTGGTTTTCTCTCCTCTCTTTCTGTCTTTCTTTCCTTTTTCTCTACAATCTCTGACTTAGAAGTAACGTCATTTTTTTCCTTATGTTTTTCTAGTGGGAAAATTGAGGGTGAAATAAGTAAAATATGACTAAATATGTTTTACCACTAAAACTTCAAAGATGGAGTAAATGTCATGTGCCATTCGAGTGAGGTCTTTAAAATTTGGGAAAAATGAGAGTCTTGGTTTAGTTTTAGCTGTCAGTAGCCTATACTGATTAAAAATATTAATGGTATCATCATCTTCATTATTATCATCATCACAGCTTCTACACAGCAAAAAAAGCCATCAACAAAACAACAAGAAAGCCCACTGCATGGGAGAACATATTTGTCAATGTTATCTCTGATAAGAGTTTAATCTCCAACATTTATAGGGAACTCATACAACTTAACAAAAGGAAGATAAAAAACCCAATCAAAACATGATCAAAGGACCTAAATAGATTCTTTTTGAAAGAGGACATACAGAAGGCCAAGAGACATATGAAAATATGCTCAAAGTCACTGATCATCAGAGAGATGCAAATCAAAATGACAATGAGGTACCATCTCACACCTGTCAGAATGGCTGTCATCAGTAAATCAATAAATGACAAGTGCTGGCGAGGATGCAGAGAAAAAGGAACCATTAGGCACTGCTGGTTGGAATGCAGACTGGTGCAGCCACTGTGGAGAACAGTATGGAGTTTCCTCAAAAAACTAAAAATGGAACTCCCATTTGACCCAGTGATCCCACTTCTAGGAATATATCCCATGAAACTAGAAACACCAATCAGAAAAGATATATACACCCCTATCTTCATAGCAGTACAATTTACAATAGCTAAGATTTGGAAACAGCCTAAGTGTCCATCAGCAGATGAATGGATTGAAAAACTGTGGTACATCTACACAATGGACTACTATGCTGCTGTAAAAAAGAAGGAACTCCTACCATTTACAACAGCATGGATGGAACTGGAGAGCATTACGCTAAGCGAAACAAGTCAGAGAAAGATAAGTATCACATGATCTCACTCATTTGTGGAATATAATGAACAACATAAACTGATGAGCAAAAACAGATCCAGAGACAGAGAAGCATTGATCAGATGCTCAACCCTCAGAGGTAAGTCAGGCGAGGGTGAGGGTAAGGGGGAGAGATAAACCAAAGGGCTTGTATGCATGCATATAAGCATAACCAATGGACACAGACACTAGGGGGGTGAGGGCATGAGCAGGGAGTGGGTGGGGAGGCAATGGGAGGATAAAGACACATATGTAATAGCTTAATCAATAAAGAAAAATATTAATGACAGTTAAATGCTGCTAAATATTCAAATAATTTTATGTTTATTTTTAAAATTTTAGTGAATGTATTGGAGTACATTGGTTAATAAAATTATATATTTCAAGTGTACAATTTTATAATATAGCATCTGTATATTGCATTGTGTGTTCACCACCTAAAGTCAAGTCTCTTTGCATCACCATGTATCCTTCTTTATCCTCTTCTACCTAGCCCGCCCTTCTTTTCCTCTGGCAATCACTATACTGTTGTCTGTGTTTGAATGTTGTTGTGTTTTTGCTTAGTCCCTTCACCTTTTTCACCCAGCCTTCAAGCCTCCTCCTTTCTGAGAGTTGTCAGTCTGTTCTCTTTATCTATGAGTCTGTTTCTATTTTGTTTGTCAGTTTATTTTGTTCATTAGATTCCACATATAAGTGAAATCATATGCTAGTTATCTTTTTCTGACTGAATCATTTCACTTAGCATAATACTCTTCAGGTCAATTCATGCTGTCACAAAAGGTAAGATTTCTTTCTTTTTTAGAACCAACTAGTACTCCATTGTATAAATGTACAACAGCTTTTTTATACACTCATCTACTGATGGGGATATATCTAAAGGAACCCAAAACATTAATTCGAAAGAATATATGCACTCCTATGCCCATTGCAGCATTATTTGCAATAGCCAAGTTTAAGTTCCTTTCTTTATGGAAACATTTTTCTATAATGTTCCAGGTACCTTTCCTGTGTCTGAAAGTAGAGTCAGTTACCCAAACCTGAATCATATCTTGATTACTAAGGACTGCACCCAAGGCCTCAGGGTCATCTCTTCTGAAAAACAAAAATCACTATTCAGAAATGGAGATGAAGATGAAAAAGGTATAAGAGATTGAACTGATTGCATGAACTCCAAGATGTACCTGATAAGTTCAGAGGGCATTTAAAAAACAACATCTTGAAATTCCTTTCCCATTTCTTATTTTCTCATTTTTTTTTTAAAAAAAAGCCGACTATTTGGATTAATTTCTAGTTATTGAGGGTTCTAGTTAAGTTTATTTATCAATGTCAATGCCTTTGACATTATTCTATGATAATTATTATTTGCCTTTCTATGATTAAACTTATTGGGCCTTGAAAATTTCACTGGGCATTCAGAACAATAGCTAGTAATTAAACTTTAAAAATATTTTTATTGGACCAGGCAGTCACCTTTTACACAAAACCCTTTTCTGAAGATTATATTTTTATTATACTTGACTCAAAATAACCTTATTAGCACTAACCAGGCTTCCAAGAATACTTTGATTTGCAAGCTAGCCATCTGCTGTAAAATTTAATTTTAAACATTTTAAGACAAAAATAATGCTTGAATATTACTAGATTATCATACTAATTGCTGTAAAATAATATTTAACAATGGCCACTCAGCAAAATTTTAAAAAATCTATATATAGGATAAAAGCACTCAAAATGCAACATTTAGAGAGTATAAACAGCATCTATCCAAAGGACATTTCTATAATGTTAAAGAACAGAATTAAATTCACAAAAATAAGCAATGTGTAGGTCATCAAATCTAGGTTAAAATGTGGTTGAATGAGGAAAGTCAGCAAATGAGCGTATACAATTTCAATTCATATTTAAGTAAAAGCTAAACTTGGAGTGGAAGTAAAAATGCAGATGTAGAGATGACTGGGCATCTTACAAGGGAGCCCATATTTATTTTCCCTCATCAAAATGATTCATTAAGCTCATGTTTCATTCAACAAATAATTTTTAAGATCCTAGTATGTGCTACATGTACTAGGCACAAAAGATACAGCAACACAAGACAGCATCTAATGTGAAACTGAAATAAGTATGGCAGATTGGATATAAAGATGAGTGCAATAGCAGTAGACTGGAATAGAATGTCAACCTCCTCTTACTTAACTACATTGATTTTACCAGTATCTCAGTCCCATCATTGGTTTTCCCTTCCCACTGCCACCACCTAATTTAAATTCTTATTTCATACTTCCAATACTTAAACAGCTTTCTCAGAAGTCCCACTCTTGCCAGTCTCTTTTGCTCTACCAATTCATTTTGCACATAGGCTGATGATGTCATCACCTAAAAATTGTCAGGTTCCTGAAAGCTACAAAATAAAATTTAAACTCATCACTGACTTTTGAGGCTACTTCTCTGCCAACAAAAGCTCTATGTTTCAGCCAGAATACACATCACAATTTCCCCCTCTATCTTTGTTCAGTGTGTCCCAACTGCCTGGAATATCTTCCTATCCCTCTTTCAAAGAATACCTCAAACAGCACCTCTTATATGATTGCATCTTTAATCACCACAGCTGTATGTAATCCCAGCCCCTGCCTCTCCCCTTGGACTCTTTTGGCAGTTAGTTTGTACCTGGTTTATGGCAAATAACACAAACGCTTCATACTAAGAGGTCAGACACGGACCATGTCTTCCATAATGTTGTATTCTGCACAATACTGAACCCTGTGCCTAACAAGTAATAGATTTTAATAAATATTGCTGAATGAATCATTTCTTTGGGGAATTGAATGTATATAGAAATCTGAATGGATTTAACAGGACTTTCAGCATTAAATGAACCTTGACATTTATAAATCCTTGTCTATAACCAATAGTCCTACAAATTAAGTACTGCTTCTTGCCATTGTATGAAGAGAAACAGAGGTGGTAGGGTTCCCATGACTTGCTCAAAACCACATAAGGAGCCCTTGTTAAATCTATTTTCACAAGGCAACATTTGCTATGTTTATGCCACTTGCTGATACCATGCTTCATTTTATATATTTTCATTGTTATGTCTATATTTCACACAAGAAAGAGGCACCTATCAAGAATACTTCTAAAGCTTCTTGAAAAAATTATACAATAGCCCAAAATATATACAATGGAATATTATTCAGCCACAAGAAAGAAGGGATTATTGTCCTTTGTGACATGGATGTACCTTAGGTCATTATGTAAGTGAAATAAGCTAGACACAGAAAGGCAAATACTGATGACACCACTTACATGAGATATCTAAAATAGCTGAACTTAGAAATAGAGTAAAATGGAGGTTACCAGGGGCTGGGTATTGGGAAAATGGGGAGATATTAGAGTGTACAAACTTCCAAAACAAGTTCTGGGGATCTATTATATAGCAGGGTGACTAGACTGAATAATACTGTATTATACACTTGAAAATTGCTAAAAGAGTGGATCTTAAATGTTCTCACCACAAAAATAGAAATGGTAATTATTTGAGGTGAGAGAGGTGTTAACTAACCTAATTGTGGTAATCATTTAAAATATATACTTGTATAAAATTATGACATTGTACACCCTAAACATACACAACATTACATGTCAATTATATCTCAATAAATTTGGGAAAATAAATCCTTTCACCAGTGAGTACTAGCAAAATAAAAACAAATTTTTCATTTGTTTTTAAAGTAAGAATGAAATTGGTTCTATATAAAATGCTTTCCTTACTAATAGAAAGTGAAATATCCAGGAAATTGCAAAAACACTAGAGATTATGTTTTTACAAAAGCTGGAAAATTTTTAAGTTCATTTAATGGAGCATGTGATAAGCATAAACATTAACAACAGAAAAACAACTTCTGGGATAGGTGTTCATCAAATATTTAACATAAAAACACAGAGCTCTTGAAGATACAAATAGCTTCAAATTGTTACTTCAGTATTGCTTTCTTTCCAAAATAAAGTGAACAAAAATTGTTAAGGCAATGTGACAATGTGGTCATAAAAATATGTCATTTTAAAACATATAGCCTCCAAAAGTATTTAAAAATGAGTAAGAGATGATTGATACTACAACACAGCCTACTCATAATACCTAGACACATGAAAGATGGGTGAAGGGCTTAAAGACATAGACAACAAAACTTTTGTTTGCATTTCTGCATGCTAAAGGCAGACTTTAAAGCCTTACTGCAATACAGTTAGCTAGTAAATCATGGATGACACAGAGCCTATGTCTTCGGTTAGGAAATTTGTCATATTTAACAGTTATATCACTGTGGACTCTATATTTTCAAGTAATGGATGGCTTTTAGAATGTAGAAACTGTTTTTACTATCCAATGTCTACCCATAAGAACATGGATAAGAATAAAAGGCTGATTTCTTTTCTGCAAATTTCCAGTGGGTAAATAAAAATTTGAGTTTTAATAAAAACACATATCCCCAGTTGTAAGAGAAAAAAAAATCCAATTTAAAGCATACATTTAAATACCTATGCCCCAAATTGATGAATCCTATAGAAACATATATATATCTACTTCACTAAATAACAGATAAGACATGACACTAGGCAATATTATACAGACTCATCATGAAAAACATTGAAAAGATAAGTTAACTCTAGAAACAACATGGTTAAATCCAAACAGTGGAGATTATTTAGAAAATAAAAGGTTAAAAAACAAATGGAATCATTTATTTACTTTTAAGAAAACAATATCAAGAATACAAGAAAGCATTGAAAACCCAAGCAGGATTGCAAATTTGGATTACACAGCAGCAGCAACAAAAAAACAAATTTAAGAAACCAAAGACTGATGTGCTTGGTGGTAGGAGCAGCTGGGGAAAGGTCAATGGGGGGAAAGAAGACATATGTAATACTTTCAACAATAAAGAATTTAAATTAAAAATAAAATGAAAATATTATTTAGAGATAACAAGGAAATAACAGACAGCTAATTTCCCCTGGAATATATAACCCTATAGGTCACCAATCAAACAGAAGACTGAGATAGAGGAAAACAGGGTAACCTCAGGGATGTTATAAGCAGAAACCTCATCTGTGAGAGCAAAAAGAACAGTAAGTAAATGATGTTCTATTAATAAAGTTACATTCCTAGAAGAGCTAATTGCTATTTCCAGATGTACAGAAGTACCTTATCCACATGTCACAAAAACTTAAAATAGAGAAAAAAACCATATATATATTTACTTCATAAAGCTATGCAACACGGAAAGAATTTATTTAATAATCAAGTAGAATCGCTTATATATTTCCCTAACATGTAAGAGTTTCTTTGAAGCAAAAGAGTTGAGAAATAGTAGACAGTTCTCAAACTTGAGATATTCAGATATCTCATACTAAATGGGGTTCCTATAGCAAAGCATCAATCTTAATACTGACCATATCACAGGTCCTTTCTCACCAGGTAGCCAATAGCAAACTTGGCCTCAAGGAGGAGAGAAAAGATGTTGAGCTATGCTCCCATAAATCAACAATATTTGACCCATAATGGGCTGCTGCTACTACAATATTTGCAGCTGACCTGTGACAGGTACCCCTCTAGCTCACCATAGCATTATTCTAATGAGAATATAACAAAATCAGATATCAAAGACTTTCATGCAATGAAGATGTTTACGGTACACAGCTAGTTAGAATCCCCAATTCTGGCTGGCTAACTCAACAAAGCATGGTTTAGGTAGAAGAATGGATAAAGGAGTAGAGATAGCTCAGTGTTCTGACTCTCAGCAATTAGACAAAGCTTAGTATCACTCATTTAGATAACTTTGTCTAAAAATAAAGAGCACCTTGCCTCTTTTCTTCCTTGTCAAAGTTAATAGCACAAATGATTGTCAAACTTCTAAATATGAAACCTTAACGTGTTAATCTAACTACACTATCATGAAACAATAAGAGAAGGAGGGATTAGGAAAGCGAAAGTTGGCTTTTCACCCTTTTCGAAGTACAAAATGTGAAGGAAAGCAACAAAACTTCACAGGCAGTGTAAAAGTCAGATGCTTTTTGTTTATTAAACAATAGCCCAGTTTCTGTTTACCCCATTTCCTTCTTCACAGGGAAAAGGAAACACTAACATGACTAAAAGAACACAGGAGTCCTCAGGCTCTTGTGATAACTGCTTACGTGACTTTCGGCAAGTGCCTCTTCCTCACTATCTCCAGTTTCTTACATGGTAATCATCTAAACTGAATGGTCTTCCTTCTAAAGTCAAAATTCTTGATTAGCTAGGTTTGCGAAATGCTGTTATGGATACGAATGTTTTCTTATCTATTTCATTGTCTGACTCATCCAGCTAGATGGGGGCAGTTGCAGAATCAGTCATTTTATGAGTTTGAGAGTTTTCTCCTTACCATGCCCGAAGTTTTCAAAAAAGAAGAAAAAAATGAAAAGAAACAATACCCCACTATTTCCGAGCATTAAAGTACAGGAGATACACATGTAAGACTATAAAAGCTAACTTTTAAAAACATTTTATTTTAAAATAAGTTTAGACTTACAAAAGATTGCAAAACTACTACAGAGAGCCCCTGCATACCATTCACTCAAATTCCTGTAATGTCAACAACTTACATACCATACATAGCACTGTTATCAAAACCAGGAAATTAACTCTATTACAATATTGTTAACTAAAATAAAAACCTTATTTAAATTTCACAAATTTCCCCCTAATATCCTTTCTATTGTAGGATCTCACATTGTATTTACTTGCCATGTTTCCTCCAATCTGTGACAGTTCCTCAGTCTTTCTTTATCTTTCATGATCTTGATGTATTGGTCTTTGGGATCTCCTTCAGATTGGCTCCTGTATCTCTTGTCATGCTCCAATATTTTTGAGAATTTCCTTAATTCCTGGCACAGAGCATTACAGATTCACCTTGCATTTGTCCTCTACTGATCCAGAAGCATCCATTACTCCCAGGAGCCCTAGTTTCTTTATTGAAGAATAGTATTAGAAACCAGGATCTGGGAGCTAGGTATGTTTATTACTATTGGGGTGTCATTGCTTTTAGGTCTTCCTAAGACAGAGCTAGAAAATATAATCAAACATACTAATCCATGAATATACACACATCTAGATCTATTTCTACACTTATATGCCTATATACAGATTAAATTAAAGATGAGTTCATATTGATGTTTCCACTTAAATCCATATCACAAGATTCATTCTAGTCTTCCCCTTTCCTTATTTTTAATTATTTGTTTCTGATGGTAAGAAACTTGGCTACCTTTACCTATTATATAGTCACTTATTTGTTGAACCCTAGCATCTACATAGAGTATTTACATTGTCTGTGAGTAACAGAGTTACTAACTAGAGCCCAATATCAGTGTGCAATTTTATTTAAGATAAATATAGCACCTCAAGGTTTCTTTTGATCAATGTCTTCATGGTATTATCTTTCCTCATCCTTTTACTTTTAATATTTTTAACTAAAAGATGCAAGGAGAACAATATGCTACTATTTGTGTAAAAAATTAATAGTAGGTATGTACATATTTGCATGTATATACATAAAATATCTGTAGGGCTAAATATATTGGTTGGGAAATCAATGGATAGCTGAAAAATGAGATGAGAGGGAGATTTCACTACATATCTTTTTATACTTAATTTTTAACTATTTTTATTGAGTGTATTGGGGTGACATTAATTAAATTATATAAGTTTCAGGTGTACAGTTCTGTCATATATCATCTGTATACCGTATTGTGTGTTCAACATCCAAAGTCAAGTCTCTTTCCATCACCATTTATCCCCCCTTTACTTTATTCTACCTGCCCCCACCCCTTTTCCCTCTTGTAATCACCATACTGTTGTCTATGTCTATGAGTTATGAGTTTTTTTGATTAATACCTTCACCTTTTTCATCCAGCCCCCCAAAGCCCTCCTCTCTGACAGTTTATCATGCTTATTTTAAAAAATGTTTTCTTGAGATATTATTCATATACCATAAAGTTCACCTTTTAAAGTGTACACATCAGTGGTTTTTAGCACATTCATCAAGTTGTACAACCATTACCACTATCTAATTCCAGAATATATTTTACCTCCAAAAGGAAACCTTTTACCCATTAGCAGTCACTTTCCACTGCCCCCTCACCTCTACCACAAATGCCCCTGGCGGCCACTAATCTTCTTTCTGTCTCTATGGAGTTGCTGACTCTAGATATTTAACATAGATGAAATCACACAACATGTGGTC
Organism: Myotis nattereri; assembly: GCF_964212035.1. Classification (NCBI taxonomy): domain Eukaryota; kingdom Metazoa; phylum Chordata; class Mammalia; order Chiroptera; family Vespertilionidae; genus Myotis; species Myotis nattereri. The sequence continues at coordinate 121,231,407 of NC_138078.1, forward strand.
TTTCTGAGCTGGCTTTTTTCACTTAGCATAATGTTTTCATGGTTCATCCATGTTGTAGCCTATATTCATACTTAGTTCCTCTTTATAAATAAGTAATATTCTGTTGTATAAAACCACATTTTCTTCATATATTCACCAATTAATAACCAGTTGTTTTTAAATTTTAATTATTAAAATATTTTTTCAATTCAAAAATTACATTTTAAAAAATAAAAAGGAAAAGAAACAACCCCTTAATAAAGAGAAAAAAAAAGGTTTTTAAAAATCATCAAGTAAATAATGTATGAAAAAGAAGAATAATGTATGAAAAAACTTGGTTGGTGCTTTGCCAGAGGACTCACAAGACTCAGAGAAGATTATACTAATGGCTACGATTTATGAAGAGAAAAAGATACAGAGAAAAAACAGCAGGAAAAAGATACACATCAGAAGAGTCCAGAGAAGCCCAGCACAGAACAGGCCAACTGCCCTGAATTTTACTAAGATAAACACAGTCCTCCTTGATCTCCCTAAACCCAAGATCTCTCTGACCTCATCTCCTACAGCTCTCCCACTTCATCCCTTTGTGCCTGCCACCCCAGTCGTCTTGATTTTCCTCAAACACACCAGGTTTATTCTTGCTTCAGTGCGATTGCTGTTGCTGTTCTTTTGGCCTGGAATGTTCTCAGAAATCTTCATAGCTCACTCCCTCACCTCTTTTATGCCTCTCCTCAAACATCACCTCATTAGAGAGGCCTTTCTGAGCATTTTATTTAAAAGAGCAGCCCCTGCTGCTTTCTGTGTTCTTTTCTTGCTTCATTTTCCTTCACACCTAACAATATGTCATTAACCTAAACATTTATTTCTTTTTTGCCTGATCACTCCCCAGTTAGACTGTTCCATGGTGGCAGGGACTGTTCTAGTTCACTGCTAGATCCCATGACTACCACAATGCCTGGCACACAATAGGTGCTCAATATGTACCTATCCAGTGAATGAATGAATGAATGAATGAATGAATGAATCAGATATAGATATAGACACTGAGTGGAGAGGGAGAAGGAAGGTATTTGGTTTACAACAAGATTCCCTATTCTCAGCTCCAGGCTGTAGAGGAAATGCTCAACTAAATTCTTACTTTTAAGACTTGAGTATGCAAACATTATATTTAATATCATAAAATTTATTTAACAGAGATGATTTTCATTTCTTCTTACAGGCAAGCCCTATCTAACAAAGTTCTCTCTCTCTCTCTCTCTCTCTCTCTCTCTCTCTCTCTCTCTCTCTCTGTCTCTCTCTCTCTCTCCCCTTAGAAGTAATGCATTTGTAAAAGAAAATACAAACAATTCAGAAAGGACTGCAGTAGAAAGTGAAGGTCCTCTGGATGGAGGTTAGACAGGGAGGGGAGCATGCTCATTATAACAGGGACAGCTGAAACTCAGCGGCTGCATCAGAGCAGCTGTGTCAATAGGGCTCATAAAATGTCCTCAAAGTGTTGAAGAAGATAAATTGGTCACATCAAACTGTCTTGCTCTGCTGTTTATGTCCTTTGCCTATTTTACTAAGAAAATATTTTTTAAACATATTTTTATTGATTTCAGAGAGGAAAGGAAAGAGAGTGATAGAAACCTCAATGATGAGAGGTAACCATTGATTGGCTGCCTTCTGCACACTCCCTACTGGGGACTGAGCCTGCAACCTAGGCATGTGCCCTGACAGGGAATCGAACTGTGACCTCCTGGTTCATAGGTCAGCGCTCAACCATCGGGCCACACCAGCTGAGCAAGAAAATATTTTTTAATGTTTGTGTTTTTTTATTCATAAAATTCATTGTATATTAAAATAATGTCATGTGTGTCACAATTTTTTCCAAATTATTGCTTATCTTCTAACTGTAGTGTTTTATGCCATTCAGAAATTATTTTTATTGTGTGGTCCATTCTAATAATCCTTTGCTTTTATTGGTTCTACTTCTAAGAATGCTTAGAAGGTCTTCCCCACACATGATTATAAGTGTCCACCTACACATTATTACAGTATTGTCATAATTTAATTTGTTCTTCATGTTTAAATTTTCAGGACATCCAGAATTTATTTTTTTTGAAAGGTATATTTTGAGTGCTTATGATGAATCAGGACCTGTCCTGAGCACCTTACTTGGACCATCTCATTTGAATGCACCTGCAGAGGTAGGTGTTAGTAGGTTCTATATTTTCACAAATGAGGAAACTTAGGGACAGAAAGTTTGGTTACTTATCCAAGACCACACAGCTGATGAAACCTGGGCCATCCAAAGGTAAAGTCTACACAGGGTTGTTGTAAGAATTAGAGTCAGCATGTGAAAAGTTTCTGATATATAGTAGGCAGTCAATAGAAGGAAGAGTTTATTATTATTCTGGCATAGTTATCATAAACATAACTTCAGATGGCTACAAATTATTTAAAGAATGGTATATTTTAAATTAAGCATATTTCTAAAACATTATTCCTTCGCAAGTGTGTGAAAATCCTTTGGGAGTCCATGGAGCAAATGAATCTTGTTTTAAAAACACAGTTGTCACTGAAAGAAATTTTGGCCTAGCCCTGGTTGGCTCAATGGTTAAGTATTGACCTATGAACCAGGCGGTCACGGTTCAATTCCTGGTCAAGGCATATGACTGGATTGTGGGCTCAATCCCTGATCATGCAGGAGGCAGCCAGTCAATGATTCTCTCTCATCAATGATGTTTCTATCTCTCTCTCTCTTTCCCTTCCTCTCTGAAATCAATAAAAATATATTTTTTAAAAAGAAATTTTAAAAAGAAATATATTAAGAATTCCATTGGGTAACGGAAGTATATATATTTTTAAAATAAATTTGTCTCTATATCAGTTTTCTAAAAAAGCTGTTTTTTAATTTTTCTGATCAGAAAAATAGCTCCTACAAGAAGTCACTATCCAAAATATATAAAGAATTCATACAACTCAACACCAAACAAATAATTCAAGTAAAAAAAAAAATGGGCAGAGTATATGAACAGAAAATTCTCTGAAAAAGACGTACAAATGGCCAACAGATATATGCAAAGATGCTCAGCTTGACTAGCTATTAGGGAAATGCAAATCAAAACTACAATGTAGATGAGTGGATAAAAAAGCTGTGGCACATTTACACAATGGAATACCATGCTGTAAAAAAGGATCTCTTACCTTTGAGAGAGCATGGAGGGACCTGGAGAGTGATATGCTAAGTGAAATAAGCCAGTCAGAGAAAGACAAGTATCACATGATCTCACTTATATGTGGAATCTAATAAGCAAAAGAAACTGATGAACAAAATAAATCCAGAGACATGGAAGCATGTAACAGATTGACGAATCTCAGAGGGAAGGAGGGATGGGAAGAGATTAACCAAAGAACTTATATGCATATGTGCATAACCCATGGACACAGACAGTAATGCAGTGAAGGCCTGGAGGGGGGCTGGAGCAGGGTCAATGGGGGAAAAATGGGACATCTGTAAAAAACAATTACAACGAGATGCCACCTGACCTCTGTTAGAATGGCTATTATCAACAAGACAAGTAATAAGTGTTAGAGAGTTTGTGGAAAAAAGGGAACCCTCATTCTCTGCTGGGAATGTACATTCTCTGCTGGGAATGTAAACTGACCCAGCCACGATGGAAAACAACATGGAGATTCCTAAAAAAAATTAAGAATAGTGTTATCAACTGACCAAATAACTACTCTTCTGGGTATCTACCCCCAAAATTTGAAAACATTTATTCATTGATATATGCACACCTGTGTTCATTGTAAATGGCATTATTCACAGTGGCCAGGACAATGATTAGATAAAGAAGATGTCGTGCGTAAAAACAATGGAATATCACTCAGCCATAGAAAAGATGCAACACTGCCATTTGTGAAAACACGGATAGATCTTGAGAATATCATACTAAGCTAAATAAGTCAGTCAGAAAAAGTTATGAACCATCTGATTTCACTCATATGTGGGATATAAAACTGAAAGCAACAAATGTTGTCTCTGTCCATGAGTCTTTCAAGTGGTGTTTGAAATGTCCAAAATAGCATTGACCTTTACCAAAGACACTTCCTTTGTAAGGTTAATATCATAGAAGATAGAGATCCTTAAGTAAAATGTTATTTTCCTTGAGTTTGAAGATGACAGGTGCTGCCTTTGTGTCTTTGTAGAGCAGCAGACACCTCTGATGGAGCTCAAAAATGGTTCTAAATCTTGTATAATCCAAAGACCCTTGGGATTATGTAGCTAAAAGTCTTCTGCTCCCTATAAATTTTCCCTTAGCAAACGGGGATGAGGTAAATATTCAGTCAAAAGATGATCAAATTTTAAACTAGTGAAAACTGTTGTGACTAGTGATACTAGTGCAAAATATACTGGCAACTGAGGACAATTTGACCTACAAGGATAGATTGACATTCATAGGCCTATAGAACAGGTTTCACTTGTGAAAATATTATTCTTGTGATAATATGAGATATTTAAAGATAGTGTGGGACTGTTTTATGTGTGTTCCTTACCCAGTTCAAATATTTTAGGAATGTATATGGGTTAACATGACTATTTTCTGACTGTGCCAGATGTTAAGACCTTTCCCGATAACTTTTATTACAAAACTACCCAAAGTGGTGAGTGGATTGGGCAGATGTGATGGGTGTTGATATGTCATAATGAAATAATGATAGCATTTATATTCTTTCTGGAAAACAGATGGCTGATATCACACTGCTTCAGGTATGGAAGGGAAGGTTCAAGATATGACATTGTTGAAGCGAATACATGAAGATAACATTCTTGACTATGAAAATAATCTCAAAGATTTTAGGTTGGTATTTTTAATGATGATGTTTTGTTAATTGCTAGAAACATTCACTAAAAATACCAAACCAAATCAATGGTAAACTGTAATATCAAAAATTTGGTGCAGAATGAGTTAAGCAATACTTGGGAGTGAAATTTTTAAATAAATTGTGTCAAGCAGACTAGGCAATTGAGTAAAAAAACAGCTGCATATCAACATAACACAATACTCTTTTATGTAGCTGGAAAATAATCTATGGGCTACACTCTCTAGGGCTCTATCTGAAGATAATGAAACCTTTATCATTGAACATTCAACATTCACAAAGTGATGAGCAGAGCACTTCAGCACAATGCACAATTAGCCATCAAGTTTGCCCTCCTTATATTCACAATATTATCTCATTATGGGTCAATATAGGACATTATATTTATTTTGCCTATTATGACGGCAAAGAACCATCATCTGGTAGAGTACCTACTGTTAAAGGAGTCCTCATAAAAATAAAAAATAAAAACAACAAAAGCATCAGCCCAAAACTCATCAAATGATTGCTTCAATTATTTAACCACTCATAAAAGAAGAAACAGGTGCATTTTGAAGGTGTTTCAATTATACAAACTCAAGAGAGGGGGTAGCAAATGCTGCAATAATCATTGAGGTGTGTAATTTGTGTATTATAGATATGATAACAGTACAATCCACATAGGTCAATTACCCTCAACTTAGCATACATTTCAAGCATGTCTAGAATAAAGATAATATAAAAGAAGAGAACTACAAAGCTCTTTGTGCAGACATGGAAATGTGACAAATATGCTATCTAAATAGAAACTTTTTTGGAAGGCATTGTATATTTGAAACATTAAGGTTTTCATTAAAATTTGATAATGTAATAGTGATGCAAATCATCCATATCCTGTGTGACTGGTCATCAGGTATTAACATAATGCAAAATTATTTTTAAAACTCTGAATGCAGTGAATAGATAGTATATTTTAAATAAGTGGTTTATTAATATTTATTGGCTTTTATCTATGAGTTTCTGAATTAAACATTTTCCAAGCTTTAAAGTGATAGTGCAGTATGCATTTTGTTAACAATCACTTTCTATATTACTTTTCCTCAAGATGTTTCCTTTGTGGCACTTTATCTTTAAGCGGAAGAACTGATTTGAACTATAACAATGATTAGGAACATCACATGTATCCTTCCACCAGATGTCTGGGAAGATAGATATTACAAAACCTGAAAGAAACTCTATGTCAAAGAGTAAACCATAAAAACAGTGATACTTAGCTTGAAGAACTAACATGACACTCAGGCAATTAGATTTGGGCGTATACATTTGAAACATGAGTATATAGTTTTAAATAATAAACACTAACTTAATAGAACTGTTTTTGAAGACTCCTAATAGTAAGAAAACCTTTTATTTAATTCACTTTTATAATAATAGATGATATTTCATTTATATTATCTATTGAAATCTCCACAATAATCATGAAGGATAAGTAGAGAAGAAGATCCATCTGTTAGAGAGGAAAGAACTCAAGTTGTGTCAGATTAAGTAGCCAAGGTCAATAGTGGGGTTGGGACTGCAACCCAGAGCCTTGAAAATAAATACGTAAAATTCCTAGTGCAGTGACAGATCCTTTTTATGGACTGGATGAAAGACATATCCCACCCCCCAACTAACCCAGTGCTCTTCCACTTCATGGCACTGCCCAGTTCTGCAAGAGTAGATTTAAATAATATACAAAGTAACTGTAGATAGAAACTTGAATGAAACTGAAATAAAGAAAACAGAATAAGCCTTTAGTCATAATAATTACTGCAAATAAGAGTAATCCAGACATTTTTAATGGTAGGGATTACCATCCTTTATGGTAATAAATTTTCATTCTTGAACTGGAATGATTTATAACAAAAACTAGTAACTACAAAATAAGTAAAAGTAACTACTTAAGTAGGATCACTTGATAAGTTTTTTAAAGAAAAGAGCACATGAAGAAATACATCTCTATTAGTGCATAAATAAAAATGTTAATAAGGTAAAATTGGTCACGACAAGTATAAAATAATATCAAGAATTTTGAAAGTTCTTGCTAAGTTTAATTCATTTTAACACATTTTGGAAAAAAATTTTAATGTATCCTAGCAAATCTTACTAATTAGACCAGGAATCTATTGCTTTTTTACTTCTTTAATTTATTCATCTTTATCCTTAATTTAAGGATAACTTAGTAAAAGATGAAAATCAGTGCATTTGTTTGTTCTGCAATCATATATGTTCTATTCTACATAATATTTCCTTTGCTTTCATATTTTGTTTATTCTATAGTGCATATTATTTGGGGTTTTGACCTTGGCAATAGGACTTTTCTTACAAAATGTACTGACAAATTTGAAATTGGTCAAAAAGCAGTTCAGGAAGATAAAACAAGTGAATCTAGTTTTACAACAATATGTTAAACATTCAAAATATACTTTGACTAAGAACTTTTAAAATGCCATCATTTTCTTTCTGGATAGTGATGTTTTCACCTTATTCTCTCTGGACCTGACTATATTCTCTGAAAGCTGACCGGTCCTTGACAATTATATTTTGATAACATAATTCAGTAGAGGACTTCTCTAGATTATATGAGGATTATGATCACTGTACTCAAAACCTAAATTGTACACAAGAATTATGGCAAGGCTGAAATTTCTCATTCCTACAAAAAATTTTAAAATTTTTTCTTTAAACCTATCTCTTTTGATCAGTGTCTTTGATGGGGTGAACTTTAGCCTGGCTTAGTTATACAAACACAAGGTCTACATCCTGTCTTAAAAAACAAACAAAAGAAAAACTTAACCACTTTCATGTTATTAACTTTACCAATTTCAAAGCACATCATCCTTCAAAAATAGAAATAAACAGATTTAATTTAAACATTATGTGCATTTAGATGAGACTCACCTTTAAAGAATCAAAACAAGCCACCACACGGCCATTTTCCACATGGCAATCTCTTGGTGGATGGGCAAACTTGCAGTCTGCATCAGCTCGAGAACAGGTTCCTCTCTGAAATTCTCTACAGACTTCTAAAGTCAGCCACTTGGTATCACGAACCAGGGCAACATTGACAGCCGTCATATTGAAAGCAAAATAAAATCAAGTGCACCCTCTCTAAGACAGTATTACTGCTGTTGTTAAAAGATTAAAAATGAATTCAAGCTAAATGTAAAGAGATCACAGATTGCTTTGGTGAAATATTTCTTCGTTAGCACTTAGGTTTTCATTTAAGTCAAATTAGGTCTAGTCAAACAAAAAGCCAATCATACAATAAAAATTGTATCAGAATAACTAAAAACCAAATTAGAAACCAACTTCTAAGAAGGCAACCATAAAGGTTAAAATATTGAGTGTTTTATTTTGTTCTTCTGCCAAAGTTACTTCAAATAACTGGTGGACTTTCAAAAGAATTATGTGCTCTCCAGTTGATGTTTTCAATTATTTTGGCAAAAAGCATATGCTGTTGGCTGCCCTTCAATTTGTGAAATGGTCTCAGTTCAGGGGGAGAAAAGTTTTTCTCCCTATTTCTTGGCTTTAAAGATTATGGTTTGTAAGGATGTTACAATTGTAAAGAAAAAAAATTGCTGCAAAATCAGGATGAGGGAAATTGACTATGAAAAACTGAGAATCAAAGAAATTAAACGAATGAGCACACCAGGTTTTGGGTGGGGGTGGGGGTGGTAAGGAGAGGAGTTTATAAAGAGACAGCTCTAGAGTAGAATCAAAGCAGAAGAGCTTTCAGAAAAGACACCTCAGAAACCTGCAATGAAAACATAAAATAAAATTAGCAAATATCATACAATGCTTCTGATTTAAACTCTAGATTTAGAAAAGAAGTAACTATATACTATTTAAAACAGGAGGCATCTAAATACTGACAGTGCAATACACTTCAATTAGCCATTGTCAATAAAATGTGAATTTCCCAGTGTAGAATTGTGCACAGTAAAAGGAAGCAAATACTTAGATTCACTGTTGTAATACAAGACTAGGCAACAACCCAATTTTAAAAAGAATTCTTAATTTTGATCATTTGGGGTAAGAAATTCATTCTTGGGTCTACTGCACAGAAAATCCCAGAGCCTGACATGACAGACTCTTACACACTTATGATGCACCTGCACGTCTCAAGTTTTTACAGGCTACCACAGACCTGTTTTTAAACTGGCCTTACTACATTCTGATTGAAGGCTTGATTATCTGCTCTCAAAATCCAGAAAACAGGAATTGTTAAGACAATTTAAGTTGCTCTACGAGGTAACTCTGTATGTGTACTTGAAATGTAATTGTTTATGATCACATAAAATGGTCATGACATAACTAGCTGGAGACCCACAGAAAATGAGGCAGGATAGAGGCTAGAAATGTAACATGTGCTTCACATAAAGAAATCCTTTGAAAAGATGCTGGGTTTTTTTTTTCCTGTGTATGCTCTATTAGCTATTAGTCTCCATGAAGGGATATTGGAACAACTTAGAAAAAGGTTTCAGCATGTACAAATAAGTGAGACAGAAAGCACTGTTCATTCATACATTCAGTATTGTGCAGCTTTAAGGTTTGCAGTTTAACCCAGTGTCAACCAGCAACAAATTCTAGCAATTCAGCTGATAAGGCAGATGAAAGGTTAATTTACTGGCAGTATGCCATGAACACATACTGAAGTAACAGGGAATTTCTAAAGCAAAAGTAAGCAATGAGTACAAGGTAAATCAACTAACTGTTAACTTTATCAAAAAAAGTAGAATTACAGTTCTTTAAAATTTTTCATTTATTTTTTTAAACAATGTCTTCTATAACTTTGTAGAATCCACATTCAAGATGAAGTTCAATATCACCTAATTTTTGAGATGCCAATGGGAAATTAAGTATCTAGGAAATCCATGCAAGCTTATCCATTCAAAAGCAAAGGGTGAATTTCTTGAGTCATTTTTTATGGAAATCTTTCTAAAATGTATTATATTTAGCTTTGGCTTCTTAGAAAATATTGACCATAATTTGGCCTCTGGTTGAAGGCTTGGGGTCACAAATGTCCTGGGAAATATTATAGTTCTTCTTCGGTGGCAGATGAATATTTGTCACTTCTATTATTTTTTTACTTGAAAATGTATTTATTTATTTTAAATTTTATTTTTCAATTACAGCTTCATTCAATATTATCTTTTTGTATTAGTTTCCGGTATACGATGTAGTGGTTAGACTTCTACTCTTACTTGCCACAATATCTGCCATAGTGGACTATCTAGCTCCCTTCTGTAAAACATAATAGCCAATCATGAATGTTGAATAAGAGTTACTCAGTGAATAAGGGGCCTCAGGGAGCAAAGTGCAGGGCTTTCGTGCACTTTGAAAGGCAGAAGATCTATGACTGCTCTTATTTGTGTAGGGGACCTTTCACAATATGTTCCATAAAGGACCATGTTCTAGAGGGCTAAGGTTGTCAGGCAAATGACCCCTAGAAAAAAAATATATGGAAGTAGCCAGATGAGGGAAATGCAAGTGAAAACCACAGTGTGATACTACTCTACACCCATTAGGATGGCTCTAATAAAAACAGAAATGGGGAAGAAATTTGAGTTGTTATACATTGTTGGTGGGAATGTAAAATAGTGTACCTGCTGTGGCAGTCTGAGAGTTCCACAAAATGTTAAACAATTAGCATATGACCTAGCACTTCTATGCCTAGGTACATACCAAAAGAATTGAAAGCAGGGTCTCAAAGAAATATTTGTACACTTAAGTGCATAGCAGCACTATTCACAATAGTTAAAAGGTAGAAAAAACCCAAGTGTCTCTCAACAGATGAATGGATACACAAAATGTGATATATCCACAAAATGGAATATTATTCAACATCAAAAGGAATGAAGTGCTGATAGATGCTACAACATGAATGGACCTCGAAAACATTATGCTAAATGGAAGAAGCCAGTCACAATTGCCACATATTGTATGGTTCAATTTATATTAAATATCCAGATTAGTCAATCCATAGAGTAAAAAAGCAAATTAGTGATTGTGAGGGCCGAGGCAAGGGGATAAAGTAGAATAACTACTTAATGGGTATGTGGTCTCCTTTGGAGATAATGAAAATATTCTGGAATTAGATAGTGATGATGGTCCTATTCACTACCTTGTACACTTTAAGTGGGTGAATTGGATAGTATGTGTATTATATATTAGTGATGTTATTATGTTTCTTAAAAGTCTGCAGACACATGAAAACAAACAAAACCTCATGAATGATGAAATCGGCTATACCAATCTTTCTTAGATTCTCCTTGGACACAAATTCTAATTAGTGCTACTAAGTTGAATTTCAAGAGTACATTAAGTTCCATACTGTAACTGACTTAGTATATAATGGAAAGTACTGTAAAAGTATATATTCTGTGAGTTTATGAGTTTATATTTAAAGAAAATTTTGACAACTAAATTATATAGGCTGCCTGAATACATTTGAAAGAAAAATACCTCCCCTAAATTTATATATATATATATATATATATATATATATATATATATATATATATATACATAATTTTGCTCATAATATAAATAGTGAGGGTCTGGAGAAATATTTTTTCTACAAAGGTCCATGAAGTATAGAAACAGATACTAAATAATAAATTTTGAACTTTTACATGAATAATGCAAACAGAAAATGGACTCTGGCCATGCATTTTATGTAAGATAGGGGTAATTGAAGAAGGAATTTTCATGTGTGTTTTTTTAACTCAGCCTGTAACCTCCTCTGGGTCCCTAGCCAAATCCTCAAAACACTTCCTTCAGACTGGAACTATTTTTGGAGCTGGCATAGAAAAAGCTAGATGCAACAACTAAAAAGAGCTGTTGTGACGATGGAAAGAATTTCTCTCCTGCAGCTGTGCTTATCTGACTGTGTATAAAAGACAGGGACGGTGTCCATTTTCCCTATATTTTAAATAAGATCAACTTTTGCAGACAATACAGTTTTATCTTCACTGCCTTAGATTTGAGTAATAGAAATACAATTTTGCTTGATTATGCTTTTTACTACTCTAATGTAGAGCATAAAGTTTCCATTGCTTAGCATATTTGTATTTGTATAGTATTTGCAATTCACAAATGCTTTCATTCCATTCATCATTGGAGCTCTAAAATATACTCAAAAGCAAGAGTGATAACCCCAAAATACTAGTGAAGAAAATAAAGCTAGTAGAGGTTACTTATCTGAGGTTACAAAGCCTTAAGTGATAGAACCACAAGTAGAGGCAAGATCCTCTGACTCCAAAATTCATGTTTAAATATCAGCAGAGAACTGTAAATAGAGATCATTTCTAATCTCTTATCTCTCGTTGGAATCTTAAACAAGAAAATCCAGTCATTTTTGGGTAGTACTCATGACTCTCAAAATTACGTGCATGTCTGTTGTATCACCATTTTCATAATATCCCTGAATTGTGCTGCCCCAACATTTATCCATCATCCACTATGTGCCAGGCACTGTTCTAGATGTTGAACACGACTGGTAAAGTCCCTGTTATCATGGAACTTTCTTTGCTCATTTAAATAGAGAAGAAACCCAAGGCACAGAAAAGCAAAATGATTATGAGAGTTAATGAAGCTCTAGAAGCACACAGTAGATGCTCTAACTTCAACTTCAGCCTCTAAATCACCATGAATGGTAGGTACATCATGCACTATGACTTAAGAACACTCTTAAACACTCAAACACCTTTGCATAGAAATGAGTCACCAAAAGGAATACCTTGGAATTACAGATCCCTTTTGAAGAGTGTGGTACTGCTCCCATTTAACAGATTGGAAAACAAGTGGAGAAAGGTTTAGTAATTTCAACTTGCACAACTTCATGTTGCTGTTAAGTTATCAAACCATGGTTCAAACTCAGGCACTGTGAGTCCAGAGCCCACCCTCTTAAGCATGTCACAAATACTGTGTCTCTTATGGCATGCATCACGTTCTTCCATTATAGCCCTCAACTTTTCTCCATTATTAGATTGTAAATTCCCTGTCGGTAGAGAGCATGTCTTACTCAGGTTTGTTAGCACTATCTTCTCATTGGAAGTTAGAGTGCTATAGCATTCCCTAGGATTCTTATTTTGAAAAGTCAAAAATTAAATGGTAATTCAACATGAACCCTTCTGCTGTAGCATGCTAGCAAGGAGTTTTGTCAGATAAGTACCTTCAAGGCTGGCAGAGCTTTGGCCACCTCTATCAGTTTTCAATCTATTAGACCTGTAAAGATGAGTTTTTCTCAGAATTTGAGCTTTCAAATTGGAAGGTTAATACCTGGGATTCTTGATCTGTAGAGCATGCAGTTTCCATAAAAAATCTCTATCCCTGCTCATTTGACAGCAACAAGATCTAATCCTGTATTTAGAGTAAAAAATTGGGATTCCCAAATGATTTCTGCCTATAACTTTGGGTAGTAGACGAATCTTTGAAATAATTTGTTCAACAATCCATGTGATGAAACCGCAGTGGCCATGGGGGTGGAGGAAACATCACTTTGAGCCATAGGAAGAAACATTATCAAAGTATTCTTCCTTAAAAAGAAAAGTTAATTTTGATTTTTAATTAATGTTCATCTATAATAATTCTAAATAAGACAGCATAAGGAAAATATTAAAGTTTTTACTTTAAAATTGCACACACTAGATTCATTATTTAGATTTTATAATTTTTTAAGTATTCACAAGTTTTCTCATGAAAGTTGTCTTGGTAAAACAAAATAAATATTATCTACCAATCTACTGGAAACAGTAATATGTTCCAGAGTTGTTTGCCAGGTCACCACCAGCAGCTACTTTTGCCCACATTTTCTACATTTTCCTTGTCTCCTCCTTTCTTTTGCTTTCCTTCCACAAACCAGCACATAACACAAACATTGCCAATGCCTGGTCCAGAAAGTCACAAAGATACTATTTTGCACTTAAAGGAATATATGAAGAGGCATTTATTTAAATGTATTTATCAAACTACTGAATAAACAATGTTTTCTTTCTTTCCATTTTAAACTTCCCTTACATCGGTATTGCCTTGGAATTTCTTGTGGCCATTTATTTTGGCTCTATGAATATATGACACACCTGCCACATGCTGCTTGAATTGGCAGGCTAACAAATTAAAAGCTTTCAAGTTTTCATATTTGCTTCAGGTTCTATTTCCCTCACATGTTATCATTAGTGGTCTACTAATACTTGTTCTTTAAGGCACATGAGAGGTGCTTAGCATTGCAGATGGAAAGCATGATTTCACAAGAATCCTATGGAAAACTGAGTTTTTTTATCTGGAAAAAAAAAAAAAACCCGACTGTAAAAATAATGATATTTTGCTTATGTGCATGCTTTTTCATTAAGTTTTTTAAAGCTTAATTGCATTTTTCCACAATTTACCAGGGTACTAAATTTAAGATACCTTTTACAAAAAGCAGATAAGGGAAGATAGAAAATGACAGCCGAATAAGCAGCAGTGTTATGCACCTCCTCCTAGGGCCAGGCCAGGAAAGCAACTAAATGGGAGAACATCCACCCTGAATTAACTAGTTAGACACAGATGAGGAGACAATTTCCAATAAGGAAAGGCAGAGGATGCCTAGAAAATTCCACTTGCCAGCCATAACCCACATGGAGGCACCACTGTACCCAGCAGTGAATGGCAAAGTACCTCCTGGAAGGCTCCCAGACATCTGCAGGGAGCACTAACCACCAGAGTGAGCTCCTGCACCAGGCCTCCTCACCAGCCTACTGGGACCCAAGGTCCAAGGATCTGGCTCCAGGACCCCACAGTGAGTACAAGCCAGGGGGAACATCATGACCCTCCCCTGCCCCAGCCCCCTAGGCAACCCTGCTGGGGTGACCCAGAGCAACCCACACCTGCTTCACCCTGGCCAGAGAGGCACGACCCAAAGCAACCCAGTGCATGCCTCATTCAGGGCCACAGGGGAGGTCTGACTGTGTGACCCAGAGCAACCCACACTCGCTCCACCTTGGCCCCTGGGACAGTCCTACCAGGGCCATCCAGAACAACCCAATGCACACCTCACTCCGGGCCACAGGACAGCACTGCTGGTGCAACCTGGAGTAAGCCAGGTTGTCTAGCCAGGGGACACAAGACCATGCTGCAAGTGTCCTGACAGAGGGAACTAAGGGTGCCACCCTGCCACAGGTTCCAGGGCTGCACAGCGAATTGCATGACAGAGGACTCTGGGTCTTCACACATCAGAGGAACTGTGCACGTGCTCCTGCCACCCCAAGCATCTGAAGCAGACAACTGAGGGACCAGATCTGTGGGAGAAGGGGGCACAACTCAGAGCAGAGACAATAAAGGTGTGAGACTCAAGGCAGACCAAGCCTCTGTGCTAACGATTCCCTGACCATTGCTCTAATAGGGTCTTCAACCTATCAAACCCCAAGCAGGGTACCCAGGGCCAAAAATAGACACCAAAAATAGGGAGACAAAGAAAAAAAAAACCCAAAAGAGAAAAGGGAGACTTGCCAGGAAAGGAATAAAATGAAACAGAGGCATGCAATATGTCAGAAAAAGAATTCAGAGTAAGGGTCATACAATTCATAAACAGGGTGGATGAGAAAATCAACAAGAGGAATCAAGAGGAAATCACGAATGATACAGCTACAACCAAAAGTACAATGGAAGGTTTCAAAAATAGACTAGAAGAAGTGGAGGACTGAATTAGTGAGTTAGAAGATAGGGCAGGAAAACACACCCAATCTGAACAGCAATTGGAGAAAAAAAATTAAAACTGGAGAAGAGCCTAAGGGAGCTATGGGACAACATGAAATGAAGTAACATACATATAATAGGGGCGACAGAAGGAAAAGAAGAGGAGCAAGGATTAGAAAACCTATTTGAAGAAATCATGACAGAACACTTCTCTGATATGGGGAAGGAAAAAGTTACACAAGCACAGAGAGTGCCAAACAAGATTAACCCAAAAGACCCACACAAAGACACTTCATAATTATAAAGGTAAATGTTAACAACATAAAATATTAAAGGCTGCAAGGGAGAGACAGAGAGAAACCTACAAGGGATCTCCCATTAGATTATCAAATAATTTCTCAACAGAAACACATCAGGCAAGTAGGGAATGGAATGAAGTATACAAAGTGATGCAAAGCAAGGGACTGAATGCAATAATACTCTATCCAGAAAGAATGTCATTTAAAATTAAAGGAGAAATCAGGAGCTTCGCAGACAAAAACAGGTGAATGGAGTTTATCACTACCAAGCCAGCAATGCAAGAAATGCTAAAGGGACAATTGTAAAAAGAAGAAATAGAAAGGGAGGAAGGAACACAGGCATAAAGAATAAAAATGGCTACAAACAAGTACCTATCAATAATAACAAACAAGATGGACTAAATACTCCAATCAAAAGACATAGAGTGGCTGAATGGATAAGAAAACATGACCCATATAGATGCTAGCTAGAGTAGACCCACCTCAGAATAAGAGACTCACACAGACTGAAAGCGAAGAAATGGAAAAATATATTTCAGGCAAATAGAAATGAAAAAAAGCTGGGGTAGTAATACTTATATCTGACAAAATAGACCTCAAAATGAAAGCGATAACAAGAGATAAGGAAGGCAACTTCATAATACTAAAGGGATCAATACAACAAGATATAACCCTGGTAAACATATATGCACCCAAGGCAGGAACACCCAAATACATAAAAAAAAAACCAACTTCTGGAACATATCAAGGGAGAGAACAACAGCAACACAATCATAGTAGAGGATTTTAATACCCCATTGAGATCACTGAATAAATCCTCTAGACAAAAAATCAGCAAAGAAACAGCAATCCTAAACAAACAATTAGATCAGTTGAACTTAATTGATATCTTCAAAACATTTCCCAAAGCCACAGAATATACATTCTTCTCAAGTGCACATGGGACATTTTCAAAAATAGACCACATATTGGGTCACAGGCAAAATCTCTACAAATTCAAGAAGACTGAAATCATGTCAAGCATCTTCTCAGATCTCAATGGCATAATATTAGAAATCAACTACAATAAAAATAATCAAAAAAATCAAACACTTGGAGTATAAATAGCATGTTATTAAACAATGATTGATTTACCAAAGCAATCAAAGAAGAAATAAGAGACTTCCTGGAAACAAATGACAATGAAAACACAACAATCCAAAAATCTTTGGGACATAGTGAAAGCAGTCCAGAGAGAGAAGTTCATAGGATTACAGGCCTGCTGAAAGAAAGAAAGAAAAGAAAAAAAGGAAGAAAGAAAGAAAGAAAGAAAGAAAGAAAGAAAGAAAGAAAGAAAGAAAGAAAGAAAGAAAGAAAAGTAAACTGGTAATTATCTAACTCTACAACTTAAAGAATTTGAAAGAGAGCAACAAGAAAAGCTCAGAGTGAGCAGAAGGAAGGAAATAATAAAGATAACAGTGGGAAAAATGACATAGATACCAAAAAAACAATACAAAAAGGTCAATAAAACCAAAAGATGGTTCTTTGAAAGGATAAACCAGATTGCTGAACCTCTAGTCAGGTTCACCAAGAAGCAAAGAGAGAGGACCCAAGTAAACAAATCAGAAGCGAAAGATGCAAAATAACAACAGATCCCACATAAATACAAAAGAGTGTTAAAAAATACGATGAACAACTCTAGTCCAACACACTGGTCAACCTAGAAGAAATGGACATATTCCTAGAAAAATAGGACCTACCAAAACTCAATCAGGAAGAATAAAAAAATCTGAATAGGCCAGTAACTATGGAGGAAATTGAAGCAGTCATCAAAAAATTTCGAGCAAACAAAACCTGGTCTGGACAGCTTTACAGGGGAGTTCTACCAAACATTCAAAGAAAAACTAAAACCTATCCTCCTAAGTATATTCCAAAAACTTCAAGAGGAAGGAATACTTCCAAGCTTTTTCTATGAAGTATTATTTATCCTAGTACCAAAACCAGATGAAGACACTACAAAGAAAGAGAATTATAGGCCAATATTTCTGGTGAACATGGTTGCTAAAGTCCTCAACAAAATTCTAGAAAATGGGATCCAGCATTACCTGAGAAATGTCATACACCATGACAAAGTGGGATTTATTCCAGGGATGAAAGGATGGTACAATATCCAAAATCAATAAACGTGATACATCACATAAACAAATTGAAAGATAAAATCACATAATCATATCAATTGATTCAGAAAAAGCATTTGACATAATCCAACAACCTTTTCTGATAAAAACTCTCAGCAAAGTGGGAATAGAATGTTTATACCTCAACATAATAAAAGCCTTATATGATGAACCTACAGCCAATATCATACTCAATGGGAAAAAACTAAAACCATTTCCCCTAAGAACAGGAACAAGACAGGGATGCCCATTTTCACCACTCCTGTTCGACAGTACTGGAAGTGCTAGCCATAATGATCAGACAAGAAGAAATAAAAGGCATCCAAATTGGAAAAGAAGAAGTAAAACTGTCATTATTTGCAGATGACATGATATTGCACATAGAAAACCCTAAAGAATCCATGAAAAATTACTAGACTTAATAGATGAATTTGGCAACCTAGCAGGATACAAAATTAATACCTAGAAATCTACGGCTTTTTTATGCACCAATAGTGAACTCACAGAAAGACAAACTTAAAAAAATATCCCATTTACTATTGCAACAACAAAAAAATTAAGATATATAGGAATAAACTTAACTAAGGCGGTAAAAGATCTGTACTCACAAAACTACAGGATATTGAAAAAAGAGATAGAGGAAGACAAACAAATGGAAAAATATACCGTGTCCATAAATTGGTAGAATAAACATCATTAAAATGTCCATACTATGCAAAGCAATCTATAGATTTAATGCAATTCCCATTAAAATACTAATAGCATATTTCAGAGACCTAGAACAAACTCTCCAAAAATTCATATGGAATAAAAAAGGACCCAGAATAGCCACAGCAATCCTGAGAAAGAAGAACAAAGTTGGAGGGATCACAATTACAGGTATTAAGCTATATTACAAAGCCACTGTTCTCAAAAATGTCTGGTACTGGCACAATAACGGACATGTAGACCAATGGAACAGAACAGAGAACCCAGAAATCAACCCAAGCCATTATGCTAAATTAACATTTGACAAAGGAGGCAAAGCATACAATGAAGTCAAGACAGTCTCTTTACTAAATGGTGTTGGGAAAATTGGACCGCACATGAAAAAAAATGAAACTAGACCACCCACTTACACCATACCCAAAAATAAAATCAAAATGGATAAAGGACTTAAACATAAGATGGGAAACCATAAAAATCTTAGAAGAATCCATAGGCATCAAAATATCAGACATATGTCATAGCAATATCTTACCCATACAGCTTCTAGACCTAGGGCAATGGAAACTAAGGAGAAAATAAACAAATGGGACTACATAAAAATAAAAAGCTTTTGCACAACAAAAGAAACCATCAACAGAACAACAAGAAAGCCCACTACATGGAAGAACATATTTGCCAATGAAAACATGCTCAAGGTCACTAATCATCTGAGAGATGCAAATCCAAATGACAATGAGATACATCTCACACCTGTCAGAATAGCTATCATCAATAAATCAACAAATGACAAGTGCTGGAGAGGATGTGGAGAAAAGGAACCCTCGTGCACTGCTGGTGGGAATGCAGACTGGTGCAGCCACTGTGGAGAACAGTATGGAGTTTCCTCAAAAAACTAAAAATGGAACTCCCATTTGACCCACTAATCCCACTTCTAGGACTATATCCCAAGAAACCAGAAACACCAATCAGAAAGGATATATGCACCCCTATGTTCATAGCAGCACAATTTATAATAGCTAAGATTTGAAAACAGCCCAAATGCTCAGCAACAGCATAGTATTCCATTGTGTAGATCAGTGATTCCCAAAGTGGGCGCTACCGCCCCCTGGTGGGCGCTGCAGCGATCCAGGGGGGCGGTGTTGGCCACAGGTGCATTTGTTTTTTAACTTTTTTTGTATTACCTTTCTATTCTGAGTTCAATAAATAGTTTCATAATTTCAAACTTCAATGTTTCTAATTTACACCTTTCTTTACTATATTTTACGAAAAAGGTAGAAACATTAATACATATATCTTTCTGTTTAATTGCTATTAAAATTTTAAAAAAAATAATTTCCAGTAGGCGTTGAGTAATATTTTTTCTGGAAAGAGGGCGGTAGGCCAAATAAGTTTGGGAACCACTGGTGTAGGTGTACCACAGTTTTTTAATCCACTCATCTGCTGATGGGCACTTAGGCTGTTTAAAGGAAAGAATTCTTCCCATTTGCAACAGCATGGATGGAACTGGAGAACATTATGCTAAACGAAATAAGCCAGTTGGAGAAAGATAAAGATCACATGATCTCACTCATTTGTGGAATATAACGAACAACATAAACTGATGAACAAAAATAGATCCAGAGACATAGAAGCATCAAACAGACCATCATACTTCAGAGGGAAGGCAAGAGATAGGGCGGGGATAAGAGATCAACCGAAGGACTGTGTGTGTGCATATAAGCATAACCAATGGACTCAGACACTAGGTGGGTGAGGGCATGTGCTGGGGGGTGGGAGTGGCCAGAGAGAGGTCAATGGGGGAAAAAGGTAACATGTAATACTATATGTAATACTTTAAACAATAAAGAATTTTTTAAAAAAGAGCTGATATCTTCTAAAAAACACACATCAAAAAGCAGATAAGTTATTTCATAAACCAATTAAAAAACACAGTTCATATATATGGTAATAGAAAGGAAAAAAATAGGTGCTACAGTGTCTCTTTCAAACAAAGCTTTAGCAATGTATGTGACTGGTTTTTGTCAAGCAAGTTCATCTTTTTTTAAAGGTTTATCTCTTTTTATTATTTTTATAATATATTTTTATTAATTTTTGAGACAAGAGGAGAGGAAGAGAGATAGAAACTCCCATGATAAGAGAGAATCATTGATCTGCTGCCTCCTGTATGCCCCCCATGGGAAATTGAACCAACGACCCAGGTATATGCCCCCATGGAGAATTGAATCATGACCTCCCGGTTCATAGGTCAACACTCAAGTACTGAATCACACCAACTGGCCAAGGTTTATCTTTTTTTAAATAGTATACAAAATTATGAGAATTTGTTACCTAATGCCATTTAAATACTTTAAACTAATTCAATTTAATATAAGAACGATTTAAAATTTGTATTTTAAACAGAGTTGTTATTAAACATTACCAGTTAGTTGCTTGCTTATGTGGATGTGGCAGATGTCCTAGTGCCATTAAAAGATTTTCATTCACCCAAAACTGTATTTAAACTTGAAGAAAATGGAAACTTAAGATATTTAGCAATTCATGTCTTTTAATGTTCAGGTATTTTAGATGAGTAAAATACAAAGTGAATCAAAAGACTGATTGCATTTAATGTATACTGGGTGATTTTGCTGTATTAATTCCACAGATATTTATTGGGCATTTAGTCTGACCTAGGTATTTATCTAGGTGCTAGGGATACAAAAGTGAACAAGATAAAATCCCTGTCCTGAGAATCATACAATCAATTAGTTGGCCATGGATGAGAATTTGGGAGTGTGAAAATAAACAATAACATATCCATCATTCATTTTATCCATTTAACAAATATTTATTATCATTCCCTAAAATCATGCAAATTAGGCCTTCGAAAAATTCACGTGGGAAAATATCAAACAACAAACATTATTGTACACCAACTATATGCACAGACTTGTGTACCATGCTTTTGGAGAATCAGGAGAACCCTAAGACACTGCCTTTGCACTCAAGAAGCCTCTACTGAATTGTGGAACAACATAATATAAAATAAAAGTAAACAATCTAGACAAATAAGAGAAAAATTCAGTAACAATAACAACAAAACCAATAAGAGTTCTGAGATGAGAATGTCACTCAGGCCTGGAGTGGTCAAGAGAGTTTCCTTTTTTTAATTCATTTTTTAAAATTTCTTTATTGATTAAGGTATTACATATGTGTCCTTATCCCTCCATTACCCTCCTATCCCTCCCTGTTGTCTGTGTCCATTGGTTAGGCTTATATGCATGCATACATGTCCTTTGGTTTTCAAACAGGATAAAGTGGAGCTGGGCCTTAAAGAATGAGGACCGAGGAGAAGCAGAGAGCATTCCTGGGAAGAAGAACAATGAGGATGAGGGTGAAAAGAAAAGATTAAGGTCCTGGAATTTGTAGGATGGTGAGCAGATGTGGACTGACTGGGGTGGCAGGTTCATACTGGGGGAGAGAAATAATGTGTGGGTAGTTTCTGAAGGACCTTGAAGGTGACTCAAAGAGTGTATCTGTGTTATGAAAAGGGAGCCTCTCTCAAAGATTTTAAGCAGAGTAGAAACTTAGTAGCCACAAATGTAGCACGGTAACAATGATCTGCCCTTGGAAAACTGTTTTATTTAAGTAGTCTACAACACACAATCAGAGCAAAGTTTATGTATCCAACATATTCTGGAAGAACAAAAGATGAAAGGAACTGGATGAAGGTCAGAGTGTTTCTCTCCAGTTCACAGACTGTTAAGCCAGGACAGGCAGTGATTCATGTCAGGCCAGAATGAAAAGTAGGTAGAGAAACAAACTGAAAAGTGCAGCATCCTGTTTGCATTTTTAAAAGCATTTTATATCATCTTTATTAATGTACACAGAATTATAGAATAACTTAATTGGTTAATTGAGCAGGCAATTGTACACTTGTGGAAGTTGAGGCCAAGGAGCTTAAGTGACTGGGTCAAATTTATTAGTTATTAGGAAGTATTGGTACTACCTACTTATCAAAGAACCCAGTCATTAAGGACATGTAACTTTATTCTTATTTTCTAAATTGACTCAAACACTTTTTAATCTTAATCTATATAATGAAAATTCCTTTCAAAAATGTAGTTGAAACTTCAACAAGGATTTTCTTTGTTAGATTTTGTTATAGAACAAGCTGATGCTGGGAATTAAATTAAGATAGTAACTTTTAAATTAAAATGTCATCCTGTAAGTTCCTGTTACAGGACGTTAGCACTCCAGTGGTTTGGAAGTATTCATGGTCCTCCCAAAGTACATATTTAATTTAACTCAATTGAATTTTCGGGGCTGATTTTTTCACTGATAAGATTTAGTTGAGCATTCACTGTTCACCAACACAAACACACACACATACACACACACACAGCCAAACAATAATCATAAACTATCACTAAGTGTTTATTCTCAGAATACTAACAAATAGTTCAAGTAAGTCTGTAGTCAAAGTTGTCAATCATATAAGGATATTATTTGTCAAAGATAAACAAAAGTAGCATCTAATGGATTTAATGGAGTAAAGCAGTTATTTTCAACTTTTTTCATACATAAAATAATTACTAAAATTCTGTGGCACAGCAAAAGAAATATTTTTGCCGATCTGACAAAAAATAGGAATAATTTTCATTCATTCATACAAGACTGTCATTGCTTTGTTGGCTGTTATCATTTTGTTATTTG
Source organism: Myotis nattereri (assembly GCF_964212035.1). Lineage (NCBI taxonomy): Eukaryota > Metazoa > Chordata > Mammalia > Chiroptera > Vespertilionidae > Myotis > Myotis nattereri. The sequence goes on from NC_138078.1 coordinate 121,254,811, forward strand.
ATAATCTTAAAGAAAAGAGGTCAGTGCTCCTGACTAAATAGTCAGGTATTGCATGTTTTAAAAATACTGTGGCACGCCTGTTGAATATCGCTGGTATATAGGATTCATCACTGTATCAAGTAGGCATTCAATGAGGGCTTCTTTACATGAATTCAACACTGGTGTTATAGCCAATAAATTCAGATTCTCACTCTCAATTCAAAGTCCCTATTACTATTAGGAGCACTTATAAAAATAGTGAACAGGTAGACAAAAATATTTGTGGCTGAACATGTTGAGGACAAATATGCACTAATTTCAAAGACCAAGTAGCTTAATACATCAATGCCAATACTTCTAGTGGACTCAAAGGGATTTTTCTGGGAAAGTAATTTTTCTGGCTAAGTGTACACAAGAGTTCTACCTTTTGTGTCTGAAGTTACTGCTGCTGGAAGGCATTATTTCACATTTATATCATACAAGTGACTGAAATATATTAGAGGCCCAATGCACAAAATTAGTGCAAGGGGCTTGGTCCTCGCAGCCTCACCTTTGTCAGGAAGGACGTTCGGAAGGTCGTTCGACTGTCCGGTTAATTAGCATATTATGCTTTTATTATTATAGATATATGCCAATAGCCTATAATTAATTGAAAAGATGGCTACTTTATTAAAGAGTTAAAAGTAAATTATTGGGAGCTCAGACAGTATAAAAATCTTAAATTCTACATCTCCCAATATTCATAAAGGCCTCAGAGTATCCTTCCTTAAAGAACTCTAAAATTCCATTTTTTCTCTTGATTTTTCAGAGTGGTTTATGCTGGATTGGAAATTATGGGCCTTTCTTTATAGAGAAATTTAGAGGAAATGTAAAATAAGCTGGCCTTTAAAAATAATTTCATCAAATTTTGGACAAGTGAAGTCATTATAAAGTCATCTTCATGGCCCCAATATAATAGTTCTACTCTGTCTCTCAAGGTCAATCTCAGCAACTATCACAGGAAAGATTATGAAACCCTCAAAGCAGTAGAGACCTAGAAAGAAGATTGGTTCAATTATACCATGAGAATAGAAAGCAAAACCTTAACCTTGAAAAGTAATAGTCATCTTCAATAAAAACAACTTTATGAAATCAATCAATTTCAACCCTAGTTTGACTTAAAAAATAGGGAAATATTTTTATGTAGTCCAATTTGTTTATTTTCTTCTTAGTTTCCTTTGCTCTGAGAGATGTCTCTGCAAACATATTGCTACAAGAGCTATCTGAGATTTTCTTGCCTATGGTTTCTTCTAAGATTTCTATTGTTTTACGACTTACATTTAAGTCTTTTATACATTTTGAATTTATTCTAGTGCATGGTGATGTTGGTGATCTATTTTAATTTTTTTGTATGCACCTGTCCAGTTTTACCAACACCATCTATTGAAGAGAGTGTCTTGACTCCATTGTATGCTCTTGCCTCCTTTGTCAAATATTAATTGAGCATAATGGCTTGGGTTGATTTCTGGGTTCTCTGTTCTGATCCATTGACCTATATGCCTGTTTTTGTGCTAGTTCCACACTGTTTTGATTACAGTGGCTTTGTAGTATAACTTGATACCTGATATTGTGATCCCTCCAACTTTGTTCTTCTTTCTCATGATTGCTGCAGCTTTTCGGTGTCTTTTGGTTCCATATGAAATTTTGGAGTATTTTTTCTAGGTCTGTGAAATATGGTATTGGTATTTTAATAGGGATTGCATTGAATCTACAAATTGTTTTGGATAGCATGGATATTTTAATGATGTTGATTCTACCAATCCATGAACACGGTATATTCTTCCACTTGTTATATCTTCTTCTGTCTCTTTTTTCAACTTCCTATAGTTTTCCGAGTATACATCTTTTACTTCCTTGGTTATGTTTATTCCTAAGTATCTTAAATTTTCGTTGCAATGATAAATGGGATTTTTTTTTAGTTTCTATTTCTGAGAATTCATTATTGGTGTATAAAAATGCCATTGATTTCTGGGTGTTAATTTTGTATCCTGCTACATTGCCAAATTCATTTATGAAATCTAGTAGTTTTTTGCAGAGTCCTTAGGGTTTTCTATGTATAATATCATGTCATCTTCATAACAAAGGAAACCATCAATAAAATGAAAAAAGCTTCTGCACAACAAAAGAAACCATCAACAAAATGAACAGAAAGCCCACTGCATGGAAGAACATATTTGCCAATGATACATTCCATAAGGGGTTAATTTCCAAAATATATAAGGAACTAATACAACTTAACAAAAGGAAGACAAACAATCCAGTCACTAATGATCTGAGAGATGCAAATCAAAACGACAATGCGGTATCATCTCACACCTGTCAGAATGACTCTCATCAACAAATGAACAAACAAGTGGTGGTGAGGATGTAGAGAAAAGGGAACCCTAGTACACTGCTGGTGGGAATGCAGACTGATGAAACCACTGTGGAAAACAGTATGGAGTTTCCTCAAAAAATTAAAAATGGAACTCCAATTTGACCCAGTGATCCCACTTCTAGGAATATATCATAAGAAACCAGAAACACCCATCAAAAAGCATATATGCACTCCTATGTTCATAGCAGCACAATTTACAATAGCTAAGATTTAGAAACAGCCCAAGTGCCCAACAGCATATGAGTATATAAAATCTATAATACATTTATACAATGGAATATTACACATCTATAAAAAAGGAAGAACTCTCACCTTTTGCAACAGCATGGATGGACCTGGAGAGTATTATGCTAAGCGAAATAAGCCAATAAAAGAAAGATAAGTATTACATGATATCACTCATATGTGGAATCTAATGAACAAAATAAACTGATGAATAAAATAGGTCCAGTGACATAGAAGCATGGAAAAGACTGACGAATTTCAGAGGGAGGGCGGGGGTGTGATGTGGGAGGGGAGTGATTAACTTGGGAACTTACATGAAAACATGCATAACTCATGGATCTAGACAATACAGTGATGAAGGCCTGAGAGGGATGGGTATGGGTTGGAGGGGGTCAATGGGGAAAAAAGCACACAAAGGGGACATCTGTAATACTTGCTACAATAAAAATAAGTTTTAAAAAATAGGGAAATGACTTATATGCAAACCTTTGTGTGGTGTGTAATTTAAATCCAGATTTCAGATTTTAAAAAGAAGAGTGTGGAAAATAAAGTCCGTATCAAATATAAAAATAGTCGAAATAACTCTAAATGAGCTCACAACAGAGTTATCAAGGCCAGTATTGAACAAGTACCCTTTTGATTGCTTTGACTTTGAATGGAGGCCCAGAAAGGTTAATCTATTTGGCTAACATGCCTGACATTGTTAGTGTATATATGAACAGCTCCTGATCAAATTTCATCATATCTGATATCTTGGCAATCTGTGTTCAGAATGGGTAGGCAGAGTCCCAAAAGTTTAATCCAATTGTCCTGATTCATTTCTTTTCTTTTTTTCATTGTCAACTCTTATATATTGGAGCTTAATTTCTGGCCGTGGTGGCATTTCATAATACTGGAAACCAAAAGGGCACTCTGGGTAGCTTTGAATCCTTGGGGAAAGGCAGTACCTTGCCTCTGAAATTATAAGGATTTATTGATCCCTGTTGGTCTGTGTCTTCCATTAATTTCATTGCAACTACCTTGACACCCTCTTTCAGTTTCAGAAAACACTTTTTTTTTTGCATACATGGTTTTGTCCCAACTTCTTCTCTAATGAAGGTTATCCAAACTTTGGACTCGACTCGATCCACTCTAATTTCTGAAAACCTTTTAGAATCAGACTCAGCTCACTGGCTTATAACAATATGACCCTCCTGGCCAAAGCGTATTGCTAACCAAAGCATATAATCAAGCATATTTATCCCATTGACCAAATCTTAACAAAGGTTTTGACCTCTTATTTCTTGTTTCTACTTATGTGAGACCATTCCATCTACTATCCTCTGGTCGAAATAAACATACATACAAAATATTCTATAAACAAAAAGCCTAAGACCATAAAATTCCTAGAACAAAACATAGTTAATAACTATTTGATATCAATGTAGTAATATCTATTTGGATATATTCTCTCGAGGAAAACAAAGAAAGCAAAATTAAATAAATGGTCTCCATCAAACTAAAAAGTTTTTGTACACTGAAGAAAACCATCAGCAAATAAAAAGATCACCTATGAAATGGGAGAATATATTCGCAAATGGTATATCTGATAAGGGGTTGATATAAAAAAATACAAGGGACTCATACAACTCAATAACAAAAATAAATAAATAAACAATCCCATAAAAAATGGGCAAAGGACATAAAAACAAAACATTTCTCCAGAAAAGATATACAGATGGCCAACAGACATATGAAAAGATGCTCAATATCACCAGTCATCAGGGAAATGCAAATCAAAACCACAATGAGATACCACTTCACACCAGTCTGAATGGCTATTATCAAAAGCCAACAAATAGCATGTGTTGGTGAGGATGTGAAGAAAAGGGGACTCTTGTGCACTGTTGGTGAGAATGCAAATTGGTTCAGTCTCTATGGAAAACAGTATGGAGCTTCCTTAAAAAAACTAAAAATAGATCTACCACAGAACCCAGCAATTCCATTTCTAGGTAGTTATCCAAAGAAAACAAAAACACGAATTTGAAAGATATATGCACCCCTATGTTCACTGAATCATTATTTACAATACCTAAGATATGGAAGCAACCTAGATGTCCATTGATAGATAAATAGATAAAGAAAAGATGTGATATATATAGCCCATTATATATGATATACTTTATATATAATGGAATATTACACATAAATTTAAAAAAGAATGAAACCTTGCCATTTGTGACAACATGAATAGACTTAGAGTATTGTGCTAAGTCGGATGGAGAAATATAAATACCATATGACTTTACTTATATATGAAATCTAAACAAACAAACAAAACCAAACAAAAACAGACTCATAGAAACAAAGACCAAAGGTATGTTTACCACAGAGGAGGGAATAGGGGGATGAGTAAAAAAGGTGAAGAGGAATACAGTCAATAATATTGTGGTTAGTTTTCATGGTGACAGATGATTACTAGAATTTTTGGCATGATCACATTGTAAGGGATAAAATGTTAAACCACCATATTGTACACCTGAAATGGATATAAATAATATAATATTGTATACCAAGTACACTTAAACTAAAAAGTTCTCTATATAAATTTATAATCAATTGAGATACTGGGGATTTTACTGAGTAAAAATTCCTAAAGTGAGTTTAGGGATAACAGAATAACCACTAAAACACAATGAGGATAAATTAGCTTTACTGAGCGCAATTTATGATGCGCTCTAAAGTGTTATCTTGGTTATTAAACAATTGGTATTCCTAGATGTTAATAACAGTTAACATTTATGGTGCTCTTATTTTGTGCCAGACATTGTGTTGTGTTTTTATATTGATTATCTCACTCAATCATTCCAATACCATATGAAGTATATAATAATAAAGAGCACTGTTGAAGTCTCATGTTTTAAAAAATCTGCTGTAAATCTCAACTCTAGAGTTGTCACCAAATATTGAGTTTTTTAATATTTAAAGTTCTCAGATGTCATAATAATAGAGTCATGAACACTAATTTTAAAATCTCCAGCTTCTCATCTGGTCAGTGTTGCTCAGTGGTTGAGCATCAACCCATGAACCAAGAGGTCCCTGGTTCGATTCCCGGTCAGGGCAAAGGCGATCCCCAGTATGGGGCATGCAAGAGGCGCTGACCGATGTTTCTCTCTCACATCGAGTTTCTCTCTCTCTCTATTCCTCTCCTTTCCTCTCTCCAAAATGATTCTTTTTTAAAAAAAATCTCTAGTTTCTCAATTTTCTTTCCAGTTTCTTGTAATTGCAATGTGGAAGTTCATTACTGCCTATCCATGAAAGCCAGAGGGTTCTGAACTGTTTATAATTTTTTTAATATATCATCTCATGCACGTCTGGCAAATAAGTTAGAAAATGCTTGACACATTGGGTTTAAAATCTGCTATTCAAGCCAACATGTGGTCCAGAAATCTGGCATCCAGCTGGCAGAAGGGAAGTATAAAAGCCTTTGGGAATACTAAATCCCTCCCCTAATAATAAAAAATAATATTTATGAAAGTAAATAGTTATCCAAATCCAAGTGAAAACTTTGAACCAAGATTTATAAATTATATATATATATATAAAAAACCACCTGTGAAGGCAGGCAGGGCTTTCAAAAACTCATCTCTCTGTTGCTAGTTTGTAAGCTTGCTATATCAAAATCTGGAGTATGCAAATCATAAAGAGAAGGAAAAATAAAATAAAAATGTCTCCATGTGAATGTTTCAGTACAAGATCTGAGTAACAGCCTGAGAAGAAAGCAGGAATTTGAAAGTAAAATTCAAGGAAATTGCTGAAGTCTAATTAGCAAGGAAGTCTGTACACTAAGGTAAGCTCCAACATATATGGAAAATAAGAAGATACCTATAGATCAAGAATCATTCAAAAAACAACTCAGCTTAAATGGCCAAGCAAAAAAGAAAGAGGAGAAGAATTAATTGCTTCAATATTGTGTTTAAGAGAGCACTTACATTTATACAGAGGTGAATGGACTGTCTATTAAAGCTGATGAAAGGCTATATGGTAGTCACCATGCTGTGTTCATCAAATTAAAATCATATAAGTATACCTTAGGAGGATATAGGTAACATTCCATTACCTATATCACCAAGTACTGACTTAAATGATTAAACTTGACTGCCGTATAATTTGAAGGAGAGCAAAATGCCTTGATTCTATTGTAAGTAACAATATAACCCCACAAAAGACCATAAAGATTCTCAGCATAACAGAAACTTCTTCAACTCACAAAGACATAAAACTGAGCTTAAATTCCCAGAGTCTGAATATGAATGATATTATTAATCACATGTACTACTAAACAGTGGTTCAACTAAAAACATTCAAGCCACAAGTAACAAAACAACTTTCATATTAGTAATCATTGAAGCAACACAATTGGGTTATCAAATTTATAAAAATCAAATACGATGCTTCAAAGTGTAAGGATTTTGAGAATTCTAAGTTGCAAGTAATCATGAAAGATCAAATTTAGTTCATTACCATCAGGCAAATAAATGAAGAACTCTAAACCATTCAAGGTAAATGGCTCATATTCAATTACTGAATGCATATCGATAGTAGTTCTTTATAATTTACTAGAGGCCCAGTGCACAAAAATTTGTACACTGCGGGGGGGGGGGGTCACTCAGCCTGGTCTGTGCCCTCTCGCAGTCTGGGACCCCTCAGGGAATGTCCACCTGTTGGCTTAGGCCCGCTCCCCGGGCGATCAGACATCCCTCTGGGAGCCCTCGGGGGATGTCCACTTGCCAGCGGGGAGCAGGCCTAAGCTGCAGTCGGACATCCTTAGCGCTGCTGAGGAGGTGGGAGAGGCTCTCACCACCACTGCTGTGCTGGCAGCCGTCAGCTTGGCAGCTGGCAGCCTGGCAGCCATCAGCCTGGCTTGTGGCTGAGCAGAGCTCCACTTGTGGGAGCACACTGACCACCAGGGGGCAGCTCCTGCATCGAGCATCTGCTCTGTGGTGGTCAGTGTGTGTCATAGTGACCAATCATTCCCAGTCGTTCTGCTGTTAGGGTCAATTTGCATATTACCCTTTTATTATATAGGACAGAGGCTTGGTGCACAGGTGGGGGCTGGCTGGTTTGCCCTGAAGGGTGTCCCAGATCAGGGTGGGAGTCCCGCTGGGATGCCTGGCCAGCCTGGGTGAGGTGCTGATGGCTGTTTGCAGGCTGGTCAAGTCCCCCAATGGGGACCCTTACCCCATGGGGGTGTGGCCAGCCTGGGTGAGGGACTGAGGGCTGTTTTCAGGCTGGCCACAGCCCCTTCAGGGTGTTGGGGGGGGGAGTTCCGCTGGGGTGCCTGGCCAGCCTGGGTGAGGGGCTGATGGCTGTTTTAAGGCTGGCCACGCCCCCCAGCTACTCAAGCTCCAAGCCTCTCCTTTTTTTTCTGGGATTTATTTATCTTCTATGATTGAAACTTTTGTAGCCTTGAATGGAGCTGAGGGCCAGCCAGGGAAGGCAGGAAGCTTATCTTCCTCCATCACCGTGGGCAGCCCAAGCCTCCTGCTCACTCCAGCTCTGTGGCCGCCACCATCTTAGTTGGGCTAATTTGCATACTTGCTCCTGACTGGCTGGTGGGCGTGGCTTGAGTGTAGCAGAGAGATGGTTAATTTGCATGTTTCTCTATTATATAGGACTAGAGGCCTGGTGCATGAATTCATGCACTAGTGGGGTCCAGCCAGCCCACCCCGATAGGGGCGGGGCCAGCTGGGAGGAGGGGCTGTAGACGATTGGCCAGTTGTCCCTGCCCCCTGGTTGAACTCTTGGTGGATGGGACAATTTGCATATTAGCCTTTTATTATATAGGATTTCTCATAAATATATTTCTTGAACAAACATTTATCGAAGACTACCGTAAGGCCACATAACTAGATGTTAAGATGTATAAACATTAATAAGCCACAACCCCTCATGGTTACATTTTATTTTTAAAATTTCAAAGAAATGTTTAAAAGATAATCTTAGTGGATATATGACATGAATTTAGGAATCCATATGTTATATACAGTTCATTTTTTTGAAACTTATGTTTAGGGCCAGAAGGTTACTGATTTAGAGATCAAGCCATATCATGAAAAACTCATCCATTTCCTAGCCATGTTCTTCAGGTGTTTGCCCAGTATATCTTAAGTTGCAATTCTGTCTCTCCCAAAAACAACCCCTTGACTTTTCTACAAGTCAGCTCTTTTTCTTTCTCAGGGAAAGCTTCCATTAGCCTTCATTCTGAAATATTTTCCACCTGATACCTCCTCTTCATCACTCCCAATCACTCCTGTAAGCACTACAATATGGCTTCCATCTATACCATTCTATTAAAACTGCCCTAGACTCAGTGGAATTTAAGAACAACATTAATTTGATTTAAATATCACTAAAACCATAGGGATAACCCCAGGACAGTACCTACACAACAAGGTTCTCAGTAAATACTAGCTGAGTTGGATATTATCTATCTATCTATATATAAAAAGCTAATATGCTAAGTGTCCAACTGTCTGACCATCTGCTATGATGTGCACTGACCACCAGGGGGCAGATGCTCAATTCAGGAGCTGCCGTGACATGCACTGCCATTTACAGTGAAACAGCACTGTGGACCTGACGCCCACAAAGCAACACTTGGCTTCCCCCAAGTGGGACACAGGCCCTGCCACCACCCCGGAGCAACACCCCACCAAATCGCAGCCAACACTGCCAAGACCCCATAGCGGAAAATGTGGCCCTCAGCCCAGCCCAGCCCAGCCCAGAAATGGTCGCTGTTGGCGCCTGGTAATGACGTCACATAGCAACTCCTGGCCTTCTCTCCCTAGCAACTAGCCTCCTTGGCGTTTCTTCAGCCCAAGAACACAATTTGCTTTATAGCCAGGTGGAAACATTTTATACTTTAACCAAATGCCTGTGAAGCCTTTTTACATGCCTCATCTCATTTGAGTCTCACGGAAGTCCTGGAGTAGGTAAATAGGAGACTCGGTGGAATCTTATTTTATTTTCCTTAGCTGGAAAATGGAGATTTAGAAAGTTTAGAAACTTGACCTGACTAAAAAGAAATAAGAAATGGTGGAACTTGAAAATGACTTCAGGTTTTCTCGCTGTGCAAGAAACACTGCTACAGTTAAATATTTTACCCTTTGTTCTCCCTGAGTGATCTACAATAATAATCTGCTTCACGTTGATATTTACTGCTGTGTTGCTGACAATTACCTGAAAGAGAAGTTGGGATGCTTCATTGGGCTGGAAAAAGTTTAGCTAAATCAGAAAGCTGGTCTAACTAAGCAAGTTTATCTATTATGTAAAGCTCTTGCTGGTGCCAATCACATGCATGTGTTTTCATCTGTCATTGCTGATCGTGAATTTGGTTGACACTTCTATTATAGAGAAAGGGCAAATAGCGATATTAAAATATTTCTTCTAATTAATTTCCTTTCAATGTGCACAATTTCGTGCTCCAGGCCTCTAGTATAAATAATAAAGGTGGCCATACACATAATACAGTAGTTACTCCTTAAAAAATCTTTGAATTGTCAGTTGTGTATAAGAGAAACTTTGTTTATTTAAAAAAGCTGTTGTTTTCCTTAATTTATTTTCCAAATATGTATTAAGTACTATGTACAAAGTATTGGACATGGTTTCTATTCTCATGGATTTCAAGAGTCTAGCAAACTATATGTTTGATGCCACAAGCTTAAATTTTACATATATATGTAAAATAATGGAATGTACTTCCTTAAAAAGGGAGAAATCCCCTTTGTTCTTCTAAGGCCAATTTCTCAACTCCATCAACTGAAGGAATCACCAGGTTCTAAAATCATTGTTCAAATAGAACTATCCACCATAATCCCATCATATCATAGTTGTGCATCTATTTCTGTGAACCAGTTTCCGGCAGGACTTATTCTGGTGCCTGGCACTTATTAGACTCTCATTCCATTTGTTTTCATTGCAAATATGAGGAAACTAAGGCCCCCCAAAATAAAGAAAGGTTAGTTTTTCTGTGGTATATAGAATGAGCTGTAAAATCACAAAGACCTGAATTTAAACCTTGGTAAAAATATTTAACCTCAGCATTTCAATTTCCTAGCAAGATTAAATCATATGACAAATGTGAAAACCCCTGGTGTGAAGTAAGCACTCAATAAACCCATGATCGCAGTTAATGACATAGAACTTATGGTGTTAGACACCATAAGTAGGTTGTTAAAAATTTAAAAACAATGAAAAATATATGTAAACAAATTATAGTATTTATTTGATGTTTTAGATTTGATTTTACCTAAAGTGAACATTAATATAAATTCAGTGTGGGACAGTGCAAAGGCCCTAGATGGGAAAAAGTAAAGAGCTTCCCTAGGGCCAGAAAATAGCTGATTTAACAGCATCCTTAGAAGCTAGGGAGAAAAACTTACCCAGATATTAGCAACATCAATTATATAATTTGGAAAAATGTTTTATATAATCAAAATAAATGTACAGTGCTTCAAGGTGGCAAAACAGAGTAAATGAAAGCAGTATCTCTTCAGATATTTAAGCAGTATTTTTTCCAGATCTTTAAAAGGGAAAACATTTAAAAATAAGTAAATAACGTCTCATGAAAAATGAAAATTTTAAACAACTAGGTATTTACTTATAAGAACAAAAAAGAAGAAAAATTGAAATGTCCCTGGTTTTAAAAAAAAACAAAACATGAAACATATCCCACAATAGCATCATGGTTGAGAAGAGAGTCAGAAGTCTTTGCTCATAATTCCACCTCTTATCTACTAGTTGAGATATCTTGTGCAAGTTACCTAAATGATCAGTACTTCAGTTTCTTCATCCATGAAATGGTGTCAATAATAGTATGTATCTCATAGGGTTGTTTTGTAGTTTGGAATGTGTTAATATTTATAAAGCACTTAGAACAGTGTGTGGCACAAATTTAGCACTAAGTGCTTCTGAAGTAAATCACCTGAACTCATCTTGTTCAATATGGAAATAGGAATCTGACAAACCTCATTCCATTATTTTATAATAATTAATTTTAAGGTTTTGCTATGTATTTACTCTGCAGCCATTGAGTTCCTTATATAAGTACTTAAAAATTAGAAACTCTAGAGATTAATGAAAAAAATAAAAGCAAGAAGTTGACTTGTTTTCTGTTTCTTTAGAAGGTTCTATTGGTGAAAACTACGGAGTCATGGAGATACACATTTTATTCAACACAGTGAAGGGCTGGCTCTTCAACAACATATTGGACTAATTCACTAGGTAGTATACTCCTCTTCATTTGGTTTCTAACACATTACATGGGAAGTTGGATTAAAAACATAAAAAGTACTATACACAGCTAAGATGCCATGAGTTAGAATTTTTTTATTATAGTATCAGAAAGGCTGTGAATTGCTAACTTGTGTACTACGTGCATAGCACTGCATTTGGTTTTCAAGTGACGCAAAATGCATATACTAGTATGAGGCAGATTCTCTTCTCTCAATGAGTTTATAATCTAGTTGGAGAGATAAATCTCACATCCACAAATTTTTAGAGGTAGCATATGATTAAGTTCTGAATCTCACTTACTTTATAACCACAAACTCTGAGAAATATAGAATGACAAGCTGTGCCCTTTTAGAATACTTTCTTATTCAAAGGTAGTATTTCTTGTAAACCACAATGACTGTATCTACACAAATGAAAGAAATACCATTGCAGGGTTCCTGTTTTCCTTCATTGTGAATATAAAGTGCTATATCTATCAGTGTCTCCCAAATGCAAAGCATTTGATACATTGATAACAGCAGGTCAAGAAATTCCAGAAAGAAAAGGAACAAACCTATACATTTTCATTATGCATAAAAATCTGTTCTTTTTTTTCTTTTTTTTATTAATTAAATCTTTATTGTTCAGATTATTACATTTGTTCCTCTTTTTTCCCCCCATAACTCCCCTCCACCCAGTTCCCACCCCACCCTCCTCCCTCACTCCCCATCCACTGTCCTCATCCATAGGTGCACGATTTTTGTCCAGTCTCTTCCCACATCCCCCTCACCCCTTTCCCTCCCAAGAAAAATCTGTTCTTTTTATCAGTAGTTGACTTGTTCAGTCATGAACTCAAGCAGACCTAAAACTAAAATGCATTCTCCACATTTTTGCTTTAATATGAGCCTGAGTCAGACTCACAATGTGGGGAATGCTGATCTACAGACCAATTCCCACATTTTTTGGACAAGACAACATGTCTATAAAGATAAAGCACTTGGTCACAGTTACAAAAGGATTTAGTGACACAACCAGCCCAAGAGCTCTCTCTCTCTCTCTCTCTCTCTCTCTCTCTCTCTCTCTCTCTCTCTCTCTCTCTCTCTCCTCTTTATATTTAAATTCTTAGTTTTCATGGCATGAAAATACATGTGATCAAAATAACTTAAGCCACTATATCTTTATGTCTTTACTTAATACCATCCTATTTATTTCATTTGGAAGTTGAAATAAATATTTTCCAAGGAAGAAATAGAGCAATGGCCTCCTTTTACAAAGCAGACTATAAAACTGCCAGGAACCTGCAAAAGAAGTTAATAGGTAATTTTTATTATTTGATACAAATTAGCTTTTTAAAAACAATCTAAGCATCAAAATCCAAAAGAAAGCAGGAGTGAGAATGAGTGACTGAAGATGGCAGCTAGCCAGTGGAAGAGACCATCACAGGATTTTTCAGACCAAAGGAAGATACGGGCACATATCTATGTGTTTACTAATATATTATATTGCTGGAAACTAGTGCATCCAACCAGGGGATGGAGGGATACATGCAATTAAAGTGTGTGTGTGTGTGTGTTATTGGGAGAAGGGATAAAATCTTACGACTGCTGAAAAGAAATTAGGCCTAGTGAAACATTGCACTCAATGCATGACACAGTTATTTCCTATTATCAAAAGTGCTAACAAATAATATTCACTTGAAACCTAAAGAATTCAGACTTTAGTTATTTAAGACAACTGGAACTAGCAGCACAACAATTAAGTAGGGCAGTAGAAGAGAAAGCTATAAGCAGAAAACCTTCAGGAAGCTACATATAGGATATGGCATAGACTTTCTTAAAACACAAAGTATGTTGAAGTTATTAATATCAAAAGTTGGTGGGAAAAGGTACTCATAATTATGCACTTTCATTTACATAAATATTAAAATTGTGTATTACTCTGTCTGTAATTGATAACTGAGTAGTTATATTGATAATTTTAATAAAGAATTAATTTTCATAGAAAAAAATCTGATTCAGCCACCACCTACTGGCAGCTGACAGAATTGTAAGCATAGTGGCTTGTCTGCATCAGGCTAGTTTTGCAAGCATAGTTTAAGAAATAGGTACTTTCAGACCATCAAACCTCAAAGGGAAGGTAGGGGAAGGTCGAGGTAAAGGGGAAATATCAACCAAAGGACTTGAATGCACACATATGAGCCTAGCCAATGGACACGGACAACAGGGAAATGAGGGCATGAGTGGGGGGCGGGGAGTTGAGGAGCAATGGGGAGATAAGAACACATATGTAATACTTTAACCAATAAAAAAATTTTAAAAAGAATAATTTACAAAAAAATAAATAGGTATTCCCTAAAAGGTCACCAAATAACTAAAGCCATGCCTTTAACAAAAACTGGTGTTATCACTTTGGTGGTATTTAAAATATATACAGATATTACAGCTGAATCAATTGCATAGCAGTTCCTATCAATGAATAAGATTGAGAAAATGAGTGGATTTCCCATTTGTAATTAAAGAAATATGATAATAAATTTAACAAAGATTAAGCCATCATTCTATCTAAAAGAGATTGGGGCTAATTTTTAAAGATATAAGAGGATATAATGTGGCATGCGATTGTTAACATGAATAATAGATGCATGAGAAAAATAGCTTTTCTTCATCAGTTTATGTAAAGATAAAGTATGCTACTGTCTAAAATCAGTACCATGTAAAATAGATACAATTGATAAAATACTGGGTGTTTTTTTAAAAAATTTAACAATTTTTAAAACCTCTTTGGGTAGAATTATTTTCAATACAATCCTGTGTGTGTGTGTGTGTGTGTGTGTGTGTGTGTGTGTGTGTCTTAATACACCACTCAACCTATATATCCTTCTCTCATTACTAGAGATATTACAATGCCTTAAAACAAGCATTCCTGGACATCAATTCTTATTAAGGTTAACAGAAGCTGTTGGGTGTTTTGCTTCACTATACATTGACTTTAGGGGATAACAAGATTTTTTTGTCTTACAGTTAATCTCTGGTAAAATCATATTTTATTTTTACTAATGATCAAATTCAGATAAAATTCTTATTTGTTGGCTGTGGGTTTCAGACAGTTGAGTTCCACTTAATATTGCGTTGTACATGGGAATGTATTAACAACCTCAGTAACAGGAAAATATGATCCTACAAAGTGAATTCCAAATTAATTATATCTTATAATGGTAGCTAAAATGAAGAAAATCTCCCTCATAATTGCAAAGGTCTACAAGATAACATAAGTAATGGGAAGACTCTCAATTCTCACATGTAGTGGGAACTATAATTAAAACTTAAAACCTCAGAAAAAATAATCATTCCATATCCCATTGCTTTACTGGATTATTCATGCCAATAAAAAAAATCAGGAGAACCATTAGTGATAAGTGGAATGATGTTGTATCAGCTAAAGATGAAATCACCAAAAGAAAATGTCCTGTTGTAATTGTTATCCAAATACACTATTTATGCTAACCAGAGGTTAAAAGAGCACACTTTAAAAACTATTTGATGCAACACAAATGCTGCTTTCTAAAAGCAGGTGGAAGCTGAAATGCTAAAACAGGATTAAAAAATAAAAGGGCAATGGACATAAGACACTGAGGGATAGGGGAGGCTAGGGGACTGTCTAGGGCAAGGGGATAAAATGGACACATATGTAATACCCTTTGTAATACTTTAAGCAATAAATTAAAAAAAATAAATAAAAGAGAAGGGAGTAACGCCGAAAAAAGGAACTAAAACAGGCTTTCTATTGCTGAGCACATAGTAGGTTTTCAAAAATACATGTCAGCATAAATATCATAGCCTAATATGGAGTCTATCAAAAAGTCTCCCTTGAGTAAATTTCTTTAAGTACATACATGTGTACATAGAAAACTCTATTTAGGGCACATCTTGTAAGCTACTATGTTGTTTATTTTGTTATGAAAAAGATACCTCTTTTAAATTAATTAGAATATTTGCTGCTCATGACACTGAATAATACAAAGCTAAACTTAATTTTAAAAGCTATGCTTCTGAAGAAAATGCACATGGGTTTCACTAAGCACACACAAGCAGCATTTCCATTTGTATAGTTTCTTTTCAGGAGAATAGTACCTCTAATACAAGGTAGCCTGAGCATTCACATCCACACAGCACTTGAAAATTCTCATGTGATAAGCGAAGTCTTATTATTATTTGAAAGAATTTCTAATGGCAAACTGAACCTCATAAAACATTTTAAGGTGCTCTTTATCTTTATTCTTGTTTTAGTCCACAATTTTATTTCTAAATAATGCACAAATATTTTGGATTACGTATGATATTTATGAGGGAAAATCATTTTCCCTCCAGAAACAATGCATACTTATGGGGCGGGGGGAGGTGTACATGCAGAAATTCAATGATGACAACAGTTCATTTTAGACAATTCTTCGCCAGGCTCCTTTCTACTATTATTAGTGATAAAATAATTCTTCAACCATATTTCATCAAAAAGAGAACACAGGAGATAAATATTCTATATTCATTCCCTCCATAAACAAACTCTATGAGCTTAGAAGTGCCTTCACTGAAATCAGGCACCTCTTTTTAATGCTGGTTCTGGTTCCAAAATAATTTTCTCAAAACCATAATTTCTATGAGGAATAATTTTTGTTAATATTACTGTCCCATCAGATACTACAAAAGTCCACAAATTCGCATTAAGGTCTTTTTACAGTAACACCTTATTTATTAGAACACTGTCTAGTCAGGAGGTATTAATAAACATGAAATTTCAAAAAACAAAACATTAATATTTGTCTCTTTTTATCAGACTGGATAAAAATCATTCTGAAATGCTCTTTAAAACTATTTTGCCCCCTTAGACATAGGATAGAAAACAAAAGTTATGCTTTTTTTTTTTATAATTCTAGGTCATCTTAATAAGGGAACATTAGCCACGCCTTGGAGGATATGTTGGGCACGTTAAATGGTCCCAGGTGCCTGTGTGTTCGGAGTCCTCATGTCCACTTTTATAGTTTGTGTGTTTTCTGCCTCACTGGCAACTATTTATTGGCTATGACTTCAGAGTGTACCTGCCTCTATTACTTCCCTCACAAGCACACCAATTAAGTTTTTCTGTGGTTTACAAAACCAGATTCAATCAAATACAATGTAGCAAACTATTTCTCTGTGTAAGGTGTTGAATCAACTATGCTAGATAAACATTTTAAAATACAAATGACATGGGCTCTGAGAGTACTCTAAGGCAGGGCCCTGAGGGCTTACCTATTAATACAGTGCAGAAGCTTTAGGACCTGGTTTTCATGAGGTCTAAAATGTCTGTTAAAAGGTGAGGTTTAGAAGTAGTACTCCATCTTTTTATGGGATGTGACTCTTCTCTTAGAATGCTAGCTAACTTTTAGGCTGCAATCAGAGGAAAATAGCCCATGAAAAGATTGTGAAAGCCACAGACTTCCAAAGGCATGTTGTGGTGGGGCAGAGGTAGAACGCACAAGTGATTATGAGCCAAGGAGGATATTTAAAATATTGAACAACTCTAACAACATGGGCACATGACAATCAGAACTAATCCTACTCTGCCAGGCATCACCACTTTTTGTTGGTTTGTTTTGTTTTGTTTGTTAATCCTCACCCAAGGTTATTTTTTCCATTGATTTTCAGAGAGAGCGGAAAGGAGGAGGAGAGACAGAGAGATAGAAATATCGATGTGAGAGAGACACATCTCTATTAGTTGCCTCCTGCACGCACCCTGACTGGGGCTGGGAACGGAGTCTGCAACCAAGGTATGTACCCTTGACTGGAATTCGAACCCAGGACCCTTCAGTCTATGGGCTGACGCTCTATTGACTGAGTCTTACCGGCTTGGGTGGCACTGCCATTTTTGTTGCTGAATCATGCGGTGTCTGCGAAGGAGCATTGGAAAAGGTGTTCTGGTCAGTGTCTATTGACCATACAATAAGGAAGTATTCCAAAAAGTATTTCAATAATATATTACCATATTAAGGTATGCTAATGAAGCATCAGACTGTTTGTGCTAGGTTCTTGTTAACACATAACTCATGTTCAAATCTGTCAGCGTTACATGCACAATATAAAGGGATGATCAAGAGCTTGATTGGACTTTAGGCATTGAGCAACAGGGAGGCTTAGATTTTCCATGGAGCCAACTAGGAGATAGCATAGTTTGGATTCCTAAGGAGAAACAGAGCTCTCCTTAAATCTAAAATCTGATTAAAAGTCATGTCAATGATTGGGAAATACTAGGGAACTGGTTATTGCTACCTCTGTTTATTTATCTTAGTGAAAGCTCTAGAGAATTAGTCACTGAACACATGATGATTTTTAGAGATAATTACAGTAAGTAAAGACTATTCATTGGTAAATTCCTAAACATAACTTAATTGCTTACATATTTATTTAAGGGAACTTCTGAATAAAAACCAATAGCCATACATGTGAAAGCTATAATTAACCCATTACTCATTGCTACTGAGGAAGCACTTTTGGTGGGGACAGCATTAATCTGTATCCATTTAATGACAAATATAAAATTATAATTTAAATATAATGATGAGGACATTGTAACCACTTGGTTCATAAAAGTTTAAAGGACAAAGTGGATCTCCCCTGGATCCCGGACTGAGCTGCACTTAGTATAGCGTCTAGTCCCACCAGGCTTCTTTTTTCTGTGCCAAACTGACTACTTCACTCCATGTCATTTTTAGCCTTTTTAATGTGCTTGATCCTGAAAATGATGATATAATCACCGTACTAAAATAATAAATGTGAAACAATATAGAAAGATGAAAGGTTAACAATAACCTGTACTAAGGCAAAAACAATGTTGATTTGCTATTTTTCTAAATCAAAATCATGTATTGGCAAAGATATATGCTCCCCTATGTTAATTGCAGCATTATTCACAGTGGCCAAGATATGGAAACAATCAAAATGTCCTTCAACCGAGGACTGGATAAAGAAGATGTGGTACATATACACAATGGAAGACTACTCAGCCATAAGAAAAGATATAATAGCGCCATTTGCAACAATATGGATGAACTTTAGGAACATTATGCTAAGTGAAATGTCAGTCAGAAAAAGCTAAGAACTATATGATTTCACTCATATGTGGGATATTAAACTGAAAGTCAGGAACACAAACAGAAGTGTGGTGATTGTCAGGGGGAAAGAGGTGGGAGGAGAAGTGGGTCCTTATATATGGTGACAGGAGAAGATTTGACTTTGGGTGGTTAGCACATGGTGCAGTATACAGGTCTTGTAACATAGAAACCCACACCTGAAAACTATATGTTCATGTTTACCAATGTCACCCCAATAAGTTTAATAAAACAAAAAAAATTGAATTTGTGTTTCTCAGGGTGTCTTTTTGTTTGTTTTTTGGCCAACTAGAATTTCTAAACACTGAAATAAAAACAGTTATCATTAGTAGAAGAATAAAGTCACCACTAAATTTAGATAGCATACTGGCCAATGATCTTACTGGTTGACTAAAACTATGCCCATCTAAATCACAAGGCTGGCAAACAACATGCTATCAATGAGGCCAAAAAGTGTAAACCCAACTCTGTTGTATGCTGTATTCCTTGCAGATTTTAAACTATGCATCAATATTCTAAAAGCACTGATCTCTTAGCATGGGATAATATGGGAGCTATGGAGATTTTATCAAGTCGATAGGAGATAGTCACGTAGTTTATTCTAAAACTCTGAGGTAATGTAAAATGAGCAGAAAGGAATGTCAAAGTTGGCTTCTCATTTCCAAGTAGAGATAAGAAAGAACCTACATGGCTTTTGATGGAAAAAGAACAAAAGGTCAAAAGAGCACAAAGTCAAAGGATTATATTCTCTGTGTAAAAGAATCCTTCACATCAGCGATTTTCAACCTTTTTCATTTTATAGCACACAAACTAATTACTAACATTCTGTAGCACACTGAAAAATATATTTTTGCCAATCTGAGAAAAAATAGGTATAATTTTTATACATTCACACCAAACAGTTGTTGTTGTGTTAGCTTCTGTCATTTTTTTGGACAATCTAGGGGAAAAGAGGTTAGTGCCCCTGACTAAATAGATATTACATGTTTTAAAAATTCTTGCGGCACATCAGTGTGCCTCTTGCAGCACAGAGGTTGAAAATTGCTGATTCACATTGATCTTAAATGGTTTGAATGCCATTTGAAGGTGAGTGTGTATGAATATGATAAACAGAATAATAAAACATGAAATTTCAGTTGAACAAAAAATGCAAGAATAGCAAATATAAACACTGTGTGCCTAGTGTTAATCTTAGCATTTTCACATACATTCATTCATTTAGTGCTCATAACAATCTTTTGAAGTAGAGAGCATTATTGTCCCTGTTTTATGGATGAGGAAATTGAGACAGAAAAATTAAACAAACTGGACTAAGGTCATGCAGTGGATGAGTGGAAAAGCCAGGATCAAATCCAGGCATGCTCCAGAATGCTTGATGTCAACCACTACTCTACTGCCTCCCATGGGCACAAAAGTGCACAAGCATAGCCTAAAATTCATAGGCTTTTTACTAGCAATTTCAGCACATAATGAATCCAAGTTTTTTTAATTGTAAAGATTATTCAAACTTCTATTAAAATATAATATGATTTCTGGAGGTGCCAAGTAGTATTAACACAGTTCTCCTTAAGTTTTATTTTCAAATGAAATATGTAACTGCATTGTATTCATAGCTATGATGTCAAAATACATAGGCATTTGTTAGAAAAATGAAATTTAACTTCACTGTCTTGGTAAACAGTGAGTGCATTCTTAATGGATGTGTTCAAATGCAAGGGAGAATGACTCAGATAGGATATGCATATCAGATGTGTGGTTGAATTAGATCCAGACACGGAACTATACTCAGGGTTTCAGCACCCCCGTCAAACATGTTGGCCAGTCTCCATCTCAATACTTGTCATATTATAGTGGAACTCTAGCTTATTTTTCTGCTTGACTCTGAGGTTCTCAAGGGCACATCTTATTCATCTTCAGTATCTGGCTCAATACCTCATACATAGTAAGTTCTCAATAAATACTTGCTAAACCAATGGAAGCAGTGAGCATCTGCTATATGGACGACATTGTGCTAGCTGGGAGGTCAAATATTAGGTGGAAATCAACCCAGGATTTAAAATGTGCTGTGATAGCTCACGTAATGAACATAGTTTACATTAAAATCTCCTAAACAAAAGATTCCTATAAAATATTAGGACTTGTCACTATTGAATAATAGTATTTCCCACCTTAATACAACTTTTAAAAGTCTGGTTGCTGTTACTGACAATATTGTGTAGAACAGACTTATCCTGCACAAGTATACTGTTAATTTAATAATGATTTCTCTCCTCCACTCCTAACAATTTATAGTTCTATATCTCAGAAGTTATTGTAAAGTCTGTAGCATCTGGTCATTCCAGATGTTTACTTCATTTAAGCAGCAGTGTTTTATCAGTGCTCAGTGCTATGTCTCTAAGACATAGTGAAAGAGACAGGCAGCAAACTCAAGATCCTAATGAAACCTTTTTTATACTTTCAAAATAAAACCATGAGGGTTATAAGCATAGACTGCTGAATTAGAGAGGCAAGTTCGCTGCTCTATACTAGCAGACTGCCTTTGGGTGCCCTACTTAATCTCTCTGAGCCATACAGCCTCTTTCTGTTAAAAGAAGATAAATAATAACACCAACTTCACAGGGTTTCAGTGAGGATTAAATGAAACAATATGTATAAAATGCTTACTACAGTGCCTGGCACAGGGTAAGTAGCTATTTTAATTAGAAAAGACTACAAACTTATAGCACTTCTACCTATCGCTTCTTTATATCATCTTAATATTCCTTTTACTTTCCTTTTTTCACCCTAGTTAATTATTCAAGAGTTAGGCCTTCTTGGCCTAACTAAAAACTAGTTATCAATAAATAAAAATGTAGGATTGATTTATGTTAGGTCAGATAATACATGGGAAGACACAATTTAAAAAGATCCGTATCCACTACATATCTACAATTGCAATCTAGTACAGAACTCAGGTTTACATATAGGTTAAAACTGTTCCTGTGTGTGTTTGTATGCATGTGTTGGGACTGTGCATTTAGTACTTTGGATGCCATATTACAAACTTCTAATAAATATGTAGTCTGTAAACACTTTCAAACAAAAAGAAGACACAATATCTAATACATTTTATTGCTGCACCAACTTTCCAAGGTTATAGGTCTCACGATTTCCTAGTCAAACACTGCTTCAGAAGAATGCCAGGATTGATACGCTGTAAAAGTCAATTGCAAAAGTCACAAAAAACTGGTATACCTGACTTTTCTCCATGTATTTCTTTTCTTTCATATGAATTTGTGTAGCTTGCTTTCTGGATTCAGATCAATGTGCCCCCTTTCCCTATTTTGACAACTGCTCTGCACCTATGAGGCTACAATTTTCAATTAGAATATTGGGAAAAAAATAAAATTCCTGCCAAGAAAAGCAGGATGTCAATATCCTTTGGATGTCAACATGGGTATTTGGTAACATTAATGTTGTACCAGGAACTGAGGCTAAAGAGCCAAATGTAAGCTTGCCTTTGGAAACAAGAGGGAGCTTCGATGATGAATGTCCACAAGAGAAACCAAATAGAATTTGAATCTGAAAAAAGTGAATGACTATCTCTCAAATGCACCAAGTCCCACAAAACCAGACTTCCCTAGCTTTGAAAAAGACAAGGGACTTGGCATCCTGAAGTAAACGTTCCTCTCAACTTAATGCAGCTGGGCAGAAGTGGAGGCAAAGGCTTTTACTGCAAAGCCATTTTAAGAGGGGTTTGTTTGAAAATGCTCTCTCATCACTCACTTTTGTCTTCTTTGCTGGAATTTTTCCATTTGAAGCTCTACAAACAAGTCATCATTTCATCAGTATTTATGACACTATTAATCATACACATGAAAACAGATAACACAATAAAGACTTTTGGAAAATACATTTTTCTATATGAACTTTAATGTTAATTATTAATTATTTTAATAATCTTTATTTCTTTTTTAAATATATGTTTTATTGATTTTTTACAGAGAGGAAGGGAGAGGGATAGAGAGTTAGAAACATGGATGAGAGAGAAACATTGATCAGTTGCCTCCTGTACACTCCCCACTGGGGACGTGCCCGCACCAAGCTGCATGCCCTTGACCGGAATCGAACCCGGGACCCTTCAGTACTCAGGCCGACGCTCTATCCACTGAGCCAAACCGGTCAGGGCTAATAATCTTTATTTCAATGTGTAAACCTCATTGTTAAAAATGCAATTGCCCTGCCCTAGCTGGTTTAGCTCAGTGAATAGAGTGTTGGCCTGGGGACTGAAGGGTCCTGAGCTAGAGTCCGGTCAAGGGCACATGCCTGAGTTGGGGGCTCGATCCCCAGTAGGGGGTGTGCAGTAGGCAGCCAATCAATTATTCTCTCTCATCATTGATGTTTCTATTTCTCCCTTTCCCTTCCTCTCTAAAATCAATAAAAAATATATATTTTTTAAAAACTAATTGCCCTAAGCAAAAGGATTCTGTGAATGTGTTATTATTGATACTAATCAAACACAAAAATGATCCATTTGCAAATTCAATTTCTTTACCGAATAAAATGAGAAATTGTAATAATAACATACCAGAGAGCAGATCCTGAAAGGACCTGAGATGCCTATAAGATGTAGTTAATTGGTAACATGGAACAAGACCTTTGAAGATATATCAGACTAAGTTATTTAGTTAAGAGATACATGAAGTTCATAACTTTGATTAAGCTATTTAATTTCTTCAAAATAATAGTCTTAGTTTAAACCAACCATCTAAACTTGCTTTCCTTTGTTATCCTTCCAATTATAAAGCAAGAAGTTGAAAGTTGTTGATCACATATTTAATAAACCCATTTATGCTATTATTATAACTTTGGTTCCACAGAATATTTTTTACTTAAAGCAAAATGATATATATCCTCAGTAACTTAAAGGTGAAACTATTTGGTTTGCTTCTCTATTTATGTACCATATAAATCTATTTTCTCCAGTGTAAAATGATAAGAAAGAAGTTTAAACTAGAAATCATAAACAAGAAATTAATATCCAAATTTTCAGTCATTTTAGAAATAAATTTAAACATTTTCTCTGGAATAGGGGTAATCATTTAATGTAAGTTACTGCTGATTTTGTGCACTTTGTTTTCTTGGCAGGAAAATGTTATTATTAAACTATTTTGATTCCTGTTGATGGAGTACTCTTAAATTCTTATCAACCAGTAATGTTTGCACAGTAAGTTGAAATGCAGAATAAAAATACAATAGCTGAAATAAAAATACATATTTGGGGAGGGGTATCTTATTTTAATGCAATTTAATTCTCAGAATGTGATATTTCCTTTAACCATAAATTCACAGGCATTCCCCCTAAGAAAACTTTCCCCCCTGGAATATGTGGTAAAATAAACACAGTTTGGAAAATGCTAATTTAGATGATAAATACCTGTATATCATTATTCACATTGGCCAAGATATGGAAACAACTCAACAGTCTGTCACTGGATGAATGAAGAAAGAAAATGTGCCTCTGGCTGGTGTGAATCAGTTGGTAGTTGATTGGAGAGCTTCACCTTGTATGCCAAAAGGTGGTGGTTCCATTCCCAGTCAGGGCACATACCC
This sequence comes from Myotis nattereri, assembly GCF_964212035.1. Classification (NCBI taxonomy): domain Eukaryota; kingdom Metazoa; phylum Chordata; class Mammalia; order Chiroptera; family Vespertilionidae; genus Myotis; species Myotis nattereri. Next base: position 121,279,419 of record NC_138078.1, read on the forward strand.
AGGTTGTGGGTTTGATCCCTGGTCAGGGTGCATGGAGGAGACAGCTGACCGATGTTTCTCTCTCACACACATCAATGTCTCTCCCTCTCTCTCTCTCTGCCCCTCTCTATCTCTCTCTAAGATTAATAAAATAAATAAAATTTAAAAAGAAAGACAATGTGGTATATACACCATGAAATATTACTCAGCATTATAAAAGAAGGAAATATTTTCATTTGTGACAATATGAGTGGATCTTCACTTATGCTAAGATAAATAAGTCATATATAGAAAGAGATAAACTGCATGATCTCTTATATATGGAATCTAAAATAGTCAACAGAAGGAGTGAATATAATGGGGCTGTTAAGATCAGGGGGAGATGTTAGTCAAAGGATATAAAGTTTCAATTATGCAAGCTGAATACATTCTGGAGATTTAATGTACAGCATTTTTTACTATAGTTAACAATACTGGATTGTACACTTGAAAATTGCTAAGAGGGTAGATTTTAAGTATTGTACTGCAAAAAAAGAGAGGAAATGATTAACTATATGAAGTGATGGATATGTTAATTAGCTTGATAATGGAGTTCATTCCACAATGTATGCATACATCAAAACATCATATTGTACACCTTAAATATATACATTTCCTATTTGTTAATTATACCTCAATAAAATTGGGAGGAGGCAAAAATAACTTCAAAATTTGAAGTTTTTCAACATGTTAAAAATTTGCATCATTTTTCTTTTTTATTTATTTATTGAGAGAGAGAGAGAGAGAGAGAGAGAGAGAGAGAGAGAGAGAGAGAAAGGAAATTGTTATTCCACTTAGTTCTGCATTTATTGGTTGTTTCTTGTATGTGCCCTGACCAGAGATTGAACCTGCATCCTTGGTGTATTTGGACAGTACTCTAACCAACTGACCTACTCAGCCAGGGCTTCATTCTTTCTTTTTAGAGTAAAAAGGATTCTAAGAACCTCAAAGCAGCCAACTTTTATCTTTGAGTACAATCAACAACAAGCTAGACATTAAATGCAAAGCTTACATCAGAGATGTTTTATACCAATAATCATCAGCTTCTAAGAAAAGAAGAACAAAATATGTTCTAGAAGAGAGAATGGGGAGGGTGACTGAAATGAGGGGAGGTGAATGTGGACCTGAGGTTTACTTTTTAAATTACATATTAAAATATAAAATCCCTGAAAAACTGAAGTTGCCTGATGTAACACAGGGAAGTTGTTTCCCATGTTAAAATTCCTAACATTATGACACTGAAATTTAGTCTAAAGGGAAATAATAGAATAAAAGTATATTGTTGGTAGTTACATTTGAATCCTCATTATTTTTAATAGCTTTCCCCATCTTCTCTTTATTTTTGTTGAGCCCAACCTATGGAAAGATGTCAATCGCATTTTCACTAATTCACTGGTACTGTCTCGTCTCTAAAGCCATTTAAAAACAAGCTTATCTATTATTTTGGTTGAATTCCACTATATTTAGGGAGAGGGTGCAAACCTATCACATTTCTTTTATTACAACCTTAGCCCTGTCCCTTAAGGGCAAAAAGAATAAATACCAGAGTTCTTCATGGATTACGTAATCACACTGCACAAGAGTACTGTGCATATTAACACAGATACTGGCAAGTAGGGTAGCCACTTAATACATATTTGGTGATTTAGAGACACTTCTTATATTCTACATTTGATGAGCAAAAATAGGGTCAAAGATCAAATTCGGCTTCACTTCTGCCTCCTTGTCAGCCAGTAAGCATGTCTAAGTCACTCCTACCCTAAAAACAACAAAACTCTTCCTTCCCTTGATTCTATTTCTTTGTGAACTTCCAACATGTCTCATCATTAATCATCAAATATCTAAAAAAAGTAATCATTACCACTTTCATTTCCCAACTTTTAATTTACTCCTCAAACCTTTTAAACTAGCTTCTGATCTCTAAAATGTCACAAAAGACCTAAAATACCAATACCAGTGGCCTCGATTTATATAATCCCTGTGGTAGTTGTTGATTGCCCCCTCTTCTAGAAACTTACTTTTTCCTTTGCTTCTGTGACTCAGAGATTCCTCTTCTGGTGCTCTCCTTGTCCTTCCTTGGCCATTCCTAGGGGTAAGAGACTGACTTCCAAGGTCTTGCTCTGTTATTTTTCTCTGCATTCTGAACAAGTTTAATCCTATTTGTTCTAGATTTTTCTACATGACTGTTTCAGCAGCACTTTCACTCAATGTCATTTCACACATCCTCTGCTATTTCCTATTCTACTATTGCACCATTTACCAGATAGCTAAACCAGTCAGTTCTATCAAGATGAGTAAGAGATTAATATTGGCCTGACCTACCAGGAAATAAGTATCTTCACTGATGGAAGAGGCAAGTCCCAAATGATAAAAATAGGGTGACTAGACAATGAAGAAATTATGTGTGAGGGGTGAGGTTGCATTGAAAGGTGAGCAAAGAATTAAAGGTGCAATCTTAGCCTGATATCTTAGATGCCAAAGAGAGTTTTTGCCTGGCTAGCACCAATTGTATTTCTCAATTAAAGGCAATTTTGTCATAACAAAACGAAAGCACCTAGTATACATTAATTGTTCAATAAATGTCAGTTGACTCTAAATCCATATCTATTATAGGACATTTTTATTGGGTGTAAAAGTAGGAGTTCAAATTTTATTCCTATATATAAACGCCTGCCTACAGATAATTAAAATTGATTTAAAAAGTAGACTACGCTTTGATGCTGATTTCTTTTGCTCTGCAGAAGCTTTCTATTTTGATGTAGTCCCATTTGTTTATTTTTTTCCCTTTGTTTCTCTTGCGCTAAACATTGTGACAGTGAAAATTTTGCTATGAGAGATGTCTGATGTTTTGCTATTTATGTTTATTTATGCTTTTTTCAAGGATTTTTATGGTTTCATGACTTACATTTAAATCTTTCATCCATTTTTTAGTTCATTCTTGTGTAAATTGGTGGTCTAGTTTCATTTTTTATATGTACCTGTCCAATTATCCCAGCACCATTTATTGAAGAGACTAAAGGATGTGGAGAAAAAGGAACCAGAGTGCACTGCTGATGGGAATGCAGACTGGCACAGCCACTATGGAAGTCATTATAGAGATTCCTCAAAAAATTAAAAGTGGAACTGCCATTTGACCTAGTGATCCAACTTCCAGGAATATATGTTAAGAAGACAGAAACACAAATCAGAAAACACATACGAACCCCTATGTTCATAGCAGCACTATTTACAATAGCTAAAATTGGGAAACAACCCAAATGCCCATCAGTAGATGAGTGGATAAAAAAGCTGTGGTACATTTATACAATGGAATACTATTCAACTATAAAAAAAGAAGAATCTCTTACCCTTTGAGACAGCATGAAGAGACCTAGAGAGTATTATGCCAAGTGAAATAAGTCAGTCAGAGAAGGAAAAGTATCACATGATCTCTCTTATATCTGGAATCTAATGAACAAAAAAAACCACACAGATTCAGAGATGTGGAAGCATGTAACAAACTGAGGATCCTCAGAGGGAAGGAGGGGAGGAGGGAAGAGATCAACCAAAGAACTTATATACATATAGACATAACCCATGGACACAGACAATAGTGGGGTGAAGGCCTGAAAAGGGGATAGTAGTGAGGAGGGGGGTCAAGGGGGGAAAGGGGGAGACATCTGTAATACTTTCCAGCGGTTCTCAACCTGTGGGTCGCGAACAATGAAAATACATCCTGCATATCAGATATTTACATTATGATTCATAACAGTAGCAAAATTACAGTTTGAGGTAGCAACGAAAATAATTTTATGGTTGGGGGTCACCACAGCATGAGGAACTGTATTAAAGGGTCGTGGCATTAGGAAGGTTGAGAACCACTGCAAACGTTTTAAAAGAAAAAGCATGGAAAGAGTAATGTAAAGAATAGAGTCTCTGCAGTACACAGAAAACATTATAATGGTGTTATCAAAATGACAACAAAGGGAGGATAAATCAGAAAGTGTTCCCTGGAGAGATGAAGTCCCAATAGAAAAATAATAATAATAATAACCAAAAACTAGTAGACTACAATCCTGGAAGTGAAGGTGGTATTAAAAGCTGCCACCCAAGAACTCCAAGTGCGGATGTTACCCTGTCTGGGCCTGCTGGCATAAGTGTCAAGGGAAGTCACAGAACTTTGACATCTCCTGTGGTTAAATTCTATATCACTATTTACACCAAGCAAATCAGAAAGGGGCCCTTAATGACAGAAAAGCAATGGCTATTTATTTTATTTTCTAACTTCCTATTTCCTGAGTCTGTCCTGCTCCAGGAAGCTAAAAGTATAAAGTCTCAGAAGACTGGATGTGTGTGTCATTAAATTCCCTTTATAGGGATCCAAGGTAACCCGTTATTTTTACTTAAAAACAAATCTACCTCTCATTTTAAGAAGGTTTTTTTTATTTGAATTATTACCCAACATAAGGAACAGCATGTGCCAGAGCTCCTTTCCTGGAGCTGAGATTATCAGGTTTTTATTTTCCTTATAGGGTCCAATCATTGTAGGCTTCCTAAAAGTGCTAATAGTTGCAATTCTTGGGACCAAGGTATTTTCCTCATCAGTTAGGATAAAATTTTCCAACAGAAATACCATCATCTTAATTTCCTTTTGGTCAATATCTATGAAAATAAGAAATATGGTATAAAGGGTTATACCATAACTAGAGGCTTGGTGCACAAAATTATTGCATGGGGGGGGTCCCCTCAGCCCAGCCTGCACCCTCTCCAATCTGGAATCCCTCGGGGGATGTCCAACTGCCAGTTTAGTCCCTCACTAACCCCCCTGCCTGCCTGGTCACCCCACACAGCCTGCTTTTTCAGTCATTTGGCCATCCCTCACTAAACTCCTGCTGGCCTGGTTGCCCTATGCAGCCTGCTTGTTCAGTCGTTTGGTTGTCCCTCACTAACCCCCCTGCTGACCTGGTTGTAGTCAGCCATCTTGTGAGGGTGTGACAGTCAATTTGCATATTACCCCTTTATTATATAGGATTAGCAAAAGATTAGCAAATCTAGCATCTCTTCTTTTCCATCTTCCTTCTTCATTTTAAAAGAAAGTTTATCCTCACAGTCTCATTGCCCCTGAGGAAAACTTTTATTCATAACAAACAAAATAAACTCACCTGTCAAAGGTATTGAGTTCTATGTTTACTTAAGGTTTTAAGTGGCAGATGTGTTACACAAAGGATCACAATATTTCACAAACAGACTGAGAAATGCTAGAATGCTATGTGAAATGAATTATATTTTGGAGGCTAGTTGGTTTTAGCACACCTTCTTACACAACTTTTTCTTATCACTATTAATTTGCCAAGTATTCCATAACAAAAAACCTAGAAGGCTAAAGTGAAGAAAGTAGCTGATACCCAAACCAATGACTAATTTTGTTTGCCTAAAGCACACAACCAGCCACAAGTTTGCTTGCTGCAGCTGAAAATCCTGAGTAACTCACATAATAACTTCCCCACTTTATTCCACCTACACTATGCTACTCTGTAAATGTTTACAGTGAAATAGATGCTATAAGCAAAGTTATCATCTGTCCTAAACAGTTTTAAAAACAGAATAAGAAATAGTTAAAACCTATCACTTCTAGGATCTGGAAATATATGCAGGGTCACCTCTTAACATTTTTTTTTTAGTTTTTATCATCATAAATATAATAAGGTATATACCTTTTCTTGGTTATGCTGTCACACATTATTGTGGTGCTTAATTTATTTTACATCTCATTTCATAAATCGATTGCTAATTACACAACCAGATGTGTAAATCTTCTAGTCTTAAAAAGTTTTAAATATGGTAAATATGAAGAGGGAAATAACTCATTTACAATGACAGAGCTTAGTTACCAACTCATTAGAGCTAAGATTATATTTTATTTTCAGAGCAGTAACTTGAGTTTAACATTTAAATGTCTATAATGAAAAGCCTAATTGCATTTCAAATTCTCAGAGCTGAGAAAGCAGCAGTGCTTTAAGGCTCTGGAGCATGTCCACAGGAAGAGACCTTTGGGAATGAAGTCAACATGTCCAGCGATAAAAGAGATTTAATGGAATGGGGAGGAAACTGGGGGTGGGGGGTGAGGATGAGATCCTAATGGTCCTGCAGATATAACAGTACTCCAGAAGGCAATATTTTCCTCCATCTAGCAATTATTCAAATCAAATGAATATGCACAAATTATCCAGACTTCTAAGGACATTTCTAATCTCCTAATGGATTATATTCAGTACTTCATGTGAGTTAATGTTTTGGTTTTTCGGGTTGTTGTTTTTTTTACTACACTGGGCTTTAATTCTCATCAGTACAAAAAAGTAATTAGAAAGACCATGTGGCTACTGTTTTCTTTAATTGTATAATCATTCCCATCACTATCTCAGGTATATTTAGCAGCCTCTCAGCTTATGCCTTCCATCCACAATTTTTAAATTCATTTTGATGCGTGCCTTTGTTGAATGCAGAAAAAAGGCCACTCACGGGTTTTCTTCCAATGCATGGTAAACATGTACATTTATATTTATTTTAAAAACAGCTTTCTTCTTGCAAACATTTTCTCATGCGACTGACCACTTTTAATTTGTAAAAAGCAAAACTAATTTTTGAATTCTTTTAACTTAAATTTAACTTATACTAAAATAAGGAGGGATTTTTGCTATTAGAAGCACCTCATATGCTCCCACTCCAAGATTTTTGGTGTTTTTTTTTTTCTAAGACGTCCTCTTTTGGCTTCTGTTCCAAGCTCACATTATATTCTGTCCCGTGATCTAGTAATACCACTTGATAAATACATAGTACTTGCATAATGTACATGCCCCCTCGGGACTACAAAATACCATAGACATTAAATCTTATAGTATACTTAGCATAGAAATATGTCTTCTCAGTTTGAGAAACACACACATAATTGTCAAGGTACGTAACCAACAAAACTCTGTGTGTAAGCACCCAAGCACCCAGCCTACTTTGTCTCCTTCCCTTAAAAAAATGGAAAAAACATTTCTGACCCAAACTGAAATAACATACACTAAAGCATTAACTTTTAAACCTTTTACAGCAAAAATAGTGAGAAATACATTTTACACATGTGCATAGATCCTAAATAAGCGTCACCAAAAATACCTAGCCTTACTTCATGATGTATTCTGATTTTTTTATTGTCTATCTTATTATATTTTGTTTAAAATAAATGCCAGGGACAACCTACTAAATGGAATACATTATGTACTAATGAGTTGTTGCTCACCACTTGAAAACTACAACGATAGAACAAATAGGCTTTTCTAATATCACAAAGTAATGTTGTTGGCTCCACATATAGTAGGGTATATCTTAATTAATTTTGATGCCACCAGTACAGACTGGTAAATGAACCTAAACCAACTTGAAATATATATATTTTGGATAACCTATAAAGAAACAGTTTGTTTAACAAAATGATAATGTCAAGAAGATGGAAAGGGTATGTAACCTCTTAGAACAAGAACTTCTAAGGTTTGGGATCATTATTTAAATGCAGCTGCATTGCTACTTCCAATGAGTGTTAATATTCAGGCCAATAGGACATCGATTTAGAAAAACCTTTGTTCTTACTCTAAAACATGTTTTTATTCAGATCATTGTCTTTAATTTGAGTTAGCAAAATTTTAATGTATATTAACATTCAAATTCAATATTATTCAAAAATAAAATCATGTTTTAAAATATTTGTTTAGTTCATCCAGCCACTGTATTGTTTTTAAACCTGCTCAAGGCATCACCTAATAATAACGACAGTGATGAGTATACAGTTCAATTGTAGAGTATTTTAAACTTCAGAAAGTGCTTTTATTTTGTGAACTGGTAATGACTAGCAATCCTTGGATTACTGAATATTTAAAGCATATAATGACATTTTCCAGACCCAAAAATGAAACTTAATATTTGGTTTGTTCTGAATGTGACAGATTACTCAATCCCTTGAAGAAATCCAGGTGCTGGACTCTAATGATTGCCTGTATTATAGAGGTCCAGGCCACTCCTGCCATCCCTCACCAAGCTTGGGAGATATGAAATAAATTAAAATTTCAAGGTAAAGGACCAAGCCAAGTTCTGGAGTGGGGGTGTCACACAACCTCCTTGTGTGGAAGTATTTACTAAAGATCGTAAAACAGATGTTTATCTTTTATAAACATTTAACATTTTGGCAAATTGAAAGCTTAGGAAGCTAAGGGAGTGAAGGGCAGGCCAGGAAGTCAGGAATTCCTGGATGTGAATCTAATCTTGGTCTTATTTTGTTGTTGCTCTAAATCAATGCCAAACGCTTCACACCTCAGCTGCTTTATAGCAGGCAAGAATTATACGGGGGATAAAACTGTTTCCTGGGAATGTCACAGGTTAAATGGTTAATATTTCAGTTCTCAAATGTACTTCCACAAAAAGCAAGACATCCTCCATGTATATTAGTTACCTTCATTATATTGGGAATCAAAATGGAGCATCTGTATCCTGCTAAACTGAACTTGAAGACAGATAATTCCATTTCTCAATTCCTGTCCATTTTAGCAATGATCAGTTATACAACTGATTAGGAAACTCATTCATGTGAGCTTTAAGGTTTTTAAGGTAGCTGTAACATCTGTGAGTTGAATATCTTCAAGCAGTTAATACTCATCTTTATTTGTCCCCTCTCCACGGGTTCATCAACTTAAAGGTCATCTCACCCAAGTCCTAATTTGACAATTTATGGAAATATTAGTTGGTCTCTGTCATGAAAAGAAGCTCAGTTTTCTGTCAGGAGGCACTACATCCAAGTCTAGCTCTGTCCATGCTGCTTTGGGCTCTTCAAAGGCAGAATGTGGTTTCACTTTCTCCTCACCACTTCATGATAAAAGTGTCCTGGTCCCGTCTTGTGCCACTTAATGAATGGCCCTCTCTCCCTGGATTTGGACTGTTGGCCTTTCCAACCACTCATTAACTGGCAGGAAATGCCCTCCTCAGCAATCACTATTGTGTAAATAGAGCTATAAACTTTGGAAGGCTGGTACAATCCCAGATCCTAAAACTGCACGTGTGTGTGGGGGTGGGGTGGAATCTTGATTGTAAAAGCATTGCCTTCCAAATTAAACTCAAACCACATGATACAGTCCATAAAATATACAAAACACGCAGTCCAGTGACAGATTTATTGTAGCCATACAGCATAAAGCAAAAAAAGAAATCTATATGGAAAACACTGCTACTTTTGACCCAAACAGCCCCCAAACAGGAAGCTAAAAGCAAATCAGCCAGCTGTGGCCTCCCTAAGTTATGAAGGAGACCAATGCAACCAGCATTTCCTATCATTGCTTGTCACCATTTCTGAGTGTCTCTGTCTGAACTGTTTTCTTAGCTAAAAAATTATGGAAATTTCTTTGGGGATAGATGGAAGGCTATTATATGATCTAGGCTTGAAAGTGAAAAATGTCACTTTTACCAAAATTTTTTACTTTGTACAGGTCACACAACCAGTCATTTCAACTTCTGCATTTTAATAAATAAAGGAAAAATAGACTACATTAATAAATGTTAAAGTGTTTAGAATCAGACACTTTCCTGCTAATTTAGAATCAATATTCAAAACCACAATTTTCATGCATCAGATTAGTAAGACAGAACTGCAGACTACAATATCCTTGAGAAGAGAAACTAGCTTCTTAGAGTTTCTTCTCTCTCTCTCTCTCTCTCTCTCTCTCTCTCTCTCTCTCTCTCCCTCTCTCACCATTCCCACAACACAACTTATGAAACTTCAAAGTGTATGCATGCATGACAGCTTTCTAAGGGAATCACATTTTATATCCTTTTTATTATTATCATCATAATCATAATCATCACAGTTTCCACAACACATGGAGGCATTTTCATGTTTTCCAGCACCATAAAATGTCAAGGCCTATACCATATTTTCCAGTTTGTCATGTTCTCACTCACAAAAGAGCTCTGGAGGGGGAATTTCAGTCAGAAAGTAAAAGCACTGTGCCCTCATATTATCTCTACATTGAACCTCTAAGTATGTCTAAATGAGTCCTCCAGCAATACCAAGTTTATCTTTCTAAGAAAGAGGATTAATAAGTGGCAGAAGGGCAGCTTGTTCGGCCAAAACCCAAAGTCGTTCACAAAAAAAAAAAAAAAAAAAAAAAAAAATTCCCTCCCTTGGGGAGCCTGTCAATCTGAGTCCAGACCAGACCCTAGCTTAAGAAAGCCAGCAGAACCTTACTGACATGGTCTCTATGGGATGCTGAGGCCACTGCTCCAGGCATTCATGAAACAGATCAGATTACACAAATCCCCTGCCCACTCCCCATGTTTTTCTGTATTTTGAAGTCCTTAGACATAAAATGTGACCCTATAATGTGTGCTATTTTTCACTTCATACTTTTCGGTGAACTAATAATGATTTTCTTCAAGCTATCCAATTACTTAGGGAAAATGCTGACATAAACGAGTTGGGAATTCAAATTTTCCCCATAATCACGTCTGAAAAGAAATACAGTCCACCGCTTAAGGATCCCCATCAATCACAGACACCAAGAATCTTAAGAAACAGCAATGAACCCTTTAACAAAATGGCACCCACAATTTGACCATTTATTGAATGCCTACTTTTCAGAAGACAAATGCAAACTCCACTAGGACACTGAGATGAAATGTGATCTCCATCACTATGCTGTAGGTCTTGTTGAATGTCTCTATAATATTTTTAATAGAACTCAGAAAAACCACTATACAGTACATGAATCCAATCATAATAAAGCAGCCACCTTAATATTATGTGACAAAAAATATTATGGGACAATTTCATTTACTCAGTTTGTAAAGCATTAAATAACTGAAGAATTATACTATGAGATACATGCCCAAGCTAATATTATACACAATGCTTTTGTTTTGCTTTGTTTTGTTTTCCCGAGTAAAGGTTGAAGACTACAAAAGATGAAATATATGTTCTCGGGTTCTTTCACTCTCCTTTTTTAACAGGCCACCCCTAAAAAAAACCACCTTGTTTGTTTTCTTCATACTGCCACATACGGGGAGACTGCAAAAGCTGTACCTAAAGACTGATGGTCCTCTGGGCACAAAAGATAATTGTGATGGGTCTGAAATGGCCGCTCTTGTCTCTTCTACTATGTAGACTTTGTTTTATGGAAACATTAAAAAAGAAGGTTCTATTTATACCTGTATCTTGGTAAATAAAAATCTATGCAAATTCAACCTCTAAATGAGCAATCAGTGTTTGACTGAAAATGAGACAGCTTCCAGTATTGTTTTTGGTTTTCGTCTGTGACTTCATCACTTTCTAAACTATACATGACATGAGGCATCTTAGTACTTCTTATTTTTGTTCCTTTTTACCTGCTGAAACTGTTTAAAGAACTGTTTCTACATGACTTCTAGCTGAAGACTGATTTACCTTGGATGTAAAAGAAATATACGATGTAGAGGTGAAATCCTCCAGGTCTCTTGCTTGCTTTTCCCTGAACTGGTAAGTTAGTTGCTACTATGGCCTCAAGCAGGACAACACTCAACCTAGTGTTCAGTCTGTTTTGCTGTTCTTATTGTTGTTGATTTTTTTTTGTTAAAAAAAAATAGAGATACTGCTACCTGAAATCACGGGATGAGTGTTCTTAAAAAACACACACAAGCAAACAGAAAGACAAAACTATTCTATTTACTTAACAATCTTTTACTGAGACTCTACGATGTGCCAGGCACTGGGTCCATGAGCTAAGGAGACTCAGTAACCTGCCTAATAAGGATATAGTCCTATATTCGGGGAAACCTTTCTCAAATTTCCACACCAATTCTGGGCAATGCCAAGGAGCTCAGGATTCAAAGAATCTAATGGAGATAATTTTAAGCCAATTTGAGTGATCCGAAATGGAAAACAAGATCCAGCAAACTGCCTGTCTCTAGGATGCTCCCATGTTCTAAGCCTCTAAGGAGATCAATTATCTTGCGGGAAGTCTCTAGTACCAACCCCCTGAATTTCTGTTCAGACCACTTTTCTCAATTGGAAACCTTTTTTTTCTGAGCTGTTGTAGTTCACCAACTGTGAGCATTAAAACACACACACACACACACACACACACACACACACACACACACACACACACACCTCCTGCCTAAAATTGGAAACAAATCACTTCTACTCATGAGACAACTTAATGCTGATGGAAGTAGGGCTTGAGAGTGGACATAATATTTTAACAAGCATGTCTAATTGATTCCTAAAACTCTAATCAGACTCCTTTTATTTCCTTAACACTTTGTTCTTATGGCTGTTATAAAGAATAAAGAGTTCTGGGATTACATGCTTGAGTTTCTTGAAAAGTATCATATACATATAGAGGGAGAATATATACATATATATATGTCATGTATTTCTGTATGCAAACTTACATAAATATACACGTTTATATATACACATAATATATGTGTATATACATGAACATGTAATGTACATATATACACAGGTACATTTTGTATATTCACATACATACAACACACACATACACACACCTATATTAAGCTTCATTTCATTCCTGCTTCTTTTTGAGCTCTGAGCAATGTAATCTTTTTGTGAAAGTTACCTGCCTGGAATTGAGCATTCAGAGTCCTGGCTCTATTACTGAGCCTGGCAGACATCATTTAATACAAAAATTAATTATAGTTTACTGTGAACCTTTTTTCTTTCATTCTTAAAATGGGAGGAATGCTGTAAAAATAGGTGTTTTCCTATAAACCTCCAGGGAGAAGTCAATGCATAGCTGTATAAAATGTTCTAACATGACAACTAATTTGCACACACATGCACATGTATGTGCTTGTGTATATGTGCCCATACAAATTGGGAGTACCTTTATTTCTCAAATAAAAATACTTCTCATCAATTTGCCCAGTTATTACTTTGCCCATCAGTCCTTTAAAAAGAGTTGCTCAATATAGTACAAAGTAGAACTAAATGATGGATTTATACAGGGTGTCCCAAAAATGTATACACATTTTAATAGCTGATAGCTCAGTTTTGAAATTGAAATGTACTTTAATAAACACTGCTTTTACAATTATTCAAAATGTGTGTATAACATTTTGGGGGACATACTATATTGTGTCTGTACTAGAATGATCTGGGAAAATATCTTTTCTGATCTATTTTAGGTCACATGGATATTATTAACACCTGATAATGTAATCGATACCTTTTTTATCCTAATTCTCAAAGTTGCCTTTCCAATATTGTTATTTGGCTATCGTGAGACAATATACAACCGTTCAGAAAGAGTAGGATGCCATGGAGACCCCCCCCCCCAGTTTCCTTAAGATCTAAAAGCCCACATTAATATAGATCTAATTTCTTTCCTTTTGGTCATAATTTGTGTTTGTTTGTTGTTTGGTTGTTTGGCAATTAAACCATTTGCTCCCAAATATTTTTATAGAGGAAAAATGTCCACCTCATTTTATCTGAGACAGAGGTTTCTTTCTATTTTTGAAGTGATAGGAATAAAATCCCACAAAGAAACAAGACTTCTGATTTATATTTTCTTGACATCACATACATTTATAATGGGGGGAAATCCATCTATTCAACCTACTAAACATTTTTATAAGAAAACTTAACAGCAGGGAAGCACCTTGATGAAGTAAAGGTGATCATAGCCTGCATGCTCTTTCAGACACTTGATAGTTTTAACACAGCAGCGACCATTATCTGAATTTAATTACAGAATCAAATTACTTGTCAAACATGTACTGTAACTTATTCTTGTCTGTTCTGCCCAATCCCTGTTTGTAATCCTACCGGACAACATTATTTATTTCAAAACAGAAAAATTCAGCTACCTTCCTGAATTTATTGTGCTATAAGCAGGAAAAGTATAAAATTTTAGGAATGAAAATCTTCTCACCTCTTTCTTCCTTCCACTCCATCTCACATATGAATACAAGTGGGCGAAGAACAAAATTGTACTTCAAACTATATTGTCAGCATCTGCATAGCAGCCAAGAGCCTGTCACTGTCCCAACAAGTGTAGTACTGTACAGCCTCAACAGACAAAACCTTTTTTTCCCCAAGCTGCTGTGATTATTTTTTCATATTGCAGAGCTGGGCCAATAATAATGCAACTACTGGTCAAAAGGATAAATTACACTAGTGCCTGGAAGTACAATGAAAAGCGAGAGAACCTTTTTTGAGGCAAATAGAATTCAAGCAATTAGGGTCTGTACATTCTAATCTACTTTAAATGTTTAGGTTCTTGCAAGTACACAAAAATGTCTTCTGTTTAAATTAAAAGCTATGCACAAAATCTGCTCCTTTGTGAGTTTACAAATGACTCATTGTTTTGTTTTACTGTAAAATTTATTAAGCACCTTCTTTGTGCAAAGTATTGCTTAGGTAAAGGGTGGGTGCAAGGGAATACCAAAGATATTTTGGATACCAGCTCATAATCAGAGGTTTTATCTCCATTAAAAGGCAGCTGTTATGAAATGCCTGGTGTAAACAGTCGAGGAAAAAAAGGTACTTTATAATAATCCTGGGAATCATTATGGGTGCTAAAAGCAGCGAAGGAAATTAGAGAAATGAATTAGCTTTTAGAAGTAGAGTAAAACATGCAATTTCCACCTCTAGCTCAGTAGTACAGGGTGCCCCAAAAATGTATACACACTTTGAATAATTATTAATTCCAATGGGTTAAATCTGAAAAAAAAAAAGAAACATCAGTTGAGCTATCAGCTGTAAAGGGTGTATACATTTTTGGGACACCCTATATATCAATTATCTTTCAAAATATTATTTTTACAAACTCCTTCACTTATGTTTTCATACACGGTCTTCAATGCCATCATTATATGAAGCTGCAGATGATACTGGCAAAATTTCTTTCTAAGGTTTCTGACACTAGTTTAACTTGTCTATTCTGGCCTCAAGGTTTAGTATTTTTACCCCCCCCCCCCCCGCCCGGCCCCAAAGGATGCATTTAGTCAGAAGTATTTCAGCAAACAAGGCAGCAAGCACATGAGGAAGCAAAGCTTGCTGAACTGGGATCTAAATATGTAATCACTAAAAAGGAGAGAAGTTGCTTTTGGTCACCTCTCGCTCCACCCCTTGCAAAACTGCAAGTATCTATTGCTCTACCTGCAGGAACTCTTCTTTCAGATGTGAAGCAATGAATTGCTCCATACACTCCTCTCAACAATCATCCGAAAAACGGATGCAAAATTTATTATATAGTAAATTCCACAGTTCACTTTTTTCTTTCTAGGCACTTTAGCACCTGGGCAAGAAAACTGCACTGTTCTGTAATAGGTGGTAAACAATACCTTCCCCCCACATCCCAGAAGCTTGCTAAATTTAATTGCAAGACAGTGCCAACCAAGTAGCTTCTATTGTTTGGGGAGAAGTAAAAAGTAGACAGATATATTATATTACCTGGGCTATGGGCAAAGGTCCCTTTAGGCGATGTTTAGGAAAGTTTCTATGAATATGAAGGCATCCCCCCAAAATATTGCATATTGGAAAAAAAATTAAACAACTTTAAAAGTATTTAAGATTTGCATAGGCAAAAGAGAAAATGTGAATATAATCAGAGAATTCTGAGGTCTCTGGTAAACTTTATTGTTAACATGCCTTTCATTAGAGGGAGGAAACCCCTCGTAGATGAATTGTATGAAGAATTGATGTCTAATCATTTGTATGTATAAGTATTTCAACAGTCTGCTCTCCAACGATTTTATCAGTAATCAGCCAAAGACTTATTGATTAAACTAGAGAGTCAACATAGTGAAAAATGAGCAATCCTTTCAAAATTAAATCTTGGAATAGATTTGTTTTAATTGAAGCTTTCCTATGCACACAATACATGTAGGGGATCGGTGCCCATTTACAAACACTAGCAATTTAAGAACATCTAAGAAAAAAAAAAGAACTCTTCTAAAACATATTCCCTTAATTAAACAGCAACACAATAAATTCACCCTCACGGTTGTCTCGCTCTATACCAGATCAATGGGTAGTAGTCAGAGAAACACATAGATCTACTACAGTAATGATAAAACGATACAAATGAATCACTAAATGTTAACTTTCATTACTCGTCTTGATTTAATTTCGTTTTCTTACCATAAAAGCGTATTGTGTAAATGCTGAAAACTAAAGTTTTTCATAGTTTAATAATTTGAATAGTCTCCTAAAATCTACCGTCATGCCCTCCAGATGCAGGTAGTACAAGGAAGCTGCCCAAATGCGTTGATCTAGAGCGGGAAAAGACAAGGGCTGCAAAGGAAGCTGTGGCATTGCTCCTGATGTAGCATGACCATGAGCGGAATTAGTTGTTAAACGCATTTGCTGATACTATGCCATGCAAGAAGTTTCTTTAAATTACTATATGTAATAGATAATATATATGAATAGAAGAAAATAGAAAAAAGAGAAAGGACGAACAAGAGGACGAGAGCTCAAAGCCCTGAAATTGCAACAAAGTTGCAGGGTTAATTTGCCTTCTTTTGCCATTTGGAAAAAATAAAGTTTAAAAGGCATTTTATTTCGTTGGCGTCCTAGGAAGGCAGCCACTCTCAGGAACCCCAACTCATCTCCAGCCTTACCTGATGCTGCGAGAGCAAACCCTGAGGTTAAGAGGTCCTGCTCTCAGCGGCAGAGGCAGTGGCAGCGACAGCGACAGCGGCACATGCCATCTGTTAGCTACAGAAGCAAAAGCAGCGCTGCGCGAGGTGGCCCAGGTGCCCAGAGAGCCCTTAGCAGGGGTGTATACTGAATGCCGCCATTTTAAAGCGAGGCTCTGAAATCATTAGATATAAGCAAATTAAAGCCCGCCCCACCTACATAACTTCATGGCTGGGACGTGCAACCCGGTTCCAACTCAGCCGCTGCGGGGTATAAAATGTCACGCCAAGAGACGCGGACACGAGGGCACCCGGACGGAGGTGATAATCTGTCCGCTCCCCTCTGCCCTCTACCCCTCTGTGAACTTGCAAGCCTACTTTCAGGCCCAGAAGAAATAATATTTTCTTTTCTCCAAAACACGGGGGCCCTTTCCCGGGGCAATCCGGCGTGCTGGGGGGCAGAGGGGCCACGGGCCGGCCTCCCCCCTTCTTGCATGCTCTTGGTTCAGTCCGCTTGGAGCACACGTCGGAGCTCCCCAGCGCCCTCCCGGCTACAGGCTGGCTTGGGGCTCCCGCCTGGCAAGCGGCTGCCATGGCAACCCCGACCCAAACCCCGCCCGCCCCGGCCAAAGGCGTGCCCTCCACCAGCTGTCCCCTGGCGGAGCCCGCGGACACCAACAGCTTGGCCCAGCACGCCCGCCCTCCCCGGTGCTCCAAGCCCCGCAGACCCGCCAAGGGATCGGCACTAGTGGGGGAACTTCGGGTGCCAAAACCACAACTCCTGCGAAACTCTGCCCAGTAGCCCAGCTGTGAGCGGGCACTGGAGCCCAGACCGCCCCAGGCCGCCCGGCCCCGCCCCACCCGTCCAGGTAGCGCGCACCCCGCACAGCTACCGCCACCCTCACCTGGTTCCCGCAACTGGACTGGTGGGAAGTCGCCGTGTGCCGCCCGGGCGCCCGCGCCCACCCTCTGGCTGTCCGTCCTCTGCCTCCTGCTCGTTGCTCCCAGCAAAAAAGCGCCAAAAAGTCTCGCTCCTGATCAAGCTCCTAGTGCGGGCACTTTCTTCCTGTAGGGCGCTGTTTCATCGCCAACTATATTCTTTGTGTGGTTCCGTTCATACGTGCAGGGTTCTCAGAGAGTGCAGCGCGGGCTTTATTCTCAGGGGGTGTGGCGCCTCTGCCCCAAACCCGGCGGCCCAGCCCCCACTGCAAATGCTCTTTGTCATTTCATTATTAAAGGAAGGGGGGCAAATCATAAGCTCAGGTTTTACAAAAGCGAAAACAAACAGCTTGCACACATGGGTGGAGGTGGAAGGCAGCAAAGTTTCTATAGCCTCGGGAACTAAAATGCCACTAAGAAATGCAGTGTGATGCAAAGCTGTAGTCTTATAGACATTTCAGATACAGGTAAGGTGAAATAGGTAATTCTTTTTTTAAAAATGGCTTTAGTCAATAAATATATCGGCTCACTGAAGGCAGGGGAAAAACAGAAGAAGGAAGGAAAGGAGGAAGGGAGGGAGGGAGGGAGGAAGGAAGGAAGGAAGGAAGGAAGGAAGGAAGGAAGGAAGGAAGGAAGGAAGGAAGGAAGGAAGGAAGAAAGAGGAAAAAGAAAGTGAAAGGAAGAAAGAAAGAGGAAAAAGAAAGAGGAAGGAAGGAAGGAAGGAAGGAAGGAAGGAAGGAAGGAAGGAAGGAAGGAAAAGAAAGGGGAAAGGAAAATACTCACCAGCTGCTTTTCTGGGTCCTTTCTCTTCTATAAATTGTTCAGTCTTTATTTCCCTCTAAGAATCTCACAGAGGGAAATGCTGATATGTGCAAATAGTTCCCCATCTTCAACAGAGTTTGAAGGGTAGGAGGAGCCCTAAGGTAGAGTTCTAGATACTTTTGAATAAGAAATAAGAAATGCAAATGCAATTTTATATTTTGATTAAAAAGTATGCATCTGGACAACTAAATTACAGGTTTCAACTTAATGCAAGTGTAATAGGAAAACCAGCTGTCTCTTAATTGGAGCCTTACAATAATAAGTGCATGCTTTTATTTAATTTTACCAGGACAATGGTAGTTGATAACGCATGCATTTGCAAGAGTCTCAGTGACAAGCTTAGCAGTGCCTGGGCTGCTTTCCTGCAATGAACTGCTTCACCCTCGTAGAGGTGTCTAGATGTTCCGCAGAAAGTGCAAAGACATCACAGGAGATATTTAAGCAGCAGTTAGATTGAGGAGTGGAGTGAATTCTCCGGCTAATTATATTTTTTTTCATTCTGCCAGACTAATCAAAATAGAAATTTCTAGCTAATTTTAGGCAAGAAATCAACCTCTTTGTTAAATGCAAGATAATAGAAGCAGGGTCATAATGGTTAGAAGGAGAACACTGGGACAATTTAATACCTGAGAAGAAAACCTTGTGGCTTTTGACGTGCACTGTGAAAGTTATCAGGACAGTGTTCAGGACAGTATCTGATATGTTTGTATTACTGAGTGGAATCTTAGTATAAGTCCAACAGAAGCCAGGAATTTCTGGTTATTTTTTTTTTGGGGGGGGGGGGAATAAGAGAGGCTCTAATTCGAAACCACCTCTCCCCACCTCCCTTCAAACTTGCCAAATTACCTGCACTACTCTAAAAGTCAAATTTGGCTGGCATATAGGAAGTAGCTTTGGCAGTCCAGGAACTACCAGTTAAAATAGGAGGTGTTGGCTACCACAGTAGTCTGGAGAGAAAGGCAAAGCTGAATTATATAACATTATTCCCAATGGTCTAACAAATGAGGAACTCTTATCACAGTGAGTCAACAAAGGAGTCTTTATACTAAGCCTAACCTGGGTCAACACCAGTTCTCTTACCTCTGTCCACCACTGCAAACACCCTCTCCTCTGGGACACTCTGGGTTTCCCTAATCCCATATAAACTGGATTGGTTTCAGATTGTTGAAATAATTGTTTGATCAGAAATTTAAGGCCAATTGGCTAGTTCTCAGGATAGCATAGCCTTAACATTGAGTCTTGATTGAAATTTCTGACCAGTGAAAGTTGCAAATGAGACTTTATTATTCCCTTTTTCACACTGGAGGGGAGAGGAACCTTATAAACAAATTTTAGCCTCGTAAATGTCCTCCTTTTATCCAGGGAGGTATGACCTGCACAAATGAAGCTAGGTAAATTTCCATGCAACAGGTCACTAGAGAGTTTTCAGAGATGGTAGGAAATTGCTGTCCCCTCCCCTCAGCATTTTAAAAGGTCTTATTTGCTCTCTGGGGTGGACTCACCTTGGAATTACTTTCCACTTTAGTAGAGTGGTTAGAGCTAGCTAACATTTTCTTCTTTCCTTTTCTTCCTCTTTGGCATGATTGAGGGCGTGACTCAAGGAAAATTGAGTTGTATAGTGACTGATCCACTAGGTGAGTTCCCAAAATAATGTATGTACATTATAGTCTCTGAATACTTGTTCTCCTATTGTATTTTGGGCTAGTTGATGAGCTTTGTCCTATGCACCAGGAGGTCACAGGTTTGGTTTCATCTGGGCACATGCCCAGGTTGTGGACTTGATCCCCAGTGGAGGACTTGCAGGAGGCAAACCAATAGATGTTTCTCTCACATTGATGTTTCTGTCTCTCTCTCCCTATCCCTTCCTCTCTGAAATCAACAAAAATATATTTAAAATAATAAAAACATAACCTATTATCACTTAGGAATATGCCTGATGTGGAAATACTACATGTCAGGCACTCTACTAAGAAGCAGTTTCCCAAGTTAACTCATTTTTAATTCTCACAATGATCTCTATAGGGTGTGTATTATTGTGTTTCTATGCTAAGAAAAGGAAAGTGAGGCTCTTTCAAAGTAACAAAGCTATTAAGTGGCAGAACCAGGACTCAAAGTTAGTTGTCTCTGAAGGCAGCACCCATGCTTTTAACTACTACATAATACTGAACACAGGTAGTATGTGGTCAAGTTGGATTTGAACTCAAACACTTGCTCCTTCTAGTATGTCACACTACCTCTCATTGATATGGGCATTTTAATCAAATTCAACAAATTAAATAAGGAAATGTATTAAAATAATTTAAGTATTGATCAAGTATTGTTTACCCCAGAAATGTAAAGATGATTTCAGACAAAAAATACCAATCAATACTGTAGACAAATGTATAATCATCTTAGTAAATTGCAAAAAGGCATTTGATAAAATCCAATTTCTTTTTATGGCTAACATATTTTACATATAGAATTAGTGAACTATCCTTTAGCATGATAAAATAGGTATATTCAAAAAACATAGAACTAATTTCAGACCTATTGGGAAAACAAAGGCATTTTCCACAAAAACTGGACCAAAACAGGGAACTTTTATTCATTTATAAATTTAGTGTTTCTGAGAAATTCTTGTTTTGGTAGTAAGGCATGCAAATAAATTAGAAGTAAATATTTGGAAGTAAGAAATTAAAGAAAGATAATTTTCAGACAACACAGTAGTATATATTTAGAAAAGCCACAGAATCAACTTCAAATGATTAGACAAAACTATAGCATACAGCAAATTTAAAAAAAACAAGTGTTTGAAAACCAATAAAATATCTACCAGTAAGCCAATCAAAAGGAGAAAAGGTAACATTTACAATAAAACAAAAAACATTAAAGTGTTTGGAAATAAGTAAATATATGCACAAAAGTGTGAGCAAGAGAAATAATATGAAAATTTAAAGGCAGAAACAAAGAAAAATCTGAATAAATGTAGTCATACTTCATTTCTGAATGTG
Organism: Myotis nattereri; assembly: GCF_964212035.1. NCBI lineage: Eukaryota > Metazoa > Chordata > Mammalia > Chiroptera > Vespertilionidae > Myotis > Myotis nattereri. Next base: position 121,300,844 of record NC_138078.1, read on the forward strand.
AGCACAGATGGCATGAAATTGATACTTCTTCACAGGTTGACTTAGAGATGTAGACAATTCAAATGAAGAAATGTAAATAGTTCTAATGAATTTTATTTCAAAAATTATATCATACTAATTTATAGTAGCAATTGTACATTAATATATAGGGAAACAAAAGTTTAAAAGAATATCAAATACTAGAATATATTATAAATTAACAATAGATGAAATGGCAAAATTCTGATGCAAATCAGAAATATTGATTATTAAACAGCATAATTAGATCAGGAAAAGGCTCTCTAGTAAAAGTAAGAATTGAATGTTTGATGGACAAAGCAGGAAAACAATGGAAAAAGTTCTGATTATTACATAAATTCACCTGCAATAACTACTCATGAATATGTAGAGGAGGTACAAAATGATTCTTCTACATGAACTAAAAACCTAATTATTTAAGTGAAACTAAAAAATATATTAAGACTAGACTGGAGTATTTAACATAACCTTGGGGATTTTTAAAGTTTTGAAGTAACAGAAAACATTGCAAAGGAAATACTGGTCAGAGAGTACTATGCAATACAAAAATGTAAAATCATTGTCAAAACAAAGAGTAAATATTGGAAATACTAGGAAGATTATCAATAAATGAATAGCATCTAAACTGTATGCACAGGTTCTGCAAATTTACAAGACCATTACTAGATCTCCAAGAGATGGATGGTCAAAGGGTATCATCACAGCTAGAAGAAACAGACATTGTTCTAACTAGGACGCACCATTTGATACTTAATTTCATTGACAAAAATAACAATTTACAAAACAAAATTGTAAGTTCTGGAAGAACAGGCTCATTCAAGTTGCTGATGGCTTTTCGAACTAGGTCAAGAATCATAAACATATTCATAGTGCTGGAACCAAGGGTCCCAATTCTGGGTAATAATTCAAAAAAGGGAAAAATAAGCCTTAGTTTAAATACCAAAAGCCTTAGATGTCCAACAAGAGGGGAATGATAGAGCTATTTATTATATACTAGAGGTCCAGTACATGAAATTAATGCATGGATAGGGTCCCTAGTGGCTTCCATCTGCTGGTCAGGGCCTCCCTTCACACCATTCTTAGCCTGACACCACCCGCTCACCTGCTCCACCATCCCTCTACGGTCCTGCTTTCATAGGGGGCCCACTGGGGCCAGCAGCACCTCCACTGCCGCCTGCTTCTAGCACTGCATTCCACGCCGCCCCCTCATGGTCAGCACATGTCTAACTCCTGGTCGGTCTAACTCCTGGTCAGTTGAGCTCCCTACCCCTTGGGGACAATTTGCATATTAGCCTTTTATTATATAGGATTAATTCAATGAAATAATTTGAACACTGTAGGAAAACAGAAAATTGTATAAGAGACAACATTAACAGGAGGTTACAATGCAAAATTATTTTTTTCACTTTGATTGGATCCAAGAGTATTCATAAGGATAATGATCAGGAGAACCCAAAGATTTAGATCTAGGTTTTTCAAAAAGCTAATACTGGGGAAACGTTTTTAAATTTTTATTACTTTCAAAATCTGTTTAATTATTATGTTGAAGAACACTATTATGTTGAAGAAATATTTTAATGTGAGAATTAGACCCTGTTTTAAATAAATTACTTGTATTTCTCTCATGTTCTGCCACTTCTATCTATCTTCTCCTGCATGTCTCAATATCTGATCTTTTATCTTCTACTAGAGGCCCAGTGCATGAAATTCATGCATGGAGGGATGTCCCTCAACCCAGCCTGCATCCTCTCCAATCTGGGACCCCTCAGGGGATGTCTGACTGCAGTTAAGGACATCCCTCTCACAATCTGGGACCGCTGGCTTCTAACCGCTTGCCTGCCTACCTGCCTGATTGCCCCCTAACTGCTTATGCCTGGCAGCCTGATTGCCCCCTAACCGCTCCCCTGCCAGCCTTACTGATGCCTAACTGCTCCCCTGCTGGCCTGATCGCCCCCAACTGCCTTCCTCTACCAGCCTGATCACCCACAACTGCCCTCTCCTGCCGCAACCCGCCTCCTCTGCTGGGACCAGTCTCCTCCGTGCAGCGCAGAGCTGTAGGATCCCCAGGCCTCACTGTGCGGAGTGGCCACTGGGCCCTGCCTCCACTGTGTGTGTGGCCATCTTGTGATGACATCACATGAGGGCGTCACGCAAGGGCGTGATGCCACCTAGTCTTTTATTATATAGGATGGATATGTCTTTGGTCCTCTGTCTTTTTCTTTATTTCTCTCTATTCTCTCTCTCTCTCTCTCTCTCTCTCTCTCTCTCTCTCTCTCTCTCTCTCTCTCTCTTCCCCCTCCCCTTGCAAAGAACTTTATTAACCTTTGTTTCAAACTTTATTCCCAGGCTTCTTCAGCTCCATTAGCTGCAAAGAGTAACTTATGTATAAGTAAATACTGAAAAGAGCTGCAGTGTCCAAGGAGCTTAGGCTTAAAAATATTATGGATCTTGATTTTATCAGATCCATTTTAAAAAATTGAAAAAGCGGTCATAATATAAAATAGCAGTTCCCAGTAACTTAAGTTTATCTTCTTCAGAATTTGACAATTCAGTTTGCTGCATTCTTGGAAGCCTCATAAAAATTCACCAAAATATCTGGAAATTCATCATCCTCATCCTCTTCCATAGCAATTGATGCTTTTCCACCTACAGATTGTTTGAGCAGAGCTTCAGCCATTCTCCTTAAACTAGTCAGACTGTCTGCACCAAACTGGTATAAGATGCTGGGTAGCACTTCTGTCACCTGCTCTGTCTCAGCATGACCTGTAATGATGAAAGTGTTTGCTGCCAGATATGTCTTAACTTTAGGGTTGTTAAAGTGGATCACTGTTTCTTGATTTGTGAACATATTCGCCTCTTCAATACCAGAGATATTGTTTCCCCCTATCTTCTTTAAGGAGAACTGAAGTTTTTATCATCTGCTGTAGCTGTTCTGTGAGCCACAGTCTTCTTTCTGTGAGCAGTTCCTTTCTCACCAACATACACTTGTGCCTACAGTTTGGCTAGTTTCTCTTGGTTCGTGATAGTTGCTTTTATCTTGTTGGAGAGGAAACAGAGGCCACATGGGGGACAGGGTTGGTGCTCAGCAGGCTCTTGAGCAGACCAGCTGAGAACAGTGCACACATGCTGAGACGCAAGACAGCAGCTAGCTCCAGCTATGTTTCTCTTTCTCTTCTCCTATCCCCCTACTTCACCTTTTCCTCCCTTTTATACTTCCTAGCTCTTTGTGTGATTCTGTTCTTTGAGTGGTTAAAATAGGGACAGAAATGTATTTTATTTATTTTATCTGTTGAAGAAAATATTGCTTTTGTTCATTTAAAAGTGAATAAGCTGAATTAATTACTTTTGAATTCTTTTTTAAAGGCATCTGAATTTAATTATATTTTAATTATATATTCATGGCCAAGGCCAAATCAAATGCTTCTGCAGAGCTGTAAACTATATCAAGTGGAAAGACTTCATATCATAATTCCAATGAATTTATCATCACAGAATGAACATAAATATGAAAGTTTTACATTCACATGTATAGGAGACCCTGCTATTCCAATTTTCGATTTTCTAAATATCTGATTTCTAGTCATGCAAAAACATGCTCTAACCTCTATGAAACATGTAAATACAATAATTACAATCTTGCTTGTATTTTGCATTCATGATATTGTGAATGTAATATCTGTATGAACAGTATGAACAGGTATCCTTAATCATAATACCTGAGATGATACTGATTCATAATGAACAAATGCAGCAAATGGGCAGGAGATTTAAAAATATCTATTGGAAATACAGGGGTGGGCAAAATTAGGTATACAGTTGTTTGTATGGAAAAATATATATTACAAGAATAAATTCAAGAATAAACTCTGTGTTTTGCTTACTCACGACTGTAAACATACTTTCGCTCACCTCACCCTTTTATAGTGACCTTGGACAACTTAATCTCTCTCGATTTCCTCATAAATAAAATGTATACAATTCTAGAACGTTTCATATAACATACAGGTATACCTCATCTTATTGTGCTTCTCTTTATTGCACTTTGCAGATAATATGTGTTTTTTTGTTTTTGTTTTGTTTTTATAAATTGAAGGTTTGTGGTAACCCTGAGTAGAGCAAGTCTCTGGGCATGATTTTTCCAACAGACTTAGATGTTGGTTAGCAATACAATATTTTTAATTAAGGTATGCACATTTTTAAATATATATTTTTATTATTTTTATTTTTTTATCTTTTTATTTCAGAGAGGAAAGAAGAGGAAGAGAGAGATAGAAACATCAATGATGAGAAAGAATCATTGCTCAGATGCCTCCTGCATGCCCCCCACCCACCACCGGGGATTGAGCCCACAACCTGGGCATATACCCTGACCAGGAATCAAGCCAAGACCTCCTGGTTCATCGATCGACACTCAACAACTCATCCACGCTGGCCGAGTAAGGTATGCACAATTTTTAGACATAATGCAATTGCACACTTAGTAGACTATAGTATAGTGTAAACATAACTTTTATATGCACTAAGAAACCAAAAAATTCATGTGACTCACTATATTGTGGTGGTCTAGAACCAAATACACAATATCTCTGAGGTATGCCTGTGTATTATAGGATTAAATATAATAAGGTTTTGAAAGCACATGCAATGCCTGGCACATAGCACTTCATCAAAGGGGGAAGACATTGCAGATTTGAAGGCTCAGTGTGCACATTGGCTTAGAGGAAGGAATTCAGAGGGCATGTCAGGAAAAGAGAAGATATTGGCTATAGTTGTGCTGGAGAGTGAATTTAGTAAATCTTCTTTTTACTTATAGAAAATAGGATTGGTCACACTTCAACTATACCTCATCAAGTCTTCAGAGTAGCCACCAGATTTAAACATCTCTTTCATTTTTGGAGTGAAGAGAGGGAGGGTGTGAGAGGCAGTTCCTTGTCGATCTTGTGTGCAACACAGAAAGAAAGAAGGTGTTATCAGCCCCACAGTAACTTGGACTTCTATTAGCAAGGTCAGAGTGCTCGATCAATGGTCTGTCTCTGTCCTTCCAAACAGGGACACGGCTGAAATATTCTGGATATAGAATGAGAATGTGTTCTTCAATGGTGAGTCTATGAGCTGATGGCTATGTCAGGTCTATCTGCTGATGCTATATAAGAAGGTGGAACTTAAACATGAGATGCTGATTGGTATAATATAGTGGTTAAGGGCACAGATTTTAAGGGCACAGATCCTACAGCCACACTGCCTGCATTCACTTACTAGGAGTGTGACCTTGAGTAAATGACCCTCTCTGAGACTCAGTTATTTGTTTGAAAAGTGGGGACAATAATAGTTCCTCCTTCATGGGGTTTGTGGTGAGAATTAAATAAGATAACATTATGTAAAACACTTAGAATGTTGCCTACCAGATCATGAATGCTGCCTATATTCCATTATCAGCTCCTCTTTTGATCATTCCATTATCAGCTTCTCTTTTGATCAGATTATCTTCATGGGCCCAGGGAGAACACATCCCCATATACAAAAAAGAAGTATCATGCATTCTCTCTCTGATCCTAGCTTGGGTGGGGCATAAAAAAAGCCATAAGACAATGACATTGACACCAGAGAGACTTTGCAAATGACTATAGAAACCAGACAGAGATTAATCCTGAAATCCTGGGTTGTGTAGGGGCACTCTTCCTCTCCAGGCTGCAGTGAGACTTGAAATTTTCTGTCATCATGCTTTAATGTTTTCAAAAAAGCCCCTCTAGAAATGAACAAATTACCCACGAAGAATAACACATTAACCCATTAGCTGGATGAACACTTTAGCAGATTACTTTGATCAGATTACTTAACTTCAGGAAGCTCGACCGTAAAGCCAGCAGATGAAGGAAGGTTAAATGCTGCTGAACGGAAAGAGGGAAAGGGCATCTGAAGGGCTGCTGAGGGCTAAAGCCTGGCAAAACCAGCATCTGCATGGTTTATTTTCTCTATTTTTTTTTCATATTCCATACATCACATATTGTAGGGCCAGGCACACAATCAACAGATGTTTATGAAGTACCTGCTAAGTAAATAAGTACCTGTAGTGGACAGAAGTCTCCAAATGCTTCAGGGATATTCTATCTTGCACCCAAAAAACTACCAACTAGGTCTGTAGTATAACTTGAAGTCAGGTAGTGTGATACCTTCAACTTCGTTCCTTTTTCTCATGATTGCTTTGGCTATTTTGGGGTCTTTTGTGGTTCCATACAAATCTGCTGATTTCTCATTCTATTTCTTTAAAAAGTGACATTGGGATTTTGATGGGTATTGCATTAAATCTGTATATTGTTTTGGGTAATATGGCCATTTTAACTATGTTGATTCTTCCAGTCCATGAACACAGGATAGTTTTCCATTTTGTTGTACCTTTTTCAATCTCTTTTAATAATGCTTTGTAATTTTCAGTATATAGGTATTTCACATTCTTTTTAAGTTTATTCCTAGGTATTTTATTCAAATTATACTACAAAGCTCTGATAATTAAAACAGCATGGTATTGGCAGAGAAACAGACACAAAGATCAATGAAACAGAATAGATAATCCAGCTATAAAACCACATGTATATGGACAGATAATTTTTGACAAAGGAGCCAGAAATGCACATTGGAGTAAAGATAGTCTCTTCAATAAATGGTGCTAGGAAAACCGGAAAGCCACATGCAAACGAACAAAACTGGATTACAGTTTGTTCCTATGGACAAAAATTAATTCAAAATGGATCAAGGACCTAAACATAAGACCTGAAGCAAGAAGTTACATAGAAGAAAATATAAATACCAAACTTATGGACCTGGGTCATAGAGAAGAACATTTTATGGACTTGATCCCAAAGACAAGGGAAGTAAAGGCAAAAAATAAGTGAATGGGACTATATCAAATTGAAGAGCTTCTGCACAGCAAAAGAAACAGACAAAACAAAACAAACAAGCAGCCAACCAGATGGGAGATGATATTTGCAAATAGTAGCTCTGACAAAGGTTTAATTTCCAAAATATATAAAGAATTCTTAAAACTCAACACCAAACAAACAAACAATCCAGTCAAAAAGTGGATAGAGGACCTGAAAATACACCTCTCCCAAGAAGACATACAAACAATCAATAGATATATGAAAAGATGTTCAGCCTCACTGGCAATTAGGGAAATAAATCAAAACTACAATGAGAGCCGAAACCGGTTTGGCTCAGTGGATAGAGCGTCGGCCTGCGGACTGAAGGGTCCCGGGTTCGATTCCGGTCAGGGGCATGTACCTTGGTTGCGGGCACATCCCCAGTGGGAAGTGTGCAGGAGGCGGCTGGTCGATGTTTCTCTCTCATCGATGTTTCTAACTCTCTATCTCTCTCCTTTCCTCTCTGTAAAAAACTCAATAAAATATATTTAAAAAAAAAAAAACTACAATGAGATACCACCTCACACCTGTTAGAGGGCCATTATCTACAAGACAAACAATAACAAGTGTTGTAGACATTGTGGAAAAAAGGGAACCCTCATTCACTGCTTGTGGGAATGTAGACTGGTACAACCACTATGGAAAGCAGTCTGGAGATTCCTCACTCAAAATATTGAGAATTGAGCTACCAAATGACCCAGCAACCCCACTCCTGGGTATATACCTGGAAAATTCGAAATCATGCATTTGCAAAGATACATGCACCCCTTTGATCATTGCAGCATTATTAACGGTGGCTAAGACATGGAAACAAGGAAAGTGTCCCATGATAGAGGACTGGATAAAGAAGATGTGGTACAAATCCACAATGGAATACTACTCAGCCATAAGAAAAGATGAAATAGCACCATTTGCAACAACATGGATGGACCTTGAGAACATTATGCTGCGTGAAATAAGTCAGACAGAAAAAGCTAAGAGCCATATGATTTCACTCGTATGTGGGATATAAAACTGAAACTTATGAACACAAACAGCCGAGTGGTGGTCGCCAGAGAGAAGGAAGTGGGAGGGAGAAGGGGGTTCTAATATGAGGAGAAGATTTGACTTTGGGTTTTAGGCACACAGTGCAATACAAAGATCTTGTAACATAGAAATGCACACATGAAACCTATATGTTCATGTTGACCAATGTCACCCCAATCTACTTAATAAATAAAATTTTTTTAAAACTACTGACTAGAGAGGGTTAAATACTGGATGTTGACCTGCTTCATAGGGTGAGGCAAGCACTTGAGGCTGGGAACAAAGCATGCACTAATAAAGCACTCAGAAAATAAGTGGAGTATAATGATGGGCACTCTAGAATCAAACAGGGGTAGAAGATCCAAGCATAGAGGTGATACACATTCAAGAAAATGGCGAAGCAAGATTGATCCCAAGAACCAGGAGAAAGCTGAGTTTCCAAGAGAGAGGAAATTAAGAAAAGAAGTAACTTTTTTATTGAGTGCCTTCTTTGTGTCAGGCACTTTCACTGATCTTATCTAATGTATTCCTCCCAGTAGGGCCAATAGTAATCGTCTCTATTTTTTATAAGCGGGACAGCTAATCATCAGAAAAGCTAGGCAAAAGTAGCATACTGAAATCACAATGCACAGACTTGGACCTAGTTTATTTGGGCTTAAGTCCTGGCTCTGCCACTTATTAGTTGAGTGGTCATAGGCAAGTAATTTAACCTCTGAATCAATATAGTACCACCAAAGTTCCCCGGGAAAACATAATTTTCTATATTATTCCTTTCCAGGCATATGACACTGAGTCATGAGAAATAACAGCAATGGAAAAAGGCCAGATGCACACTGGTGTACTTGAGCTAAGTACAAAAGGAGATGTAGAGTTATTTTTAAGATACACTTTATTTCTAAAGTGCTTTCTGAGCCTTAAATATACTGTACAGTCATATCGCTAAAGGAAAACAGAAAGTTACCTAAGTTCTGAAAACACTTGATAAGAGTAAATGAATGTGCATGATTTCCCTGATCAGAGACCTTCATTCCAATTTGATGCAAGCCATAAATGAAATGACTTGGCTGACTATGTCAGTCCCCCATGAACATTTGTTTACATCTAAAAACTTCTACACATAATTGCTGTCTCTTCTCAGGGGAGGCCCAGCTGGGATAACAAGAAGTGTTGTAAGGTTCTATGGAGGTGTGATCACCGTTACGGCATGAATCTGGCACTGCATGTTCGCACTCTGTCTGCCTTGGCAATTGGATCCATCAGTTTCCCTCTTTCACATAGCTAAAATTAGCTAACGAGACAGCAGAAGTCTTGGGAAAGAGAATACAGAGCTGTAAATAACATTCAGATCTGGTATGCCATGGAACAAAGACCCCAAGTCCACTTTACTCCTGAGTCATAGTCTGTAATTACACCGTAGTTATGGTGTTCTTTCAAAAAGGCAATGATAGTACCATCTGATTATTTGAGAGAAGAGCGTGGATGGAAATAAGTCAGGTTCAAGGACATACCAAAAAAATGCCAATTTTCCTTAATCAGTTTTTTAAACCTTTTATTATTGTGAAAACAATATAGATTTGCTTTTATAAATAAATTAATCCTCACCCAATGATATTTTTCATTTTTTAGAAAGAGTGGAAGGGAGGGAACGAGACAGAGAGAGAGAGAAACATTGATGTGAGAGATACATTGATTGATTGCCTTCCACACATGCTACGACCAGGAGCCTGGGATCGAGCCTGATCAGAGCCTAGGATCAAGAGCAGCCGAGGTACATGCTCTTGACCAGGATAGAACCCATGACCCTTAAGTCCATGGGCTGATGCTCTAACCACTGAGAAAAACCAGCTAGGGAGATATTTCTTTTTAATAAAACAATTTATTGAATTACGATTGACATTAAAAGCTGTACATATTTTATATGTGCAATTTGATGAGTTAAGTATACACTTGTGGAACCATTACCACCATCAAGGCCATAAACATATACACCACTTCTTTGTTTCTTATTTGTTGTTGTTGCTGTTTGGTGATAAGAAAACAATATAAGATCTACCCTCTTAGCAAATTTTAAGTATATGGTATTATTAGCGATAGGCACTATTCTGTATAGTATATTCAGAAATTATTTGTTTTGCATCACTGAAACTTTGTAACCTGTAACTATGACCTACCTATTTCCCTTTCTCCCAAGCCCCTTGAAACCACCATTTTAGTCTTTGCTTCAATAAGTTTGACTATTTTAGATTCCTCATATATGGAATGGGTTATTACATAGTATTTGTCCTTTGGTGTCTGACTTATTTAACTTGCATGATGTCTTTCAGGTCCATTTATTTTGGCATAAGTGGCAGGATTTATCTTTTTAAAAGCTGAATTATATTCCATTGATTATTACATTTATTCTTTAAACGGACACTACTAAAACTGCTTTAGTTATCTTGTCAGAAACTTTTTTTTTCAGAAGCCTTGTAAAAAAGACTTTCCTAAACTCATTACAGAACCTATATGTGTTCCATTCACTGAGAGAATATTAGAACTCTTTTAGTGTCTTCTTAAATATACCTTTATTATAAGCCTTGTGAAATGTTTCAGGACATGTATGTTTTATTATAATTTTTTATTTTCTTTTATTTTTACTTTATATTTATTGTTTACACTATTGCAGATGTCCCACTTTCCCTCTTTGCCCACATCCCCTGAACCCTCGCCCCCCGCCCCTTACCTTTGACCACCACCACACTGTTGTCTGTGTCTATGGCTTATGCATATACTAGAGGCCCAGGGGTCCCTCAACCAGGCCTGTACCCTCTGGCAGTCCAGGACCCCTCGGGGGATGTCTGCCTGCCTGCTTAGGCCCAATTGGGCAGGCAGACATCCCTCTTGCAGCCCAGGGCTCTCACAGTTCAGGACCCCTTACTTCTTACTGCCCACCTGCAGCAGAGGCTCTCACCACTGCTGCTGGGCTCGCCAGTCATGATCCCGGCTTCTGGCTGAGTGGCAATCCCCCTGTGGAAGGGCACTGACCACCAGGGGGCAGCTCCTGCATTGAGCGTCTGCCCCCTGGTGGTCAGTGCGTATCATAGCGACCCGTCATTACACTGTTCGGTTGATTTGCATATTAGCCTTTTATGATATAAGATTTTCTTTGGCTAATCTCTTCACCTTCTTACATCCAGTCCCCCACCCCCATCCCCTCTGACAGCTGTTCGTCTGTATGCTTCTGGACTTATTTTGTTTGTCAGTTTATTTTGTTCATTAGACTCCACATATAAATGAGATTATATAGTATTTGTCTTTCACTGGCTTATTTTATAAGGCATAACCTTTTTTTTAATCCATTCATCCATAGATGTACATTTAAGTTGTTTCCATATCTTGCCTATTGTGAGTAATGCTTCAATGAATGTGGTGATGCATATATCTCTTCAAGATCCTGATTTCATTTCCTTTGGATTTATATCCAGAAATGGGATTGCTAGATCATATTGTAGTTCTATTGTTTAAATTTTTGGAGAACATTCATACTTCTTTTTATTGTGATTGTACCAAATTACATTCCCACCAACAGTGCATAAGGGAACCCTTTTCTCCACATCCTCACCAACACGATATCTTTAGATGATTTTTAAAAAAAAATAATAGCACATACTGTTTGAGGTTTTATTATTCATTACTTTGATAATTAGTGATGTTGAGCACCTTTTCATATATCTGTTGCCTATTTATATGTCTTCTTTAGAGAAACATCTACTCAGGTCTTTTCATCAATTTTTAATCCAGTTTTGTTTTTTTTGAAATTGTGTTGTATGAATGCCTTGTATATTTTGGATATTAACCCACTAATAGATATATGGTTTATAAACATTCTCTTATTCAGTAAATTGCCTTTCATTTGTTGGTTTTTTATTTACAGAACTATTTATTTTGATGCAATCTCAAGTGTTTATTTTTTTATTTTGCTGTTATATATATAAAAAAAATAATTGCCAAGACCAATGTCAAGAGCTTTACCCCTGTTTTCCTCTAGGAGTTTAATGGTCTCAGGTCTTCAGTTTAAGTCTTTAATCCATTTGGAGTTGATTTTAGTGTATCTATAATAATAAAAGCATAATATGCTACCTTCCAGACAACCTTCTGGACAAAGCCAGGGCTGAGAGGGCCATGCCCCTCTAGTAGTATAAGATTTAATTCCATTGCATGTGGATATATAGTTTTCCCAAAAACATTGCTGAACAATTTTGACTAAGTATGTGTGGGCCTATTTCTTGGCTCTCTATTCTTTTCCACTGGTGTCTGTATCTGTTTTTAATGCCAGTGCCATATTATTTTGATTGCCATAGTTTTGTAATATAATTTAAATTATAATTCATAATTTAAAAGCCTCCAGCTTTGATTTTCTTGCTAGAAATTTCATTGGCTACTCAGGAACTTTTGTGGTTCCATATAAATTTTAAGATTTTTTTCTATTTCTGTGAAAAACTCCATTGGAATTTTTGATAGGATTACACTAAATCTATAGGATGCTTTGGGTAAGTATGGACATTTTAACAATATTCTTTTAAAAAATGTTTTTATTGATTTAAGAGGGAGAGAGAGAAACATCAATGATGAGAAATAATCATCCATTGGCTGCCTCCAGCACACAGGCCACTGGAGCTGGAGCCTGCAAACCAGGCATGTGCCCTAACTGAAAATTGAACCGTGACCTCCTGGTTCATGAATCAATACTCAACCACTTAGCCACACTGACTGGGCAACAATATTAATTCTTTCATTTTATGAACACAGGGTATCTTTCCATTTATTTGTATCTACTTTAACTTTTTCAACAATATTTTATAATTTTTAGTGTACAGATCTTTTACCTCCTTGGTTAAATTTATTCCCAAATATTTCATTGTTTTGATGCTAATTCAACTGGGATTAATGTCATAATTTATATTTCAGATAGTTTGTTCTTAGTGTATAGACATGCAAATGATTTAGGTATGTTAACTATGTATCTTGCAATTTTACTGAATTTGTTTATGAATTCTAATAGTTTTATGGTTTTTAGAGTTTTCTATATATAAAATCATGTCATCTGCAAACAGCTTTTACTGCATCTCATAAGTTTTGGTGTGTTGCATTTTCATTTTCATTTGTCTCATGATTTTTATTTCTACTTTTACTCCTTCCCGTGTTGTTCAGAAGTGTACTGCTTAATTTCCACATATTAGTAATCTAATAATTTTAATTAGAAAAATGAATCTTTTTCATTTGAATTATTATAGAAGGTAAACACATAACTGTTTTTTACCTTCATTAACAAATTTTAACTTGAAAATAAACTTATTTAATATCTGTATATTTGGCATATAATGTTACATAATTCAAAGGGTAGTTGGAGGATTCAATGTGCTTACAAAATTTAGTTTTGAATATTTTTTAATATATTTTTATTGATTTCAGAGAGGAAGAGAGCAGGAGAGAGATAGAAACATCAATGATGAGAGAGAATCATCGATCTTCTGCCTCCTGCACATCCCTTCCTGGGAAATGTTTCTCTATCTCTCCATTTTGACTGTCTCTTTGTGTATTTATTTTACTTTTTATGTATGAGGTATACCTGCTGTGTCTCCCAGTCTTGGTAGGATGCCTTATGTAGTAGAAGTTCTTTGGAGTCCAGTGGTGCAATATCCTTGATCACCTGAGCTAGGAGTTCCAGAAATGTCCCTTGAGTCAGTTATGTGGCCTATCCTGTTGTAATTGAGTCCTGATTGCTATTGGCCCGTTCATGCATCATCAATTCTCAAGCTGGATGACTGTGTGGGCGGACCTCAACCATAGTGTATGAGCTGCTATGCAGGTGCCAACACATGAAGCAGAATTGGTCTGGTGCCTACTGAGATCTCCTTTTGGATGTGCCACTTGTGAAGCTAATTAGATCCTACCCTCATGTTGTGTGAATCTGGTCACTGTGTGTGTTGGTTTGGGGGCCTAAAGATAGGGACTCTCATGCAGGCCAATATCAGACACTGCCTGTGACTGGCCCTGGGCAACCTGTTTGGAGCCATACACAATTTGTGGCTGCCTTTGCTTGGCCTGCCTGTGAGTAGAAAAGACCAAGCTGTGCACCAAGGCTGGCTTTTACCAGTCCCAAGTCCCAAGGACAGGTCAACAAAGTCCCAAGTCACCCCAAAATGTACCTCCCCATGCTTCTGCCTGCTGGCTGCCTGTTTGTTTCAGGCACTGAAAGAATCTCTGATGATACTTAAGTTGCATGAGGTAGATCTTCAGTGAATCACCAGGTAGCGGCCAGTGGTGTTCACCAGGTTGATACAGGTCTCAAACTCGGTATCAGTGCTGTGTCTGAGGTCACTCAGCAACTGTCCTATAAGTCTAGCTGCCACTTGCTGGGTGCTTACACACCTTTGTGGCGAGGTCTCCGGGATTTTTCAGGTGAGGCCAGCAGAGTTTATCAGGCCCAAACAGACCAAGATTTGCCCACGTGAAAGGAGGATTTGCTCCACTCAAATGTGCGAGGGAAAAATGTTCCCCATCCTAGACCCCCACAACTCAGTGGGTCTCATATTCTGCCTGGAGCCAAATCTCAACAGAGCTGGACCTCTGGGAGTCAGGAGGATGGGCCTAGTAGATCTCCCATTACTGGGAGGTGCTGATCAGGCTCGGGTGAGGTGGTGGACTGGCCTCTGCCGCAGAGTCACACAACTCAGTCTGTCCCAGATTCTGTCCAGATCTTGGGAAGGCAGACACTCCAAGAGTCATGAGGTGGGGGCTGGCAGGGTGCTCAGAGAGTGAGGCTAATGAGTCTCCCATGAGGGGAAGTAACAAGTTATGTTCAGGGAAAAATGGGGGGAATGACCACTGCTCTAAAGCCACAGAACTCAGACACTGGCACCCTCTAAGTCTGCCCAGACCTCTACACCCTGGCCCAGGTGGCTGACTCCTCAGCAGGGTGAAAGCTTGACAGAAAGTCCAGAGGGTCAGGCTATTGCATTCCCTCTGGCTGATTCCATATGAAGGAGAGTGCTCCACACAAGAAATATGGCATATGAGGTGTGGGAGTGGAATTCAGCTTAGGGATTCTGGCAGCTGTCCTTTCAACTGTCTCTCTAGAGCCACAAACCCCAGTCTCCTCACAGTACTCTAGTCTTCTCCACATCCACCTGAGCCCAGAGTGAGTGTTTGTTACAAGATTTCAGGCCAGGAGAAATAGGGAAACTGAGACAGGAAAGTTAAAACAAGGCCAGTGTGGGCAATTTTCAGCCAACTTGTAACAAGCCATTATCTTTCCCAGCCAAGGACACTTGAGAGCAAATGGTTAACAACCCCCTTAATGAGAGAATGCAGAAAGGAAGGGGGAAAGGCATAAGGAAAAAGGGACAGTTTTACTCCCTAAACAGAGAAACCAGCAGTCTCAAGGCTTGGCAAGATAAAGTTGCTAGGTCCTTCTCATGAATTTTGGGAAGGCCACAACAAAGTAAAAAAGGGACTTTGAGAATTAACCTGCGCCAAAATAATCAGCAAAAGAATTTTGAAATCTATAGACAGGAAGGTATATAACACCTCAGACCCCACCCAACTCGCTCTTCAGATTCGCTGAGAGCTCATCTGTGCTTCATAAGCCAGATGTATAGGTTTGCTTGCTTTGCTTTTTTAATAAAGGTTCATGATTTAATTGATTTAATATATTGGCTTTTCACAATGCAGTCAAGGTCTCTTGTATAAATTCATTTGTACGAGAGACCTTGACTGCATTGTGAAAAGTCAATATACTAAAGCGGTGTTTGGTAATATAGAGAGGTGTTTGGTAACACCTCTCTGGTGTCCAAGAGAAGTGCCTCTAACAGTTGTGATCAAAATGTTGTGCACTGGCCTTTTAAGAGGATGCCTGTGTCTTTAGTGGACTCCCATCTTTAACTGGTGGACATCATCCCCACTGATTTCAGAGCCTGATGTTATGTGGGTGCCTTTTCTTGGCTCTGGTACTCTGAGCTGGGTAGGCTGGCTTAGAGTTGAGACCCCATGCTTCTCAGGGGGAACCTTTGTAGCTGAGATATCTCTCCAGCATCTCAGCCACCACCCATGGGAGAAGGGCAGCACTTTTTACATCTCTGACCATCTTACCAGTCTCTATGTGGCTTCTTCTATAAATCCTTAGTAATAAGGTTTCTTATTACTAAGAAGTAGTGGGTTATTCATGTTGATTGCTCTATATTTTAGTTGTGATTCCAGTTTGATACTGGGAAGACATGAGTTCAATATCCACCTACACCACCACCATCTTGAATTGTAAAAAGAAATTTTTGTAGTACAATATTACTCTAATTGGATAGCTATATAATATAGACACATGGCACATATTCATTTCCATTTTTTCCACACACATTTTTACTTTCTAATTGTAATATGAGCCCAAAGAATTTAAATCATGGCTTGAGAGTCTGTATCATTGCCTCCAGCACTATTGATTTTTAACATATTCTTTGATAAATTATCCACCATCTTATTCCTTCTGCTATACATACCTTCTCTCTAAAAAGAATATGGACAATTCAAAAGAATGCTTTAAATGTTCAAGGAAGGAAATGAACTAATACTCTTTATACTATCCCTTACATTTAAAAAAAAACCAAAAAACTTTAGTGTTGAAAGTATTACATATGTCCCCTTTTCCCCCATTGCCATCTCCCACCCTCCTACCCCCTCTCAAAGGCCTTCATCACCCTATTGTCTCTGTCTATGGGTTAACAAATAATGATAAAAACAGATTATCGTACTGGGTCTGATATTTTTCCTTTTTTTTAATTAAATCTTTATTGTTCAGATTATTACATTTGTTCCTCTTTCCCCCCCCCCATAACTCCCCTCCTCCCAATTCCCGCCCCACCCTCCGCCCTCACTCCCCACCCACTGTCCTCATCCATAGGTGCACGATTTTTGTCCAGTCTCTTCCCGCATCTCCCACACCCCTTTCCCCCCCAAGAATAGTCAGTCCATTCCCTTTCTATGTCCCTGATTCTATTATAATCACCAGTTCATTCTGTTCATCAGATTATTTATTCACTTGATTCTTAGATTCACTTGTTGATAGATGCATATTTGTTGTTCATAATTTGTATCTTTACCTTTTTCTTCTTCTTCCTCTTCATAAAGGATACCTTTCAGCATTTCATATAATCCTGGTTTGGTGGTGATGAACTCCTTTAGCTTTTCCTTATCTGTGAAGCTCTTTATCTGACCTTCAGTTCTGAATGATAGCTTTGCTGGATAAAGTAATCTTGGTTGTAGGTTCTTGGTATTCATCACTTTGAATATTTCTTGCCACTCCCTTCTGGCCTGCAAAGTTTCTGTTGAGAAATCAGCTGACAGTCGTATGGGTATTCCCTTGTAGGTAACTGAGTTTCTTTCTCTTGCTGTTTTTAAGATTCTCTCTTTATCTTTTGCTCTTGGCATTTTAATTATGATGTGTCTTGGTGTGGTCCTCTTTGGATTCCTTTTGTTTGGGGTTCTCTGCGCTTCTTGGACCTGTAAGTCCATTTCTTTCACCAGGTGGGGGAAGTTTTCTGTCATTATTTCTTCCAATAGGTTTTCAATATCTTGCTCTCTCTCATCTTCTGGCACCCCTATAATTCTGATGTTGGTACGCTTGAAGCTGTCCCAGAGGCTCCTTACACTATCCTCGCATTTTTGGATTCTTTTTTCATTTTGCTTTTCCAGTTGGGTGTTTTTTGCTTCCTCGCATTTCAAATCAGTGACTTGATTCTTGCGCTCCTCTGGTCTGCTGTCGGGAGTCTGTATAATATTCGTTATTTCAGTCCGTGTATGCTTAATTTCTAGTTGGTTCCCCAGTATAACATCGAGGGTCTCATTAGTTTTCTTGTAGATCTCATTAAGTTTATCGGCGGCTTCTAAACAGTTCTTGAGAGACCTTAAAAGTGTGGTTCTGAACTCTATATCTTCCATTGACAATTTTGTCCTGTTTCTTTGTCTCCGCATTTTGTTATGCTTCCTTGGTGCACCCCCTAGTGGTCTTTGTGCGAAGTCTTATAGTTAAACCTTGATTGTTGTAGCTAATACCAGGGATGGTTTGACCTCCAGGCCAAGTGGCTATGAGAATCAGCTGTATCTGCAGTGATAGAACTTCTGTCCTCTAGGGAGGTGCTAATCTAGCCTTTGCCTGAGGCTATCCGGCAAATGCCTCTGTGCAGGGCTTGGGCGGGGCGGGTGGCACAGGATCAACAGGGTGGGCCTGAGAGAGCAGTTATGGTGGCTCTTAGTCCTGTCCCCAGGGGCTCTGCCTCTCTGAGTCCCAGCACCCGCTGCAAACCTCAGAGAGAAAGCTGCACTTGCTCTGACCGAAGCCAGACAGTCCCGCTTCTCCCATTTGAGTCTGGGTCCCTAAAGACTCGCCTGTATCTGGAGCTCAGAGTCTGCGACTCCCTCCCGATTGAAAACGCCAACCGGGCCCTCCGCTGCCAGCCCGCTCCACGCACTCCACACCTCAGAATTTGACTTCAGCACTGTGCCTCCTCTGAATGTCCGTACGCGTTTCTCTTTCCTCCTAGTTGTAGGACTTCCACTCAGCCAGCGTTCCTGTGGTTCTGGGTGATGTCCATTCCATTGTTTAGTTTCACTTTTGAAGTAGTTGTTCAAGGCAGCCAACTCTGGTGTTAACCTATGCCGCCATCTTGGTTCTCTCCACTTCTCTTTCTTTTCTTTTTGTTGTTGTTCCTAAACCAGTTAGAAGGTAGGTCAGAAGTCTGACACAGGTCTCTCAGGGCTAATATAAAGCAGGAAACCATTTCCTTTCCTTAGATGGCCCCCTTTCTCCATCTTCAAAGGCATCTCCCTACTAGCTCTTCCCTATTAACGTCTCACTCTGACCCTGATATTTTTTTCTTAATGTTCAACCTTGTAAAATAAAATCCTCTGATTAAAGGGCATCTTGAATTTTGTCAGTAACATTTTCAGAAGGTGGCATGGTTGGGGAATGAAGTGGTCAGGTTAATGGGGGGAAAGAAATGCTTCTTTTTTTTTATGCTATAAAACCCTTCCGTACTCATGTTGTGCCAGCAGAGTAGACTCCTCTTCACTCCTGGATGAGGGTGACATATGCACTAATTCATCTAAGTTCTTAGTTATGGATGTTTAGAAATCCAACTCTTTACCAACTGACATCATCAACCCTGGTGGCATTTCACTTATAAAGTGGTTCATACAGTTCCTAAATTTAGGTTATCTTGGGTAACTCTGGCTGAGCAGAATAACCTTGAGGCGAGGTATAAGGGGAGAGAGCACTGAATATTTCTCAAACCATTCTATCTTCTCATGTTCCACATGAAAATGTAATTCTGTTTTTGTAAAGTTCTTTGAGTAAATGATTGAGGTATCCTTAAGTCTTAACTGGGGCAAGGTCAACCTGTTACTGTGCTGAGGTGTGACACCAAAGACCTTTATGACAGGGCAAGGTGGTATCAATTCTGCCTCCCACACAGGACTTATATGGCTCACTTCCCTTCTCCAGGCCGCATTTTCTTCATCAGTTATGGTGTGACCTGCTCTTTGGATTATTATTTTTTAAATTACCTTGCCAAATGTGATTATCCTCCCTTTGGTGCCCTCACTGTACATTGGACCCAACCCAATCCCTTCACTGTCTCCTCTGTCTGCTAACACACTGCTACATCTCTGCTTCCCTCACTATGTGGTGAATGCTTTCAGAACAGAAACTATATCTTACTTATATTTGCATTATGGTTATTTGAATTTGGTGAGCATTCAAAAATGTTTGATGAATAAAATGAATGAAGAAAAGAACAAATGAGCTCTCCACTCCAGGTCAAATACCTCTTCACTCCAATTAAAACCCAATTTTGTTTAGGTTTAAGATTAGATAACAGAATGATTCAGAAGAACATAGGAAATTATAGACAAGTGCATTAACTATCTCATTTTGTATGCAGCCTCTCCCAATTCCCCACCCCCATGTTTGTTTCCTTCCTGGCCTAAGATCTGTTTTCCTCTTTTTTAAGGCAAAGAAAGAAAAATTTACATTTGCACTTCTCCACTAGCGTGTATCAAAGTTTATTCTAAAAGCAACAAAAACATTCTAGCTCCTTAGAGAAAATAAATATATGGGACAGTATATGTCACGGTTGGTACATGCAACCTTTTTATAATAACCTGCACCCTTTCTCCCAGATGCACGCACATACAAAAAGAACACGCACAGTAATGTGCCACAACCAGCAAATCAAAGCCACACAGTGAAAGAATCCCTTCACTTCCAAAATCATTGATGTCTGCAATTTAGGTATATGAAATATTTCTGAGCAACTTCAACCACTTTATCCCGATGTGGGAAGACCTAGGCATCCAGCTTTGGAGTGCAGGCCTCCTGGGCCGTGTTGGCTTCCTCAGATTTCACCTGCAACTGTAACTGCTGCCAGTTGCTTAAAGATTCGAGTTGCCCTGGTGACAATTAAGTGGAAGGGTAACTGTAATTACATTTAGACCTTTACATTTTATATAGGTCAGAGAAAAAAGCAACTTTAAAAAATGTAGTATACTTAAGTAGTACATTTATCAACATTTTTTCTTATATGCTTCTGGCATTTAAAAGGTCCAAACACTCAGGTACAAATATAAGACCTCATAATGCTGGTGATTTTCAGAGGGGGTGGGGATGGAAAGTTGGAAAGACTGTTGGTTTGTCTTAATATGGTTTCTATGAAATGATTCCTTTAATGGACCTAGAACAGCAGAACAAGGAGGACAGTATGAGGAAAGGCAGTGGAATTTAAATCAATGGTTCATAACAATGTGTAATGAATGACTAAGGCTTAAATCAAAGCCCAAAGGAAAAGAGCAGTCCAGCCTTGCCTGTAAAAGTCAAAAGTCAAAACATACATTAAAGTTGGCCTTCCCTGGTCAATACCAAAGAAGGGCTCATTGTCTTTTAAGGAAACATGCCACTGCAGCAAATGTTAATCACAAATGGATATTCTTTTTAAAGTTCGTTATAGTTTATATTCACTATTATTTTGTATTAGTTTCAGTTGTACAACATAGTGGTTATGTTATCTGAGGATTACACAGGGGGGTTTGTTCCTACATTGTCAATCGAAGTGGGCTTATTGGGCCACCGCTGAAATAAGTATTTCCAGAGGCCCCCACGGGAAAATGAGATGTGATTGAAGACTTTACTTACGGGGAGTTACTTTCCTTGGGTTGTAAAGTTCTATGTTCCTTAATCCAGTCTTAGAAAAGGGGCAGCTGTGGATTCAGCAAAGCCAAAAGAAGGGCCAGTGTCCAGAGTGTCCATTCCATGGCAGAGCTGGGTACAGCATTAAGCTACTCATAGTCCATTAGTTCATTGTGTGGGTCCCACATGGCTCATGGCATATAGGGGAGCGTGCCCCCCCCCCAGGAGCACAGACAAGTGGCAAGAGAGAGAGAGCCAAGAGCCAAGAGAGAGCGCTCCTTTGTCCATGAGTTTAAATATTCAGGTTTCATGCCCTTGCAGTAGCCATACCTATTCTGGCCACTGACTTGTTTCCAGGTGTGAATGACAAGTAAGCAAATTCCCATATCACTCAGACCTTACTGGGTATGCATCTACACTACCTTTGTCCAGTCCTTTCCCCCCATCAATCACCGGGGAACAGAGTTGGAAATTGTTAACTGAAGGTTCCTGGCAAAGCTGTATAAACAGCATGCTTCAATTATCCAGTTTCCCCTTTACTCCTTTCCGGTTAAATAATGACCAGATTATTACAACTGTATCAGTTAGACAATTATATACTTTACATAGTGGTCCCCCCCTAATATTTCAAGTACCCACCCAGCTTAAAGGAGCACTTCTGTGCTCCTATACTGCATAATGCTCAAAGAACTGTACCCCCTGACTGTGCAACTGCATAATGTTGTGGGGGGAAATTTTCTCTTGGGTTTGTAGCTTCCAAGATCCCTAACCAAGGTCAATTTCTAGATGCTTATTCTTTCCAGAGAAAGCATTATAAGGAGAGGCATAAAGGTTCCTTCACAGAAGTATGGAAATTTGGTGACCTTCTGGAAAGACACTGAAAGTTCCTCTTCTTCTTTCTGTCCCATTCCTGCTGTGCCATGTGCTGTGTGTATGCAACTCGGCTGCATGCCCTGCCCCCAAGAGTTGGCTGAATTTCAGTGGTAAAGAAGAAAGACATCACAGAACTGTGACTACTCCTTAATACTCCTGAATCCTATTATATATTTCTCAGCATGCTACTGTTACTGGACCCTTGATTAAAGTCCCTTTTAACACCATGAACACCCAGAATTAAAAGAATGTTGAATGTTGCCAATTGTCTTTGTTTCTTAGTCCTGAACTGAGTTACTATTCCTATGAGCACAGTACAATCTACATGCAACCTTGTTCTTTATATTTGGTATATTTGGAGTAAGATATCTCTAACTTCTGAGATTCCTCAATCCCATCAACAAAGGCACTTTACTTCATTAAGATGTTTCCTACATTAGCAAGACATTCAATTTATTCTTCCTTTTGATCCTTAAGGAATGCTTACTCAGGGCTAAGTGTTACTTAAGTAGGCGGGGCCTAGGGTTTTCAAAATAAGTAACTCCTGCTGAGTGGTTAAAGGCTTTGTTTTACCAAAGGTGTGGTCAGTAAAAGTGAAATTATACTTAAATCCTCAGAGAACAGGCTGGTCCTCTACCTTGTAATGACCACTGCCTGCCTAAAACACAATGAGACTAATTTGTTTCAGTAAAACTCAGTATTTAAAACATGCAAGTGACTTTTTATTTCCAAAATTAGCCTCTTCAATATCATTGCTTCACATTTTGGAACTCCTCCTAGGGAAATGCCATTAGAGCCAGTATCTCAGTCAGATCCACACCTAGTCGCTGAATAAAAACAGCATTACCCAGTTTGACACCCCCCCCCCCCAACACACACACACACACACACACACTGCTCATCAGACTTGGCTTTTTTGAGACTGTGTTCCCTTACCAAAAAGTAAATTCACTCTCAACATACCAAACTCATAACTACTGAGGGTCATGAGAATAGGGTCTCAAGGCAGTTTCCAAATAAGTGGGCCAACATGTTAGGAGCTTGTGAATCCCACTGAATAACTGTATGGCCCCAAAAGAGATAGCACTTATTTTTATATTTAAAACATGGAATGCTATTTAAGTATTGGATAAGGTGTGCCCAGCTATAGTGGCTCAGTAGGTTGGAGCATCATCCCATACACCAAAAAGTTGCGGGTTCAATTTCTAGTCGGGTGTGTAAGGAGGCAACTGATCAATGTTTCTCTCTCACATGGATGTTTCTTTCTCCCTTCCTCTCTAGAATTCAATAAAAACAAATCCTTGGGTGAGGGTTAAATAAATAAATAAATGTAAGCTTTCTCGTGTTTAAATATAAAAACGGGGATGAAAACACTGAATTCAGAGGGCTATTGTGATAAAAATAAATGAGATATATGGATATATTTTATAATCCTCAAAGTGGACCTTCAAGAGTAAGATGCATGTGTATGTAGATAAGTAAATATAAGTATATGCACATATCTACACAGTACATAAAATCAATGCTATTATATTCCTGTCTTTTATCTATACAGGAAACATGAGGAAGAGTTAAAGAGGATGAAAATGAAAGGAATCAACAGTTGAATTCAGATGGATTAAAAGAGTAGAAAGTGAATACAGTTTTAAAAGTACAATAGGATGACTTGAATTTTCCTAACGATTCACTTTTCCTATCTTAAGGCCAAATGTGCAGTTAAAAAAGGTTAAATCCTCAAAAAGAGGACTACATTTAAATACAATGAAAGAGGAATTCTCAGTAACTGCTAATGGTGCCTAATTATTCCCAAATTGACTTTAGATTTTTGTCCTTCTTATACTGGTATTTCAACCCCAAATACATTTAACTAAAAGAAACTAAATGAATGGATTGAGAAGCTTAATTTTAATTCACTTGAACAAAATTTTATTGGATTAAATTTCTTTTTCACAAATATAATACTTGATGACACTCAAAACCCTTAAAATAGTCAAATAGAGAATTTATTACATTATTTGTCTTTGTCACTTTTCCTTTCAAATTATACACTCAAAGGATCATGAGGATATTTCTCTAGTTAAACTTAACTTTCAGTTATTAGTAGATTAAAAACTCAATTAGCACTCAACCAATTAGAACTATCAAGTTACTGGAACGCTGCCATTATTAACTTTCACTAGTAGTTAACAAAAACCAAATCTTCTGGAGGAAGAGTGTCTTAATTTGACATTGGGCCCAGTTTCCTGCAATTTTTCTGTGATAGCTATATAAGGAAGCAGAGGAAGCAATACATGTTTAGGAAATACTTCCTATGTACCCATCCATCTCTGTGATCCGGCCCTGGCTAATATTTTAAATTTATTCTTTCACATATCTTCTGTTCCAGACATTCTGAGCATCTGCAATTTTATTTAATCCTGACAATAACCCTGTAAAAATGTCATATATTTTAATTGTACTGATGAAGAAGCTGAGGATTGGTGGTGCTATGCAACATGTCCAAGAACATGAAGTTAAGTCACTTGTCCATGATCACATAGTAGTAATAGGGCTGGTATTTGAATACAGGTTATTTTAACACCAAAGCACATATTTGAATGATGACCTTTAAACAGAGAAAAGTCTTCAACCAGCATAGAAATATTCTATTGCATTCATTAGTGTCTGTGTCATGAGTGAATCATGAAATGTAATTCATATACATAAGAAATATTTTCAGCAAGAAATGAAATTAAAATAGTTTTTTTATTTAAATTTCAGTTAACTATAGTTTCTTCTAATTCTAAAATTCCAAGTTAAAAAGAACTTCCATCAATTAATAAAATAAAGTTATTAATATGGAGTGGGCACTCAGATCACAATGCAATATCAGAAATTAAAAACAAAATTCTCTCAAACATTGATACACTCAAGAAAATATTTAAATGTCTTTATAAAATGAGTCAAGAAATGGCATCAGCAAAAAATGACAGAGTGTGGAACTCTGAAATTATACCTTGTAAATGGTAACAAAAGAGTGCTAGAATGGCTATCAGACAAATTGACTTTAACACAAAAAAAACATTGTTACTAAAGAAACAAGGGGACATTTCATAAGATGTATGGGACAATCCCTCAAGAATATATAACAATTACATACATATCTGCACCCAACAAGAGAACCCTAAGATACATAAAGCAATACTGACAAAATTGGAGGGGAAATAGTTCAGTAACAGTTGAAGACTTTAATTTCCCACTTGCAATCATATTTATAACAACTGGGATAAATAAATAGAACAATAATGGATAGATCAACAAGGAAATTGAAGACTTGAACAACACTGCAAATAACTAGAACTAACAAACATTTATAAAACATGCCACCCAACTAAAGCCAAATACACATTCTTCTCAAGAACACAAGGAATATTCTCCCAGATAGATCATATGCTAGACAATAAAACAAATTTCAATAAATTCAAGAAGATTAAAATCATACAAGCACATTTTCCAACAACAATGGAATGAAAATATAAATCAATAATAGAAAGAAATTTGGGATAACCACAAATATGTAAAAATTAAACAACACACAGTGAATAAACAATGGGTCAAACAAGAAATCACAAAAGAAAGTACTATTCAATGAATATAAATGAAAGCACACAAAAAACACATATGAAATTCAGCAAAAGCTGAGCTTAGAGGGAATTATCAACACTTTAATTTTACAAAACAAGAAATCTAAAATAAATAAGAATTTTAGATTTAAGGAGCTAGGAAAAGAAGAACAAATTAAGAAGCTAGAAAAAGAAGAGCAAACTAAACCCAAAGTGTGCAAAAGGAATGAAATATTAAAAATTAGAGCAGAAATTAATGAAATAAAGAATATAAAAAGAATTTAAAAAATAAACAAATCCAAAAGCTGTTTTTTGCAATTGCAGAGAAAAGTGACAAACCTTTTGCTAGACTTATAAAAAGAGAGAAGACTAAATTACTGAACTCAGGAATGAACAAGGAATATTACTACCAAACTTTCAGAAATAAAAAGGGTTATACAAGGACACTATGAACAATGTAGGCCAACAAATTGAATAACATAACGTAGATGAATTGGACAAATTCCTAAAAGACACCAACTACAGAATGTACTCAAGAAGAAACAGAGAATCTGAATAAACCTTTATCAAGTAAATAGATTGAAGTAGTTATTTTTAAAATCCCACAAAGAAAAGCCCAGTCCCAAACAGCCTCACTGGTGAAATCTCCCAAATGTTTAAATAAGAATAAACTCAATACCTCACAAACTTTTCCAAAATGTCATAGAAAAGGATAAATATCTCAACTCATTCTGTGAAGCTCGTATTACACAAAGCCAGACAAAGACACTATAAGGAAAACAAACTATAGACCAATATCTCAAAAGTTTGTTTTCCATTTGAGAAAGCAAGAGAGGAAGAATAGTGAGAAAGAAGGGCTTCCTCATACAAAGCAGAAGTACCATACTGAATCCCTCACCACCCACCCAACTCTCATGTAACTTCTATAATACAAAATCACAATTTTATTCAAGTTAACTTCTGTGGACTGAACATGCAATATGAGCTAGGCCTGGAGTTACCAGGGTGAATACAGAACAGTCCCTGGCCTGTGGGTACTCATGGTTCAGGGTGAGTGACAGGCACATTAATGGATAATTACCCAACAATGTAATTAGGGCTCTAATTTAGATGTGTGAACAAAGTGCTGTAGGTTGGAGCCAGAAAGTACAGGGATATAACTGCATCACAAAGAGTTTGTACTTTGTCCAATAGAGAGTCCTTGATGTTTTGTGAGCAGGGAAGTGACATGATCAAATAAATGTTAAAACAAATCTGGAAACTTTGTGGCATAAGGACAAGGATATGAAAGAAATTGTAAGAAACTATATGATTAGGAGACTACTTAATTAATCCTGGCATATTGCAACAAGGATTTTAATTAAAAAATAATGGCAATGACTAAAATAAAAAACCATATGGAGGTGTGGATTTTTTTAATGGAAGTATTGGAATCAACAGGGCTTGATGGCTCAGTGGTTAAGAAGGACAAAGCAAAGAATGGTTTTGTGTCTGTATAACTGACAGTGTGGTGGAGCCATTGATAGAAATGGAAAGTTTATGACAGCAGCACATTTTGAAGCAGAGAGGCTGTGTTGTGTTTTCAACATGTGTGTATTGAGCAGCTAAATGGAAATGTCTAGCTGGACACTTCCATGGCTGGACAGTCAGGCTTGGGCATAGAAATGAAATGTTTGTGATTTAAACATGTGAAATAACAGTATATTAATATACACTCTAATTACATACACCAAACTCTAGAGAAGAAGGGAGGGGGAGTTTTATTTTCCAGTAATATTTTATTTCTTAAAAAAAAAAAGAGTTCTGAAGCAAATATGGCAAAATGTTAATTCTTGTTAAATCTAGATGGTAGATAA
Organism: Myotis nattereri; assembly: GCF_964212035.1. Taxonomy (NCBI): domain Eukaryota; kingdom Metazoa; phylum Chordata; class Mammalia; order Chiroptera; family Vespertilionidae; genus Myotis; species Myotis nattereri. Next base: position 121,328,346 of record NC_138078.1, read on the forward strand.
ATAGGTGATTATACAATTTTCTGTACTTTTGGTGTCTTTTAATGTATGTAGAAGTGCAACTGAATTGTGTATGCTGATTTTATATCTTGCAACTTTATTGAATTCATTGACTAGTTCTAATAATTTTTGACTGACTTTTTAGGATTTTCTATATATAAAATTATATCATGTGCAAATAAAAAAATTACTGCTTTCTAACTTACATGCTTTTTATTTTATTAGCATCCTAGATTGCTGTGGCTAGGACTTGCAGTACTATGTTGAATAAAAATGGTGAGGGGCCAACTTTGTCTTATCTCTTAGCTTACAGCAAAAGTTTTCCACTTTCCAACATTGAGTATGAAGTTAGTTGTGGGCTTGTTGTATATGGCCTTTATTCTGTTGAGATTTTATCCCTTCTATACCCAATTTGTTGAGAGTTTTTATCATGAAAGGATGTATTTTGCTAAATGTTTTCTGCATCTATTGAGATAATCATATGATCTTATCTTTCATTCTATTAATGTGGTGTAACACATTTATTAATTTGCATATGTTGAATCATCCTCATCTCCCAGGGATGAATTTCACTTGATCATGATGTGTGATCCTCTTAATGTGCTATTTTATTTTGTTTGCTAATAGTTTGTTGAGAATTTTTTCATTTATATTCTTCAGAGATATTGGTTTGCAGTATTGTTTTCTTATAGTGGCCTTATCTGGCTTTGGTATAAAACTGGGCAATAAAACTGGGTAATTCTGGCCTTGCAAAATTAATTTGGGATTTTTCTCTAATAGAAAATAATTTGAGCATTACCTAATTGCTGCCTTCTGTTCTTCCAATGATGCTGCTGAAGAAAAAGAACAGGTAGATAAGTATTGAGAGTATTCATTAGAGCAAGGAGTAATCAGATCTAAGAAATTAACTTCTTAACCAAAAAAGGACCGTGCTGAGCTGACTAAATATTATTTTGTTCTCAGCAGTAAAATATTCAAATTACTCTTTAAGGGTAAAATAATTTAAATCAGAAAATAGAATAATCTACTAATATATTTTAAAGGAAAACAGCTGTTTTTCTTGGGCTAAAGGGGAAATAATTATTTGGAAAGTTATAGCTGAGACCTACCTATTGACATGTTATCTTGATGCAAAGTTAATAATAGTGATTGCTAGTAATAGTCATGAAGATTTACTGAGTTATTGCTATGTGTTAGGCATGCTTTGAAAAGATTTCCATTTAATTTTAACAATAACCCAATGAAGTAATTATTAAGACCCCTTTTACAGAGGAAGAAAGTAAATCTTAAATAAACCAAGTGACACATCCAAGCTCAGATAGCTTATAAGTGGCAGAGCTGGGTCAAGAACCCAGGCAGTCAAATTGCAACAACATGGATGAACTTTGAGGGCATTATGCTCAAAGAAATAAGGCTGACAGAGAAAGACAAATAATGTATGGTCTCCATTATGTGTGGAATCTTAAAAACAACAACCCATAACTCAAAGAAAAAGATTTGTGATTACCAGAGGTAGAGGGTCGGGGAGGGTGAATGAGGTGAAGGTGGTCAAAAGGCACAAACTTCCAGTTATAATTGCTAGGAGGAATGTAATGTACAACATGATGACTAGACTTGACATTGCTGCATAATATATACAAAAGTTGTTTAGATAATAAATCATAGAGTTCTCATCACTCATCAAAATATATATTTTTATTTTTTGCATTTATATTAGATGGTAGATATGAATTAAGCATCCTGTCGTGAACATTTTAAGATCTATGTAAGTCAAGTCATTAGACAGGCTGTATACCCTAAACTTATACAGTGCTATATGTCTATTATATCACAGTAAAACTGGAAGAAAAAAAAAAAACCCAGGCAGGCAATACTTGAGCCTGCACTGGGGATAAAATTGTAAACCAGCACTGACATGGTCCCTGCCCTCAGGCAACACAAACTGGGAAAAGTTCTGAGAAGTCGGTGTACGAATGACCTGAGATTATATATATGAGGAATTTAACTGGTTTTGGGAATGAAGAAACACTTAACTGCATTGAAATATGGAGCATGAGCAAATGTGGTGCAAAGTAGGGACACGTTTTGGGGAGAGCATTCCAAAAGGAAGGATTAGCCTATGCAGAGAAAAAAATGATGTGGCTAGAACACATCCCAGGAGCAACGACAACCATGGCAAGAAAATGGTTATTTTGGCTGGAGCTAAGGGAAATATGATACAGAGTTCAGTCCATGTGAGCTCTCATAGGCCATTGTAAGGAATTGGGGTTTACTCTAAGTTAGTGGTTATGAACCAGAAGGGATTTTGCACACAGCTCTGCCCAGAGTATATTTGGCAATGTTTGTAATCATTTTGGGTTGTTACAACTGGGGGTGGGCTGCTATTGGCATCGAGTGAGTAGGTCAGGGATGTTGCTAAACATTGTACTGTGTGCAAGACAGCCTCCACAACAAAGAATTTTTTTATCATTTCATTTATTTTATTGAGAAAAGTTCGTAGAGAAGGGAAATGCGTATTTGTAGGGAACAGAGACCTTTTTCTTTTTTTTTTTTCTTTTTAACAAAGAATTTTTGGCCTGAAATGTCAATAGTGCTGAGGTAAGAAACCCTGTTCTAAGGTTAATGGGAAATTATTAAAGGGCTTTAAGTAAATGAGTGGCCAAATCTCATAGCTATTTTAAGACTGATGTCTGATATCAGTTTTGAGCACTGAAGGTGGAGAGATATGATTGGAAATGGGTAGATTCATTAAGAGCCTTTTGTAGACATCCAGGCCAAAAATGAATTAAGGAATTCCCTAAGATTGTGGCAGTGGTAGCAGAGAAAAGTAAAAGAATTCAACTTTTCCTTTAAAAGTGGAGGCTAGAGGACTTGCTGAAGGACAAAATGAAAGTGGATACAGAAGGAAAAAGAGAAATCAAAGATGATACCTACATTTCTGACTTTAGCTGAATGAAAGGAAGTATGATTAACAGAGAAATGTACATTTTTTATTTTTTGCATTCATGAACTTTCCACCTAGATAACAAATGGAGAAGTCTGTGATGTCTGAGGGCAAGTCTTCACCATCTGAAAAGAGTATCATGAAAAGATACTGCTGCTCTCTCCTTAAGACTGCCTCTTTGTATCACTGTCGCAGACACTTCTTGTTGGTTGGGTCATAGGGCTTGCACAGCTTCACATAACTTATATTTTGTAAACTAATATTCACATTGCTTATATGAACACCAAGCAGTTTTTGTTTTCCTAAGCCATGAAGTTTCAAAAATGAACATTATTATGTGAGTTTATTTCATACTGGAAGCTAATAATAAAGTTCTTGTAGATCTGGTGTCCTAGTTTAATTGTCTGCTTATCACTAGAGTTCAAATCAATTCCACTGCAGTTATAAGAAATGGTTGTACTAGTATAATGCACTATTTGTCAATGCAAAACCCTATGTTGTTCCATATTTTACTACATTAAATGATGGATGAATGTGTCTACCTCTTTCCACCTCTACTACCATCATGCTGGTGCTAACTACCACCAACTATCTCCTGGACTTTTGCAACGGGCTCATATTTGTTCTCCCTGTTTCATTCCATTCTTCAGACAGCTACCAACATCGGTTATTCAAAAAACATAAATTTAGAGTTCATTACTTAAGTCCTTAAATATTTTTCAGAAATCCCCCCTGGCACTTACAGTATAATTACAATCCTCACCAAGGCTTTACATGATGTAAAACTTGCCTATCTCCTCATACTCACCACTTTCCAGAGACATTATCATTCTGTATGGGCCAATTTTGTTTTCGTCTCAAGGTCTTTGCACTTGCTATTACCCTTACTTAAGCTGTTCTGTCCCCAAATAGCCACACAACAGTATTTTTTCACCTTAGAAGTCTTGCTTAGTTTTTCCCTCAAAGAGGGTCATTTCTGACTCCATTTACTTAGCTGTGTAATATTTGGGTAAGTCGCTCAACTTTTCTAAGCCTTAATATCCTTATCAATAAAATGAAGGAAAAGAGAGTTCTTATCAGGAAAGATGGACATTTTAGTAAATGGGTCTGAGAATAGTGGTTAGTCATTTGGGAAAAGATAAAACTAGATCCATATTTTATACCATGTAAATATAAATTATATATGGATCAGAGATCTAAATATAAAAAATAAAAGCAAACAAATCCTAGGAAAAAAAAACGTAGGTGAATTCCTCTTTAACCTGGGTATGGTAAAGGCTTGCTAATTATGGCTTAAAATGCAGAGGCAATAAAAGAAAAGGCTGGTGAATTTGACTAAATTTTAAAAAACATGTGCATGTAAACTCTACCACCACCACAAATAAGATAAAAACAATTGAGAGAAAATATTCTCAGATATATATATATATATATATATATATATATATATATATATATATATAATTTTGTAAATGAGCAGATGCTTGTATATATATAAATATATATATATATATATATATATATATATATATATATATATATCCTTTCCCATTGCTTTTTGGGCTTTGCTTCCACCAGTTGCAGGAGCAGGTTACCCGATCACATCATAGTTCTCTTGGATTCTTCCTTCACCAAACCTTCAATTTAACTAACCTTCCTCTGGGGCACCTTTGCAGAAGGGAGGGCACAATCTGGGTGCTTGCAGAGAGTCTTTGGAAAGCTGAGATGCTGGGCCCTTGACCTCCCCTAGCCTTTCAATACCTTTTAAACACAGTGTTTGCACAATATGACCTCAGGCTTAAGAGAAGTACTCCAAAAAATATTGAACTTTAGTTTGCTGGCTTCTATTTCTCAGAGGCATGAGTTAGTCGTACTGAATTTCTTTCTGTGTATTTTAGAATTGACCAAATATGTAGATATATTGTGGATAAGGCCAGCCAGGTTTCTCATTGTCAGAAAAGAGACTTACAAATATAGAAAGTGAGGGAAATAGAATGAACCCTGTAGTGTTGAATTGGATTTGGAGGTATCATTGCAACCTAATAGATTTTAATATAGATATAGGTATATAAATAGATACAGATGTATATGGGTGAATACACATGTCTATTTTCTAGGTTAGTTAGTGGAAGGGGCCTAGAAGCAATGACACCCAAGAAGTAATGGGCACACATAGCGCCCAGAACTTGGATTCTAAATACTCAAAGGAATCTAAGCTCGTTGAAGCAATGGGTGATTTTGCCCTAGCCAGATTGGCTCAGTGTATAGAGCGTCGACCTGTGAACTGAAGGGTCCCAGGTTGATGCTGGTCAAGGTCATGTACCTCAGTTGCAGGCTCCTCCAGACCCAGGCCCTAGTTGGGGTATGTGAAGGAGGCAACCAATCAATGTGTTTCCCTCACATCGATGTTTCTCTCTGTCTTTCCCTTTCTCTTCCACTCTCTCTAAAATCAATGGAAAAATATCTTCTGGTGATTATTTAAAAAAAAAGAAATGGATGATTTAAAGGTTGAAGAAGAAAAATAACAAAATGAGTGTAATATCTTGGTGTGCCAGAAAGTTAAAAAGTATTCAAAACATGAGGGGATTGATCTCCCTCCGCCCCAAAGGACGTGTGTGCATGCATATAAGCATAACCAATGGACACAGACACTAACAGGGGTGAGGGAATGTAAGTGGAGGGGGGCTTTGGGGGGATAAGGACACATATGTAATATCTTAATCAATAAAGAATTTAAAAAAAAACATGAGAGGGATATGTCAAAAGGAAACAGGAACCATTTGTAAGGGCCTTCTACTGACCAAATGCTGGATAATTTGAACATTCAAATAAATGAAAGTAAAATATTTTAAGAAATTTTATTGATTGATTGATTTGAGAGAAAGAAAGATAGAGAGAGAGAGAGAGAGAGAGAGAGAGAGAGAGAGAGAGAGAGAAATTGAGTTGTTGTTCCACTTATTTGTGCATTCATTGGTTGATTTTTGTATGTGCCCTGACTAGGAATTAAACCTGCAACCCTGGCGTACCAGGACGACACTGCAACCAACTGAACTATCCGGTCAGGGCAAGAGTAAAAGATTTTATTCTATTAAATAAAATAAGAATCTATGACTCTATACTGATTAAGTGAATAAATAAGAAATAAAAAGAGAAGGGGAAGGTCCTTCTTAGAGTAGAAAGCCAACTAATAAATGTAGAAACAATTATGTAGTCTGTAGGTTATCATTTGGTAACCACAATAGTAATAATCTTTTCAGGCAAGACTCAACTGTATCTAGTAGGCAAAATTTGGAGGACATTTATATAATTTCAAAGTATCTTCCCATAGGAAAGATTTTAATTACAAAGAGGAAAAGTAGTCATGTGATAGTGAATAATCCTGGTAGATATGTCTTTAACCAAAGATCAAAATTAACATCATCAGCAATGGGAGTGATGTGTCTCCTAATATGATGCACAGAGAATAATACAACCTCACTTCAGAGTTATTCCTGTCCAAAATGCATAATCCTATCTAATAATAGACAAACATGGTAATTAGCCCTACCTCCGCTAAGCTTCCCATTGGCTAATCAGGGGGATATGCAAATTAACTGCCAGCTAAGATGGCGGCCGGCAGCCAGGCAGCTGAAGCGAACATGAGGCTTGCTTGCTCCAGTGATGGAGGAAGCCAAGGTTCCCTGCCTGCCGCAGCCGGGCTCTGAGCTCTGGATGCAACAATGTTGCAATTATAGAAGGTAAACAAACATCAGATACCTTATTTCAGCCAGCCGGCCTCGGAGCTGGAGCCGCAACAAAGTTTCAATTACAGAAGGTAAATAAATCCCAGAATAAAAAAAGAAAAGAAAAAAAGGAGAGACTGGGAGCTTCAGTTGTAGGCTTGGCCCACCTGAAAACAGCCCTCAGCCCCTCATCCAGGCTCCTGAAGGGGGTGCAGGCAGCCTGAAAACAGCCATCAGCCCCTCATCCAGGCTGGCCAGGCACCCCAGTGGGGGCCCCACCCTGAAGGGGGTGCGGGCAGCCTGAAAGCAGCCATCAGCCCCTCATCCAGGCTGGCCAGGCACCCCAGTGGGGACCCCCACCCTGATCCTGGACACCATTCAGAGCAAACCAGCCAGCCCCCACCCGTGCACCAGGCCTCTATCCTATATAGTAAAAGGGTAATAGGCAAACTGACCCTAACAGCAGAAAGACTGGGAATGATTGGTCACTATGACACACACTGACCACCAGGGGGAGGACATTCAATGAAAGAGCTTCCCTCTGGTGGTCAGTGAGCTCCCACATGGAGGAGCTCTGCTCAGCCACAAGCCAGGCTGATGGCTGTCAGTACAGCGGTGGTGGTGGGAGCCTCTCCTGCCTCCTCAGCAGCGCTAAGGATGTCTGACTGAAGCTTAGGTCTCCTCCCCACTGGCAAGTGGACATCTCCCGAGGGCTGCCAGGCTGCCAGAGGGATGTCTGATTGCCAGCTTAGGCCCAATCCCCTGGGGAGCAGGCCTCAGCCGGCAGATGGTCATCCCCCGAGGGGTCCCAGACTGTGAGAGGTCACAGGCCAGGCTGAGGGACCTCCTTCCCCCCCACCCCCCAAGGGCACAAATTTTTGTGCACTGGGCCTCTAATCTGAATATAATTAGGAGTAAACAAACAAATCCAAACTGAGAGATATTCTATCCAATCGGTACTGCTAAAATTGTCAATGTCTTGAAACATAAAGAAAGATTGTGTTTCAGGTTAAAGGAGACTACATAGGCATGACAATAGAAGGTACCATGTGTTTCTGTATTTTGCTTCTATAAAGGACATTATTCGGGCAATTTTCAAAATCTGAATGAGGTCCATAGATAAGTAATATTGTGCTGATGTTAATTTACTGATTTTAATCATATTACTATTGTTATGTCAGAAAATGACTTTGCTTTAATAAATATACACTAAAGTTGGGATAAAGGGCCACCATGACTATAACTTACTCTCAAATGGTTCCAAAAATAGACATAATAATATGTATATTAAAATAATAAGTATGCATGTATATACTCTATGGATACATATAATGTGATGTATATATTATATGCATATGTGTTACATATACATATGCAGTGAAGTCCCTATATTGCAGAGATATTGTAAGAATTAAAGAAAAAACTACAGCCCTAACCAGTTTGGCTCAGTGGATAGAGCATCGGCCTGCGGACTCAAGGGTCCCGGGTTCGATTCCAGTCAAGGGCATGTAACTTGGTTGAGGGAACATCCCCAGTGGGGAGTATGTAGGAGGCAGCTGATTGATGTTTCTCTCTCATCGATGTTTCTAACTCTCTAATCCTCTCCCTCCCTCTCTGTAAAAAATCAATAAAATATATTTAAAAAAAAGAAAGAACTACATAAATATATTAGTATTATATTTGTACAAATTAGATATTGGATATATGTTAATGATTATTGTCATTATTGGCATTTAGAACTTAGTTTTTTCACCTCTAAAATAGAATTAATTTTCCTGTTTTGTTTGTTTATATTGTTCTTTGGATTTTTACATAAAAGTGAAATCATATGGTATTTGTCTTTCTCGACTGACTTATTTCAATCAGCACAATATCGTCTAGGTCCATCCATGCAGTCACAAATGGTAACATTTCAGTCTTTTTTATGGCTAATATTCCATTATGTGTACCCCTAAGGTATTAACTAAGATAATATTTGCAGATGTGGTATGTATACCTTAATGTTCTCTGAAAAAGTAATCATTATTAAAATTATTTAATAATGTTTATTGTGTAGCAATTTGGGTTTATTTAATCTTCATAGCAAACCTATTGAGGTAGATGCTATTATCACCTCATTTTATAGGTGAGGAAACTGAAGTCCAAGGTCATACAGCTTATAAGTTGTAGATCCAGGCTATGAGACTTGACAGTCTGATTCTAGAGTTGTATTCTTAAACATTATGCTGTGTTGATTGTCATTTCTTTTGCTACTTAATTTTAATTTCATATATTCTAACACTTCTCCAGATTTTAAGAATATTTACAGTTAATATTCTAGGATTTGTGATAATCCCATGGTGGTCTCCAACTACTTAACACAATACCATTTTTGGTTTTATATAATTTTTATACCTTCTTTTTTCTTTTCTTCTTTATATATTACTAGAGGCCCGGTGCACAAAAATTTGTGCACTCGGGGGGGGGGGGGTCCCTCAGCCTGGCCTGTGCCCTCTCACAGTCTGGGACCCCTTGGGAGATAATGACCTGCTGGCTTAGGCCTGCTCCCGGGTGGCAGAGGGCAGGCCCAATCCCTAGGTGCAGCCCCTGGTAAGGCTCAGAGCAGGGCCGATTAGGGAGTTGGGGTGCAGCCCCCTGTCATGCACAGAGCAGGGCGGATCAGGAGGTTGCAATGCCACCCTCAGTCATGCTCAGAGTAGGGCCGATTGGGGGGTTGGGGCACCACCCCCTGTCACACTCAAAGCAGGGTTGATGGGGAGGTTGCGGCGCCACCCCTGTCACGCACAGAGCAGGGTCCATCAAGGGGGTTGGGGCTCCGTACCCTGTCACGCACAGAGCAGGGTCGATCAGGGGGTTGGGGAGCTCCCCCCGTCACTCAGAGAGTAGGGCTGATAGGGGAGTTGGGGCACCACCCCCTGTCACACACACAGCAGGGCGTATCAGGGGGTTGGGGCACCGCCCTCTATCACCCACAGAGCAGGGCTGATTAGGGGGTTGGGATGCCGCCACTGTCATACTCAGGGCAGGGCCGATGGGGAGGTTATGGCTCTACCCCATCTCACACAGAGCAGGGCCCGTGGGGGGGGGGGAGGCGCTGCCCTCTATCACCCACAGAGCAGGGCCGATCAGGCGGTTGGGGCGCCGCCACTCTCACACTCAGGGCAGGGCCAATGGGGAGGTTATGGCTCTACCCCGTCACACACAGAGCAGGGCCCGTGGGGGGGCGGGGGTTAGGGCGCCGCACCCTATCACACACAGAGCAGGGCCGATCAGGGGGTTGGGGCGCCTTCCCCTGTCACCTGTCACGAACAGAGCAGGGCTGATAGGGAGTTTGTGGCCCCGCCCCCTGTCACACACAGAGCCACAGGGTGATCAGGGGGTTTGGGCGCTGCCCCCTGTCACGCTGATCCCGGTGCCGGGAGGCCTCGTGGCTCCGCTAACCCCAGTGCTGGGAGGCATATTACCCTTTTACTATATAGGATAGAGACCTGGTGCATGGGTGGGGGCTAGCTAGTTTGCCCTGAAGGGTGTCCTGGATCAGGGTGGGGGTCCCCAGTGGGGTGCCTGGCCAGCCTGGATGAGGAGATGATGGCTGTTTGCAGCTGGTCATACACCCATCAGTGTGGGGGTCCCCACTGGGGTGCCTGGTCAGTCTGGGTGAGGGGCTGAGGGCTGTTTTCAGGCTGGTGGGTGACTGAAGCTCCCAACTGCTCCTTTTTTTCTTTTTCTTTTTATTCTGGGCCAGCTTTAGCTCTGGCTCCAGCACTGAGGCCTCTGCTGCTGAAAGCAGGTATCTGGTTTGTTTGGGTTCTATAATCGAAACTGTGTATCAATTACAGCTCTGAGATCCCAGCTCGCTGAAAGCAGGTTTCTGGGGTTTTGTTAAGCTTCTGTATTTGTTACAATGTTTCAAACTGCAAGCTCAGAGGCTGGCAAGGCAGGCGGGGAACATTGGAGTCCTCCATCACTGAAGGAAGCAAGCCTCATGTTAGCTTCCAGCTGCCTGGCTGCCAGCCACCATCTTGGCTGGCAGTTAATTTTCATATCGCCCTGATTAGCCAATGGAAAGGGTAGCGGTTGCACGCTAATTACCATGTTTCTCTTTGATTACATAGGACTAGAGGCCCGGTGCATGAAATTCACGCACTGGGGGGAGGGGTATCCCTTAGCCCAGCCTGCACCCTCTCACAATTCAGGACTGCTAGCTCCAAACCGCTTGCCTGCCTGCCTGCCTGATTGCCCCTAACCTCTTCTGCCTGCCAGCCTGATCACCCCCTAACCAGTCCCTGCCAGCCTGATCGACGACTAACTGCTCCCCTGCCAGCATGGTTGCCCCCAACTGCCCTCCCCTGCTGACCTGGTTACCCCTAACTACCCTCCCCTGCTGGCCTGTTCACCCACAACTGCCCACCCCTGCCGGCCATCTTGTGGCTGTGGGCACGGCCATCTTTGAGGGTGGGGCAGTCAATTAGCATATTCCCTCCTTATTGGCTGTAGGTGCCACCATCTTTTATGGTGGGGCATTCAATTAGTATAGACCCTGTTTATTGGCTGTGGGCGCCACCATCTTTGAGATGGCATGATGGTCAATTAGCATATTACCTCTTTATTAGATGGTATTCTGTTAGTCTTCCTTATGTAAAATTATGTGGAAACTTTCTCATTTCACTTTTTTCCCCCTGAATGTTCCTTAGAGTTGCACTTAGTGGTCCACGTGTGATAGAATAATTTTATACAAGAAAATGAGCATAATATTTCCATTTTGTTTCCAGTCCCATTTGTGAAAATGACTGAGCTTTTAGGAAGCCTGCCTTGAATGAAACTGGTGCTTGCAATCTTATCTCTGGTTGCGCTATTAATATAGGACTCTGAAAGTGATAGGGGGGTGTCTAGAAATAATTTGCTTCTCTTATGCTTTACTATTTGCTTCCTTTGGTTAGAGATAGATTATTATTCTAACTATTCTTTCAGTTTTGTATGTTTAAACATGGTAAATAATTTCTGTAAAAGTGACAATAGATACATAATAGCTGTTGGAGTTTGTGAGGGAAACTGTGACAGTTAAATTTCTGACTTAGCAAAATTCCAAAATGTTAATTACATTTTAGCAAATTTGCTCCTAAATACTAGTTTTAGAAATCTACAATTTAGTTCTATTCACAAAGGATTGGTTCATGAATTGGCAAATATATGAGGCAATCAAGTCTATGTGTAAAAAAACAAATCCACTCTTGTTCTTTTAAGCCAGTCATGTAGCATTTGTGTTTGAACTCTTCCTCTTTTAGGAAATTAGGATGTGTGATTATGTATTTTCTTGCTCATTCTTAAAGAAATAACCAGCATAACATGACAGTGGTAAAAAAATTATTAAAAAACAACAACAGTAGTTTGATATACTAAAGGCTGCCCCACACTTCTCTAAAGTCTGTTCAATTTTCTTTATTTTTTAAAATTTCCCCCTGTTCCTCAGATTGCATTATGTGGTTTGAATGTCCCCCCCACCAAAAAAAAAATAAAAAGTCACATGTTGAAATCCTAGCCCCAATGAGTTGGTATTAGGAAGTGGGACATTTGGGAAGGGATTGGGTAATGAAAGTGAAACCCTCATGGAAGAGATCAGTGCCCTTATAAAAGAGAAAACAAATAGATCTCTCATACCTTTCCCCAAGTGAGGAGAAAGTGAAAAGATGGTTGTCTATGAACCAAGAAATAGGCCCTTGCCAGATACCAAATCTACTGGAACTTTGATCTTGCACTTCCCAACCTACAGAATTGTGAGAAATAAATGTCTGTTGTTTATTCTATGATGTTTTGTTATAGCAGCCAAAATGGACTAAGACATTCCATAATATCTATTGATCTATCTTCAAGTTCACTGATTCTTTTGGTACCTCAAACCTACTATTGTATCCTTATAATGAATTTTTTATTCAAATTATGTTTTTCAACTCTAGCATTTCCATTTGATTCATTTAAATGTAATGCCAGGAGGGCTTTTCTTAACTGTTTCTCTGATTTTCCCTCTTAAACTAGCTGCTCTGCTTTTCTGCTTGCATCTTTGGCTACCAGCCACTATTGTTCTCCACCAAGATATTCAATGCTTTCCAGAACACCCTCAGGCATAGAGTTCTCCATACTCTGTTCCAAATAAAGCTAGTACCTTCAAGCAGAGCTGTGGAGCACTTCACTCTCTTGGCCTGCTTCTCCCTCCAACCCACCCTTACCCCGCTCCCAGGCACAGTCCCTGCACTACTACATTGGAGCTGGGACAAAGGACCTACTTTTTCTGGAGTGAAAACATCACCTTATGAGATTGCTATTGAGGGGTTGTGGCAATCTCTGATCTTCTTGGGTTTCCCCTCTAGGCTTGGAAATTTCACCCCATGAGCCAGTTAGGGTGGGGATAATTTAAGCCAGTATTCTTAGCTTGCTGCACTTGGGGTAGAGCTTCCACCCTATAAGAAGGGGTTTGATGGGGGAAAAGATGCAGTCCTTTTGACCACACCTTCCTGGAATAGAGCTTCTACAACATGATGTTGGGGAAATGAGAAACATTAGAATCCTGATTTTCTCATGTTGAAACCTCAGCCTCAGACTGGAAACAGTGGAGAGGGAGAGTTCCTGTCTTCTTGGTTGCACATAATCAAGTTAGAGCTTCCATAACACAGAACTGGGAGGGGTGAGCAAGTCTTTTGCTGTTCTTTCAGGGATTTAATAACTTTACTTGAATGAATATTTTTCTATTTGCTATATGCCCTTAAAACAATACCCAGAGGTTTTAAATGATTGTTTTTTATAATTTTTAGCAGTCCAGTTGTTGTTGTGCTGGAGAAGGGCTCTGCTGAATTCCTTATTCCATCATTCCAGGAGTCCTGCCCCACCATCCCCTTTTTAACAGGATGAAACTGAAGTCCAAAGAAATTTTAAATTGCCTACCCAGCAATGAGCCTTTGACCAGAACCCAAATCAAAAGTTTTTTTCACTGTTTCAGGTACTTCAACTAAAATGAGCAGTGGTTTACTTGTTAAGTAAATGTGATCCAGGTAAAGGATCAAATCATAGGTAGATCCAATATTCCAAGTTTAAAATGGGTTCATTAAATTAATGTGTTGTCAGTTGACCTTACTGTTTCCTTTATGTTTTTCTTTTGGTTCTTTTGTGTTTCAATGATCCTCCCTCTCCCGATTTTATCTCCCAACCCACCCCTTGCATATACTAGAGAAGGATCATTGGGCAGTGGTGAAATTTCTAGAACAATTATTCTATTGAGAAGAGACACATAGCTTTGAGTCTTTCTGGTGAGTATTGGTTTACCAAACATAAAATTTGAACTTTTTTTTAAAAATATATATTTGCATTCTTTTTTTAAGATTTTGTTTTATTGCTTAAAGTATTACAAAGAGTATTACATATGTCTCCTTTTTTCCCCTTGACCTTCCCCTGGCCTCCCTTACCCGCCCCCCCCCCACCCCCAGTGTCTTGTGTTCATTGGTTATGCTTATATGCATGCATACATGTCCTTCGGTTGATCTCTTACCTCCCCTGCAACCTTCCCCGGCCTTCCCACTGTAGGTTGTCAGTCTGTTCGATGTTGCTCTGCCTCTGTATCTATTTTTGTTCATCAGTTTATAATGGTCTTTATTATCCATAAATGAGTGAGATCATGTGGTATTTTTCTCTTACTGACTGGCTTATTTCACTTACCATAATGTTCTCCAGTTCCATCCATGCTGTTGCAAATGGTAAGAATTCTGTCTTTTTTATAGCAGCATAGTATTCCATTGTGTAGATGTACCACAGTTTTTTAATCCACTCATCTGCTGATGGGCACTTAGGCTGTTTTCAGATCTTCGCTATGGTAAATTGTGCTGCTATGAACATAGGGGTGCATATATCCTTTCTGATTGGTGTTTCTGGTTTCTTGGGATATATTCCTAGAAGTGGGATCACTGGGTCAAATGGGAGTTCCATTTTTAACTTTTTGAGGAAACTCCATACTGTCTTCCATAGTGGCTGCACCAGTCTGCATTCCCACCAGCAGTGCACGAGTGTTCCTTTAGTAAGTAGAATCTAGGCTTTGACAGCAAACTTAAAGACTACAGCTTGCTCACTTCCTTTTTGGGTATTTTCAGGCATTTTAGACAATTTTTCTGAAGTTCAGTTTCTATATCCGAAAATTGGAAATAATGATACTCTACAGCAGTGGTTCTCAACCTTGGCTTCACATTAGAATCACCTGGGAATCTTTTTAAAATCCTTATTTCTGGGCCTCATCCTATGGAAATTCTGTTTCTTTGTTACTAATGTTGTGGCCCCACCCTATAGCAAAAAAACCAGAATTTCTGAAGGGTGAGGCCCAGAAATAAGGATTTTAAAAAGACTCCCAGGTGATTCTAATGTGCAGCCAAGGTTGAGAACCACTGCTCTACAGAATGTTGTGAGGAATCATTGTAGTCAGGCATGTATAGAGCCTGGAAAGGACCAGAGACTCAATCTGCAGCACCTTCTTTCCATCCTCAGTGTCATTGATATTAAAGAGAAATTATTAGGGTTTCACTTACTGTTCCTTTTCTGCAGATTGTTGCTTAATTTCTTGTTCCTGATGGTATCACTTTTGGATATTATGCTGTTCATTTGATACATGTCCTTTTAGTATTTGACATAATATTGTGCTTTACCTAATATTAAATGTAGTCCTATATATAACTAGAGGCCCGGTGCACTTGTGTGTGTGTGGGGGGGGGGGGGGTTCTCTCAGCCTGGCTTGCTCCCTCTTGCAGTCCAGGAGTCCTGTGGGGATGTTTGTTTGACGGCTTAGTGGGCCTAAGCCATCAGTCGGACATCCTTAGCATTGCCACGGAGGCGGGAGAGGCTCCCACCACTGCCGCTGTGCTCGCCAGCTGTGAGCCCAGCTTCTGGCTGAGCGGTGCTCCCCCTGTGGGAGCACACTGACCACCAGTGGAGAGCTCCTGCTTTGAGTGTCTGCCCCCCGGTGGTCAGCGCACATCTTAGTAACCGGTCATTCCACCATTCGGTCATTTGCATGTTAACCTTTTATCATTGCATGCTGTAGATGAGGACCCCTAGAACCATAAGAAATGCAAAAAATTCACTGTTAATTCATTCTCAAATTGCCCCCCTTAAAATCATATTGCCTCCCCCTCCCCCACATCTTCTCCACCTACCTCACTGGGTTGTCATGAGGAGGTTCTGAGCTAATAAATCTAGAAATGTTTCATCAAGTAAGCGATGTCTAAACGGGAAGGGATTGTTATTTTTAAGCTCACAGGTATCCTCACAGGTAGCAGGTGCTGATTAGGGGAGGAGGGCATGATTGTTTCCCAGGACTGTAGCTATGGAAGCTTTGCAGAGGGTTCTGCAGGCCTCAGAGGAGCGGGCTCTGGCCAGCAGCCCTGTAGCGGTGGTCATCCCTGGAGGCGCTGGCGGGGTCAGGGAGTTAGGGGGACGCTAGAGGGGCAGCAAGGCCAAAGGGGAAGTAACTGTCAAACCTTCCCGCTTGGCGCCATTCTTTAAATTGTACGTGGCTGTTTTGTAGCTGTACCTGCTCAGGGCGGGGCTCCAATCTCCTGGAGTGGGGTGGAGGCCAGGCCAGGGTGGAGCCAGGCTGGCTAGGAGGCTGGGTTTAGCCGCGCCCCCAGCGAGGTTCAGCGCACTTCTCCTACAGAGATGGTGCTGCTTCTGTGGGGGTTGGGGGGAAGGGTCTGACCCTGGGGGATTGCTCAGGCCTGCCTCCATCCAGGTCTGGAGTTGTAGGGAGGTGAGGCCCAGAAGAGGGGGCCCAGCAGCAGCAGGCTGCGGCCCCAGGTGCCTCAGGGGTGCTGATGGGTGGTCCCCAGCATGCTATTGTTGTGGGCACCCCTGGGGGTGGGGGTGGTGGGGGAAGAGATTGGGAGTCTGTAGCCTCAAGGGTCAGCCTCCCTGTCCCCCTGGGGTGCGGGGGCTTGGGTAGGGTGTCCATGCAGGGAGATTGGAAGAGTTCCCTGTGGCCGCTTCCTCTTCCTTCTTTGCAGTCTGGGCTCCTGTCAGGCACTGTCCTCAGACCCCCAGGAACTTGGCTCCGGCTGCCCACCCCCTGCTGCACGTGCAGCCTCCTGCTGGTCTGTCAATATGCAAATTGGTCATTACTAGGACACCATAACGGACAATTAGCATATTACCTCTTTACATGTATAGATATTCAAAGGGCAGATCTTCCTTGGAGATAGAGTCTGGATTTCTGTCCATTTTGTTTTAGTTTGTGAATCTGCGGTTTCTATTTCCACCCAGCTTCTTATCTATTTTCATGGCTGTCCCATTAACCTCAGTTATCAGAGAATCTAGAAATAGGGAAGTGATTCACTAACTTAGTAGTCTGAAGTTCAAAGGGCAATAGTTTTATGTAAGTGTTTTACAAGATTCACATCCTTCCAAACAAATAATTTAGTAAATCTGTCCAGTTTAAGTGTGTTATGATTAGGCTGGATTAATCTCCTTCCGTTAAAAGAGAAATACAGAATTCTATGCTGCAGCCAAAGGGAACTGGTTAATGTCCATTAGGAATCAACAAAATAGTTGCTTGGTTCTAGGTTGACATTTTGTTTCTTAACCTCAGAGTTTTTAATGAAATTGGTATGAAACTCCCAGAGTATGTGTGTGTGTGTGTGCTTGCCTAGGAGGAGGAGTCTGAATGTGGCCTTGGAGGTTCATGAAGAGATCAAGACAAGTCACCAAAGATCACAATAATAATTAAGAATTACATTGTGTTTATAATTTTGAGGCCCTATTTTAAGTGGTTCATAATTATTAATTCATTTTGTGCTCACAAAAAGGTTGTGAGGTAGTTGTGAGTATTATTCCCATTTTATAGATGAGTATTATGAAACACAGAAAAGTGACTTGCCTGTCGTAAAATTTGTCATAGAAACTAAAATGGCCAGCTTCAAATTCATTTTCAGTTAGTATGCTGCCTCTTGCATAATGATGTGGACTAAGAAGAATTCAAATGTCTTTTCATTACCCTTAAAACTACATTCTTTTTTCAAAAACATTTATTTTGGTAAAATAAATAAATTACCTGCGAGGTAATTTATTTAAGCTCACCTGCTACCTGAGAGGGTACCCATGAGCTTAAATTACAAATTTAACATCTTCACAATTTTTCAGTGTATAATTCAGTGGTGTAAATAACTGCTTTTCTTTTTAAATCTATTCTTTCTCTCCTCCAGCTTTATTGAGGAATAATTGACAAATAAAAAATGTATATATTTAGGGTGCACAATCTTTACCCAAGTAGTGTAAGCAAAGGCTACCAATTGAGGAAACAGCAATGTGTACTCCTCCTGAGTATGGCTCAATGGGGAAGCCTCCCAGTCAATCTTGGGAAGCTCTGCTCTCAATCCAAGCAGGAGAACACGTGTATCTGACTCCAGTGCCCCATGCTGTCAGCCCCAGAGATGATAATAGAGGCCACTGAGAGGGAGGCTGCTGGAGCAGGTGCAACAGATATAGGTTGACTCTTGACAGTTCTCTGGGGAGCTTTTGTATGACTCTTTCAGGACAAGGAGCAGAGTACATGCTGATAGTTTAGAAGCTTACCAGAGAAATGCTAAAGTGACACCCATGGGAAGTGGAGCCCAACCCCCCAGGACTACTCTGAGGCCAGGTCAGTGTGTGAGTAGCTCTCTCTCTTACTAGACCCCAAGAAGACGTTAAAGAAGTAATTTCCGCCCTAACCGGTTTGGCTCAGTGGATAGAGCGTTGGCCTGCGGACTGAAGGGTCCCAGGTTTGATTCTGGTCAAGGGCATGTACCTTGGTTTGGGGCATATTCCCAGTAGGAGATGTGCAAGAGGCAGCTGATTGATGTTTCTTTCTCATCGATGTTTCTAACTCTCTATCCCTCTCCCTTCCTTTCTGTAAAAAATCAATAAAAAGTATATTTAAAAAAAGACGTAATTTCCAACCTGTGTGCTGCGGCACACCAGTGTGCCACAAGAATTTTTAAAACATGCAATACCTGACTATTTAGTCAGGGTTACTGACCTCTTTCCCTTAGGTTGTCAAATAAAAACAAAATGACAACAGCGAACACAATAGCTGTCCAGTGTAAATGAATAGAAAGCATACCTACTGTTTTGTCAGATTGGCAAAAAATATATATTTTTTGGTGATGCCACAGAATTTTAATAATTAGTTTATGTGAGCCATGAGATGAAAAACTTTGAAAGTCACTACATTAGACTCCTGCCACTTTTAGGACAACAGGTTGACAAGAAACTAATTGGGGAAGCAAAGGCAGTTTTCCTGGACACCCAGGATGCTGGATAAACTCTTCCATCTGAACTCAATCTTGGGAAGACCCACATGCCAAGAGTTGCCCTGATTCTTAACCTCCAATTGGTGAGGCTCATGTGTCCTTGACATCATTAGACTATGACTGCTGACATCATTAGATGCTCTTTGCCTTTTTAAGTCATGTCTGTAAGCATAGCATGCATTCTATTTGTGTGTTTTAAAATGTTTTTATTGTTGACAGTATTACACATGTCTACCATTTTCTCCCTTTTTGCCTCCCTCCACCAAGCCCCCATCCCAGGTTTTCTCCTTGCTATTTATTGTCTGTATCCATGGATTTCCATATATGCATATATGTTCTTTGGTTAATCTCTTCCTGTTCCCTCTCTCTCAACCCACTTCCCCAAAGACCTGTTATTCTGTTCCATGCATCCATATTCTGGCCCTATTCTGTTCATCAGACTATTTTGTTCTTTAGATTTCATTTATAAGTGAGATCATGCAATATTTGTCTTTCTCTAACTGGCTTATTTCACTTAGCATAATACTCTCCAGATCCATCCATGCTGTCTCAAATGGTGAGAGATCTTTCTTTTTTACAGCTGAATAGTATTCCATGGTGTAAATGTACCATAGCATTTTTATTCACTCTACTTATGGGCACTTGGACTGTTTCCAGATCTTGTAAATTGTGCTGCTATGAATATAGGGGTGCATATATTCTTTCTGATTGGTGTTTCTGATTTCTTAGGATCTATTCCTAGAAGTGAGATCACTGGGTCAAATGGGAGTTAGGAAACTCCATACTGTTTTCCTCAGTGACTGCACCAGCCTGTATTCCCACCACTAGTGCACCAAGGTTCCCTTTTCTCCACATCCTCACCAGGACTTGTCATTTGTTGATGGTAGCCATTCGGATACCTTATTGTCATTTTGATTTCATCTCTGGGATGGTTAGTGACTTTTAGCATTTTTTTTTGTATGTCTCTTGGCCTGCTATATGTCCTCTTGGAGAAGTGTCCATTCAGGTGCTTTGCCCATTTTTTTAGTTGGATTGTCTTCCTGGTGTTGACACATTCTATTTGTGTTGAATCTTTTAGTTTTGATGTGTGTTGCTTGTTTGTTACTTTATAAAGAATTTCTTTCATGTGATGTAGGTACCTAAAAAATAGTTAAAGGAGCTGTTGACCACAGAACTTAGAGTTAACACAAACACATTGTGATAATTTGCTGCCTACCAATGATTTTTGTCTGCCATTTGCTATATTAGGGAAGGGTTGGAGAGGGGGAAAAACTGATGATTCATCCAAAATTCAATAGTCAGTAATTGTACCAAAACAAATGCAAGGAGAGATATTTTCTACCCCTTTCTTTGCACCCTTGTGTCCCCATTGGGAAGTGTTTTTCCTGAGAGCATAATGTATCCTATGCCTTTAAGAGAAAGGGAAAAAATAATGTGTAATAAGCTAGAGTTACACACATCTAGGATGTCATTCTCAATTGTTAATTCAAGCAGGAGGCTTATCTAGCTTTTTGTCTAATCGAATGAAGGCATTTGATACCTTGTCTATATTCAAATTGATTTCCTCTTACAGGATAACAAGTGCAAATGACTGCTCAACATGGATTGATTCATGCTATACCCTAGAGGCCACTGACTTAAGATCCCAGCTGTTGAGAATCTCAAAAAAGATTTTGGTCCATTCTCGTGCAGTAGAATCACAATGGGGAGTTAAAGGGGCACAGGAGTTTGCTCCACTCCTGCCCTATATAAGGAAGAGTTATACCCTGTTTGTGCTGTGATATGTGTTGCCAGAAGCCAAACTGAACCTGTGCTAATAGGGCTTTTTGTTATCGTGCTTCCATGTCTACATCATCTCCTCTTATCCCCAACCAGTTCCTTCTCCTCTTCTCCTTTCTTTGATTTTCCTCTGCTTTCTCATTTTCTCCTCTCAATCTCTTCTTTTCCCTTGCCTTTTCATTAACATTTCAAATTATCCCTGCCATTGTAATGACAATATTTAATTTGCATTTCCCTAATGAATAACAATGTTGAACATATAACCATATCTTATTTAACATTCTTATATCTTCTCTGCACATGCTTTAATAAGGTTATTTACTTCCTTTAGGTGGAATTTTAGAGTTCTCTCTCTTCTGTACACACACAGTCATGCACACACACAATACAAGTTCCTTGGCAAATATCCTATATAATAAAAGGCTAATATGCATATCGACTGAACGGCAGAATGATCGATCACTATGATGTACACTGACCACCAGGGGCCAGATGCTCGATGCAGGAGCTACCCCCAGGTGATCAGTGCACTCCCACAGGGGGAGTGCTGCTCAGCCAGAAGCCAGGCTCATGGCTGGCGAGCGCAACGGTGGTGGCAGGAGCCTCTTCTGCCTCTGAGGCAGTGCTAAGGACCCCTCAGGGGAAGTCTGAGGGGTCTTGGACTGTGAGAGGGCACAGACCAGGCTGAGGGACCTGCCCCCAGTGCATAAATGTCATACACCGGGCCTCTAGTTTGATTTATAATTCTTTTTCCCATTCTGTGGCTTATCTCATTTTTCTTAACATTTTATTTTCAAAAACAGAGTTTTTATGAAGTCATATATAAAATCTTGTGTTTTGTGTGTTTTGGTATCATATCTGAAACTCTGCCTAAATAAGGACCCAATCATTTTCTCCTATATTTCCTCATACATGTTTTATGTTTTACATTCCTTTCAATGATCTCTTTTGAGTTAATTTTTGTGTACATTTCAATGTAGGGATAAAAGTTTATATTTTTGCATATGGATATCCAATTTTCCAGCACAATTTCTTGAAAAGTCTATCATTTCTCTACTGTATTGCCTTTGTAGTTCTGTCAAAAATCTATTTCTTGATTCTTTATTCTATTTCATTAGTCTATTTGTCTATCTTTACACCAGTACCACACTGCTTTTATCACTATAGCTTTATAGTAAGACCCTAAAACAGGAAGTGTTTAACCCTCCAACTTTGTTCTTTTTAAAAGTTATTTTGACTATTCTAGGTCTTGTATATACATGTCATGTGAATTGTAAAGCAACTTGTCAAATTGTACAAAAAGCCTGGTGGGAGTTTGAGTGGGATTCTATTAAATCCACAGGTAAGTTTTGAGAAATTTCACATCATTACAAAATTGAGTCTCCTAACTTATGGACTAGACATAACTCTCCATGTATTTAGGTCTTCTTTAATTACTTTCAGCAATGTTCTGTAATTCCAGTGTCATATTTATCCCCAAGTATTTCATATATTTATGCTCTTGAAGGCCTGGGGAGGGGGTGGTGAGAGTTGGAAGAAATTAATGTAGACATGTGGTTAGGGCCGGATCATAGGGGGCTTAGAATTCCAGGTAAAATTATTGTTATGACAGACAATTAAAAGTTTTTTTAACAGAAAAGTGGCAAAACCCACAGGTATTTAAATGGATGTTTCAAATATAGTTATCTTAGATCCAATCTTACCTGCCTTGTAGAAAATACACCTCTGTTTTTCTTATCACAGTATCTCTTGCCATTTCATGAGAGACAGTAGAATGGACAGGGCCTCTAGAGTCAGACAGACTTCCTTTTAATCATGTACTTCACAAAGTGTTCCCCACTGATATTTCAGATACCCAACTGGCACCATACATAATTATTACAATGTTAGTGTCTATATTCCCTACACTGCACTTTACATTCCCATGCCTATTTTGTAACTACCAAACTGTACTTCTTAATACCTTCACCTTTTTCATTCAGTCCCCCAGTCTCCCTCCCCTCTGGCAATCATCAGTCTGTTTCCTTTATAAGTGTTTTTCTGTTTTATTTGTTCATTTATTTTGTTCTTTAGATTCCACATATAAGTGAATTCCTATGGCATTTGTCTTTCTCCAACTGATTTATTTCACTTAGCATAAGAGCCTCTAGGTCCATCCATGCTGTCGCAAATGTTAAGATTTCATTCATTTTTATGGCTGAGTAATATTCCATTGTATACATGTAAACTTCTTTATCCACTCATCTATTAATGGCACTTGGGTTGCTTTTATATCTTGGCTATCTATATATAAAAGCCAAGTGACCAGAATGCCAGAACGACCGGAACAACTGTGGCTATCATGCGCACTGCAGCAGGCCAATAGGCCTGATGGGGGGGCCACTCTCCTCAGCGGACCCCGGCCGGATTGGAGGTGGGACTGGCTGGTCAACCTCTCACGTCCCATGCCCTCTGCCGGCCCTATCTGATCGGCCCCCATTGGGGTGGGCCGGCTGGACCCCACCCATGCACGAATTTGTGCACCGGGCCTCTAGTTATTAATAATGGTGCAATGAACATAGGGGTGCATATATTTTTTTGAATTAGAGTTTAAAGTTTATTTGGATATATATCCAGAAATGGAATTGCTGGTTCATAAGCCAAATCCACTTTTAAGACATACAGATGGCCAATAGACATACAAAAATATGTTCACCATCACTAATCATTGGAGAAATGCAAATTAAAACCACAATGAGCTATCACCTCACACCTGTCAGAATGGGTATCATCTATTGAAACCAACAAACAACAAGTGTTGCTGAGGATGTAGAGTAAAGGGAACCCTCATGTACTGTTGAAGGGAATGCAGATTGCTGCAGACAGAATTCCTTTAAAATCTGCCTCTACCACTTACTCATGGTGTGTTTTGGCCTAGCTTTGATTTCCTCATCTGTAAAGTCATCTTGTGAAGACTCAGAAAGATAATCTATGCAAAGTATTTGGCACAGGTTAAGCACAACATACATGTTGGACAATATTACTGTTATTAGGGGAAATTATAGGGGACATCCTACTGCTATTCTCTTTCTCCAGGGAGTTGCCTGCTTCTCAGCCAGAAACAGTGGTTCTCTTTTCTCAGAAAATTTACATGCTTGGAGGCAGCAATAGTACAGATCCTTTTAACTGTTATATTAAATGCATCTTAAAAATATCACATCATACCCTACATGTAGAATTGGGGTGAAGATAGAAAAATTATTGCTGAAAGCTCGACTACTACTGTGTTACCTCACAAAATGGAGTCATGATGCCACCATTCTAAGCTTTTTTCATGTGTCTATTTCCAGAAAGCTTGTAGGAGACTCACGCCATGCTGGCCAGCAATATTGCTCCTACCTCAGCAGATACAGACATGCCCAAACTGAAAAAGTTAGATATTATACAATCTTGAGTAATTTTTGATAGTTGAATAAAAAAGTACTCTCCTGTAGATGATCTGTGTACTCCACAGTTGACATTTCAAAGAATCACTAGTGTCTTGCTTCTATATTAGTGACAGAAAAGGAAGATGGTTTATCTTTGCATCTAATAGGACATTAAAGACATTAAACAGTCTGCTAATTAACTTTTGCCCATCACCACATTTTATGTAATTTTGCCAAGGACTGAGCTATAAAATAATTGTTGTGGGTACACACAGTACTTTAAGTGATCATCTTGTATAATGATTTACTTAGCAGATTGCCTTTAACTAAAATAAAATTACCCGTCAGGCTTTGTTTCAAGACCTTGGACATCAAATAGGAATTTTTAACCAATTAGAATGGTAGCACCTCTTACTTGTGAGATCCCTGAAACAATAAGTTGATGTTTAAACTTATAATTCAGTAGTGGCTGAGGGAACAATTTGCTGTGTATTTCTTGTAACACAACATCAGATTTTCCATTTAGAAAATTTTTAGTTGTGCTAGGATATCTTCACTATTTCTATTCCTGGTGTGGATTCTAAATCCTTAAATATTATTTAATGAAAGAATTAAGAGGTCTTTGGCTGTAAATCCATTTTCAGTACCAAAATTGTTAGAAACTGGGTTTTGAGAAGTAAGTCATAAAAAAACCCCAGATTCAACTTTTAGTTAAAAAAAGCACACCAAAAAACAAACAAAAAATGCTTCCTAATAGTAAGGGAATGGAGAAATCGCAGAATAAAGTCTTTAATCCTGGATGACATTTCTCATGCATGGACCAGTAGTTTCAAGAACTGTTACAGAAAATAGAACATAGAAATAATGGCAACTTTCTATTTTGTTTTTATAAGGCCATGTTTTTCTCATTTGTTCCTTTTTCCCATCCTCAAAAATTCCTTGGGTATGAGCTTCTTAGCCAGAACTGGCTACAAAATTTCTGGAGCCCAGTGCACATGAAAATGTGATAGCCCTTGTTCAAAAATTAAGAATTTCAAGATGGCAGCAGGAGAGTATTCAACTGATTACAGGACCCCTCTAAGTGTGAAGCCCTAAGTGACTATACACATCACAGACCCATAAAGCTGGCCCTGTTCCTAGATTTTAAAATCCCAAAGTGGGAAACTTTGCATATAAAATGCCACCTTTATGTTGAGTCAATGGTCCAATGATCTTCAACATTTTGCAGTAACTAAGGTTTCTGTTACCTTTTTCATCTCCTGTCCTCTTTTTTTTAAAAAAAAATATTTATTTATTTTTTATTTCAGAGATGAAGGGAGAGGGAGAGATAGAAACATCAATGATGAGAGAGGATCATTGATCAGCTGTCTCCTGCATATCCACACTGGGGATCGATCCTGCCACCTGGGCATATGCCCTGACTGGGAAGCAAACCCTGACCTCCTGGTTCATAGGTTGACACTCAATCACTGAACCACACTGACTGGGATCGTGTCCTTTTCTTAATGACTCTTACACCATATCTTGAAAAGAACAATATGTTTATTTTGGTACTGTAAAAATCTCTGTACTTTGCTTCCTTTCAGATTTTGTCTTTGATCCTCGTATTTAAAAACCTTGCTGAAATATGCATTGAACTTTGATGATAAAACCCCCACTCCACAGGTGTTCACTCTCATTGGGACTTCCCTTTATCCTAGTTTTAAGGTTTGTGCTAAATAATTTGACATTAGAATGCATGTAGGTTTTCTCTGTCTTTCTAATCAAGAAATATATAAAATTCTTCATTTGTTTATGATTATAGGCTTTTTTAAAATTGAATCTTAGAGCTACTTTTCTCAATTTTAACCTAGGTATTTCCTTTTGATACTAATCCTATCTCCGTACATAGCATTATTTTCTTTAGTTGTTATAGCCCCAAGCTTTGAGTTGATTTTCATCAATTACTCAGTAATTGGATTGAGCATCTGCTACACTTTTGATCTAACAAATTAGCTTAGTTGAAAATCTTCAACTAAGATAGTGCACTTGAAACAGGTTTTTCAGTATTGGTGTATTCACTTGCAGAAGATTCAGATTGCATTGTTTATAGAAAAAAATAGGAATGTTCCTGATTTCCCTACTGATGTGTTTTTTAATTGACCTTTTCTTTTACAGATTTGTTTATAACTTTATTTTATTTATTATTTTCTACCCTTTTGCTATTTCCATAAACACTGCCCCATCATGTATCTTAATATCCCTGAAACTTTTTAAAAAAATATATTGTATTGATCTTTTACAGAGAGGAAGGGAGAGGGATAGAGATTTAGAAACATCGATGAGAGAGAAACATCGATCAGCCACCTCCTGCACAGCCCCCACTGGGGATGTACCCGCAACCAAGGTACATGCCCTTGACCGGAACTGAACCTGGGACCTTTCAGTACGCAGGCCGACGCTCTATCCACTGAGCCAAACCGGTTAGGGCGGAACTTTTTTATTAAGCCTTATTCATAGAAGTGTCTAGTACAAAGCTACACATGTAAAGATTTCTCTGGGAAGATATCTTTTAAGGTATACTTAAATTATGCAATAATGTTCTCAAGAAAGACCATTTATGGGAGCACTACTTATAAGAAAATCAGATTGCCCTGACTGGTTTGGCTCAGTGGATAGAGCGTCCGCCTGCATACTGAAAGGTCCCAGGTTCGATTCCGGTCAACGGCATGTACCTTGGTTGCTGTTCCAGTAGGGAATGTTCAGGAGGCAGCTGATCGATGATTCTCTCTCATCGATGTTTCTAACTTTCTATCCCTCTCCCTTCCTCTCTGTAAAAAAATCAATAAAATATATTTTAAAAAAAGAAAAAGATTTTCTTGTCCTTCTTTGACTTCATAGCAAAGAGCACAGATTCCACCTTTGCTCTAACTGCTAGACCACACTCTTTACTACTGAAGACTTAATCATTACTCTAAAGTAGAATGTTACTCATTGGTATTTTGTGAGATGAACTCCATCACTTTCACTTCCCAACACCACTTTTCTCCTTACCAACAGAAGAAACTCTCACTTATGGTAGAACTCAGGCTGCTGGTCACAAATGTGGAAAACAAAGCACAGCAGAAATAGTGAGGTCTGTAAATAAATCATCCTAGGGTTAGGGCTCCCTGTCAATGTTATATAGCCATAATTCATTACTTACCAAACTCTATAAGACACTCAACCTCTTTTGCTTCTTTGCTGATTGTCAACTCAGCTCAGATTCTGTGAGGTTTACCATATTTTTGGAAAGCAAGTGGGTCACAACAATCATAAAGCAAGTCCAACACTCTTTTTTAATTTCTTTATTGGTTAAGTTATTACATATGTGTCCTTATCCTAACATTATCCCCCATCCCCCCTTATAAAGCTCAAAGCATATTTGGCAGAAGGCATACATATGTGTGATATGATATCAAAGAAGCAAGGATCCTAAGCTGTCTGTTGAAGGTAGTTCCTCCCCCCACCTTTTTGCATTACTCTACCTGCTAAGCTCAATGCTTGGGGTGAACTTATAGGTGAAGATCGATTACAGAGGAATTCTACCCACTTAATTGATAGCAGGGTAGTCATTGAAGATTAGGGAGTTTCAAATAGGTATGGGAGATTATGGAAATTGTTGACTATTCTACTTTCAGGCAAAGCCGTTGGAAGATAATTCTTACAACTCTGAGATGTGGCATTTATGGTTTTACCTAATGCAATTTGTGTGATAAGCAGTCTGAAAGGGCTTCCAAGCTTAGCCCAACACCTGTTGCTGACCATCCAGTAGAGCAGAGATGTATCCATGGTGATCTTCCTGTTTCAGCCAGAATAAGGATTCCCATGGGGCTTAATAGCTTAGCATATTTCTAGCATCCTTAATAAATTAATTACTACATCACATGGGGGGATTTGAAATCTCCTTTCAGAGATGGTGAAGGTAATAATATTTGCTATATTATGTCAGTAGGGGGTACATAGTAAGAAGAGATTCAAATTGGAGGTTATTAAAACACCTCTATTCTTTGACGTGTCTATTTTCTCCATTTTTTAATCATGTAAATGACCAATAAACAACCTTCCCAGGGGGGTGGGGTATGTGATTGATTGCACATTACAGATGATTAGAAGGATGTGATACTGAGTGAGACAAATAGTAAAATAAGCAAATTTTATGGAAAGGCATTTTTTCATTTAATGTCCTGTTAGTTTGGGAACATTTGAGGGAGAGGGGAGGAAGGACAAATGTGACAATTTAGAGAACATCTGTAGCTGAGTATGGGTGTGTGTAGGCCAGAAATTTGATTATTTAAAGCATAATAAGTAATACATTAAATCATTCTCTCCTCCCCTTTCTCATCTATTCTAAAATGTACCTAAATGAGGCAACAAAAATAGTACTGGTTTTGAGGTTGAGAGAGAGAGAGAGAGAGAGAGAGAGAGAGAGAGAGAAACTCTAAAGCAGTGGTTCTCAACCTTCTGGCCCTTTAAATACAGTTCCTCATGTTGTGACCCAACCATAACATTATTTTCGTTGCTACTTCATAACTGTAATGTTGCTACTATTATGAATCGTAATGTAAATATCTGATATGCAGGATGGTCTTAGGCAAACCCTGTAAAAGGTCGTTCGACCACCAAAGGGGTCGCAACCCACAGGTTGAGAACCGCTGCTCTAAAGGATGCCACTGCAAATCCTATATAATAAAACCTTAATATGCAAATGGACCAAATGGCAGAACGACTGGTTACTATGATGTGCACTGACCACCAGGGGGCAGGCGCTCAATGCAGGAGTTGCCCCTTGGTGGTCAGTGTGCTCCCACAGGGGAAGTGCTGCTCAGCCAGAAGCCAGACTCACGGCTGGCTAGAACAGCGGCAGTGGCAAGAGCCTCTCCCATCTCAGCAGCACCGGGCCTCTAGTCTATATATAATTGCCATCTTGAAAATCACAGAGGCTGTTACCCAGAGAAGGGAACAGAGGACTTTGTATTGGGGCTAGTCACATGATAAGTCAAGGATGGCTGTGGAGAGCAATGGGCAATGGGCATGGAAGGGAAGCCCAGAATGATGGAATGCTGACATGGTAGAAGTCCCAGAAATGCATTAGAGCCACAGTGAAATAAAATAGCTATCTATATCCATGGCTGATAAAGAAGAAGCCAGAGGCTTTTTGGAAGGGCTTTAGATTCCAAGATAACAAAATGATTTGATGATTTAACATGATCCATTCTAATCAGAGCCTATAGATCAAATGAAAGCTGTGGTTCCCAATCCCGGAGTTTTTTTTTATTTTTTATTTTTTTATTTAGTAGGTATAGATGGGAATCAGAAATACAGGTTTTAAGGTCTTTAGCAGATTCTGGTACTTGATCAGTCTTGGGAACCACCATTTTAGACAGAAGTAATTGCCAAAACGACCTGAATTTTACCTAAGCTACATTATCCCCATGTTTTGAAAAAAGTGATACTCCATAATCAATACAGATTTTCAAGGTAATTATTATTTTTTAATATGTTATCTTTTAGCAGACAGGCCCCTTTCATTTTTTTAAAGCATAACTTTAAGACCTATAGCCCTGGCTGGGTAGCTCAGTTGGTTAGAGTGTCGTCCCGATACACCAAGGTTGCAGGTTTGATTCCAGGTTAGGGCATATACAATAAGCAATCAATGAATGTATAAATAAGTAGAACAAGAAAATCTATCTCTCTCTCTCTCTCTCTCTCTCTCTCTCTCTCTCTCTCTCTCTCTCATCAATTTAAAAAATTAAAAATACTTTAAATTAAAGACCCTATATCTTAACAAGTACCCAGTAGATCTACTTCTGTTTGGTGATAGAACACTCAAATATTCAGTATTATTTTTGCCTATGGGTTTGTTTTTTGTTTTGTTTTGTTTTTTTGCTTGGCTGTTGGTGGGAGGTTTTTTGCTTGTTTTGTTTTCCTTGTTTTTTGGCTTGTTTGCTTAGCAGGGGAAAAGATCAGTTTTGAATAGTTAATCCCCCATCCCTTGAGTTCAGAAGGAATAGGAAACAGTGTATGTGTTCATATAGACAGATTAAAATTATGACAAATACAAGTAAATGTACTGGCAGCTTCCATTTACAATAGCTAAAAGGTGGAAGCAACTAAAAGGTGAAAGCAACCCAAATGTCCATCAGTGGGTGAATGGATAGTCAAAACTGTGGTAAATACACACAATGGATTTGTATGCAGCCTTAAATATGAAGAAAATCCTGTCACATGTTACAACGTGAATGAACCTTGAGGAGATTATGCTAAATAAAATTGGTCATAAAAATACAAATACTGCCCTAACCAGTTTGGCTTAGTGGATAGAGCATCGGCCTGTGGACTCAAGGGTCCCAGGTTCGATTCCGGTCAAGGGCATGTACCTTGGTTGCGGGCACATCTCCAGTGGGGAGTGTGCAGGAGGCAGCTGATCAATCTCTCTCATCGATGTTTCTAACTCTCTATCCCTCTCCCTTCCTCTCTGTAAAAAATCAATAAAATATAGAAGAAAAAATACAAATACTGTATGATTCCAGTTAGATGAAATACTTTGAGTAGTCAAATTCATAGAAACAGAGATTATAATGGTGGTTGCCATTATAATGGAGGGGAGAGGAAAAATGGAAGTTGCTTTTTAATGGGTTTACAGTTTCAAAATGAAAATATTCCGGAGATCTGTTTCACAATGATGAGAATATACTTAACACTATGAAACTTAAAAATTATTAAGTTGGTAGATTTTATTTCATGCAAGGTTTTTGTAAACCACAGTTTCAAAAAAAAAAAAGCATTGGCCATCTCTCACCACCATCAAGCCATACAGAACTTTCTTTTCCAAGTATGTAATAATTTTGAACTCCAGCATACATTTTTCTGAACTTCCAATAAGTTGTTTGAAAATAGTCTAGAATTCTGTAAGTTATTAAATTTATAAACTCTTCTTTTCAGTTTTTTCTTGACATACACAGTTTTCCATGTTCCCCCTTTCCAAATATTGAGTGCACAGAGAATTTATTTATTTCTTTGTTTGCCTTTTCTGAATTTCATCGTGTCATGATCACTGTGAGAAAGGAAGTACCTGTGGGAAATGCAAACTTCTTGCTCTTCCTTACTTTAATCCCACATAGCCTACTTCTAGCTTATATGCAGAAATAATACTTATGTATTCCTGGCATGTACATCTCCCAGGTAATCATGATGCTATCACCCCCTCCTTGACTATCCCCTTGCTGATACTTATTCAAAGTCATGTCCAATTCAATTTCTTTATAAGAAGTCTTTGTAATCCATTTCTTATTTAATCATGCCATTGCACTTTCCAAAAATCCCTTTAATTTGTTTTATCTTTTTGGATCTGAAGATCCCCAAACAATTTATTTGCTGTATTATAGGTGGAAGTGGATTCTGTAAAATTATCCAGAAATGAATTTATGAGTGAAATAATATTCTTTTTCATAAGGAAATTTTGGTTATTGTAGAGTCCAGAGGACATTGGCCATTTACAGTATGAACATAAGAAAAGTTGTGGACTCTTCTTAATAACATTTTGAACTGTTGCTATCTGTTGAATGAGAAAATACACAGTGACACAGTAAATGTAATAACAATTGTATCAATAACAACATCTAGCTACATTTGAAGACTAAAACCATCCTATATAATAAAGAGGGAATATGCAAATTGACTGTCACTCTGCCACAAAGATGGCGGCACCCATAGCAGAGGCGGGGGTTTCCGTAACACAAGATGGTTGTGCCCACAGTGGAGGCCGAGTTCTCGTAACAAGCCTTAATGAGCAATCAGCAGGGACCTGAGGCTGCGCCCTCCCCCAGCCCCCATGGGGCTTGACAGGGGACCTCAGGCTGCACCCCCTGCCTGGCAGGGCTTGACTGGAGACCTCAAGGTGCCTCCCCCGCCCCAGTGCTGGGCCAAGGGACCTCAGGCTGCTCCCCTTGCCCCAGGATGTGGGCCCTCAGGCCATGCCCCCCTCCCAGTGGGGCTTAATGGGGGACCTCAGGCCACACCCCCCACCTGGCAGGGCTTGATGGGGGACCTCAAGGTCCATCCCCCACCCCGGCCCAGCCTGGGGGACCCCAGGCCACTACCCCCCCCCCCGCCCCAGCGCCTGGCCAGGGGACTTGAGGCTGCGCCCCCAACCTGGCAGTAGGATAAGGGTGGGACCGGCCGGGTCTGGATCTAGCCCAAAGCGGGGTGGCGGCTGGGTCTGGGTGTCATGCAATTTTGAGGTGCATGTGGGTGGACGGGGACCTGACTCTGGGTCCCGTGGTGCTCCTGACAGGAGTAAGATTTTCATATACATTTTACTAATTTTCTTTCATCTCTGACATTTCTAATAGAGAAAGGGCAAATAGCTATATTAAAATATTTCCTCTAATTAATTCCCTTTTAATGTGCACAAATTTCGTGCACTGGGCCACTAGTATAAATATGATGTACTAGTTACATTAGTCATGTAACTTTAGGCAACTTCTCCAACACCATCAAAAGATCTGGGGTCAGAAATTTAGCAAAACTGTTATTTAGACTAATCTCTGGTTACTAGTAAATTATACATAAGTAACTCCAGAGAGAGGGTGATGTAACCCATCCTAAACACCTGCAGCAAAGGAAAGTCCATAGGCTTACATTTCCCATTCCACAAGCTATTCTGGCAGCACTTAACAACTTCATTTTAAGCTCCCTGCCTGCCTCACACATCCAAAGGCAGTAACTCAAGGTAGTTTTTATTTTATTTTATTTTTCCAGCCCTGCTGTTCCCTGAGTCAATATATGCAATCATTTCCGGGGATGGCCTCTGTTCCCCACCCTCATGCTTTAGAGGTGAACAGCAGGGAGCCAGTTATAGGGATATGGATTAAGAGACACCAGGTCTCACATTAAATGTCATTTATTGTCATTTTGCCTGTTGATTTTGGACAAGTTGCTTAAGTTCTCTGAGTTTTATTTCCAGTTAATTTCAGAGACAGAAAGAAAAAGGGAGAGAGAGACAGAAAGAGAGAGAGAGATGAGAGAAACATCTATCGGTTGCCTCCTGTGCGTGCCTTGACTGGGGATCGAATCCTCAACCTGGCTATATGCCCTGACCAGGAAGGGAACCCTCAAACTTTTCATTGGTGCATGGATAATACTGCAACCAACTGAGACACACTGGCCAGGGCTCTCTGAGTTTTTATAACCTTGTTCAGTAAATGGAGGTAGAAGTAGAAGTAGTTGACATTATGCTGTGGAGCTTAGGTAATTAAAATTCTGGCTCTGAACTTATGTTTTCTAAAGGCTGAAAACCTGATAAATAATTGTCCTCTTTAAAATTATTAATAAAGTTATTAAAGAAATTGTGCTCAATGCTGACCCTTTGATGGATAGCTATACCAAGACTAAAACCAACGTGTGTAGCTA
Source organism: Myotis nattereri (assembly GCF_964212035.1). Lineage (NCBI taxonomy): Eukaryota > Metazoa > Chordata > Mammalia > Chiroptera > Vespertilionidae > Myotis > Myotis nattereri. The sequence continues at coordinate 121,361,941 of NC_138078.1, forward strand.
TTTAATTATGATTATAGTCTTTATGTAACTTTAGTATTCACAGGGATTTTCTGTATTAAAGTATTTTATTTTTAAAATATTGTATTTTTGGTAAAGAAAAATATAGCTGGTAGTAGAGTATCATGAAAATAGCACTAGACATAAATGAGTGATATCTGCTATTGACTGATTTTATGATTTTAGATAACACTTAACTTGTCAGAGCCTGTTTCTTCATCTATAAAATGAGGTGATGGAATAGCAGATTTAAAAAGCTCTAACAACTCTGCTTTCTCAGATTCTGTTTGCAGATCACATTGCAGTCAATTGAGACAAATTACATTATTTTAGAAACCATATGTTTAACATATAATTTGTGACAAAAATGATATAACCATAGTAGGCTAGTAAGTCTCCAAACAGCTAATTTAGACTTACCAACTATAAACTCATGATTTGCAAAATGATAAATGCTGGAAAATTTTAAGAATCTGAGCCAAGACTTGGAAGGTCTCTAACATCATTCTCCACCTAAAGGAACTAAGGAAACAGAGAAATAGCTAATTCCAGGGATAGAACAAGGAAAGTACATGATAATCCTGGGACATCTTGTTATATCAGAAAGCAATGCCGTGCTAAAAAAAATAATGGAGTATGTCACAGGACACAGGAACTAACTTGGAGGTATGTTCACCAGCCAAATCTAGGACAATTTGAGCATCATTATAATTAAGTAATAATTATAAACCCTTGTGGGAAAGTAGAAAATTATGAGGTCATATCAATAATAAATAACTAGGGAGAAACAAAAAATTCTTGCCTATCGTCCAATGATGAATGCTAACTAGTAAATGAAGAGGAATTGTTGTAGTTGAAAGGTCAGTATTCTGTAGGCAAAATAAAGGTTGGATAAAATAAAAATCAATGGATTTTAAAACTTGGTAGAATTCTAAAGAGGAGCAGGATATTTGCATGAAGTTAATGTCTTCCTATAGACTGCTTATTAGTTGCAAAGGGGGAGTAATTATATAGGAGAGAAATTGGACAACTATTTGTCCAGGTGACCAACATTAACATCATTAATCATGAACATATGAACATTGTGTGCCTTCAGATGTAGTACTCTGAGATCACAACACCTATGTAATATTCCAGTCTAGAATGTATAGCCTGTATATGATCATGAGACAGACTAACCCCCCAAAAAGGAACATTGGAAATGTCAATATATTTCTGTTTAAAAAAATATGAAGTAAGCCCTAGACAGTTTGGTTCAGCGGATAGAGCATCTGCCTGCAGACTGAAGGGTCTTGGATTTAATTCTGGTCAAGGGCACATGCCTGGGTTGCGGGCTTGATCCCAAGTAGGGGGTTTGCAGAAGGCAGCTGATCAATGATTCTCTTTCATTATTGATGTTTCTATCTCTCTCTCCCTCTCCCTTCCTCTCCGAAATCAATAAAATATATTTTGGGGGACTGGTAAATGATTTTTCTTTACCAATAATACCAGGGCTGGTAAATGATTTTAACCATAATAAGATTCCACTGCACACCCAGTAAAGTTAAAAAGTCTGACCATATGAAATGTTAGTGAGAATGTAGAAAAATTGGAACACTTACATGCTGCTGGTAGCAATTTAAAAAGGTGCAACCTTAGAAAATATTTTGACATTTAGTTAAAAAGTCAAATCTGAACTTATTATATTATCCATCCACTCAACTCGTAGGTATTTACCTGAAAAAAGTGAAAGCATATTTCCACAAAAAGACTTTATAAGAATGTTTATAGAAGCTCTGTTTGTATGGCCCACACCTGGAAACTACTCTAATATCCATCAGGGGGTAAATGGCTAAATAAATTGTGGCAAAACACTACAAAATAATTAAATATTGATACATGCAACAACTTAGATAATCTCAAAATAATTATGTTGAACAAAATAACTCAGACAAATGAAAGTACATATTGCATGAATATCCTATATAATAAAGAGGTAATATGCAAATTGACCATCATGCCCTTACACAATATGGCCGCCCCCATGTGGGCACAACATGGCTGCCACAAGATGGCAAAAGGGGAGGGCAGTTGTGGGCTATCAGGCCAGCAAAGGAGGCCAGTTGAGGGGACCAGGCCTGCAGGGAAGGGAAGGCAGTTGGGGGGGACCAGGCCTGCAGGAGAGGGCAGTTGGGGGTGACCAGGCTGGCAGGGGAGGGCAGTTGGGGGCGACTGGGCTGGCAGGGGAGGGCAGTTGGGAGCAACCAGGCCTTCAGGGGAGGGCAGTTGGGGGCATTCAGGCCTGCAGGGGAGGGCAGCTGGGGGCGATCGGGCCGGCAGGGGAGTAGTTAGGCTTTGGTCAGGCTGACGAGGGAGTGGTTAGGGGGTGATCAGGCTGGCAGGCAGAAGCGGTTAGGGGCAATCAGGTATGCAGGCAGGCGAGTGGTTAGGAGTCAGTGGTCCCAGATTGCGAGAGGGATGTCTGACTCCCAGTTTAGGCCCAATCCCATCCTTTCCACAGGGATTGGGCCTAAACCGGCAGCTGGACATCCCCAAGGGGTCCCAGATTATAGGAGGTGCAGGCTTGGCTGAGGGACAACATCCCCCAGTGCACAAATTTCATGCACCGGGCCTCTAGTATTTATATCAAAGGAAAGGAAATACAAACTAACCCGTAGTGATAGAGGGCAGAAGAATGATTGCTTAGAGCAAAAGGAGATGGGAGGAGGGGCAGGAAGAAAGGATTTTAATGGTGCATGAAGAAACTTTTGGGCTGAACAATATTAAATATAATATCAATTGAGGTGGTAGTTTAATCATGGGTATATAAATATGTTAAAATTTATCAAAATGTACATTTTAATTATGAACAGTTTTTTGTGTCCATTATATCTAAATTAAATTGCTTTAAAAGTGGCTAACACAGTGACTAACAAGTCTTTTATTCAACACAGTGGTACACACCAAGCATTCACTACCTATAGGTTCTCATCTCTTTCCTCTACTAACCTCCACTCCCTATTCTTTACTATCTAGTGCCAAAGAACATCAGTTTTCATTATAGTGGGGATTTTTTTGGTCAGAAATTTAAACACCAAAATAAAAACCAAAACAAACAAACATACACAAAATCTGAGCATCAATTAATTCTGTTTACAAAAAAAGGAGTAACAATCATTTTCCTATCCTTTTCGTCCTGCTTCTCCTTTTTCTTCTCATTTCTTTTGACAACTAGGCTTTGTGAATTTAATGGAAACAACAGTCGCCACCTTGGGATATGAACTTCCAGGTCAATTAAAGAGCAAGAAAAAATTTCAGATTTCACCTCAGAACACCTGCAACTCAAAAATTCATGGAAATGTAAGCAGCTACATATCTATTAACAAGTTGAAAGGGGTTAATTGTTCTTTATTTCTTTTTCACAAAGATTGAGATTCAGAAGGCAGCAAATTATTCTATCTTTCTAGGGTGATGTACTCTTAGTTGAAGAATGAGATGGGATGGGTAAGATGGGTTTGAGATAGATCAGAGAGTATTTCCTTCTGAAATGGAAATAATGTCCTTGGAACTAAAGAAACTTTGAAATTCTCTTTAAAGCACAGGCAGTTATGATGCTCACATTAAGGGTTAGGCTAATATATCTGTTCTCTGCAAATATTGACTCTCTCATGAGTAGAAACTGATAGTAGTGAGGAAGATTTCCTGTCTGTACAGGCTCATCAGATACCACCAAGATGATCAAAGAGAGGTTTTTGTCAACTTTTATTCCAACTCCTTAGATGGGTCACCAAATTTGTCATATATATATATATATATATATATATATATATATATATATATATATATATATACACACACACATATATCAGCAGAATAAAGGCAAAGGATTGAAAAACAAATATTACATCCAAATTTTAACTTAATTTTATCAACCAGTGGGGTAAGTACCAATAGGTACAATAGTGTATGCTCATTGTGAATATATTAACTAGAACTAGAAAGTATGGTTTTTAATATTTTGGTGTGTTCAAATAATTTCAAAGTTCTGAAAAATAAAATTGAAAAGCTCTTTTATGACATATACTTTCTGGTAACAGATAAATTTTATATGTTTCATGTAGTGCAGCAGATCAGTAAACCAGGCCTTTCTCTAAAAATTTATATAATTCTTTGGATATTGAGTGGGGTTAAGAGGGAATTTTATGACAGCATAAAACTTAAGGGCTCTAAATGAGCACACAGTAGACCCACAGAGTAGACAGAGTGAGCTGGCAATGTAAGAAATGATGCCTTAAGTGAGTGAGATGAAGTATGAATTTATAAGGTTACTAGAGGCCCGGGGCACAAAAATTTGTGCACTCGGGGCGGGGTGGGGGGAGTCCCTCAGACCAGCCTGTGCCCTCTCGCAGTCTGGAACCCCTCGGGGGATGTTCATCTGCTGACTTAGACCTGCTCCCTGGGGGATTGGGCCTAAGCTGGCAATCAGACATCCCTCTGGCAGCCCGGCAGCCCTCGGGGGATGTCCCCTTGCCAGCAGGGAGCAGACCTAAGCTGCAGTCGGACATCCTTAGCGCTGCTGAGGAGGCAGGAGAGGCTCCCACCACCACCGCTGTACTGCAGCCATCAGCCTGGCTTGTGGCTGAGCAGAGCTCCCCCTGTGGGAGCGCACTGACCACCAGAGGGCAGCTCCTGCATTGAGCGTCTGCCCCCTGGTAGTCAGTGTGTGTCATAGTGACCAGTCATTCCCAGTCTTTCTGCTGTTAGGGTCAGTTTGCATATTACCCTTTTACTATATAAGATAGAGGCCTGGTGCATGGGTGGGGGCCGGCTGGTTTGCCCTGAAGGGTGTCCCAGATCAGGGTGGGGGTCCCCACTGGGGTGCCTGGCCAGCCTGGGTGAGGGCTGATAGCTGTTTGCAGCTGGTCACAAACCTTTCAGGGTGGGGGTCCCCACTGGGGTGCCTGGCCAGCCTGGATGAGGGGCTGATGGCTGTTTTCAGGCTGGCCACACTCCCTTTAGAGTTGGGGTCCCCACTGGGGTGCCTGGCCAGTCTGGGTGAGGGGCTGAGGGCCATTTTCAGGTTGGCCTGCGACTGAAGCTCCCAGTCTCTCCTTTTTTTTTTTTATTCTGGGATTTATTTACCTTGCATAATTGAAACTTTGTTGTCTTCACTGGCACTCCCAGCTCTGAGGCTGCGGCTGGCTGAAAGCAGGTATCTTGGGTTTGTTTGGCTTTTATAATCAAAACTTTGTTGCTTTTGGAGCTGTTGCTTTCAGAGCTTAGAGCTGGGCTGCGGCATGTGGGGAACCTTGGCTTCCTCCATCACTGGAGCAAGCAAACCTCCTGCTCACTTCAGCTGCGTGGCTGCCGGCTGCCATCTTGGTTGCCGGTTAATTTGCATACCTTGCTGATTAGCCAATGGGAGGTGTAGCAGAGGTACGGTTAATTACCCTTTTTGTCTTTTATTAGATAGGATATTTCTCTGCAGTTGGGCAAAGTTTTTTCTCTTTTTAAAAAAAGAACACTAGCATTTGGATTAACAGTGACAGGACTGTGAGGATTAACTGAGTTTAAGACCAAGGTGAGATTAAGGGAGCTATTGCTTGGCCAAGGAAAGAAAACCAGGGTAGAATTAGTTCAATATTTGAGACTGAAAAAAATATAAATTGTTACCTATATATTTTGTATCTTCAAATTCATATTATGTTTTTAATGGATTCAACTTCTAAAGATAACTGCCATATTGTAATTTTTATTGGTGGTTTAATAAAAACAAAGAAAAGAAAAGAAACACCATTTGATTGCTTTTTAATTTTTAATAAAATTAAAATTGTGTTTTTAATTTGCTTCTCAATTCTGTAAACCCTGAACTGAACTATGAGGTGAACTATGAGGTGAACTAAGAGCTGAACTATGAGGACCTATATTATACTGACAGGAGTCAGTAATAGGGCAGTGACCTAAATGGCAGATGTTGACCTGAATGGCAGATGTGGTAGTGAGGAGATGCTGACCTATCTCTAAACTGTTGCATGGTCCACGAATGTCAACTGATCTAGTGAATCTTTATCAGAATGAAGATTTTCAGTTCATGGAACCAGTCATGAAAAATGCCTACTTGGTCTTAAAAGTAATTACATTGAGTTTTAGTTCAACTTTGTGTCACACTATTTCTCCATGAATGTCCAACTAGAAATGAAACAAAGCAAGCAAATAAAGAAATGAAAATTGAAAAAAAGGCTAATAAGATAACCAGGCAATTTATTTCCTCCAAAACAAGACTTTGGAGGCCTAGGTAGTAAATTTAAAATACCTCCAAGATTCCAAGAGAAACAACCAACACATTATTTTTCACGCATACAAAGACTTTAAGATCCTGTAAAAAAAATAAATAAAGGATTCTTTGGAAATTCAACTTTGAAATTTGAAAATAAAGGCAGTAATATGATCTTATAATACAGAAGAGTTTAATTTTTTTTAATTGCTAAAACGTTCAACTTTTCAAAAGCCAATCTCTATCCCTATCTTTTTACTCTGCCTTTGTTACCCTGTGAATATCTATTTCTTTCTTACCCAATCCTTGTTCTAATATTATCTTTTTAGTTCCCTTCATCCTTCTTTGTCCACCCTCCACTAATTGGTTATAATATAGAACAATGTTTTTTAAAAAGATAATATGCAAATATAATATAACCTTTTAATTTAAAAACCAGATGAACAAGATTGCTTTTTGCTTAAATGATATTGATTTTTCCCCCCCTGTGGGTCAATGGTCAGAAGAAAAAGTTCCCCAGCCTTTATTTTATGTAGCCAGTACTAGGCACTAACAAAGATAGTAGGATGAGGAACCAGCAGGAGTCCAGGAAAACTTCTGTTCCATTTCATTTTTTTTTTATTAAACTCTTACCTTAAACACATTTCCTGAGCAATGAAAGAAAGATGTCCTTCCAATTGCTCTGCTGGTCCTGTCCCTGTTCTATGAACTTCCACTACTTCTCTTTGCGGGAGGGATTTGGCTCCTCCTAATTGCATAATGCTTTGGAAATATAGGAAGATTGGGCCTTTATTTTTAAAAAGAAATTAAAAGAAAAGAAAAGCCTGATAGGACTGGCCATGGAATTTCCTATCCAGAAGAATCTGGGAGAGTTTCTAACCCTCCTGTTGTTTTCCTGGTCTCCTCTCCACCTAATCCTCTGGCTCCCCCACATCCTGTAGTTGTGTTGCCAACAATTCCACAGGCTCTGGGACACTTACATTGATTGAAATACTGTCCTCTGTGTGCTTGTTTAAGCTTTGAAGGAAATGTCACATGCAGCCTTGTAATCAGGAGATGCCAATTTGAAACTGAACATGTTCACAAACAATATTCTATATTTAATGTATTTCCTCCTACAGGTGCCTGCCCTTGCACACCCCTTGCTATCCAGCATCCTTTCAACTCATAAGATTTTATTCTAGAGGCTGACTCACTACTTTAAGTATGTGTTCTTATATTAATCTTATACTTTCTAAACTTAGAATTATAACCAATGCCACATGTAGCTCCTTTAACACTTTAAGTGCTTATCATAAGCTTGGAACAAAATATAAAGCATTATTATCCATAGAAATCTAAGGGTTCAATCATCAGAGAATCTTGAGGTTATATGAGACCTTATTTTAGTTGCTAGGCAATGTTTTTAAGAGGCATCAGAGCAATAACCATAGGGAAGCTAATGGCCTGTTCAAAATGGCCATGGGATGAAAAATGACTTGGCTGTTTCTCCTAGTTTCTGATCCTCAATTCTGACTTTTTTTAGGTATCTTCTCAGTTTGTAACTTGGCCTCACCTAGTGACCTCTGCATATGGACTGTGGTTCTCTTTACAACCTATCATCTTAGACCATGGACTGCACCTATAACCTTCTCACTCTTTTCCATTACAGACCCCACTGCTTCTGATTTTGAAGCTGCCTGAGGTGCCAAGGCCAGTGGCTCTAAAACCAAAATCACTATTAAAAATGTACTATTCTGCTGTAAAAAAAAAAAAAAAAGAAGAAGGAAATCTTACCTTTGTGACAGTATGGATGTATCTGGAAAGCATTATGCTATGTGAAATGAGCTACCTTCATGCTTTTAAATTATTCTTTCTTTTTGTTGTTCTGATTAAGTAATTTTTTCCTACCTTGTCATCTAATCCTCTGCTTCCTCTAACCTATTGTTTTTTCCCTCCAGTGTATTCTTTATTTCAGATATGTCATCCTTCATTTCTTACCGCAGTTTTTCATGGTTTCTATATCCTTTTTCATGCTGCTGAGCATTTTAAAACCCATTCCTTTATATTTTTTTTTCTGATAAATTGCTTGGCTCTATTTCATTTAGCTTTTTTTCTGGATATTCCTCCTGTTTTCTTATTTGAGGCCTGTTTCTTTGTTTTCCCATTTTTGCTGTTTCTTGTGTTTGTTTCTATGTGTTGGATCAGACTTCTATGACTCCCCAGTCTTGGTGGAGTGGCCTTCTGTAGTGAGACCCAGTGGTGTAGTCTCCTTTACCTTATGAGCTGGGTGCTCTAGGAATGTCCCTTGTGTGGGTTATGTGGCCCTCATGTTTTAATTGGGTCTGAATTGCTATTGTCCTGTTTGTGTGTGGGCTCAGCCCTTGGGCTGAATAACTATGAGGCTCAACCCCAACTACATCATGCCAACTTTTGTACAGATGCTGACAGAACAGGACCTTCCACCTCTCTTCCTATCCTTCCTCCATGTTCCCTGCTCTCTATATTTCAGACAGACCAGCTACACTTCAACTGCTTTTTCAACCCAATTGCTCTAAAGTTTAGCTACAAGTTCAGTCCAGTATTGGAAGCAAACAGACAGGGCTTCTGGCTACTTTGCAGCGATCTTGGAATTCTCTGAGGATGGTCATGTCTCCCACTTCAGTCATGTTGTTGAGTCCTTAATTAAAATCCACATTGTGAATAGGCAGTCACAGCAGCAGCAGCAGTGGCATCCCCTAAATAGATTATATGTTGATGAATATTTGAATCTATGAAAGCATCCCTCAAATAGAGGGTTTGGTATTACAGATAGAGTCTGTTAAGAGTAAAGATGTAGAGCAAAGTGAGAAAGTGGGAACCATTATTACTTTCATTCTCCTTTTTCTTAGAGTGATGGGACAAAAATCATTAATATGTGGGGAATACATCCTTTTCTCACCTAACTTGAGGAGCATGCCAACTTTTCTCATACCTGTATGTGGAGTAACTGAGATTTTCTTTGTTCATTTATCTATTTGATTTCTTTCTTATCTCCCCCTGCTAGAGGCAAGCTCTGGAAGAATTGGAATATTTATCACTTTTGTTCAATGCTGTATCCCCATCATCAAGGACAGTGTGTGGCACGGTATGCACTCAATAATGATTTATGTAATGAGGGAATAAATGAATATTGTGTACTCTTTGAAACTTTTAGCAAATTCAACAAAAATAACAAATATTTGATGAGTGGCCAAAGTATGTCTTTCAAAATGATGGGTTTTGGGAGGGCAGAAATATAGTGAATTCCACAGTATCCTTTGTGTAGGTTTTTTTTGTTTGTTTTATTTTGTTGTTTTGTATCTCAGCAACTAATGTTTCACAAGAGTATCATATAATCTGGACTTCAGAGGACTAGGTCCTCTGAAGCATGAATCACCCTAAGCCTGACAAACTTTAATTAAATTTGTGTGTCTCTTCGTTCCACAAAGGCATGTAATGTTTTTTTAGAATATTAACAGACATTAGTCTTGCATTACATTTCCTTGTATGCTTCATAGCATTTTCCTTCCTCTTTCCTTTCTTTCCTTCCTTCCTTCCTTCCTCCCTTCCTTCCTTCCTTCCTTCCTCCCTTTCTCCCTCCACTCTCCTCCTTCTATTTTTTTCAATCTTTCTTTATTTCATTTTTTTCTTTTAACTCAACAGATCTTTTAGGATTATGTGAAGGCTGTTCTGGTTTCCAGGGTATTATATAGGGCAGGGGTAGGGAACATCCGGTCTGCAGGCCATATATGGCCTATGAAATAATTTAGTCTGGTCCTGCCAAGGCATTAAGGGTGAGTTAATTAAATGTTTGACCAAATATATCAGGCTAATTTTTAAGTTGATAATTTTGTATAGCCTGTGGATTTGGATAAATATCCAAATGACCCTTAGCAGAAAATAGGTTCCCAGACCCTGATATAAGGGGAAATAATTTGTAAACATTATTGAATGTTATTTATTTTATAATAAAAAATCACAGCAATTATCTTGGAACACTTAATTATTCCATTAAAGCGTTGGAGCAGGACCTTAAGAATAAAAAAGGCAAGACCATGCCTGTAAATTATAACATCAGAATTCTTTACATCAAGAAGAGTATCTGGTGCAGATAAAGAGAAGGTTGAGTCCAATAGGAAGATATTTGAAATATACACTGGCATTCTTAGTTTTGGAAAAGAAAAATAAGAAATAATTGAATTGGAACGGAAAAATCAAGCATCTGTTATCTTAATGCTTTTGTGACTAAAAAAGAGAGATAGAGAACAAGAGCAAAAGTTGGTAAAACATATCATATGAACATGATAAAATAATATTTTTCAAGATTAGTCTTGATCAAAATGGTCTTAAAATGGGTTTTGGTATTGTAAGTGGTTATAGAGGAACAGAATATTAAGTAGGAGTTTTCTGAATTGACTCTGAGGTTTCTGGAATTGATTCTCTAACCTGATTCGATTTCAATACACTAATGACTGTATTTCCAGTAGTAGAAAGAACACTGATTGTCCATGGCATGACCTGGCCATAGAGATATGCAAAATATCACCATTGTATACTCCTAATCAACCACTTAGAAGGAAGAAGCAAATTGATTCTATATATACTTTTGAACATTTTTTGGGAAAACTAACAAGTACAATGATCTTGATTTCTCCTAATATCTCTGAACAAAATGGTGGGGTGAGGGGAGGGAAAGGATGAACTCAGATTCAAATATCCAGCTCCCGCACTGCATAAATGACTTAGAAGCGTCTATGTGTTCTCTGAAGGAGACCCTTATCTCCCATAATTACAAGGCCGAAATTATTGAAACTCAGATACAGAACTTCAGCTTGCAACTGGCTGAATTACAGTGCAAGTTGAACTCTCAGCCTTCCAGAGTGTTAAAGTGAAGGCATTGACTGGAGACGAATGGAATCCTAAAAGTTGAGGTGAGAACATGTGGAAATGTCTTGATGAAACTGGGGACATTGAGATCCTAAGTTCTGATGAGTCTTTTTTACCAATGGACGAGGTCTCCCCACAGTACCCCTGAGCAGAGTGGCATCCCCATCCCCAGTGGCAGTGGCATTCTCACCCACAGTGGTATGAGCCTTTCCACTTCCACCTGTATTACCTGAGGAAACCTTAATCGCCTCCTTTGAGGTGTTTGTCAAGCAAGAAAATGCTGATTCTCCTTAGGACCTCCTCCCATCACCCCTCTTTATTTGTAAATCTATAACTAGACTCAAATTGCAGCAGGCCACTAGAGATGAGGTACAATGCATGATCATGAGGAGATGTCTAACATTTCAAAAGGACAACTTGAGGTTTTTTTTTAAATTTATACAGGGAATATGTGTGGGGATGAATATTAAAAATATAGTATAATGGTGGAACATAAAATTGCATCAAGCCAAATTTATTGACATAGACTCACTAAGAAACCCACAGAAGTCTTAAAGGGAAATGAGGTCAGCTTGTGGAGGCTCTTGAAGTATATTGTAAGGCACTGGTGTTTATTTTTGGCTGGCAAAGAAACCAATCAAATTTTGCTGTTGTGTTTTGTTTTGTAGGCAACAGGAGTTATGAATTTTGTGCCATGCAAAATATATCAGGACTTGGCTGACATGCTTCATTACCAGGCAAGGGTACAGTGAAAACGTTACAGATGTGGAATGTTTTTGTTACTATCAGGGAAGTCAAAGCAAGAGTAAGGATCTTTATCAGTGTTAACTCGAGTTATCTGTTAATTCAGATAGATAGCAACAGTTATTTAATGATTAGCTTCTTGGTTAAATGAGTGAATCCTGCAAAAAAAAAATGCCAACTACCCTGTATTCTTGGAAAAGAACATTTTGGACAGATTCTGATTTTTTTGACTTTCCTGGAAGGTATTCATACTGAGAATAAAGTATTTGAAGTTGTTCCTAGACTGGAATCTCAACTTTGCCACTCTGTGGCTGTTGGATCTCTGACAAGCTACTTAAAAGCTTTTAGTTGTAGTTTCCTCATCTGTAAAATGAGTACAATAGTAGTACTGAGTATATATGGTGATTGTGAAAATTACATGAAATTATGTAGGCAAACATGCTTAGAATAGGGTCTGGCTCATAACAAGCACTCAATAAATGCCAGCCATTATCATTATCCCTGGTTCAAAGTTCTAGGTCTTACATGACTGAAAAGCCTTTTGATGTAAGTATATTTTATTCATTGCTGAAATATTAATTGTGCACTTACTATGTGAAAAATCACGTGCAGATAGCTAAACCAAAGTGATAAGGTGCTGTTGTTTCACAGAACTTTAAGATGATAAAGAATATTACTAAATATCTGAGCTGCCTATTCCCCTCCTCAATTAACCGTAAATACTTTTGAGTATTGTAATAAAATTACATTGATACATACATTTTCTTCCCATTAGAGAGAGAGAGACTCTGCAGGCCTCTATAAAAGGCATATTTTAAAAGTTCATATTACAGCTATCAAGTCCTGAAGTGGTGAGCAAGAGTTTAACAGACCATGGGTTACAAAATCTGACTGTCTTACTTCCTAATTGATTAATTCTAGGAATAATAGAACATGGAGTACGTGGTAGACCTGTTGGGAAGACTGAATAAGATAAACCTGATCCCAGCTCTAGACATGACAGAAAACTGATAAATGTGCAGACCCATCTGTCACCCACTGTGTTAGTGAACACTAAAAAAATTAAGAAGCAAGGCAAGTTCTCGAAGCTCATAAAATCTTGAACTTAAATCCACTTTGTTTTCCATTTCTGCATAGGTAGGGACAGGTACATTTTGGCCTAATTTAGCTGGCAAATGGTTGTAGGTCTCTCTCTTCTGCAGATACAGAGATACCCAGAAACATCTTCACTGTTCCATGTTTGACCTAACAAACCAAAATGATAGTGTGCTCAGGGTACTGGACAGGAGTAGATGTAAAAATAATTTCTGATTCAAATTCTATGGCTCAGAAGTTTTTTTAGAGGTATCTTTTTGTTAATAATCACATATTCTAAAGTCACAAAATTGCTACTTTGATTTATAAGCATCTACTTAGAGCTTAATATGTAAGTTTGCAATTTATAAAGCCGATGATATAATATTATTTGTAATATCCTAGAATTGTTCTTTCCTTTGTGAATTAATTATGGACATTTCATTTTGAGGTATTGTGTAAAGCAAGAAGTGTAGTATGGAGAAAATGGAAAAGTAATGGAGACAGAGACATGTAATTTCACTTTTGCAGCCCTGTTTGGTCCCTGGTCAGTCCTCAAGCCTACTACACACATTCTTTTCCATATGAAGTAAATCAAGTGAGTCAATCTTCTCATCCTATTCTTGTACATTTTCATAGGAAGTGTTGGCTCAAAAGTTCTTAAATTAATACATGGTTATCCATCTGTAAAAATATAATTCAACATCTTGAAATTAAGTATAAAAAAGTAAACCTTTTTGGAATGTTGGTTGTGTCTGATTTAATAATTGCTGTCTGGATTATATCTAAAGATCACATTTTGGCTTTTTGTTAAGTTAGTTGGATATAAGCCTGGTGACACAGCATGCATGCAGCCTGTACTTTGTGCACTTTTAAAGCAAAGGGAGAGCCAAGCCTTTTGGGAATTTCCTTGGCTTGTTTTGTGTGGAGTTGTCAAACTCTGTAACAATCAATCAGTTATTATTTAATTGACAGAGAAAATTGTGTACCACCCCTCAAGTCATGTTTGGGCATGATAGTACATAATCCATACCTGTGTGTGCTTGCTCCATTTAACATGCATGGAAATACCTGTCAGCTTCCACCTGTAGGCAGTTTCTGTGAAGAAATAAACTTTAAAAAAAAAGAAATAAACTTTTGCAACTGTAACAGTGAACTTAAATTTGTATTTTTAAAACAGAGATTATTTTAAACTCACATAAGCAACATCTTCATTTTGGAGATGAGAAAAAGAGGCCTTAAATTGGGGGCTAAGTTGCCCCAAAACACAGAATAAGCTAGAAAGAAATAGAGCCAAGACTAGAATTCAGCCATCCTCCCAGGTCAGTGCTCATTCTTATATGTAGGCTCCATGAATGGGCCAAGTCAGGACACAATGTTTAAAGTCAATAATAGACATAAACATTTTATATCCTGTAACATTCCACAGAAATAAAAAAGTGGTAGCATTGTTATGGCATATTTGCCAAGAAGCAACCTCAAAAGTGTCAACAAGAACCTTGAGGATAGAGGGAAAATGTCTCTGATAGTTTTTTTTATAAGGGCTGACCAGTTTGGTTATTAGTATCAGGCTCAGGTGAGTTCTGAATCATATAGCTTGCTAGACTACATTTTTCTAATTGGTCACTGGCATTGAGTTCTTATATTCATTTCCTTGATTACTAAATAAAAAAAAGTAAACCTTGAAAGATAGTAAAGATAACTTGGCCAAATGATTTGTAAATTGTTGGTGACTATATTCATATTGAGAAACAGGATAAAGCCACATTCCTGACTATTTTCCCAGGATGAGTTTTCATGAAACTTGGCCACATCAAAAATTATACATTGATTTATATATTGTTATTTTAATTAAATATCATATTCTGTAGTTACTGATATGGTTCCTGTGGGCTGTTGAAAATCTTAACGCAATATGAAAAATCATTACACACAGATTCTGAGTGTACTGTAATATTCACATACCTGCAAACAGAATTTTTAATAACATTGAAGCGACTTACTTGCTCAAGTAATTGTAATATGGATGTGATCTAATTTAAACCTGAAATTTTGCACAAAAGGTTAGATTCCTATTTGTATATACACCAATATTAGAAGAGGAACCTAATGTTGGACATGCAAATTACAAAGTTTTTGTTTGGGTGAGAAATTACCATTGGATTTATACATAAGGGTTTAGCTACAGCCCATACACATCAGAATGCTGGTATTCTTAAAAAAAAAAAAAAAAAAAAAAAAACTAAAATAAGCAAAATCTTCCTTTTCATTGGCACACAGAGAAAGTATAAGATGAGGTAGAGGAAAAGGAAGAATTTATCAATAAGTGATACTGGGACAAATGGATCATCATTAGGGAGGAAATAAAGTTAAATTTTCTCTGATGCCTTCAAGCAAAATACATTACACATAATTTAAAGATTTAAATGTAATACAAAAAAGTAAGCACTAAAAATTACCTGAAGAACCTATAGGTAAGTATTTTTATACCTTGCATGAAGAATGTTTTCCCAAAGATGTCATAAAAAATAGAAGCTATAAGAGATTAAGAATGAAAAACATTTATATATAGTAAGAATACCATACTGAATGTAAATGTCAAACTGGAGGAAAATCACTATCACACATAACAAAGGGTTATTAGATATAATATACAAAAAGTTCTAACAAATAAATGACGAATATTCCAGTAGAAACTAGGGAAACAACATAAACAGTACCCAAGAAAAAAAAGATATATAAATTTCCAGTGTTGTATATTAAAGGACAATTTAACTAGTAATTAATGACTTGGGGGAAAAAAGTGAAGCTGTTTTTGGCCTATCAGCAATTTTTGTTTGTGTTTTATTTTGAAACACTTGGGTCTGGAAAGAGAGTACATTATTTGGGTTCTGTTGTCATAGATGTCATCTTTGCAACTTTATTTTTCATAAAAAGCCAGCTGTCAGATCAACTGAAACCCTTTTGGGGCGTTTAAAAAATTAAGGGCTGTGATTATTTTTGGCCAGCCAACTTCTGTATATCTTCTAGTCCTATGATACTGTGTAGAGTTAAATAAGAGATATTTTAAAAGTCTAGAACTTCAGTTGGCATGCACTGTGCATATCCACAAGGTGATGTCCTCATTGGGAAATGGAAAGCTGGCATGGAATTGTGAAATTTCTCCCAATGGTACTTGGACAGACTGACATTGATAGTGCTACAATAATACTTGATACCTAATCACAGTTGGGATGTTATCAGTTTCCTCACAAATCAGCAAACCCTGTGATATGACACACAATCCACACCAAATCCTAGTGGTCTGAGTCTACATTTTTTTCTGTCTGTTTTTTATTGTTAGATTTTTCAAACATACAGAAAGGTTGAAAGATCACTCATATATCTCCCATTTGATTCAATAACTGAAGCCACCATATTTTAACCATAGTGAAGGCCTGTTTCTAAATACCTTTCTAGATCTACACACATACAAATATGCATATACAAGAATGAGATCATACTTTACATGTTCTGTAATTTTTTAAAATTTTATTTTAAAATAGATCATAAATATTTTCTTGAATTTCACTATTCTTCCACAAGTCATGTTTAATGGCCCTTTAGTGTCTGTTGTATGGGTCAATTATAATTTTTATGACCAATTCCCTATGTTTGGACATTAGTGTTTTTACATTTTTTCCCTAATAAAAAAAAGATAAATAAAATGAATGTGTCTTTCTGCATTTGGGTAAAAATCTTCTGAGGTAAATTTCTGGAGTGGAAATTGAATTGTCAAAGGATATGTGCATTTCACATTTGACACTGACTTCTCAGTTGATATCTGTGTACAGTTATTTGGAATTTGTAAGAATCTGACCTGAAGATAATCAAAGTGTTTCTACCACAGTGCAATAAGTTCTTATCAATATAAAGTAATTTCAGTTAAGTCTGCCTGATCATAAAATTTATTTTACTTGTCTTGACTCAATTTTGTCCCCATGCCTAGCCTCTACAACAAAAAGAGGCAAATACTAGAGGCAGAAATGTCCACTCCTAAACAGATTTCATTAAACTATTCTTTTTCAGTAATTGATTCCCATTACACATAAAACAGCAAGTCCTACACTTTTATTTTGTAAAACAGTGTTTTTGTCAATGAAATTAGCTAATACACATGTGTGCAGGGCACATTTTATGGGAAAAAGATACACAAATAGCAAGGATTTATCTAAACTAGCAGCATAATATTTACCTAAATTCACTCACACTAAAGCATGAGCTGGGTCTATGTAATCAAGGTGAAGTGGAGAATTAAAGTAATTTGAGATAATTCAGACCAGGAAATTTTACCTCAAAACCTTTCACGAATTGCATCAATTATCTAATTGAAACAAATCTTAGGGCATTGAGGCTTGAATTATTATAATAATTGATTTAATTTTCATTTAGTTTTGTGTATGAAAATACACCCACATTCACTCTACCTTGAACCTTACTAGTTAGGGACAAGCTAATGCAGCCTTCATCACTGCAACTGACATAATTTATCAGTTGTTTCCCCACATTGGCATATCCCAACTATAAAACTACATTGGCATGGTCATAATACAGCTCTAGGAGGAAAGTTTCAATTTTCTACAACTTGAATTATGTAATTGGATGTTGTTTTTTGGAGGTGAAGAATAGAAAATTCCTACACTTCTGATATAGACTTGTTTATCAATTTTTTTTCTATTTTTGTCCTTTACAAAATGATTTCTTGCTTTCTCTGTATATCTGACATCTTGCTGGAGAAGCTGAAAGACTTTAGTTTGGGAGAAGAGGACCAGGGGAGATTTTTCACTGTTCACTTCGGCTAATTCAAGATTTCACACAGGACAATTCCCCACATTAAGTATACCCTCTGAACTGGCCTTAGGAACCCACTAGTTAGTCCCTCCATTCTTGAAATCAAAACAATTTCCTTCTGCCCAGCTGCTGTGGCTCAGTGGTTGAGCGTCAACCTCTGAAACAGGATGTCATAGTTCGATTCCTGGTCAGGGCATATGCCCAGTTTGTGGGCTCGATCCCCAGTGTGGAGCATGCAGGAGGCAGCCGATCCATGATTCTCTCTCATCATGGATGTTTCTATCTCTCTCTCCATCTTCCTTCCTCTCTGAAATCAATAAAAATATATTTACAAAAATAAATAAAATAAAATGCAGGGTGGAGCAAAAGTAGGTTTACAGTTGTGAGTACACAAAGCACTTTATTTTTATATTATTATCAATTACTGTATTATTTTCTATATGAACAACTGTAAACCTACTTTTGCCCCACCCTGTAGTGATGCTAATAACTGAAATTAAAAAACGTATGGAGGCCCCGGCCGGCGTGGCTCAGTGGTTGAGCATCAACCTATGAACCAGGAGGTTATGGTTTGATTCTTGGTCAGGGCATGTGCCAGGGTTACGGACTCGATCCCCAGTGTGAGGTGTGCAGGAGGTAGCTGGTCAATGATTCTCTCTCATCACTAATGTTTCTAGCTCTCTCTCCCTTTCCCTTCCTCTCTGAAATCAATAAAAATATTTTTTAAAAACATAAAAATACCACATGATCTCACTCATTTATGGATAATAAAGAACATTATAAACTGATGAACAAAAATAGATACAGAGGCAGAGAAGCATCAAACAGACTGTCAAACTACAGCAGGAAGTCTGGCAACTGAGGGACTTGTATGCATGCATATAAGCATAACCAATGGATGCAAGACACTGAGGGGGGAGGGGGAGGGCATGTGTGGGGGGAGGGTATAGGGGAGGCCAGGAGAAGGTCAATTAGGAAAAAAAGGAGACATATGTACTACTGTTTGTAATACTTTAAACAATAAAAATAAAATAAAATAAAATAAAATAAAATAAAATAAAATAAAATAAAAACATATGGAGGTGTCCGCTATCTTAATGGAAGTATTGGAATTAACAGGGCTTGGTTGCTCAGTGGTTAGAAAAGACAAAGCAAAGAATGGTTTTGTGTCTGTATAACTGACAGTGTGGTAGAGCCATTGATAGAAATGGAAAGTTTATGACAGCAGCACATTTTGAAGGAGAGAGGTTATGTTGTGTTTTCAACATGTGTGTATTGGGTGGCAATTGAGCATCTAATGGAAATGTCCAGCGCATAGCTAGACATACAGGCTTAAATACAGAAAGGAAAGCAGGTGGAAGGAAGAAGAATTATATGGGTTCCACAACTAAGGGGCAAATGTGGTGGTAGGAATGCATATGTAGTTTGAAAAAGTGAATGGAACAAGAGAAAATGGAAAGCCATCGGACAGAACTCGGGGAAATGCTGATATTTATGGGGTAGGAAGAAAAAGAAAGACAGGGAAGAGTATAGGGAAATTCCAGATGTGTTGTCTCAAAAGTCTCGAAAGACTTTCAGTGTTAATCTTACAGTGAAGTAACAGAGGAGGACTGAATTATAAGAAAAGTGTTGAGTATCTGAGTAGGAAGCCAATGGACATGGATTCAAAAAAGAATAGACAGTGAAAAGCAGAGATAGCAGAGGCAGAGACCACATTCTTTCACCAATGAGCCTGGTCACCAACCTTCCATTAGGCCTTGTGGAACTTCCACTCTATGATGGAGCAGCTGCTATCCACTCGGTTTGACTGTGAACTGAAGGAAATGTAATATTCTGCTGAAGCAGCAGCATTGATGTGCTTGAGATATTAGGGAAGGTCTTGGAAGATGGGCCAAGATAGAGAGAAGATGAATAGAAAACTCATAGTGTATTGTTTATGTCTTCTTTGGAACACAGGAAGACAAGTAGATAAGAGAGTTATGTGCATAAGAGAGAACATGTGTCACATGAGTTGCATGGAGATGAGAAATAGCCATTAAGGAATGTGTGGATAAGAATCAACAAGAGAAAAAAATAAAAAAGAACAGGAAAGGGACTCATATCCACCGCATCCCTATTCTGTGCCAGGTACCATACTAGTTTCTTGTCAGACAAGTAACAGATGTGAATTTTTGAAAGGAACAGTTTGTTCAAATTAGAATGTTCAGCCTTTCTTACAGCCATGATCTACCTCCAGGAAGCATGAAAATAGACCGAGAGCAATGAGACTGGTTTAGAGACAGAGCAATACACCATAAAATAGTAAGGGAGAACTAAAATAGAAATTTACAGGAAACTCTATACTGTTTTCCACAGTAGCTGCATCAGTCTGCATTCCCACCAGCAGTGCACAAAGGTTCCTTTTTCTCCACATCCTTGCCAGCACTTGTTGTTTGTTGTTTTAATGATGATAGCCATTCCGACAGGTGTGAGATGGTACCTCATTATTGTTTTGATTTGCATCTCTCAGATGATTAGTGACTTTGAGCATGTTTTCATATGTCTCTTGGCCTTCTGTATGTCCTCTTTTGAAAAGTGTCTATTTAGGTCCTTTGCCCATGTTTTGATTGGATTGTTTCTCTTCCTTTTGTTAAGTTTTATGAGTTCCCTATAAATGTTGGAGATTAAACCCTTATTGGAGATAGCATTGGAAAATATGCATTCCCATGCAGTGGGCTTTCTTGTTGTTTTGGTAATGGTTTCTTTTGTGGTGCAGAAGATTTTTATTTTGAACTTCCATTTGAGCCAGTAATCCCACTTCTAGGAATATATCCCAAGAAAACAGAAACACCATTCAGAAAGGATATATGCACCCCTATGTTCATAGCAGCGCAATTTACAGTAGCTAAGATCTGGAAATAGCCTAAGTGCCCACCAGCAGATGAATGGATTAGAAAACTGTGGTACATCTATACGATGGAATACTATGCTGCTATAAAAAAGAAGGAATTCTTACCATTTGCAACAGCATGGATGGAACTGGAGAGCATTATGCTAAGCGAAATAAGCCAGTCAGAGAAAGATAAATATCACATGATCTCATTCATTTGTGGAATATAATGCACAACATAAACTGATGAACAAAAATAGAACCAGAGACATAGAAGCATCAAACAGACTGTCCAACCTATGCGGGAAGTAGGGGGGTGAGGGGGTAAGAGATCAACCAAAGGATTTGTATGCATGCATATGAGCATAAACAATGGACACAGACAGTAGTGGGGCGAGGGCATGTGCTGGGGAGTGGGACCGGCCAGGGAGACATCAATGAGGGAAAAAAGAGACTCATGTAATACTTTAAACAATAAAGAATTTAAATAAAAAATAAAATAGAAATTTACATAGTCAAACTTCTTAGAGTTAACTTTGGGCAGGAGAATGTTAATGGACATTATGAACTGAAAAACAAAGGCAAAGTAACTAGAAGGTAAAAGGCCAGTATAGTGTGGTTGGGAAATGGCCATTGGAGGGAGGAGTGGAAGTTGTGCTAATGGAGGGAAACTATAAATGCAAGATCTCTTCTGAGGAGGAGCATTTCTTTATGGAGGTGGAATTCAGAGATTCACCTACATTGCAGGTGGCTAATGTAGCATAAGTTTGTGTTTCGTGGCACTGAGGTTATGATGCCAGTGTGTTTGCTAAAGTCATCGAGGAAGACAGGGAAGAAGAGAGAAATATGAACCAGTCACCAAAATAATTGAGAAAAATAACTCAAACTTGGGGGTGAAAATTTAGCTAATATTTATAATACGGAAAAATTCTCTATCTTAAAAAACCTCGGAGTGCCTCTTTAAACCTGCAGAGTCTCTCTCTCTCTCTCTCTCTCTCTCCCTCTCTCTCATACCAATCAATAAAAAAATTTTTTAAATAGAAAAAAAGAATCAAGTCTGGACTTGCAGAAAAATTTCTATGACCATATTCACAAAACTATCAAATATAAATCAGGGTATGCTATATGACAGAAATACTGTGAGCTACTTCTAAATATGAGAGAAAATATGAGAGATGTAACTTATATGTGGAAATGTTGAAACTTGGTGACCATTTCCATGGTATATGATCACATAGAATACGTGTTTGAAATCCAGAGTCAGTTTTCTACACTAAGAAACAGTAAAGGTACATGGACAGAGCCTATGTGGGAGTCATGGAGGCCTGGCTTTGAATCTAGCACTGCCACTTACTAACTGAAAAATCTATACTTTAACTCCTTTACTCATCAACATTGACATATTGCTACATACCTTACAGGTCTGTTTTGAGGATTGAATGAATTGACATTTGCAAAGAGCTTGGCTTATAATAGGTGCTCCCCAAATATTAATTTATTTATTCATTCAACAAGCACTTATTAAATACTCTGTGTGTGGCAATCATTGTGCTAGCTATTGAGAATACAAAGACAAATGAGACAGAATGCCCATTCTAAAGGTGGTCACAATTAAAACAATGAGATCCAGAAATAAACAATTAAGATACAATATGGAAAATCCATTAAGACAATATAAAGCTATGCATAGGCTATTATGAAGGAACAGAAGAGGAGTTAAGGAAGGCTTCCTGAAGTATGTGATGGACTTTGTTAATTCCATTTGAATCTGACTTGTCTACACTTGAGTAATACCCTAAGCTTCAATATTGTCGCACCTGTGGCCATAACAACAAAGAATATAGCTGACTGCTTATCTTCAAATGTGAAAAGCTATGTTTTCTTCTTTCTTTTCTAGGCAAATTTAAGGGGAGAATATCCAGGAAACCATTAAAATAATCTGATGCATTATTATGTAGGTAATCTTGTTTTCTACGACATTGAATCTGCATAAGATTTTTAAATGTACAGATATGACTAATCATACAATTAGAAGGCAAATGGAAGGATTCATGTTTTTTTATGAACTTACTCTGAGTTTTAAATTCAACTACACAAATGGTATCAAGAAAAAAATAAGACTCAATTAAGCCTATATAGCATATTCATTTACAATCTCTTTAAATTCAATTAAATTTAGAGAAGAATGCTTAAAACCATGGCTTAAGAATCATTAGTCAAAATGATAAACATAAAGTTATCATTATTTGAGCCAGCAATTCCAGTTCTAGATATATATCCAAGATAAATGAAGACAAATGTCTACACAAAAAATTGTACTCAAATATTTATAGCAATATCATCTACACTAATAAAAGAGAAAGATGCAAATTGACCATACCTTCATGATGCCTGCCAGCCAATCAGGCATGAGTATGCAAATTAACCCAACAAAGATGGCAGGTTAATTTGCATACACAGGCTCCTAGCGATCTGGTTGCCACCATGGCAATGATGCAGGCATTCCCCACCTGCTCCAGGCCTCTGGGTAGCATGGGAAGGCATAAAGGCGGCTCTGGGCTGGAGCGAAGGCAGAAAGGCAGCTCTGGCCAGAGCGAAGGTGGTGCCGGCAGCCAGGGGAAGGAAGGCCCATTCTTTCATGAATCTTCGTGCATCAGGCCTCTAATTCATAATAACCAAAAAATAATAACAACCAAAATGCCCCTTAACTAATGAATGCATAAACAAAATGTGGTATATTCATAGAATGGAATATTATTCATCCATAAAAAGGAATGAACTGCTGATACAACATGGATGAAGCCTGAAGATATTATGGTAAGTGCTTTGAGGATACTATGCTAAGTGAAAGAAGCTACACACAAAAGAGCACATATTATATGATTCATTTATCTGAAATATTCAGAGTAGGTAAATCCACAGAGACAGAAAGTAGATTTCTGATTGCTAGAGGCTAAAGGGAGAGAAGATAGTGAAGTTACTGCTTAATTGGTATGGGTTTTCTTTTTGTAGTGATAAAATTGTTTTAAAATTAGATAGTGGTGATGATTGTACAACTGAGTGAATATACAAAAAATGATTGAATTGTACACTTTAGGATGGTGAACTGCATTGTATGTTTGTAGCATGAGCCATATTATATCTCAAGGAAGCTTTTAGAAATCCCATTAGCATATTCCATGTTGATAATGGACTATTTAGGAATTTGGAATGTTTATTTTGCTCCTGAACAACTAACACCTTCCTCCACCACTTCTGCTTACCATGTATGGTAACATAACTAATCAAGTAAATAGAAGCAGAAGGGCTAATCATTGTTATTATATAGCGTATTTGAAAAGAATAAAAATAATGGCCCCTGGACGGGTAGCTCAGTTGATTGGAGCATTGCCCTGTACGCTAAAGGATTGTGGGTTTGATTCCCGGTCAGGGCACATACTAGGTTTTGGGTTTGATCCCCAGTCAGTGGGTGTGCAAGATGCAACCAATTAATGTTTCTCATATTCTCTCTCTCTCTCTCTCTCTCTCTCTCTCTCTCTCTCTCTCATTCAAATGACTTTCAGAATAAGTTCCTTACTATTTCTCCTTAGATTAATTTCCTACATACTCTTCAGGGATAGCTCACCCCAAGTGTCTTTCTACTCAGTTTATAATTAAGCTTAGATAGGTTGCCACAGCCTACCATTATTTCTGCAATCAAGTAAAGTATTAAAGCCACTTTTCCTCCATTGAATAGTTGAGGAATTTCAAATTGTTGCTAATTAAAACTGTAATCATTCTCTAAATGAGTATAAATAAAAGAGATGTGCTTTGACATTAATTGAGAAGCTAGAGGTCTAAATGGTCTGTTCCAGGCAAGCATTCACCATTTCCAAGTTAGGGTTAAAACTTTTAAAAAAATATTTTTCTCACAAAACTAGATTTCAGAAAGGTATACCAAATCATAGTAGGACTATGGGCATATGAATATAGTAAATAAAATGGGAAAGGTTCATTTGTGACTCCTTTAAATGTCAAATTAAACCAGGTCATCATTGCCAAAAACTTTCTTCTCTCTTTTTATGAAAAGAATACATCTTGCTGTTATATAGGACATGACATTTCACAAATAATTTTTCAGCTGATTAATTATAAAAAGTAAATTGTTACAGGAAAGGAAAGAAGCAAAAGCTAACATTTTAAAAACTAGGCTGTTTAAAAACATCACATTTTGATCATTTCAGCTGTCTAATGGCCATGCATTAGGTGATTAAAGAGAAAAATCCTAACTTTAATTAAGTTCTTATTCCATAATTAGCCTGAACTAGAATAGCTACCTGAAAGCTGTGTTATCTCTAGTTATAATCCAACAAATTAGTTTAAGAAATAGATTTTCTCAGGCACTGAATTCAAACATAAAGGCATGTTTTAAGCAGAGGGAAGAGCAGTTCATTCTTTAACCCCATGAGTGGACTTGTCAGTCTACCATTATGCTACAATGTTCATGTGCTAACAGGCAAGTGCTGAAGGGATGAGACAGTTTGTATCTCACACCTGAGGGAATCTTCAGGATCTGGGTAGAAACTCACGCAGGTCCAAAATAACTTAAGAACTACAATGCTTTCTAGGAACTCTCAAAATCAGGTGTTTTAAAAGGTGTTTGGAACAAGGAGGTAGGGGGAGGGTAAAACAAGAGATCCTCATAAGCAAGTAATTCTCTGGTATGTGGGAGACCAAAGTTCTTATTTCAAGTACTCAGGAGGTGAACAGGGGAAACTAGAAGGATCAATTTTTCATCTACTCACTTTTGTGATTGGGTGTATCTATTCTATTAGACTGTGGACTCCTTGAGAGCAGTCTATTTCTGTTTGGTTAATTGCTAACTTCATCAGTACATGTAGCACACAGTAGTTGCTTTTCAGATTTCTAATGTATCAGCATAAAAGAAGCTTGAGTAGGGCTAGGAATCAGTGTACCTGTTCGTGAGTGACCTTGACTAGTTCCCTTGCAACCCAAGAGGGAGTGGAGGAGTGAATCCTAAGATGGCCCAACCCTGACTGAACACCTAAAATTACTGGAAGAGCTTTCAAAATGCAGATGGCAGGCTTAGCCCCTGAAAAACTCATTTAATTGGTCAGGGCTAGGGCTGGCCGTTGGTGCTTTTTACTAGCTGTCCAGGTGATCCTGTGTAGCCAGGGTTAAGAAGCACTGCCCTATAGTAATATTTGAGGAATTCAACCCACTGGTGAGTATGGGTCTCATGTTAGTTTGCCAGAGAATCATCTTTTTGTTTAATAAATGGCTTTCTTGCTCCCACTCCAAGACATCCTGAATCAGTGGGTTTGACAAGATGCTTGAGCTAAGAATCTGCATTTGTAGAAGCAAGTGATTCTGTTGCAGTGGATCAAAAGACCACACCTTCAAAAAAAAAATACGAGGAGCCACTACCTTTGTTCTCTGAAGGTACCTGGGCTATCTTTGAGAAAAGAAAACTAAATGGCAATAGGGGGTGGAGAGGGACTCTATTTTTAAAATGAATTGGAGCCCTAACAGGTTTTGCTCAGTGGATAGAGCACCGGCCTGCGGACTCAAGGGTCCTGGGTTCAATTCCAGTCAAGGGCATGTACCTTGGTTGCGGGCACATCCCCAGTAGGAGGTGTGCAAGAGGCAGCTGATCGATGTTTCTTTCTCATCAATGTTTCTCACTCTCTATCCCTCTCCCTCCCTCTCTGTAAAAAAATCAATAAAATATATTTTAAAAAATAAAATAAAATGAATTGGAACTGCTTTTGTCCTCCAGCCATCAAACACAGGAAGTGTGTTCATTGCTCTGGTGAGTAGTACCAAAGTGCTATATTTTCACCTGCCTCAACATTGCTTAGTTCAAGATCAATTTGAAATACAGGTTGAATACAACACCTTGTTCCTTCTGTGATGCCATTGGTCTCATTAAGGCAATTAGCTTACACATTTTTGATCCAATGGACATTACCATAAACACAAGTGTTTCCTTTTCACCCAGCAGCCTTGAGAAAATGAGCATGAGTACATTATTCTCATTTTGAAAGATGGAGAGACTGAGGCAGAAACTGACCCTAAGGCAGGGCTATATTAGATTGGGAAAAATCAAAGCCCTGATTTGATTTGTGTCAAAAGCACTTTAACATCTCTGACCTAATTTTTCCTTACTAATCCCCTTATGCAGCAAGGTGGGGGCAGGTGTCATTCTCCTCAAATCTGACCTTATTTGTGGGAGGAGCAAACAAGCAACTACTGATGGGATTTTAAGACCCCACTACCAATAGACCTCTCCCATCTTTAATGCCTCAAGTTCCAGCTTCGGGCAATCATTCGTTTGGGTTGTTTTATCCTCTACGTGTATCTTTTCTTGTGCAGATATTCTAGCTATGGCTTACATGGCACCAGATATTTTTAGCAGGTGGCCTCATTTGCTATAGGGGGGAGAACATGCAGGAAAAGAGCACTGAAAACAAAGTCAAAGGGGGGTATTACCCAAAGAGGCGATAGAACCAAAAGTAGTGACTATAAAAAAGGGATGTTTTATGTCAGCTTCACCTATTTTCCAACAAGCTCTGGTCCCCAAGTGCAAATGTAGTGGTTCAGGGACTTTGCCATATTGATTAGAGCTGGGTTCAGGGACACATTCCTCATTAATAGCAAAGGTATCAAGATTTAAGAGAAACTAAACTGCCTTAAAATTAAGATACTAGTTACTTGCCATTTTTCTTTTTAAAATGTTGACCTTTGGGAAATCTAAAATCTTTCAATACTAAATCAGTCTGGGTGACATTGAATTATACCCTTAACATAGAGAGGAGGCCCTCTTATTTTCCTCTTTGGGAAAGGAAAGCTACTCTCTTGAACTTTCAGTAGCCCTTTGTTAATTTGAAAATTAGCATTTGCTTTCCAGACTATCTTCTTCTTATCACACTCTTTGGAAATAAAAAGGGAGGGTGGTCACGATGTGACCTTAGTAATGTCAGATAGAGGTTGGATAGGATCGAACAGAAAAATATGGATGCAGGAATCAGAGTTCAATAGCTTTTCCAGCTCTAAAGGATGGAAAAGTCTAAATATGGGTCCTTCATTGTGGAATCTGCTTTGTGGGAGATGTTCTCATGGAGATATGAGTTCACACAGCAAGTTCAAAGCAAAAATCTGGACAATGTGTGCTCCTCACAGAGGTCAAGGTATAAAGCCCAAGTGCCAATAGTTCCATGTAGCATAACTGGAAGGTCAAGGTCAGAAAGAATGGTTTTTATAGATGAAAGGGCATACCAGGCCAGAAAATGCCTTACGGTGACCAACAGTAATAAGATTGCCAAGCTGTTCAAAGATAGGTGGGTGCACTACTGGTAGACATTAGAACCTATAATCTTAAACCTGAGACACAAATGACAGAGACATAGACCATGAGGAATTGGGTCATAAAGGGAAGAACAAGAATCCTCTTTAACTCAAGACTAATCCAAAAACAGCTGAAGTTCTGCATTCTTGGTCCCAGCTCTGCCAAGAGCTTATGTATGGGACCTAGACAATTCACTCATTTATAGAATGAAGGGATTCAGCTATATCAGTTGATCTAAACCACGATATGGCTTATCATACGTCATTCATAGGATGGAAATGTTTATGACGTTGGCCACACTTAGAGAAATATATCTGCAGAGAAAACTCATATAATGTGTAGGTATCAGAGGAGAAGTTTAAAACTTATTTATCTTGAGCACTGTTTCTCAGAATTTAATATGTTTCCAAATCACCCATGGATCTTGTTAAAAGACAGATTCAGATTCAGTGGGTCTGGGGTGGAGTCTGAGGCTCTGCATTTCCAAAAAGCTCCCAGATGATGTCTCTGTTGCTGGTCCATGGGCCATACCATGGGTATCAAGTATATTGAGGATCATACAAGCTCTGAAATTCTATGATCCTTATGTACCGGTATAAATACTATGTTCCCAACCCTCTGTTTCCCCACTCTAGGTCATGATCAGCCCAAGATATCAGGCTTTGATGAGTCTGCTGGTGAGGCCAAGTAGGTAAAATTGGGAACTAGGAAGATCATTGCCCCAGCCTGACCCCATTGTTTCTGTGCTCTATGTAACATGTAGAACTCTGGGTTCTATGATACTATCAGCTCTTGGCTTTGGTAGAACTCCTTGCTACGTCAAATAGGTAGAACAAGTTGACACTAACAGTCTCTCTGGGATATCATGGCATCATAGTCCATTTTCATCAGAGGCAGGCTCTTAAAGGCAGAGAAAGAAACACTGTTGAGGAGGAAAAAATGGACAATCCATGTGGAAAATTTTTCCAAGACTTCTGGCATTAAAATGTTCATTTTACTTTACCTCTATGATGTCATGAATATCTGCCTTCTATCTTAGATAGTGAGCCCTCCTTATTCAGCACTATATACCCAAGGCCCACCATAGCACATAGCACAGAGCAGTTATTCAGTAAATATTTGTTGAATGTATGAATGAACAAATTAATGAATCAAGCAATTGGTGCTATGGTGTGCTTAGAGGAAATTTCTTTGGGGAAGTCAGCAGGAGGAGCAACAGAAACAGCAGGAGGCAGAGAGCAGGGAAGCATGAATTCATTCAGGCATAGTTCCCTTAAGTGCCCTGCCCTTGTACTGCCCTTTGTTGTTCTTTAATACACAACAGGATGCACCTGCCCAGACATGGGAACTTAGCTTTGTAGATAGGAAAGCTGATACAAAGCCCCTGTTAATTAAAAAGCTTTTGCAATTGGAACTGTCTTCTAACACAAAGTGCCCTGCTTCTTGATGGGTTTGATGTTTACATGTATTGAGAATATACAATGAACAGTCTCAGGATTATCTCCTAATCCTGAACCCAGCAAAGGAAATAAGATCTATCCAATGTCACCACTGGTCTGTTATTTATTATTTCAAACCCAAAAATTAAATTGATGAACATCCAGATGGCCAAGAAAATCAACTACGCTTTTCTGTGGATTTATTAATGAAAATAACCTTTAAGCTTTTCTGCCCTAATTTCCTCTGGTTTCTTATTCCTTGTTCCTACTTATTTCTGAATATCTAGCTAAGTAATATCACTGATCCCCAGGCTAGCACTTTGAGAATGATCTGCTCAAACAATTTACACCAAGCTATGCAAATCTAGGGGAATTTCCATTTTGAAAAAGAATACTAATTAAAATAACAAGATGGATCAGAAAGAAGATGAGTATGGAGAAAGTGGGGGTGGAAAGGAAATTCTCATGGATCTCACCTATAGGTCAGGTAGCTTACCTCTGCCATGCCTACTAACTAGAACCTCTCTAGCCTGACTACATAGATTTGCCATCAAGATATAAAAACAACTTGTTATAGCTAACCCAAATCCATTCATTGAACAGTTGCATTTACGAATTAGCTTAGGAAAATCTCTCTTATTGATATATTGAGACAGACGAGAGTTGCTATCTGTTTGGCTTAAAGAGGACTCCTCTGTGGCCTCCTGGCTGGACTAAATGTCCTGGTCCTCAAATTAGACAGATTAAGGTCCAAAAAGACCAGAGAAGTCAGCAAGTATTTTGCAAGTTTTCAATTCAGAGATCTGTGTGCTCCCCTGTGACCAAAGCCCAAACTGCAGCCACTGTGGCGTAGACCCAAAGCAGAGGTTGTTCCTAAGCCTCACCATAATTATTGCGTGGGATGTTTTATTTTTCAGGGCAGAGAGGAAAAGGGAGAATAGTTAGAAGAGCTTTAGAGGAAAATCTAAATTCTGCTTCCAGCATTACTGATTTTCTCTTTGAAAATTAGCAGCTCTCTCATAAAACCCTTGATAGAGCTCCATTTGGAATAATGTGTGACAAAGAGTAGCTACTAATGGCCCCTAATAATAAGTGGATTGCTCAGAATATTACGTATTTAATGAAAGGTAATGGCTGTCTCACTGCAGCAAGAAGAGGAATGCTAAGTGGTCTCTTTACATGTGTGTTCCTTTTATGCTGGCCTTTGTTAGATCATACGCACTTGAGAAAATCTAAACAAAAAGGACTCACCCACCTGGCAACAACTACTACAAAACGCTCCCAGAAATTGCTTTCAGTCCATTTTTCAAATGCTTCCTGGTACTTCCAAACAATTTGTGGTTCTATAATTTGGAGACCATTGATCTAATGGAAACAGACCAGAAAGTAGGGACATCTAATTTTTTTCTCTCGGAATCAAATCTGCACTACGAGGCAGGATGATGGCAATGATGACATCTGTGTCCCCATCAAGAAAGTGAGAGGATTGGGCCTTAAAGTTCAGTCCTTGAAGATCAGGTTCCCAGTGTTGCCAAGCTTCTGTTCAGTTTGTAAATGGAAAGGTGATGTTACTAAAGCACACACTTGAAACATACAATTGACCAGTTGATTGAAAGCATACACTTTGCAGGCTTTCTAGTTTCTGTACTTATTCAGCATGCCAGAGTGTGGGAATAGCACCATAGCACTCTTCTTGCCTAAAAAGTATTTGAGAGCTGCTACCTCTCCACTACATTATTTGATTAGTCATGTCTTCATAACATAATTTTCCTCATCTTTGTGGTGTGGGGAGTCTTCCTTCCAGGATTCTTTAATTCATGTTATAATCAACAAGGAGGAATAGAATTAGTCCTTCCTAGAATTATGTCTTGCCTTCCCAACCCAGTGCCAGTAACAAGACTAGAATTAATTGAATTCTGCTATGTACCATGACTGTGCTTTATACCTATTATCTAATTTAACCCTAACATCATCTCTAGAGGGTAGGTATAATTAACCCCCATATAACAGATGAGAAACTAGAAACATAAAGAAGGTAATACAGCTTATGTGTCCTTAAACCAGAACTTAAATCCAGGTTGTTTGACTCCAAAGTCCATGCTCTTTCTACTACATTTTATTTATTATCATTAAAACATAATGAACCCGCTCACAAGCCTGGCCTAAAGTTTGGGAAGAATTCTGCCACAATTCACAGATAAATGAATTATAAAATGATTTTTAAACCAAGTACTACAACTAAACTGTACTCATATTATACATATAATTATACATATCAATATGTATTCATATTTGTATTTGCGAATAAATTATATGTCTTTTTCAAAAAGTCATTGACAAAATAACTCTTCCTGTCTTGGAAGCTAATTTGGGAGGATCATTTTTCTCTCAGAGATAGCTAATCATGTTCTCCTACAACTCAAATCAGCATGATGAACATTTCTCTTTTTTCTTTCAGTAAATTGTTGCTGTGACATTATTATCTTTGTTAGCTTTGCTTAATTGTGATACTAAGTTACCCCAAATGTTACTACTAATAAAACTTAAAAATACAATAAAACAACATATAATTCATAAAAGAGAAATTCCAAAAAGCAAGCAAACATATTGGGAATTGGTGTAATAAATAAGGAAATGCAAATTAAAACAAAAATGAGGTGCCCCTTGTCAGTTTGGGGAACTCTTACTTCCATGCTAAATCTGCCCGTGTTCCAGAAAAACTGAGTTAAATATATTTAATCTAGTTCTCCTTTGCATTCCCATGGAAATGTATGTGGGCCTCTGTGATAGCACTTGCCACAGTCTCTTCTCCTTACACTAGATGTGAATTCCTCCTAGGAAGTGCCCATATTTTATCTCAGTGTCCACAGTACCTGACACAATATGAGTTTAATAAACATATGTTGAATACATGCGCCATTTATATATATTATTTTAAAAAGCAAAGAAAAATAAAACATAAAATGATACCAGCCTCAAAACCAATAAACTCACCTCTAAAAATTTCTCAATGGATATTTGCACAAACACATTTTAGTAGTATAATGGGACAAATGCTGAAATGGCTTAAACGTCCAACAACAGGGAAATTATTCAGAAAATTATATTAGTTTTGGGAAATAGTAAGCAGCCATTGAAAATGAAAGACAAGAACAGGGAGGAGTATTTATGAAACACTGGAAGGATTCAAAGGGAGAACTCAGCATTGTATATTTATCATGATTGCAATTAAGTTATTAAAGTATATAAATAAAATTTGGAAAGTAATAAGGATAAATGAAAATTCATAATCAGTTGGTAAAGGTTGAAAACATTTTTATTATATTTTAAAATATATTGTTGTTGATTTAGAGAGGAAGGGAGAGGGAGAGGGAGAGAGAGAGACAGAAGCATCAATGATGAGAGAGAATCATTGATCAGCTGCCTCCTGCACACCCCACAGTGGGGATCCAGCCCACAACCAAGGCATGTGCCCTGACCAGGAATCAAACCGTGACTTCCTGGTTCATAGGTCGACACTCAACCACTGAGCCACACCAGTCAGCATGTCCTTTAATGTTGTCATAACATTTTAAACAAAATTTAGAAAACTAAATTATAAGTGGACCCTATCTATAAAGCAGATTATGGTCCTGAGATTCATTTATAAGTCATATGTCTGGTACACTGAAATAACATGCATGGTGCTTTTGGGGAGTCTCAAGTGATTTGAAACTATCCTACTGAAGTTAGCCAATTATAGCTCAAACAGTGTGAGTTTCTGATGGAAAAGCAGTACATTTGATAAGAGGTTAATATCCAAAATATGTGAAGGACACATACAACCCAACACCAAAAAAACAAACAATCCAATTAAAAAATGGGCAGAGGACCTGAATAGACACTTCTCCAAGGAGGACATACAGATGCTCAACATTACTAATCAGAGAGATGCAAATTAAAACCACCATGAAAAAACAAAACAAACAAACAAAAAAAAAAAAAAACCACCATGAGATATCACCATACACCTGTTAGAATGGCTATCATCAATAAATCAACAAACAAGTGGTGAAAATGTGGAAAAAGGGGAACCTTCATGAATTGCTGGTAGGATTGCAGATTGGAAAGGCCACCGTGGAAAAGAGTTTGAAGATTCCTCAAAACAGAAAACTACCTTATGACACAGAAATTCCATATCTGGGTATATATCCAAAGAAACACAAAACACTAAATCAAAAAGGTATGTACACCTCTGTGATCATTGCAGCATTATTTACTATAGCCAAGATATGGAAGCAACCTAAGTGCCCATCAATAGACGAGTAAATAAAGAGTTCAAATAAAGAAGTGGTCCATATGTACAATGGAATATTACTCAGGCATAAAAGCAAATAAAATCCTACCATTTGTGACAACATGGATGAACCTGGAGATTATTATGCTAAGTGAAATAAGTCAGAGAAAGAGAAATACCATATTATATATGGAATCTAAAGAACAAAATAAACATAAAAATAAATTAGAAACAGAATCATGGATGCAGAGAACAAACTGATGGCTGCCAGATAGGAGGGCTTTGGGGGGCTGGGTGAAAAAGGTGAAGGGTTTAAGAAGTACAAATGGTAGTTACAAATACTCATGGGGATGTAAAGTACAGCATAGGGAAATATAGTCAATAACATTGTAATAACTATGTATGGTGCCAGGTGGGTACTTGAATTATCAGGGGGATCACTTCATAAATTCTGTAGTTGTCTAATCACTATGCTGCACACTAAAAACTAACATAAAATAATATTAAATGTCATCTGTAATAAAAATAAAATTTAAAAAGAAAAAGAAGGAAAACTAAGAAAAGCAGTATAAAACTACATTGTTGTAATAAAATAGAAAAAAAGGCCAATTTGTTTCTTTTGAATGCTAATGGTACTTAAGAAAAAGCAGTATAATTAGAGGAAGATGAGAAATGTGGGCAGGGACTTCTGTTAAGATTCTGAAGGGGTCTTTGGACATTTTCAAGGACTTTCACAGTTTAAGGCACTGGTTCTTTGTATAATTTCATACTATAATGTATGAATTTCTCCTTGATTCAAGTGCATTACTATCATTACATTTAGGAATTTCAGACATGATTAGGGTCATTTTTTATTCTTTGTGACACACAAATGAGATGAGTACAGAGGGAGAGAAAAAAG
The DNA here is from genome assembly GCF_964212035.1 of Myotis nattereri. Classification (NCBI taxonomy): domain Eukaryota; kingdom Metazoa; phylum Chordata; class Mammalia; order Chiroptera; family Vespertilionidae; genus Myotis; species Myotis nattereri. The sequence goes on from NC_138078.1 coordinate 121,396,559, forward strand.
AAACTTCCATGAGGTAAACTGAATAGAGAAAGAAAAACTAAAGGTGATTGAAGCAGATATACTGGAAATTTTAAGAGAGGGACTTCAATAAAATTGCATAAATAAAGACAAGGCCAAGTTTATTTCTGAAGATCTAGCAGAATGAATATCTTGACTGTTGTTCCTGCCTTAAAAAAAAACTGAGGTCGGCTGGTGTGGCTCAGTGGTTGAGTGTCAACCTATGAACCTGGAGGACACGGTTCTTATTCCTGGCCAGGGCACATGCCTGGGTTGTGGGCTCAATCCCCAGTGTGGGGCATGCAGGAGACAGCCGATCAGTGATTCTCTCTCATCATTGATGTCTCTCTCTCTCTCTCTCTCTCTCTCTCTCTCTCTCTCTCTCTCTCTCTCTCTTCCTTCCTTTCTGAAATCAATAAAAATATATTTTTTAAAAACCGAAAATGTTGAATGAAATATTCCAAACATTTTAAAAGTTTTATAGAACTAGAAAAAGAGTTAGTAGTTACCAAACCAAAATGTAAATGAAGGCTGGGAACTTAGAAAGTTAAACTGAGCATTAATAGTTCTTCTAAACTAAGGGCATTTACTAAACAGGGAGAATCTCAATTTGAATTTTCATGGACTCCTTATGTGTGGGTGACAGTTTAAACTCAGAGCCACAAAAGGTAGGGAGTCTAATATTGATTATATAATTGTAGTGTCTTGTGAGGCCAAAAGAACAGAATAGGACTAAAACATATAGCAAATATATATTTATATCAGGAGAAGAATAAATGAGGCTAGTTCTATAAGGTCTAATAATTGCCCAGGATAGTAAGAGCATGATCAAAATATTTTTGATATGTTAAGCATACATGTTTTTATTTCAAAGATAACCATTGAAAGCATTGAAGTAGAGTCTATAACTTTCAAATTAGAAGAGGAGAAAATGGAATACTCATACACATTAAATCCATCTAAAAACAGGTAGTACAAATAAAAACAAGAGAGCTGAGACAATCTGAAAGCATAAAATATTATGGTTAGATATAAATCCAAATAGGTCATTAATTATATCAAGTGTAGGTAGATTTAAAGCTCTAGGTAACAACAAAGATGTTCTGACTAGATTAGTAAAATGATCCACAAAATGTTTATAAGAGGCTCATCAGATGAATAAAGATACAGGAAGGTTGAAAGTAAAATAGGGAATGAAGCTATTTCATGAACATGTTAAAGAAAAGAAAATACATTGTTACTGGATTATAGTTGTCAAAATTTACTTTGAGGCAAAAAGTATGTCTAAACATGTAGAGGATCACTTTGTAATGACAATAAGCTTAATTTATAACTATGGAATATTTTTAAATGGAATGCTGCACATAAATTGAAGTGAATGAAATACTGGTACATGCAGGAACATGGATCAATCTCACAAATGTAGAGTGTACTATGCTATTTATAAAAGCATGCTGTATAATTCCATTTACATAAAGTTTTTAAAAAGCAGGCAAACTAAACTTTAGAGATATATATCCAGGTTATACTAATAGAAAGATAAACAAGGAATAATTAAAACAAAGTCAGCACTGTGGTTGCTGGAAGGGTGATAAAGAGGAATGTGGTTTAGGAAGAAGCAAATCTTCCAAGATGTTGGTACTGTTCTATTTTTAACTGGGGTGAATGTTGCACCGGTCTTTTCTTTAATATTATTGTTTAAAATATGCCTGTTAGACATGCACTTCTGTATGTGTGATGTACTTCATAAAATTAAAAATATATTAATTTTTTAAAATAGAGAAAAGAAGGGGGTCACTTCCTCTTTAACTTCCTTTTTCACACATTCATCAAGGATTCACAAAACAAATATTGAGTTCTTACCATGTACCAGAAAAGACACTGGAGATGCAGGAATAAGGAAGACAAAATCCTTGCCTCAAACCTTTTGTGTTACAAATGATAAGAAATCAAACTCAAACTAGCCCATGTACCTAAAATATCTAGAGGCAGATTTAATCTCAAATGAGGTTTGATCTAGCAGCTTAATAATGTCACCAAGGTTGTTCCTGTCCCTCTGTCCTGTCCACTGCAATGTTGGCTTTATCTTAAGGTTTCACAATATGCTCTCCGCAGCAAATGTTCCTCTCCTGGTCATAAATAGCTATAGCACCCACAAGCCTCATGGAAGAGAGAAACATTCTAGGCATTCACAGCAAATGTCCTGCAGTTTACCTTCACCGGATCAGCTTAAGCCTAGGTTATATTCCCAGCTCTGAAACAATTAGCAGAACTTCAGAAGGGGAGTAAATTATGCAGTTAGGCTTTGAGTAGGCAATGGGGTCAACTTAGTAACCCAACCACATAGCTAAAAATCGTATTTGGGGTGTTCCCCAAATCATAAATCAGGGGGCCATTGCCAGGAGGAACAATGAAAGTTAAAAAGGCCAATAAAATCATTCTTACAGTCCCTGCTGTCGTGGAGCATACATTCTTGGGAGGGGTGGGAAAATCAGAGAATAAATAAGTAAACAAATAAATACATACTAGTGAATAAGATAGTTTGAAATAATGATAATGCTATGACAATAATAATAGAATAGAAGCTCCAAGAAAACAGGAGTTCTTTTTTTTTTAATGCTTTGCTCACTGCAATATTCCACCTATCTAGTCCACTACCAGCACATATAGGCCAGAAATAAATGTTGAGTTGAATCGAATTGAATAGTAAATAGGGTAAAATGATAGTCATTGCTTTGTATCACACTCTATGCTCACAGTCATTTCTCTGCACGGGCTCCTTGTTGGCCACATGCCTTCATTTCTGAAGTTCTTCCCACCTGGGACTCCTCCATTTTTCCTCTGTTCATCCTATGCATCTCCCCAAACTTTGTTGGAATCCCATCTTCTTCAGGAGTCTTCCATGACATATAGGCTGTTCTTTGACTTCTTTACATTCTGATTATCCCCTGCCTACACCGTGATATTTATCAATGATGTACATTTTAACCCTGCTGTTATTACATTTGGTAATTTGCCATATGCTCTTTCATAATGTTATTTAAAATGATTTTATCGTTACTTGTTTTTAAATCCAAAAATAAAACATGAATTACCCATGGAGAGGCATTGTTCTTTTCATAGCCTAACCATTTATTAGTTATGTATGAGCTTGGATAAATGATTTGGCTGCTTTGAGAGTAAGTTTCTATATGGATAGTGTCTCTATCATAAGGCTGCTGAAATAATGTATGCCAGTACAACGTGGTAAGTACTTGATAAACAACAGTGATAATTATGATGATGGCAGTGATGATGATAATGATAAAGGATTATTTCCTCCTTTTTTTTTTACACTCTTCCTTCAGTACTTAGCCCAAATAAGGGTACATAATAAGGGCCTAGTAAAGACTCACTGAACTGCCCAAAGATTCCCACTCCTAAAAAGCTGCAGGCTTGATGCCTCTTGCTTGTTTGCCACTAGTGTGGACACCCAGCCTCCAGCCTACTTTGACTTCATTGTCAACAGGGGGGAAGTCTGAAACACAACCAGCTAAGTCACCATACTGCTGAAGTGGAGAAGCCAAGGCAGAAGAAAGCAGCAGGAGCAGTAGCAGCCTATACGTGAGACAGCCATCAGTTATAGCCATGGCACTAATATTGAACTAAAAAGCACCTCGCATTAATGTGGCCTGAGTAACTAAAGAGACACTCACTCAGTAGTTTCCTAATTGACTCAAATTATGATCTGTGTGTTGCCTGGGTACTGGCTGAGCTGCCACTGGGAGTGGAAGCAATGCTATTACACTAAATCGTGTGCATCACCTGGGTCATAAATCAACAGATACTTCATCTGCTAGGGCAAAATGGCAGAAATTAAGGCAGTCACAATGCCATTAAGTGGTATTAACAGAAGCAATGAGAGCTCTGTCTCTGGGTAAAAATCATTTGGGGTGAAAAAGCCTTGCCTAAATAATTCTGTTTACTCTTTGTGCAGTAGCTCCTGATTACTCAATTAAATCAGGCATGAGCATCGTGTCTCCAAATGTGAAGCGTAAAATGGGCAGGCCTTTCCTCTAATTCTGGCTCCTCTACCAGCTGCCTCATTGAGTTTAGAGTACACCTGCTGTGGTCACAGATACAAACTTCCCTGGGTGAGAATTTGCACACAATACCTTATCCTAGTCCACCCAATCCAGCATCACTACCCATGTCAGAGATTTAAGGCTGGGAAAGGTCATTACTGAGCAATCAGGTCAAGTGAGTAAAGACTGAGGTCCTGGCCGAGACATAACGCTGGCAGGAAAAGCAGTTCTTGAATGTGTTCCAGATATCCTCATTCTAGTAGTTAAGGGCATAAGTTGTGAAATGAGATTGAATTTTGCCATTTATTAGTTATTGGCTTTCAGCAAACATTTAACTTCTCTGGGGAAAGAGACAGGATCTACATTATAGAGTAGTTATGAGAATCAAATAAGATCATGCAAACATGGTATTTGGCATGCGTGGCACAAATTAACTGTTGAATAAATGTTAGTCTTTATCATAATTATTGGCAGGGGCAGTGCTGATATTGAGAGTAATGGCTCTGACCACATAACTAGATGTACTGATGCTATCATATAGATGAGCTTGTAGCTGCTCAATCAGGCTGGTCTTTGAAGAGAATTGGCTAGTTTCATAGACTATAAGTGAGCTAGGACACCTGCAATTTAAAAAGAGAAAAATATTGCCAGATGGACTCACTAGTGAATTCTACCAAACATTCCAAGAAGATTTGATACCTATCCTTCTCAAACTCTTCCAAAAAGTTGAAGAAGAGGCAATAATTCTAAGCACATTTTATGAAGCCAACAAAACCCTGATACTAAAACCTGGCAAGGATAATACACAAAAAAAAGAAAACTATCAACATCTCTGATGAATACAGATGAAAAAATCCTAAACAAAATACTAGCAAATCTAATACATTAAAAAGACAACACATCACAATGAAGTGGGGTTCATTCCAGGTGCACTAGGATGGGTCAACACTGCATATCAATGTTATGCACCACATTAACTAAATATAGGACAAAAATAATATGATCATATCAATAGAAGCAGAAAAAGCATTTGACAAGATACAACATCCATTTGTGCTTAAAACACTCAATAAAATGGGTATAAGAGGAAAGTACCTGCTATGTTATAGGTACTACAGTAGGTGCTTTCTATGTTATTTCAAATCTACACACATCCATGTAAAGTAGATATTATTATGCACATTTTACAGATGAGCAAACAGACTTTATAGGTTTAGTAGAGCCATGTAAGTGGGAGGGTTGGAACTGGAGAGCCCAGGCATGGTGACTCCAAAGCCCAAGCTCCTTGTGCTGAACTGAGGCCCTCCTTGAGATGTGAGAAGCCATGATGAGTTTTGGGAACCATGGACTATTCAGTTTGGTGGAAATGTGTGTGAGTAGTGAAAGAAAATAGCTAGAGAAATAAGCAGGTCCCAAGTCGCAGAAGGCTTTGAAGGCCATGATCAAGTGTTTAGACTTCATCCTGACAGAATGGGGAACTCTGGAGGCACTTACGGTGGAAAAGTTATATGATCAATTCCATATTATAGAAATATGCATTTGCCAAAAGTATGGGGATTAAATTAGGAAATGAAGATTAGAGGTAGGGAGGACGGTTAGAAAGCTATATAGCAGCTCAGTGATGAAGCCTGAGAACAGGGGCATAAAGCATTGAAGAATCTACTGTTTTGGTGAACGGTCTTATAAAAATTTCAGAAGTCTGAGTAACTTGTCTCCAGAATCTTTACAAAGCCTCTGCTGCTCTCCTTCCTTTTACATCCCTGCTCTTACACAAACAGGGAGCTATCTAGGAAGGAGATCATAAAGCAATAAAAAGCTATTATTAATTAGAAAGCTGTATAGCAGCTCAGTGATGAAGCCTGAGAACAGGGGCATAAAGCATTGAAGAATCTACTGTTTTGGTGAACGGTCTTATAAAAATTTCAGTAGTCTGAGTAACTTGTCTCCAGAATCTTTACAAAGCCTCTGCTGCTCTCCTTCCTTTTACATCCCTGCTCTTACACAAACAGGGAGCTATCTAGGAAGGAGATCATAAAGCAATAAAAAGCTATTATTAATTAGTGGAAATGTGTCTCAACAAAGCTATGGCAGTAAGGAAATATATGCTTAGATGATGGTAGGGTTAGAATAGAAGAGTGGTGGCAGCAAGCAGTGATTCTGCAAGTGCCACCAACGAGGCCATATGGCGTTTCAAGTCATTGGACAGGGAACACTTCTCAGTCCTATATATCTTATTTGGATTCTTGACAAGCAATGAGGAAGCCTTGGGTAACAGAGTGGTCCACTTCACTTTAATAGGATTATATGTTCTGGTTGGTTACCTGCCAGCACTTTGATTCCACTTTAGCCAATTGAATGCACTAAATGGCTTAAGCTACAATGAGGAGAGAGGAGAGCTCACTAACATGGACATTAATAAAAATTCTTATGCTAACTTGTTGAATGATCTCAAGCAGGTAGGTCATTCACATTCTTAGGGCCTCAAATTTTTCCTCTGCCTGTAAGGCAGCACAATGTTGGCATTAGGGACATGGACTCTCTCTCTCTCTCCAGACTGTGTGGGTTCAAATACAACACCACCACTTACTAGCTGTGTGACCCTGGGCTAGTTATTTGATCTCTCCATGTCTGAATTTCCCCATCTGCAAAGTGTAAATGTTTGCGGAGTTGTTATAAAAATTAAATTATTTAATATCTGCAAAGAACTTAGGAGAGTACTTGGTAAATGTGTTCACTGTGGGTATTATTAACATCTAGTCCAGGGGTGGGCAAACTTTTTGACTCAAGGGCCACAATGGGTTCTTAAACTGGACCGGAGGGCTGGAACAAAAGCATGGATGGAGTGTTTGTGTGAACTAATATAAATTCAAAGTAAACATCATTACATAAAAGGGTACGGTAGTTTGCCCACGGCTGATCTAGTCAAAGAAGCAGATGGACCCGAAGTTCTGAAGCATCTCTAGAGTCCTCTTTCCTTCTAACCTGAGCCTCTCCCTGACCCTGGCTAGATCCTCCATATAGGACACCCATACTCTCTAAACTATGACCTCTGGCTCCATGCCTACACCTAAGATGCCTCCTCTCTTACAGCCCATCCACATGCTTGCTCTACCCACCTCCTGTGCAGAGCCTGCTCTACATACCTTCACCACCCTAGCATTTCCTTATAGCTGAATTATTTGTGGTATATATTCTAAAACCTCTTTAATTTTGTCATGAATGCAATTATTGCCTTCTCCACTCCACTGTTAGATATCTGAGAGCAGCAGTGGGTTTGCTATTTCTGAGACACCCCAGAGTAAGCCCATGAAAAGAACTGAATGACTAGTTGATATCTGAAGAGCAAGAGTGAGCTTTTCTCAGAACCATTTCTGAATATAGTCAGCCTTGTGTGCCAGCAGAAGTAGTGTCAGTCTACATGGTGCAACTAGACATGTCCAAGAAGATCTCCTTGTCCAAAATATTTCCCTCACTAGGGCAAGGCACTCCAACATCACTAATCTATGTCTGTGTCTTAATCTTTGTCCTCTTTCTATAACTCTTTCTAAAAATGTAAATATTCATAGGATCCTTATAAGACGAAATAGGTAGCAGGATTCAGGATGGGAATATGTGAAACAGTAGTGGAAAAAAACATGTAACAAAAAGTCAAGGGCCAGAGTTTCAATTCCTGGCTCTTCTAACTCCCATGGAGAACTTTCATGAATCACAACCCATCTGTGTTCTTTTCTATTAAAAGACATATTATGATATATAATTCCCAGGCTTCCTTTTGGCTTTAACCTTCTATGATTCTACAAATGAATCAAATAGTGAAAATTCAGGGGCACTGTTAGGTAGCTATGAAAATAGTTCTTGCTTGATAAACTATCTTTTATGCCTTGAAATTGTTGATTGGTACAATGAGCTCAGAAATAAATTTTGACATTTATAAAAAAAAAAAAACTTAAATACGTTCACATTCTTTGATCCAGTAATCTCGTTTCTGTAAAATCATTAAAGATACAGCAAAGTTTATGAATGAAGACTTTAAATACAGTGATATTTATAATACTAAAAACAGAAGCAGCTTAAATGCTGTCATGTGGAAAAGTTTAAGTAAACTGTATATTTCACTCATTTGATTATCAAGTAGCCTTTAAAAAATAACAGCAGGGGAAAATGTTTATGCTATTAAGATAAAAATGTTAAAATATAAAAATTATATGTAGAGTATCTTCACATTGATGTAAAATAAACAAATCATAAGAAAATTATGTATAAAAGATAAAAAGGAAATATAATAATATTGTGGGACCTGAGTATGAATATTCTAATATAAGAATACTAGAGGCCCAATGCATGATATTTGTGCACAGAGGGGGGGAGGTCCCTCAGCGAGGCCTGCACCCTCTCCAATCCAGGACCCCTCGGGGGATGTCAGACTGCTGGCTTAGGCCCAATTGCACACTGGCAGTCGGACATCCCTCTCGCAATTTGGGACTGCTGGCTCCTAATTGCTCACCTGCCTGACTACCTGATCACCCCTAACCACTCTGCCTGCCAGCCTGATCGCCCCCAACTGCCCCCCCTGCAGACCTGATCACCCCCAACTTCCCCCTCTGCCGGCCTGATTGCCCCCAACAGCCTCCTCTGCCGGCCTGATTGGGGTTGGGGGGATGATTGGGGGCAGAGCCAGCCATGGGGATCAGGCAGGCAGGCAGGTGAGCAGATAGGAGCCAGCAGTCCCAGATTGTGAGAGGACGTTGGACATCCCCCAAGGGGTCTCGGATTGGAAAGGGCACAGGCCAACTGAGGGACCCCCCTCCCATGCACAAATTTTGTGCACCAGGCCTCTAGTTGTGTAATAAAACTTAGCACAAAGCCTGGCTCATAGTAAGTTAGATATTATTGGTTGTAATAATATTGTTAAGTTTTCTATTAATTTCTGTAGCAAAAACTTACAAGAGGTTTTTGGTTTTTGTTTTGGGTGGTGTTATTTGGGGTTTGCCCAAATATGAAGATGGGTTGGATGTATGCCTGCATCCATAACATCACTTCTCTAATTTTTACACTTTATTTACATTAATGAAAATGAAATCATGATACAAAGGAGGAGGAACTCTAAATATCAAAGACCAGAGAACAGGTTCTGACTGTGTATTTATTGTGAAAAGACTTACTGTTCTATGTAGAGAAAAAGCATGGTGTTTATTTAATTGGAGATTAGTCACTTAAACTCTGGATACCACGCCCCACTGTAGGATTAGAAGGGGATTTCTCAGGCATTATCCTCCTCCCTAGCACTATTTTCAGGAACTAACAATTGTATTTCTTGGCATAAGTGGATTATAACAAACTATCTATTTGAACATTTAAGGAATAGATTATATCTTAACACCTTTCCCCTGTCCACAAAAGATTTGAAACAGCTACATTTAAAGATAAAATGGAGAGAGCCAAATCGAGGAATAAGATTCTGCTAACAATGGAATTTGAGAAAAATGTTATATATATTGTATCAAAGGAAGTAGAAATAGTGAAGTTCTTTCATTGTGTGGGAAGCCACTGAAAAAAAATGACATCAAATTAAAAGAAAACTTTGCATCTCTCTCTCTCTCTCTCTCTCTCTCTCTCTCTCACACACACACACACACACACACACACACAGTCACAGCAGGCAACATGGGCTGCCTAAATTTCCATGCGCACAGAATGGATACTGAGCATTCTTAATTGCTACTGGGCATTAAAAATAGGACTTTCATCCTAAAGCGTTTAAAGAACCATATGGATTCTTTGAAGAATGACTGTACCATGTTTGGAAATTCTTGGAATCCAGAGTTTAAAAAATAAAAAAGACATAGTTACCACCTACCTTTTCAGAAAGGGTAAAGGGTCAATGTAGACATAAAAGATAAAATAAACCTAATTTTTCTCATAGGATGACATAAAAAATAATTCCGCAATAAAAATAAAGGTAAGAACAGCACAGTGCACTGAATAACAATCAACACTACCTTATAAAGAGAAAAAATCCTGTTGATCCAATCGAATTTTTGTTGGTAATAGACGACAAACTTAATGGATTTGGGGTAGCAAACAGCATAATATGTATTGAACTTAGAAAGACTTTTTATTCTGCTCCTGGGGATGACCTACTCATTAACTAGCTTGAAAAATATGGTTCAGATCATATACAATTGGCACTAGAGGATGATATTGACAAACTAGTTTTTGATAATTCAGTAAGAACCAGAGGCAGGGAAGCACACTGTTATTTTTCTCAAGGTACTGACCCTAAAGCTGATGCTACTTAATATGTTCATCAATACTTCATTGGGTGGAAAACAAAATATGCCTGTTAATTATAGAAGAATATAGTTATGGACAATTTTAACTCAGAAATAAGAAGTTACATGATAGATGGTAGCTATTTTTAACCTCCACCTCCAACAGCAAAAGAAAATAGTTCTAGAAGAATATAGATTGATGGGCAGAGGAAGATAAGGCACTAGTCTTTGACACACACTATCTTTTAGGATAAGTACAAAAGGAGGTCATAGAGAGTTAAGGTGGGAAAGCAAATAAATGATAGGGATCTCAGAGAAGGAGTTATTTATAGATACACAGATCAGGGTTGCTAGTGGAAAAGGCTGAAAAGTCATTTACAAATATAACTGCAGGTCACAATCTGATGGCGATGTGTGACTAGCAATCTATATGCCTGTTGGGCAAAAGTACACCAGACCACAAATTGCTAAATATATCTTAGGAGTGTGTTTAAGGCAACCGCTCAGCAAAGAAAGTAAAATAATCAGCTAAAATGGTTAACATTCATCATGGCAATTTTTCCTCTGAGGGTAAATAGTTAAGGAATTGATTGTGGATGGAGCCTTGATGGACGCTACCATGCAAGAACATATAGGATACTCAGAAATGAAGAACATTAAACAAAATGTAGTATAAGAAGATGGATGCTTTTAACAAATAAAAAACCATGATAGAAGACCCCAGGGGGTCATAACAGAAGTGTGGGCAATTTTATGGATACAGGAATGGATCATGTCTTTAGCAATCCTTATGAAGAAGGAAGGGAGCAAGAAGTAGGCTTGGCTGAAGTGACAATTCCCCAGATCTCTGGAAAGCAAGTTGGAATGATTTTACAAAAGTTTAAATCTAGCCAGATTACAAGGCTCTAATGACAAGTACTGAAATGTATATGACTATGTTTAAGTGCAATTTGTAAAGCCCTAAAATAAGAAAAGACACAAAAGGTAAAGAGTAAACCATTCTTCAATTAGTTAAGGCAACAAAAGAGGCTAAAGAAAAGAAAAACAGTCCTTCCATGCTGCCTCAAAGGGTATGAGATCCTTCTTTTTTACTACTGTATAGTATTCCATGCTATAAATGTACCATCTCTTACCCATATGTGGAATCTAATGAACAAAATAATCAAATGAACAAAAAATAGATCCAGATACAAAGAAGCATGGAACAGACTGTCAAATCTCAGAAGGAAGATGGGGGTGGGTGGTTGGGTGGGAAGAGGTCAACCAAAGAACTCGTATGGATGTATGCATAACCCATGGACACAGACAATAGGGTGGTGAAGGGCTTGGGTGGAGATTGCTGGAAGGGCTCAATGGGGGGAAAAGGGAACATATGTAATACTTTCAACAATAAAGATTTTAAAAAAGAGAAAAGCATGATTTTTTTTTAGCTAACTTTCTTGCTTTTTACCCCAAGCCCTCACATGGTCCCTTGGAGAGCTACAGCCAGATGACAGCCAGGACAAACTTGTAATGAAAGCAAAATCCATGGGCCTGAAAAATAAGCAAATTAAGGGATATTAGGAACACACTGTTATTAATCTGCATCACATGTAAGTCTTAGCTTTTTTATTTGTTATGGAGAATTATTTGAGCAACTGTGAAGCTTTGAGAAGATAAATTATAACTTTTCTAAACCTAGTGTTATCGTTTAAAATAAATTTATTTGAAAATTTCATACCTGGAGAGTATTATGCTAAGTGAAATAAGTCAGCCAGAGAAAGACAATCACCATACGATTTCACTTACATGTGGAATCTAATGAACAAAATAAACCAACAAACAGCGTAGAAACAGACTCATAGATAAAGAGAACAGACTGACAGCTGTCAGAAGGAGAGGGTTGGAAGGCTGGGCGAAAACAGGTAAATTTTATAATACATTAATACCTGATCATTATTGAAAATATAGAGAGGCCTGGCTGGTGTGGCACAGTTGTTGGGTGTCATCATGTGCATCAAAAGGGCACATGTTCAATTCCTGGTCAGGGCACATGTCTAGGTTGTGGGCTCAATCCCCAATAGTGGGTGTGCAGCAAGCAGCCAATCGATATTTCTCACATGGATGTTTCTCTTTCTCTAAAAATCAATAAAAACATTTAAAAATATATAGAGAGAAGTTTATAAAGCAAAATATGGTAGTATTCATTCACACCACCAATCTAAATCTCCACCACAGAGCCAGAGATAATTAGTATTATAAGTTTGTCTTGTAACTTCCCAGGACCATTTTTTTTATATTTACACACACACACACACACACACACACACACACACACACACACTCAAATATGTAGACTAGAGATTGGCTTTTGTCAATACATGCAGTTCTACTTCGTTCCTTTAAAAAACTTCATATCCTGCCTGGCCAAGTGGCTCAGTTGGTTGGGTGTCATCCTGTGCACTGAAAGGTTGCCAGTTAGATTCCCCATCACATGCTCACTTTGCAGGCTCGAACCCTGGAGGGGGGTGTGCAGGCGATTGATGTTTCCCTCTCACATAGATGTTTCTCTCTCTCTAAATATCAATTAAAAATCTTGAACTACAGGAAAGCTGACTGAGTGGAAATTCTACAACTAGGAGGAAAGAGACTATCATACCCAGACTCAGAGGAGGCGCAGTGCTGAAGTGAAATACTCAGGTACGGAGTGCGCGCGCAGAGCGGGCTGGAGGCGGAGGGCGCGGTTGGAGCTTTCAATCTGGAGGGAGTCTCAGATTCTGAGCTCCAGATCCGGGCAAGTCTCTAGGGACCCAGACTCAAACGGGAGAAGCGGGACTGTCTGCCTTCAGTCGGAACTCGAAGGCAGCTTTCTCTTCAAGGTTTGCAGCGGTTGCTGGGACTCTGTGAGTCAGAGCCCCTAGGGACGGAACTGAGAGCAGCCATAACTGCTCTCTCCGGCCCACCCTGTTGATCCCGAGCCCGAGCAACCCACCCGCCCCGCCCAAGCCCTGCGCAGAGCCATTTGCCAGATAGCCTCAGGCAAAGGCTAGATTAGCACCTCCCTAGAGGACAGAAGTTTTCCCACTGCAGACACAGCTGATTCTCACAGCCAGCTGGCCTGAAGGTCAAATCCACCTAGTATTAACTACAACAATCAAGGCTTAACTACAGGAGGACTGCACACAAAGACCACTAGGGGGTGCACCAAGAAAGCATAAAAAATGCGGAGACAAAGAAACAGGACAAAACTGTCAATGGAGGATATTCAGTTCAGAACCACACTTTTAAGGTCTCTCAAGAACTGTCTAGAAGCCGCTGATAAACTTAATGAGATCCTCAACAAATCTAATGAGACCCTCGATGTTATGATAAAGAACCAACTAGAAATTAAGCATACACGGACTGAAATAACGAATATTATACAGACTCCCAACAGCAGACCAGAGGACCGCAAGAATCAAGGCAAAGATTTGAAATGTGAAGAAGCTAAAAACACCCAACCGGAAAAGCAAAATGAAAAAAGAATCCGAAAATACGAAGATAGTGTAAGGAGCCTCTAGGACAGCTTCAAGCGTACCAACATCAGAATTATAGGGGTGCCAGAAGATGAGAGAGAGCAAGATATTGAAAACCTATTTGAAGAAATAATGACAGAAAACTTCCTCTACCTGGTGAAAGAAATAGACTTACAAGTCCAGGAAGCACGGAAAACCCCAAACAAAAGGAATCCAAAGAGGACCACACCAAGACACATCATAATTAAAATGCCAAGAGCAAAAGATAAAGAGAGACTCTTATGAGCAGCAAGAGAAAGAAACTCAGTTACCTACAAGGGAGTACCCATATGACTGTCAGCTGATTTCTGAACAGAAACTTTGCAGGCCAGAAGGGAATGGCAAGAAATATTCAAAGTGATGAATACCAAGAACCTACAACCAAGATTACTTTATCCAGCAAAGCTATCATTCAGAACTGAAGGTCAGATAAAGAGCTTCACAGATAAGGAAAAGCTAAAGGAGTTCATCACCACCAAACCAGTATTATATGAAATGCTGAAAGGTATCCTTTAAGAAGAAGAGGAAGAAGAAGAAAAAGGTAAAGATACAAATTATGAACAACAAACATGCATCTATCAACAAGTGAATCTAAGAATCAAGTGAATAAATAATCTGGTGATCATAATAGAATCAGGGACATAGAAAGGGAATGGAATGACTATTCTTGTGGGGGAAAGGGGTGTGGGAGATGCGGGAAGAGACTGGACAAAAATCGTGCACCTATGGATGAGGACAGTGGGTGGGGAGTGAGGGCGGAGGGTGGGGCGGGAACTGGGAGGAGGGGAGTCATGGGGAGAAAAAAGAGGAACAAATGTAATAATCTGAACAATAAAGATTTAATTAAGAAAAAATAAATAAAAATAAAAATCAATTAAAAATGTTTTCTAAAAGACCCTGCATATCCTGTGGTACTGATATGCATTTATTTAACCACTGGCCTAATTGATAAACAATTAGATTGTTTTCCATCTTTTCTGGCATAAACAATACTGTTATGGCATCTTTATATACACAAATTTGGGCTCACATTTGCATATTTCTATAGAAGAGGATACATTCCTGAAAGTGAAATTTCTTGGCCTACATATAAGATTTTTGATAGAAGCTGCCAGATTGCCTTCTACAATTGCTGTTACAATTTACTCTCAAGAGTACATGAGAATATCTTTTTTCATACACCAGCAACAACCCTGAACATTATTCATTTCATTCTGAAACACTGGGTGTCATCATGTGCATCAAAAGGTCACAGGTTCAGCCCTAACTCGTTTGGCTCAGTGGATAGAGCGTTGGCCTGCGGGCTGAAGGGTCCCAGGTTTGATTCCAGTCTAGGGCATGTACCTTGGTTGCCAGTGTATCCCCAGTAGGGGATGTGCAGGAGGCAGCTGATCGATGTTTCTCTCTCATTGATGTTTCTAACTCTTTATCCTTCTCCCTTCCTCTCTGTAAAAAAATCAATAAAATATATATTTTTAAAAAAGGTCACAGGTTCAATTCCCGGTAAGGGCACATGTCCAGGCTGTGGGCTCAATCCTCAATAATGGGTGTGCAGGAGGCAGCCAATCGATATTTCTCACGTGGATGTTTCTCTTTCTCTAAAAATAAACAAAAACATATTTTAAAAAATATAGAGAGAAGTATATAAAGCAAAATATGGTAGTGTTCATTCACATCACCAATCTAAATCTCCACCACAGAGCCAGAGATTTTTCATTCATTCTCAAACACTGCAGATAACATTTTGGTATTTTTTTTCCTATCTGAGAGGCAAAAAAGCTATCTTTTCATTTGGATCTGCATTTCCCCAATAGGGACTAGTCTGCATTAGCCAGGAAGATTAAGAGCCTTTAAGTGTGTTGATTAGCCATTTACATTTCTTCTATAAATTGCTTGTTCAAAGGCCTTTATTAATTTGGCTATTGGTTTGATTTTCTTTTCTTTATTGGTTTGTATGAGGTTTTGGTACATTATAGATATTAACCCTTTATCATATGTGATATATTTTCTTCTAGATTGTCATCTGTCTTTCTCTTTTGTGACATCTTAAAACTATCTAATCTAATAAAAGACAAACATGCAAATTGACTGTACCTTCTCTATGCCTTAAGCCATGTCCACCAGCCAATTAGAGTGACTATATGCAAATTAACCCAACCAAGATGGTTGCCGGCAGCCACCGAGTTGGAGCGAGCAGGAAGCTTGGTTGCTCCAGTGATGGAGGAAGCCAAGCTTCCTGCCTTCCACGGCTGGCTCTGAGCTCCACTCAAGGCAACAAAGTTTCAATTATAGAAGATAAATAAACCCCAGATACCTGCTTTCTGCCAGCCGTGGCCACAGAGCTGGAGCGAGCAGGAGGCTTGGGTTGCCCCTGGTGATGGAGGAAGCCAAGTTTACCTCCTGCCCTGGTCAGCTCTGAGCTCTACTCAAGGCTACAAAGTTTCAATTATAGAAGGTAAATAAATCTCAGAATAAAAAAGAAAAAAGAAAAAAAGGAGAGGCTGGGAGCTTCCATCGCCCAGGGACTTGGCCAGCCTGAAAAAGGCCCTCAGCCTCTCACCCATACTGACCAGGCACCCCAGTGGGGACCCCCACCCTGAAGAGGGTGTGACCAGCCAGCAACCAGCCATCAGCCCCTCATCCAGGCTGGCCAGACACCCCAGTGGGACCCCCATCGTGATCTGGGACATCCTTCAGGGCAAACCAGCCAACCCCCACCCATGCACCAGACCTCTATCCTATATAATTAAAGGGTAATATGCAAACTGACCCTAACAGCAGAACAACTGGGAATGACTGGTCACTATGACACACACTGACCACCAGGGGGAAGATGCTCAATGCAGAAGCTGCCCCCTGGTGGTCAGTGTGCTCCCACAGGGGGAGCTCTGCTCAGCCACAAGCCAGGCTGATGGCTGCCAGTACAGCGACGGTGGTGGGAGCCTTTCCTGCCTCCTCAACAGTGCTAAGGATGTCCGACTGCAGCTTAGGCCTGCTCCCCGCTGCAAGTGGACATCCCCCGAGGGCTCCCGGGCTGCCATAGGGATGTCTGATTGCCAGCTTAAGCCCAATCCCCCGGGGAGTGAGCATAAGCCAGCAGGTGGTCAACCCCTGAGGGGTCCCAGACTGCGAGAGGGCACAGACTGGGCTGAGGGACCCCCCACCACCAAGTGCACAAATTTTTGTGCACCAAGCCTCTAGTCCTATATAATAAAAGCCTAATATGCTAAGTGTCCAGTCATCTGGTTGTCCGTTGAACTAATCAAAGTGTAATGTGCTAATGATATGCTAAGGCCACTCAACCGCTCACTATGACGTGCATTGACCACCAAGGGGCAGACGCTCCGACTGGCTGGTTAGTTTGCTGCTGGGGTCCGGCCAATCAGGACTGAGCGAGAAGGGCCAGGAATGCTCTGGGGCCCTCCCACAGCTCCTCCCCAGCTTGCCATCCTCCCACGTCCCTCCCTGGCCCTGATCATGCACCAGTGGGGTCCCTCAGCCTGGCCTGAGCCCTCTCGCAATCTGGGACACCTCAGGGGATGTTGGAGAGCCGGTTTTGGCTCAATCCCACAGGCCAGGCTGAGGGACCCCACTGGTGCCCGTATTTGTGCATGAGGCCTCTAGTCTTTACATAGGTTTTCCATGAAGAAAACCAACAATTTTAGAAAATTTCATCATTAAACTAAGTTTTGTTTTGAATAACAAAATTTACCCCACTTTATACTCTCTGTTATATACATATAGCTAATCTTTCTCAACACTCTATAAAGGAAAGCCAAGCCAGGCTTCACCTATTGATGTATGCAATTTTTTGTAAAGCACTTAAAGATACTGTACAATCACTTTGAAATACTAACCTTTTATGAAATTTTAGCCAGGCCCTCCAGATTATATGCCTATCTTTAGGAATCATGCTGCTAACAGGTACTATGAATCCATCTACAACCTTCAAGCCCCAAACAGATGAGACAACACTTACTTGAATTGAGACTCTTGAGCCAACTCGGTCTGCTGTTCTTTCACTGTCCTGTACAAAACTTAAGCGGCATAAAGTAAATGAACCTCAAGAGAAAAGTTCATGGTTGGAGGGATAAAGCTTTGTATCCCCTTCCACCCCTCAACCCATTGAGCATGTCCAGTGGCAACAGAATCTGTGGTATAAAAAGTGTGAATTTATACCACAGTTTATTAGATTGCTGCATAAGTAACTAAGCAAAGAACTTCATAACTAGCTGACAGATTTACAGATTGTATACCTGATACCCATCACCAGGATTTCAGAGCCAAGTATGCTTGCAAATAGATTTTATTCATTCTCAAACACTGCAGATAACATTTTGGTAAAATGTTCAAATTCCCTGGCTCTCTTCCACATTTGCTATCTTTCCAGTGCTTAGGTCCCATATGGAAAAACAAGAAAGCTGAATATATAGAGGACCTGGATTCCCCCTATTAGAGTGTACACCATGTACACAGTCACTGCACCATCGTGTGGCCATGCCTGTAAATTGCACATAACTTGCCAAGATCCTCTCCGCTGAAATTTTGTAAAGGGTCTGTTACCATCTTGTCTTCTCTTGTTCTCATCCCAGCCATAATTGGAAAGGAAAAGCTATGCTAGCAAGGCTTACCCAATGTCCAAATCTCTCTCTCTCTCTCTCTCTCTCTCTCTCTCTCTCTCTCTCTCTCTCTCTCCCTCTCTCCCCCCTCTCTCTCCCCTGACCAAATCTCTCTTTCTGGCTCTCCTGTCAAAACTGTCTCAATGCCTTAACCAGTAAAGACTCAATCAGAAATTTTTAAAGTCAGATAAAGGGACTTCCAGAATAAATTCTTCACAAAAGTACTATTTTCTTTAATCACCAATATCACCTACCCTGAATATCAGGTCTATATTTGATTTTTGAACAATTCTGCTATAATACTATATAGCCCCTGAGCAATTATTAAGAAGCACAGGTAACTACATACATTTTTCTTCATCAGCAAAACGACCCTAATAAACAAAAATCAGGTTAATCACTGCAGAAAAAAATTATCTTGTCAGGTCAGTAGAATGGCATCTCTCTGAGGGATTTGATGATGTGAAATATTTAAATGTTTGGATCAAAGCACACTGAGGCTGACTCAGTTTAACAGGCAACTCTAACACACTCAAGCAGATTTGACTGAAGCTCATTATAGTCTTCTACTATAAAGCCTAAGGAGTATTTGATATCTTCTAGGCTCCAAAGAATGAGGGCTGAGTCAAGTTCATTGTGTTGGCTTAATGAGCCCAATTGCCTAGGGCTCGAGAGCCACATGCGGCTCTTTGGCCCCTTGAGTGTGGCTCTTCCACAAAATACCGGCTCTTCCACAAAATACTGACTTCTGTGCATGGGCCACGAAGTTTTAATCACACTGTACGTGTGCATCCGCACTTGGTATTTTGTGGAAGAGCCACACTCAAGGGGCCAAAGAACCGCAAGTGGCTCATGAGCCGTGGTTTGCTGACCACGGGCCTAGGGCCTACTAGACCAATGATGGCGAACCTATGACACGTGTGTCAGAGGTGACACGCGAACTCATTTTTTTGGTTGATTTTTCTTTGTTAAATGGCTTTTAAATATATAAAATAAATATCAAAGATATAAATCTTTGTTTTACTATGGTTGCAAATATCAAAAAATTTCTATGTGTGACACGGCACCAGAGTTAAGTTAGGGTTTTTCAAAATGCTGACATGCCGAGCTCAAAAGGTTCACCATCACTGGCCTAGGCTGAACTAAATTTTCCAGTATACCCTTCCCTGTATGTTTTGGTTAGAGTGCTTCACAAGAGAGATTCTCATTGGAGATGTGGAGGGCAAAAATGATGCAGCAAACATGTCGCAGCTCACACATCTTGTGGCTTATCTTCTGGTTCACCTCATTGGTGTGGGGACATGGCTTGGCCTGCAGCTTCTCCAATATCTGGGCCTGGTGTGTATATATTTAGTTCTGAGACAAAGTGTTCAGGCCTCTGCAGGATACCCACCATGTTCCTGCTCTCTCCACTTTACATCAATCTTCCCTTCCTAACTGCCTGCTGCGGATTTCAAGCTGCAGCATCAGATCCAAAGACAACTGCCTTGCCAAGATGGCTTGAACAGCTCCCACAATTGTGTGGTCAGATCCCTGAAACAAATGTGTGTACCAGTATATTGTGAACCCCTAAGTGATACAGCCACACTAATGATGGGCCTCACACAAACAAAATCCACTATGTCCCAAACTGTCCTTGAAGTTAGTGCAGTCTTTCCAAGAATTTAATTCAATTAAGGAAGTCTCAAATTTCCTCAATGGAAAATTTTAATCCAAATACATAGGTCTTGTGTGTCTACTATGGGCAAGTCAATAATGGCAGACAGAGAATGTCTAGACAGCACTTTGACCATAAAGAATATATGCAAGTTCAGTAAGGGAGATAAGGTAAGCACACACAAAATAAAACTCAAAGCAATACGTGACCTTTTAAAAGAGGTTCAGAGGGTTGTCAGGTTATCTTTATGACCAAGGACCCAATATTTAACCCTGTGTAGAAATGATTACAAATTTCCTACTTCATCACCTCTAAGAATATGCCTACTGCTTTCAAATTTTTCAAAGTATATAAATCAGATAGAACAACATCCTAACTAGTCACATAAAAGGCTGATTATTGCCAAAAGAGAGCTTCTAGAGAGTTGTCAGGTTGGGAAGCTGTCCAAAGCCAGGAGCCATGATGCTATTGTGATGCTATTGTCATGTGCATTAAGACCTGGTAAGTAGTGGTCTGAGTGAATGGCTGAATCTGGGCACTCCCTGCTGACAGCATCTGCCATCATTTCAAGGACTACCAGCTGAAGGACTGACATTAGAACACTGATAGACCAGGTCAGCCTGTAGAGGAAAATCCAAGATAGAGAATATAGAGATCAGGGGTGATTCTTTACATTACAAGTAACCCTTCACAACAAAAGCCTTTACAGAAGTATTCATTTAAACATTCACCCATAATTCATTAAGTGAGTCAACAAGCATGTATTGAATACCTAAAATATGCTTCCTCTCTCCTGACATTCTGCCTCTTTGTATGATAAGCTCCTTCTCATCCTTCACTTTATGGTTTAAATGTCACCACCCAGAGTAGCTTTTCTTGTTCACCCTAAATATTCCTTCTCTGTTAACCTTTGTCACTTTCCTCTATATATTTCCTTCATGGCACTTAGCGTGGTATGGCATTATAAGTGACTTGTAAGACATTTTGATTAATATCAGTCCCTAATGCTAGGCTGCAAACTCAGTGAGAGTCAGTATCATATCTCTTTTATTCACATCTGAATATCCAGTATAAGGATAGACACTTGAATGTAGGTACTCAGTACATATTTGTTGCATGAATGAATAAATAAACAAATGACTACCAAGGCACTAGAACTATGAAGATGACCAAGACAGTCCACACTCCTGCTTTTCTGGATCTCATAGTCTACTGGGGGAGATAAATAGGCAACCATAAGAATGAGTGATAGTTTCCTAGAAGTAGAATCACTTGGTCAAATGGCAGATCCATTTTAATTTTTAAAATTTTTAAAACTCCATACTGTTTTCCACTGGGTGGAGGGGCAGGAAGAGATTAGCCAAAGAACTTATATGCACATATGTATAACCCATGAACACAAACAATAGTGTGGTGAAAGCCTGGGGTAGGGTAGGGGGAGGGGGTCAATGGGGGAAAAGGGGGGACATCTATAATACTTTCAACAATAAATTTTTAAAAAAGAATTATTGATAGAAATGACCTCAGACAGCATTACTCACTACCTCCCCAAAATATGCCTAACCCTATCAAATTTTCCAAAGTGTATATAAATCAAAGGATGACAAGATATTAAGAATTCACACAAAAGACTACTGTGCTGGGATGAATTCTGGGTTGGGCACTGACACAAGGGCTGAAGAAAGCACAGAGGAAAGGTGACTACATCCAATTTGGAGGTCAGGGAAGACTTGCCAGAAGTGGTGACATTGAAGCAGAGTCTGATAGAGGAGCAGGGATTAACCGTGCTCTGTGTGTGTGTGTGTGTGTGTGTGTGTTATTGGATGGGGTAGCATGCAATGATAATAGAGAAGGCAAAAGTGGGGAGGATAAGGAATAGTATTGAAGGCAAAGAGAAGAGCATGTGCAAAATACCTAGAGGTGAAATGAGGTTTGATTGGGAAACTCAAATTGCTCTTCTTGGCTCGTGAATGGAGTGTGAGGAGAAAGTGTTGAGAGATGACACAGTCAACAGGGGCCAGATCATGAAAAACATTTGGAATGACAGTCAAAGATATTCACTGAGCCTGCTTTATTTACAAAGATTCCATTT
This sequence comes from Myotis nattereri, assembly GCF_964212035.1. Taxonomy (NCBI): domain Eukaryota; kingdom Metazoa; phylum Chordata; class Mammalia; order Chiroptera; family Vespertilionidae; genus Myotis; species Myotis nattereri. The sequence goes on from NC_138078.1 coordinate 121,418,793, forward strand.
TGTTTGTTATATACCACAAGGGATTAAAGTTGAATGCATGAAATAATGCTAAAATGTATTATTATTAAATACTAATACTAAATATAATCACAGTTTTCATAACAAAAATGGAAACATATGGACTGATAATGATATAGAATAATAGAAATCATGAGTACAGAGCTGAGTACACAATGTGCATCTGCTAAATAGTAATTCCTAGAATTGTTGAAAATAGACACTGTTTTCATCTATCAAAAAAGGGTATCTGCCAACTTTACACAGATGTTACTATGTCCAATAAAGTGCCTACCATGTATAAAATACAGCTCCGGACCCCATGAGGGAAGAGTGGGAGAAAAATATAAAGCACAAAAAAAGATTTAAAAAAAAGAAAAAGAAAGGAAGGAAGGAAAAGAAAGGAAAAAACTAGTTTCTGCAGGGATTTTAGGTAAAAAATATTCCTTTTAATGACAGAATCCAATTATTCGGTAACTTATCAGAACACAATGAATGGAGTGGGGAAGAATGTAAAACATTGCCAAGAAAAACAGTGTAGATGTTCCATAAAATGTACTGAATGAATAAAACATATTAGTCAGAAGTAATCAATTCCTTCTGGGCTATAAATGTTTACCTATATTAATCCAATCAAATTGCAAAGTACCAGAACTCTGTTCTAAAACGCTTTGCATGTTTTAACTCATTTAATCATTACCACAAATCCATGGAGTAAGTACTATTATAATTTCAGTTTTACAAATGAAGAAAGTTAGGCTTGGAAGGGTGAAGTCATTTACCCTAAGTCATACAGTTAATAAGGGATTCAGCCAGGATTATGAACCCAGGGAGTTTTATTATTATAGTAGGAATCCCAGAGAAAGTTCTACTTTAGGCTGAAGGCTAACAGTCAATGGAATGAAGAGAGTGCAAAATAAATGGAAGTGCTAAAAATCTTTTATTAAAACACTAGAGGCCCAATGCATGAAGTTCATGCAAGGGGCTCGGCCCTCACAGCCCAGCTGCCTCGGCTGCCCTCACAGCCCCTTGCAGCCTCAGCTGGCCCTTGCAGCCTCAGCTGGCCCTCGCAGCCCTGGCTTTGTCTGGAAGATCATTCAGATGGTCGTTCAGCTGTTTGGTCTAATTAGCATATTAGCTCTTTATTATATAGGATTAGTGTAGTGTAGACCAAGAGAGATCTGAAATGGGATCTTAATTCTACCACTAATTCCCTGTGTGACCTTAAGCAAGTCACTTGCCCTTTCTGTATATCAAGGTAAACATGAAAAATGAGGGAAGGAGGGTGGAAATGTGATATGGGTTTGCATGATATCCTATATAATAAAACGTTAATATGCAAATAGACCAAGCAGTGGAACAACCAAATAACTTGTCGCTATGCCATGCACTGACCACCAGGGGGCGTGTGCAGAACATGGCGGGTGTGGGCCACAGCGAGATGATGGAGCAGGTGAGCACGGGCTCCAGATCAAGGCAGGGCACTGGTCGCTGTCATTAGGGCAAGCCTCTGGTGGGTACTGAAAATTATTTGCTCCCACACACCACAGTCCAACCCAGTGCTCTCACCTGCTGCAAGCACCGGCCCCACTTATACCCACAGCCAGCACTGGAGCCGCTTCTTGCCCTGCTGTTGGCGCTGGCCCCAATTGTTATGTGCCATCAGCGGGTGTGAGCGGGACCAACGCCATCAGCACATGGGAGCAGCGGCAGGGGGAGTAAGGCTGCCAGCAGACAGGGGACTGGGACCCAGGGCTGTGGTGGGAGGGGCCAGGCAGGGGTATGGAGGATGGACCGAGACCCGTTCCTGTGCCTACCACAACATCATGGCCCACAGTTCCTTTCAAAGTGGACGAATTCATGCACTGGGCCCCTAGCGGTATTATAAGAGAGGTGTGTCCCAGGCTGCACAACTAGTAAATGGAGGGTCTGAGTTGTTAGAGTTGAAAGAAGTTTTAAAAAATGCTTTCAGATGATTTCCAAAAAATTTTTGCTGCTCCAGATACATCTTACCCATGAAGTATGGAGACTATATCTCCTTTGATTTACAGAAGTATGGTGTATATATAGATCGATCTCTAATAAGAAATGCAATATATCAAGTTCCAAGGGCCCAACTCAGACTGATGACCAAAACCATTTTGTTGAATATTAGAAATATTCTGTAATGCCCTAGAGTTGAACCAGGAATTATGCCTTTGGGGGGAAAAAAACCCACACAGAGCTATTGATCAAAAATCCTGACATCAAGGGCCAAGGTTGACTGCTTCCATTTATGAAACCTAGAAGAATATTTATGGGGCTAATAATACTAGGCTCAAGGGTCAGATGATCTCAGGCTGCCTCTCCAAGAGCAAAGGTATTAGGCAATTCCCTTCCAAGGATGTGGCCTGGGTATCTGTGGGTCAGCAACAAGTGTTGAGCAAGGTGAAAACCAAAGATCCAGAAGGAAGCCAATTACTTTGTAAATATTCCTAATTGGGAAATAAGCCATTTGTAATTAAATTTCAAAGAAGCCTAGCTTGTCTATATCAGGAGCTCAAGGCCTTCTATGACTATATGCTATTCTGGAGGAAGCTTCTGTTATAAAAGAGAATTCCATTTGGGATAAAGCAAAAGCTTTGGAATCAGACGGACCTCGATGTGAAACTCAGACCCTCCATTTACTAGTTGCGGCCTGGGATACACCTCTCTGAACCTCAATTTACTTATCTGTATAAAAGAACTAATAGAACTTACTTTTCAGCATTTTTACAAATAATGAGATAAAGCTTCTTTAGAGATATATACATAATGAAACATTTACAGATGATGTCTGAGAATTATTTCATAATATTACAGACTGTAGGGAAATAAATGAGGACATAGATTAACCAAGATGATTGGCCAAGAGTTGATAACTGCTGAAACTGAGTGATAGGGAAATAGGAGTCCATTGTGCTATTTTCTCTACTTTTATAGAGGGTTGAATCATCCCACAATAAATGTTTTAAATAATGCATAAAGTGAAGAGATTGAGCTCTGCAGTTCCAACTGGGTTTGATACAGGTTCCTGCCTCTAACTAACTGAATTATTGGGCAAGTTAATTAAGTTCATCTGGGTCTCAACATACTCCTCTTTAAAACATGTGAAGTAATTATTCCTGCCTCACAGGGTGGTTGTGAAGATTAAATGAAGTTATGCATGTAAAGGACTTAGTACTGCACCAGAGCTATAATACAATTTCAAAAAATATTATCTGTTGCTATTGTCCTTGTCTATTATTATTATTATTATTATTATTATTACTAGAGGCCCAGTGCACGAATTTGTGCATGGGTGGGGTCCCTCAGCCTGGCCTGAGATCAGGCCAATTGGGGCTGTCTCGCCCAGTCCTGATCGGGGCCAGCCGGCCTACGGGAGAGACTGTGGAAAGTTGTCCAGCTGGCCTCAACTGGGGCTGGGGGAAGGGACTGTGGGAGATTGGCTGGCTGCAGGAGGTTGTCAGTGGGACCACACACAGACCAGCCAGCTGGCAGGGGGAAGGGAGGGACCATGGGAGGTTGGTTGGCCAGCCCCATTTGGGGCTGATCGGGGCCAGCCAGCCTGGGAGGAGTGATCATGGGACGTTGACTGGCCGAGGGAGGTTGGCTGTGGGAGCACACTGACCACCAGGAGGCAGCTCCTGCATTGAGCATCTGCCCCTGGTGACCAGTGTGCATCATAACAGTTGCTTAGGTTTTTATATTATTATTATTGTTGTTATTATTATTATTATTATTATTATTATTAGCCCAGAAGAGCAGTTGGCATGCAGTAGATGTTTAATAAATAATATTGATTATCTTCAGCATCACCAGCAGTTGAACTCTTCACATCTGGTTAGAATGCACTGTTAAGCTGAGCTCTCAATCTCACCAGCATGTTGGTAGATATGGGCATTAAAGGCTCCTGGCTGAATAAGAACTGTTTTTCCTTAGTGGAGTGGGACTGTTATAACTTTATACAGCAGCTTAAGTTCAGAAATGTCCCTCCAGGAGCAAGACCAACTAAGTACCTCAAGTTGAGCTGTCAAAGCCTCCTCTACAGAGCTTCTGTGAATAGGAGACAGTTGCAGATTAAAGACAATTGGAGACATGCAGTTCTACCAGTGAGTTTTATTCATGGGGGTTTGGAGCAGGGCTCTTAGCCCTGAAAAAGAGACATAGTGGGAATCACTTTCATAATAAAGCCTTTTCTGACCTCCCCTCCTGGCTTCCTGCTTCATTGGGCCCTAACTCACAGTAAAGTGCTTAATGCAGGTTTATCAAATGAATGGACTATAGAACAGAATCAAATTACCAGAAGCTGGACACTGGGTTCATAGGTAAAGCTGGTGAAAAAAATGCCTCCACACTCAGGATGGGAGTGTTTCCAGAGTCTGGGTCTGGCCTAGCCACCACATGGGGCAGGGTGGCTAAAGATATGGGAATCAAGCAGGGAATGAGAGTAGAGCTTCCAGTGTGATCTGAATGACCAATTTGTCATCACACCTCATGTTCCACCAGCGTGAAGTGTGCCTATCTTGGGTTGGCTTCCTATGTTCTGTACAGACACATTCAGGGTGGAAACTTTCACCTGCTCTACTTGCTTGCTCTAATTTGTAGCTACTTGCATTTGACCCAAAGCTTTTTAGAGTTCATTAAAACTCTATTAAGATGGCAATCAGCCTATGTAAGATTTTATATATAGCCTGTTAAAGTCAATGATATCTCAAAAACTCCTATTCAAATTCATTTTGGAAGTCCCAGTACTGAAAAGGGAGTAAAGAATTCTAATCTGAAACAAAGGTTCAAGCAGGGTGGCATTCAACATCAAGTCTGGGAAGAGCATTGGATTCAGATTATAGAGAATTTAGTGCATTTAGCTGAGTGTGGGCTTTCATTTACAGATAGTAGAGAGCCCCCAATGCTTTCTGAGGACAGTGTGGTAATCAGACCTATGATTTAAGCAAGTAGCTCTCAAATTTACCTAAGCATCTTAGCATCTCACAAAAAAAGGAGAACCTCATTTTGCACCTGAGATTTTTTTTCACTTTTAAAAAAAATTTCTTTATTGATTACGGTATTACATATGTGTCCTTATCTGCACCTGAGATTTTGATTCAGAAGCTCTGTGGGGCCCATGAAATCTGCATCTTTTTTTAAAAATATATTTTATTGATTTTTCACAGAGAGGAAGGGAGAAGGTATAGAGAGTTAGAAACATCGATGAGAGAGGAACATCGATCAGCTGCTTCCTGCACACACCCCACCGGGGATGTGCCCACAACCAAGGTACATGCCCTTGACCGGAATCGAACCCGGGACCCTTCAGTCCACAGGCCGACGCTCTATCCACTGAGCCAAACAGGTCAGGGCGAAATCTGCATCTTTAAACAAATACATCAGGGAGCATTCTGAGGCTACAAGTCCATAAATTAGATTTCAAGACACAGTTTTAGGAAGGTGAGTATAGTGGTTAATAAAGAGGCTGATGACTTGAGAGTGGTTAAGAAGGTATTGTGACCATCCAGGTGCTCAACAGAGAAACCTGACTTACAGTGGGAGTGCTGGGAAATCAAAACAATGTCCACCCTGCCAAGTTTCTGGGAGTTTGAGGAAAGCATGGTTTCAACAGCAATGGGCTCTGGGGAATATTGGGAAACTACTGATGCCTGTTACGTCAAGCTCATTCTCAATAAATCCTATTCCTCTTGACTACTCAATGCTGAGGCTTCTTACTTAACCTTCCTTACTACCTGTGTAGCTTTGTGAAGCCTAAATCTGCCTCTTTGATCAAATTCAAGAGTAGTTGCCATGTAATCCCAAGGACCTTGATGGGCAGAGGATCCTGCTATAGCTAGTTTCAAGGAGAAAAGACCTCTTTCAGGCCTGAGGAAAAAAACACTCATGTATTTTAATTAATCCATGAAAAGGCTGGTTAGGATTGGCTCCAGCTGGCTGGTTCAGTCCTACCAAGCTATGGTATAGCACTCTCTTTTTAGACTTGACACATCCTCTCTTGTTCTCTTAAGTCACATGAAATCCAGTGGAGCATTTTTAAATGACAAAAACTGTTAAACTTTTCTTAAGCCCAGTTAGGCACCATTAAATCTTACCAAGTTTAGTGAAGTCACAAGATTTAACCAGGCATAATGAGCATTGCATTTATACAACTTAATGAGACTTGATGAGGATTATTGAACCGTATCCTACCCTTAAGGCAACAACATCAAACTTTTAAAATTCAAATGGCATGGAAGAAAAGTATTCTTTTTCCTTTTCTTTTTTTAAAGTGAAATGAGCTACCTGAATTTATAAGCCTTGGATATCCCCTTCCCTGAGGGTCCTTCGTAACTGTTAATCTGATAAATTATTATGTGCTAACTTTTAATGGGTTACTCTCCTTCCTACCTCCTAGGCAGCATATATGCATTTTAATAGGGACTTCTAGACAGGCTGCTTTCACCCAGAGTACAGACTTGGAGTGTGGGAATTCTAGACACCAACCTAGACCTCTGAGGCGGGCAGTTCGACCTTTGGGCCTCTCTCAGATCTCATTGTACAAACAGGCTCATACTCTGACAATGCTGGGTGGAGAGTTGGGTTGGAAAGGAAGGAGGCTGGTAGTGAGTCATCCTTGGCTAAGTGCAATAAAGTAGATGCCAAATCAGCTAGGGACGTCGGATAATGCATTTTCATTGCTGGAGAGAGTAACAGTGACTCACTTGGCATCTTGTGGATCTTTCAGAATACTTATCACTGGCTACATTCAAATGGGTATTTATACATTTAATTCTGTAACATTTGTTATATAGTTATTTTTAGAAATTTCTTTAATTTTTTACAATAAGACATATACTACCTTTTGCTTCTTTTCTTGCCCACATTTTCAATTCTTGATCTCAGAGTCAGTCTTTAGCTATAAAGCACGTAAGTACTCATTAGGCATCTAGCCTTCAATACTAATAACAATAATCATCATCATAATACTATCAAACACATATAAGGCTTATTCTGCGTCAAGTACTGTCCCAAGTGCTTTACAAATATGAACTCATTTAATTCTCACAACATTCCTCTGAAGTTGGAACTATTATTTTCTCCATTTACAGATGAGGAAACTGAGGCATGGAGAGATTAGTGACTTCCCTAAGGTCACAAAGCTAGTAAGTGGTAGAATTGGGATTCAAACCCAGGCAGTATGGATTCAGGACCTGCACTTGCAACCTAAAACATCAGCAGTACTCAGTTTGGGGGCTTAGGGCAAACTATCCATTATATTCCAGTTTTATAGGAAAACCATGATATACTTTTGAACTGTTTTTAAAAATGGAAATTGAGTAACAATGACAGCAACATGGTTTCATTTTTGCTATCAATATGATGAAAGAGAGAGAGAGAGAGCGAGAGAGAGAGAGAGAGAGTTGGGGACTAGGAGGAATATTAGATTTGAATGTGAATAAGACAAGGAGGTCTGGAAGAAATCACATAATTAGACTCGTTATTTTGGGACAGTGAGAGTGAGAGTTGTGTAGGTAATTTCATTTTTTACTTTACATACCTCTATATAGTTTTTAGAAACATGTGATTAAACACACACACTGAAAAATTAATTAAGCTTTTAACTATACTCTGTGACACAGCATTTGGTTTAGACTTCCATAATCCATAGAGAAAAGATAGACTCTTCCCTGATCTCAAGCCTAATGCAGTGACTTTCATGTAATATATATTCAGTAAATGTTGTGTTACTGGAAAGTATATTGTTTAAATCACACCCCTGTATTCTCTCAGACTCTGTGATCATTATAAACTCTGCCAAGATTTCACTGTTTAGGAAGTTTTAATTGGCTCTCCAACTCAAGGGTTGACCAATTTTTTTTTCCTCTCCAGGGCAAGAAAGTAAATATTTTAAGCTTTTCAGGTCATAAGATCTCTGTTGCAACTACTTCTGCCTCTGTAGTGTGAGAAAAGCCAGAGGAAATATGTAAAGAATGTGCATGACTGAGTTCCAAAAAAAATTATTTACAAAAGCAGGTGGAGGGCTGCATTTGGCCCAGGTCCATGGTTTTTGAACCCCTGCTCTAGCTACTCAGAACAGTGTCTCTTGTACTGAGAAACAACTGATTTGCTTTGTTTTCAAGATACTATTCTCAGGCAGTTCCAAGGGTTTTTAACATTTGTGAAGGTCTTATTGATGTATCATAAATTTACTTTAGAATTTTTTAAGGTGTTGATCTAATTAGGATTACCATATCCCACAATCCCATGAGGTTACATTTGGACTCAGAATGCACTGTGTCTTGTTAGATGATTTACAAATACTTGGTTTTTGTTTGTTTGCATAGTTTGATCCTTAGTAAAACTGATAGAAGAAATTCCTCCTTAAGTCAGGGCAAGAAATCTGTGGGTTGCACATCACATCACCCTGGACTACTCTGTTGGTCTCTTCTGTGTCTCAGGCATGGGGAAATTGTAGTTGTCTCAAACTTGTCATGTGATGATTTTATGTTTCTTTTCACCACCATCCATGGAAGGAAATCATCTCTGCACATGTGACAGATCTTGTAGACTTCCTACCCCTCCAAGATAGTTCTGTTCTTATCCTATATAATAAAGAGGTAATATGCAAATTAACCCTCACACCCTTACAAGATGGCTGCCTACAACCAGGTCGGCAGGGGGGTTAGTGAGGGACAACCAAATGACTGAACAAGCAGGCTGCATGGGGAGACCTGGCCTGCAGAGGGGGCAGTTAGGGGTGACCAGGCCAGCATGGGGGGCAGTAAGGCGTGACCAGGCTAGCCTGCAGAAGCAGTGAGGGGTGATCAGGCCAGCAGGGGGTGGCAGTTAGGGGCAACCAGGCCAGCAGGGGGGGCAGTTGGGAGTGACCAGGCTGGCAGGGGGGTCAGTAAGGGGTGACCAGGCTGGCAGGGAGGGCAGTTAGGGGCAATCAGGCCGGCACACAGAAGCAGTGAGAGCCAATCAGGCTGGCAGGGGTGGCAGTTAGGGGCAACCAGGTAGGCAGGCAGGTGAGCAATTAAGAGCCAGTAGTCCAGGATTGTGAGAAGGATCTGGACTAAACCGGCAGTCGGACATCCCCCAAGTGGTCCCGGGTTGGAAAGGGTCCAGGCAGGCTGGGCTGAGGGTACCACCACCCCCCTCCCGCCCAAATTTTATGCACTGGGCCTCTAGTTTTGTTATAACTCCTATGGAGAATCCTAAGTGCTTATATACTAGGCTAATGAATTCATTCTTCATTATAGCTCCCCTCTGGGCTAACTCAATAGCCAATTTCCTTAGTAGCCAACCCCAAACTTGTGATCTGAAGCATAGTGCAGAGGTCCTCTACCTGTTCCCCACTTCAGTAATAGAGCCCAAGTTTCCAAGGCTATCCTCCTCAAGGGAAAAAGTCTTTATTTTCTAAATATTTTGTGTTCCTGTTCACCATTCTTCCTAAGGGGTTGTGGGACCCTTATACAATCAGGAGCTTTGGTCGCTCAATTATTACTCAATAAACAGTTGATGACCAAAACTTTCTAAGTATAAATAGCTTACATGCTGAGTATAGTTAAATTCCCCTTTAATCCCAATGAAACAATACCTAAATTCTCTTTTGAAAAGGGCAAGGACAAATCATCCTCATCTATAATCTTAACCATAAGTTTGAAGAAAAATGTACATTGGATATTAATAAAGCATCTTGTGTTCCATAAGTTTAAAAACCATCACTTTATTGCTTACCTTTAACCTCTCTCCTATGGACACAGGGGATAGATAAGAAACAAGGAGTACTATTTTTCCTTCCTGCATGTTCTAAGACACGCACATGTATACTTTAATGAATTTTAAATTAAAACACACATTCATTTGCATAGTATAATGTGCTCAATGTGCCCCCACCCCGAATTTCATCTGTTGAAACCCTAATCCCAATGTGGTGGTGTATGTAGGGCCTTTGGGAGGTAATTAGGTCATGACTGTGGAGCCCTCATAGATGGGATTAGTCCCTTTATAAAAAGAGGACAGGCAGCTAGTTAGCTGTTTCTGCCATGTGAGGACACAGCAAGAAGATGGCATTCTACAAGGGACATAAGGGTCCTTACTAGAACCTGACCATGCTGGCACCTCGATCTCAGACTTCCAGCCTATAGAACTGTGGGAAATAAGTTTCTGTTATTAAGCCACCCAGTTTATGATATTTTGTTATAGCAGTCTGCACTGACTAAAATACAAAACCTTGTCTTTCATGGGCAACTCTGTTTTACTCAAAAGAGGGAAGAGTGTGGATTACCAGAAGAAAGCGGCCAAAGCTAAGGCCATTTAGATTAGAATGGGCCATCTCATTTCCATATCAGGTGGCCAAAAGGAAAAAAGGAAACTCCTTGAGAAAAGAGAATTCTGTCTGTGAAGTCATAATGTCTAGAGGCTGCAAACCTCAACTAAAATAACGAAATTACTCAGAGCCTGCAATTTAAACTTTATTTCATATCTATTGTTAAATTACACAAAATCAGTGAATGGTTTGTAAAGCTACACCATTTGGACAGATGTTTACAGTTGAAATCATGATGCTGACAAAAAAGTATATTTATAACATCCCCTATATACAATAATCAGTACAGACAGAAAAAAATGCACTTAATCTCTGCAAACCATGCACATCACAGCAACAACACAAAATGATTTTCTGAAACAAGCTTTTCCACTGGCTCGGGCTTCATCTTGCTTTCTAACAGTAACTATCAGTTTTAAGAGCAAACATTATCAATTAAAATGAAACAAATTTGAAATACCACAGTGATCTACAGAGTCTTTATTTTAAAAACACAATGTACACAAAATAGTTTCACTCTAAAATACTTTGACTTGAAGGTATGTTTTATTTTTTTTTAATTCCTTTCTGTTTTTCAGTTCCCAGAATTCCCAGAACTGCAATACTGTCAGACAAAGCAAAATTTAGGAATTTTGACACAAGCTCAGAGTCAAGAAAATTTATTTTCAATTGAAATACTCAGCTTCTTGTCCAGCTTGTGGCCATATTATTACAGATGAAACTAGATCATGCAAATGAGCAGATTGTACAAGATGTGTCTTATGGTCACACTTCTAAGCATGGCTCTTCTGAAAACAAATGCCACTTCCAGTTGCCTTATTTGATTGGCAGCAAGGGGGTTAGTGTAAGTTCTTTAAAAAGTACAGCAAAATCTGTAAAATGCTTCGTAGAACAGTGGGTTATGTACTTTCTTTTTTGCCCTGCTCAATTCATAATCAATACCCTAAAGTATTTATTGATAGACTAACTTTCCTCAACTTATATGCTGATACTTAACCTCATGGCAGAACACTGTCTCCTTTGGTTCTTTCTTAAAACAAAACCTGGTAGCGGGTTAACCTCAAAGAATCAAGGTACGGTTTTGGTGTTATTGAATAACTGGCTATCCTAATGCTTAGTCTACCATTGTTTTTCTTGTGTAATTGTCTACAATCTGTCAACACGAAAAAGAAATAAGGGGCTAGAAATAGCCAGCCCAACTGGAAACATTACAATAAAAATGTACAAAAGTAAATAACAATTCATTCACATTCAGGTTCAATTCTATTTGATCAAGAATAACTTCAGCAATATTATTAGACAAATTATCCTGTTCAAGAGTTTCTTGATAAGGACTTCACTACACAAATATTGATAAGACAATTCTATAGAAAATCCTGACTTTTATCCAGGATTATACATCACAATAAATTCAGCAACACACCATTTATATGACGAAGAAAGATTCTATAAATGGGTTAGTTTGGAATGAGCACAACTCAGAAGCCTTAAAATGAATGAGAAGCAGCGCCAAAAGATTCCAGAATTGTTGACATTACAGTGCCCAGAAAGTATCTGGAAATTAGATCTTTACATTGGTATTCCATTTAGGAAAAAAAAAAAGTGTTCTGTTAATATGAGATACACCCTGTTTAAAACCTTTGAGAGTAGAAGGTAGAAAAAGTTTAAAATTTTAAACATCTCTTAACAAGATATGATCCTGTTCTACTTGAAAAGCCAATACTTTTACATAAAACAAACCATGTTTGGGAGAGAAATTTTTCATTTTGTACATTTTGGTAAAATGTAGAAAACAAAAGGTTGTGTGTTTAATTTTAGGCTTTTTATGTTTATATTCATGCTAACCCCTGAAAAAAAATGCTTCTAAAACTGAGTTTTAACAGTGTATCATAAATAATTTAAAGTCCTTTTTTTTTTAGTGATAAGTTAAGTGGTCACATTTTGTTTTCATTTTGTCTTTATAACGAATTTAAGAATTTCTTACAATATCTAAAGAGCAATTTCTGGTGAGTCTGGTTTGGCTTTTGGATTGTATAAATAGTCCAACAAACCAAAGAAAAAGGAGGGGGGAACAATTTAATTACATATTGAAATTTGTTCTACCCACGCACAGTTTAACATATAATTGAAAGGCAACTGTAAAGGCAACATCTTAACTTTTTTTAGCTTCCAAATTTAAGGAAGCAAGATGTTTTTGGACACTGTCATCTTTTCAGATTTGCCATATTTTTACTGGCGCTTTGGGAAGAGTGTGCAAAAGCCTTTGGGAGCCATTTAACGCCATTTCTCTACACTGCCTATGTAGTCATTGGTGCCATTGCTGGTGTTGCTATCGCTCTGTTCTTGGCCTGGGTTCTGCTTCGGGTTTTCCCGGTTTTCTTTCTGGATTGAATTCTGACTCGAACTCTGAGTCAGATTCTGAAGCAGATTCTGAATCAGATTCTGAGTCATGTTCTGATTTGCATTCACATTTGGGTTCTGACTCTGATTCTGACTCGGATTCTGGCTCTGGACCTGACCCTGGCTCTGGAAATGGGTCTGAAGGAACCTTCCCTTCAGGAATTTGCGCTGTTCCTGACGCTTCCGCCTAGCATCCTGATGATCCTTCTGCCTCATAAACTGATACCTTTGCAGAAAGAGATCTTTCGCATAGCTGTACAATTCCATATCCAGAAAATTCAGTCCCTCAATCCGCTTTTGGATTTCCTCATTGATTTCTACACTAGAGGCCCTAGTGGTATTATATTGGGTAAACGGCGAAATGAAGTTCATGTTGAAGGTTTTTTCAAACAGATATTGGGTCTTCCGCTGAAACTCAGTGAGGCCGAAGAATGCCATGTGCTTCAGATTCGATTTGGCACTTTCTAGGAGGACCTTGTTTCTTTGCTTTTCGGGCATGACAGAGAGGTTGTAGCAGCCTACGAGGGTCAGGTCAGAGAGCATGCGCACCTGGCGGTTGTTGGCCAGATTATAGGGACAGTCCATGAACTCTTTCAGTGGGCAGCCGGACCAGTCATCACCAGTGTAGCAGCTGGGCAGCTCTTCAGAGGTTGGGGGCCTTCCATCGCAGACATGCAGTGATGCTTTCCATGTCGCCCCTCTCTGGACATGCCTCCACTCACTCAAGTACCGGGACACTGGGTCTCGGAGGATGGTGATATAGTGGAAGTTCCTATGGAAAAAGCACAAAGACCAACAGTCAGGGATGTGGGTGACATAGTGGCATCAGGGAGGAGTATGGCATATGCGATGTTCACTGGCTGGTAAGGAAGGCAAAAGGGGAATGATGGAGATCTGGTGGCATTTTCCCTGTGAACTGTGCTGTAGTCTCCTCTCTTTAGTTTCACTAGCCTGTCCAGATAGCTAATTCTTTCACCTAACTTGCTGGTATCAAAAGTTTAGGCCTAGGACATCCATCTTGTCATGCTTCACTTGCCCTCTGTTTCTCTCTCTCTCTCCAAACAATGACAAAATCCTTTCAGTGGCCCCATTTGCTAAGTAGGCAACCATTTTATTTCAAACCGCCCCACGCAAACTCCCATTAAATGATCATGAAATGAAGACTCAGTGGAAGTAAGTGATTTTATTGAAGTGATATGGAATTGATAAGTGAAAATAAATTCTAATCTTTGTTGCTAAATACACAAAAGCTTTTTTCTCAATATCCAGTCTAATCAGAATGTCATCTTTTTTAAATAAAATTTTTTATTGATTTCAGAGAGAAAGGGAGAGGGAGAGATAGAAACATCAATGATGAGAGAGAATCATCAATTGGTGGCCTCCTGCACTCCCCCTACTGGGGATGGAGCGTGCAACCTGGGCATGTGCCCTTGACCAGAATTGAACCTGGGATCCTTTAGTCCGCAGGCCGACACTCTATCCACTGAGCCAAACTGGCTAGGGCTTAATCAGAATATCTTATTTTTTCTTTATTGATTAAGGTATTACATATGTGTCCTTATCCCCCATTGCCCCCTCCCACCCACCCCCACTCATGCCCTCACCCCCCTAGTGTCTGTGTCTATTGGTTAGGCTTATATGCATGCAAACAAGTCCTTTGGTTGAGAATATCTTATTAAAAAACAAAACCTCATTGAAAGAGTGTTTGATATGATATCTTTGATTTTGGTTGTATAAACATCATGGCTTATACATTATGGAAGTGGAATGCAGAGATAGGCAGAGCAGCCCAGGGCCTCCAGGAATAAACATTGTGGTTAATTACTGACTGAAATAGACATGGTATCTGCCAATGGCATATATGCAAGCTACTACCTTGGTTTCAGTCTTCGCTCACATGGTACCTTTCTCGATAGGAAAATTAACTCTGTAAGTATCCAAATGCCCCTTTTCTTTACCCATTGAAAGGACAACTCGATGTCAGCAAGAGCAGAGGCTTAGCTGTGTGATTCTCTTCACTTTAAAGCTGAAAGCTGATAAAATTCTTTGTTCAAATAGCAAACTAGCAAACATTAAAACCACACACCCCCCCCCCCATACATAGCAGGTACACACACACCCCCTACCGCAGGAACATTAAGGCCTATGATATGATCAGGTATACTCAAGGGGAGAAACCACCATGGGGTGGGCTTTTAATAAGAAATGAATTTCCATTCAGGCTCAGTGCCTAAAAGACAAGGTCATGGAAGGGCATATTGTGGAAGGAAAACAACAATAAACACTGAATATTAGCATTTAGTTCCTTAAAGAAAGCCTGGAGAATGGCTTACAGCTTTTCTGAAGTTTATTCATTCCCATGTGAAAGGCTTCTGGCCCTGCACACATGCACAAGGAGCCAGAAGGAACCAACTCAATCACCCAACTAACTCTGTTGGCTGATGTCCTCTGAGGAAATGTTTCTCCTAAGTCTTGGCCTTTGAGCAACTCGGGTACCCTGGGAGTTATCCTGTAGGCCTCTATTCTGTGCCTGGTGTTCCCTCTACCTGGTGTGACCTTCCTTTTTTGACTGGAAAATTCCACTCATCTTTCAAGTCCCAGTCCAAGTACTATTTCTCTTCTGAGAAAACTTACTGCAACGCTTGCTGCCAGCCATCACCTCTTCCCTGTGTCACATAGCGCTTCCACACTTGGCCTGTGTTAAAACACTTTTGATACTGAATTGCAATTACTTGTTTCTATTTCTGCTTATACTATGTTTTCTAGGACAGGGGTTCTGAGCCATCCTTCTATAACTCTCACACCATCCATCCCAGCTTTGTACCTTGGCCTTTACACCTGGCACAAAGCAGAATCTCAGTAGCTCCTTCAACTGCTTATTTAATTTACTATTCTGGAGAAATTGGAAACTAAGAAGGATATGTCTGATCATATAAAAACTCTGGCTAATCTTCTAAGTGCTTTGCAAAAATTACAGAAAACAATTTTAATCACTTTCAATGTTTTTTTTCTGGAATAAACAAGCATGGACACAGAAGCATCTGGGAGTGAAGATGGTGAGGGGGCCAAGACCACCTTCACCTATTCTCACTGCTTTTCTTAGGACCTGACTTAGTGACTGTCACTAAAATTCACCTCAGTGAAGATACACCGTTAATGAGTAGCAGCTTTTGTTCCCCAGCAGCCTTTACCAACAAAGTTGACTATTCCCATGGGCTTCCTCCTTCCACTCCAAGCTTTGGTATTCATTCATTCATTCAGTACATAATTATCAAGCCTTTATGCTAGGCCTCAGGCGAAGCTTAGTGACAATTAGTCTGATTATTTGGGGGAAAAATGAAATTTATTAAGTTCAGTGACACATTTGGATTAATCTTTCAACCAGCTTTTCCAGGCATGCATTATAATGGGGGCTGCTGTGTGTTTTAAACCACCATAGTGGAGTCACCTTCATGCTTAGCTGACAGTCCTTCCCCAGTATGTTTTCCTGATTTAAGCCTACAGTGACATCTTCTGGTAAGTCCTAGAGTGCACCCCAGTGCCAGTCTGAGGCGCTCCTTTCTAACAACTCTTCCTTACCTTTCAGAGCAGATTAATTGCAACCACCAGGGTTAGTGTCAAGAACAGTGATTTGGAAGTATTATTCCCACATGGGGAGAGAGAGGAGACACCACAGAAAGGCAGAGACAGACATTCCAAGAGTCTTCATGTTCTGGATGTCTGACTCCTTTCTCTCCAAGGTCCCTAGTGCCCGCATGAGATGAGCGCAGTCTCTACACTGTAGGGATTATCATGGCAGCAAGCGAAATTAGAGGAGCCTCCACATAGGCATGCATGCAGGTGTGCGTGCATACACACTGCCCTGGTGATAACAGCTACCCTACATTCAGATGACAATAGTTCTGGAGATTCAGTGATTGCCAATGGCCCCCTTCCTCCGGGCAAAACAGGCCCAGAAGCCCAGATTGCCACAACAGGAAACACTTAATGCTACTCGAAAAATGATCTTATAAATTAAAAGGAAGATCTGCTAAAGGGAAGGTTTCCAGGAATGTCCAGTAGCCTCCCGAGTTGCATAATGTGTTGGTATTGAGAAGGCAGGTAAGGATAAAACCTGGGAGTTTTAGCTGGGCAAAGGACCCAGGATGCCCATTCCTCAGAGTGAGGAGTTGTAAGGGAACATTAGAAAAGCAGTCTTCCCACCCACAGCAAATAATGATATGAAAGCCCAACCTTATGTGTTGAGAATCAAATAGGCTCAGGGACATGGGTGGCACATTTTCACTGGTCAGTACAGTTCAAGCACCTAATGTGTGCCTGGCATTGAGACAGGCATGGGGGACAATGACAGGAGTAAGAGGTGGGGACCTAAGGAGAGTATCTATATATATAAAAGCCTAAGCAACCATTACGACTGCAGGACTGAAACGACCAGTCAATTAGTCGCTATGATGCTCACTGACCATCAGGGGCAGATGCTGCCCCTTGGTGGTCAGTGTGCTCCCACAGCCAACCTCCCTCCTGGCCAGCACCCCCGATTGGCCCTGATCACCAGCCAGGCCAAGGGACCCTCCACCTGTGCATGAATTCATGCACCAGGCCTCTAGTTTCAATATAATGTTAGAGCAAGTACAAGGCACAATGAATGCAACTTGCAGTGATTTTTAACTTAAACTGATGAAAGAAGAAGAGTTGGTGTAACTTTATTTTGAAAAACAAGTAAGAATTAGATGAGGCAAGAAGAGAGAAATGGAGTGTGAGGCAGAAAGATCAGCATGAGCAAAGGCACAGAGGTATCAACTACCGTGTTGTGTGTGGAGGAAGTGCATTAAAACATCTTACTGGGAATTCCGAGGTGGTGGAAGGAATTGAGGGTGAAGAAGTAGCAATGAACCTGGTTGTGGAAGGCCTCAGATGCCATATTTAAGAATTTAGACTTCTGTGGGTGACAAGGAGGTCTACAGATTGGTTTTTAATTCCACACATATGGCTTCAGATATTTAAAAGAGAATATTTAATACCCAGAGGTTTCTCTTCTTTATGCTAAATATGGTTTTCAACTATTCTCTATACAGCTTCGAGTGCCCTCTCTGTCCTCTTCTTTGCCTGTGAATATATCCCACTTTATTGGAATATGCCCTCCAGGGATAGTCTGAAAAGTACCTAATAGGAACAGTCTATCCCCTCTCTCACTTTTGACACCATTTCTCTAAATGTGGCCTCATATCACATTGGCCTTGTTAGCAGACATGCCATATCACTGACACACAGTCAACTAAATTCTTTCATTCATTTACACATATGCCATTTTGAAACTCAATCTATCTTGTCTGCCTGATGCCATTTACTTATGGTCCTGTTTCTTTTTGATAGAATAAGTCTAAGCCTGTCAAAATGTATCTGGATTTTGATTATACCCCCCAATATCATCACCATATCTTGTCATTCTTGTGACAATGCCCATATACAGGCACTGATCAAAACAGAACAAGATGCAGGTTTGGGGTAGTTGCTGGAAATCTCCTTTCAGGTTGACATAACCCCAAAGGTTGCTGCTGAGTGGGTGGATTTAATTTTAAACCAGTGAGCCAAGTTCAGTCACAGGAAAATCACACTCAGTCTGTTTCATTTAGTAGTATTTGGAAGGAAATAACTTGTGACTAAACGTGTCACTTAAGTTAGATGACCAGGAATCACATCTTTAAATTGGAGGCATGACTCCTCATCAGTTACCTGGGTTAATGGCCATTGTTTTTTACTCTGTATGCCTTTGCAGGCAGAGCACAGTGAAATGAGCTACCCTGTACAAGTCTAGGCCAACTTCTTCCTGTCATTGATAAGTAACTGAGGAAAGAACAGCAACCAATGAAACATTTGTCCCAGCAAGAAACCTGGGGGACACCCTGCCTCCTCTGTCTTGCCCATCACTAACATCTGAACTTTCCCTAAGTCCTGTTGACTCTAGTTCTTTTTTAAAAAAATACATTTTTATTGATTTCGGAGAGGAAGAGAGAGATAGAAACATCAATGATGAGAGAGAATCATTGATTAGCTGCTTTCTGCATGTCCCATACTAGGCATCAAGCTTGCAACCCAGGTATGTACCCTGACCAGGAATTGAACCATGACCTCCTGGTTCATAGGTCAACCTCAACCACTGAACATCGCTGGCCAGACCTGACTCTAGTTCTTAATAGCCCTCTAGTCCATCCTTTCCACTGCCTGGTGTCAGGCCCTCATCACTTCTTTACTGGATCACTGTAACAGCATTCTGGCCCACCTCCCTGCTTCCAGTGTCACACCCATTCCACACCCACCCACCTAAGGCACACATCTGACCTATCATTCCCTAGTTAAGACCTCTCACTGGCTCCATAGCAACTATGACATGAAGTCTAAGCTCCTCCACGTGGGACCTGCAACCACCTTTTTTTCTCTCCCTTGTTTCTATCATACATTTTCCTCCTTTTCCTGCATGATTTACATCCCCCACCCCTCCTCTGAATCTCAGGCATTTGGTAATATCCGGAGACCTTTGCTTGTCACAACTGGGGGCAGATGCTACTGGCATCTAGTAGGTCGAGTGTCAGGATGTTGCTAAACATGTGACAATGCACACAAAGAACTATCCAACCAGATACCAATAGTATCAAGGTTAAGAAGCTCTGGTCAATATTCTATGTCCCAGGCATATAAAAGTAATGTTAATTTTCCAAATTGGTCACAGGCAAAGATTCTACAGGCCCCTTTCCTTTGCATATGGAGGGCCCACTCTTTGGATAGTTTCTATCTGTATTTTTGTAGGTTATCAGGAAAATCCTTTAAAACTCAACTCAAAGATTGCCTCTTCCATGAAACCTTCTTTGGCCTTCCTTGGCAGACTTCACTGCCCTGGTTATCCTCTGTCCCCACTGCACTGGTATTCTCCCATTGTAACATTTATCACAATGTGCTGAGATTATGTAGTAATTTGTCTGCTTCTCCCATTGTACTATGAGTTCTAGGAGGGCAGAGACCAGGTATCATTTATCAGCGTAATCTCCTTTGGACCAAGCACAATGTTTGGCATCAAATAAGTGATTAATAAAAGATTGTTGAATGAAAGTCTGCAGCAGCGGCAGCAGCAGCAGCAGAGCTTAGGATCAACTAGGAAAATGCATATATTTTTCTTTGATAAGGAAAAGCCACTAGATGTCAGTATTAAATAACAGATATACCATTTTATATCTGTGATGGGATATTCTAAAGAGATCTAGCTATAAAGGACATCTAGTAATATTTAGCAGCTTCCCCTGATTTTCTGTACAGCATCCCACTGTTAAAGAAGGCTGGGAAGTTTAAGAATATTAAATGTAAGGAAATGGACAAAAACAAGAACCATATTTTTTTTTTTATTTTTACAGACTATCCTGCAATGAGTACCTGAGTACTGAGTCATGCAATCCTAGACTTTCAGAACAAGAAGGAACCTTTGAGATAGCAAAACACCTAGGTCAAACCCTTATCTTTTGAGGCGAGGAACTCAAGGTCCTGAGAGAGACAAGAATTTGCCCACAAGTCACAAGTGGCTAGTAGCCCTTGGGAATCAGTCTATAAGTACAAGGAATATTGCTGGGCTGAAGGCCTGTATTTTGATAGATTCTGTCTTTGTGTTTGTTTAGGACAGCAAATAAAACAAGCCTGAAAGAGCTCACTGAACCTCATGAAGGGGAAATATTAGGCTCTTGAGAGACAGCACTTCCTTATACCAATTGCATATCCAGGAGCTGGAGGGGCTTGTGCCTAGCACTTATACATTAACTCCCAACAATACTGTGAATTAGATAATCTCACTCCCATTTCAAGGATGAAGAAACTGAGACTCAGGGAGAATGAATTGACTCAGGACCATGCTACAAGTAGGGGTACTTAGACTTGAACCTGGTTCACTCTGACTCCAGAACATGTATTCTTCCCATTCCAGTCCTGGGACACAAACCCGTTAGGTCTGCCTCTACAGACAAACTAAAAAAGTGGTTCTCAAATTGTGGCCCCAGAGCAGCAGCCATCAGCATCACTTGCAAACTTGTTAGAAATGCACATTCTTGAGTCCATTAACTGAAGCAGAAACTAGAGGGTTGAGCCTGGCAACCTCTGTTTTAACAATCCCTTCAGGAAATTCTGATGCATATGAATGGCCAAGTTTGAGAACCACTGCCCCACACATGTGGCCTCAGAGATCAAAAGTCTCTCAGAGATCCCAGGGAATACCCAGAGTGTGGGTAAGCCAAATTCGCTCCCAAGTGCAAGTCTGAGCTCCTCACTGTACTCCTTAGACAAGCCTTAAGGATGCCCATTTCTGTCCAGGGAAAGCCCAGGGAACTTTGCCTGAGAAAGTTATGAGGATCATGCTGGAACATTTACTTTAAGGCCACTGGTTCACGAAAGGCTAAAGTAAGGTTTTCCTTGTGCTTCTCAAAGAGCAATAAATATCAAAGCTTTTTGTTTTATGGAAGAAGGCCAGCAAAACTATACCAGTTAAGGTCATAGGAGTGATCAATGAAAAGTTAATTTAAGAAAGGGAACAAATTCGTAGCCCAAATCAATAGGAATAAAGATTTTATTATACCCGACGCTTAGTTGCTTTGTGTTGGGTTTTTTAAGTTCAGCCTTTGCACATCCTGTTCTTGGATCAAGTGTGAGTGGTAGAAAAATAAGAACTGTGGTCGGTGGTCGTAAGTAAAGTCTCCAAACAGTGGGAGTTAAATATGACATTGAGTCATAAATGCTGAAGGTCTGGTCTTCTTCCTCGATTAATGATGCCTTAACCAACAGCATGGGCCCTCCACTGCATGTAAATGACATGGTCAAATCAAGGAGGATGGCTTTCAGATCAAACAACATTAATATATGAGCACAGAATAAATAAAAACACAGGTAATTAAATCAAAGGGAAAGAAGCCTCCGATGGGATTGGATCCCTCAAGCCCTGGAGTTGCCACTTTAACTGCTGCTCTTGTGTGACTCATATACTGGCAGTCCCCAAAGAAGAGTTCCATAAACACTGATCAGCAGTGGCAGCAGCCTCATAAAAGAAGTGTAGGACTTTGAGAGGGGACTATTTCGAAGTGGGTGGATACTCCCTTCATGTGTTGTTTTTTGGTACATTTGCCAACAGTCCTGTGGCTTAGTCATGCTTTATCTAGTGAGAAGGGTGAGCCATCACCTTCACATAGAGTGGGTTACTTAGAACAGCACCACCCATGATTTTATTTGATTTTCTTTACAACACTAGGGAAACCCAAATGATCTGGATACTGAACCTCTCCCGTTCCTCTTCAAGTTGATGTTATGGGCTCACAAACTTGGTCAGGATCTCCTGGGCAACCCAAGAGATGTGGGGAGAAAGACCAAGCCTTGGAAGCCCACTGATCTATAAGAGAAACAAGATTTTCACTGGTTCATTGAATGGGTTGCCTACAGTCCTTAGCAAGACCTAACCATTCCAGGTAAATACTGGATATAAAACCAACTTAGAAGAGGCTACAGGTCTTGTACACACCAAACAAGCTATTCAGTTTTTCTTGCAGAGGTTTTTTGCTATTCTTTACACCTCACCCAAAGGAATAGTTTTGTGTTTATAAGCTAATAACTTTATTAACAGTTTAGTTAATTGATTTTCTCCTCTAACCTATCTTGTCTATTGTGTGTGTGGGGGGGGGGCATTAAACAGCACAAATGTGCTTTCATTAAACCAAAGGACATTTTCCTATGCCATTCTTCTTTTCCTCTAACAAAGTAGGAAAATTATGCTTTCTTCATTGAAAAGGAAGAAAGTAGGATTTATAATGTCTGTAAATTCAAACCCAATGTGGAATTCTTCACATAATAAGTCCCGGTGATATTTACTTCTTTTTTAAATAAATCTAGCTCTCTTCCTTCCCAAAGCCCAGTAGGCTCCAAAGTACATACATCTACGGACTTTTGCAAACAGTGAAAAAGCTGATTTCTTTAACAAGATGTGAAATTCCAAGCTTTATGACCCGTAGTTACCAGCTTTCATCCAGAGTTCATTCAATTGCTTGGCAGCATGAAAAGTTTTGCAGCTTACAATGCCTCCTGAAATTTTTTGCATTCTGAAATTATTTTGTGAGTCTCGGTTCATTAATACTTACTGTGCTTTTTGAGGTGGAAAGAACTTCTACAGAAATCCCCCTTGGGTGTGTAGATAAGGAAGCTAGGGCCCCATGAAGGGAGGCTTGGGAAATATCTAAGTGCCATCACTGGGAAGTACCATGGCTAATGTCTTCCTCTTAAGATGAGCATCCTTAGTGTCTCTTGTTCTGGGAATCTACCGTTCCTGTCCTGCCTTTTTATTGGAAAGCACATCCACTACAAAACACTGCATGTTCAAGGTCTCAACCAGTAAGTAATAAAACTGGTACCTTTATGACATTCCATTCGGGAACAGGTATGCACAAGTTGGGGATATAGTATTCATTTAGCCCTAAAGTTGAGGGGCTTGGCCTTGAATTGTAAGACAGATATTTAATCTATCCATAATCAAAGTACCAACTTTGGGTAACCCCCAAATTGCCACAATTAGAGCTGTAGGACACAGTAGTGAGAAAGCCATATGCATATGGGCACCTGCTCTCAAAGAGCTTAGAATTTAGTTGGGAGGCAGGACCAAAATTCAGTGACAGGGGTAAAGTTTGAATATAGGGAAGGGCTAAAATAAGTGCAAAATTAGTCAGAGAGGAGAGTTTACTGTGTTCTATGATAATCAAGGAAGGCTTCATAGAGGAGGAAAAAGCTGATCACATCATAATGAATAGAAAAGATTTAAGTAGGAAGCATTATGACGTGAGCAAACAGTACAGCAGAGGAGCTACTATTAAATGTTATGATTTAACAGGCGATTACATTGTGCCAGGCACTATGCTAGATTATTCCTCACAAAACCAAATTAAATTGGTGCTAATGCCTTCATTTTAGGCACAATGAATGTAATGATTAAGAGGGTCCATTAAGAGGGGCCAGTGTAGCTCAGTGGTTGAGCATCGATCCATGAACCAAGAGGTCACCAGATAGGATTCTCAGTCAGGGCACATGCCTGGGTTGCCGGCTGGATCCCCAGTAGGGGGTGTACAAGAGGCAGCCTATCGATTTTCTCTCTCATCAATGTTTCTATCTCTCTATCCCTCTCCCTTCCACTCTCTCTAAAATCAAGAAAAACATATATATATATATATTTTAAAAAAAGGCCCATTCTAGAACTGCACTGTCCAATCAATATATAGTCACCAGCCACATATGGCTAGTGAGCCTCCTGAAATGTGGCTAGTCCAAAATAAGTGCTTTAAGTGTTTGTAAGCACATGTACTAAGGTTGACTAAGACTGAGAGGAAGATAAAATATTTCATTAATTAATTATTACTTATATTGATTATATGTTGAATGATACTATTTTTTATATTGGGTTAAGGAAAATATATTAAGTTTAATTTCACCTGTATCTCTTCATTTTAATGTACCTATTAGAAGATTCAAAATTACAAATGTGGCTTACATTATATTTCTGTTGGATAGTGCTACTCTAGAGCCAGAGTGCCTGGGTTCAAATTGCAGCTCTGGCAGTTACTAGCTGTGTCAGCTTGGGCAAATAACTTAACCTCTCTCTGCTTCTGTTTTTCTCATTTATACTGTGGGGGAAATCACTGGGTATCAATGAAGATAAAATTATATATATATATATATATAAAATATGGCGTCTCCCCAAAATGTTTATACACTTTGAATAATTATTAATTCCAATGTGTTAAAGACAGAAACATCAATTTAACTATTAGCTGTTAAGTGTGTGTGTGTACACACACACACACACACACACACACACATATCCTATGTAATAAAAGGGTAATATGCAAATTGACCCTAACAGCAGAACGACTGGGAATGACTGGTCACAAAGTCACACAGTGACCACCAGGGGGCAGATGCTGAATGCAGGAGCTGCCCCCTGGTGGTCAGTGCGCTCCCACAGGGGGAGCTCTGCTCAGCCACAAGCCAGGTTGACGGCTGCCAGCACAGTGGTGGTGGTGGAAGCCTCTCCCGCCTCCTCAGCAGCACTAAGGATGTCTGACTGCCAGCTTAGGCCCAATTCCCTGGGAAGCAGGCCTAAGCCAGCAGGTGGACATCCCCCGAGGGGGTCCCAGACTGCGAGAGGGCACAAGCTGGGCTGAAGGACCCCCCCACCCGAGTGCACAAACTTTGTGCACACAGGCACTTAGGTCTGTCTTGGGATATAACACTCAATAAGTGCCAGTTACTGTTATTGTTACTGCTGTTTTTAAACAGATAATGGTATTTAGCTATAACATTTTATTTAACCATCTAAAATCACAGCTAGTGAATGTCTGTCAGGTCTGTGTGACTGCTGAGTACAAATCTTGCCCACTGCCCTGGCTGATGCCCTATTTGGTTTTTGTATCCTCATTACCAGGCACATCTGAGCCTCCAGCATGTGTGTGCTCACTGTGCACAGCCCAAGGGCACAACTGGTGTGGTCAGAGCAGACATTTAAAGTAGGACGTAGCTGGATATGCCAGGATGTGAAAGGAGTGGCTGATTCTGTGGTTTTGGTGTACCTATGATAGAGCCTGAGGGATGGAATCTGGGCATGTCAGCACTGGGGCCAGCAGAGGGATGCAGTTGGCAACTATTTTAGCTCAAGCTTCACATTCCACAGACGAGGAAACCAGATAGCCGGCCCCCTTGCCATCTGCAGACTGTGAGAAATCCAGAGACACATGGAATCATTTCTTTAGGGACCTCCACAAAGACAAGGAATCAGGTAACAGGGCTTTTTCACATGGTAGGCAGTCAATAAATATCATTTAAGGTAATTCTGAGCAGGCTGTAGCCAGTTGCATTCACCTGGGCCTGCTGTCTGGGAGGCAGGCACCTCAAGTGCACTTTGGAGAAATCGTTAGAGGAAAACTAGTCAAGATAAATGCCTGCTCTCAGCATTGTGCTATTTTCCAGAACAGCACAGGGGAAATGTTATCCCCCTAAATGAAGGCTGCCTTTCTTGAGTCCTGGGTTGATTTTAATGAGCTCTAATACTGTTTTAAGGTGATGAGAGAGATGAAGTGAAAACCCTGGTTTTTGTGTGGGAAGCAGACCTTGTTAATCACTTAAACTGTAAGGAATTGTAACCATTCAGAATTTCAAGGGCTGGCAGGGTTGTGCCTCCTTTCCCCTGGGAGAGTTTTTTTCTGCAGATATTGAGGCTGCAAAAGGTACAACTGCTGGGTAACAAGGTTATGTTGTATGTGTGTGGAAATAAGCATTATATACAGTACCAGGTACAGCGCGTTTCTTTACAGTGATAACTTTGTGAATGAAAAGAAACCTCACTAATCCCACACCCAACCTCTCTACCTAAATAACAATCTGATGTCACATTGGAGTGAGTACAGGAAAGGGCACCAAAGACAAGAGGATCATGCTTGAGCAGAAGAAACTATTTTGAAGGTTCTGTTAGTACTAAAAGCAGACAAGAATTCTGTAAGTTCTGTGTGTCAGAGGTTACTTTTCAAGGTATAGATGAAAGTCTCTGGCTACCTGTGTTTCCCATTTAAGACAAAAAGAGAACCTATCCTGAAATCAGCTGTTTAGGTTCAGCTGGGAAGTTTAGGGGGGCGAGTACCCTCCCCACCCCCTCCCCAGTCACAGAATGCTCCTCCAGGTTGCAAGTGAATATCACACTGTAATGTCCTGAGTCCTAGAGAAAAAGATATTTTTGTTCCTGTCCAAAATGTGCCAGAGTGGGTAAGCTTACAGTATGTGAAACCAGACAGCTATGTATGTTGTGAAATATGTCATGGTTCCGTTTGGTCGGTGAACGCATAAACATCCCACAATTTTTGACAGAGTGTAAATTCTTTTTTTTTTAATGGCATTTTATAAGCACCTTCTTGTGCAAAATGGGACTCCCTGTTACTGAGGAGGGGTGCAGCCATCCTATAGTCGCAGTGAGGAGCAGTTCAGTGAGCAAGAAGCCTGAGAGTACTCCATAGCTCCCTCCATGCATAGGCTGAGCTCGGGTCTGCTCTCTAGATGGTGGAGAGCCATGTTCTAGGCGTGTAAACTGGCCCAAACTGCTGAAACACAAAGGCTCTGTGAAGGGAACTGATGGGAGCCATGCACAGGCAAAGGCAACAGATGTATATTTTACATGGTAGTGGGGCTGACAGGCCTTTCGGAAGTCAATTGGTCCAATCCCTTTACCAAGGAGCACACCAATGCCCAGAAATGAATGATAGGGGCTTTTCTGGGGTCACATGGCCTGTTTGTGGCAGAGTCATGAACCAAAACCGAGGGTGTAACTCCTTCTTCAGGTTTCAGAATATCATGTTGGTCCTAGTTGGTTTTGCTCAATGGGTAGCGTGTTGGCCTTCAGACCAAAGAGTCCTGGGTTTGATTCCAGTCAAGGGCATGTACTTTGGTTGCAGACTCCTCCCCTGCCCAGATCCTGGTCAGGGCACATGCAGGAGGCAACCAATTGATGTGTTTCTCTCACATGGGTTTCCCTCTATCTTCCACTCTCCCTAAAAATCTAAAAATCAATGGAAAAATATCCTAGGGTGAGGATTAACAAAACAAAACAAAACAAAAGCATATCATGCTCAAGGTGACTGATAATCATCAGTTTCAGGAAAATGGAGCCCCTCTGTTTAGTAGAAGCTCCCATATTCTCCAGTGCAAGATTAGAAAGCCATAAAGAAGGACTAAAAGTCAAATCTCAGACTGACAGAGATATCTGATTTTCCAACTTAAGGCAAATGCTGGAGTGTGGCACCACCCTCGGACTCTTCCATTAATCATTCACTTTGAAGATGTCAGTGGGGAGTCAGATTCACTTACATGCCACATGAACCACCTACAGAGATTTGCCTCCTGGCTTGGCTTTTCTCCATGCAATTGAGGTTAACTCTCAGAGATAATGACCCACAGCAAGTTGGATTTAAAGCCACAGATGATTACTCTAAATGACATCCCCCTTCCCACAATGATTTTTTAGAAAGGTCATCTGAAAAAACCCATTGATATCAGTGCCTTGGAGAAGGAGGGAAGGAGGGAGGGAGGGAGGGTGGGCGGAAGCCAGGTGAGTAACAATCAGAAGTTTCATGAGAAAAGGTGAATGGCTCACCATTCTTATTTCTTCAGTTTCCTACACACTCCCTTAAAGTACATAGGACAACAAATAGAATTACCGTTTTTCAGAAGAGGAACTTGATTGAGCCTCAAAGGAAGTGATTTGCCCAAGGATACACAACTAGTCAGCAGTGGCTTTAGGACCAGAACCCAAGTCTCCTAACTCCCTGAGCACCTCTCCTATCTCTCATCACAGGCCCAGCACTTGATGGGATTGCAGACTGGTGAGTCAGTTGACTGAATGTGTACCATGAAGCCTTGAATTGCCCAAGATGGTCCTTTCTGCCCTCTCCCACTGTACATCATCAGTTCCTCTTCCCCGGTCATTCACCATTAATCAGAGCCCAGAAGCATTATTCCGCAAGCCACCCAGGCCCCTTATTCCCAACATTACCTTTTCTCTGGCTTCCTACAGTTCCCCAGGCCCCAATTTTGGAATTCTCCAGCCAGGAGAGACTGTTGCACTCAAAATACCACCTGACAGGATGAAGCAGGTCCCTTTACCTCAAACATTTCTCCATAAGACTGATATCTCACGCTTAATGTTTCTTTTTTCCTTCATGGTGGCCAGAAGATGTTGTCCTTCAATCTTCTCTATCCCCTGTCCTATGCCTCTTGTTTTATCCCTGCTGGACTCTCTCAGCTTAGGCTACTCGAAATCTTAGATCTAGAAGGAACAGAGATTAGAAAAATTCTTTTCATCAAGGTGTCATGTACTTAGCAACACCAGAAGGATTTCCATTTTTTTAAAATATATTTTTATTGATTTCAGAGAAGGGAGAAAGAGAGAGAGATAGAAACATCAATGATGAGAGAGAATCATTGATTGGCTGCCTCCTACACGCCCCACAACCCGGGCATATGCCCTGACCGGGAATCGAACCGGTGACCTCTTGGTTCCTGGGTCGACGCTCAACCACTGAGCCACATCTGGCTGGGCAGGATTTCCATTTTACAGAGGCATCCCCCAAGGAGCAATGCTGTGCCCTTTTTCACTTAGAGAATTTCTGGCAGCAGCAGGGCAAATACTATGAAGTAGGAGGCCTTCCTGAAATCACAGCCTGTAAGTGACTGGCCATTGCATTCAGCTGAAAGGCTGCTTCAATAGTCACAATCAGGAAGCCTATCCCTTTCTGCTCGAACAAAGCACAGCAATTTAAAATGAGGACATTTGGTGACAGGTTTGATCAAACCTCTTTTCCTTTTCAGAATCATGAATCAGTCATGAACACACTAAGTTAAAACAAGATTTATCTCCCTAGAGCTATTTTTGAAGTCCTGTTGTTCCCCTACCCTATCTCTTTCCATTTAACGTTCAAGAGTCCAGGTGCGACTAGAAATATGTGTGGGGAGAATACATCGACTTTCACCTTCTGTGTGGTGGGAAGACTGTGTTGACAGTTGAAATATGGGCAGGTACATTTTAGAGAGGCTGGTGTTGCTGCATTACATTGTACCAAGCAAACATCTGGTGACAAATGATTCACCTTTGAGGCTCTTAAATGTGAAATATTTATATTTCTAAGTTCCTTTTCAAGGATTAAAGATCTATTATTCCAAACCTTCTTGAAGGTACAACACCCTCTTTGTCCTCTTCTAAAAATGTATCTATGGTAATAATTTTTTTAGCAAGGCACATTTTCTTCCTCTCATTGGATCCTTACAACATGCCTGTGAAACAGATAGGCCCAATCCATTTCATAGGTGCAGATATTAGTGCACAGAGAGGTGAAAGATCACACAGCTAGTAAGTCATCAAGTTACATAAGTCTGAAACCCATGTCTAGACATTCAGACTCATTCTGCTACCCTGTGACACTTGGCTCATTTATTTGAGAATGAAAGGAATTTAGCATGAAGCAGTTCAGAGCTTTCCGCAATACCCTAAAACAGGACCTGCAACCAGGGCCAGCCTGTGGGGTGGCATGGTTTTCAGGGGTGCTGGGAGCACAGCCCCTTCCTCTCATGGATGGTTAGAAAACCACAATGGGAAGTTCATTCCTTTGGTTTTAGTATCTGCCTCATGTGTATTTGGAGGGGGCAGGAGATAAAGGGTAGAGAGTTATAAGCCATTAAAAATTACCAGTCATTTAGATGGGGGGGGGGCTATAAATTGCCTATGAGATAGCCCTCCTCTGGATTTAATAATTAGGTCTGACAGACGAGGGGGAAGGGTGTGTGCAGGGCACTATAGAGATGGTCACTGAGTTTTGAGGAAGGAAAATAAGGCTAAGAAGAAAAACTAAGGACACCTAAGTCAAACTTGACTCCCTTAGAATTTTGCTGGGGCTAAGGTCCTGTCAGAAATCTCTGGTTTAGCCCTAGCTGGTTTGGCTCAGTGGATAGAGTGTTGGCCTGCGGACTGAAGGGTCCCAGGTTCGATTCTGGACAAGGGCAAATGCCCAGGTTGTGAGCTCAATTCCCAGTAGGGGGTGTGCAGAAGGCAGCCGAACAATGATTCTCTCTCATCATTGATGTTTCTATCTCTCTCTCCCTCTCCCTTCCTCTCTGAAATAAAAAAAAAATGTATTTTTTAATGTTCAAAAGAAATCTCTGGTTTAAAAATAAATGTAAGAGCAAAGATGTAAACGGTGAAGAACAAGGCTTTGCAGAGAATATTACCAGGTTGATTTTTAGATGAATAACATCCATGATTTACCACTGATCCAGTCTTACTGGTCCAGTCTTATCTTCCATCCTATCTCTGATCCTCTGCACATGGAATCCCACATTCTAAGTAAACCAAACTCTTCTTCCCTGTCTTCATTTTTCTGCTTCCTGCTTTTGCTTATGCTTGTCCCCCAGGCACAACACTGTCTGCTCCTCTCTACCTGTCTTTTCAAATAAGACGGTCTCAAGGCTCCCTTCCTGGTGATGTCCACAGCTGAGGCAGACATGCCTTCCTTTGAACCTCCAGAAAGGGTTATCCGGACTTCTCTTAGGGGGACCCTGTTCATCTGACTTTGTAAGGTAAGGTATTCATGTCTAAGTCTCCTCTTCCGTCCAAGGCTATGGGCATCTTGGAAAGAGGGCAAGGCCATGCCCCTTTTATAGCTCTTCTCCTTTCTCTCATGGACTATCTGGCGCAGAGTCATGAGAAAAGGCCAGCCATTGATAAATGCTTTGTAGTTAAGAACTCAGTCTCTGGAGTCACACAGTTCTGGAAGCAAGCCCTCGCTTATGTAACCTTATGCAAATTAACCCTCTAAGTATTGGTTTTCTCATCTGTGAGCGCCCATTTCACACTGTCGTGATTGATAAAATGAAATAACCCACGTTGGGTGCTTATCATGATGCAGGACAACTGGTCAATATCCCACAATTATCTGCTACCCATATTATTTTCCTCTTAAAAAAATGTGCAGTCCTCTCATGTTTCCTTTATCAATAACTAACAGAGCCATTATCTTAGAAGCAAAGGGAATCATGTTAGGAGGTTTGTTAAATGCCCTGACTAGCACTGTATTTACAGTGACATTTATCCCATCAAAATGAGGGAAAGGCAGGAATGGTTTCAACTTGAATCCGATATTTCTGTAGCCCACATGCTGACTACCGCCAAAGCCTCCACTCCCTGGGCGGCGGTTGTAGAGATGGAATAGCGGCAGTTTTTCATTTTCCGGAGTCCACTCACCCTTCCAAGAATCTCAATGCCTCATTGATTCATAATACACTGCATAAAGATTTCATTTTTCCTGCCCACAGTGATACATTATGGAGGCAATCTGTTTTGCCACTGAAAAGTTTGCTTAGTAGAAAAATTTGGAGTTTTGACATTCAGGAAATTACAGTCATCTGTAAAACACGATTGATATGCCAAGGCTAACATTTTCATTGCACTCGCAGAGCCAGAATAACTATGATAAAACATGTGTTACCCCACACACATTTCAGGATCTTTTAAGAAAACATTAGTTAGCTCTGAGAACCCCTCCCAAGATTCCAGGCCTGTAAAGGCTGTGCCAGTGGGCTGTTTGCCATTCACCAGGATATGTCCACTGCCCACACTCAGACTCGGGTGTTAAGACAAAGCTATGGCCGAACACATCTTTTAACTTGGTCTTAGGTTCGAGGTTGGCATTCTGTATTCCCATACCACCAGGTTAAAGACATGAAAGGGAATCAGGAACATGAGTTTAAAAATTCCACCCCCAATGTGGAACTGTTAGGCAGTCACAAAAGAAACAGGTTTATATTAGACAGAATGAGAAGTTGAAGATTTACAAAGGAGAAATTAGACTGTTCTCTATTTGCTTACATTTAAAATTTGTTCTCTATAATTTTATACCCAAGCATTTCTTTGTCTCTTTCCAGGTACAATTTTCAGTGTTAAATGGTACCAGAAGCTTAAGTTTCTGGTTCTATCCACTTGTTCAACATTTGATTTCAGAAGGATAAATTCCATCAATTTAGCTGAGGAGTGTGGGTGACCTTTATGGCCTGAGTGGAGAGAGCTGTCGACTCAGAATCAGCTTTATCAAGGTTACGGGGAGTGTTTACTTGGCCCTCATCCATTTAGACCCATGGAAAGTACACATGCAGCATCCAAATTGGAAAAGAAGAAGTAAAACTGTCCTTATTCGCAGATGACATGATATTGTACATAAAAAATCATAAAGACTCCATCAAAAAACTATTAGACCTAATAAGGCAATGAAGCAGGATACAAAATTAACGCCAAGAAATCTATGGCATTTCTATACATCCATAATGAACTTATAGAAAGAGAGACTAAAAAAGCAATCCCATTTACCATCACACCAAAAAAATTAAGATATCTAGGAATAAACTTAACTAAAGAGGTAAATGACCTCTACTCAGAAAACTACAGGACGTTGAAAAAAGAGATAGAGGAAGACATGAACAGATGGAAGAACATACCATGTTCAAGGACTGGTAGAATCAACATCATTAAAATGTCCACACTACCCAAAGCAATCTATAAATTCAATGCACTCCCCATTAGACCTAGAACGAACTCTCCAAAAATTCATCTGGAATAAAAAAAAAACCCGAATAGCTGCAGCGATCCTGAGAAAGAACAAAGTAGGTGGGATCTCAATACTAGATATTAAGCTGTATTATAAAGCCATTCTTCTCAAAACTGCCTGGTACTGGCACAAGAACAGACATATAGATCAATGGAATAGAATAGAGAATCCAGAAATTGACCCAAACCACTATGCTCAATTAATATTTGACAAAGGAGTCAAGAATATATAATGGAGTCAAGACAGTCTCTTCAATAAATGGTGTTGGGAAAATTGGACAGATACATGAAAAAAAAATGAAACTAGACCACCAAATTATACCATACACAAAAATAAACTCAAAATGGATAAAGGACTTAAATGTAAGACTGTAAACCATAAAAATACTAGAGGAATCCAAAGGCAACAAAATCTCAGACATATGCCGAAGCAATTTCTTCACTGATACAGCTCCTAGGGCATTGGAAACTAAAGAGAAAATAAACAAATGGGACTACATCAAAATAAAAAGCTTCTGCACAGCAAAAGAAACCATCAACAAAACAACAAGAAAGCCACTGCATGGGTGAACATATTTGCCAATGTTATCACCGATAAACGTTTAATCTCCAACATTTATAGGGAACTCATATAACTTAACAAAAGGAAGATAAACAATCCAATAAAAAAATGGGCAAAGGACCTAAATAGACTCTTTTTAAAAGAGGACATTCAGAAAGCAAAGAGACATATGAAAACATGCTCCAAGTCACTAATCATCGGAGGGATGCAAATCAAAACAACGAGGTACCACCTCACACCTGTCAGAATGGCTATCATCAACAAATGAACAAACAACAAGTGCTGGAGAGGATGTGGAGAAAAAGGAACACTCGTGCACTGCTGGTGGGAATGCAGACTGGTGCATCCACTATGGAAGACAGTATGGAGTTTCCTCAAAATGTTAAAAATGGAACCCCCATTTGACCTAGTGATCCCACTTCTAGGAATATATCCCAAGAAACCAGAAACACCAATCAGAAAGGATATATGCATCTCTATGTTCATAGCAGCACAATTTACCATAGCTAAGATTTGGAAACAGCCTAAGTGCCCATCAGCAGATGAGTGAATTAAAAAACTGTGGCACATCTACACAATGGAATACTATGCTGCTGTAAAAAAGAAGGAATTCTTACCATTTGCAACAGCATGGATGGAACTGGAGAGCATTATGCTAAGTGAAATAAGCCAGTCAGTAAAAGAAAAATACCACATGATCTCACTCATTTATGGATAATAAAGACCATTATAAACTGATGAACAAAAACAGATACAGAGGCAGAGCAGCATTGAACAGACTGTCAAACTACAGCAGGAAGGCCGGGAGGGTTGGGAGGGTGTAAGAGATGAACCAAAGGACTCGTATGCATGCATATAAGCATAACCAATGGACACAAGACACTGGGGGGTAGGGGAGGCCGGGAGAATGTCAAGGGGGAAAATAAAAAGGAGACATATGTACTACTCTTTATAATATTTTAAGCAATAAAACAAAATTTAAAAATAAATAAAATAAAATAATAAAAAAATAATAATAGTAATAAATACAAGTTTTAGGAAAAAAAAGAAAGTACACATGCACATTATGTGGTTCTAGAGTTAAAGGGGCAAGTGACACTGACCTTGGTTTTGAAAATGGCTTAGAGTGATGATTTCAGGTTACCTGACTCCACGTCACCTTTTTTAAGTACCGAGGAACACATCCTGCCCAAAACATGTGAGTAGATCTGACTCATGGATCAAGCAGTCTTACAGTCCTCAGAGAAGTCCAGCATGCTCCCATACTCAAACCATTATAGCGAGTGCTCACTGACCCTTTGCTATAAGTCAGACATGAGTCTAAGTGATTAACATGCAGTAATTCATTATTACCACCATTCATGAGGCAGATAATATTATTGTCATCCTCTTTTTATGGATGAAAAAACTGAGATACAGACAAGTAAAGCAACTTTACCAAAGTCACACAGCTATTAGGAGCTGGAGCTGGGATTCAAACTTCCCAACAGGATGGCTGTGGAACTCATGCTCTTAAAGTCTATGCTGCACTGCCTTGCTTAAATTTGGTTTTGAAAACCTTGTTTCCTCGGACATGTTGCCTGGATTCTTATTTTTAAATCCTCATCTGGGAATATGCTGTTGTTTTTTTAATTGATTTTAGAGAGAGAGGAAGGGAGAGAGAAACTTCAGTTGGTTGCCTCCCATATGTGTCCCAACCTGGGATGGAACCTGCAACTTTAGCATGTGCCCTGGCCTGGAATTGAACTGGCAACATTTTGGTGTATGGGATGACACTCCAACCAAATAAGCCACCCAGCCAGCACTGTTGCCTGGATTCTTAAGTGTCCCATGCCTGTGTTAGAAAGACTTTCTTGTCCTGTTGAAGCTTTTGTCAATACTTTCTCAGGTTTGTTTGTCCTCTTACATTTACAAAGCACTCTCCTTCTGCCCCATGTTATCCTTGCAGCTAACAAGATAGATTCATTCATTCCCTAAAAGTGGTTACATAGATATTAGAGGGGCAATAGTAAAGCCAAAGGTGTGGGGGGAGGAGAAGAGGTGGGTATCAAAGACACAGTTTGGTAAAGACCACACATATGTAGAAGCATGTGGACCCTCTGGCAAAGGAATCAGAGAAAAGTGGTTTCTCAAAGGGGCATTGAAGATCCACTTGCTCTTACCAGGCTTAAGCTATGGGGGTATCCATGTCCAGGGTTTCTTGGTCCCACCGCTCCCCTCTGGAACTTATTTAAGCTGATTTGGCAACTGATTGAGAGAAACTGAAATTAGGGGAGTAAAGAGGACTCAGAACAGAATGAGGGGAAGTAGAGGTAGAAGGGGTGTAGAAGTTGGAAGGAGGAAAGGGGAGTCAAGAGGTTAGTAAGGAAAAGAAGGGATGAAAGGAGAATGGAGGAAAGAGCAGAGAGGGAGGAGAAAGTAGAATAAAAAGGCAGAGGTGCTGTGAGTGGCATGAGGTGATGTGTAGAAATGGCTGAGAGAGGAGGGAAACTGAGGAGGAAGGCACATAGAGATGCTCTCCCTCCTCCTTTCTATGATCCGAATCTTGTCCACATGGACTCTTTACCTCCTCTAGTAGCTGTCTTTGACCACTTATTGGGCACCACCAAAAGGCTCTTACATTGCCTGGGGCTCCATCCAAATGAACTTGCTCTTTGCCTTCTCTGAGCCACAAGTGCACTTAGAGTCAGTATTTGGCTCTTTTCCCTGAATTTTTACATATGCCCTTTTTTTGGTCAGTAACCAGGCTGCACACTCTTTAAGGGTTGCGATAAACTCTTGCAGCATTATTTCTGTCTCCAAATCTCTCTCCAACTATTATTGTAGTAACTAGCTGGTTAATATTAATAAAGAAAGCAAAAGGAAGCCAGACATTGTAAGTATGGTCACATGGGAAGCTACACCAGGAAGCTACAGCTTGACAGCATGTTTCCTCCAAGGGGATTTAATACCTCTTTCTTCCCCTAAAGGGTACTGGACTGTGGGGAGGTGAGGGAGATAGGCACATGCTCAATAGAAGTCAGGGTGGTGCAGGGGAGATGCTTGCCTGTCAGTCTAGTGTAGAAAATACTGGATTGGCTAGGGGGTGGACCCCATAAGAAGCATGTGAAATCTTGGAAAGTTGGTTGGTTAGTTTGAAAAAGCTCCTGGTTAAAATCTCCAGAACACTAGCCGGTTTGGCTCAGTGGATAGAGCTTCGGCCTATGGACTGAAGGGTCCTGGGTTCTATTCCAATCAAGGGCACATGCCTGGGTTTCAGGCTTGATCCCCAGTAGGGGGCGTGCAGTAGGCAGCTGATCAATGATTCTCTCTCATCATTGATGGTTCTATCTCTCTCTCCCTCTCCCTTCCTCTCTAAAATCAGCAATAAAAAATCCCCAAAGAGTTCCCTCTTTTGTCTGCTCTTGTGCTCTTGCTCTCTCTTGCTCTGTGAATAGCACTCACCAGTGGTGTATTTGCATGTTCTCTCTCCACAGCCATGTTGTTTTAAGCAGCTGCATGGCCTATGGCCTATGGCCATGTGGAGCTCACATGCAATGGACTGCAGCTTGGAACAGAAGCTAAGCTAACCAGATGCTGGACTGGACTGGACTGGGCTGTAATATGGAACAGAAACTATGGGCAGTGGCCTTAATTCTGGCCCTGCAGAAGACAAGATTGGACTTCTTCCATGGCAGGATGGACAGAGATAGGATCTTGTAGGAGAACCCCCATAATTTTATATCATCAATAAAGCTTTCCACAAAACTGCATCCTCCCATGGGAGCCTCAGGAAATTCATTTCTTTGGGACACCCCACGAACTCCACTTCCACCATAAAACAACCATTACAGGAAATCCTTTAAGCACTAGGACGACTGACATCTTAGGTATCTTATAATTATTAGTTCATAAGCACAAACCTTATTAGACAGTAAAAAATAATATATCCTTGCACCCTGGCCAGGTGGCTCAGTTGGTTGGAGCATCCTCTCTTACACCAAAAGGTTGCAGGTTTGATTGGAGGCAACCAATCAATTGATCTCTCTCTCTCTCTCTCTCTCTCTCTCTCTCTCTCTCTCTCTCTCTCCTCTTCTCTCTCATATCAATAAAAAATATCCTGCAAGCATTTAATACAAAATAGGTAACTTTTACTTGAAAAGAAAGGCACTGATTAGATGTTGCAGATGCCGGAAGAAGGAACTTAGAGGACACCCAAGGGAAGAATGGAGTAAGTGCCCAAAATACTTCACTCACTTAACAATTCCCCAGAGTTTATTGTCTAAAACGAGAAATCCCCCATCTATTCATGTCCTCATACAGTCATTCTTCTCATTTACATAACATACATAAACTCAACTTTAAGAAACAGTTCTTAAATATTCCTACGCACGAGTAAGAAAGCCTTTTGGAAGTAGGCAGAATCTAAAAAAACAAGAGTGGGAGGAAAATAGAAAGGCTTTCCCTTTGTTTATCTTCAAGATGTCTTACAAATTGATTTAGAAGGCTTTATTACTCTGTGAGTCACACATTTGACTTACAGCAGGTTTTGAAATCCAGAATCCATAAAAAGGACTTAGCATTGTGAGAAAATTCAGGGTCACTATCACCCAGATGCTTTCTGTGTTCACTGCTGAGCTTGCCTATCATCTCGCCTACCTCCTGGTACCACTCAAGGAATTGAGGATGCTGCTGGGGCTTCGAACTAGCACCATCAGTTCTATTCAGCACCCTCATCATCCAGGATGAGGCAAGTGACTGTAACCTCTCAGGGGCTGCTTTCTGATAAGACTCTCACAAACCCTGTGAGTAGTTGACAGTGGGAAGGACTTGAGAGACGAGCAAAAGAAATGCACCGATAGTGCCCTGGTCCCACTTCATTAAGTATCACTTTCCTTTTCAGTCCCTCTTGCTTCAAACCTACACCAACTATGCCCATTTCTCTCTCAGTGGTCAGTCTTCAGGACCTCCAAAAAGCAAGGCCCTTGTGAGACACTGCAGGCACCAGCCACAGAGGGGCAGCTCCAACACTCCTCTGCCAGTAATTTCCCAGCTGTTCTTTCTATCCTAGCCCCCTCCACAAAGTTCTGTAGCTTCATCAATTCAATCCCTTACCCACTTAGCAATTTTCTTCATTCCTGTCCCTAGTTTCACTCACACCTCCCCCTATTGTTCGGTTTCCTCCAGCTCCTGGGTGATCAATGACCCAGTAGCATTTACATTTACAAAGCAATTGCATTTACATAACAGAGCTCTTATCAACAGCTGAAAGAGGCACAACTATAATACATATATAATAGAGAGCGCCTATTCATCACCCACATTTACAGTGCTTTCCAACAGTACAGACTGTTCTAGAAATTAGTATATGAGGGAAGAGAGCCTTGCAAAATTTATCACTAAAGGTAATCAATGAGTTTCAACTAATGCACTCCATACCTCGAGGTGAAAATATACTGAAAGTATGGGGAAACCATATTTAGTCCTTAAAGTTTGCTGACTTTAATTTGAGCTTACATTGATTTCATTTAATACAAAGTTTATATAATCAGGAAGTCAGTAGCAATTGAAAATATCAAGGCTAGTCTTCACCCATCAGGGCATTTTGGTAATATCTAGTAACGGCAGGAGATTCTCCTTTAACTGAATTGGAAATGTAACATATATTAGCTTACAGAAACTTAATCAGTGTGATCAAATTAAAATGGGCCACTCAGACATGCCATCCTGATTAAGGCACTTGCAATCACTTCACAATTAACAGAGATTTGTGGTGTTAATGATTTAAACTCGGGTTTTTCCCTCTGGGAATTCAGGCTTGGCATTTTTTTTTTTACTAGACAATTAGAAAACTCTATCCTTTATTTTGAAAAATGTTGCAACAGTGTTATTGACATTAATTCTCAAAGAATGCAGAATAGCTAATAGCATGTGTTGTTGATGTTTCCCCTTTAAGAGTCCCTGCCTTCTCTTTGGGATGAGGGTCATTTATCTGGAAGTGTTAGCTCTTGGGAGTGGTAATGAAGTTTGGCAATGGGGAAGTGACCTTTTTATTTATTTAAAAAATATTTTTATTGATTTCAGAGAGGAAGGGAGAGGGGGAGAGAGAGAAACATGATGAGAGAGAATCATTGACAGGCTGCCTCCTGCACACATTGAGCCTGCAACCAGGGCATATGGCCTGACAAGGAATTGAACCATGATCTCCTGGTTCATAGGTTCGATGCTCAACTACTTCCAAATTTGGAAGTGACCATTTTTATATGTATTAGGGGGAAACTCCACTTTTCTGCTTTCTGCAAAAGTTTTCTAGGTTTCGTTGAAAGGGGTTTGTGTATGTCCCTATTCAAAAAATTACTTTGGCTGAACTGGCCTGTTCTGGGTAGAAGACTATAGAATTAGGCCATTTCTTCTAAATGTGTTCTTAATAGACCATTATAAACAGTAGCTTGAGAGATGTGAATTATATCCCACCCTTTTCAAAACGATTCTTCCTAGTGCACCTCTCTGAAAATGCATCAGTAGTAAATTACCTGGAAAGGATCTCGTGCTTCTAGCTCCATTATTTGTGGGAATAAGGAGTGGGGGGGAGGGGGGGAGCTGTCTACTTGTTTCTACTTTAGTCAGCAAAGCCAATCCCTACATTTAACAGCAGAGAAAACGGTGATTCAGAGAGGAAGGGGACTTTCTCAAGATGGCAGAGTTTTTAAGGATCAGGTCTGGAGCTAGAACCCCAGTCTTTCCACACTCAGGGCTTGTCCCTCGTTCTTCTTGTGTCTAGCACAGTCTCAATTATGACACATCCCAAGTCATTGGAATATGCCTTAAAAGTATGACATACTACTGAACAAGTGATTCAGTTAATGAAGTTGACAAGAGTGGAGGAGAGGGAGGAAGATGAACAGGAAGAGGGAGATTGTGTGCTGAGATGGGGTGAGGGATCTAACTTCCAACAGGTTCCTTAGCAGTCTGCTATGGCAAGATGATTCTAATTTCCACCAAAAGCACTATTTCCCAATTACTAGCTTGGAAAGGCAAGGGCAAGTGATCGGTTGAAATAAAAAGGTCTGCAGGGTGAGGGCATTCTGTAAGTGCTCCCTACACCTGTTGAGTCCTCCACTTAGTTCAAAACCAAAATCCCCAACCCAATGCTCTTTGTTTAAAATAAGCTCAAGGATCTTTGAGGTTCAAAGAGAAAGATTCATTCATTTATTCATCTGTTTATTTAAAAATAGGCCAAAGTCATCTTAACATTGCCACATATTGAGTTACAGTGCATTCATTTTCTGCCCTTGCAATAAGATGAAACAAGAGAATAGGTGGTCTTTCCCAGGGTGTACTGAAGACACTATATTCTGTTTACTAAGAACAATTTATGAAAGTGTCTCATATCAGTGAATATACTGAAAGGCCATGATGTACTCTAGTAACTCTGTGAGAGATTTAAAAAAATTATACCCACTCTTCCTTATGGAGCCATAGCCATATGTTAGCTGGAGAGATCAGCAAAAGGGAAAGTTAACAATAAGAATGAGAGAGCTATTATTTCCAGAACTCTGTCTTGTATTACCCAGCACCCAATATTCCAGCAGCGTCTTTAGTTGCACTTTCCTTGCAGAACACATCACTTTGTTCCTTAGATTCGATTTATCAGTGTATACTACTACTAGAA
Organism: Myotis nattereri; assembly: GCF_964212035.1. NCBI lineage: Eukaryota > Metazoa > Chordata > Mammalia > Chiroptera > Vespertilionidae > Myotis > Myotis nattereri. Next base: position 121,459,933 of record NC_138078.1, read on the forward strand.
AATGAGGTGACTGAATTTGTGCCTATTTTAGCCCTGCTATCTCCACTTCCTCCCCTTCTATCATTTCTACCTCTCGATTCCCACCCCACCCCAGCATCTAGTATTGTGCCCATTACATACTAGATGCACAAAATTTGCTGATTGAATCAATGAACACACTTTACTGCCTGATTAAATTCTAAATGGATATTGTTCAAGAGAAGGAAGAGATGCTCTCAGGCTGTATCAGGAGAGACATTAAAGAGGCATACTGTGTTTTGCAATATGAGTAGTAATAATAGTTCCATTTTTTAAAAAATGTTTTTTTATTGATTTCAGAGAGGAAGGGAGAGGGAGAGAGAGAAACATCAATGATGAGAGAGAATCATTGATTGGCTGCCTCCTGCACGCCTCACACTGGGGATCCAACCCACAACCCGGGCATGTGCCCTGACCAGGAATTGAACCATGACCTCTTGGTTCATAGGTCAATGCTCAACCACTGAGCTATGCCAGCCGAGCCAATAATTCCATTTAATGAGCACCAATATAGACCAGAAAATTTGCATGTTATCTCACTGAATCCTCAAAAAATCTCTAATAGAGAGAGGTTTACTGATTATCCCCATTTTACAGATGAAGAAACTGAGGCTCAAAGATGTTAAGTAACTTATCCAAGGAGCTAGATCTGGAATATAAACCCATATGTATCTAATTTAAAAACCCCCACTTTCTAATAAACTAGGATTTTTAAAAATACATTTTTATTGACTGTAGAGAGGAAGGTAGACAGATACAAATATCAATGATGAGAAAGAATCATTGATCGGCTGCCTCCTGCACACCCCCCACTGAGGATCAAGCGCGAAACCTCGGTGTGTTCCCTTGAGTGGAATTAAACCCAAATCCCTTCAGTCTGCAGGCTGACACACTATTCACTAAGCCAAATCAGCTAGGGCTCCAATAAACTAGGGTTTAGACAGGTGTAGTTGAAAGGTGGAGGTCATTCAAGATAGGTGCAAGGTATGAGAAAAAGGCATTTGGGAGACAAGGAGGAGACAGTATAACCAAGGGGAGCATGGGGGCTGATAATACTATGTAGTTATTAATAAGGCTGACTTAGTCAGTGAACATAAAACAATGGAGAGTTGAAATTTCTAACGAAGGTGTGTATAGGATTATATAAAATACCTACAATGACTAAATATTAGAAAAAAATCATGGGCCTTGTAATGGCATTCAAGTTAACAATGGAGACTTTGGCCTAAGCACCTGCCTGGCTATTTTCTGGGAGAGGATAACTTTAGCAACTAAAAGAATCCTCTCTCCTAGCTAATGGTCTTTTTTTTCCCCCTAAAGGTTTCATTATAGCCTAGAAGAGAGGCCAGTTTGAGGAAATAAAGTGGAAATAGTGTATATTCATTTAATCTTTAGAGCAGAATTTTTCCCTCCACATATTTCAGGTCCAGCATGGGTTTATCTCAGGGAACAATTACTTGTCAGTCTGGTTCCTTTCATTTGTTCAGAGTAATTTGGCCAAACGAAGGAGAGCAGCTTTTATTTGTTTTGTTCCTTCTTCTTCCTCATTTTCTTTGCACTTTTATTTTGTTTTGTTTTTAAGACCTTGCAGAATTAAGTCATGAGACTGCATGACTGCCCAATAGCCAGAGCTGCTGTAATTGGGGAGAGTTAGGGCATGGCGAATAAAAGCTGTTATTCCATACTCTGTTCACTGAGTATTCTCAGGCTGAATCTATACCTGTCATTATCAAACTCATTTGAAGCAGCAGGGCTTTATATAGTCAGACCCCACTAGATAAAACATGAAAACGGACTCAGGAAGAGGTGGAGTGGATGCCTGGAGCCCTGTCTATTTGCCACTTCAGGCTCCCCATAACTCCCACTTTCAGCATGCTTAAAGGTCCTGCCTCAGAACCCAAGAACTGTACAGAACATAGACAGAAAATCACTGGTCTACTCAAAAGAAGAACATGGTAAGGGTATTTTCAATGGCTCAATGAGACCAGCTAGCTTCTTTAAACCTCTTTTAGCCCTTTTCATCCATTAGAAGCAACAATAAGAATTGAGAATGATGACCAGACAGGAAGATTCCTCACCAGAAAGCATTTTCAGGGTGGGAAGAGGGGAATGGAGAAGCTTTTTTCTTGGACCTCCTATTGCTTAGCACAAAATGCCTTGATCATTGTAGGCGTTTGGTAATGGATACTGACTCCCATATTGTAAGAAAGAAGAAAAAATAAACAGCCATCCATAATTCTATGCATTTGTTTTTTCCTTGGCACCAGTGGATGACAGAGACACAGTCTTAGGTAAAGAAAACCAGTCTTCTGACTTGATGTGTTTACAAGGACAAAGCTGTTTATGTCTAAGTCATCCCTAAAATAAGGCTGCTAAAGAACAGTAGAGAAATGAATATTTGGTGAGGCACCAGGCAGGTGGTTGGGAAAAGGGATGATGGCCTATGATAATAGGGACAACCACTGCAGACATGGCATAAGGACGGTAAACATGCTCAGTGAAGAGTATAACCCTGTCAACTTTGCTTATGTGGAGATGTACTCCTCCCCCCACCCAAGTTCCTGAAAACACTAGAAAGTGTATTTGTGACCAGTTATTTTTTTGCAAGGTCTTTAAGGACATGATATTGCTTGTTTTCACACTTTCCTGGTAATGCCAGGAGTGACAAGAAGAATTATCTGCATTTCACAGAAGAGAAGCAGTCCTAGGAGAGTAATGCAGACGGATAGTAGCAGCATACTATTTACTGACAAAGATCACAATTAAAGTAGGTACCCTGGTGCCTACCATGAAGTCACAAAAAGCTTGATCACTCTTGAAGGTTCCATAGGCATGAAATGGAAGATGAGGGTAAACATGCAGATGCTAGATAAGAAACATTGCATTAAAGCCCATAAAGCACACATCTCCCCTAACAATAATGAGAAAGAGGGAGGAGCCACTTGGAGGCAAGCCTACCACTACTGCTTCTGTCAGTTACGATCTGTGATGCCGAAAAGCAAGTGCTCAGATTTCAAGGCTTGGAGAATCACTGTTCTGACTCAACTCCACAATCCAGCCATGCTAGGAGCCTGTCTTTGCTGAGGCACTTGGATATTACCCATGCTAAGCAAGTGATGAGTTCTCCTTGAACCAATGTCATAGGATAGTTTTAAGATTAAATGAGAAAATGCATGCATTTAAAGCTCTTAGAATAGGGACTGGTGCATAGGAAACACTTAGTAAATGTGACTGCTTATTTCAAAACCCCTGGTCCTTGTTATCACTGGCAGTCTTGATTACTTTTGTTGGGATTAGATTCTGTAAGTCCTCTACCTATTTTTTTAATTATTAGAAATTTTGGGCTTAACCAGTCTTATTTCCCTCCCCTTTCATATGTATCCCCAAATTTCACTCTGGGCTTTGCAGACAGTGATGGCCAAACATATCAGGTCTGCCAGATTACATAAGACAAGCCAATTGATCATTTTGACTAATTTATCCAGTCAATTCAAACATCCAGCTTTTTCAGTTGTTCCCACCTCCTTCCATATTCAACCCAACTCAAGTAGCCCAAAACAATAGCTTGTGGTATAATATAAATATATGCTTTGAACAATATGATGTTCTTCTTGAATCATCTTCACCATCCACAATCTTTCCAGGGATTCTAGTCACTTGCATACTGATGATTTGTGCTTCAAATGCATGTGACATCTTAATCATTCATACTTGAAGCAAGCATTAACAGATGGTGGCCTGTATTTTATAGCATCACAAGCATTTTCCAGGCAAAATTTATAGTTTAATCACCAGTGCACTGAGTCCTGCCTCATTTTTCCTTTTTGTTTAATCTTTAGCAAGCAAACATCCTGAAAACTCAAAGCATGTTTTGTAATGAAGTAATCACTATTGACCAGTAATGTAGTTTTATTTCTGTCCTCCTCACTCCTCTATTATCAGGTTGTGTGCATACAACTCAGATAGTAATAAAAGTGTCAGACAGGTGCCAGGGATCTAGATCTAAGTCCACAGCCGTGGGAGGCTGCACCCAAAAAGGCAGCCTGAAGTTCTGCACTGGTCACACACTGCCGGGGGGGGGGGGGTGCGCGCAGTGGTGCAGTTGCTCTGCCTTTATATTTTTCTTGCTTTTACTTGCTAAACCCAGTACATAGGATCTTTCCATTACAAACACTCACTGAGGCTGTGGTGCAGGTAGAGGTGCAGTTTTGTGAAGGCTGGGGAGCAAGAGAGGGAGAGGTGACCAGGAATGCAGCTCTGGGACATTCCAGTCCTTCCAACCTTAAACAGCCATTTTTCTCCTGAAGAGCCAGCCCCTCATAGCAACACCCGCAGGACAACTAGCACAGCCACACCCAGCCTCCAGCTCTGCAGGGAAACAAGGAATCTGAATACTTACAGGGATCCCTCAGGGACTGGGTTGAGGGGGCATTTGGTCCTGGAAACTAATACAACAACACCCCCACCTACACCCCTGTCAGAAAGCAGGCAGACAAACAAAGTGGGCAGGTTGGTCCCGCCTGCCTAAAACCCAGGATGTGGAGACAGACACAGAGGAACTGTGGATCACTGGGAACTTCAACATGGTGCTGACTACTTAACAGGAAACTATGAAGTGGCAGACAGAACAGTAGAGAGGGGTCTTAAAACAGCCCCCATGGGACATTAAAACTCAGCTGACACTTCACTACTTCACTTTTTTATTTTTTACTTAAGGAAAAAATTTCATTTTATTTTTTAATTTATTATTATTATTATTTAACCTTTTATTTTTCTAGATTAGTGTTCTACATTCTATTTTTATTTTTTCACTATTTTACTTTATCTCTTTTCCTTTTTGACAACCTTTTCTTCCTCACTTATCCCTTTTCCATCCTGTTTCTCCTCTGTTCCTGCTTTAGTATTTCTCTCTACTTTCTTTTACGCCTTGTTAAAAATTGATCTTCTTTATCTGCCTTATTGATGCATTACTATTATAGTAGTTTCTGGTGGTTTACTCATATATCTAATTTCCTCTTCCCTGCTCCAAGTCCATGCACCCTTCTCTTTTCTCTTTCTTCACTAGCTAATTTTTTAAAGCTTTTGTTTTACTCTCCTCACTTGCTCTCTTCTTCTCCTAAATAATTAGTTTCACTCACCAAACTCAAACCTATTTGCTCTCTACTCTACTCTATTCTCCTTTTCCAAAAATAGATTAAAGAAAGGGGAAATTTTATTGGTTATTTTGTTTTTTACTTTTCTTCTTATCCACTCATTTTCTTCCTACCTCCTCTATACTGAACCATGGCCATGCCTCCATTTATTCAATTACTTTCCCTTACTTTCTGGAAATAAGCTCTGCCTCTTTAGATTCAGCCCCCCCCCCACTTTGTTTTGTTTTTTGTTGTTGTTTGCATTTTTTTGTTTAATTGTTTGTTTTGTGGAGTTTTCTCCACATATGTGTTTATTTTTCCCCCTTCGTTTTTCTTCTTTTTCTTTTCTCTCACCTTTTTTCCTTTTCCCAGCATCATTTTTGCACTCTCTTCTCTCGCCTAATTCTCTTTTCTCTGGTGGTCACTATTATTGGGGTTATCAGTTTCATGAATACATTCATGTTTTGTTTCCCCTGTGTCGTGTCTTCTTGAGTTGTATTTTGTGCCTTTAGGTCAATGTGGTAGAGAGTGAGCCACACAACCAGACACCCTGAGAAGAGCAAATTTGGGAGACAAAGAAACAGCCCCCATATGAAAGAAAAGGAGGAATCAACAGGATATGAAGTAAATGAAATGGAGGTATGCACTTTGTCAGAGAAAGAATTCAGAACAATGGTCATAAGGATGCTGTAAAGGATGGAAGATAAATTCAACAACATGTGTAAGAAACAAGAGGAAATGAAGAAGAACTAGGAGAAAATGAAGAATGGCATAGTTGCAATAAAGAACACAATGGAAAGTATCAACAGTAGACTAGAAGAAGCTGAGGACTGCATCATCAAGCTAGAAGACAAGGTAAGGAAAAAAATACCCAAGCAGAGCAGCAACTGGTAAAAAAAAATCTTTAAAAGAAAGACGAGAGCCTAAGTGAGCTTTGGGACAACACAAAACAAAACAAATTTGCATAATAGGGGTGCAAGAAGGAGAGAAAACTGAACAAGGAAGAGAAAACCTGTTTGAAGAAATAATAACATAAAACTTCCCTGATATTGGAAAGAAAAAACTCATACAAGTTCAAGAAGCACACAGAGTCCCAAACAAGATGAAACCAAAATGACCAACAACAAGACAAATCATAGTTAAACTGGCAAACATCAACGACAAAGTAAAAATCTTAAAGGCTGCCAGAGAGAGACAGAAAGTTACCTATAAGAGATCTCAAATTAGACTATCAACTGATTTCTCACAGAAACACATCAGGCCAGAAGGGAATGGAATGAAATATACAAAGTGATGCAAAGCAAGGGACTGAATCCAAGAATACTATACCCAGCAAGGCTATCATTCAAAATTGAAGGTGAAATAAGGAGCTTCGTAGAAAAAAAAAAGGCTAAGGGAGTTTATTACCACCAAGCCACGAATGCAAGAAACGCTAAAGGGACTGTTGTAAAAAGAAGAAATAGAAAGGGAAGGAGGAACAAAGGCATAAAGAATAAATATGGTGACAAACAAGTACCTAATGGATTAAATGCTCAAATCAAAAGACATAGGGAAGCTAAATGGATGAGAAAAAATTACCGATATATCTGCTGTCTACAAGAGACCCACCTCGGAACAAAGGAATCACAAGGATTGATAGTGAAGGGATGGAAAAATTTTTTTCAGGCAAATGAAAATGAGAAAAAAGCTGGGGTAGCAATACTTATATTTGACAAAATAGACCTTAAAGTAAAGGCCATAACAATAGATAAGGAAGGCCACTTAATAATACTAAAGGTAGCAATTCAACAAGAGCATATAACTCTGGTAAACATATATGCACCCAATACAGGAGCATCCAAATACATAAAAAAAACTTCTGGAAGATATCAAGAGAGAGATCTACAACAATACAGTCATAGCAGGGGACTTTAATACCCCATTGACACCACTGGATAAATCCTCTAAACAAAAAATCAGCAAAGAAACATCAATCCTAAATGACTCACTAGATCAGATGGAATTAATTGACACCTTCAGAACATTTCACCCCAAAGCTACAGAATCTTCTCAAGTGCACATGGGACATTTTCAAAGATAGGCCACATATTAGGACAAATTCAAGAATGTAGAAATCATATCAAGCATCTCTCAGATCACAATGGCATAAAATTAGAAATTAACTACAATAAAAACAATGAAAAAACAAACACTTGGAGGCTAAATAGCATGCTATTAAGCACTGATTGGGTTACCAAAGAGATCAAAGAAAAATAAAAAGCATCCTGGTAACAAAAAACAACGAAAACACAACAACCCCAAATCTAAGGGACACAGTGAAAGCAGTCCTGAGAGGGAAGTTCAAGCTCTACAAACCTACCTCAAAAGAAAACAAAAAGAAAAGAAAAGAAAGAAAAAAATGGTAATAAATTATCTAACCCTACAACTTAAAAAATTAGAGAGCAACAAGAAAAGCTCAGAGTAAGCAGAAGGAAGGAAATAAAAAAGATCAAAGTGGAAATAAATGACATTGAAACCAAAAAAACAATACAACAGATCAATAAAACCAATAACTGGTTCTTTGAAAGGATAAACAACATTGATGAACCTCTCACCAGGCTCACCAAGAAACAAAGAAAGAGAGACCCAAATAAAGAAAATCATAAATGAAAGAGGTGAAGTAACAACAGACCCCACAGAAATACAAAGGATTGTAAAAATATACTACGAAAAACTCTACTCCAACAAACTGGAAAACCTAGACAAAATTGAAATATTCTTAGAAAAATACAAGCTTCCAAAACTCAATCAGGAAGAAAAACAAAACCTGAACAGGCCAATAACTACTGAAGAAATTGAAGCAGTAATAAAAAATCTTCCAGTAAACAAAAGCCCTGGTCTGGACAGCTTTACAGGGGTGTTCTACCAAACATTCCAAGAAGAACAGAAACCTATCCTCCTCAGACTATTCCAAAAAATTCAAGAGGAAGGCTCACTTCCAAGCTAATTCTATGAAGCCAGCATTACCCTAATTCCAAAACCAGGTAAAGACACCACAAAGAAATAGGACTACATGCCAATATCCTTGATGAACACAGATGCTAAAATCCTCAACAAAATTCTAGCAAATCAAATACAGCATTATATTAGAAAGATCATACACCATGACCAAGTGTGATTTATTCCGGGGATGCAAGGATGGTACAATATCTGCAAATCAATAAATGTGATACATCACATAAACAAATTGAGAGACAAAAATCACATAATCATATCAATCGATGCAAAAAGAGCATCTGAAAAATTTCAACTCCCTTTCTTGATAAAAACTCGCAGCAAAATGGGAGTAGAAGGAGCATACCTCAACATAATAAAAGTCTTATATGACAAACCTAAAGGCAACATCATATTCAATGGGCAAAAACTACAACCATTTCCCCTAAAAACAGGAACAAGAGAGAGGCCCACTTTTACCACTCCTGTTCAACATAGTACTATAAGTGCTAGCCATAGCAATCAGACAAGAAGCAGAAATAAAGGTATCCAAATTGGAAAAGAAGAAGTACAACTCTCATAATTCACAGATGACAGGATTTTGTACATAGAAAAATCCAAAGACTACATCAAAAAACTACTAGACTTAATAAATGAATTTGGCAATTTAGCAGGATATAAAGTTAACACCCAGAAAACTATAGCTTTTTTTATACACCAATAATGAACTCACAGGAAGAGAAACAAAAAAATACAACCCCATTTACTATTGCAACAAAAAAAGTAAGATACCTAGGAATAAACTTAACTAAAGAAGTAAAAGACCTCTATTCAGAAAACAACAGGACATTGAAAAAAAGAGATAAAGGAAGACATAAATGGACGGAGCTCATGGATTGGTAGAATCAACATCATTAAAATGTCCATATTACTCAAAGCAATGTATAGATTCAATGCAATCCCCATTAAAATGCCAACGGCATATTTCACAGATCTAGAACAAACTCTCCAAAAATTCATATGGGATAAAAAAACAAACAAACACAAAATCAGAATAGCCACTGCAATCCTGAGAAAGAAGAACAAAGTTGGAGAGATCACAATACCAGATATCAAGCTATATTACAAAGTCACTGTTCTCAAAACTGCCTGGTACTGGCACAAGAATAGACGTATAGACCAATGGAACAGAACAGAGAACCCAGAAATTGACCCAAGCCATTATGCTCAATTAATATTTGACAAAGGAGGCAAGAGCATACAATGGATTCAAGACAGTCTCTTCAATAAATGGTGCTGGCAAAATTGGACAGATACATGCAAAAAAAAAAAAAAGAAAGAAACTAGATCACCAACTTACACCATACACAAAAATAAACTCAGAATCGTTAAAGTATCTAAACATCAGACGGGAAACCATAAAAATCTTAGAAGACTCCATAGGCAGCAAAATATCAGACATATGTCATAGCAATATCTTTGCCGATACAGCTCCTAGGGCAGGGGTGGGCAACCTTTTTTTGAGTGCCTGCCAAAATCAGCAAAATCTCTGACTCAAAATTCTTCTGCGTGCCAACCCTAATTTTTTGAGAACATGTTACGCCTACTTAATATCTCTTAAGGTGTACATATGTGAAGAACCTTGAAGAAATAATAAAATTCACTCAAGCGACAAAAACACAGTATATGATGATGAAAAATACATTTATTTTTTAATGTATACATGTGCACTGATAGTCCGACAGAAAATTTTATGACTCCGTTTGATATTTTCAGTGGGACTTTTGCTGCTGCATCATCACTGATGACAGAAATTTTATATCAGGTTTATATTTCGTGACCTTCAGAGATATGCACGAGCTACTACTTTCATCCGTTAAGTCTATTACGAGACTTAACAAAATTCATCACTGAGAACAAAGATTCACAAACGTATGTGGATGAAAACATGGAGAGTAACGCTGTTGCAAAGTTTTTTAAATAGAAAAAATTTTCTGGAATGGCATTCCAAGTCCTCAATAGTTCGTTTTTGACACTTCTCTCTGGTACTCCTGTCTCTAATTGCTTTTTTCAATGTTTTCCAAGTCAACTCTAAGATCAATAAATTTCTGCTTCCAAATTGAGCTACTCTGAAATTCAATCAACTGCATTTCAAAGTCAGCCATATCTATCCATGAAAACATTTGTAAGTTTAGTACCTCCAGTTTCATGCTGTCTGGAAACCTCATGAATTTTGCTGTCTCTTCCAGTTCTCTAAATTTCACAAATGTTGAGAAGACCTGCTCAATAGTTGACTTGATGATGTTTAAGAACAGCTTTTGAAGGCTTTGACAGTCTGTTCATTTATCTTTTGGGAGGTTTTGATGTGACTCTTGAGGTTTGGGAAATATCTAAATCTCTCACCATCCATATCCCTCTTAAAGACTTCCAGTTTCTTTTCCAAAGCCTTTATGTAACCAAACATAACATCAAGTGTCTTGCCAGTTCCTTGTAATTGAACATTTAAGTCATTGAAATGTTCACAAAAATTGTAAATGGAAGATTATAAGAGACGGTTTCACGTGCCAGCAAAAGTTAATGGTGTGCCATGTTTGGCACGCATGCCAGGGGTTGCCCACCCCTGTTCTAGGGCAATGGAAACAAAGGAGAAAATAAACAAATGGCACTACATCAAAATAAAGAGCTTCTGCACAGCAAAGGAAACCATCAACAAAACAACAAGAAAGCCCACTGCATGGGAGAACATATTTGCCAATGCTATCTCCAATAAGGGTTTAATCTGAAAAATTTACAAAGAACTCATACAACATAACAAAAGGAAGATAAACAATCCAATCAAAAAATGGGCAAAGGACCTAAATAGACAATTTTCAAAAGAGGACATACAAAAGGCCAAGAGACACATGAAAACATCCTCAAAGTCACTAATCATCCCTGAGATACAAATCAAAACAACAATGAGGTACCATCTCTCACCTGTCAGAATGGCTATCATCAACGAATCAACAAAGGACAAGTGCTGGTGAGGATGTGGAGAAAAAGGAACCCTCGTGCACTGCTGGTGGGAATGAAGACTGATGCAGCCACTATGGAGAACAGTATGGTGTTTCCTCAAAAAGTTAAAAATGGAAGCCCCATTTGACCCAGTAATCCCACGTCTGAGAATATATCCCAAGAAACCAGAAACACCAATCAGAAAGGACACATGCACCCCTATATTCATAGCAGCACAATTTACAATAGCTAAGATTTGGAAACAGCCTAAGTGCTCATCAGCAGATGAATGGATTAAAAAAACTGTGGTACATCTACACAATGGAATACTACACTGCTATAAAAAAGAAGGATGTTTTACCATTTGCAACAGCATGATGGACCTGGAGAACATTATGCTAAGTGAAATAAACCAGTCGGAGAAAGAAAAATACCACATGATCTCACCCATATGTGGAATATAATGAACAACATATACTGGTGAACAAAAATAGATCCAGAGACAAAGAAATACTGAAAAGACCATCCAACCTCAGAGAGAAGGCAGGGGAGCAGGGGGTAGAGGGGTAAGAGATCAACCAAAGGACTTGTATGCATGCATATTAGCATAACCAATAGACATGGATACTGAGGCGGTGGGGGCAAGAGTGGCTGCGGGAGGGGTCAATCAGGGAAAAAGGAGAAATATGTAACACTTCAAACAATAAAAAGAAAAAAGAAATATCAAGAGCAAAAAGTAAATAAAATAAAATATGTATGCTAGTATTTTTATACTTGCAGAGTATAGAAGTATTAATACAAATAGCTTAGACCAAGTAAAACATTTAAACCCTATATTTTATAATTGAGAAAACTGAAGCACAGAGAATTTAATTAAGAGATAGGAGCGAAGTACTACTGTGCTAATCAAAAGGGAATAACAGAATCATCACTGAGTCCATCATCTAGTTTTTTACATCTTAGTATACATCTCAGCTCAGATATTTTTATGTACATACTAGAGGCCCAATGCACGAAATCTGTGCAAGGGCCTTAGCCCAACCCCACCCCCACCACCACCACCGTGGCCTGGGGCCTCTGCTGCAGCCCCTGCCTGCTGCTGCTGCTGCGGCCAGGGCCTCTTACGCCTCTGCCTCGGCCACCACCTGCTGAGGCATTGTCCAGAAGGAAGGACGTCTGGTCTAATTAGCATATTACGCTTTTATTATTATAGATAGGTATTTTTAAAATAAAATCACTCTAATCATAAAAAAGGAATTGCCCAGCCAGTGTGGCTCAGTGACTTAATCTGACCAACTTGATTTAAATTGAGTCAACTGAATTCAATCTGATCAGCTTAGCTTAATTGGATCAGAAAGTCACAGTTCGATTCCCAGTCAGGGGCATGCAGGAGGCAACCAATCAATGATCCTCTCCTTCCTCTATATATGAATGTGTGCATATGAGAGATCAAACAACCTCTTGACTGGATAGTCAACTCATATCATCCATGAGGAGCAGATAGATATCAGGTGCCTCCAGATGTGATAACTTGAGAGGGACACAATATCGCTTATATGGTATTCAAGTTGGGATGCATAATCTAATAACCATGAAGAAACACCAGAAAACCCCCGAAATGAGGAACTTTCTATTAAACACAAAAACAGGATTGTACCTTCAAAAGTGTCATAAATGACAAAGAGATGCTGCAAAATATTCCAGATGAAAAGAGATTAAAAAGATGTGACAACTAAATGAAATATTTGCACGTACATGTGTCCTATACTAGAGGAAGAAAAAGAAATGTTATAAAGAACATTATTGAGTCAATTGACAAAATTGGACTATGCATGGTAGATTAGATAAAATATTGTATTGATGTTAAATTACTGAAGTTGACATATAAGAGAATATTCCTATTCTTAGCAATGAACTGTTTAAGAATAAAGGGGAATAATGTATGCAAAAAAAGATATTTTATTCTACACTCAAAGAAAAACAAGACAATGTGGAATTTGCATAAGGATAAACATATATCAAATGAGAACATAGAAAAAAAGGAAATATATATATATATATATACATATATATATATATATTCTATATAATAAAAGCATAATATGCAAATCGACCGAATGACAAAATGACCAGTCACTATGACAAGCACTGACCACCAGGGAGCATATGCTCAATGCAGAAGCTGTTCCCTGGTGGTCAGTGTGCTCCCACAGGGGCAGCACCGCTCAGCCAGAAGCCCGGCTGATGGCTGGCGAGCGGTCGCAGAATCTTCTCCTGCATCCTCTGCAGGCGGGTGGTAAGGAGCAAGGGGTCTGGAACTGTAAGAGCCCCAGACTGCAAGAGGGATGTCTGATTGCCAGCAAGGTGGACATCCCCTGAGGGGTCCCAGACTGTGAGAGGGTGCAGGCCAGGCTGAAGGACCCCCGGCCAGTGCATGAATCTCATGCACCGGGCCTCTAGTATGTATGTATGTGTGTGTGTGTGTGTGTGTATACACACACACACACACACACCACATAGGGTGGGGCAAAAGTAGGCTTATAGTTGTGAGTACATGAAGCAGAGAGTTTATTCTTTTATTGTTTATTAATTATTGTATTACTTTCCATACAAACAACTGTTAATACACAGGGTGTCACAAAATATGTATACACACACTTTGAATAATTATAAAGGCAGTGTTTATTAAAATACATTTCATTTTCAAAGTTGAGTTATCAGCTGTTAAAGTATGTATAAATTTTTTTTGGAAACCGTGTGTGTGTGTGTGTGTGTGTAACTGATTTTCAACAAAGGTGCCAAAGTAATTCAATGGAGAAATGATATTCTTCTCAAGAGACGGTACTGGAACAACTGAATATCCATAAGTAAAACACAACAAAACCTGGTTTTCTACTTTGTACCATATACAAAAGTTAACTCAAATTGACTAGTTGCTCTAAATATAAAACCTGAAACTATAGAACATCTAGAAGATGTAGGTAAAACCTTTGCAACTTTGGGTTGGGCAATACTTCTTAGATATACCAAAAGTATAACAGAAAAAATGATAAACTGAATTTCATCAAATTAAAAACATCTGTTCTACATTTGAATGCTTCTACATTCCAGAGTTTTAGTCACTGTTGGATTGATAAAAACACAGATTTGGCCCAGAGGCATTTAGTCATTTATTGAGCCTCTGTAATCCCCTCAGCTCAGAAAGAGCTAGGCCAGGGGTCCTCAAACTTTTTAAGCAGGGGCCAGTTCACTGTCCCTCAGACCATTAGAGGGCCAGACTATAGTTTAAAAAAAAAACTATGAACAAATTCCTATGCACACTGCACATATCTTATTTTGAAGTAAAAAAACAAAACGGGAACAAATACAATATTTGTATTTGCATGTGGCCCGCGGGCCGTAGTTTGAGGACCCCTGAGCTAGGCTGAAAACTAAAAATATTGCGCTGAATGTACAGATATTTCTTTATTAATAGATGAATGGATGGACAGACAGATGGAGTAAGGAGGAAGGAAAGGTAGGAAGGAGAGGGGGAAAGAAAAGGAGACAGATATAAAGAAAGGTAGAGATTTATTACTTGGAGGAAAATGGAGTTCTGTTTAACATTGCTCTTCCTTGAATTCCTAGCCTTTCTCAAGTGGCAGCGAGAGAAGTGGAATTCCAGCCAGCACCTGAGAACTGGACATGATTCTGAGGACCACTGTTCTAGAGAGCAGCAGGTTAATTGAATGATTTTGTATGGCAGGTGACAAGGGAGAAAAATAGCTCCTGCTTTCCACTGCTCCATTAGCAGAACATTCTTTCTGACTAAACTATAGAGCAGCGGTTCTCAACCTGTGGGTCGCGACCCTTTTGGCAGTCGAACGACCCTTTCACAGGGGTCGCCTAAGACCATCCCTCATGTCAGATATTTACATTACGATTTATAACAGTAGCAACGTCACAGTTATGAAGTAGCAACTAAAACAATTTTATGGTTGGGTCACAACATGAGGAACTGTATTTAAAGGGCCAGAAGGTTGAGAACCACTGCTATAGAGCCATGACCAGCATAGACAGTCAGATATTTGGAGGGCATTTATTATGTTTGTAAGTATACTCTATATCCTAACTATCACTGAGATGCATGTGAACCCCCTAGGAAACGTTTCCATGGCTGCACTCTTTACTTTTTAATCTTCCACTAATTTCCTGTCTTAGTCAATCTCTGGGCATTACTGATGTAGTGCCAGTGGTAATGGGGCTTCTGTTTCCCCATTTCTGGAGTTGGCAAAGCAGATAACCAGGCAAGCTGTGCCAACCAGAGTTCTCATTTGGTCAGGTCATACTGTCCTCAGTTGCAATATGTTGACAGCTGAAGCAAGCATAATCACTAGTTGATATTTATTAAGTACTTGCCATGTGCCAGGTGCTAGGAGGGACTTACTTGGATTATGACATTTATCTTCATAATAGCCCAATGAGGTATGTACAAATTTAATCAGCGGTAGAGCCAGGATTCAAATCCAGGTCTATCTGGCTCCAAAGCTGATGTCATTTCAAATACACACAACGCTGCATGATTAATTTATTTAAAGAGGTCTTTGAACAGCCATATATTACAGCTAATTAGCAGGAGGTTAAACTTCAAAGTATTCCAAGCCTATGTGTTATTTACCTTTGTTAGTAAAAGTAATTTTCAAATGTCATAGGCCACGTTCCTGCCTTCTTAACAAATATAATTTCTGGGATAGATCTAATTTTTTGCCGTGACCAAAGTTCTCTCATGACCCTGGATAGGGAATATTGAAGAAAAAGGCAATTAGGCTATAAATGAACTGATTCTCAGGCACAATATACTGAAAGCTGTGTTTAGGAATACATTCTTTAAATATATATATATATATATATATATATATATATATATATATATATAAATATATATATATATATATATATATATATATATATATATATATATATTTCCAGAGAGGGAGGGCGAGGGTGAGGGAGAGGGGGATAGAAACATCAATAATGAGAGAGAATCATTGACAGACTGCCTCCTGCACGCCCCACACTGGGGATCGAACTCACAACCCAGGCATGTGCCTTGACCGGGAATCGAACCATGACCTCCTGGTGGACGCTCAACCACTGAGCCATGCCAGCTGGGCTAGGAATACATTCTGACATCAGTTTATAATTTTGTCATTTGTCTTTTTCTTTAAGGAAGCAATTGCAGGAGAGAACAAAGGGGGGAGTGAAAAAAAAAGGAGGAAGGCATGGAGATGGACAGATATCAGCTTAATGCTTTGGTTTATCACAAGCCCCTGTGATATTAGACTTAATCTAATAGGTAAAATAAGGTACTATTGACATCATCATCACATAAAATTACAGTAGTTATTTGAAAAGTTCAATACTTAGCTATTGATTACTATGTTCATACAACATACATTTTGAAGTGAAAGCACACACACACACACACACACATACACACAGTTTCATACACAGAGGCAAAACTAGGTATTTCAGTGGTAGTCACAGCCTGCGGTCTTAGAAGTAATACAACGCTCTCAATGAGAGGAAACGACATAATCATGAGATCATAGTATGCAGGACTTGACTCTAGTGATGTACATATAAGCAGCTGAATCTGAGCATAAAACTGTACCACTCTGAGTTCATACAGAAGAAACAAGACCTCACCTCATCTTTACTAAAGCCGTTAAGTTGTTTTTTTTGGCTCCTGCCAACCAAAACCAAAAGAGTGTTGGTGTGTTTATTTATGAAGCTATATGCTCCTGACTACTTTCACCTAGAGCAGTGGTTCTCAACCTTCTGGCCCTTTAAATACAGTTCCTCATGTTGTGACCCAACCATAAAATTATTTTCATTGCTACTTTATAACTGTAATGTTGCTATTGTTATAAATCGTAATGTAAATATCTGATATGCAGGATGGTCTTAGGCGATCCCTGTGAAAGGGTCGTTCGACTGCCAAAGGGGTCGCGACCCACACGTTGAGAACCTCTGATCTAGAGGCTGCTGAATAGATAAACAGGTCTGTTTGTTATGAGACAATTTTAGCAGAGCCAAGTTAGAGTCAGTCTTCCTGTGGCATCTGCTACCAGGGTAGGCTCTGGGTAGATCTGTGAAGTGAGCAAGGTATGAGTTGGTTATCTTATATTTCCCTTTGGTACTGCTTTTTCTCCATTTCAGCATCTTTCTCTCTTTCTAGCCTGATTCATTTAGCCAGCATTTATGGCATTTAGTTCAACATTTATGGTATCATTTACAGGGCACTTTGCTTGGGTGGTCTGTCTAGACCTGTAATATTCGTGGCATTCACTAGTATTTGAAAACTGAACTAGGTCTTTGTCATTCCATAGCCTGAGTCTATGTGAAAAACATTTCAGGCTGAGAGGAGTGACTGATTTACATCAGCAGCAGCAACTGCCTGCAATCTAATGTTTAAATTGATGCCTATGAATCAGTTTACACACACACACACACACACACACACACACACACACACACACACACACCACCTCAACCTTGGTTGGCTGATTTGAGGGAGGCTAGCTGTAGTGATCCACAAGTTCTCTTTATTGTTTCCTGAATGAAGTGGTGTGTTAAAGGTTTAAGATCACTCAACAAAAATGTTGAGAAAACGTGACTGTCCAAACACAACTAAAATGATGGTATTTTAGAGAAAAGTAAAGCATCTGAAAAGTGCATACTATTTCCTTTTGTCATTATTACTGATGCATTTTTTTAAAGTATAATGATTCGAATTTCTCCACCAAAGTCTCCATTTTCACAGTGGCTAACAGAACCAACCCACACAGGTATCATGGTATATGGAGGGAAGTGCACTCAGCCAGACATCCTGAGACAAGGCTCCAAGCCTCCTTTGGCACAGTTAGTTGAAGTATCTTGCTATCTGGGAGAAGAACGGTGGCATACATTGTAGAAAGAGCATGGGACAAGTATGAGAAGATCGGAATTCTAGGCAGACCTCTGTGACTAACTAGATATGTGACTGTGGGAAGTGACCGACCCTTCTTAAGTCTTCATATCCTTATGTTTCAGCAAGAGAGTTGGTCTCATGTAAAGTATATTTTGATACAAAATGAAAATTTGTAATGGCTCTTGTGGCTACCACGTATGCTTAGCCTTCACAGGTTAAGTGCTTGCTGGGAACAACCCAGTGGAGCAGCCAGTGGATTGTCTGTAGCCTGAAATGTTGGGCAGAATAAGAGAATCACATTACCAAAGAGAACCAAATGTGAGGTCAAATGCGGTGAACTGGCCTGGTTGGCCATAGGTCAACCTTGGCAAAACCTATGCTTCCTGTTCTCAGAGGTATGGTTCTGCACTGATTGGTGTTTGTTTGTTTTCCTTTTCTTTTTTTTTCTGTTCTGTAAATTTGGTTCACTGTTGGCAGAGAAGAAATTGGGTATATGTCCCTCAAAGTCATTTCCAGGGTAGTCTGGCTCTGCCACTCAGACACATCCCCTTCCATCTGTTCCTCCCCAAAATAGAGAGTTGACTATCCAGTTTCTGGTCCAGGTAATGAAACAGCAAGCAGAACTGACATAACTTTCAAGCTGTAGGTTTCTTAAGCTACTCAGCATGCTACACTGCATGTCAGTTGCCCCAAATAGACTGAAGTCAGAAAAAAAGGCATAATTGGCCATTCAGTTTTAACTTTGACCTAATCCACAACTCCAACTTGTTCTTACCAACATCTGAGGATTCTGCCCACCTTAGTGACTAATTTGCATTTACCACTTCTGACCTAGACTTGCTACCTGGTAAGTGGAGATAATTAGAGGGTTTAGGGGTCATTTCTCAGAAGCCTTCATTGATTGTCTCACATGATGTCTTCCCCACCTCAACCCTGGCATTGGCTCTAACATAGCACCTCATGATTGCTTCCACGTGGCTACCACGTATGCTCAGCCTTCACAGGTGTAAACACCTCATCACCATCCTCTGTCTCTCCTCTAATAAGATTGTGAGCTCCTTAAAAGCACTTATTGTATCTTGTTTTTCTCTATTTTTGTCCCAGGGTCTAGCACAAAGGCACAAAATAAAAGCTCAATATTGTATAGATATTATTATAAATATGAATGTTAAAATAGGGTTTCCCCCAAATTTTTCATTTGGAGACCCCATGTATGCACACAATATCCTCTCTAAGTTCCAATTTCCTCATACGTACAATAGAAATAATAATGGTGCCTATTTCATGAGCTTTTGGTGAGTTGGGATTTATGAGACAAAATGTATCAAGAGGTTGACCCACAGCATTCCCTCAACACATATTAGATATTATTTTTAACCATGATGTATATTTGAGGCACCTTGACTTTTGCATTTTTTTTCTTTGAAAAACAGGAGACCCAATTTCTTTTCAGAGAAGAAAAGAACACTCTATCTCCCAGCTTTTATCTTGCCTCAGAATAACATAAACTCTTAAAGTCTGCTCCATATCCCACTGTCATTAAGTCAAATAACACAAGAAAACCCAGCTGAGCAGCAACCTCAATGCTGACTAGTGTGAAAATACACCACGGGAATATGTCCTGGGGTATAGAAATCTACCTGTCTCCATCCATCACCACCTTGCACTCCCAAACAAACAAACAAAAAATATACAGGAAATAACCACTCTGAACTATAAAAGACGTGCATACCCACTGCTAGACACTGTTCTAGAAAGTGTGAATAATGCCCCTCCCAATAGTTTCCCCATATTCATGGATGATCAGTACTGCTCCTGTTGACAAAAATATCCTTGGAAGGAGAAAATGTGCAGAGACAGAATTTTTTAACCCCTGAAAACTGATGGGAGATAAGTAAAAAAAAGGATAGCTTGTATACATACCCATGAAGAGGATATTGGATATTGGAAAACTTTTTATTTTACATCAATAGTCAAGAACAATAATGAAGAATTAAAAGGAACTAACAATCTGAGAGTTATATACATGGCAAATAAGATACATCTAGCTCTAAATGTGTGAAGAGGGAGGCCCTCACCCTGGCATAAGCTTAGGATATGTCCAAATGCAGCAAGTGCAATATAAGATTGTGTTTATCTACTTAAGAATGCATTTATGCTGGACTCCCACTGTTACCAACCTGGATATGGCATTAGGTATGCATTCTCTATGTCATCTTAACTCAAATGCTACCAACTGTTTCTTTTGTGGCTCACACTGAGATTCTGCACTCAAAAAGTATGAGGCTAGGTTCCTGCAAAGCCAAAAGAAACAAAACAATACCCCTTTCAAAATGCAACAGCCATCATAATTATACATCAGGGTCTAATAAATAGGAGACTGAATCCTGCCTTGTCAGTGTGGCGTTTGTGTACAAGGTACCTGGACAGGGCCTGTCATTTCTGCAAGCATGGGGTTGTTAAAACTGATTCTCCAATGCCGTCTCTATTAACTGAGAGTGCACGCTGACGATGCATTGGGACTAATGCGGAAACATTCAGCTGATTGGGAATGTGTACACCATAATTTAGACAGCATTTTGATTGTGGTGCTCAGTGATAAATAACTGAAATGACTTCTAACTGATCTCAAAGATGTAGTCTTTTGTCTTCACCACTGCTTTTTATATTCTCCAGGATAGCCCACATTCAACTTCATATGCAAACCTGAAATGGTACTCAGGAAGAGAAAAAGAGCGGGGTGGAAAGGCAACCAATATATCTTTCATTTTGGGAATTGAATATAAGATCACATTAAAAGTGCAGCATTTATGGTCCAAGACTGAATATATAAAAAATATGACCATTACAAATTCACCTTCTGTTGCAAAGCCATGCTCTTGTAGTGACATATCTTATTGCTAGGTTAGGGCTTTTAGCATGATGAAGGCATCTTTCATCTTCTCCTAGATGTGGCCTGGGTGCTTGTTCTGAGCTGTATTTCTGCCTGTCACAATGTCCCAATGTCCCACACCCTAGAGAGAGACAGCTTACAGAGAACCCAAGTCATTCACCAAAGGACTATGGCCACTTTGAGAGGGAAGTGCCTAATTGGAGATATTGCATCTGCAGGGGATCACACCATTCCAGATTGCCGTGCTCTGCTAAATCCAAAGAGAGAGAGACATCAGCCAATGTTGTTTTCTGGAATTAGCCCAAAGCAGTAAATCCAACATCGCAAATATTCAGCCAATACAAGTTTTGGTGATACCAAAAAGACAGTTTCAGGTAGAACATGGTACATGAAGTTACAAGAATATATATACTATGTAAATCAGTGATATGGTTACAATGTACATGCACATGTATTTAAACCAGGACATTTATGGAATGGCTTTCAGAATCTTTTAAATCAACCCTCTATCTTCATGTATTGATCAAAGACAAATTTTCGTAGATTTTGCAAGTCATAAAATGACTTATAAGTGCTGTTTTCCTTAATTTTTAAACTCATAGTCCAAATCTTGCATTGCTATAAGTCCTTGCCCTTTGTAGTCAACCCTCAAAGCTATCTTTCCAAAGCCATCTCTTAACTTTCCCCTCTCTCTCCTTCTCTTTCTTTAATCCTTCCCACACCCAATATTCCTTACCCTTGCCTCACTCATTTAAATTTCCCAGTGACTAGCCCAGTGAGAGGCACACAGGAGTCATTCCGCAAATCTCTTTTGAATGAATAGGAATGAATGACAAAATGAGGACAGCACACAGCTTTGTGATAGCTATGTTAGTTGCACAAGGGCATTTTTCACTTACTTCCCACTCTTAGATGTGTTCCGCGCCTTTTTAGATGATGGAGAGTTGGCATCTGGATTAGTGTTTGGAGAACCCCGTCTATCCTTACTATACCCACAGAAAGAATAGAAAATATATACAACAATGAACACAGAGACACAAAGCAATTAGTCATTTCAATTAAAGACTCTCAAGACCTCTCTCTTTCTCTCTTACCCCTCTTTTTTCTTAATCTCTCTCTTTCTTCTCAAAATAAAGCATGACCTTATTGAATTATGTCATCCAAAGGTAAAGAGAATGGGAACCATTGTTCAAGTTCAAAGAAAGCTCTCATTTTGGCACTGAAAGCTTGAGCTAGTGGATTCCATTAATGATGGCACTACAGCCTGGGCTCCAAGGGAGGCTCTAGCAATATTAGTCTTAAACATGAAATCCTTTCTTTTCAGTCTGGATCCTCTGTATTTCAAGTTCAGTTCTGAAGCTGCTGACTTTTAGTGAAGTATATGGATGCCAATTGACTTCTAAAAGTCTTTGGGAGATAATATCAGATGAATTAATAATTTTCATTCATAATGTTAACACAGGAAGGCCATGAATTCAGTTATTCTTTTAGGAGAAGCATCACCTGCTTCATGAGTAATTAAATTTAAATCTCCACCTTCAATAATTCCACAGCTTATGTCAAACCCTGGAAACAATTACAAAATAAATCACTAGGATGGTCTGCTTAATCTCATCTAGTTAATAAATGCAGACAAATTAATCACTTGAAAGTAAACAAAAAGGAATAATTGAGTGGAGTCTTCTTGATTACTTTATTCTATTTCCTTTATCAAACTATTTTTACCATTATCTTCAATTCAGCTGCTCTGCCTTGAAATTATTGCTTTATTTCATCTTCAGATTTCCATGGAAACCAATTCAAAGCCTTTCTCGCCACTTGATGATGTGTGGAATTATTTATCATGATTTCATTGGAAAGATTTCTTTTGTTAGTAAGGTCTACGTCAGCATAACCTTTTATGAAAAGTGTAGAGAAAAAGAAAAATGCACATATTAGCTTTCAGTGAGTATAATAGAACCATCCAAGGGCATAGAATATTGTCTCAGATTATGCTAAAGAGCTTACCAGATGTTTATGACTCTTTTAAGTACCTCAGAACTAGGTTCTTGCAAGTAGCTGTCTTTATATGTGGGGTGGGACTCACAAAAGATATTCTGCCCTGCACACTCAGCTTTAAGTGTACATGGATGTGATTGGAACAAGAGATGATCATGGGTTCCTGGTGATTGCAAAGGCAATACAGATGTGTGTGGGTACAGACAAGAGCTAATAAGGCAGGTAGCAAGAGACCCAGCAGGTAGGATTCAGTGTGCAGGAGGTCCCAAAAGCAGTGCTTTGAAGTAGGAGACAGCAAGGTGAGCTTCGATACTTGTGCTGGGGTGGGTGACTCTCAAGAAAGTGGACATACCTTCTATCACAAAGGAGGCGTGAGAAGTCCACTGAGACAAAATGCCGGGATTCTGCACTTCCCTGAGAAAAATGTGGCTACATTCTGAGTGGAGATTACAGAACTCACACTGTGCTGTCCCTGCCCATCCATTATAACTTCCAGGCAAAGCACTCTTTAACTGTACCTGGCACCATCCCAGCTCTCCTGCTCCTTCAGAACCAAGCTCAGAAACTAAGGAATAACATTGAATAAGTGGATAAAAGACTTGTAACTCAGAAGAATTCAAAACCATATCTTTCAGAAGGTCAATGCAGTCTAATGCAAAGGACACCCTATGCTATATGTTCCAAATCTGAGCAAGTTTCAGTTTCCTCATTTCCATGCCCTGGCCACTGGCCACTGAGCCTTCCTCCTTCTAGCCCCTCAATAGAACTTGAGGTGGTGGGAAATTTTACTGGAAGCATTCTAAAACAAGGGGCTTGGTCTTTTGATTTTGCCCGCTACTAGCTTCAGAGTAGGTGGTCATCTAGGACTCCCCAGAGTCACTAAGTTCAGGCATCCACATTCTTTTGAATTAAAGAACTCTCATTCCCACTGCTAAATTCCCATGTCTGGGCCTTGGGCACAAGGGTCCTTTATAATCTGCATGACAAGTGATCCTGTTTAAGCTCAATGCAGGGCACAACAGGACACTAGGGAAAGCTGTCAGCTGTCAGTGGCAGCCTTACTATTGTTAACTGCTGCTCTGGAGGGGGGGGGGTAGTCCTTCAAAGATCCGAATAGGGACCCCAATGACCTACTGGCAAATCCTGCAAGTGCTGATCTGAAGGGAATGAAGACAAAAACTCAGAAAAATCACACACGGAAGGTATGGCACCAAGAGTGGGGGTGAAAAAAATCAAATAACTCAAAATGTTTCTACTGTGCAAATAGAAGATCCATTCACAGGGGCAAAATGTATGTGAAACTGAGGGAGGGGCCAAGCAGAACTTGTAACAGGTTTGGAGTTGAACTTTGTAGACAACATACCTGTTATATAGAAAAGTTTGAGGAAAAAAGAATCATCATTCCAGGCTGCCGAAGTAAGTATGGACAAGATGCCATAATTCTGATAGCATGAGAGAGAAGGACCTTGAGTTTTCCAGAAGTGCCCCATGAAGAGTAGAAGATAACCCTGCAGCTGCAGACTCTCTGGGAACCTTAGAAAAACAATGGTCGAGGACCCAAACATTAATGTGCTACCAAGGACCCTGGCCACTAAAACACCCGGCAATCCCAGGGACTTCTAAGTCCTGCCTGCTTTTAGGGTATATGGGTAGTAATTTGGAGTATATGAGATGGGTAAGTGGGGGCTGCCTTGAATTAGAGCTAGTTTTCACCCATCTGAAACAGACCTACCCCAGCTGTCATCACTTTGTCTGTCTCTAGAGCACTTGTCAGCCCTCTTTACTTTCATCTCCTCTTTGGGTTGCGATCTGAAAGGCTGTGGCCTGAAATCCCTGAGGGCATGGCTCCAGGCTTCTTCCATTGCTCCTGAATAGCTATCCTCTTCTAAGGTTAAGATTCTTTCCTCCCTCCCTCACAACTCTGCCTCATCAAAGGCCTAGGAAAACAATTCCAGGTGAGGTCCTCATAGGAAAAGTTAATGAGTACCAGCACTCCTGTTTGCCTGGCTCAGCTGTCTGCCGCCATCTATGAAGTGAGCTCTTTTCCACAGGCCCAGCAAACACCAGAAAATTGGGGAGAAATCTGTAGTATTCTGCACATTGTATTCAGGTGGGAAATCTGTGACTAACCTAACACTTCAGCAGTTTCAAAGTGTTTCTGATTGAATAATTTGATGCTGAAATGGTATTCAGTGTGCTTAACCCAAAATGGCAATCACATCCACTCCAATCTAGATTTTTCTCTTACGTCAGAGAGGTACTTAAGGGAGAAGAACCTAGTGATTTCAAACACACACCACTCACTTTCTTGATGGGGGGCATACAGAAACTTCTGCATTTCCTGTAGTACTTCGTAAGCTCTTTTTGGAATTAATTTATCTCAAACCCATGAAAAAATAGTTGTGTTGCTCTAACTATAATCGTACTGACATTTAAAAAATTAATTTTCAGGTTCCTAGGAAGTTGAAATTGTATTTCAGAAGAGAGAGTTGGCCTATAAGACTTATTGTCTACAAATCTTTTATTTGGCACTTAGCATGTGGTGCTTATAGTGTTGTTTATATTTATCTTTCTTGCCAAATAGCTTGTAAGAGGGTGCCCAAAATATTTGAACAGATAAACAAAAAAGCTGCATTTGGGTTCAGTGGAAAAGGAATGCTATAACTGATTATCAATGTCTGGCACTGTGTGAGAGAAGGAAGTGATGACACATGTCACCTATTTTCCACCCCTGAAGAAGAATGGTCTGGGAGGACTAGATTCTAGTTACTGATGATTGATCAACATGTGGATCACAAAGACAGGGAGCTTAGAAAGGATTCTCAAGCAAGCTTTCTTGGATAGTTGGCTAGTGTCTCTGAATAACAACAATCTTGTACAGCTCTTGATGTTTTCCAGTGTGTGTTCTTGTAAGTGATAACTAAGATGAAACCCAAGCTACTGTTAAGGGGTTATTTCAAGTGTCTCTGGGGAAATGGTAGCTTCTCTGTACTCCCTAGAGATAACCCTCGACTCCATATAGCTGCCAGGATGAGAAAATGCACTTAAAATACAAAAACCCTTCCAGAGATAGAAGCTCATTTAATCTGTTTCCCCAAACAGGTGCTTCTACAACATATCTACCAGTGGTCATCTGTTGAGAGGCTTTTTAAATAATAATTGGTTCCCCCCTTCAAAAAAAAATCCTGCTTTTCTATGTTCTAACGGGCTCACATTTCGAAGTATGTTTTGCCCTGGTGCTATTATTGAGCAAGACAGCTCTTCAAATATTGATTTCCTTTAATTAGAGCTGATGAGATTTCTTTATTTCATTTTTCTATCAAGCGAGGTTATGTCCTGAGTGGTTCTCTTTCTTTGCTCCAAACTTTTTCATTTTCTTCTACCCTAAGTGTCTAAGTTAGAGTCCATGCCCCTTTAAGTGTCCTGTACCCATTATGTTTATTTCTGCTCATCACCAAGCAAAGAATGTTCGGTTCACTAAGCTGGGCTTTTATTTAGCTTCCTCCCCTACTTTCCCTTTGCTTAACTGTGAATAATGACTGAGGTTTTTAAGAGAAGAGAAAAGCTCATCTTTATTGCTCTGAAGTCCAGTGTAACTGATCTCTCAGAAGCAACCTCCTATGATCAAAGCATTTATTCAGGAATCTTGAGTTCTTATGCTGACTGCCAGCAAGGCATACAATTTTTTTTCTGTATTAGCATTCTCATCTATAAAGCTGGGTACATTAAACTGATCAGGTAAACCGTTCACACATAAGCTCAGGATTACTTTGTGATCGCAGAGCTCTTGGAAAACGCAGCTGGGACACTTGCATTAACTTGCCCTCTCCCATTCCATCCATTAACTTTTCACTCTAACAACTCACCACAGAGGCATCAGGGACTGGAGCAATAAGCTTATTGATTATTGTTGCTATTTTTTTCTCTTCACCTCTTGACACATGCTGTTTCTGCCCAGGGAAGGCAAGCACATCCCCAAATGCCTCACTGGGATCAAGAACGAAAATGAATCAGTTCCTAAATTATACTTTTTCTCATGTATGCTGGCTGTTCACTTACATCTTTACCAAGAGTTTGGACCCTATGTTACAGACTATCAGAGCTCACTGGCATTGTATGTTACAACTATTGTATTCACATCTAGCTCTGGGCTTCTCTATCAGATAGGGGATTGAAGAGCAGAAAATCATAGTTTTGGTATTACATAGTTTGGGGTGATTAAGACATGAAATATGTTGACAGCATGGACCGGAATGGTTGTTATAGAGGTGGAAAGAAGAAAATCATATCAATCTATATATATAAAAGCCTAAGTGACCATTAAGGCAGAACAACCAGTTGCTATGATACGCACTGACCACCAGGAGGCAGACACAGGAGCTGCTTCCTGGTGGTTAGTGCGCTCCCACAGGGGGAGCGCTGCTCAGCCAGAAGCCAGGCTCATGGCTGGCGAGTGCAGCTGCCACAGAAACAGCCTCTCCCAACTCCACAGCAGCACTACTGAGCAGAGGGCAGCAGGCATAGCCTCGATTCGGGCTCCTTCCTGGCCACCTGCCACTTGGCACACTGGTACATCCCCCAAGGGGTCTCAGACTACAAGAGGGATGTCCGACTCCCGACTTAGGCCCAATCCCAGTGCCATTCTCTGTAGAAGGCAGTCGATCTAAACAACTCAGTGACTCAGGGAAGCACAGAGAACTCAGGGTGAGCCTGCCTCCATGCTTGATTCACCAATTGATGGTGTTCACAGGACAGACCGTGGTGGCCCAGCCTGTGCACATGCAGCAGCTGCTGAAGCTCAACCAGCAGGCTGTACAGCAGCAGAAGGCCATCCAGCCACAAGCCAGCAGGCAGACATACTCTGAGGGATCCAGGACTGCAATAGGGCACAGGCCGGGCTGAGGGACCCCCTCCCCCACCTCACCCCCCATCAGTGCACCGGGCCTCTAGTAGGAAATAACTGAACTTCTGAATTGACTACACGTGGAGGAAGAGAATAAAGCCTAATGAAAGCTGCTGAGAAGGTCTGGAAGCACTATGACTGTGAAAACAGAGGTGCCAATGAAAGAGACAGATTAGCTGGGAGGGGACTCTGGACTATAGAAGATGACAGATTTGGTTTCAAACATATTGAGTTAGGGTGTTGATGGACAGTGTCCAGCAGGCAATTAGAGAGATAGCAGTGCAGCTCAAGAAGAAAGACAGGGTCAGATGTACAGTCATTGCTCCAAAGTGGCAGTCAAAGTAAGATAAACAATGAGGCCTGATGGGACAGCCTCATTGTGAATAATGGAGTAAATATTTCAGGTTTGGGACAGCATATGCCAGAATATGCTTTCTTCCATCCCAGTTTATGAGGATTTACAAAGGCTTATAACCCAGGGGTCCAAGTAAAAGAGCCTGACTCAGTTAAGTCAGTTTGTAGAGTCCAATGGTAAGATTAATGAGGGAAATCACAGGCCTTATCCTGGTGTGGGCCAGTAACTTTCTTCATCCCATGCCCATACCCTACTTCTCCCCATTCTCCTAGTCCAGCTAGACTACTTACAGATGTCAAGGTGAGCTGGGTGCCAAGAGGTGAGGTGGGTGGCAATCATTGTCAACCCATTCCCATGACAAAAACTCCTCACAATGTGTATTCAATGCTGCTGTCATCGTGGTGTAAGGTGGGCAGTCTGGTAGATGAACAAAACTGAGCTTTAAACTTTGGCTTCACTTGTAGCTCACATCTTTTCCGATTTGCTCTCCTTTTCCAAGGACTAAGCATATATCAGGGACTATACCTTTAATGGTACTAAATTCCACTCCTATTTTTCTGCATAATGCCCTTCCCGTTTCCTGTTCTCAGTCTTTTCACTGTTCCTCACTAACTGGCACCCTCAGCCACCTTCTCTTAGCATTCGGGGTGGAACAAGAATGTCACCACAGTTGGGGGTAGGGACAGCCTGTCTGGGAGCAAATCAAGGACTTTGCCCTTGGAAAGCCAAAGTATCCTAGGCTTCCTGAGTTGACCTGAGTTCATGAGGGCAGTGGTTAAGGAACTACTGTATGGCCATTACCTTTCCCAAAGTGAGGCAAGCTTTATTTAGCCCTGGGTCTGCAACCTAGCCACTGAATCAATTAACTTCTCTAGGTTTCAGTTTCCGCATCTGCCCGTCCTATGTCTTAAGACCATAGTGTAGTTTTGAAAATTAAAAAATGTTGAACAATGTATTCATGCAAAAATGCTGTACATTGTTTTGGACCTTGGGAACACCATGATAAGTGTGACAAGGTTCCTGCCCTCAAGTGACCCAAAGACTAGTGGAGGAGGTATGTTAACAGATACACAAGACAATGTAACAAATGGGATAAAGCCAGTGTGAGAAAGTGCTAGAGAAATAAATTGGAATGGCCACCTATGCTTGGGGAAATCAGGAACGGCAGAAGTAAAGCTGAGTTACTAATAAAAATTACGAGTATGGCCCTAACCGGTTTGGTTCAGTGGATAGAGTGTCAGCCTGCAGACTGAAAGGTCCCAGGTTCGATTCCGGCCAAGGGCATGTACCTTGGTTGCGGGCACATCTCCATTAGGGAGTGTGCAGGAGGCAGCTGACCGATGTTTATCTCTCATCGATATTTCTAACTCTCCCTCTTTCTTCCTCTCTGTAAAAAATCAATAAAATATATTTTAAAAAAATTATGAGTATGAGTTCCCATTAAAAAGTCAGAATATAAAATCCAGGTTATGAGTATTTTCACAAAATAGAATGAAATTATTCCCATCCTTAGTTTGAAACACTTTTCTCCTAACAGTGGCTCATAGACTTAATCATATGTTGCAACCACCTAGAGAACTTAAAAATGCAGAAGGTGGGCAGAGTTTCTGATTCAACAGGTCTAGGATAGGGCCTGAGTGTTTACACTTCTAACAAGTTCCCAGGGATGTCGATGCTGCTGGACTATGGAGCACACTTTGAGAACTGCTGCCTAAAAAGAAGCATGAGACAGCCATACTCAGTGGCAACAAAGATAACAATGAGCCCTATCTATCCATAGTCCCTGCTTTCCAGACAATGTAATGAGAATCTGCCTGATAAAGTGCCCTCACTATATTACTCCTGAGTCAGAAAAGAGGAGAACGCAATGGGCTGCCGATAGTCATCCTGCTCTAGAGAAGCTCCTCTTTCCTACAGAAGTGGCAATTACTGCAAACACCACAGAGTGGAGCTCAATAGCAGGTGAGAAAAAAATTGGATCTGACAGCATTAATTGAACTTGAAATTCCATTTACTGAAAATGTTCTGGCATAATTAAAAATTCACAACTGGAGCCCAGTTGGTAAACATGGTACATTAGGGAATCCCCAGAGTAGGCCAGAAAAATCTCAGTGAACCTTTTAAGGAAAAGCCAAAGAGGCCACTGCTGTGGCAGGAATTAGAACACAGAGAAACAAGACAAGTCAGACCACTTATATAGAAGTGAGATACTGACATTGCACTGCAGGATGATATGAACCAAGGCCGTTAGGAGTCATGGTGGAGGCAGGGGACTGATCACTTATTCATTTCCTTTTCCCTGGTGAAGTCACTTTCCATTTACTTTCTACTAAATATGTTCTTATGGGATTTTCAAGAGTGTCCACTCTCCTGCACATTATATATATATATATATCTCCTATCTAATAAAAGAGAAACATGGTAATTAGCCATACATCCGCTACCCTTCCCATTGGCAAATCAGGGCGATATGCAAATTAACTGCCAGCCAAGATGGCGGCCAGCAGCCAGGCATCTTAAAGCGAACATGAGGCTTGCTTGCTTCAGTGACGGAGGACTCCAACGTTCCCCGCCTGCCGCTGCCAGCCTCTGAGCTTGCAGTTTGAAACATTGTTACAAATATGGAAGCTAAACAAAACCCCAGAAACCTGCTTTCAGCCCGCAGGGATCTCAGAGCTGGAGTTGAAACAGTGTTTCAATTATAGAACCCAAACAAACCAAATACCTGCTTTCAGCAGCTGAGGCCTAAGAGCTGGAGCTAAGCCTCAGAGCTAAAGCTGGCCCAGAATAAAAAAAGAAAAAAGAAAAAAAGGAGCAGTTGGGAGCTTCAGTCACCCACCAGCCTGAAAACAGCCCTCAGCCCCTCACCCAGACTGGCCAGGCACCCCAGTGGGGACCCCCTGATCCAGGACACCCTTCAGGGCAAACCAGCCGGCCCCCACTCGTGCACCAGGCGTCTATGCGTCTATCCTATATAGTAAAAGGTTAATATGCCTCCCAGCACCGGGATTGGTGGAGCCGCGAGGCCTCCCGGCAATGGGATCAGCGTGACAGGGGGTAGCGCCCAAACCCCCTGAGCGCCCTGCGGCTCTGTGTGAGACAGGGGGCGGGGCCACAACCTCCCTATCCGCCCTGCTCTGTTCCTGACAGGGGAAGACGCCCCAACCCCCTGATCAGCCCTGCTCTATGCCTGATAGGGGGGAGCTCCCCAACCCCCTGATCACCCTGCGGCTCTGTGTGTGACAGGGTGCAGCGCCTCAACCCCCTGATCGGCCCTGCTCTGTGTGTGATGGGGTAGAGCCATAACCTCCCCATCGGCCCTGCCCTGAGTGTCACAGTGGCGGCGCCCCAACCCCCTGATCGGCCCTGCTCTGTGGGTGATAGAGGGCGGCGCCCCAACCGCCCCCTACGGGCCCCTGCTCTGTGTGTGACGGGGTAGAGCCATAACCTCCCCATCGGCCCTGCCCTGAGTGTGACAGGGTGCGGCACCCCAACCCCCTGATCCGCCCTGCTCTGTGTGTGACAGGGGGCGGTGCCCCAACTTCCCTATCGGCCCTACTCTGTGAGTGACAGGGGGGAGCTCCTCAACCCCCTGATCGGCCCTGCTCTGTGCGTGATAGGGGGGAGCTCCCCAACCCCCGATGGGCCCTGTTCTGTGCGTGACGGGGGGAGCTCCTCAACCCCCTGATCGACCCTGCTCTGTGCGTGACAGGGTATGGAGCTCCAACCCCCCTGATTGGCCCTGCTCTGTGTGTGACAGGGGGTGGCGCCGCAACCTCCCCATCAACCCTGCCTTGAGTGTGACAGGGGGCGGTGCCCCAACCCTCCAATCGGCCCTACCCTGAGCGTGACTGAGGGTGGCATCGCAACCTCCCGATCCACCCTGCTCTGTGCATGACAGGGGGCGGTGCCCCAACTCCCCAATCAGCCCTGCTCTGAGCCCGACCAGGGGCTGCACCTAGGGATTGGGCCTGCCCTCTGGCACCCTGGAGCAGGCCTAAGCCAGCAGGTCGTTATCTCCTGAGGGGTCCCAGACTGCGAGAGGGCACAGGCTGGGCTGAGGGACACCCCCCCCCCCCGAGTGCACAAATTTTTGTGCACCGGGCCTCTAGTATATATATAAAAGCCTAAGCGACCGTTCGACCATTAGCTAAGATGTGCACTGACCACCAGGGGGCAGACACTCCAACTGGTAGGTTAGCTGGCAGCCGGGGTCTTGCCGATCAGGACTGGGAGAGACGGGCGTGACGGGCCAGACACACCCTGGAGCCCTCCTGCAGTCCCTCCCTAGCCCCGATCATGCACTAGTGGGGTCCCTCTGCCTGGTCTGCATGCTCTTGCAATCCGGGACCCCTCGGGAGATGTCAGAGAGCCGGTTTCAGCCTGATCCCCACAGGCCAGGGCGAGGGACCCCACTGGTGCACGAATCCATGCACTAGGACTCTAGTATATTATATTCTTTAAGGACAAGGGCAAATTGTGTTCATATCTGCTTACAAAGTTTCTTGTAACATCTGTCATAAAGAAGTTTTTCAATAACTGTTGACTGACCACCATCCTGATATATTTGGCTTCTAACATGTTTGAGCAATTGAACTAACACATATCAGGGTAGAGATTTAGTAACACATTCATGTGGCTTTAGTTTTTTGTTCAAATGACTTATGTCAGAAAACACTGTATGCCTAAATAGGTGAAAGCCTATTCTGGTACCGTTTCTCAGATCCAGTGCCCACAGATATGAAACTCAAGTAGGGTAAAACCAGTGGGAGTCAGAAACTTTGGAGAATGGTGTTGCCAAACTAATTGGAGATAACTCTGAGATTGTAAAATGAGTATAGGCACTAGAATCAGGCAGAGCTGGGGTTATTCTGTCCTTGACAGAGCTGGAGTAACTTTGAGAAGTTGAGTCACTGAGGCAGGTTGGTCCTGCCTAACAAAGGCCTCTGAACTTAACATTGGGGCATCTGGACACAATTCTCTAGCTACATGTTGGTGTCCAAAGCCAGGAGTGTTCAAATATATCCTTGTTGCTGAACTTGGCATCTTACGTGCTTTTCTAAGGGGGTGAATGAATTGAAAATTTACAAGTCCAGTTGGCTCCTTAGAAATCAAGTATAAGGGCCATGTCACGAAGGTGTTGAAAATACTTACTGAAGTAGCAGAAATTTTCTCTCAACCGTGTTCCAATGGGTCTCTTAACAGCCCTGAGTCTCTACACCAAAGGTTTTTACACTTTTATCTTAAATCTTGAAAATGTTTTCATTTTTAAACTGCTCAAGCTTCACTCATTTAGATATCACACATTTATTTAAATGCATGCTATTTCTAAGTAGGGTCTCCTCTGCAAATGCTATCTGTTCCATGATATGTACATATCACTTCTAAATTTCCTTTTTGAATTAAACCCAATAGTTGGCTTTGCTCTGTTGTCTTAAAATTTGGAAAACTAAGAATTATTTTACAGTGTGTGTTCATAAAAGATTAAATTCTAACAGTTCATGGGAGCAAAACATTTCTTGTTGTATCTCACCCACTAATCACTGTTAAATGCTAGACTTTGGCCCTGATTGGGTGGCTCAGTTGGTTGGAGTGTTGTCCTGTACACCCAAAAAGGTTGCAGTTCGATCTCGGTAGGGGCGTTTATGGGAGGGAACCGATCAATGTTTCTCTCTCACATTGATTTCTCTCTTTCTAAAAAAAAAAAAAACAAACAAACACAAAAAAACAGGACGCACGCCTTTGGCATCTTTGGGTGAGGATTTTTAAAAAATTATATACCTTGTATAATTTATAACAATATACTTATA
Organism: Myotis nattereri; assembly: GCF_964212035.1. Lineage (NCBI taxonomy): Eukaryota > Metazoa > Chordata > Mammalia > Chiroptera > Vespertilionidae > Myotis > Myotis nattereri. The sequence goes on from NC_138078.1 coordinate 121,493,961, forward strand.
TTAATGAATATGAGTTTTTAGTAACAGTATAGTCTAACCCAGTGATGGTGAACCTATGACACGCGAACTCATTATTTTGGTTGATTTTTCTTTGTTAAATGGCATTTAAGTATATAAAATAAATATCAAAAATATAAGTCTTTGTTTTACTATGGTTGTAAATATCAAAAAATGTCTATATGTGACACGGCACCAGAGTTAAGTTAGGGTTTTTCAAAATGCTGACACGCCGAGCTCAAAAGGTTCGCCATCACTGGTCTAACCCAAGACTCTTGGCTGAGCCAAAGACTGAGGCTCTCTGTTGAATATACCCCGCCCCATTCAAAGGAAGGAGTTATAGAACTACTGAGCTATAAGCGTCCTTAGAGTTAGTAAAGTCTGGAGAGGAGAAGGGATATACACAAGGATGTAACATTAAGTTAATAAAAGAACTTGGCAGGCACCTAACAAACAGGGCCAGAGCACCCACAGAGTACAGAGCAAGGAAGGAAGGCGTAGGACCAAAGATAAGGTAACAGGAATAAATTGTGCCTCCATTTGCAAAGTTAGTAATAAAAACAAAAAAAAAATGGTGGACAACATATTTCTTTTTTCTTTCTTTCTTTTTCTTTTTTCTTTTTTTTTCTTTTTTTGGTGAGGGGAGAGTATGCAAAAGGAAATGGCAGGTTCTGTTTGTGGTTATGTTGAGTTTTGTGTGCCTGTAGGATGCCCAAGCAACATGTTTCATTGACAATTGGAAAAATGGATGCACAACTTAGCTGGGTATAGATATCTCAGTTGAGGAATGGTCTCCAGAGACTTAGGCATCTTTAGAATATTGGTGGTAGTTGATAACTTTATAAAGTAGAAGAGATTACACAAAGAGAGTGTATAGAATGAGAAGAGAAAAGCCTGGGAAGAAAGTTAAGAAGAATAAGCTAGAGTGGAAAAAGTGGTCTCCTGCAAGCCAAAGGAGACACTGGATCTGGGGGCATGAGTGTTGCAATCGTAAGAGACTCATTTGCTGATTATAAGCCAGTTTTGTGTCTTGGGTTTCTAGCTACTGCATGTTACTTTCCCCATAGTTACTTTCTCATGTTACTTCTGATTAGTTGTAGTCTTTCATCAGTCATGCTGTCCTTTATAATGCCAAGAGTATTTGATAGAAAACAAACCTCTTGATCATATACAACCCGTTCTCATCAATTCCTGGAAAGGATGACCTGAAATATGCTGAAGGAAGCATCTTGCACCAAACAAATCCATAATTATAGGCCTTGGATATATTTTTTCCAGTCTGGCCTCATTTATTTCAACAAAGATAAAACAAGAAACTGTTTTAGTGTCTAAAAAAATGAAGGAACTGTACTAAAGTTTATGCAAATATGGTTGCTATAATCTCCCAAAGAAACCATTGGTCTGCTTTTCATTATTGTTCCTGTTGTTTGCTTCCTCTATTATGTGCAAAATCAGAAACGGGCCTTATTGTTCTTCCCTTGCCTTCAAAACTTCAAGAAAATCTTGGCTCGGCAATAATTAGAATATTAGTCAGTCATATGGCAAGACCCACTTATTTTGCACCCTTGGGAAGGGCTGGGCTTCCTAAGAGTCATATTACCTCTGCTACCTCTTTGTAAGATGGGTTCTATGCTTTGAAAAAGACAGCCCTCTGGTTCCCCCTATCAATAAACAATCAATTTCCTACTTAATTAACTTTTTAAAATCCTATACAAAATGGATATCCATGCATTTTTCTCAGTAGCAAACACTGAAATCACAATGCATTATCTCACTGTCTGGGGGTATTTCTCGGGTTATGGGAAATGGAGAAATGGAAATATAGAAAACTATAGCCAGTGATAAAAATATGAAAGGCAGAAATGAAGCTTACTACTGCAAAAGTCTAAATGAAGTAAAGAACTAAATCCTTGTGGAAAATGTCCATATTGCTGGCCGGGAGTAGAACCTACTATGGAAAGAGCCTTCCCTATTCCTTCCCTCAACCTTTGTGAGAAAATGACTGTCTTGACTCTGTTATGAAAGGATGCCATGAATATTCAACCATTTCCAGATTCCTCTCAATGGGGGACATATGAGTGAGGACACCCCAGTGATGAATTGTAAAGAATTATTCTATGTGATATAGGCACATAATTTAAGCTGTAAAGGGGTAGAACCTTCATTGGGGCTCAAGAATGTCAGCTAATCATCAAGACCTTGGCCATGACCATTCTTCAGATTGCCCTGAAAGAAGAACTGAAGATACTAATAAGGGAAAACCAGAATTGAGAGGAGAGGCACCCAGAAAGCTTCCTAAAAGGTATACAAACAATCTTTGTTGCTTAGGAGCATAAGAAATGTGCTTTTAAAAGCTGTTCAATGTTTCTCCTGGGATACTTAAAATTATAAATTTTGTGGCCTGGTCTATTGTATGCTAATTATGGTTTTCCTTCTTTTTTGAGCATGGTTTACTAAAGTCACCTTTGATATTCTCAGCTTGTCTAAGACTCATGGGAAAAGCAGTTCAGCATTAAGTTGCAGAAACTCAAAAGGAGATGAAACTCCAGAAGGAAAGTGTGACCCTGTTACTCTAAACAAGTTTTGTTGTTGTTTCTTTCTTTGAATTTCCCTGAGGAGTTCTTGCTCTAGTCATCCCTTGTAGGCCTGGGTGGGAGTTTTCTTTAAATTAAGGGCACATGTCCTTTACTTCCTACTTCCCCTATTGTCAAACTTCAGTCATATCTTGTCAAGGTACACTGTCCAACTGCCCATGGTTTCAGAGAAAGGTTATCCATAGTCAATGCAAGACCATAAGCTGCAGCAAGCTACAGGTCTGCAGGCCTGCGGCCTGACCCCTCCAGTTTGTTTCTGGGCACAGTACAGAGGTTTTGTTTCCTGAATATCTGCTCTGGAATAGACTTTCCCTTTCAAAAATTAGCAGATAGAGCAATTAATTCTGTCAGGTGATGGCTACAAACTGAAAGTCCAATAAAACACTAACTAAAACAATCCTAGAATCAGTAATTGCCAAAACTCAGCCAATCCCCTTGCTAGAAGTTTCTGATTTAAGTGGAAATTTCCTTATTGGTAATTTTATCCAACTGGCTCCAGAGATAATAAAAAACCAGGGAGGTCCATGCTACTCTATGCCCCCTGTCACTTTTTCTAATACTTAGAAATACAAAAATTACAATTAAAGATTTATATAGGTAAAAGCATCAAATCTAGTGGGAAATGAGGGCTACAACTAACAGAAACACAGTTCATCCCAAGGAGCTCGAGGTACAGAGCCAACATCATGGGCTAGTGAGAAGGCAGGTTGGTGTTAAACCATCACAACTAGGCCACATAATTTTTTTTTGTAATTTATAACCCACCACTATCCCACATTCAAGGTAGTTGATCCTAAAATCCATCTATAACATAATCCTGGATAAAAATTCAGATCAATGAAAATATTTTTAAAAGGGAGATCCATTATCAAAATCTTGGACTACATGATAAGTGAAATTGAGTGCTAGAGCTAGCTCTGAATTTCCTAGCAGCCAAGGCCATAAGGGAAACATACTGGGTAATAGCATTCTGAACTTGTGATAAAAAGGAAGGGTATCATTCTGTCAGGGAGTCAAAATTATTCCTGGTACCAAGTCTAAGCAAAGATTTTTTTGGGGGGAAATACAAAGCATTTTCCATGGGGCCGTGTCTTATACAGACTTTTTAAAAGGTCAAGTAGAGTGGAGTATAATTTCCACACTTGTCAAATTCACCCATGTTTATTTACCAGTAGCAGCTAAGGAAACCGTATTAGAGTAGGCAGATAAGCTCAATGGGTGCAGCCTTCCTGGTGATCTAACTTGACACTGGGGAGCATGGGCCTTAGACCAATGGCTCCACAAACCACCTGCTCCTTGGACAGCAGCAAGGAATGTTCCCATTGAGTCATCTTGTATCAATGGGCTTGGGGGTTTCCTTCCCCAGCACAGTTCATCTGCCTGGATCCTGTCACTACATTAGCAGTTATATCTATCAACATCCTTTTGGGAGCTAGTGATGTGGCCAAAAACTGCAGGAAGAATTTCTCCCTATTTTCCTTGGACCTCTTTCTAATTCTTTGTTCAGGACTCTTGGGACATAGAACTCTTGTCAAACTCTACCACCTGTTCTCTTATCATAATCTGCTCCTTGTATTGACAATTCTTCTTCTATGCTTCTTATCAATTCCTCAGGGCAAGGCAGTGGCTCATCACCTGAACTGCAAATCTAATTATTTGGTACTCTTTGCAGGTTTAGAGGCCTTTTTGTTTCTTCCTTGCCCATAGGTTTCCAAGGAACAGAGTAAAGAAATAGATATCTTTCCCCAAAGGCATATTCACTTGTAATCAAAGAGGACACAAAAAAGGCACTGGAGCAAACAAAAGGCTCCCTCTTTCTAGACCTCAACAAATTAAAATCCACATTAATTAATTCTTTGGCCCTTTAATTATTTCTGGATTAAATATACTGGGTGATTTTTCATTCCAGCCCAGGTTGCTGCAGGCTCAATAATTCACTTAGGGAATTCTGACATAATGTATTTAGCCCTGCTTGTCTATGGAGTCAAAAGGAGTAAGTCGTTAGCAAGTAAGAGGAATTAATTAGACTTTTGTAAATTGACACTCATGAAAGATGCTAGTTTCATCCAGATTTTTAGACGAACCAGGCTCAGAGTTACGTGGCAAATGGAATGCCAATGTAAGTGAAACAAATGTTTAGCAAGCATACCATGGCTTGCTGATCCCCTTGAAGTTGTTACCTAAAAAGACTGTATACATATTCCAAGGATGCTGCTAGCATTCACAGCATTTCCAGAGCTCTCCCCTGGAATCTTCTTCACAGACATTTATGAAACACGTGATAAGTATCATTCATGTCTGTGTAATCACACTCACTTTTGGTCCCAACCATGGGACCCAGGTGGGTCATCCAATTAGTACATCAAAGCTACCTTCTAATGACATCTGACTGATTCCAAAAACCTAATCCACCCTCAAAGGACAAAGATGTCTCCCTATTGAGCAGAGTCAAGAGAACATGCTACAGCTATTTAATGTAGTAACCAGTGCAGTGACATGGAAAGTCTGACTATGTTGAAGAAATCAGCACCCATTTCCATATATTATTCATGCTATGCTTGTTAAAAATAAATCCATTCCATTCTTTTATTCACTATAGTACTTTGATATAATTCTAATTAAAAATGAATCCTTATATTTATAGTCCTAGATAACTTTTTGTGAGCTTTCTTAGTGGGTAAAGGTGAAAGAACCAATACCAAGCTGAAATGCTCCCCCTCTTAAAGCTCCTCCCAACATGTGATTGTTCACTGACTTCTCTAATGGAAATAGTTCTGCTGATGCGTGAGGAAACAGATCCATATGTCAGTGCCTTCAAAGGTCCATTAAACATAATGTTATTTAAAAGCACGTTAACTATCCTAACCAGTGTAAAACAACAACCAGGGAGGTACAGAAGTTTGAAAACTAATGTAGAGTTTTAGGATGCCAAATGAGAATGTAAATCAAACTCTCACTAATTAAAACTTCGACCTTTTGATTACTCCTGGATTAAGTTCACTGTGGTGATTTCTCATCCCTGCCTGGGCTGACACAAGCCCAGTAATTCACTCTGGCATTCTGACTTCACTTGCGTGGCTCTGCTTGGCTGTAGAGTAAGCTGAAGTATCTCATTGGGGATTGCAAGGTATTAATTAGACTTTTGTAAATAGCAACTGCGAATGATGCTAGCTCCTGATTTCATCCAGACTGTTGAGAGGAGTGCCACATGGAGAGTTAGAGAACTGGAATTCTTGTTTTAAGTCAACACACCAGTCCCTTGATTGATTGGCATACCTTTGTTCACACAAGTGAAAAACGGGGGGTAAAAACAAGGCAATCTCATCACTTCAAAGAATAATGATGGTAATAAATGGTAAATGGAAGGTTATAATAATTTAATTATTTTATAATTAATATGTGAGGATGATTCTGATTTTATACTCATTATGGTAGTATAAGCCAATCTGCACAAGTTCACAGCTCTAAGCTACTATTGTTTCAACAACAACCCACTTACCACCTGCTATGGACAAAGTTCTAGTGATATAAGAATGTCTTGCCCTGACCAGTTTGGCTCAGTGGACAGAGTGTCAGCCTGCAGACTGAAAGGTCCCAGGTTCGATTCCGGTCAAGGGCATGTACCTTGGTTGCGGGCATGTCCCCAGTGGGGAGTGTGCAGGAGGCAGCTGAATCGATGTTTCTCTCTCATCGATGTTTCTAACTCTCTATCCCTTTCCTTCTCCCTTCCTCTCTATAAAAAAATCAATAAATATATTTTTAAAAAAGAAGAAAAAGAATGTATTTTTATGCTCTATTGACTCTAAAAGATATTACGGATTTATACTATTACATTCTAGGACACTCAAATGAGCCCTCTTCCTTGCCACTTAAAGTCAGTCATGGTACATTTAGGAAATACATATATATATATATATATATATATATATATATATATATATATACACACACACACATACATATCCCTAATATGCAAATAGACCAGTCGCTATGACGTGCACTGACCACCAGCGGGCATGCACAGAACATGGTGGGCGTCGGCAGCAGGCAGCAGAGTGTGGAACATGGCGGGCATAGGCCATGGCGGGATGGTGGAGCAGGTGAGCAGAGGCACCAGACCAAAGCGGGGTGCCAGTTGCTGTCATCAGGGTGAGCCTCTGGTGGTTACTGAAAATTTATTGCTCCCTCATACCACGGTCCTGCCTGGCGCTCACACCTGCTGCCGGCGCTGGCCCTACTCGCACCGGCTGCCAGCGCCAGAGCCACCGCTCACACCCACTGCCAGTGCTGGTCCTAATCACTTGGCAGTATCAGCGGGTGTGAGCGGCGACTGTTGCCCCGATCAACCCTGAGGGCTTCTCTATTTCCTCCTGCTCTTGAGGGGCGATTGGGGCAGCAGCCACCGCTCACACCCACTGCTAGCGCCAGCCCCAATCACTCCGTGCCATCAGTGGGTGTGAGTGGGGCCAGCGCCCTCACCACGTGGGAGCAGTGGTGGCAGGAGTAGTGCTGATGGCAGACAGGGGACCAGGCTGCGGTGGGAGGGCCCAGGTGGGAGCACAGAGGATGGGCCTAGACCCGCCCCTGTGCCCACAGCAGCCTCGTGGCCCACAGTACCTTTCAGGGTGCACAAATTCATGCACTGGGCCCCCAGTCAAGGAATAATTTGTTCACAATGGTCTGGCTTTATGCATCCCAATACACCACTAGAATTTCTCTGTTGTGCCCACTGCATTTCAGCGTTTTCCATTCTCTGCCAATGTTGGGGCATTTTTGCCCTGATGCCTAGATAATCTCTATTCAATTGTCATCTCTACTCGTGGGTCATCTGGAATAGGAGTTGATGACAGTCTCCTGGGGAACCCAACAGTAGGGGAGGGGAGGAGGGTTTGGATGGACCCTCTGGCTTATTACTTTCTCTTGGGAAGAAGCAGGGTGATGAAAAAGGAGAGCCAGAGATCCAGGGCTGTATGAGTTCTACTATGTTTGTTAACGCAAGCTTCTTTATCTTATAGTATTACCTGGCTCAATAAAAGCCCTTGCTGAATAAACCTTTGAACCTAGAGGCAATATAAACATTCCAGATCCATGAAGGACACTCTTCTGTTGGGCAAGGGGGAAATCAATGGAGTGTGATGGCTGAGGGATCAATACTTCTCTGAATGAATTTCATCGTAAGTGACACTCCTTTGGGATAAGGAAGGGCTGACTGGAAATCATTCAAGGTTATCAACTGAACAACAATATCTAGAATGTTCAGGTCAATCAGTAGGAATTTAAACCAATGGTCATACAAGAAACCACAATGAAAGCTGCATTGTTTGTAACCTGCCCACACAGAAGACACTCTAGTCCACATTTCTGATAATCCTCACAACAATCTTCAGTCTAGTAAGCAGACCCAACAGCAGATGGCTGTGTTTTTATTTCAAAGAAGCCTGCTGAAAGACAAATTCAAGCTTGTTCTGATGACTTTAGCCAAGCTTAAAAGCCAGGGAGTGAGGGTGGGGGAAACATTTTTCTTAGACTTCACAAGAGCCAAAAGCAAACGAGCTATAGAAATCCATAGGAAATGGCAAGATCTCCAAAATAAAACATAATTGGAAATGAAAGTTCATAATTGTATGAAGCTATTGATTTGAAATATAAGAAACTAATGGATAAATTACAAAGTAGAGTACTCATTAATCTAGTTCAAAGAGGCAGTGATGGACATATGAAGCTAAAAAGCTCTTGACCCTCTTAGCTAGGAGAATAAATCTCAACTAGGCACATAATCCATCCTTTTCTCTAAGATCTAAGCTGCAGCTAATATGGGTGCTTGGGGAAGAGGCAGAAAGCAGAAAACTGCCTTAAATGTATGGACTTAAATGACAACTAATCAATGCAAAGTATGTCTTTAAACTGCATGATTCATGATTCATAGGTGGAATGTCCCAATGTGCACAATGTGCCTTGCCGACCTCCCAGTGCTAATCCTCAGTCTCATCATTTATCTCCTGAGCTTCTATCCCCAGTCAGGATCAGCCTTCCTTTATGCTTAGTGAGGAGATCCAGAAAAAAACACTTTAGGGTAGTATTTAAATTCCTGCTTGAATTCCATTATTTAAAAATGTCCTTGGAAAGCCCAGCTGTGTATGGCATTTTGCTGGGTGATACCAGAGTGAATAGATGAGTAATTAGCCAGAAATCAGTACAAACAAAATAACTGCCTGTTCCCACAACCTGCCCAATAGCAAAGATGTTGCTGGAGATGTAGATGTACTTGTGAAAAAGTTTTTTTCCCCAGTTGCTGACTTAACCGTTCATGCTTAAGCTATAGCTAATTAATACAAAATGTGTCCTTACCCAGCCTGCAGAGCCCAAGTTGCTTGCTGCTGGTTATAGGAAGCAGGTCATTAAAAAGGGAAAATGACAAAATTTCATTTTAATCTCATTTGGAATTATTAGGAAACTTAATATTACATTAGAAAATTTCAACATCTAATGTACCTCTATAGAATACAATTCGTAATTAGACTGTAATCATAAAAATCCCATTTTTCTAATTTGATCATAAAAGTATGGTGGGTAAGTGTGCAAGTCATTGACTTAGTTGTACTGAACCAGAATCCCCCCCAGCTCAGAAAAAAGTTATTTAACTCTTTTAAGATCATGAAGATACTGCCACTAAAAGCAGAATCTGTCAAACTTTGTATGTAAAAAGCCAGGTAGTAAATATTTTCAGATTTGCAGACTCTGCTGCAGCACAAAAGCAACCACAAACAGTACATAAATGGGTGGCTTGGTTCCAACAAAGTTGATTTATTGAAATGTAAATTTCATATAATTTTGAAGTATCACAAATATTTCAATTTTTTAAAAAACAATTTAAAACAGAAAACATTCTTAGCTTACCAGGCCATGCGAAAATCATGCAATGGACTGGGATTTGGCTCGAGGGCGCCGTAATTTGCTGACCTCTAAAGGAAACCCAAATCAGTAACTGCCCTAGGCAATGGAAAGTGTCTTCAGTTTCCCAAGGTACTATCTTCCAAGCAGAAGCCCTGGGAGATTCGGGTGCTTTATGTGCAAATATCAGCTGTTTACCCTAGTGAATGTATGAATTTGTAAAGAAAAGAAACATTACCTTAATTCTCGTCTCATACAGAGGTTTCTCCTTAATGTGGTCCCTTCTCCCTTTCTGAACTTCCTGTCTTTACCTCTTCTCTTCCAATTTTTTCCATAACCACAGTTTCTTTTCCACATTTTTTAGCATTCAAGAGAAGTCTCTGAAAACCCATTATCAGTATTTATACCTGACCTAGAATCTTCCACTGATGTGTCTTCCAGAACTGCTCACCCTCTCGTTTGTCCATTCCAATTCTGAGGTAGTTTTATGTCACACACAAAATATTTTAATGCTTTTATTCACAAATCCTTTTGGAAATGACAAGAACATAAAAACCCTACTCAGTCCTCTTGAAAAAAGGAATTGAAATTCCTCTTTAGAAAAGCAGCCTCTATCTACAATATAGTGCCATTTAAAATGCCACTGGAAAAGCCAACATTGACAGTTTCATTAAAAGTTATGGTGATCCCTAACCGGTTTGGCTCAGTGGATAGAGCGTCTGCCTGAGGACTGAAAAGTCCCAGGTTCGATTCCGGCCAAGGGCATGTACCTTGGTTGCGGGCACATCCCCAGTTTGGGGTGTGCAGGAAGCAGCTGATCGATGTTTCTCTCTCATCGATGTTTCTAACTCTCTATCCCTCTCCCTTCCTCTCTGTAAAAAATCAATAAAATATATATTTTTAAAAAGTTATGGTGAAAGGCAATATGCAACTGTAAAGTACTACGCAAATGTTAGCCAGAGTTGGTGAAAGATATTATGCCAAGTGTCAAGGATGCAAACTTGTCAGAGTGAATTTTGTGAAAGTGCCAGTGTTATTACTGGGCCACTGGCGGTGTTGTTCACCAGGAGCAGAACACCTGGGTTATAAACCCATTTATAGCTCTGTTATTGCTGATGACTAACCAAGGACAAAGGACAAATCATCTGTCTTCTGTGAGCCTTCATCCTCATTTTGTACAATGGAATGGTTTGTAAAGATCCTTAAGGATCCTTATATATTATAATTTCTAAGTGTTTTCTATTGGAAACAATGACAACAGGAAAGTGAAGCTTGCTACCTCTTAATGTCAGGAAAGTGATGAAATGAACACCTCAAGCTACTCTTATCTGGTTGTCCCTAGGCATTATGGGAACAGAGTAGGCTATATAGTTGCACTTTCCTTCCACAGTCAGTTGCTTCATGTGACGCTGTTGCTCTGTTGCTGTCAGTTTTTCCAAAATTAAATCTAGATCTTATAATTTATGACTATTTATTGCATGTCCGATAGGGTAAGCACAGCACAGTTCCAAACAAGAAAAGGTCAATAAGCTGTAAGGTTGTTTTACAGAAATGTGTATCTCTATGGGCTGTAGAATTCAAATGCCTTTGGCCTAGAAGAACCTACAGGACCAAAACTACTTCCAACAAATCACTCAAACAATAGTCTCTGAGGGTTTTCTCTTTAACTGTTCTTTATGTTGAACTCGAGGCAGATTCTCCTCAGTTCTGTTAAAAGTAAACCTCTTCCCCTTCACTTGGTAAATCTTAAATAGTTACATATTTTTAACAGTTCCTCACTCCCTGGGTGTCTTGTCTTAGTCTGGCAAAGTACAACATGAGTGATCCATATGTGAGGGATAAAGGGGCATTGTGGCTGGCACGCATTGTTCTCTGACTTGTGCAGAGCTCAAAAGCACAGACTAAAACCCTTCAGGGGAATAAACAACAAAAAATGCATCTGTTTTCAGGTTTGTTACTTGGGCTGGGGGAGACAGGGAAGCTGGTTGTTTATAGAACAATTTATGGTTGCAATTTCGATAGTTGATTGCTTGATTTCTTAATCCAGCTCCTAATCAGAGATCAAACACAGGTTACAATAAAGAAGTAATTTTGGACATGATTACAAACAGTTTCTTACTGAGGGCTTTGCCTTGAAACAAGGAGCTCCCATCCTAGGCTCAGTGTAATAGGGATCAGGACAAGTGATTGGGTTGCAGCTCTTCTGCACAGACAACACAGGCCTTTGGACTAGAACTGTGCCCCCTTTCCCACTGATAGTTGTTTCTGTGTGGTCAATGCAGTTATGGAAACAGAAAAGTAGTAACTATTACAACATCATCCCACTCCCTTCTTCCCTTCACACTGTGCCAATATTCTTTGGACATAACAGCTATTTCACCACTCCCCTGCTTGATTAACTTACATGACTCCTTATTGACTACCAATCAGGTCTGCATCTCAGCACAACCTCCAAGGTCCTTCATGATGAAACCCGGTTTTACACATCTTCTAAATGCCCTTTCTATGTCCTCCATGCTATCCCTTGCTTCTGGGCCTTTACAAAGTGCTTCATCTGCCTGTACAGCCCTTCACCATTTTCTCCGCCCAGCAAACTCCTGTTTCCCTTTGAAAATGTACAGTTGTTGCATTTTCTATTGTGTAGGCTTCTATACAGCCCCAGGCAACATTAAACCCTCTTGGCTCCATTTTGTTCAGATATGATTATATCACATTGAATCATAACATTTGCTTATGCTTTTATCTTTACTCCCACCTTTTGCAGATTGTGGGCTTTTTGAGGGTATGTGAACCATGTTTCATCTCTGCATTTCCTCTACCTCTTCTATATATAGGCCAATTGACAGCAAATATTTGTTGAATGAATCTGGAAGGCCTATAAATGTTTAGCATGCATAAGGAGTCACAGAAAGAACCTCTTTTGTAGGAGTATGAAACAACTTCAAAGGATAATAGAATGACTACCTGTTCTTGGCCACATTTATGAGCCTGTCTCTCATCCCATATCCTAATATATAAACACCCAGGGTCTGTAACGACTGACCGAAGGCTCGACCAAACACCGGAAGTCAGTCTTGCAGTCAGTGCTGGGTTGCTGTGGCGACCCAGCACTGACTGCCACCAGTGTGGGCACAGCGACCCAGCACTGACTGCCTAGGGGGCTGTGGATCAGGCCCAGAGAGAGGCCAGGAGAGAGAGGCAGGGTCTGATCTGCAGCCACTGTGGCAGCTGTTGATCAGCCGTTGTCTCTCTTTCTCTCCAGGCTTCACCAGCAGCTGCGCCTCTCTTTGTCTTTCTCTCCTGATCAGAGAGGCTGCTGATCAGCCCCGCCTCTCTGATCAGGCCCAGAGATGTTGACTGGCATAGAAACTGACCAATCAGAACCAAATCTGAGTGAACTATGAGGAGCCAATGACTGCCTAGAAAGCAGAGCTTTTAATGCTGACTGGCATAGAAACTGACCAATCAGAACCAAATTGGCTGGCAGGGGAGAGCAGTTGGGGGCGAGATCAGGCCTGCAGGGGAGGGCAGTTGGGAGGGATATCAGGCTGGCAGGGGAGGGCAGTTGGGGGCAAGATCAAGCCAGCAGGGGAGGACAGTTGGGGGCAATCAGGCAGGCAGGCAGAGGCAGTTAGGGGCGATCAGGCAGGCAGGCAGAGAGGTTTGGGGCAATCAGGCAGTGGTCCCAGATTGCGAGAAGGATGTCCTAAACCGGCAGTCAGACATCCCCCAAGGGGTCCCCGATTGGAGAGGGTGCAGGCTGGGATGAGGGAACGAATTTCATGCACTGGGTCACTAGTAGGTAAATAAATGTCTCACAAGTTAAGCATGGTAGACACCTGGAAAGGCAGGGCAGACCCTAGGAATTGATCCCAGGAATAGGTTATAAATCATAATCACTTTTAGGAAAGGGGCTTTGAAGTCTATAGCTGAATTTTGTAAGCAGGGGGGCTTAAGAATAATGCTAGAAATGGGAGCAGAGTCCTGCCAAGACTTCACAGCCATTGGCTTAGAAGTCCCTACAAGCCCATGCTGCAGAAGTGACCATCATACAGTTCTCAGACAGCAAAGGAAAACAGCATTTACTGCTGCTGTCAATAGATTCCAGGAGTAAAGGGTTTCAAGGGAGGCCAACCTTCTCCAACTGGTGTTTAGGGAAAGATTTCAGAGGTCAGAGCCTGAAAGAAGGAGCAACATATAAAAAGAAAAGCCATCTTATCCTTGTGTTTGAACTTCAGCACCACCGTTAAATAAAGGAGGAGAAATAAAGGAGAAGAAGGTTAGACCCAATTAAAATTATTGGGGGAATCTACATTAAATGTGCTTCTACCACTACCTGAGTATTAACTATATGAACACTCCTTAAGTCATTAAGATTTTGCTTAACCACAATGGTAGCTTTTGAATTTAAATTAGCCTTCCAGTAGCCTTAAAAGAAGAATTTGAAAAAGGAAGACACAAATAAAGATGGTCTCATCATCCTAAGAGACCTAGGATGGTCTGTGTCTCCACCTCCCCAACCCTGTGTGCACCAAAACCCTCTAAATCACATGTTTAACACCACGTCACATGTTGGTAGTGAGGGAATGGGTCTGCAATGAATACACAGGTCTTATTTTACAACCATGTTTCCTGAAAAAAACCCTGAGGCAGCAATCACAACATTTGGCAATTTAATGTGTTCTAATGTAACCAATTATTTATAAATAAGATTCCTGCCCTCATTCCACAAGCATTGACTGACAAACTACTGAATTTCAGGCACTAAGCCTAATGCTGGAGAAACAAGAATAAATGAGACAACAGCACTGAACTAAAGCAACATACAGTCTAGTAAGGGAGGTCAAGGGTTAGAAAAAAACCTGTCTCCTCTTCCACCACTGACTGCACCTGCTCTCTCAAAGGTCATCAGTGTCTGCCTGCTGGCCAAGTCCAGTGAACTCTTTTCAAGAATCAGACTTCTTGCCCTAGCTGGTTTGGCTCAGTGGATAGAGCATCAGCCTGCAGACTGAAGGGTCCCAGGTTCGATTCTGGTCAAGGGCACAAGCCCGGGTTGTGGGCTCAATCCCCAGTAGGGGGCATGCAGGAGGCAGCCTATCAACGATTCTCTCTCATCATTGATGTTTCTATCTCTCCCTCTCCTTTCCTCTCTGAAATCAATACACACACACACAGACACACACACACACACACACACACACACACACACACACACACTGAGTGGCCAGATTATTATGACCACCCCATCAGTACTTCATTGGGCCACCTTTTGCCTTCAATACTGCAGCAATTCTTCTTGGCATTGACTCCACGAGATGTTGAAAGGTGATGGGAGGAATCTGACACCATGCCTGATGAATAGCACTGTCCAGTTCTGTGAGATTTGATGGGTGTGGAACCAGCTGCCTGGTGGCTCTTTTAACTTTGTCCCACAAATGCTCAGTTGGATTGAGATCTGGTGATTGTGGGGGCCACCTAAGCAAGGTAAAGTCTCCCTCATGTTCTTGAAACCATTCCTGCACAATACGAGCGCCATGGCATGGCACACTGTCTTGTTGGAAGAAGCCACCTCCATTGGAATACACCATCAACATGATAGGATGAACTTGATCAGCAACGATACTTAGGTATGTTGTGCTATTCAGATGTTTATAATTATCTGTCCCTCTAGCAACTTCAGTGCAAAATTATAGCTAATTTGCCTACAAACATCAGGTGGTCATAATAATCTGGCCACTCAGTATGTGTGTGTGTGTGTGTGTGTGTGTGTGTATAAATTTTTTTATAAAGAATCAGACTTCTTGGCAATCTTATTCCTGTGACATTTGAGTTAAGACCTGATTAAATTTAAGAGCCAAATTCTGCAAATATTAAGGGGAAAGCTTTCCAGGCATGGAAAGGAGCAAGTGCAAATGCCCTGGTAGCAGCAGGCCTGGTATATTTAAAGTAAGCAAATAAGACTGGTGTAATTAAAGAGTAATGAGCACAAGGCAGAACAATCCTATATAATAAAAGGCTAACATGCAAATCGACCAAATGGAAGAACGACGGGTTGCTATAACGTGCACTGACCACCAGGGGGAAGATTCTCAATGCAGGAGCTGTCCCCTTGTGGTCAGTGTGCTCCCACAGGGGGGGCGCTGCTCAGCCAGAAGCCATGCTCACAGCTGGCAAGCACAGCAGCAGTGGCGGGAGCGTCTCGCCTCCACAGCAGTGCTAAGGATGTCAGACTGATGGCTTAAGCCTGCTCCCCTAAACCAGCAGTGGGACATCCCCCCAACAACTCCTGGATTGTGGGAGGGCACAGGCTGGGCTGATAGACCCCCCCACACACACACACACACCAAGTGCATGAATTTCGTGCACTGGGCCTCTAGTAAAATATGATATTGGAGAAGAAACAGGAGCCAAACTCTGCAGGGGCTTGCAGGCCATGGGGAGGCCTCAGTCTTATATTCTTCATGAGATGGGGTGCCATTATAGGGTTTTGAATAGAGGAATGACAATATCTGAACAATTTATCTTCTTTAAAAAAATTATATATATATATATATATATATATATATATATATATATATATATATGTATATTATTGCTTTCAGAGAGGAAGGTAGAGGAAGAGATAGATAGGAGCCTCAGTGATGAGAGATCAAGGATCAAGCCTGCAACCTGGGAAAGTGCCCTGAAAGGGAATCTAATGGTGACCTCTTGGTTCTTGGGGCAATGCTCAATCGCTAAGCCACACCCAGCTGGGCTGAATTAAACGTTTTAAAAGGATCAGCAGCTTGGTTTCTGAGTGGAGAAGAGGCTATAGGGGACCAATGGTGGAAACAGGGGAACCAGCCAGGGGCCTCTTAAAGAAGCTCATGTAAGAAATGATGGTGGCTTAGACAAAGATAGACAAGGAGATGGGGGTGAGTGATTGTCAGATTCCAAATAGTGTAAGAAGGAAGAGTAGACAGAATTTGCTAATGGATTAGATGTGGCCTGGGAGAAGAAAAGAAATGTGAAAGATATGCTGAGAATTTTGGCCTGAGCAACTGGTAGAGTTTCCATTTACTGAGATGGGAAAGATTGTAAGAGGAACACATTTGGGGGAAAAGTCAGAAGTTTGTTGGGGGGCAGGTCAAGTTTGAGATATCAAATAAGCTCCTCAGTGAAGATATGGTGTGGGGTGTTAGGTATCCCAGTCTGAAGCCCAGGGGAGAGATCAGGTTGGAGATGCACATGGCAGGCAGGCTGGACCCCAGCCTTTCAGCATCCTCTCCAGGCAGGCTCCATATTATTCAGCCAACATCATCAGCAACTTGGTGTAAGAACAAGCTTGCCTGTAGTCAGCTTGGCCTCCTCACCTTCCTCACACATCGCACTCACCCTGGCCTTTGTCTCAGGACTCACTTGGCCACAAAAGTAGGGATTCTAGTGATGGCAAAAGTCACTTAACAAAGTGACAGGTGTGATGTAGAATCTGTTACCCTGATGAACTATGCTGCACTGAGGAAACACATTTTTTATGGAGTTACTTTTCTTAGAACATGTAATATTAACATCATAATGTGAAGAGTTGCATAAATTCAAAATGGCATCCTAGATGCCCCAGAAGTTTCTGGAGAAAACAATCTCAGTAAAATTCAACTGGAAGTCAACCTACTATAAGGCCATGCACACTCAAGCTCAACTCTTGGGCCATTATTTTGGAGGGAGAGGGTAAATTGTAAGCAAAGCAAGAAAATCATAGTGTTTTGTTTCTTACTCAAATTGATGAAAGTGAAATAAAACAGATACTAAAACCTGTCGGAAGACTCACTCATTTTGTGTTGCACACAATTTGTCTACTAGGTAGCTCCTTACTAAAGTCATTCCCTGGCCAGGAGCTTGACAAGCACTAATTATCCTCATCAATTCCCAGACCCTGAAAACAAGACTCACACAAGTTTAAAAGTAGTAAAATTTGAAAGCCTAGAAAACACAGTACGCTCAAAAATATCCATTGAGCTTGAAAAACACAGACAGGTATCCAGACAGAATGTTAGGCTAAAAACAACAACAAACCCCTTTGAGTTTCCTTATCTACAAGTGGTAAGAGTAGCTACTCTCTACCACTCTCTCAGAGAGGATGTTCGATTGGGAGAGCTGAGGTTACGGTCATAGGTACAAAGCCTGACATCTACTAGTAATTTCTCCTTCCATCTGGGCATCAGAGGCCATTAGAGATCCTCACACAAAACTCTTCTGAGCCTGTGGAGGAAAGAGAGATGGCCAAGACACTCAGAAAATGACTCAACAGTGGCCCCTGGAAAGCTGCACCAGTGCCAGGCAAAGGAAAAGTACCAATTCCTCAGGTTACCATGGCAATAGCAAAAGTGATTAGATGATTTTCTGTGTCTGGCTGGTGCTCTTTGTGATTCACGGTCCACTGGCCCACCATAATTTTGGTCTTCTCTTTTTGTTAAGCTAGCATATGCATATATGCGGCTGATCCATCCGTTTGCATGCCTACCCACCTGCCTGCCTTTTCATTTACCAAAGGGAGAGCTAGAGAGTTGGTAAGTTCTATAGAGGTGTCTTTTAGCACACCTCTACTTTTTACAGTTGGAGAAACCGAGGCCCAGAGAAAGGTGACTTAACCAAGGTCTCACCATGAATTTAATAAGAGTTGGAATGTGATTCTTGGTTGTTTTCAATTCTTGGTCTCTGTCCCTCTCTGGCTCAGCCTCTTGCTACTTTGTCTTTCTTTCTTTATTTCTGCTCCTCTCTGTGTGTTCGTCTCCGTGTCTCTCATATACACAAGCTTTGGGAAATTAATCTTGGTTTGGTATGTGTCCTATTTTTTCATCATTTTTAAAAAATAAAATGATCACATCCCTATCACATAAAGAGTTAGTCAAACCCCATTACTTTACTGCACTGCCTCAACTCCAAGCTTTGGTCATGTTTTGGTAATACCTCCTTTGGCTAAAAAGGTCAAACAGAGTATATTTATTATTCCACAGATGTTGCTTTCACCTGTGGGATTATTACAACTAGGAAATATCTCAAGGCTAGTTTCTTAAATTAATTTTTATGATACCTCGTCTACCCCCAAGTTGAACCTGACCTTAGAGTATTTGAAATAGTATTCGTATTTCCCCATGACAAATTGAGAATCCACTTTTAATTTGATCCATACTTTCCAATGTAACCTGTTGTAAAAGAAAGAATATTGCTTGCTTTCTCATTCCGTTTTTAAAAAATAGCACTATAATCTGTTGCATATTATATACAAAATGGATTTCAACTTGAAAAGTCACAAAGAGAGAGAGAGAAAGAGAGAGAGAAAAACTCTCTAGAGGTTTTACAAATCCTGTAGAATGTGACTTGCCACTTTCTGTTTTCTTTGACTTTATGTGGGAAGGGAAATGAACATATCAGCTGTGATGGCTATTCTTTCCAGTTTGTTGTCTGTTTTAGATTATAAGCTCCCAGAAGACAGGACTCTTTTAATCCTCTGCTCAGTGCCTATTCAGTGCCTGATGTAAACAGGCAATGAATCTGTGCTTTTGGCTCAGATGCAGTTGCTGCCAGAAATAGAACTGTGTTGCAAAAAGAAAAGAAAATCAAGGCTGGCTCCACACAACAGGTCAGCTTAGAGTTATTCAGACCCAGTCTTCTTCTACATTTAAAAAGAAACTTTAGAATACTCCCTATAAAACCTTAATTTTGAAGCTGGATCTCACCATTCTACCTGCCTTTAAAAATGGAAAATAAATGTAATATGTATACATGTAAATCATACCAAGGCTGCAAAGAGATCTGAGGTAAAAAAAAAAAAATGAGTACCATATACCTGCTCCATCATTTTCTATAGCAACTTACAGAATAAATTCCTCAGTAGCTTTTAACCAAACAACCTTAACCTCCTGCAGAATCTTGTGGCACAAACTGTGTACTATAAGCATGCGCCCTATTCCATCACAACATTTATTCATCTCCCTAATTAGACTGTGAGTACCATAAAGGCAGGATCTCTCACTGATTCACATCTGTCTCCCCAGTGCCTGGCACAGTATCTGGCAGAGCAGTTGCTCAAGTACATACCCATTGAGCAGATCAATGCCTCTCAAAGCAGGGAGCTAAAATCACACTAAATGCAATGAAACAGCAATCATTGGCTTCCACCCATTTTACAAAAACATCTTTGTTTTAATAGCTCTCCTTTACTGGAGGCATAATCAACATTTCTAGAACATATGGAATCACTAAAGGGAAGTTGTAGAAACCACGTAAGTTAGCACACGAAAAAGCACACCACGTGTTTTCAGTTCTCCTATCATGGCTTCCTTTGTTCGTTCATCTCCATCTTAGCATTGTTACTTTTAAATATTTTCACTTTTCATAGACTCGAATTGATTATATCTAATCAGAGTAGATTATCATTCTACAGATTAATTTTCTACAAAATAGCCTAAAGAAAAATTCACTGTATTTGGGCTAATAAAATGAAGACTAAATTATAAGCTTTCATTATCAAATTTCACGTATTACAACTATATTATATAGTTTGGACTATCTCTAAATGTTCATTTTATATCCCACTCTCAATCTTATGGTAATTTTCACCAACATAATAGTTAAGGTACATTTCGTCAATAATGACAGGATTTGACCAAAATTAAAAGGAGGCAGGGAAATAGAGACAGTACTATTAGTAGCTACAGATGCCTAAATGATCATTGAAGGAGAACACCCATTGCTTAAGTTCTTTAATTGCATTTAAAAGCATAGAAGTACTCATTACCACTCAGCATAGAATGTATTTTTATTGGCACTCAAAAATATTACATTAATTACATATAACCTTCATTTGGGGTCAAAACTATTATCAATCAATTTGATCTTCTACTATAATTATGAGACCTGTTTCCATATCATTTGATGCTTCCAAAAATCATTTACACCTATAAACAATAAGTTCATTGTCCCCACTGAGGTCATTGCAAAGTCACACATTTCTAATCTAGCACTCTGATTATTTCTTTCATAACAACTATCCAAATCTGAGAATGCTTTATTGATTTGCTTTGGGTGATCTATAACCAACACTGGAATGTAAGCTCCTTGAAAGCAGAAACTTTACCTGTCTTATCCAATTGTCAAATCCCTAGCACTAAGAACAGTCCTGGGTAATGGCAGGTGCTTAATAAATACATCTGTAATGATTGAATGAATTACTCAATTAATAGTAAGTCTCTGATCACAGTACTGGGGAATACAAAGTTGGAGGTTCCCTCCTGGTTTCCCCAAATCTACTGAAGGCCATCACCTGTTTCCTCCACTCTCAGTATGTTATATTGAAGGGTAAAAGAAGGCGTGAAGATTAATACCTATTTCCAAGATGGGAAATACCTCCTCCAAGAGAAGGGGAAATTAGAGATCTTGTGCTTGAGACTGTAGGACAGAAGGCTGAGAAAGAGGACCATCCCCTAATTATCTTGCTATCATTTTGCACTCAGATTAGAAATGCAGCGCTTGATATTCACATTAAACTACATCGTTCATGTGCACTGAATTTAAAATCAACTTCAAAAGTATTATTTTATTTATAAATAGTTTACTAAATATTTATACTAAAGGAGACACTGAAGGTGCTTACTAGTATATAGAAAGGAATAAATGAGGCTTCTAGAAGTTTCCTCGTGGATGGCTTTACATGAGATTTTATGATCACTCAGTATTAAATCACATGACTCTTTAATGACATAACATTGCATAGTTTTCAGAGAAAATTCCTCAGAAAGCTCCCAATATCCATCCCATCTCATTTTATTTTCTCATAAAAATATCAGCATTTATGACTAATTTTGAGGCTCTGTCACTTTATTGCACCCCTTATGAATTTCCGAAAACCCTCAGTGTTTCCTAAATAACTAGAAATTAATTCTCATTAATTAGTCAAGAAAGATTATTTAAGCAAGAGTATCACAGTGACCACTTTCCCCTGCATAGATTCAGAGGTAGGCTATTGACTAAAAGGTATATGTGAGTCAGAAAATGGCTCTTGC
Source organism: Myotis nattereri (assembly GCF_964212035.1). Classification (NCBI taxonomy): domain Eukaryota; kingdom Metazoa; phylum Chordata; class Mammalia; order Chiroptera; family Vespertilionidae; genus Myotis; species Myotis nattereri. The sequence goes on from NC_138078.1 coordinate 121,515,484, forward strand.
CTAAAGTATCACATAATGTTCATTTCTTCCCTGTAGCTTTTGTTTCCTCTCATGCAAACAAGGTGTAATGGGCTTACGCTCTGTATTTTATCTCATGCATCATCCATGACATTGTCAAATCAATTTATATGAAAAAATGGGAGAAAGCGTACTCTCAGGCTCCTTATGTGCATTTACATTTTAATATACGAACAATCAGTAAAGGCCATTGAAAGGCTCATTTATGCCAGTTTACGATAACTCTGACATTCCAGGGTGCACAGGAGCAGCCTTCTTTTAGGGCTCCTGACAAATGAATAAGAGCTCCCAGAGAACAGAAGGTAAACTGTACCCTGTGGCGAGCAGAAATCAAGTCTGAAATTGTAGAAGCCGTGAGAAGAAATACCAATGTGCCAACAAATGCCATTTACACATGGTTTCTAGCACACTCATGGCCAAAATTATGAAAGCTGAAAAGTTTTCAGAACACGTATGGCCTTGATGAAGCTCCTTTATAATTCCAGTGTCTGTCTGACAAGGCGATGCTGAGCTGTCTGGAAAATCGATGGAGCAAATTGGACGGTAAGCCAATGAAACTGAAGGGACAGGAAGCCCTATGGTGCCACAGTGACAGTCATTTTTTTCCTAGGTGTAATTTTAGGATTTCAAAGCAGAGCCATTTGCCAAATAGGAAATATTTCAACTCTGGAAGGGGAACTGAAATAATCTAGTAATTTCTAACTTTGAAATAGTATTCTCCATTTTACATGCACATAAGATCTCCTGTGATATACAGTTGTACTACAAATACCATGGACAAGACAATGAGACCAAACTAATGGAAAACATTGAAGACAAAAACCATCTAGAATAGCGAAATAGAAAGATAAAACAGAGGCAACAAATATACCTGGAAAAGGATTCAAAGTACTGAGAAACTAAAATAAAAGACATTTAAATATTTTGATGGAGAATGGGCTATAGCTGTAATTAAGAGTGAGCTTTAAAGAGATGATATATACATTTAACTGTGGCTTTCCAGTCTATAGGCACAATCCTACCTTTCTCCATTCATTTCAATGGAATCTTGCATTTTGGGCTCTATTTTCAATCCAGACACTCCTCTGTGTGACCTTGTACTATCTATCATCTGGCCCTAAACCCTTCGAAACAAAATGCACTTTATCTATTCCTAAAAGATTTGGTCCACCTTCATTGATAAAGTTCCTTGAGAACAATGAATCACAAGTGCTGTGAACAGAAGTAGTAGCAAGAAATAAATAGCAAAAGCAGCAAACAAACAAGCAAGCAAAGAAAATACCAACTAGCATAGGTAATTACAAATCAAGGCACTGAACAAGATGCAGTTGACCTGGGTTCTTGCCTCAAGTCTGCCACTAACTACTTGTGTTTATTGGTCTTTGTGGGTATCTGTCTCTTCACCTGCACAATATCATGGCCTTTTAAATTAGATCCATACAGGAACTCCCTGGGCTGTCTCCCTCACCTCTCCCACTCGTTGTCTAAGTCAAAAATTCTGTGACTGTACATCAGACATGCACTTTCCAGAATTTCCAAACTCTCTTGGGTTCTCTCCTCCTTCAGATTTCCTTAACACAGAATCATGCCCAGGTTATCTCTGGATTGGTAAAAGTTTGCATTCTTAAAATCTAGGCATGTGGCTGACTCTTTTTCTTAGGACATGGTAAAGTATCTGACTAATAGGTGGAATAGTGGAAACAAAGAAGGGAGTCACCAGAGGTACTTTGAATGCTGGTAAATTTCAACCTGTTCAACTTTATCCAAGCCCACCCTTCCTGCTTCCCCATCTTCTTCCACAAATCCCAGTGCAGCAGATGTAGGAAGGGGTGGGGAAGTTAGGGAAGGCAAGCTTTCTGACTCCTACTTTAGGTCCTAACTGGGCTTTGGTTAGGTGCTGAGGAAGACTGTCATTTTAAAGCCAACTTATAATAACGCCCTTTGTTTTAGTGGTATTTGGTTATTTTTGAAGATTTCCTGCAGGCAAGCTGAAAAGACAGTGAGCTTTCAGATGTTCATATATAAGAAGCTGAAAATTGCATCCATGGTGTTAAATTGTTGCCCTAGCTGGTGGAGGTTAGAACAAGAAGCAATGTTTTAACTTCTTGTGACATTTACAAGAATTGGAAAACTGGCTTTTGCCGGAAAACTTATGCTTAATCTGAGCAGCTCTGAATCACTGGAAAATGTTCCTACATCGCCACTTTATAAAATTAAACAGAACGCTGGAAATAAATCTTGGCCCATGACTCTGAAAACAACAAATTGTACCACATTAGAGCTAGAAAGAACCTTAGGGAGCCTCTACTTGGGACTCTGGTTTTAGAGATGAAGAAACTAGAGATAAAGAAACAGTCTGAGAGAGAGGAAGTGGCACATCTCAGCTCCTACAGCTTATTCATAGCAGTGGTGTCTGGGACCAGGTCTTCTGACTCCCAGCCCAGGGCTCTTCCCTCTCCAGAAGTAGACAAAACTAAATACCACCACAATTGCTAACTTTTTATGCTTTGGTTTTTTCTTAACAGATAGTTTGCCTTGAGTAGCAAAAATGCTTTGAATAATCAACTAAAATATCCCTAAGGAATAAGTAGGCCCATTTACATTCTATCACAGGGAAGAAGATGAACTTGACAAATTCTAATGGTGACAAGGACAAGAAAAGTGTGGTACAGAAGTCTAATAAGGAGGGTGTGTTGGGTTATACTTCAGGACTAGCTAATGAAAGGTGATCCTAATTAAAGCATGACCAGAAGTAGCAAAATGGGAATTGCTATCAAGTCCAAGAATGTATAAAAAGAGGAAACCAAAGGGCCTAGACAAATTGTTAGTAAAGTCTGTACCAAACAAAAAAAAAATCCAAAAAGCAAAATCTACCTCATCACTCCCCACCCTCTCAGGTTAGCTTGTTCATTTACTTGTATACTTGTTTATGTTCCATTTCCCTACAACGTGCGCGTGTGCACGTGCGCACACACACACACCCTTTAGAAAACAGAAGAACCAGGACCTTGTCTGTCTTACTGTCCCCAGTGTAGAACAGTGCCTGAAAAGTCGTAACTGCTCAGTGGATACATAGTAAATAAATTTGAGAAAGGTAAAACAAGTTAGACTATGGTTAATACAAATCATGAGAATAAAGACATCCAAGATTATGAATTCAAGGATGTTTTTATTGTTCTTATTTCCTGTCAGAATAAGAGAAGTATATCAATGTCTCAGCTCATTTGGACAAAGGAAATAAGAACACTGATCAGTGTGTGCACCATTATTATGAGAGCTTTAGTTCCTTGAAGATCCTCAAGGGGGCGCTGGAATACTGGAAGAGGGTGTGCCATCTACATATCCATAGCAAGAGCTCTGGGGCATCAGGGTATGTTTTCAGGATCACAAATGCAACGAGGGATCTTTACAACCTGAGAGTGACCATGAAAGATACTTTGAAATTGACAATTGGGTCTAAGAACACTTGGATTTAGGAGTTGCAATCAAAGAGCCATGCTAAATTTCTAAAGAGGAGGCTGGGGTGCACCAATGAAGGCTAGAAACTCACCCTGATTTACTAACTAGGCCATTGCACTTTGTAGGGTAAGATGGCCTCAGAATACTTCATAGGGAAGGGACTCATCTGGAAGGGATTTACTTAATTTTTGGAAGGTGGGAAGTGGGATCACCCATCTTCAAAAAGAATATTGTTCCCTGTGCTAAAGCTGTAAGCTAGGTCTATAGTTTCCACACGAATAGCTTATTCACAAAGAATTCTCCTAACAATACTATACACATTAACCAAAATTTGCTTATCCCTTTGCTCTAATTAAGTTTCAGGGTTAGACAATCATTCTTAGTCTGGTGGGAAACACTGAGAGCCAGCTAGAAATGTACAGTACCAAAGTAATAAAATGTTTACTAAATTTAAAGGAAGCAATCAATTTCTAATTCGAATTTATGCACATTCTTTTCCCACTTTAACACTGTCTCATTTCCTCTAAGTTCTTCTTTGGTCATTAAGATTGTCATCAAGGTTATAGTTACTGAACAATTTGTCACATGCTGCAGGTATTTCTAGACCAAATTCAATTATCAACGTACCTATATATAACTAAAGAAAAATATATAAGACACTTATAGACAAAGACATTATATGTTCTTCATTTACAGCCCACTGCGCCAGCGAGAGGGGTTCCTAGTAGGCATTCAGTAAGTATTTGCAGAATGAATGAAAGAAAAAATATCTATCTACCCTCTGAATTATTTTCACACATTCAAACTCTCAGGCATAGCTCTCCCAGTACGTGTGTACATGTCTATGCATGCATGTGCTCTCAAAATTCCCACATGCTCATCCTTCAGGTTGAATATATCCTTCCTCTTGGCAGGTGTATCTGTATTACAAAACACTGAAGCAAGATTAACCACACAAATTGTCCCAGGAAAGTTAATTTTAATTAACATTTTCCTGAAACTCACCAGCCTTCCAGCACCTAAAAACTGAACTCAATTTTCATTAGGAAAGCTGTTTCCTCCTTCTTAGAAAACACACACCTTTTAAAGTTTCAAGTGCCAATTTATGTCTCCAGTTCATAATAACATAAATTCACAGTGTACTTGTGATGCTTTCCCTGGAAAGCTCATTTGAAATCACTTGCTTAATTGAAACTACTTTTACTTCTGCTCGGACTAATGCCCAGCACTTCTTCTTTGTTTTCAACTCTAAGCACTACTTGAAGCTACATTCCCCCATCTGCATTCCTGACACAGGATGACAAAAACCAGACTACAATTCAGTCTCCTCAGATATCCTGCCCTGGAGATGCTCAGCAGGCAATTGGAAATTGGAGTTAGCCTGGAGCTCCGGAATGAGTTAAGAATTGAAGAGGTCAATTTGGGAATCACTCGTGTAGAGGTGAAAGGTGAAGCTATGTGAGGAGATGAAATTACCCAGAATGAGAACATAGCAAGAGAAGAGAAGCAGATCAATGACAGAACCTTGGGAATTGCTCCATTTAAACAGTGAGGGGGAGGGAGAGGCTGTGTGTGTGTGTGTGTGTGTGTGTGTGTGTGTGTGTGTAAAAGAGACTCCGACAAAATAAACTTAAGTGTCGAGTAGAAGACAGGTGAACCAAGATAAACTATTAATGCTTTCAAGTAAGAGAAAAAGTGAAGAAGTGCAAGAACCTCCAAAAGGTTCAAGAAGATTGAAGCCAGAGAAGAAGCCATTAGATTTTAAAACATAGTGGTCAGACATGACTTTTGGGAAAACAGCCTTCCCAATGTCATTCTTATGGACTCATAGAGTGTCCATATGTTTATGTGTACAGGTATGTATGCATGTACTCCAACGCGCCATAAGATTAAATACTAGTATTGAATGAGACTGGTCCTGGGTGTACCAGATAATGGCAGTAATAACCACTACTATTTATTGCCTGTTTACTATGTGCCAAAACAGTGCTAAGTACACGATATCCCTGATCTCAATTTAATCTTTGCACAACTCTTTAAGGTGGCTACACTTTACATGTGAAGAAACTTGAAAACCCACAGAAGTCAATTAAATTACTCAAGGTCACAGTGCTACAAAGTGGCAGCACCAAGATAGAACAAAAGCCCATACTTTCAGTCACTCAAGTAACATTTCCACTGGGTGGATGTTAGCTAGGTAATCTATGCATAAAGGGAAAATAACTAATATTGGTTGTCTCAAATTGTCAAGTGTTTTGCATAGGATATCTCCTTTCACATGTATACCATCAATATTATGGCTATGTTTAGGTAAACTTCATGAAGTCATATTTTACGAAATCTGATTCAGGTTTTTAGAAAATACTAGTAAATCGAAGTTATATGATCCCAAAACAACCAGTTATAATTCAAATGTATTTACTATAATTGTTCCCAATGGTTTGAAAGGTTAAAAAAAACATAAGTGTGGTATCATTAATTTGGTGGTTGTTACTGATATTCAAATTACTGATAATCAAACTCATCTCAAAAATGAGGGGATTAGACAGGATGATCTTAAACGTTTCTAGCCTTGACTTTCTATGACTCTCATATGAAAGTTTAATTTTAAAGATATAGAATACAAAGTAGAACGTAAACGCAGCAGCAGAACTGGTTGGTATGTCAGCATCCTTTTATTCCCTAGATTTATAGAGGCCTACAGTTAAAATATTATAAAAACTAGATTTTGACTGTTCAAGATATTGACTGATAACTTAAACAGAAGTTTGGAAACTCCATCACAAAATTATACACTGAAAATTCAGCCAAATAATTTGCTTATAACTAACTGCAGACCTTATGGTACCGCAGGTTATAGAAAAAAAGAGAGAGTGACAAAAACTCTGGCAATTAATTTTTTGCTATCTACAGAAAAAAAAAACCCACAAGGCTCTCTTTAAAACAATTAGTATCACTGTTAATTTTGCATGTATGCAGCAACAACAAGGCATTCGGGATGGCTTCCATTGATTGTTCCCTTCTCTCTTTGGATTACAAAATCCATTCAGACAACTATACTACAGCAAGTATTTATGCAAATTTTAATTATGAGGCAGAGATCATCATAATCCTGTATATTTATAAATTTGCATGACCAATGGGGATTACCAAATGAGTTGTTACTTTATTATTTTACTAGTGGTTGAAAATGTGCTAGCCTTGGAGAGTTTTCATACACCATTCAATCCACCAGAATTAAAAATGGCCCCATCGACATTTACCAAAGCCATTTCTTTTCCATTGCATTGGTACTTCTCTCTTCCTTTCTCACAAACAAAGACCAGGTATAAATTGCTCTGATAATAACATCTGGTCAAATCAATCAGCATGATAATAAAAATAGAGTATGTCAAGATTTTCTCTGTTATATAGTAAAACAGTTGTAGAGAGATGGTTGTCTCATGCAGCAACTTTTAAAGCAAAAATAAAACTAAATTCTTAACATGTCCCCCATGAAAACAATTTTTGAGATAACAGTCTCTATGTTATTGACCATTATCTTAATGATCATCCACTCTGTTTTATTTTACAAATGAGGAAATCAAGGCTCACAGCAGAGATGAGACTTAAGCAAAATCACCCTACTAGTTACTAGCAGAACATAGTACTCTTGCCACCATGATACATCCAATCTATGATCTTTAAACATATCCCCATACTAATATTGTGTTACTAAGTGTCTGTGTGTCTATATCATTTGCCTCAATGAATTATAGTCTGACTATAGAATTAAACACTGAATTTACTAATCTCAGTTATGAAATAAACCAACTGATGCCCTCGTGGGAATATGGAAGCCCAGCTACTGAAAGCTAAATTGGACATCTAATAAATGGTCCATTTATTCTATTTGAATGAGAGTCTGCCCTAGTGGAGGAATCCCAAGGCTCCAACCTTTGCTCTTGCTTACACTTATTGGGCCAGGGAGCATAGGATGAAATGTAGGTGGGTAGGAAGAGAAGGTAGAGACCTTGGTAAATATTTCTGGAGCCAATAAGCCTACAATAGGCCAAATAGAGTACTGGTGAACATCATGATCTTAGAAAACAATGTACCAAGCAACTACAGCACACATTTACAAAATGGCTTATGATTCTCACAGCCTCTTCAGCACTAGAGGTGATATGATTGTATAACTTGTGGCACACAGCTGTTGTCTACAAAGGCACTAACGTGGAGCATTCTCAATACCCCACCACCCTCACAGTTAGGAACTTTCCTGTGTTTAATTAGATCTGCTCTGCTGCAGAGCTCATGTCATCAAGGTCTCTGGGCTACGGGATTACTCTACCTGCAAGTCTGCATACAGGGTGGGGCAAAGTAGGTTTACAGATATGAGTATGCAAAATACTGTTATTCTTGTATTATTATTTATTTTTTATATTTTATTGATTTCACAGAGGAAGAGAGGAGAGAGAGAGATAGAAACATCAATGATGAGAGAGAATCATTGATCGGTTGTTTCACGCATGCCCCCTACTGGGGATCTAGTCCGAAACCGGGGCATGTACCCTAATTAGGAATTGAATCATGACTTCCTGGTTCAAAGGTTGATGCTATGAACAGTCAGACAGGTATACTTATTTATTAATTATTGTATTATTTTCCATATGAACAACTGTAAACCTACTTTTGCCTAACCCTGTACTTACATACTTTAAAAGCCCTGATATTTTCAAATAATTGATTTTCCTTCAATAAAAATCTAACCTAGTTAGTCCCTAAATGACCATCCAGCCTAGCAACAGGCAGGCGTGCCTGAGCACTGTGAAAAAGATAATGCTGGTGGGTGGTGGGGCCTTCACAAAACACTCCACAGCGTCATCCTATTTCAATGAAAAGAAAAAAAAGAGCTAATGACCTACTGCCTAACTGTCTGGGGTGCTGGCCCTAAACATTCATCCACTCTGAACTAGTTCTACATGCCTAACACTACATACATGACTGGGTAGTTTCAGCTGTTTTAAGCTAAAAGAAATAGTCCTGAAAAGAATTTATCTCAAGCTCATAACCTACTTATTATATTGAAATTGAACTGATAAGCAACTGCAAAATCTATTTACTCTAGCTTACTTGGGTTCAGTTAAACTAAAAATGCATTGTCACTTACCTCATTGCATCTAGAATCTGAAAAATCCTCCACCTGTTAAAGGAACAGTGAAACCAGGTACTAGCAAGAGCTTGGTAAGAAATAAGTTAAAACAGTAAGTTTTCCAGTTTGCTTTGATAGCATGTTTTTTTTCAGCTTTCAAACCCACAAGGAATCAGTTCATGGATGGCTCCTTCACCTTGGTCCTCATTTAGCTCTTCTCAAATAGTGGGGGAATTATGAATCAGAGTGCTAAAATGGTGAGCCCTAAGAGTCAGACCGATGGAACTTTATGGACCTAGAATGACAGATCTACCACTCAATCATGCTAATTCCATTCCCTTTCACAAAAGCGATGGCCATCTAAGCAAAACACAGAAGTCAATAAACCAAAAACCAAACCAACTGTGAAAAAAAAATGCAAAAATTACTAATGCTATGGTATCACTAACGTGGAAATGCATGATTGAAAGGACCCTGTAGGAATTAGTAGTAATTTTTCATATAATCGGGAATATATAAAACACAAATAACAAAGGAAAAGAATAAAAGAATGATTAAACTTTGCCGATGTTCTCCAAAAAATGATGAAATTCCAAGCACTCAGTAAGTGATTCATAAAGCATTACTCTAATCCTTTCTACCCAAACACAAGACATCCATCAAAGTAAGCAATGTGTCTCTCCATAAAATATCTCAGCTGTTTTCATAATATGTCTTAATAGTCACAAAACACTAATTCTACTATGTGAATTTCTGATATTAGCAGGGATTGTGAAGTTGTGCATGGGTCAATTGCTAGTTTGAGGGTTCAAATGGGCTCAGTTAGCTTTTGTATTATATTTAGCAAGGGATAATATAATATAACACTTTTGTACCCAAAACGAGTTACATGGCCTATACATTTTCTTGAGAGAATCGTTTCTGTGCATTAAATTTGTCTGGAGGCTTTAGAAGTGAGGTAAGAGAGACTTTTAATAGCATTACTAGCAGCAGAGCCTTGCATCGTCATTTGAGAAGCAATAGAAGACTTTTATTATCAGTTCCCACTGTGGCTAAGCCTTATTTTTCCTGGTTCTGTGAGTTGGTAAGAAGGCCACAGAAGCAAGCATTATGAAAAACTAAAGTGATGGTGACCGCTGACGCCAGATAATCCCCCTATTAGCTGACTTACCATCCAGGGCCTTATGTGCTCCTGTTCTATTCCAACCAGGAGAAAGAAGTAATCAAAAGTTTGTGGTGTTGTTTTGGTTTTTTTTATCTACCCCATGACTTAGTTTCCCTACACAGTGAAGAGAGGCTAATACCCCTTCCACTACACTCAGCTTCAGGAACAACAACAAAATAACACAATTTGGAGGGGAAAAAAAAGCAAAACAAAAATAAAAAAAGATGAAGCTCTATGTTGATTCTTAGTAGTATAAAATTCCAAAGTCACACACATAGCACGTTCTAAAAACTGTAATTTTAATTATGCTGCACTAACAGAAATCTTCAAATAATATAAATATGTGCAGAATTGATTTACACGGGGACCAGACAAAATTTAATGTTAATCTGGAGGAACTATTGTATCTTGAGATTATTTTTTAATTTATATGTACACTTCTCAGCTGTCTATTAAAGTTTGTTCAGTGATAGCACTGAGGCTTTTAGAAGTTCATCGCCTTACCTGGGAGTCCAGGTTGTCCAGGCAGAGTATTCAGTGGTGATACAGGAAGATGTTACAGGTGCATCAATCGAAAGGGCAGGCAAGCATCGGAAGTGAATCAAAGACCATGGATGAAAAGTAAAATAGGAGAGACGTACTGATTAGAATAAATGAATTAACTTTATGAACTCGTTTTATACATACACACACACTTTAGGAAGGATCTTAAATGGATTCTTTTAAAAAGACCCTTTAATAAAAAGCAATGACAGTTATGTAATGTGACAGAGGTGCTAAATAGCACTACAATGGCAATCATATTTAAATGTATGAATGTATCAAATTAACACATTGTACACCTTAAATGTATACAGTTATACATCATATATATTCAACAAAAATCACCCCATAAAAATATTGATTATTTATTATGCAGCAGGCATTATTAGAGATACTGAGGGTGTAGCAGTAAATAGAACAGACACAAATTCCTGCCTTCACAGAGTTTACAATCTTATGGAAGCTTTTTTAGGCCATCTGATTGGAAAAGAGTTCCACAGAAATATACTATATGTTATTAATGCTCAGAAAGATTTTTTTCCCCATTTTATTATGTCTCTATTTATATATGGAGTACATATCCAATGGCATAAGATTCAACATTTGTGCCCTAGCTGGTTTGGCTCAATGGATAGAGCGTCAGCCTGCGGACTGAAGGGTCCCAGGTTTGATTCCAGCCAAGGGCACATGCCTGGATTTTGGGCTTGATCCCCACGAGGGGGCGTGCAGAAGGCAGCCAATCAATGATTCTCTCTCATCATTGATGTTTCTCTCTCTCCCTCTCCCTTCCTCTCTAAAATCAATTAAAAAAAAGGATTCAACATTTGTATTACAAATAATTCTTTTTTCTAATTGAAATGGACATTATTTCTATTCATGATTTTTCCTTGTGGACACCTCCGACCCCCATGGCTATAAGTCAGATTTCTTTTTAACTGGACCATTTGTTGTCCATAGGACTCCACGTACGTGCACCTTGAAACTCTGTAAGAACAAGAAGTCCCTCAATGGCAGCTTTGTAATACTGCAGTCCCACATCCCGGCAGAATATTTCTCATAGTAGTGCTCTGTAACTGTTATCCCAGTGACACTCTGAGATTGCATTCATCACCCGTCAGCAAGCCATATATTGGGGAAGCAACAGCAATTTTGGACAAAAGGAGCTGGTGCTCAAGCCCATTATACAGACACTGTCTGAAGAAGAAACAGTTAAGTGTAACCTTCCTGTGGGCCCAACTTTGAGAAGATGACAAATATCCCTCAATTGACAGCTCCTGCATAATGTCAAATTAGCATGGAAAGGAAAAGGTGTAAATGAAGAGAACAGATATACATCATTGAGAAAATGGGCATTGGGGGAGACTTGGGAGCCCCAACATGAGGAGTCATGCAAACCAGAAACCTCAAACAATGACACCTATCCTTGGCATTTACGTTCTCAGTGCAGGTTAGAGCTTCAGAAAGACAAATGAAGCTACCTATTCACTTTTATATTAAAGGTCCAAATCAAGATCTAGGGAAAACAGAATGATGTAAAAATCTGAGAGTCCCTGCCTAAAAAATCAGAATCCATGGTTTCTATTCATGGTTTTACCAATGACTCATTTGATCTCGGGCAAATTTCCTTCTCCATTCTCTCAGGGAGCCATATGAAATGAGGGATTTCTAAAAATCCTCCAGTTCCAATATTTTGTAATTCTCTAATAGCTTTATCTTTTATTTTGGTGGCAAGTTAGTGAAAAGTACAGCCATCTCTAGTCATTTTCTCAGTAAAACATGCCATTAGAAGTTCAGAGCCCAACATTCTGAGCTTATGAGTAAATAAGAACATGGCCAAAACAATAATCACCAAGTTGAAATGTAGCCAATCATCATTCTGTCCAGGGCAACAGCTTTGTTTATTTGAAATATAGAGTGGCTGGTTCTTTAGTATGGAAAAGGTACACAAGGAAAGTTAACTGAGAATACTGTAACAAGAAAAATCTAATCGATCAACAATTGTTGCCCCGCCCCCATTTTTCTTTCTGCTCATGCAGCTTCTTCATCTGCCAGGAGCCTGCCATGTTGGTGATTGCTATCAATCAGCAGAGCCCTCCATAGCTACACACTCCCAGATAAAGGCTACATTCCTTCTCAGATTTTGCAAAAGGTGGTTAAAAACACAAAACAAAAAAACACCCACAAACACTGTTTTGATCTGATCGCAAATCTTTAGTAGATGATAATACATCTGTGGGAATCAATTACCTATAGTGTTTCAGAGTTGCCAAGCAATCGGCTCATTCATCTTCTCGGGTTTCTGACACTAGGTTGGTTTAATCACCCACTACCCAACTCCCACACTCTGAGTTACCCTTGATTGCCCACCCTCTCCCCACTTAGGATGCTTTCCACCCTCGTCATTGTCTGACTTACTATACTGCTGCTTAATTACCTGCACCACCTTTTGAATCTCAGGTCATATCCTCTTTTGGTCTCTGAAGGCAAATACAGGATATCCTATTGAAAAAACTTACTCTGCGTGTTAAATCTGCTCCCCTGAATGGTAAGGGGTTTCATGCCTACAAAGTCCCGGGCAAAAGACTGTTGTTTAAATTGGAGGGGGGGAGGGCGGGAAGGTGGAAAGGCCAGACTAAAAGACTAGATAGATGATTCTTAAGCCCCAGGAAAAATTGCTACTTGCAAAGTGTTAAAATGCTTGGCCTCTGCTTTTTGCTCACATGCAAGCCTGAGAGGTGGTATGGGTCCACGGAATAAGCCCGGAAGTCACACAGATTGGGTTCTATTCCAGGCTCTTTAACTTACTGTGTGGCACTGCTCAGGTCCCATAACCTCTCAACCTTGATTTCCTCAGCTACAAATTGGGAACAAGTATAGGACCTATGCCAGTAATTATATTCAACATATTTAACAACCAATATGGCATGGGCACCGACCAGTGAGAACAGAAGCCTGCTCGATTAGAAGAGAAACCAAATGTAAACAAGCTATCTAGACATGCCAATGGGTGCTTCACAAGGTGGTTGTGAGGGTTCGATGAGATCAAGCACAGAAAACCTGTAGCCGACTACCAGGTCCAAGGTCAGGCTCAATAACTTTTGTGCATAATTATTTTGTTTAATCCTCACTTGAGGGCATGTTTTCATTGGAGAGAGAGAGAGAGAGAGAGAGAGAGAGAGAGACAGGAGAGAGAGAGATTGGTTGCCTCCCATACAAGCCCTGACTGGGGATCGAACCTTCAAATTAGGTATGTGCCCTGACTGGAATTGAACCTGCAAATTTGGAGCACAGGACGATGTTCCAACCAACTGAGCAATCTGGCCAGGACATAACCATAATTATTTTTATCTAGGGAAGAAGATGAGTAAAAGAATTGTCCATAAGTATAGCGAATCTATTGTAGGCCTAGGTCAGGGCTCACAAACCCCTGTTGCTGAGCCATTGTCCTACTCTGGGAACAGAGCCAGCTTTGTAAAGCCAGTAGTCAGAGATACTTACATAGAAAAGGTCACGCTGAAAACATCCAGATTTATTGATATGGGGAGGGGTGTCTCTCAACATCTATGTTCTACTACTTGGTCTGCTTTCCTCCTTGTATTATGCTAAGCCTGCCAGAAATGATGCATACTCTGAGACAGGGAGCTTCTCATGGTCTGCCTGAGAAACTGAAATTCACAACATCCTTTCCAACTTTTATTCTATGAGTATTCATTTTAATCCCCATTGATACAACTGTGAGGTCTCCTAAGTTCGTCTTGACTGCTCCTCTCAAAGTTCCCCCTTTCCTTAAGATACTAAATCTGGCTTCCAGACCCATTCTCCTAGCCTACTTTCCCTGCCAGGTGACAAGAATTTTCCATTCTATCTTGTCTTTGGGCAAGAGCTGAGACTACAGAGTCCCACAGAAATGACCCTCTAATGGTTAAATATCCAGTCCTATGGCATTTCGAGGCGACATATTTGACTATGGATTTGCTTCCACATCTCTCCATCTACACCACCTAAATACAATATATACAATATATAATATATAACACAGAGCTATTTTAGCTATATCAAAACCATTTGGCTAATAGTTAGCTACTGGTTTCTTGTTCCCTAGAATTACTGTGTTTGGGGAAAGACAAATGCAACACAAGGTAAGAGAAAGGGGCCTGGACTACAAGTCAAAAGACTGAGCTCCTCCTGCCAACTCTGCTGTGTGATGTTGGGCAGGCCTGTTCTCCAATGGGGAAGACGGCACTCAGTTTCCCTAGTCAGGGTGTTGGACCTTTGCTTTCCCAAAGGTGCCTGTTCATTTAATGTTCTAAGACTTTATAAGAATTTGACTCAGTCAGGAACATTTCCTATGAAATGTAGCCTGGATCCTGACAAACTGAGGCTTAGAGAAATGCGTTTGCATTGCTGCTCTAAGAGATGTTGGGGCCAAAGGCAGATAGGCAAGTTTGTCTTCAATGGCCCACTCTTCCAATTAGATATTTAGTCCCCACACTGGTTCCTCAGGGAACTGCACATGGGCACACCTGAGTCATTCTGGCCAGTGCCCAGAATGAAAAACAGGAGTCACAACTGATACTGAAAATTCTTTCTGCAGTCATCATCCACAGACTCTGAGTGGCTGGGAGATGCGTTCTTTTAGAGACAATTAATTAGTGTTGCGCAACCCTTTCCTGACCCTGAGACCCTAGGGGGGCAAGGATGTGCCACAGATCACTGAATGCCATCAGTGGCAGGACAACACACTACCTACCCTGTATCCACCACAGTCTGTTGAGGGGCAGCAGGCAGACAGGCATCTGAGCCTCCAGACACAACCATTCAAAACAACTCAGTGAACAATGGCTGCAAAAGACTTGGAAAACAACCATAAAAGACCCCAAGGATTTTAGATTCTTCCTTTCTAGTAGCTGTTAAATTGTAAACACATTTTCCTAAACTACTCTCTCACATTTGATTTTCTACCTTAATGCACTTTTACTACATCCCATGGTAACAATCTGTGATTCTTACATTCTTTTTACTCTGAGAAATGATGCCTAATATCTGGGCCCTGTATTGCCAAAACACCAACCACATTTTGAAAATGAACTGGATCTGCTGAGAAAAATGGCTAAACAGCCCTTTTCAAATAGTGTTTTCTTATCTGTTGGTGAGCCAGTCAATTCTCAGTTGCAGATATCTTCTCTAAGCTGTGTCTGTTATCTGCAATCATTACTGAACCCCCTCAGCTCACCCCCTACCCGCGCCCACCAATTTTAGTAAAATTCTTCCATTTTGGCATCATAAGAGTGCCCTCTAGTGCTGATCTAATTAAGAATCTGGAGACACCAATCTACATTCCCACCAATAAGTGCACAAGGGTTCCCTTTTCCTTCACATCCTTGCCAACACTTGTTGTTTGTGCATTTATTGATGGTAGCCATTCTGACAGATGTGAGGTGCTGTCTCATTGTGGTTTTAATTTGCATGTCTCTGATGATTAGTGACATTGAGCATCTTTTCGTGATGGAAGGAGACTTGACTTGAGGTGGTGAACACACAATACGGTGCAGAGGTGATGTGTTCTGGAATTGTGCAACTGAAACCTGTTTAACTTTGTTAACCAGTGTCACCCCAATAAATTCAATAAAAAGAGGAAAAAGGAATCTGAAGACAGGGTTCCTGTTTTCATGGGAAATGGATTTAGTTATAACTTGTCCTTGGCTATGTCAAGATGCATTCTTTCTGAAAGCAGTGAAAGGAGTGTTTTGCGATTGAACAAACAAAGCAAAAAAAAAGAAAAAAGTCCATAAAAGAAAACCTGGCTTGTTCTTCTTCCTGAGAACCATTTCCACTCATGATGCAGGGGCACTGTTTGAATTGTAAAATAAGACATACAGATGCAGGCCGACTCCATCAGTTGAAAGTTGACAGTGACTTTGAATTTTGAATGTGGTTTAGAGTTCCCCAGGTGCAAACATCTGTATTTGTATATTAGGTTTCAGCAATGCGTTTCCTCAATTTGATCATATAAATACTTTTGCTCTGAAGGAACAATAGACCATTAAGAATTTCTTAAAAATATGGGTATTATAGGGCTTGGTTTCTGTTTAAAAGGGCCTGAAAAAGTTTCACTTATAAGTGTGTGTATATGTGTATGTGGTTTATTTTATCCCACTTTGTTTCCATATTTCAGACTTTGGGGTATGAAAGTTCTACAGCGAATGCTATTTCAGCACTGGTTCAAATCAGCAGAGGATTTTCTCTGTAAATTTTTTACACTGAGTTTCACAATGGACTGCTACTCTACTGAATCCCAAATATTTTATGCTGATTCCAAGGATGGTAAACTAACAATTTAAGATATAATGGCTTCATTCACTTCTTTACATGTTTAAAACACAAAACATGAAAAAGTCTCTAATATGTAATGATTTGGCAAGTGCTAAAATAAGTATAGAGATTGTTGTCAGAAAAAAGCCAAGTCACTAAGAGGATCAGACGTAGAGATACGTGGAATGGTCCATTCTGGATACATATCACTTGCTTTTGGTAAGAAGTTTCCATCTCTGCTGAAGTCAAAGTATTGCAGAAGCCACTGGATTGGGTCTGAGACTTCTCTCAAGTCAGCCCCAAATGAGTGAATTGACAGGTCTGTGAAGAGGCAATGTGCTAGAATGGAGGAGGCACAGGCTTTGGAGTAGACAGAACTGTTAGAGTCCCAGCTACTCTACTTTTCTTTGGTCACTTCATTTTTGAATCTGTGAGTCTCATTTTTGTCCATAAAACTGTGATCTCCCTGTGATATTCAATAATATCTAATAGAGGACACAAACTGGGTGTTTAATAAAACCTGCTGAATTCAATGTACTCAACAATTTCAACTAAAAAAATGAAAACTCCTCTTCATTGTCTGGATGTTCCCAAAGATGTAAGTGCCTGAGCAAGTAAATGAAGCATCTATATAATGGCTTCATTGTTAAAAATCTGTCTTAAAGACTTAAAGGCACTGCTGTTCTTGCCACATATACCTTGTGAATCTCTGACAATGTGACAGATCAGAAGGCCCAGCACCGTGCTTAAGACCCCTGGATAAATAGTTACTTTTGTTTGGCAGATATAATATTCATAATTGAATTTACTTTGCTGCTATTGATGGATGTGCTGTTTAAAAATCCATAACCAGCTCAACATTTTTGTCAACTTTGGACATCATTCAATGTGAAGATGTGGCACCATTGCTAGGGCAAAGCCTTTGATTTCTCAAGGAAAAGGGTCTTACTTTTGCAGGATTCTCAGGTCCATGTCTTACCTGAGGGTCCAAAACCAGGTACCAAAATACAGAACAAGTTTACCAAATCATCTGGAAGAGTGCACAGAATATCTCTTCTAGAATTATGGGAATTATACTCAAATGACAAACAATAACAATCATATTATTAGCTAACGTATAGCTTACTATATGCCAGGGGCCATGCACTTTATATAAATTATCTCATTTCATCCCGAACAAAAGTCTGTACTCATTGCACAGATGAGATAACTGAGGCTCAGACAAACTTGCAAACTAATAATTCAAATCCATCGTTGTAGGATGCCGGCACTCAAAACCATTATCCAATAAGCTGTATTGTACCTGTGAGGTAGGCATCATTCTGCTCATTTTACAGCTCTGTCAAATAAGGGTCAGAGAACAACTTGCTCAAGGTCATACAAGTAGTAAGTGAAGGTGCTAAGATGGGAATATTCAATATTCCATGACTCTGAATAGTATGCCTTCCCCATCGTGCCATGCCTCCACCAGGCCCCAATGTGGAACAGGTCACTATATAATTGCTCTGTGCACATCACACCTGCACTGACAGCTGGGGCTGCACTCTAGTTAGTTACTGTACACGCCTGCAAACTGCTCTGTAGTAATTCCTTGTGCACCTCTCTTCAAGGTTCTCATGGGACCATTTTTCATTGTGAATTCGAGGATAAACCTACAGGCTGTGAGTGCCAAGCACTTGAACACACAGGGAAGAAAGGTAGTAAGCTCATTTGAAGATGAAAAGTTGCTGTAAATCTTCACTTCAGCTATGCTGCTTCCCTAGGACATAAATCAGGTGGCAGTGGGTAGGCTAGGAGCCTATAGGGAAAAGGAAGTTGGCAGGCAGATCGGGTCTCTCTCTCTCTCTCTCTCTCTCTCTCTCTCTCTCTCTCTCTCTCTCTTCCAGTGGAAGGTGCTTCTTGCAGTTTTACATATATTTATCTCTAGGAAAATGGGATTGAATTACATAGGGGCTGAAGCCAGAAAGCCAACGCAAGATGGCCAAGAAAAAAAAAAGGGGAAAAGCTAGAATACACATGCGTCATTCCAAGAAGAACCCGTGTAATTACAGTGGTAAGAGGAAAATTGTTGCCTTGGGAAAGGGATGTGATTGCAAAATGATGGAGTCCATCTCAAGCATGGTGAGCCAGGCTGTTCACAATATGACCTTGACATAGCTGTAAAAAACCAATCTCTGTTTCTCTCTCACATCAATGTCTCTCTCTCCCTTCCTCTCTCTAAATTAATTTTTTTTTAATGGATCAAAATTGGAAGTTACTCTTAGAGATCATCACACACAATCTCTGCATTTTTTCAGGCCCTGAGAGAAAAAGGGACTTTTCCAAGGTCACAAATTCAGTTCATAATAGAGTTATAGCCACCTCCTAAACCTCATGACTTCCAATTTAGGAGCTTTAAAAGCACCAGGGTCTTCTATAAGAACACTAATGCTACAAGGATGGGAGTGAAAAGACCAATTGGGAGCCAGCAGCAGGGATCCAGGCATGAAGACTAGGCTTTGTCATTTAATTAGAACAATAAGCTTGTAAGTTGCTCTTCCTAACTCCTTGTACAGGTAAGGAAACAGCCTCAAAGAGAAGAAGCATCTTTCTCAAGGTCCTGCAGCCATTACGTAGAGAATGAGATTTGTAGGTTGATCTGACGCCAGAGTCTATGTACTTTTTACCCTAGCTAAGTTCTGCCCCTGAATTTCTCTGTGGCCATCTCCCAAATAGAAAGTAACCCCCTCCAAATTACAAGAGAATTGTAATGTATTCCATTTTCTTGCAATTGTAGTGAAAACGGGGTGAGCCTTTATCTGCAAACCCACATCTAACAAAGCCTTGGCCAGTGCCTGGTTCTCAGCTTCCCAGGAACACCCTTGGCCGAGGGAACCCAGGAAGTCAATGATCATGGCATCCAAGATGTCAGCTAAGTGGGATTATGCTGAGGGCACTTCCTGGGGACTAAAAGCAAGGGGTTACAGCTCAAGTCTTCATCTAACACTAGGCAATGCTGATCTCCACATACAAATCCCCTCAAGGAGTCCCACCTCTGCCCCACTTTGGTAGCCCCATAGCAGCAAATTGGTGCCTCTTCCTCAGGCCTTTAAGTAGTGGGACAGTCCCTAGGAGGAGAAGGGATAATTTATAACTGCTTATTTGAAGTTGGTTGGACTTGCTGAATTGCTAACTGCCCAACTGGAACATCATTATGCTGCTTGCTCATTATTCCCAATCAAGATGGGCGTGGGGAGGTGGGCAATGTATATCCTACAGGCAGTGGAGAAATCACCAAGAGGCTGGGATTGTGTAAACTGAATCATGGTTTCCCACGAACATACATTTTGATCAAACTGCAGCTGCCCAACAGATGGCAGTTGCCCTTCACACTCTGGCTTTAAGCTACTCTGCCCCCAGCTCTTCATAAGGTAGGTAATGATCTGGAAACCCACATGAGTTGCTGCTGTAAGGAAAGCCCAATGTAAATGAATCTCTCTCTATAGAGAAACCCTTTGAATGTATCAGGGCAGTTATTTTAGATTTGGGGTGGAGATCTCTCCCAAAACAAGGCCACACAAGTCTTTGATTCAAATTTTATTCTTGACTCCTCTGATACATATTTAAAATTTAACAGCTTACCATGTCATGCAATTCACTTATTTAAAATATACAAATCAGTCATTTTTAGTATATTCACAGATATGGGCATCATTACAGTAAACTTTAGAACATTTTCATTACCTCAAAAAGAAACCCACTACCTTTTAACTGTCACCACCATATCCCCTTATCCCTCCTAGGTCCTGACCACCACTGATCTACTTTATCTTTCTATGGGTTTCCTTATTTGGGGTATTTCAATAAATGGAATCATATAATATGTTGTCTTGTACATCTTGTTTCTTGGATTTAACCTAATGTTTTCAAGATCCATCCATGTTATACCATGCATCAGTACTGCATTCCTTTTCATGGCCAAATAATGTTCCATTGTATGGCTATGCAAAATTATCTTATTTATTTTTTTAATAAAGAGAGGAAGGGAGAGGGAGAGAGAAATAGAAACACTGAAGAGAAAATCATTGATTGGCTGCCTCCTGCAAGCCTCCTACTGGGGATCAAGCCCACAATATGGGCATGTGCCCTGACCGGGAGTCAAACTGGTGACCTCCTGGTGCATGGGGCGATGTTCAACAGACTAAACCACACTGGCCTGGCTGGATATACAAAATTTTTAAAAATAAAATGCATCTAAACAATTTCATCCCCACCCACCGAGTCCATAAATATGTGCCAAGCACCTGTTTGGTAGATCAATTACTAGCACCATGAGGGGATATGGATAGGAATAAAATGATGCAACAAACACATCTAATAATTTACTCAACAAGCATCTATTGAATGTCTCCTACATGCCAGGAATGTGCTGAGGCACTTGAAATACAAGGATGAACAAGACATGGCCTTGTCTTCCATGAGCAAACAGTGAGAACAGCAGTGTGGAAGATGATGTATCATAAATAGTAGCTTCACAGCACATAACTACTGAAAGTACCTGCAACTATGGCAAGACCATTTTCCACTCCAGGAGTTCACTGCCAAGGATTGGGTTCCAGATCCCACAAACATTCATGACAGAATTAGCCCAACAGAGGGCAGAAGCCAGGGTTTTGGGGAGATTTTGTTTGTTCTTTAAAAAAATTAAGGTGAAATTCATAAAATTAACCATTTTAAATCATACAGTTCAGTGGAATTTAGTACACTCACCTCTATATAGTTTAGTACAACCACCTCTATATAGTTCCAAAACATTTTCACCACACACACACACACACACACACACACACACACACACACAAAGAAACACACAATACCCATTACGAAGTCACTCCTTCTTCCCTCCTCCCCTCAACTCCTGGCAACCACCAATTTGCTTTTGTCTCTATGGATTTGCCTATTCTGGATAATTCATATGATTGGAGTCAAATAATGCATGGGCTTTTCAGTCTACCTTCTTTCACGTAACAAAGTTTTTGAGGTTCATCCATGTTGTAGCATGTATCATCACTTCAATCTTTTTTTACGGCTGAACTATCTGCAATCATATGCATACATCACATTTTGCTTATCCATTGATCCATTGTTAGGCATTTGGGCTGAATTCACTTTTTCATTATCTCGATTCATGTTGCAATGTGCAAGTTTTTGTGTGGAAATACGTTTTTATTTCTCTCAGCTATGTACCTAAGAGTAGAATTGCTGGATCATGTGTTAATTCTATGTTTGACTTTTTGAGGAATTGGCAAACCATATTCCATAGCATATGCACCATTTTACATTCCAAACAGCAAATAATGAGGGTTTCAATTTTGCCCAGAGATTTAGCTTTATTTTTTACTTCCAGAAAAGAGTTCCATTAAAATGGAGACACTCAATTACCCAAAATGACAGACACTAATGCTGGGAATTAGGTAAGATCTACCACCACCATGACCAACAGCAACAGCAACAACATTACTCTGGGAGTGCTTCTGCTCATGCTCACAACCTGAAGGAGAAAGTGGACTGGTCAGCAGGATTGGTCACAATGTCCTGTGACCCACGCCAACGGGATTCACAGCATCTTGCCCACCAGAGAAGTGGGAGGAAAGCACTCTCAGCTATATGCCAAGCCTAGCAAAACCCAGGAGATGATTTTTGAAAAAAAAAAAAGACATGAAATCAATAATGACATTGGCAGTAAGGGAAAATAACAGCACAGCTTTCTCTATTAGACAAGAAGTTGAAAGAAGCGTCAATGAGCTGAGGGTACTTGGATTCCATATTTGGCATTGGCTCCTGTCCCTGAGAATAAAGATCTGACATAAATCTTAGAAACAAGTAATAATGATTAATGTTTAGCTCTAAAGATGACAACATATATCACTGAAACCTGCTCTTATGGCTGGTCTCTCTCCCCCAGTGATCAGCTCAACAAACACTGAATCCACTCTTCCTCCAGCCTTTATCACACCTTGGGCAGGTGAGCTCCATTCAGAAGTGGCATTTAGTCTTTCAAGTCATATGATGCCATTTTCCTGAACTGCGACTATCTGGGAAAAGTTGAGGCATGATATGACAGCTCCCTCCTCAAAGCCTGTGAGTTCACATTATTAGGAAAGAAGACCAGGAAAAGGATCTCAATGATACCAATCACCTCTCAAATCCTTAGCTCTTCATTAACCTAAGATTTTGGTTGGTGGATTTCAACACTTTTAGAAGCTGGCCCTCTTTTCAAAAAAATTTTACAATAACTCCATTATATAAAAAAACATAAAAACTGAATTGCTCTGCCCTGGCCAGGTAGTTCAGTTGGTTGGAGCATCATCCCATACACCAAAAGGTTGTGGGTTTGATTCCTGGTTGGGGTGTGTACAGGAAATAACCGATCAATGTTTCTCTCTCACATTGATGTTT
Organism: Myotis nattereri; assembly: GCF_964212035.1. NCBI lineage: Eukaryota > Metazoa > Chordata > Mammalia > Chiroptera > Vespertilionidae > Myotis > Myotis nattereri. The sequence continues at coordinate 121,538,553 of NC_138078.1, forward strand.
CTTCTCTCTCTTTCTCTCTCTCTCCCTCTCTCTCTCCTTCCTTCCCTCTCTAAAAATCAATAAAAGCATATCCTTGGGTGAGGGTTAAAAACAAACAAAACTGAAATGCTCTATTTGAAATTGGGATGGGGTAAAAGAGAGGGGGTTAGAGCAGAGCTGCCATTCATTGCCCCACAGATTAGGTACTGTACCACTCTAGGGAGCATCCTTCACGTAGAACAGCCATTCTCAAAGTGTGGCATGATGACAGTGGTGGTACCCAAGTCCCATTTAAAGGCTCTTCTAGGTCCTCCTTTTCCAAATACATGTCTATGTGAAGCTGCATTTTCTTCATGTACTTCAATCAAATAATATAATAGAACAGATCAAATGCAGAAGCTGATATGATAATCCATCTGCATTCTATGAAGCCACATATCAAAGAGATTTACAAAATAGAAAGCATTGCCACTATTTTTTTTTTTTTTGCTTTGGAAATCAGTTACTTTTTATAAAAATCTGTTATATTGTTATTTTAAATGAGTTCAAATGTGGTTTTGAAATTTTCTCGGTTTAAAATTCAAATACAGAAGAAAGGCAGAAGTGCATCAAGATAAAGAGAGAGAATCCAAATAAATAAAATCAGAAATGGAAGAGAAGTAACAACTGACATCACAGAAATAAAAAAGATTGTAAGAAAATATTATGAACAGCTATATACCAATAAATTGAACAACGTGGAAGAAATGAATAAATTCCTAGAAACACAATCTTCCACATTGAATCAGGAAGAATCAGAAAATCTGAATAGATGCATTACAACAAATAAAATTGAAGCAGTAATAATAATTTAAAAAAACTCCTAGTGCCCTACCCCAGTTTGGCTCAGTGGTAGAGTGTCGGCCTGCAGACTGAAGGGTCCCATGCCCGGTTGTGGGATCGATCCCCCGTAGGAGGCATGCAGGAGGTCAAGGGCACATGCCAGGTTGTGGGCACATGCCAGGTTGTGGGCTCGACCCCCAGGAGGGGGTGTGCAGGAGGCAACCAATCAGTGATTCTCTCTCATTGATGTTTCTATCTATCTCTCTCCCTCTCCCTTCCTCTCTGAAATCAATAAAAATATACTTTAAACAAACTACAATACTCCTAGCAAACAAAAGTCTTGGACTGAATGGCTTCACATGGGAATTTACCAAATACTCAGAAGAACTAACACCCATTCTTCTCAAGCTATTTCAAAAATTTCCAGAGGAGGGAAAACGCCAAAGCTCTTTGTATGAGGCCAGAATTATCCTAATTCCAAAATCAGATAAAGACACTACAAAGAAAGAAAATTATAGTCCAATATCCCTGATGAATATAGATACCAAAATCCTCAACAATATATTAGCAAACCGGATCCAGCAATACATTGTTAAAAGATCACACACCATGATCAAGTGAAATTTATTCTGGGGATGCAAGGTTGGTATAATATTCACAAATCAATAAGTGTGATACACCACATAAACAAAATGAAGGGTAAATATCACATGATCATATCAATAGATGCAGAAAAGTCATTTCATAAAATCCAGATCCCATTTATGATAAAAATTCTCAGCAAAGAGGGAATAGAGGAAATAAAGCTCAACATAAGAAAGACCATATATGAAAAACTCACAGCCAATATCATACTCAACAGGCAAAAACTAAAAGCATTTTCCTTAATATTGGGAACAACACATCAAAATAGTAAGGAAGTCCTAACCACAGCAATCAGAAAAAATTTTTAAAGGCATCCTTTTTATAAAGGAGAAGTAAAACTGTCATTATTTGTAGATGACATGCTACTGTATATAGAGGACCCTAAAGAATCCACCAAAAATTACTAGAACGGATAAATGAATTCAATAAAGTAGCAGATGCAAAATAAATATCCAGAAGTCAGCTGCATTTTTATACACCAATAATGAACTATCAAAAGGGAAACTAAGAAAACCATCATATTTACAATTGCATAAAAATAAAATAACATGCCGAAACCGGTTTGGCTCAGTGGATAGAGCGTTGGCCTGCGGACTGAAAGGTCCCAGGTTCGATTCCGGTCAAGGGCATGTACCTGGGTTGCGGGCACATCCCCAGTGGGAGATGTGCAGGAGGCAGCTGATCGATGTTTCTCTCTCATCGATGTTTCTAGCTCTCTATCTCTCTCCCTTCCTCTCTGTAGAAAATCAATAAAATATATTTTTAAAAAATAAATAAAAAAAAATAAAGTAAAATAACTGATCAGTCTGGCCTCTTCATTTTAGAAACCAAGAAGCTCCTCAAGCTGACAGTCAAGAACAGTTGGGGTCACGTTCATGTCTCTCTGCCCATGGTTCAACATTCAGGTTTTCTTCCTTTTTTCTGGGCTGCCACTAAAATAAAAATAACCACTATCATTTGTTGAACTCTTTCTGTGCTCAGCACTGTGCTCGACACTTTATGAAATTCGGGTTAAGCCACCAGCAGTGCCTCCTTGTTTTCACTGTGCAAGCGCATTTGGTTTGTAACACCCTGTTTACTAAAGCAACAGAAAAAGAAAAGCAAGTGACGGTCTGCCCTCCCTCCACCATATTCTCCTCTGAATCAAGACAGCTCCGGCCTTCTCATTACAAATAATTCAAGCTGACACCTGCTTCCTCAGCACATCTTGATAAGCAGCATGCAACCCACCAGAGAGGGGATTTTTGAAAACAAAGAAATCAATTAATTTAATCAGGTTGTTGTATAGTTCAAGGAAAAGGCCCACATGGGCAACAACTGGGAAGCTCAGAGCACCACCTTGGCGGACTGTCATGTAGTGATTCCGCAGAATGTGTCTTTGTGTGCCTCCTGCCTTCCTGCCCAACAAACACCCCAAATCCTTTAAAAAGACTCTGCTGGGAGGGTGTGAGCTGAATATACAGGGGGTGAGGGCGCAGCACAAAAGTAGATTTACAGTTGCAATACAAATTAATAATCCTATATAATAAAAGGGTAAAATGCAAATTGACTAAATGGCGGAACGACCAGTCACTGTGACGTGCACTAACCACCAGGGGGCAGACGCTCAACGCAGGAGCTGCCCCCTGGTGGTCAGTGCACTCCCACGGGGAACGCCGCTCAACCAGAAGCCAGCTCATTGCTGGCCAGCACAGCGGCGGTGGCCAGATCCTCTCCCATGTCCGCGGCAGCACTAAAGATGTCAGGCCCGCTCCCCACAGGACATCCTCTGAGGGCTCCCGGACTGTGAGAGGGCGCAGGCCAGGCTGAGGGACACACACACACACACACACACACACACACACACACACCAGTGCACAATTTTGTCCACCAGGCCTCTAGTATAATAATAAATAATAATACAAGACTAAACTGTTTTGTGTACTCACAAATGTAAACCTACTTTGTCCACCACCTCCCCCACCCCCCCCACCCCCGCCTCATACAGTTGAGTTAATTCCTTTACCACTGGAGTGGCAGCAGCAGGGCACACAGTGTCAGAACAAAGCCCCCCTCCCCCCGAGATTCTCACTCATCTCCCCAAATGGCACAGCTGCAAAGGCCCACAGAGACAGGCTAACCAGGGTGCTAAACTAGTAGTGCACATCAGAATCACCTGGGAAGCTGTTTAAAACACACAGGACTGCAGCAGCATGCTCCAGGGAAAATTTTGCTTTTGTAAATCAGGGATGGATCCCGCTTCTGGACACTCCTGGTGGAAAACTAATCAGAAGCCAATTCCCTCACTTAGCAGATGGGAAAACTGAGAGATGGAGAGAGAAAGAGCTTTATCCAGAACACACAGAGTTTAAGAAACAGCTGGGATGAGAATCCACATAACCTGACCCCCTAATCCAGTGTTTTTTCCACAATTCCAGGTTGTGCTCAGTTGAAGGGGAAAACTGTGTGTGTGTGTGTGTGTGTGTGTGTGTGTGTGTGTGTGTGTGTGTGTTGGGGAGTGTTAAAGGCCATTTAGAAATAACCCCTTCTATCTGATTCATTTCACATTTTCCCCCTTTCTTCCAACTTGATTTTTGGATCCAAGGCTCTCACCTTATAGGTGAGTAACCTGAGGGCCAGAGTCAAGAAGGGCAAAAATCTGCCCTTGGTCAGATTTAGAACCTGTATCCCTATGCTTTTTTGCCTGTGTTCCCCCCCACACACACACACACACTACATTTTGACCCCTAACCCCTATCCTGAGAGAAATATGTTATTATTGATTGGTTTTCATTATTCTTCCTACCAGGAGGCAAAATTCGTTAGAAGGCAACACACTCTGGCTCTATAGCCTCAGCCTGCCCTAGGACCTACTCCAACTGCTTATTTCCAATCTAAGCTTATATTTCAGGGCCGCCCTGGAAATAGTGGTAGAACCAGCACTGCTAATGTAGACAAATGGTGATAAAAATAAAAGGTAGGGTTGCAATGAAATAAATTATTTGCATAGGTTGGACTTCTCTTTTAATTTTACTATTTTAAGGTTACAAATTATTTTCTGGCCTTTATGTATAATTAAGTATAGTTGTTTTTGAAGCTTAATGTCGGTTTAAATTTCAGCCCTTGGAAAGTAATTTGTTTGCATGTTCAATGAACAAACCATTTCTTATCAGTTTCAAAGACCCAGGCTCATGCATCATGAATCAAGGTTGCCTTTATTAAAGCTAAAAATGTCAGGCAAAGTAGATTTGCTACTGTAGTTTAGCCAGCCCTTAAAAGAGAAAAATCAAGCTTTTGGTCCTCTGTCTTGAGTACCAAATGTCTTAATTTCTTTTGGTATGGGTATGATAGTATGAGTGATATATTTGTGCCCTCCCCACACACAAAGTCGGATAAAGTTCTCATTATGCCATTATGGATTAAAGCATTTAGAGGACTGAATAATTCCTTCTACCTTCTGGGCCTCAGTTTCCTCATATGTATAAGGATATCTCTGAAGTTCTTTAAGATCTAATAGTAGAAGGTAATCAGACACAGAAAGGTTATCCCTAGAAATGATTTTAAATGGCACTGTCTTAGAAAGCAGTTTATAAGGTTTGAAGTTACTGGTATTTAATTTAAGCAATCAGCAGAGAAATTTGACCCATGGGTTCAATTCTTTCTTCCCTCTGTCCTCTCCTCATTCAGAACAATGTCAACTGTCCCAGCTCCTTTCTCAATGACTCCAAGATTATTCCCACTCCTTTAGACAACTCTCTAGTTCCAGAAATCTATTCTTCCCATGCATTCTCCCATCTCTTAGGGTTCCTCTAGTAAGTGTGCACATATACCAGGGCTCATAAAGGGAATATTGCTCATTGCCAATACATGATCAATATATTTTGTTAAATAAAAGTAAGAACAGGTTGTTAAATAGGATATCTAGTATGATCCTATTGCCCCCAAGTAAACCAAGCATCCCATTCTTTATGATATGGCATAAATCTAGACTAGGGTGTGTTTCACTTCCCTCTGAAAGTTAAAAAAAGAGAATTTTGGAAGTTACCCTATAAGTCAGTGATGGCGAACCTTTTGAGCTCGGTGTGTCAGCATTTTGAAAAACCCTAACTTAATTCTGGTGCCGTGTCACATATAAAAATTTTTTGATATTTGCAACCATAGTAAAACAAAGATTTATATTTTTGATATTTATTTTATATATTTAAATGCCATTTAACAAAGAAAAATCAACCAAAAAACGAGTTCGCATGTCACCTCTGACATGCGTGTCATAGGTTCACCATCACTGCTATAAGTACTTACTAATGGGTTCTTTCTTTGCTCTAATGGAAGGTATTAACATTTACAGAAACCCTATTTTCCAAAATGTGTTGAAGCGCTGGTTTCATTCAAATTCCTTAAATGGTTGTGATAATAGGAATCAGAGCAGGAAAAGTCTTCTGAGTCTAAAATAGTCCACAGTAGAAAGACTGGATAAAATTTAACAGTGTGTGGAAACTTCTAGAAGAGCTGCAGTGGATCTGGATGTGAGGTGATTGACTCAAGCCAATTCTAATTACTTTATGCTTTTTTTTTTTCATTTAATTCTAACAACAATACCTTAAGATAAAGCATTATTATTATTTTTTTAATATTTTTTTATATATTTTATTGAGTTTTTACAGAGAGGAAGGGAGAGGGATAGAGAGTTAGAAACATCGATGAGAAAGAAACATCGACCAGCTGCCTCCTGCACACTCCCCACCGGGGATGTGCCCGCAACCCAGGTACATGCCCTTGACCAGAATCGAACCTGGGACCTTTCAGTCCGCAGGCCAACTCTCTATCCACTGAGCCAAACCGGTTTCGGAAAGCATTATTATTATTTCCACTTTTAGGTGAGGCACAGAGAGATTAAGCTATGCATACAAGGTCAAAGCTAGCAAATGATATGGCCGAGTGGAGATTTAAACGCAGTCATTTGTTTCTAGAGCTTATGAACTTTACCTATGCTTTAAAAGTAGCATGATGTAAAAAAAAAAAAAAAAAGCCTAGGGATATTTAAACTTGGGTTCTAGTCTCAGCCTTATCATGCTAGATAACTTCTAAGGTTAAATTTTTTATTATCAAGGAATCCATAATATTGCCAACTGATTAGATATGCAGATGGCAAAGAGATGATGGTGATGAAGTAGTCCAAGGTGATATTAGGACTTTTAACTTGAACAAAATGAAGGTATGAGTTTGGCTTTAGATGAGTGGAACTGGAAGTTTGGCAGCACATACTTATATGTCCATGCAGCCTTTCAACTGGAACTCAAGAGATGGGTCTGGGCTGGAGACACTGAGACTTTCCTCACAGCAAAGAGAGTCAGTGAGATGTTAAAGTGAATGTAGAGAGAGAGAAAGGCAAAGAACAGAGGACTGAGTCTCTAAGAAATTCCAGTTAGAGATATGTAGAAGAAAGACCAAGCAACAAAAGAACAAAAACAGAGAAAATAGCATGCTGTTAATCAAGACAAGAGAAGATAGGAATTAAAAGTGGGAGGTGAAGAGAGGGAGTCAGAGGTGGTAAAACTTAGCTGAGAGATTAGTCACTCCCTCATGGCCTTTTCCCTTCCATGTCTTTTTTCCACATGAGCTCTCAAGGTAATGGTGAAGCTCTGCTTTTCCCCGGATATAGTAGGCACTCAATATTCTTACTGGACTGAATCACACTGCACTGACTAGTTTGAATAATCACAATCTTAAGGGCTGTCTCTTCACAAGAAAAAGCAATAGAATGCCTGAAAAGCATAGGAACAGGAGCAAAAGCAGCTGCAAACCAATGCACAATTTTTATGAAAAGAATATGCCACATTGGCCTTTTTAACCAAACCTGTATAGGCCTGGGTATCATCATTAGCTGTGCCATATCTATGACTGAGAAAAGAAAGAACAGTGACAGAAAGACCTGGAAAGATACATTATCTGAGTGGACATCAGTAGAGCTAGAAGGAGGTATATATTTTCCAGAGAGAAAGTTGGTGGGGCAATGAGATTGGGGAAGGGGGGACATGAGAAGAGACATGAGAAAAGATAAGAACGACAAAAACTAAATAAAGAAGCAATTTAATTTTCATTTTAGTTTGGGAAAACAAATTGTATTGTTTCTTGATTTTTTTTAAACAGACTTGAAAACTGCAAACACAAGAACATAAAATAATGAGATCCTGTCAATATATAGAATGAGTTGTCAACTGAGTCACTGCTCATACACAGCTGTCATTTGGTGTAGCAACTTCCTGGAAGGGAGGCTTGTATGTGCCCAGAATTACCTTTATCATACTGAACGGAGATGACCAACATCAAGGCAGCAGAAGTAAGTCAGGGTAGGAAGTGGGTTCCATAAGCAAGACACCTGTTAGAGAGCCTCTTGAGCAAAAGGTCAAGAATCTAGAAAGTCAAAGCAGGTGTTAACAACATGTACAAATTCTAGGAAGTTCCAAAGAAAAAGATGTGTAAGATACCAAGTTGCAGAATCCAGTCTGTGACAAGGAATTCAGGCAATTAATCATGCATTTGGGATCAAGTAAGTTGTAACAGTCTGAGTACACAAGCAATCTGAAATAAAGTGGTGTGAGGGGAGTTCTTCGCACCAATTATCAGTTTAAAGAGAAAACCCACTACCAAGGTCTTCCTCTATTTATACTTCCTATGGAAATCCAAATGGAGATTGGGTATGGTTGGGTTTGGGCTTGAGGACACTACAGAGAATTAGCAGTTGGAGCTGGAGAGTGAGGGTACCGTGGCTTTTTATAAGAATTCAGGTTTAAACACCATTCACCATCTCCCTAAAAACAGGGCTTTGCAACACTTCAACTATGTTCTGAGCAACTAGATACCATAGTAAAGGCCACATAGTCTCAATTTCCCTTTCTCTAAAATGGGTAAAGGGTGGGAACTCAATATCATTGAGAGTTTTTTACTCCATGTTTGATCCAAAGACCTAAGAATAATCCTTTTACTAATACTAGGTCGATACTCATAGTCTCCTAAGTGAGCAATCTTTTAATACGTCATCATGAGAATGAAAAAAATAGACACCAGCTTCTATAGCTTATTTGCACACCTTTGCCTATTTTTTAAGTTAAACATCCTTTGAGTGATCTCTATTTTAGTTTGCTTAGCCTATAAATTAATCATTACCAATCTATATGTATAAAAACCTAAGCAACTGGCTCACTGTTCGACCATCCAACTGGTAGCTATGACGCGCACTGACCACCAGGGGGCAGACACTCAATGCAGGAGCTGCCAAGCTGCAGTTTCTTGGCAGCTGTGGTTCTTGGGTGACACACCCGGAACCAGAGTGGAGGGAGCCCAATTCCAGGGTGCATCACCCAAGAACTGCCCTCTTGCAATCCGGGACCCCTCAGGGGATGTTGAAAAGCCAGTTTCGGCCCAATCCCCGCAGGCCAGGACGAGGGACCCCACCGGTGCATGAATCCGTGCACTGGGCCTCTAGTACTCTTATATACACGTAGCTGACTATATTCCTAATGATATGCTGCAAGTTGCAGGGTTCCTGGACAGGGCTGGTAAGTAATAGTGCAGACTCCAGCAGGGTTCATTGCAAATCACCTCCCATCTTACAAGACGGATTGTGTTGCATATTCTTATGCATACACATTGCCCGGCCAAACATTAGGCCACTGATATTACTTAGAGAATAAATACTCAAACAAACCTAACATGGAAGAGTAGTATCATGTGATGGGTCTGAGTATCTTAGATAAATACAAGATTCCTCCTTGCCCTTCTTTAAAATAATCTTCAAAACATAAGACTCACTTTGTAAAAGGAACAAGGAGAACCCATATGTCCAGATTGGTAGACGACAAAGAAGATAGAAAGAACTGATTTTATAAGAACATAAGGAGACAAAACTCTTGGTTCATCCAAGGAAAGAAATTGCATTTTGGACCAAAATGTGGCAAACTTAAACTCACAGAATGATTATTTGAGCTGAAAGATACCATAGAGCTCATCTGACTTAACTCTTTCTTTTTTTTTTTTTTAAATATATTTTATTGATTTTTCACAGAGAGGAAGGGAGAGGGACAGAGAGTCAGAAACATCGATGAGAGAGAAACATCGATCAGCTGCCTCCTGCACATCTCCCACTGGGGATGTGCCCGCAACCCAGGTACATGCCCTTGACCGGAATCAAACCCGGGACCCTTCAGTCCGCAGGCTGACGCTCTATCCCCTGAGCCAAACCGGTTTCGGCCTGACTTAACTCTTTCATTCTACAGATGGAAACACTGAGGCCCAAAATGGAGGTGCTCCTTGGCAAAGATCAAATAGCTAGACCAGGGGTCCTCAAACTACGGCCCGCGGGCCACATGCAAATACAAATATTGTATTTGTTCCCATTTTGTTTTTTTACTTCAAAATAAGATATGTGCAGTGTGCGTAGGAATTTGTTCATAGTTTTTTTTAAACTATAGTCTGACCCTCCAACGGTCTGAGGGACAGTGAACTGGCCCCCTGTTTAAAAAGTTTGAGGACCCCTGAGCTAGACTCTGTGAGAAGCTAAGCAAAAGAATCTTAGACTGAGGATAACTTGGGCTCCAGGAACCTAAAGAAGCTGAGGAACATAGTGAAAAATGACTCCAAAGCTAATCTCTGTATCCATACTTTGGCCTGTGAACCTCTCTCATTTGTAAATTACTTGGCCCTTACACACCCAAACATCTGTTAGAATACTGTTTCTGGTATTCTCAAGAATGGACACGCATTGCTACCATGACAACTTTTTGGACAAAGTTGGGCTAATGTGGAGTTGAGACATTATTTAGCAGCTGGGTGGTAGCAAATATGCACACTAGATTCTTTCTGTCTCCATTTTGTCAACTGGAGACCTTCCTTTCACTCCAGCTCCTCCACCTTTAGCAACATGTTGGGAGAGATGGTCAGGTACTATGGCCCAGGCCTAGCCCTCCAAACTTATCTTCCATAATACTTTCAGCCTAAACACCAGTGTGACTAAATTTCTAACTGAAGCAACCAATTGTATTTCTGCATCATTTCACTGAACCTTCAGGTCAATTCTGGGAAAATAGTTAGACCAGCGGAAGGGACAGGCACAGCTGTTAGGGCATTTCTCTGGCTAGAACATGCCCTGTCTCCCTAGGGTAAACTGTAGGCCCCAGACCAGGGCAGGGAAGTGTCAGCTGTGGTAGCCAGCGAATTAGTCATGGGAGGGCTGGTGGAGCCTCCCTCTGAGTTCTGAGATTGAGTTCCTGGAAGTGGGCTCCTCTGCACTAGGCAAGACTCCAGCCGGGTTTGATCAGGAGCTCACTGTGTTGGCTCCCATGGCCAGTGCCTGTACTAAAACACACTACGCTGGTTCTGTTATTCAACAATCCTTGGGTCAAGGCCAGAGCAGGTTTCTGACCTAATTCTGACCTGTACCAACATCCCTCAGTGTGTCATCTCCCTCTTGGAACTCTCACTGCACAGTGAAGAGTCGGTCAATACTGTCTTGTTTACCCTTCCTTATAGCCCCTGGAATGGGAGATGGAGACCATCCATATATATGGGACAACCTATAATAGACCCAATATCAGCTTGCTTTGCTCAACTCACAGACACCCTCCCAAGATCAAAGAAAGTTGTCTTCCTGCCTGTTGCTTTCTCATGACAAATCCAAATGGATCTGTGACTAGACCTTGCAGAAGTGTACAAATGCTTTCCCAAGGCGGGATGCAGAGCTGTGGGAAAGAATAGAGCAAGACTGTTGACAGCAATAAGGGAATCTCTGCATTTTTATATCAACAGTTAATCTACTGTGTCACATCTCTTAGGCAACTAAACGAAATGTAGTAACTGCTAAGACATTGAAGCCATGTTTCAAAAACGATTTTGTAGGGCAAATCACTATCTTATACTGGCTATTGTATGCCTTATTGAACAATGAGCAGTTTTTGAAAACAACGTTTCATAAATATGGTTGCAGGTTCCTGAATGGAGACTGCCAGGATTTGCAGCAAGGGAGAATCATCTGTTTTCTTATTCTCCCCCCTGAACTCTTTCCATATTCGTCCTACTCTGGGCCTTAGGTAGCGTATAGCACCATATCCAAGCACAACTTCCAGGGCCCAAGATACTATATAGGAGGTCCCATCGAGAAGGTTTCAAGCTATAGCAAGACCAACATAAGCTCAAAGGAAACACTTGTAGGAAACTAAACACTGGATACTATGGAAGAATGCTGAAGTATATGTTCCTTCTATTCTCACTTTGCTGAGAGTTTTTAACAAAAATGGGTACTGGATATTGTCAAATGCTTTTTCTGCATTTATTGATATGCTCATGTGATTTTTATCCTTCATTTTGTTTATATGATGTATCACATTTATTGATCTGCAAATATTATATCAGCCTTGCATCTCCAGAATAAATCCCACTTGGTCATGATCTTCTTAATGTATTGGTGGATCCAATTTTCTAATATTTTGTTGAGGATTTTAGCATCTGTGTTTATCCGGAATACTGGCCTGTAATTTTCTTTCCTTGTAGTGTCTTTATCCGATTTTGGGATTAGGATAATGCTGGCCTTGTTAAGAGTTTGGAGGAATGGAACGAACCTCTCTCTGAATAGGAAGCAAGACACCTACATTTCAGTCTTGTCTCTGCTATTGACCAGGGATGAAACAAGTCACTTTACCATTGGGTATCACTTCAACTCAGGATGCTCATCTAAAAAATGAAGATAATTGCACTTGCCCTTCCCACCTCCCAGGGTTGTGAGATAAAATGGTACATTTAAAAGCTTCATAGACTATAAATCACTAGATGCATGTAAGGGATTATCACTATTGTTATACTTTGCAGAGGCAGCTACCAGAGATAGTGAGTGAGTTACTTATGCACAGTATTTAAGGAGAGGTGTGCCAGGAAGTCACTGAGGGGATTACTGTGGCATTGGAAGGGTTGACACCAGATGCACTCCAAGGTCTTTTTAAGCTCTAACTCTGTGAATCAGGAATGTATAGGCATTGAGTAATTTTCTCAGTGGTGACCATGTATGTGGTTGAGTTGAATTATCATTCTTCAAGCCTAATTTTCTTTACTTCTACCAGGATTTTCTGATTATAAAAATCCTGGATAATTCAAAAACAGATAAAGCAGGAAAAAAATCACCAATAATCCTGTCTTAGAATTAATCACTGTTTACACAGTATATTTACATCCAGTCATTTTTCTATGCATTTTATTCTTTTTCAAAATTGGGATATTTTATAAAATGAAGATCTTAGTTTTGTGCCCTGGCAGTATTTTTAAAAATATTATACCATAACCATTTTCCTATAACTTTAAGTTCTTAAATATTCCCTAAGAATGTGATTTTTCATTAATAGCTAAATAATATTCTAGTCTATTATACCTTAAATTAACTCACACCTTTTGGACACAGAATCCTGTAGCTTTTCATATTATAAATGTTTCAATAAAGATCCTTATACATAAATATTTCTCTCAAATTATTTCTTTTAGTAAAATATCTAGTAGCATAGCTATAGAGTCAAAGCATATGAGCATTGTTAAGTTTCCTGATCACATTGCCAGAATATTCTCCAGAAAGGCTATGATTAATTTATGACTCTTACCAGCAGTGTATATAAACAACTATTTCACTGAATCCTCTTCAACCCTGGAAATTTAAATTTTAACATTTCTCAGCCAATTTTATACGGAAAATAATTTCATTGTTAGTTTTAATTTATAGTTCATTGATTAGTAGGTAAGTTGATATTTTGCCTTTTGTTTATCAGCTATTTTTGTACTTAATCCATTGTGAATTACCTTTTATATTAGCCCCTCTAGAACCTACAATTCACTATGCTCGCAGATGTAATCAGCTCTAAGTCATCAATACCGAATAAGAACAGAAGTGTTCTGAATGAGCCCAACCCCATCAGAAGCTCCTCTTCTCTCCTGGCAAACCACTCACAATAGCAGGGGCAAGGAATTGGGGGGAGGGGAGCACAGGGTGGTGTGTATACTCCAATCTGTCAGTGATCTCTGTTTCCCTGTGTTTATTTCTTCTCTGCTTCTTGTATAAGAGCTAATGAGTAGAAAAACTGAAAAAAGTGAGAGAGAGAGAGAGAGAGAGAGAGAGAGAGAGAGAGAGAGAAAATGGTTAATCCCTTAACTAGGCTTGAGGAATGGATGGGATTTGCCTTTAGAGAGCGGGAAAATAATTTTTAAAGCCGTGCAGTTCCCAGTATGTACCACTTGATGGCAATCCTCCATTGGTTAGGGCCTAGCTGAGTTTTCTCAAGGCTAGGGAAACTGAGGAAGCAGCTGCTAAAATTGAAGGACAGACACATCAAGGAGGCTAACAGTTAAATACAGGTGGCCCATAAATATCACCAGAAACATGGATCGTTGATGTGCAAGGAGATGAAAAGCAAGGATCATGTATCGTAGACAATGAGACTGGACATTGACTGAAGAGGATCAGCGAAGAGGGAATCCATTTCTTTGGGGCTGTGGGGGCTGTGAAGGGGTGGTTGCTGCTGCATTGTAGGGAGTCTGCCCAAGCCTGGCAGACTGTGCTGGTAAGGCTGTTCAAGAAAGCAGGGACAAAGTTTCTGGGAGCAGAGAATGGAAAGCAAGTTCACAAGGCCCTTTAAGCCCAAAGGCAGCATGGTGTAAAAGAAACAGCACAGCTTCTGAGGCAATCAGCCTCGGGTGTGTGATCTTGAGCAAGTGACTGCATCTCTCTGAGCCGCTGTCTTCCTCTGTATAATAGAAGATAATAGTTTCCTACCTAACAAAAGATAAAAAAAACCCCAAACCTCTATGATGATGATGATGATGATGATGATGATGATGATAATGTCCCAGTTCCACACAGAGATGCAAAAAGCAGTACATATAATAGTTATTAAGATTTGGATCAGACAGTCTTGAGTCATAATATGGGCCTGCACCTTATTAGCTGTGTGTTATAGTCAATAAGTCACCCCTCTGTTCTGTAAAAAGAGGATAATAATGATACCTCTTCCATAGGGTAGTATAAGTTTTAAAACAGAAAATGTGCATAAGGTACACAGCAGTGTCTGACACACAGTCAGTCGTTGGTAAGTGCCACTGGTAGTGGTAGGAATAGTCTTATATAAAAGTTTTTACCAGTCTTTGGAAAACAAAGTAGAGAAAGGACTTACACATCTAGTGGTAAGAGGGGATGGTCTTGTGTGGTCAGTCAGTAAATGGAGCCAGGCAGATATGAGAGTGAGCATCTGCAGGAGTCAGCCCAGAACACAATCTAAAGATGGGATCGGTTATTTCAAACCATGTGCCATTTGCCTACAATGTGGGGTTTTTTCTGTTTTTTTAAGGATCAAGTTTGATACAGTTCTCCCATGGATTCAGTTTGTTCTCTTGAAGTCACTAAAATAATCAAAGGTTAAATCTGAAGGGAACAATGAAGCCAAACTCCTCTGGAAACTGAGAACTGAGAGGATAGACCAGTGGTCGGCAAACTCATTAGTCAACAGAGCCAAATATCAACAGTACAACGATTGAAATTTCTTTTGAGAGCCAAATTTTTTAAATTTAAACTATATAGGTAGGTACATTGTTATTAACTTAATTAGGGTACTCCTAAGGCTTAGGAAGAGCCACACTCAAGGGGCCAAAGAGCCGCATGTGGCTCACGAGCCGCAGTTTGCCAACCACAGGAATAGGCAATGGCTTGCTCAAGTCACAAAAAGAATCAGTTGAATAGCAGGAAATGGGTTCCAAGGCTATCAAGAGGAGCTCTGCTCTCTGTAGCCTGACCTCTTCAGAAGCCACCACATGGCTGGCCTCTTATAGAGCCTACTAGAATTCCGGTGTATGAAATTCATGCACTTGGCAGGGGGGTCAGGGAAGGGTCCCTCAGTCTGGCCTACGCCCTCTCACAGTCTGGGAACCCTCAGGGGATGTCTGTCAGTCGGACATGCTTAGTGCTGCTGCGGAGGCTGGAGAGGCTCTCGCCACTGCCGCTGCACTCACCAGCCATGAGCCTGCCTTCTGGCTGAGCTGCGCTCCCCCTGTGGGAGCACAATGACCACCAGGGGTCAGCTCCTGCATTGAGTATCTGCCCCCTGGTGGTCGGTGCGTGTCATAGCAACCAGTTGTTCCACCATTCAGTCAATATGCATACTAGTCTTTTATTATATAGGATTACATAAAGGCCAAACAAGGATTCTCCCTAGCTAGCCTCAAAGTAACCGGCCAAAATTTTCCCCAACAACAGCTGCAAATATGGGTTTTATTTGTGCTTTCATTCATTCAAAGCTTAAATCTCACTTTTCATGCATCAATTTAAGGAAACAATGATATGGTTAATTCAAAAGTCATGCATGGACATCTGGTTTTCCATGGCACTAAATAATGTTCCTAATTTCATGAAGCCCAGGTCAATATTTAAAACCATCCACATTTTCACATTCCCCAACACTAAAAAGATTTAGGAGGACAGGGCATAGCCCTCTAGAGTGCTATCTAGGCACAATGGTATTTCAGGTAAATGCCTCCACTTGGATAGCAATGCCTGTTTGAGGGTATAGATCCAACAGTCAAGTCTGGGTTCTCAGAAAGCCAAGTGAGAAGGTAGTATATCAATTCAAGATTCACAGAAACACAAGAAGTGCAGTGGGGAAGATGGTGGCATGAGTAGCACAATAGCCAGCCTCTGCCACAGCCAAACCTTCAAAAATAAATATCAACATACTCGCCTACCAAAAACTTCAACCGAAATAATCAAGAAAGGAGATTACAAAGAGTTGGTAACTGGCTGTTCTCATGAGCCAAAACCCAAGTGACCTTTGATAAGAAGATGAAGCTGCAGGATGAGGTTTAGAAGAGCAAATAGGCAGAATCCATGGGAGACCTGGTCTCATGGTGTCCCTCCCATATGATTTTAGGGTTTTAGCTGATAGGAAGCTCAGCATCAGCAAACAGAGGGATGCATGGGGCAGTGTTATGAGAAGGCCAGGCTCCAGAGCAGTACAGGTCTGGTGTGCATTTTTTATCTCACACTTTCTACTGGAGAAAATGGCAAGCTAAAGCACCACTGAATGAAAGGGACTTGAACGGTGGCAAGGGGTAAAGAAAAAATATACTGAGAAGTGGCTGAAAACTAGGGCAATTTTCTAGCAACGACCAGGATGATGATGGTGATTGATAATCACAATAATCATCACCACTTATATATCAGGCACTGTGCTAAATGTTTTCATTATCTCACTCTTCAACTATGACAGATCACGAGGAAAATGGGAACCACCAAGAGATTTTTAACTAGACTTGCTCAAGCCATTAGTCAGGAAGTGGTAGAGCCAAATTTAAACCCAGGCGATCAGATATCCAAGTCTGTTCGCAGCATTATTTTAAATAACAATCACCAGGTCTACCATTTATTAGATGATTTCTATGTATATGCCTCTAGGATATTTTTCTAAGCATTTTCCATGTGTAATTTCACTGAACCCTCCCAACAACCCTATGAAATGCTTAATATGGCTAGGGGGAATGACTGGGGCTCAGATGGGTCAAGTCACTCACTCAAGTTCACACAGCTAAGATGCTCCAGAGTCTGATTCCAGGGTTATTTCCTCTCTCCTTGCTAAAGAGAAAACTTTGCAGTAATGAGCTGCATAGCCCAAGAGATATAAAAAAAATGCAATATGATGAGGAAAAAGATTTATCCATCCCCATGGTGTCCCAGTGCAATTGATGTCTTTACTCAAATATGGTTCCAATGGCTTGAGGCAACCGGGCTCCAGTGATTGTTAAAGATGCTTTTGGCATTCACTGGGTATCTAGCCTCCCACGCTACAGTGCTGTGGTTCAGCCTTCCTGAGTAACTCCACTGGCCCCGTCAATCAAGTAACTTATCAATCTGGCAGTTGGTAGGCTGGATTGGTTTTTCACTCCACCGACTGTTTGACTGCACAGCATACATTGGCAAGCTGCCTCACAGTTATGTAAACACAAGCCCCATTCCACCAAGAACTCTCTCTGTAAGCCCCAAACCTTAAAAGCCACGAAATCAAAGATGTGCTTCCACAATGTGCCCACCACACATTCAGAGCAAAGAAATAAATGAATGGAGGGCAGGCAACAAATACACTCTTGCAGTTTAAAATTACTTAAACTTTGGCATTAAAACTGCTTTTGTCATATTATTCTGAATATACTTTGGAAGGAATTTTTTTAATTACATGTGAAATTCTGTAATCTCCGAGGAAGTACCAGTTGCTCTGGCTGGCCAATGAAGTCAAAGACAAAATCATTTGGCCTTATAAGGTATGGTGAGAAGAGAACTACCTCAACAAGATACTTTTACTCTTATCCACATGCTTGATATAGACTCAAACACAACTCAGACTGAAGCAAAGCTCCAGGTGAGAGAAGAATTAATATTGCTCTCAAAATCTATAGTTCTTGAACCTTTACAGAATTGGGGGAAATCCTAAAAGTTCTGGTTTAAAGAATTATCCATTTTTAGAACCCTCTAGAACAGTGGTCCTCAACCTTCTGGCCCTTTAAATACAGTTCCTCATGTTGTGACCCAACCATAAAATTATTTTCTTTTCTACTTCATAACTGTAATGTTGCTACTGCTATGAATCGTAATGTAAATATCTGATATGCAGGATAGTCTTAGGCGACCCCTGTGAAAGGGTCGTTTGACTGTCAAAGGGGTCACGACCCACAGGTTGAGAACCGCTGATCTAGAAAGTAAATGAGAAAAAGGAGTGAACACATTGTCACCTTCTACTTAGGCCAGTGTTCTAAAATCTGCTGCATGTTAGAACCATATGGAGAGTTTTAAAAATACTGATGCCCAGGCCTGAGCCACCAATTGCTCTGGGTAGGGCCTGAGCATCAATTTTTTTTTTCCTATTGACTCTGGTATTTTTACTTTTTCTTCCCTAAAATCTTAGGTTAATTTTCCATTTTTTAGAAAAGGCTTCAAATGTGCAGTAATTGTTGAGAATGACAGGCACAGACCAGGACAAATTGAACAGCAAGCTATTAGTCCCTTGTGGCCCATCATCAGCTGTCCCTCCTCCTACAGCCTTGGCTCTGCAGAAAGAAGATGCCTGGTCCTTTTTCCTGGAACAAATGAGTCTAAGCCAAAAAACACTGCCTCCAATGACCCAGGCTTTCAGGAACAGGAATAGCATTAAGTGCAAACCTGCAGAGCTCACTAGAAGGTCAGAGAACCAATGCCAAACCTTCTAGTTAAGAGAGACAAAACATATTCTGACCTGAAACTCTGGTCTCCTCATAAACAACCCATCCCTGCCCTACCACTTCTGCCTTGGAAGATAGCTCTCCCATGCTGTTTCACGAAGCATGGTAAAATTCAGCCATAGCCTGCTAGTGTAACTAAGAACTATTGAACAACCCCCATCCCATTTCCTGAAGTCTACAATCAGAGGCATCCAAAAGAAACACACCGTAGAATTGTACTAGTGTGCCCCTAGCAGGCATACCTTCACAGAGAAGGCTATTCAGAATTTGAGCTAGCGGAGTCTTGGGAAGTATCATGCCCAATAAGTAACAAAGAGCTCATTGGGATTTCCCATTTCTCCCTCTGGAGTTGTTGGATTTTTAATTTGCTGCAGAAACAAGAGTCAACCTTTGTTACCATGGGCATCTGTGCCCTGGGTCATTCAAAAAACATTTATTGTCTACTATGGGCCAGACCCTGTGCTATGCACTGGAGACATTGTGAGGACACGGTCCCTGTCCTCAAGTAGCTCACAGTCCAGCAAGGAAGACAGATATGTAAACGATGACATGCAATGTGATAAAGGTTAAGGTGGGGAGGGGTTGTGCAGCTCAGTCTTAGAAATCAGGAAAGATTTACTGGAGGAGGTGATCCTAAAATAGACAGAACCCTTCCTGCCGGAAGCTGGTCCATCCTTGCTGCTTGACACAGTCGCTGCAGGATAGAAACATCTGCACAGCATATGTTTCAAGGGACCTGGCGCATATAGCATACTGTTCTTAATATGTTTGCTCCCCTTAGTGCTGTGTGTTTTAACCAAGGTCACCTCTCCGAGAAAGTTTGTTTCCCCAGGTAGGGATTTTTCCCTGAAGTTAGGGAGGGGATGAAACTCCTTAACTAAGTGCCAGGCGGGTAGTTAATCACTTTAACTACAAACAATCATGCTTAAGCTACATAATCTTTACTCCCTGGAATGGAGATAAGAAACGCCCTAACCTTTGTAATAGAAATTGACAGGATTAAAATCAACTGGTATAAATACGGATGTAACAAGACAATAAAACAGCAGAACCTCTCTGGAGATCCAGACCAGAGCTTGGCTGGAGATCCTGGCTGGAGATCCTGGCTAGGCTGCTGATCAACTGAACACTGTCTCCGTCCACACCTTTGGGGACTCCTGGACCCACTGGGGTTGGACCCCGGCACCTTCCTCCCACTATGGCAGTTTGAGGACAAAACTTGTGCCCAAGGGGGGCTTAGGTCAATAAAAGGCCTTTATCTACCTGACTCTTCTCTGAAACTGAGGAAGTTTATTGATTCTCAAGGCGTATGAAATGGCAATGATCTCACTGTTAGGGAAATATAGCTAGAAAGAAATGAGGCAGCTTATCTGGAGAAGGGGAGTACCAAGTAAGCCTGTCCCTTTTCTCCATTCCTTTCCCTGTTGGCAGCAATTAAAGCACTCCCTTGCCCCTCCCAGAGAAAATGTGCTGCTCTGCACTGCTTCTGAGAGAGCAATTGAAGCATGTGATTGATGCAAACGGGACTAGGAGAAAGAACCCTGAGTTCTACTTCTGGATCTGTCTCCATGAGCTGTGTGACCATGAATATGTCCCTTCCTCTCTCTGGGCGTCGGTGTTCCCATTTGTACAAGGAGGGGTTGGGCTCAGCACTCACCAAGATCCCCTCCAGTTGATTCTTTTGGATTCTTGGCTTGGCCAAGGTTAGACAGGCATGTGGCAAAAAACAAAAACAGTCAGTCAGTACAGTCGCTCTGTCATCTCTTTGTGAATGTTAGGGGTCACCAGAGGATGTTGGTCCTCAAGTCTCCACACCCCCCACCTCATTGGAGGTTAACGTTCTGCTTCTCACTAGGGTAAGAAAACAGTAAGCCTGCAAGATTTGGAAAATAAAGCTACATGAAAGGCACACTATTAATGGCAAGTCATACATTATTTTCTCTAGTTTAAAAAAATAGAAAAAAGTTGACATTTTTTTCAAAATAAAGCTGCTGCTTCTCTGCCACAGTGCATGGACCAGTCAGCACACCCATAAATCAGACATCAAATATTTTCTTTCTTCCTCAACACAGCTCTCTCTGTGGGAACAGAGAGTCTAGTATCAATAATAGCATTAAAGGGGAACTACCCTGCAACGCAGCTAAGCCGCAATTCAAACCTGCCAATCAGACAAAAAAAGCGATTCAAAATCCTATAGCCATTACTGTCTATCTCTTTTCTTTGGAAGGACCCTTTGATTTCTTTCTTTCTTTTCATCTTTTTTGGCTTTTCAAGCCAATCCTGAACACTTTGGTGATACTCAGGAGTTCATTAGGAGTTTGCCTCTTGTTAAGACTTGCTCAGAAAAGGATCGCCGGTAATAGAACCAAAATAAATCTTCTCAGATTTAACTCCTGTCTCCCATAAAGCTGCCATCCTTGGCTGTCACCACCATTGCCACCATTTAAGGGAAGGTGGCTACATACCAACCTTTGGTGTCTGAGGAGGAGCTGCCCACAATTACACATACTTGCCCCTCTACAAATGCTGACCAGGACAGGGCTGGATCTTAATGGATCACAGTTGAGAAGAGCCTTTCCACAGCAAAAGGCTCTTTATTTAGTGCATTTCCTGGAAAACCACTGTCTATGGGAGGCCTCTCGTCTCTTAGCTAAGGCTCCCAAATACACCAAATGTGTGCATGCCTTTACTCACACACTTCTCCCTGCTTGGAATAGTTTTCCCATCAGACCCAGCTCAAATATCATCTCCTAAAAGCAGCCTTTCCTGACCCTGTCCCCTCCCAAGCAGAAGTAATCCTTCCTTCCTCTGGGTTCACATGGCACACTTTGTTCTTGCCGCTATCATGGCACTTATTACATTACATTAGAGCCAGTTGGTGACCTGTCTGTCAACCCTGAGAGACTGTGAGCTTCTTGAGGACAGGGGCTACAGCTGATATTAGAGCACTTAACCCTGGGCTCAGCCCATAAAAAGTTTTGGAACTTGAACTGCATGGGGAGGAGGTGGTAAATGCGGTGTACAGAGTGAAGTCCTAAAGAGGTCCTTTATGGCTATAAAATTAGGTGATTCTAAAAATGAAATGGGGTCCCACAGACCTACTGCTTTTAGGGCTTGGGAAGGAATATATTCTGGCCTCATGAATCTGGTATAGAAATAACTGTTCCCACCCTAGCTAGTTTGGCTCAGTAGATAGAATGTTGGCTCGCGGACCAAAGGGTCCAGGGTCAAGGGCACATACTTCGGTTGCAGGCTCCTCCCCGGCCCGGGCACTGGTCAGGGCTCGTGCAGGAGGCAACCAATCAATGCGTTTCTCACATCGATACTTCTCTCTGTCTTTCCCTCTCTCTTCTACTCTCCTCCTCCAGTGAGGATTAAAAAAAAAGAAAAGAAAAGAAATAATTATTCCCTCAACTAAACAAACCAGATATTAAGCACTTGTCAGTTAAGGTGGACCCATATAATGCATTTCTGCTAGGCAGACAGATGACTGCCAGCCCTGAACTATGGGGTACATGCCTAAGAGGAATGACAGAGTGGGGGGTAGGGAGAGCAAGGCAACCTAGGTAAATTTACTTTGAATTGGGCGATTTGCTGGGTAAAAGCAAATTGGAACCCTTGGCAGAGTCATTCAGCAGCATTAAAGATCTATAGGCACAGCAGCTTGGTGGGGGGAGTGCCACTAGTTACAGTTGCTTGGCTGTAAAATATCCCCTGGAACAAAGCAGTTTAATTTGAAGCGATTCTATCCGGAGCAGCTGACAAAACTTTCAAGGAAACTGGCAGTGGTAGGAGGAAAGGGCTTTGAAAAGAACTAGTGAAGTTTTAGCACACAGTCTTGAACATGAGCTAGGCCCAGTTGGATACCCGTCAGTGTGTTTCAGAAACAAAGCAAATTAACCAGGGTGGGGGCTTAGGAGGCTACATTCTCCAACTCCCTCCTTGAAGTTTCCTGTAAAACAGCAGGAGTCAACAGCCTCTTCCCAACTAGCCTCTCACCACAATCTATGAAGACTGGGCCTTGTGTCTGGGCTGGGCAAGGTTCAATCTGGGCATGTGTACTTATAACATTCTCCCCCAATTCTAGGAACAAGCCTGTGAACCTGGTAGGTGCTAAATAGATATAGATGTTGATTAGCTTGATGTTCTGAAGGAGGTGTTTTGTTTTGTTTCATTTTTTAGAAAGGAAAGCTGCCAATCATCAGGGAAAGCCTGCAAGCCACCTTGCATGGTTGGTATCAAACCAACAGGAAATGGGGTAGGGAATGAACAAATAACCACAAGCCACAACAATCTATTTTTAAAACTAGGACAATATGTGGGCTGTACAGTAGTGCTGCTAGCTTTGTTTTTATCTGTTTTTATCTACAGACATCTGTTTGGGGTTTCTTTGACTCTGGTACTTTGTTTCTGTGCTGTGATGGACCAAGGGTCTGGGAATTGGGTAGAATAACTTGCATGTATATATGTAGCTCCCAACTCAAGCATAGCATTGTCTTCAGAAGGGGATGAAGCTCTCAAAAATATTTTTAACAAGTACCCAGGAAAACTCCCCTGTCCCCAAATTCCCACCCACCACCACTCTGAACGTGCATCTGGTACCTAAAATTATACCATTAACCCATCAAGCTTTTGGCTTAAGTATTCACACATGTGTTTGAAGGCTTAATACATATCTTTTGAATTTCGAGACATATCAATGAAGGAAGAATCTACACTAATAAAAGAGAAACATGCAAATTGGTGTCACTCCGCTACGCCCACCAGCCAATCAGATGAGTATGCAAATTAACCCAACAAAGATGGCGGTTAATTTGCACACGCAGGCCCGGCGCGAAGACTGAAGACAACGTAGAAGGAAGCCAAGAACTGCAGAAGGGAGTGAAGCTGCAGAGAAGCAAGCGGGGTGGTGGAGACGGGAGGGAAGCAAGCGGGCAGCGGAGGCAGGAGGGAAGCCTGCCTTGGCGGGTTTTGCTCCCTTCTCTGCTTTGCTCCGGCCACAGGAAGCCCTATTCTTGCAGGAATCTTCCTGCAATGGACCTCTAGTATATCATAAGCTATAAACATTAAGTTACATGATATTTTGCTACTCAGCTCCTTAGGAACATGGCAACCAGTCTAGGCAAGCTGTGCAAGGGGTGGTGAATTGACCAGAAGACAAGGTCCAGGACACAGACACTAATCTGAAAGAGGAAAGGAGACATATCACAGGAACATGGGTCCTAGTAGAGAAAGGCAGATGGATATTTCACAGGCCAAGGATTTGTTTTGGAAACACTCTAAATGGTTTCTTTCTTTTTTTAAAAAATCCTCACCCAAGGATATGTTTAGAGAGAGGAAGGGAGAGAGAAAAACATTGATGTAAGAGAGAAATACCAATCGGATGCCTCCTGTGCATGCCCCAACTGTAGATAGAATCTGCAATCTAGACATGTGCCCTGACCTGGAATCGAACCTTCAACCTTTTGCTGCACAGGACAATAGCTCAGCTCAACCTCTGGGTACATAAAGAAAGATCTGGGTAGAGGACAGCTGCCATTCTCCATCCGTCCTACCCCCAAAGAGCCCTTAGAAGCAGTGTGCCCCACAAGGAGGGAGGGGTTGTTTTTTGTGGCAAAAGCTGCTCTATCCCCTGTCCATGGCCCACTTCTCAGTCTTCAGCTGCACAATCAAAAAAATTAAAGAGGAGGCCTCTTGAGTTATGATTCCTATTAAAACTAAACTCCATCAGCACATTCTCAGGACTGCACCTGGGAAGGCAGATGCATGATGCTGCCTGTTCCCAGGGCTGCCCCTGGCTCCTAGGAACCTGAGTACAAAGCCCAGACAGGGGTCCCCACACATTCCAAATGCAAAGAATTCAATATGCAGCCTGATGAGACAGGCGGGAAAGAGGAAGCAAGCCCCTAGCTGCTCTCCTCTGGAAACCCCTTCTTGACCAAGGAGCCCTCCCCTCCTTCTTGTGGACCCAGAAGAGGAAGGATAAGAAACTGTGGTCCTGTGGGATATCACCTTGGAAAACGATTATGTTCCATGCTGCCTCTTCCAGGATGTTCCCAAAGGCAACATCTTGCTCTTGGAGCCATTTCTCATTTACTAGTCAGCATTAAGGAAATACCCCGTAGAACTGGCAGGCTTCCTGCAACATGTCTCCAGAGTAATTCCAGGGTCTGTACTCTAGTGGACCCACCCCCATCCCAACCCCAAGCTACAGAGTTTGGGCAATGATGTAAGAAGATCCTTCAAAGATCATTCATTAGGCACCTCTCCTGTGCCAAGCATTGGCTCAGTGTTCCAATGAGCTCCTTTAACCTTATAGAAACTCTTTGAGCCTCCCCATTTTATAAATTAAGAAACTGAGGTTTTATGGGGCTAGGTACCTTGCCCAGGTGTCTCAGGTAAGGAATTCTTGAGCTGCGATCCAAACTCAAATCTGTCTGAAGCCAGAGCCAAAGTTCTTGTACGTGATACCGGCTGGAGTATGTGGCATTGACTTTCTACCACTTCCCCTGTTATAACCCCCAAGTGGCAGAGCTGTTAAAGAACAGACATCAGATTCAGCCACTTATTCCAATGAAAAGCACACTACCTGGCTTTGAAGGATCTTCTTACACAGATGCCCATGAGTTAGTGTCAGAGCTACCTACTCCTGGATCCTAATTCCCCCAAAACAAATCGTCCCACAAAAGTCAAATCAGAAACCGGAAAAACTCAAGTCAGCTTAACATTGTGCTTTCACTGATGCAGTTTCACTTGAGAGAATAAAGTGAAAGCAGTGTCTTTACCCAGCTTTCTGTCACAGCTTGACAGCCTCTCCAGTCCTAGGAACAGGGTAGGGGAGAGAGAGATGGGGGATAGATCTATACTTATGACATTTTGCCTTAAATGGATATTTGTCCTCTCTTATCAGTACTGGTGTGAAAAGAGGAACCAGAGCAACAGGAAGGACAAAACCTACTTTGGTCTTGTGAGCTTCTGAGACAAAGGTCCAGGCTTCTAGAGCTCTATCTGAGGGGCAGACTCAGACGGCAAAGAAAGCCTATTCTCTTTGCAACACCTTCTTTGCTGGCATTAAGCAGCCTCCAGGGAAGCTCCTGCCAGCTGGGCACAGACCGACAACCTTTCTCGGACTATACCCTGTTTCTGTGTCCTCGCCACAGGGCTGTATGGCTGCAACTTTTGGAAATACACACTAAAGTGTTTCTAAAGCTATTCCTTGTCATAAGCCAAGGAATGTAATTCAGCCTATTCTAAGGAGAAGCTCATGGGGAAAGAGTATTATGGTTTTATTTATATACAAATAAAGAGAATTCAGGCCAAGAAGGCAGTGTGTATGGATCTGTCCCAGGAAACATAGCACTGGGAATCTGTTTTGCATTTAGAGAGTTGGGCAGGACTAGGGTGAGGCAAGTGATGCATTCGCCTTGGGTGTAAAATGTAAGGGGGTCTCAAACCACTAAGTAATCACAATAGTTACTAAAATAAATGTCTATATTTTAGAATAGTTTCAGATTTACAGAAAATTTGTGATGATAGTACTGAAAATCCCCATATCCTCCCACCTAGTTTCCCCAATTATTAACATCCTATATTAGTAATACACCTTTCTAACAATTAATGAGCTGATATTATTGTTATTAGTAGCTAAGGTATATGCTTTATTTAGATCTCTCTTCCATTCTAGGATGACACATTACATGTAATTGTCACATCTCCTTAGGCTGCTCTTAGCTGTGACAGTTTCTCAGACTCTTCTGAATTTTAATAACCTTGACAATTTTGAGGAGTACTGATCAGGTATTTTGGAGGATATCCTTCTACTGAATGTTTCCTGATGTTTTTCTCAAGATTAGATGGGGACTATGGATTAATGGAAGCTCACAGAGGCAAAGTGTGATTCTCATCTCATTATATGAAGGGTACAGGGTACATACTATCAACATGATTTATGACTATTGGTGTTGTCCTTGATCACCTGACTGAGATAAGTGTCTGTCATGTTCATTCACTGTAAGGTTACCATTCTTTCCCTTTCCACACTGTATTCTTTGGAAGGAAGTCACTATGCGTAGCTCACAAAGAGTGGAGATTTATGCTCCATCTCCTTAACACGTTAAGTGCCCAGCCTGTTTTGTCTTCCGGAAAGAAAGTATAGCGTCAGTCACTGGTGACTGTCTGGGTGCTTAACATGTTAAGGGAAGAGTATCTACACAAATTATTTGTAATTTTCCTACACGGGAGATTTCTCTCCTCTTACCATATGTTTAATCATTTATTTGTATCAATATGGGCTCAGATATTATACTTTGGATTATGCTCAGATACTACTTTATTTTGTTTCTCAAGTATTTCCAGCATTGGCCATTCGGAGCTCTTTCAGTTGGTTCTGGTGCCATATCCTCATGCATGTTTTGCTTTTTGCTGGTTTGTTTGCTTATTTGTTTGTTTCAGCACTTCTTTACATTCTGGCAATACAAGATGCTCCAGACTCATCTATTTTCTGCCCCAGGCCTAGAATCAGTAATTTTCCAAGGAGGCCTTGGAGCACTTTGTCTATCCCTCTAGCAGCTCCCACACCCTCTTGCTGTCTTGTTCTCACACATGGTTGTGATCTTTCTTTTTCTCCCTCTATCATTCTCTTTATCTGCTCCACATGTTGCTCCCTCTCTTACCTTCTTGCTCTCCCATTCTCTTTTGCGTGTGTGTGTGTGTGTGTGTGTGTGTGTGTGTGTCTTTTCAGAGCCAAAGAGTCATTTACCTAAACACACAAAGTACCCCAGAGCAGAAGAATAGAGACAAGAAAGTTTTTTCCCCCACACTAAGAAAAATACCAGTGGGTCCAAGACTCTCAAGAGTGATCTCAGAAAACTCTTAAAACCTTTGGGGCAAAGGTGCTGTAAGGATATAGATGTGTAATCCAGCATTGTCTATCACAAATAAAGCAGGCAGCTTCATTAGGAGCAATCAAAACTACCAAAGGGGAAAACCACTTCACAAGCAGTGGGAGTGTCCCCTGGGAAGTGCTAACAGCTGGGGCTCTTTGAGACTAATTGTCTAACTCACCCATAGGAACAGGATGCTAAGGCTGAGGGAGGAAGACTTTTTAATTCACCTCAAATGTGTCACCAGCAAAAGAACAGTAGAAAGCCAGCATCCCTGGGAAACAGCCAGCAGAGGGCAGAGCCTTATGTAGAGTTGCTATAGGATTTCAGACAAAAGTCTCATGGATGGAGTCACTGGATAAGCCTTTGATTTCTGGCACCAAGACAGGCTGGGAGGAGGATCACTTAATCACTTTCTCTCTGGGCCACTCTCTGCCAGGGAACAGAGATGAAGCATGGTTTGTGGCACTCAGGCAAATGCTGGGTGCTGTATTGGTATGGTAAGGCTGCAGAATCAGGTGGGTGGGGACATCCTGAACAGCAAAATGGGAGAAAGGGAGGGAGTACCTGGTAAAGGCTGGCCCACTCTAGTGTCTCCCTCCCCTTCCCCCTCCCTTCCACTCTCCTCCCCCTCCTCCTCCCACTTCCTCCCCCCTCCCTCCTCCTTCTCTTTTCCATAAATGAAAAGTTAAATAAAGGTCCAGTCATAGGAAGAGGAGAATTAGGCAGTGCTTCAGTGTTTTTATGATAATTCTAAAAGTCTTTGAGACAAAAACATACCATGGGCCAAAAATAAAGCTTGTCCTGTTCAGAAACTTTCCTCCTTGTTTGAAATATTTGCCTTTTAAGAGAGATTCAAAAGTCTGTTTTGGGCACATTTATAGGAATCCATCTAACTGCAGCAACATAAAAAAATCATTCAATTTCCAGAATGCAGTCTGATTTTTATTAAGCTCTTTCCTCTAGGAACAGAAAGGATTAATTCTGTGGGCGCCACTAAACCTCCTACCTTGAGAATAGGAGGCAAAATTCATTCTTCCCCAAATGAACAAACATGAGAAAACAAAATACCTCTGAGCATAAAACCTTCAGAAATTTCTACTAGTATTTACTAAAATCTAGATATGGGTTTTCAAGAACACTTTTCAAATTTAATCTCATGGATGAAAGTTAAAACTAAAACTATTAAAAATTAGTCTTATAATAACACAATGTATTTTCAATAAAAAATAATGGCCACTCAGTTAAAACTCTCTTAGTAAAGTAGGAACTATGCAGAAACAGAAATGAATGACAGGCCCTACTTCGGGGTTACTCCCTTTCAATTACCCCTTCCTGATACAACTTTTGTGAAAAATCATATCATTCTGATGCCTCCTTCCATATGACTCCTGAGAGCAGTGTTTCTCCAAGTTCAGTTCCAAAACCAAATACAACAATATCAATTGGTGTTGCTTGCTCAAGAGTTGTTTCTCTGGTCCTACCATGATTCTTATTCTAGAGGAGTGAGGTCCAAAAATCTCAATTTTGAACAGGCATGCTTGGCATTTCTGAGTCAAGCTAAAGTGTAAGAATCACAGACAGAGCAAAGCCCAACAGAGGAAGCACATTTTAAATGACAGACCTCCATAATGTATCTAGTTCTAGAATTAAGTTGCCCACGGCAGGTACATGGTTTCCCAGGAAGCAATTGCTCTTATAAAAGATGATATGTGTCCATATCAACAAATGAATAAAGAAAATATAATACACACAGACACACAATAGAATACTATTCAGCCATTAAAAGGAAGAAAATCCTACCTTTTGCAAAAGTCAGAAAAGGAAAGACAAATACTGCAAGAACTCACTTATTTGTGGAAGCTAAAGAAATCCAAGCTCAAAGAAATAAAGATCAGATTGGTGGTTGCCAGAGGTGGGGATGGTGGCGAGGAAACTGGGTGAACGTGATCAAAAGGTAGAAACTTCCAGTAATGAGATTAATAAATTCGGATATAATGTGCATCATGATGACTACAGGTAATAATGTATTATATATTTGAAAGATGCTAAGAGAGTAGATCTTAAAGGTTTTCATCACTAGAAAAAAATGTAATTATGTGAGGTGATGGGTGTTAACTAAACTTATTGTGGCACTATTTCACAATGTATACAAATATAAAAACAAAATCAAATCATGCCCTGGTCGGTTGTTCAGTGGTTAGAACATTTGCCTGCAAACCGAACGAACGGTCATGGGTTCGATTCCCAGTCAAGGGCACGTACCTCTGTTGCAGGTTCAATCCCCGACCCTGGTCAGAGAGGCAACCAATCGATGTGTTTCTCTCACATAGATGTTTTTCTATCTCTCTCTCTCTCTCTCTCTCTCTCTCTCTCTCTCTCTCTCTCTCCCCCCCCCCACCCCACTCTCTTCTCACCCTTCTACTCTAATATCCTCAGGTGAAGATAAAAAAAATCTTAAAGCATTATAGTGTACATGTTAAACTTATTATATGTCAACTATATCCCAATAAAACTAAAAACAACATTAAAATAAAACACAGCAACCAATGAGGCCTGACTAGAATAAATTTTTAAAAAAAGAAAAAAGGAAGAAATCTTAACCCCAAAGAAACATAAAACCTGCCCGAAAGAGACAGAAAATTATGCCAAGAAGCTTGCCCAGGAAAGCCTTCTCAAGCAAGTCCATACCTCCTCAAGGCAAACTGGCCAACATACAGGGTCTTCACAGACATTTGCTAACTCTAAGAGCATTTTCACTAAAGTACCTTCTTAAATGTGTATCCTGCTTCCTATTTCTTACTTGAGCACTGCTGCTGCTGACTTATCAGTCCTGTCCCCTCCTCATACAGCCTGGTATGGGAAGCCTATAAATTGTCCCATTGCAAAGAAGCCAGCTAGAGGGCACCTGGGTGGTGTGAAGAATTCAGCAGCTGCAGAAACAACCAGAAACTTCAAAGGGTCGAATTTTCCCTGAGGGTTATCTGGAACATACCTCCCAAGAGACTAAAATTCCTCTCTTGGAATGCAAAGAGGCTGACCTGCTAACCTTCTTCCTGGGCTTTCCCATAATTTGTTTATAGGGGGTTTAGAAAATCTACCCCTCCCCTCACTCAAAGTTTCAAGCCCCTTTTCTCCACAAGACAAAGAAAATAATGTGAAGTATGACAGACAAGCATCAAAGGGACCATTTTTGTGTTGACCAGAGTGAGAGCATAGCTTCTGATTTTTCATTCTGTTCTCTGGTAAGTTAGTCCTATGATATCAGAGATATATTTCTTCTATTTAGGAATGCATTTCTGATTGACTTTTGGCAAACTCTCACTATGTAGAATGTACCTTCCTGAAATCCTCAGATTTTTGGAATGGCTTATCATCTGAAAGAAATAGATTTAAAAGCAAATAATTTAGCTGGCCAGGGTGGAGTGCGGTAGGAGTGAGAGTGGGGAGTGAGTGCTTAATGGATACAGGGTTTCCTTTGGGGTGCTAAAAATGTTTTGAACTAGGTAGTGCTGATAATTTCAAAAAATTGAGAGTATACCTAATTCCACTGAGTAGTACAATTTAAAATGGTGAGTTTTATATTATGTGAATGTTACCTCAATAAAAAAGAGCAAATAATTTGGTGATGTTAAAGCTGTCTCTGCGTCCTAAGCAGCCAAGAAAGAGAACCAAGACAATGCAAAATACTCAACAACAAAAACAGGTGGGATCACAATGCTGGGTGATAATAGCCAGTAATTATTGATTACTAGGGGGCCAGGCACTATGCTAAATTACAAGCCTATAAGGTAGGTTCTCTTTATAAATCACTGAGGAACCTGAGTGAGGCTCAGAGAAGTTAAGTAATATGCTCAAGGTCACATACCTAATGAGTAAAAGGTTGGCTCCGACTCATGGCTATCTGGAGGAAGAGAGTTCTCTCTGCCCATAAAACTCAGTTTAAGTAAAAACTGAGCTCATAGGAACGGCACATACCACAAAAAGCAGAGTTAAGCAGACAGTAGCACCGGCAACCAAAAGCAGTGATGTGGGGCCAGTAGAGGCAAGAAAAGAAGGAGAATATGTACTCAAAGTGAAGAAAAAATTGTATGTGGGGGGGGGATGCGTTTGAGGGAGAATGAGAACTGTTTGATTCAATGGAAGAGAGCAGGGTTGGTAAATGCCCACTTTTCCACTTTGCTCTCAGCACACATAAGTCATTCACCCTTGAAGCCTGGGCATCCCTCATTTGTAAGTGTTCTCGCCTGAGGGAAAAGGAATTTGAAGCTCAGGAGAAAGGCACTGCCTTTTTAACAATCTGTTCCACTTGTAACCCACATCAATAAAGTAATATAACTTTGGTAACTAACCAAGACTTGCAAGTACTCCATTTGGAGTGATGTGATATGCATTCAATTCACCTTAACTAAAAAGAGAGCACTGTTTCATGGGATACGGTAAGAGTGAAAAATCACTTTCTAAGAATCTTGTATCTTATACAAGGAACAAAGGGAAAGAAATAACTTTTGCCTCTGTTTGGAGTTGGGAAGCCTGCAGAGCCCTGGGTAACTGACCCTAGAAACTTTCAGAAAGATGCAGGAAAAGAAGGAAAATTACCCTTCACCTATCTAAGCATAATTCACTAGATTAAAGAGCTCCAAAGGGAAAGTACATCTGTTCCTCTTGGTGCGACCTCACCAGCAAACTCCCAGAGTGAAAAGAACTTGTGGTTCTTGGAGACTGAAAGGGGCCCTGGGAAATGGCTGCCCGGAAGTCAATAGGCTGCTGTGGGAGGGGAGAGGTTGCCAATAGGATCCCACTGAGAAAGAAACCCCAGGAGCCCACCAGGGCAGGGGCCCAGCCAGCACTGGCGCCTTCTGGGAAACCAATCCTGGAAGTGGGCATGAAGTTCTTTGACCCTGAAAGTGGGGATCCCAAACCCTGCGATTTCCCAGGCCAATCATCCTCTCATCAGCATCTCTATTTCCCTGTGGGTAGAAGCAGATAATGAAGTGCTTGTTTGGCTCATGCTGTTGCTTGACAAAGGGAGTTTCTCCGCAATTGGTCCATGTGAGGAAAGTTATTGCATCTTCTGAACTGTTAGGTCCCGAATGGCAATATCAAAACACAATGGCTACAGTCACTGCCTTTGAAGACAGTATATTCATAGCCACTTCCTGCTAAATGACAGGGAACACAGAAATGGCACAGCAATGCATGCATTGGACTTATAAAAAGTGGGTCTAAATCCTCTGCAAAACCTCTATTAAAAATATCACTCCTTATATGAGTCCACGTGCTAATTCCAACTCACCTTAATTTCCCCATCCGTAAAATGTGGGTAATTATGCATACATCAGAGGGGCACTAGTTAGGATTAAATGGGTAAATGCATGCAAAGTTCTTGGCACAGGAACTGGAACATGCTGTGCTCTCAAGAATATTGACTATTATTGAAATAAAACAATTTATCATTATTATTCAGCAGTTTTTTAAAAAGCTTGTCTCTTCTGAATAAAAGACACAACTCCATTTATCAAAGAAGTACGAGATAATCCATCACATTCCACTTACTGTCTTTGCTTGAATACAAAGTCATTTGAATGCTCAAGTGCAGTGATCATTCTAATACTACTAGATTTTGAGCTCCTTGAGGACAGGAGTTATGTTTGTTTGCTTTTTAAATATATTTTTATTTATTTTAGAGAGGAAGGGAGAGGGAGAGGGAGAGAGATAGAAACATCAATGGTGCCCTAACCGGTTTGGCTCAGTGGATGGAGCGTCAGCCTGAGGACTGAGAGGTCCCGGGTTCGATTCCAGTCAGGGGCATGTACCTTGGTTGTGGGCACATCCCCAGTGGGGAGTGTGCAGGAGGCACCTGATCGATGTTTCTCTCTCATCGATGTGTCTTACTATCCCTCTCCTCTCCTCTCCTCTCTGTGAAAAATCAATAAAATATATTAAAAAAAAGAAACATCAATGGTGAAAGATAATTAGTGCCTGGCTTCCTCCTGCACGACCGGGGAGCAATCCCACAACCCTGGCAGTGCCTTGACCAGGAATCGAACTGTGACCTCCTGGTTCATAAGTCACGCTCAACCACTGAGGCACTGCAGCTGGGTGCAGGGACTATGTTTTTACTCGGCTCTCTATCCTTTTATTTTTTTTTTAATTAAATCTTTATTGTTCAGATTATTACATTTGTTCCTCTTTCCCTCCCCCCCATAACTCCCCTCCTCCCAGTTCCCGCCCCACCCTCCGCCCTCACTCCCCACCCACTGTCCTCATCCATAGGTGCACGATTTTTGTCCAGTCTCTTCCCGCATCTCCCACACCCCTTCCCCCCCAAAGAATAGTCAGTCCATTCCCTTTCTATGTCCCTGATTCTATTATAATCAACAGTTCATTCTGTTCATCAGATTATTTATTCACTTGATTCTTAGATTCACTTGTTGATAGATGCATATTTGTTGTTCATAATTTGTATCTTTACCTTTTTCTTCCTCTTCCTCTTCTTAAAGGATACCTTTCAGCATTTCATATAATCCTGGTTTGGTGGTGATGAACTCCTTTAGCTTTTCCTTATCTGTGAAGCTCTTTATCTGACCTTCAATTCTGAATGATAGCTTTGCTGGATAAAGTAATCTTGGTTGTAGGTTCTTGGTATTCATCACTTTGAATATTTCTTGCCACTCCCTTCTGGCCTGCAAAGTTTCTGTTGAGAAATCAGCTGACAGTCATATGGGTATTCCCTTGTAGGTAATTGAGTTTCTTTCTCTTGCTGTTTTTAAGATTCTCTCTTTATCTTTTGATCTTGGCATTTTAATTATGATGTGTCTTGGTGTGGTCCTCTTTGGATTCCTTTTGTTTGGGGTTCTCCACGCTTCTTGGACCTGTAAGTCCATTTCTTTCACCAGGTGGGGGAAGTTTTCTGTCATTATTTCTTCAAATAGGTTTTCAATATCTTGCTCTCTCTCATCTTCTGGCACCCCTATAATTCTGATGTTGGTTCGCTTGAAGCTGTCCCAGAGGCTCCTTACACTATCCTCGCATTTTTGGATTCTTTTTTCACTTTGCTTTTCCGGTTGGGTGTTTTTTGCTTCCTCGCATTTCAAATCATTGACTTGATTCTTGCGCTCCTCTGGTCTGCTGTTGGGAGTCTGTATAATATTCATTATTTCAGTCCGTGTATGCTTAATTTCTAGTTGGTTCCCCAATATAACATCGAGGGTCTCATTAGTTTTCTTGTAGATCTCATTAAGTTTATCGGCAGCTTCTAAACAGTTCTTGAGAGACCTTAAAAGTGTGGTTCTGAACTCTAGATCTTCCATTGACAATTTTGTCCTGTTTCTTTGTCTCCGCATTTTGTTATGCTTCCTTGGTGCACCCCCATAGTGGTCTCTGTGCGCAGTCTTATAGTTAAACCTTGATTGTTGTAGCTAATACCAGGGAGGGTTTGACCTCCAGGCCAAGTGGCTATGAGAATCAGCTGTGTCTGCAGTGAGAGAACTTCTGTCCTCTAGGGAGGTGCTAATCTGGTGTTTGTTTGCCTGAGGCTATCCGGCAAATGCCTCTGTGCAGGGCTTGGGCGGGGCGGGGCGGGTCACACAGGATCAACAGGGTGGGCCGGAGAGAGCAGTTATGGTGGCTCTCAGTCCTGTCCCCAGGGGCTCTGCCTCTCTGAGTCCCAGCACCCACTGCAAACCTCGGAGAGAAAGCTGCACTTGCTCTGACCGAAGCCAGACAGTCCCGCTTCTCCCGTTTGAGTCTGGGTCCCTAAAGACTCGCCTGTATCTGGAGCTTAGAGTCTGCGACTCCCTCCTGATTGAAAACGCCAACCGCGCCCTCCGCCGCCAGCCCACTCCGCGCACTCCGCACCTCAGAATTTGACTTCAGCACTGCGACTCCTCTGAGTGTCCGTATGCATTTCTCTTTCCTCCTAGTTGTAGGACTTCCACTCAGCCAGCGTTCCTGTGGTTCTGGGTGATGTCCGTTCCGTTTTTTAGTTTCACTTTTGAAGTAGTTGTTCAAGGCAGCAAACTCCAGCGTTAACCTATGCCGCCATCTTGGTTCTCCCCTGGCTCTCTATTCTTAGTGGCAGTCCCAGGATGTGGTTCACAGTGCTCATGAAATGTTTGAAATGCCTTCCATCGCTAATTTTTTATGGAAATACCTTTTACCTCTTCTTCTCCCTTGCCTTTCTTCTACAAGGTTTCAGAACTCTTTCTAACATTCAAATTACTTAATAGACAGATTTCTAAAAATATATTTTATTGATTTTAGAGTGGAAGGAGAAGGAGAGAGAGATAGAAATATCAATGATGAAAGAGAATCATTGATTGACTGCCTCCTGCACACCCCCTACTGGGGATCGAGCCCACAACCCAGGCATGTGCCCTTGGCCGGAATCGAACCTGGGACCCTTCAGTCCGCAGACCAATGCTCTATCCATTGAGCAAAACCAGCTAGGGCAATGGACAGTTTTTACTGGAAGTCCCTTCAAGTCTTTTTTAGAAGTGGGAATAGATAATAGGAAATCTGAATTCTTTCTCTATAATAACCCTACACATCTCACCTTAAAGGGAGAGTGATGCATGTCCAAAGAAGGGTGACAATGTTGCTGAGGACCTGAGCAGTGGGTCCCAACCTTTTTTTGGCCATACCCAACCTAAGCATCTCTAAAATCCTGATGCCCCCAGGTGACATATAATTATTATTCAAAAACTGAACTCCTATTCACTTGGAGGAAGCCTAAAAAGCCATTAACTTGGTCTAAACAAGCTTCCATAGAATATGGTGTCCATGAAAGAGAAACATAAAAGAACGAAAGGAGGCCTAGCTGGTTTTGCTCAGTGGATAGAGCATCGGCCTTCAGACTGAAGGGTCCCGGGTTCGATGCTGGTCAAGGGCACATGCCAGGTTGAGGGCTCAATCCCCATTAGGGGGCGTGCAGGAGGCAGCCAATCAATGATTTTCTCTCTCATCATTGATGTTTCTATCTCTCTATCCTTTTCCCTTCCTCTCTCTGAAATCAATAAAAATATATTTTAAAACATAAAAAGAACGAAAGGACAACTGAAGTACTGAGGAAGAAATCACTAAGAAATTGTTAAAAAATAATAATAATATGAAGTGATATGAAAAAATAGCAAATAGTTTCAAAGCATATAATAGAGAACTGAAATGCATAAGTGTCATAATATATATTTATATACTGTATGTAAGGCCACTAGAACCATAAGAAATGCAAAAAATTCAGTTAGCAACTCATTCTCGAATTGCCCCCCTTAAAAATCAAATTGTCCCCCTGTGGGGTGTGCCCCACGTTGGGAACCACTGACATAAAGGGAAAGGACTGTGGAAGTCAGGAAGAGGGGCCAGAGTGACAGAGGCCAGAAAGGACCCAGAAATGGGCCTGTGGACATACTGATCTATACCAGCATCATGTTAGCTCCTAGAACAGGGGTGGGCAAACTTTTTGACTCGAGGGCCAGAATGGCTTCTTAAACTGGACCGGAGGGCCGTAACAAAAGCATGGATGGAGTGTTTGTGTGAACTAATATAAATTCAAAGTAAACATCATTACATAAAAGGGTACGGTCTTTTTCTTTTTTAGTTTTATTCATTTCAAGCGGGCCGGATCCGGCCCGCGGGCCATAGTTTGCCCACGGCTGTCCTAGAAGCTCATTCTAGAAGTCTGGCTTAAAACAACATTTCCCCTTGGATCCTTGTTACTAACAGAGCCCAGGAAGTAAAACATTCCTCTTCTTATTCTTAACCCTTTTGAAAAGGGTAGGGAGCAGAGAGTTGCCAGCAGCATACAACCATACAAACATGGATTCTGAAGCCAGACTGACTGGGTTTGAGTCTTAGCACTGTTGCTTAACACTGAGTAACCCTAAGCAGGTTTCTTAACCTCTTTGAGCTTCGTTTTCCTTCTCTGTAAAATAATAATAATATTGTCCTCGTTAGGTTATTGTGAAAATTAAATGAGGATTCACATGATCTCACTTATTTGTGGAATCTAATGAACAAAATAAACTGTCCAACAAAATAAGACCCGAAGCATGGAGGCAGGGAACAGACTGACAGACCTCAATGTGGGGATGGGGGGATGAGAAGAGATAAACCAAAGAAGTTATATACTTACTAGGGGCCCGG
This sequence comes from Myotis nattereri, assembly GCF_964212035.1. Classification (NCBI taxonomy): domain Eukaryota; kingdom Metazoa; phylum Chordata; class Mammalia; order Chiroptera; family Vespertilionidae; genus Myotis; species Myotis nattereri. Next base: position 121,576,286 of record NC_138078.1, read on the forward strand.
TGCACGAAATTCGTGCACTGGGTGTGGGGGGCGGGGGGGGGGGGGGAGAGTGTCCCTCAGCTCAGCCTGCCCCCTTCTCACATACTGGGAGCCCTCAGGCATAAACCTCCATCATCCTCCGATCGCCTGATCGGCCCCTTGCCCAGGCCTGACGCCTCCGCCAGAGGTGTCAGGCTTGGACAGGGGACCCCCATCTCCCCCCGATCACTGGCTCTGGCCCCCGCCCAGGCCTGAGGCCTCTGGCCCAGGAATCATGCCTGGGCAGGGGACCCCCATCTCCCTCTGATCGCTTGCTCCACCCCCCGCCCAAGCCTGACGCCTCTGACCCAGGCTTCAGGCCTGGGCAAGGGGACCATCATATCCCCCCAATCCCCAGCTCCGCCCCCCGCCCAGGCCTGACGCCTCTGCCAGAGGAGTTGACCCTCATCACCCTCCGATCACCAATCACCGGATCGGCCCCTTGACCAGGCCTGAGGCCTCCGGCAGAGGTGTCAGGCCTGGGCAGGGGACCCCCAGCTCCCCGCGGTTGCAGGCCTAGGCGTCCGGCCCAGGCAGCGGGGACCTGCAGTGGCAGTGGGGGGCGCCACGATCGTGGGATTCGCTTTAGGCCCAGGCAAGGGACCCCTAGCTCCCGGGACTGCCAGCTTCAACCGTGCCCAGCTCCCATCGCTGGCTCCACCCCTACTTCCTGCTATCACTGGCCAGGGCGGCAAAGGCGCCTGATTCTCCGATCATGGCCCCAGGGCCGCCTTTGCCCTGCCCCCAGCTCTTAGCTCCCCCCTGGGTTTCAGATCACTGTCAGTGGCAGGGGGCTTCTTCCTGCTTTCCCTTTCGCCTCCCTGCATTGTGCCTACATATGCAAATTAGCCGCCATCTTGTTGGTAGTTAACTGCCAATCTTAGTTGGCAGTTAATTTGTATATAGCCCTGATTAGCCAATGAAAAGGGTATCGCCGTACGCCAATTACCATTTTTCTCTTTTATTAGTGTATAGGCATGGCCCATGGACACGGGCAATAGGGTATTGCAAACCTGAAGAAGGTGGGTGGGGGCTGGAAGGAGAGGTGTAAAGGGAGGGGATATAGTGAGAATCATGTAAAGTTCCTGGGCCATAGTAAGAACTCAACAAATGTGAACTGCTATGATTACTTTGGCCTGTAGGCATTAGCTCTAGGCTTGGATAATTGAACAGCTTAGCATAGAAGGAAAAACCCTGGAGAGCAGCCATGGTTTTAAGCCTTGAAGAGCGGGTTGTGGGGTCAAGGGTCAGAGATGAAAGGGCGTGACTTATTCCTCATTTGCAACATGATAAAAGCATAGGCTCTATCTCTGTCCCATGATTAAAATTTTAAGAATCAAATGAGCAGACACAAATGAAATTACTTTGGGAAATGCAAGCATTCTGTGCAAATGTAAATGGTATTCTCATTGGGCATTCTCAAACAGAGGGAAACATTATATTTAGTTCACAAATACTTAGGTTTTAATCTTCTGGGCTTTTCTGCTATTATGCTAGAGTGCAGAGAAGTGGCACACAGTTCAGACCCCAGATGTCCTCTTTGCAAGGCACTCTGATCTGCTCTTAAATCTCTCCAAGTCACACCCTGTACAGAAGTTTTTAGATGGGCCAGCCACTTTGAAAGGTTCTTACCACCAGGCCATCAGTTTAGGAATCATCTTACAGCTGTGACATGTCTAACCTTGTCCACATGTCTAACCGTGTGACCCTGCTAGGGTCAGGGCATTGTGAGTGAGGATTTGGAAGCCGACTTTCACAGCTAATGGCTCAGCCCACAAGACTTGGAAGCTGCCTGTGTCATCCCCTTTTCATTTGGTAGATGAAGTGGTGGGAAGAGTTATCATTCATCAACAAATAGAAAGCAATCTCTGATGGAGATAAAACAATCAGTAAATTTGGATTTCAATCAGAGAAAATAGGTTTTGAAACAGTTCATAATCAGTGTATGTCCTTCCAGATAGCATGTTGGTGTGGAATGTGAGCTGTGTAGGAGCAGATGTCACTTGGAATACCAAAATAGAATTAATAGCTGAAACATAGTTCAGAATACATCCTTGCTTTCTACCTTCTTATAGACTCTGTGAGACAATTCCTATAGCCTGGTTACTTGATTCGCTGGACTGCTAGCATTTCAACATTAAGAAAGAATGGATTTTCCAAAAAAAGGAATAGCACAATTCTATTTATGGGAGAATCTCCTGTATTCGGAGAAAAAAGGGACCTAACGATCTTCCAACCCAGTTTTATCCATTTATAAAGGGAACTGAGGAAACAAGAGGGCAAGTAACATACCCAAGGTCACACAGCTAGCAATGGCAGAACTACAGTTTGAATCCAAGACATACTAAACATTGTAGAATACAAGAAGCCAGCAAGTAAAGGCCCTTAATCATTGATATTCTTGTACAAAAACTAAAAGAACAAGAGAGTGTGCTCTCTGCTTCTTATTCTAGACTAGTGGCCCGGTACATGAAATTTGTGCACATTAAAAGGGGATTAATTAGAGGAAATATTTTAATATTGCTATTTGCCCTTTCTCTATAATAGAAATGTCAGAAATGAAAGAAAATTAGTAAAATGTATATGAAAATTTTCCTCCTGTCAGAGTCGGAGGTGCAGCACGGGACCCAGAGTCAAGTGCCCACCCAGCCACATGCATCTCAAAATCGTGCGAGACCCAAACCCGGCCGGCCCCACCCCCATTGGGCTAGATCCAGACCAGGCCGGTCCCAACCTTGTCAAGCCCTGCTGGACAGGGGGCACAGCCTCAGGTCCCCCAGACTGGCACTGGGGCGGGGGGGTGCAGCTTCAGGTCCCCCAGGCTGGAGCGGGGGGCATGCCTTGAGGTCCGAATCAAGCCCCACTGGGTGGGGGACGTGACCTGAGATCACCTGTCAAGCCCCGCCACGTGAGGGGCACAGCCTCGGGTCCCCTGGTCCGGTGCCGGGGTGGGGGGGCATGGCCTGAGGTCCCTGTCAAGCCCTGCCGGGTGGGGGGTGTGGCCTGAAGTCCCCTGTCAAACCCCACAGGGGGAGGAGGGCCTGTAGCCTCAAGTCCCTGCTGATTGCTCATTAAGGCTCATTACAGGAACTCAGCCTCCGCTGTGGGTGCAGCCATCTTGTGTTACAGAAACCTCCACCTCTGCTGTGAGCACCACCACCTTTGTGGCAGAGTGATGGTCAATTTGCATATTACCTCTTTATTATGTAGGTTGATTGCTAATATCCCTTCAATATTGGCAGTTCAAGAGTTTGTGCTATGACGTTTGCATTGTATCTGTCAGGCATCGAGTCCTGGTTCAATAAAGTTTAAGATCTAGAGGTACAAATTGTCTATAAATCCTCAAGCAGCCAGTGGAAAAGCAGAAAATTCAACTGACCTCTTGTTTTACATATTCTGAAGGGAACTATCTCTCCTTATTTGTCTGTTGAGTGCCCTTGCAGAAATCCTCGCAGGCCAAGTTGAGTCTTCTCTACCCACCAAGTTAATGGACCCTCACTCACAGAGATGGGCTTTTCCTTTCTTCAAGAAAAAAAGGTGCAATTTCAGGGAATGTCCTCCATATACATTAAATTTTTTTTTTTAAATAATAGTAATTATCAAGGTGGTTTTCATGGTGTTCTTCCCAATTCCACTTCTTGTGGACATTTCCTCCCCATCCTATAGCAGAAGAAACAAGTCAGAGGTCACCCAACATCTCCTAATTTTATTATGTCACCTCTCACTTGCTCTGGTCTAGATGAATAAAGAGATTCTAGTCTGGTATATTTCAGTTCAAGCTTTTCTAATTTCAAGAATTTCAGGTCAGCCCTAGCCAGTGTGGCTCAGTTGGTTGGAGCATCATCAAGTGCACTGAAAGGTTGCTGGTTCGATTCCCAGTCAAGGCACATAACCAGGTTGCAGGTTCGATCCTTGTCTTGGTATGTATGGAGGGAGGCAAGCAGTTGATATTTCTCACATCTATATTTATCTCTCTCCCTCTTTCTAAAAAAAAGTCAATTAAAAACTTTCAGGTCAATATAGCAAATGTATTTTTGAGTACTAAGCACTGTGAGAAGTGGGATTAGGGATGTAAAATGCCTGCACTACCACATATGTCCAAAAGGAGCTTGCAGACTGAGAAGAGAGAGATGTAAACTTCTTACACAAAATGCCTTCTATGGGTGGCACAAATGGGAGATCTAGAAAAAGGAACAATTATATTCCAGCTGAGGAAGATCAGAAATACTTCAAGGACAAGAGAGGGTCATCACTAAGATTTAAAGGGTGATTCAATTTAATTGACGATACATGTGTGTTAATGCAGGAATAATCTTCCTTTAATACATACTAGTTACCACTTAGCAGAAAACCACATCTTGGATTTAAAAAATAATGCTAGCTAACATTTCTTGAGCACTAAATGTAGGTTCATCACTATGCTTAAGTGTTCCACATTATCTCATGTAATCATCCTAGCAACCTTGTGTTGACTGACAGGTATTGTTATTCCTTGGGAAACTAGGGCCCAAGGACTTCCAGCTAGTCAGTGGCACAGCCTGGATTTGAAGCCAAGCAACCTGATTCCAAAGCCAAACAATTCTCTAAAAGTGTGGTCTGCATAACTTACAATCACTTGGGGAGCTTGTTTAAAGCACAGATCCTGAGCCCCAGCCCAGAGTCAGGAACTAGAATCCCCATATACAAAGCCTAAGAATCTATCTGTATTTTATACAAAATTACCCAGGTGAAAACCATTGCAGTATAGCATACACTTGCACCAAGAATCCATATATATAAAAGGCTAATATGCTAAGTGTCTGACCGCCTGACCAGTCACTATGACATGCACTGACCACTAGGGGGCAGACGCTCAATGCAGGAGCTGCCAAGCTGCAGTGACTTGGCAGCGGAGGTTCTCAGGTGACACACCCCTAAACCAGAGAGGAGGGAGCCCAATTCCTCCCAGGGCCACACTAATCCACATTCAGCAGTGTGTTATGTTGTTGCTGGGGCACTGCCGGTCCAGAATCTGCTTCACTGCACACTTGCATATGCGTTCCACACCCTGTATGACAGCAACTTTGTAGAGTGCCCTCTTGCACTCCAGCACCCCTCAGGGGATGTCAGAGAGTCAGTTTCAGCCCGATCCCCACAGGCCAGGCCAAGGGACCCCACCTGCCGGAGGGACCCTGCTCACTCTGCAGACGCCTGGGAGGGACCGCAGGAGGTTGGCTCCAAGGTGTGTCCTGTCCATCTCACTCAGTCCCGCTCCACGGGCCACCTTCTAATTAATTTCCTTTAAATGTGCACAAATCCATGCACTTGGGTCACTAGTATTACTATAAAACACATTAATAACTTCAATATTACTGGTAAATGATTTTTTTCATTATTAAGCTACTAAGTCATTCATATTTGCCTTGGTATGGTTTCTATCATATCTAACAATGGCAACACTAAAGAGCTGGCCATCTGGGATTTGAAGGAGGAAAAGAGTAATAAATGGATGTCAGATAATAAAAAGGGAAGCAGATTGGGTTGCAAAGGCCATGGCTATGGAGGACAGTGTCAGAAAGTAGAATCCTACGGCCTTAGCAGTCTAATCTGGTCCTGCCACTAATGAGGTCATCTTACGCAGAAAAAAAAAAAAACCACTTGTCCTCCCTCAAAGAAAGTGCCAATGGATCCAGCAGATTCAAGATGGCCAAGAACTTGTGTCTTCAAGGAGCAATGCTTCCATTGTTGTTGCAGCAGCCACTCCTCCCACCTACCTTTCATGAGCCTCCATGCAAGGTTGGTGCTCTATGCATTGCATACTTCATCTCATTTAATCCTCACTGCTCCCCTTTTTATTCTCACTTTTCAAATGATAAAATAAGCACAGAGTGGTTAAGCAACCTGCCCCAGATTATACAGCTAATAAGCAGAAGAGATGGGATTCAAAACTATTCATGGTTGATCACAAGGTCTTGTTGTTTTAACTGTGATGTGTGGGGTTTCCACTAACTGAGTAGACCTATCCAGGCTCTTCTGGAGATAAAATATCTTCCTATTTATCTAGAAGGCTTTGGTAGTGACCCAAGGCATCCATGCCTACAGTGGGCTCCACTAGGTCAAGCCTCAAGGTGAATGTGCTCTGCCTGGTAAAAGAGATGCCAAATGCTTGATTAGACCCACCATACCCATGGAACTTAGATTATAGTTTGAGGACATGAATAATTTAAAAAATACAGTGTGGCCCAGCTGGCATGGCTCAGTGGTTGAGCATTTTCCTATGAACCAGGAGGTCATGGGTCAATTCCAGGTCAGGGCACATACTCAGGTTGCAGGCTCGATCCCCAGGGCTCAATCCCCAGTGAGGGGCGTGTAGGAGGTAGCCGATCAATGATTCTTTCTCATCATTGATGTTTCTCTCTCTCTCTCTCTCTCTCTCTCTCTCTCTCTCTCTCCCTCCCTCCCTCCCTCCCTCCTTCCCCCCTCCCTTCTTCTCTGAAGTCAATAACAATATATTTTTAAAAAATAAAAATTAAAAAAAAACCAGTGTGTCTCCCAAAAATGTCTACACACTTTAACAGCTGTTAACTCAATTTTGAAAACAAATTTAACTTTAACAAACACTGCCTTTGTAATTATTCAAAGTGTGTGTGTGCATTTTGGGGGACACCCTATATATAGAACACAGGCTGATAAATTTTATAAGGAAAATAAAAACAGATATAATCCTTACTATCTCAATCCTCACAAACATAAAGATGTTTGTCTTTAGAAGTATTACTAACCCTATTTGACAGATGAGGAAAATGGGAATCAGAGACATTCATTTGACCAACAACTAAGCTATGCATACCCAGGACTCTGCCACCAAAGGTGGAACTTCTTCCACTGAAGTATACTGACCATCCAGAACAAGGCACAGCACTTCAGCTTCCTTATCATGTTCAACCTCTCATTTCTCTCATTTTCTTTTTAAAAATATTTTTTTTATTTCAGTGGAGAGAGAGAGAGATAGAAACATCAATGATGAGAGATAATCATTGATTGGCTGCCTCCAGCACTGCTAACACAGGGGGTCAAGCCCGCAACCTGGGCCTATACCCTGAATGGGAATTGAAGTGTGACCTCCTCGTTCATAGGCCAACGCTCAACCACTGAGTCATGCAGGTCAGGCTCTTTCCCTTTCATTACACTTGCCATTGGTGTGACTTTGATTTTTTTATATCTTTATTCTAGAACACTCTAAGTTTTCTTCCTGAGAAGATATGTTTGCACACATAAATGTCAGTCATGAGCTTCTCCTAAGCACTCCTTAATATTTTTGTTTTCATCAAAATTCTAGGCAGAAACAACATTCAAATTTGCTTCTTTTATGTAATATGATTAAAATTCCTGAATAGTGTCTGTATGAATCATCAAACTTAATGAAAGCTTTTCTGTTATAGCATTCCCCCTTTGAATAAAGTACTGATCCATTGATTAAATCAGTTCCAAAGATTGAATCGGTGAAGTAAAATTGGCAGGCAGGAAGGTATTACTAGACACTAATTCTTTTTCCTCAGGGTGAGCTCTATAAATGTGTAGCAATAGAATAGCTTTGCAATCTTCAAAAAAGTCTATGGTGCTGAAATGAAACCCATCAGACAAAAAAAAAAATACGTTTCCAACCATGAATTACCCTGTGCTTTATGAGTAACAGGTAAACAAGTAAGTTTTGAAAGCAAGAAGACAATAATATTCTCCATTCGGCAAAAGTTTTAGTTCACAAAGGCCTGCAGCATTAGTACTTTAGAAGAAGAGTTAATTTCTCATCATTCTTTTTAAACCTGGGGGCACTGAATGTGTGGGTTTCAGGAGGAGAGAAGTCAGCACCCATCACAGAAATAAACCAACTTCCATCCCATAATAGGTAAAGTGTCTCAGGGGGAAAAGCGTGTTCATCAATTGCATTTCAGAGCTATCCACTGGAGCTTTTCCAGCCACTGACTTCCTTTGCAAGACACTTAAGAATTCTTGAATGCCCTGTCTAATTTCAAATGACATAAGGTGCCCTGGCCAAGTGGCTCAGTTGGTTGGAGCGTCATCACATACACCAAAAGCACATACCTAGGTTGCAAGTTTGATCCCCAGTCGGGATGCGAAGGGAGGCAACTGATCGATGTTTTTCTCTTACATCTATGTTTGTCTCTCTCTTTCTCTCCCTTCCTCTCTCTCTAAAATCAATAAACATATCCTCCAGGGGAGGATAAAAAAAAAACACACCAACTACAATAGTCATTCTTCAGTGATGGCAAAAGGACAAATACCATCCACTTCTAAAAACTTTGGGCTTGGTAGACAATTCCAGGCCGGCAATAGGCATGCCCTCACAATTCCATGGAGACAAAATGCACTCCAGGTACCCTGAACGAAATGGCTGCAAGCAGCTCAGTAGGTCAGAACTTGCAATGGTTCTGAGCAACTGACCTTCCCAAGTCTTGGTGTCTAAGGACTTAGACAGCCAATACTGTCTTCAGAGCAATATGTGCCTGACTTCACCTTTTCTGTGTCAAGGGCAGCTGCCCGTCTGTTCCTCTTTTATGAGTGCTAAAACTCAACTGTGAAATATTTTCTTATTCTTCTCCAAAAGGGTTGTCAGTATCACCATTATCACATCTTAACTTGATGTTAGCATAGTGTGGTTCTGCATTTATTCTGTCATTTGATCCCCACAAAATCCTTAGAAGATAGAAAAAAATTATTACCAAAGCAATGGTAGTTATTTCCTGAGAGCTACTGTTGTGTTATGTGCCGGCCACTATGCTAAGCCCTCGACACACGTCACCTCACTTCCTTCTTGCTACAACTCTATTATTAACCCCGTTTTGCAGACGAGGAACCTGAAGACCAGAGACACTGTTCAGATACCAATGCCCACACTTTTCACTGCTACTGGATTTTACCTCTTTGAAGACAATAACTGTGTTTAGCTTGTCTTTGTATCACTCAGAGCACCACACAGGCTCTGACATATATTAGAGAGTCAATAAGTATTTGGATTTCCTTTCTGAGTTCATGTCAACATCATTTCTTCAGAGCACTCTTAGCTCTGTAAAGATAATTCATGAATTTATGTAAATAACCTGGCCCTAACTAGTTTGGCTCAGTGAACAGAGTGTCAGCCTGTTGACTGAAGGATCCCAGCTTGATTCCAGTCAAGGGCACATGCCCTGGTTGTAGACTTGATCCCCAGTAGGGGGCATGTAAGAGGCAGACAATCAATGATTCTCTCTCATCATTGAAGTTTCTCTCTACCCCTCTCCTTTCCTCTCTGAAATCAATAAAAATATATTTTAAAATAAATAAATAACTTGCACCACTGACTATTCTTGGCCTGAAATCATAATACTACAAAACTGTTCTCCTAAATGTTATTTAATTCTTCTATGAAATCTTTCCCCCACCCCAGTTGTGGTGGTCATTCTGATTTTCTTGCAGGCAAAGATATGGATTGGTAAGTGTTTCACTTCCTTGAGTCTGCCATTTAGTAATACTCCTTAACTGCATCTGAGAAAAACTCAAACACTGCTGGTAGGTGCTTAAATTTGTAGATCTTTTTAGGAGGGCATTTTGGCTAATATAACAAGAGCTATAATGATGTCTATATCTCTTGACATGATGTTCAAAACTGTTAATTAGAATAACAAAACATAAAAATATCTTAAATGACTATCAGTAGGGAAATAGTAAGTTTTAGTAGAAATGTTATGCAAATATTAAAATGTTTTGTTCAAAGAATAATAACTGGTAAGCAGTCATGGTATGATGCTTAGTGAATAAGATAGGCCTGGAGTTTAGAGTCTATGAGGAGAGAAAGATATTATACCAACAACTATAAATGTAATTATTATAAAGGAAACTATGACACATGTGTATGCACAATCCATATACTAGCACAGAGCATGGCATATAGTGGGTGTTCAGTGAATATCTTTTGATTGAAATAAAGAATGAATGAATGAATGAATGAATGAAAGTAAACAATGAGATTAAGAAAGTAAGTTAAAATGGTGCTCTCTGGGGCATGAGACTGCAGGTGATTTTCATTTTCTTTCGTAACATCTTTTGGACTTTTAAATTTGTTTTCTAATATATTATTTTAATATCTGAAAAATAGCTTGAAGAGGTATCTATACTAATAAAAGCCTAGGTGGCCGTTGCACCCTCCCGCCCTCACTCAACGCCCCAACATCATCACAAGATGGCTGCCACAAGATGGCCACCACAAGAGGGCCACCCCCACATCATCACAAGATGGCTGCCCCCACATCATCACATGCAGACCACTACAAGATGGCCGGCAGGGCAGGGCAGTTGTGGGCGATCAGGCCAGCATGGGAGGGCATTTGGGAGTGATCAGGCTGGCAGGGGAGGGCAGTTGGGGGCCATCGGGCCAGCAAGGGAGGGCAAGTTGAGGGCGATGGGGCTAGCAGGGGAGCAGTTAGGCATCAATCAGGCCGGCAGGGGAGCGGTTAGGGGGTGATCAGGCTGGCAGGCAGAAGTGGTTAGGGGCAATCAGGCAGGCAGACAGGTGAGTGGTTAGGAGCCAGCAGTCCCAGATTGTGCAGGCTGGGCTAAGGGACACCCCGGCCCCCAGTGCACGAATTTTGTGCCCCAGGCCTCTAGTTATCTATAAAAGTTTAAGGGCTAAATCTATTAGTGTGAAAGAAAAAAAATACAAGTAAGAAATGTAAAAACTATTTGGAGGACGGAGGACCTTAGGGGTATTTTTTCAGATCAGAGACTTTTCCATAGAATGACAAGCAGCAGCTGTTGAAACTCTTTCTTCGAGCTCTGCATATAACTTCGGAAAGGAAGAGAATTTTTAATTCTTCAGTTAGTCCCAAAAGAAGGAAATGGAAATCAGATCACAAAAATGTGCTTACTGTCCTCAGTGGAGGATCGTATCTCAAAGTCTAAGCTGGTTGCTTGGGCTTGGACTCTATGGAGCCCTGCTCACACTGAAAGCCTTTAGGCATGTAAAACTGGCAAAGCCTTGGGGAAAGTAATGTCACCAAATCATTTTGAAGTAGCTTTTACGAGGAGACTTCAAGATATTTTATTAGCATAAAAGTAAATTTTGGGGTGAGTTCACAATTTGTAATTTATAAGAGCCTTTAGTATGTATTTAATTACTTCGTTTTGATCTAATTTATCAATTGGTTTTATTTTTTTCCTATCATTATTCATGAATTTGTACAACAGAACACATTAATTTCAGAAAAGCAATTAGCATAAAATGTGACTTACTTTGTCCTAAACTATGTGTTCTATAAATGGTAAATGGCTGTAATTACTATAAGATGAATGTCATATATTGGCTACATTCTTGTTATTATTATAAAGGAATGGCATGGTCATGGTCTCAAATCAAATTTAAAAGGCATAAAATTAAATTTCATTTTCTCAGCATCTGTGTGAAAGTTGAGCACATGCAAAATGTGGTTTCAAATGTAATACAATGGCTCAGAAGCAGTTTCTACACAAACATTATGAAATGACCTATTTCTAGAATTTTCCTTGCAATCTCACATCCCCGTGTGTGCTGTCTTATGACAACCACACTCTGAATCAGAAAAGTGCAAAAATCTGGTTTAACAGATCCCTAATCTCTTTGCTATTTCCTCTATGAGGAAACAAAACACCATCACCTCAAACTAAAGATGAGAGAAGGGAAATATATAGTATTGTACTGCCAGAGCCATTTCTGATGCAAAGGAATAACACCATAAGCCTTTCACACTTGTGTTCCATTGATATATTTATATCATACATTTAAAACTCAAAACTCAACATCAACTCAACATGAACTAAGATGGCTACACTAAAAAATACAGGCCAAGAGACATATGAAAACATACTCAAAGTCACTAATCATCTGAGAGATGCAAATCAAAATGACAATGAGGTACCATCTCACAGCTGTCAGAATGGCTATCATCAACAAATCAACAAACGACAAGTGCTGGCAAGGATGGGGAGAAAAAGGAACCCTTGTGCACTGCTGGTGGGAATGCAGACTGGTGCAGCCACTGTGGAAAACAGTATGGAGTTTCCTCAAAAAACTAAAAATGGAACTCTCATTTGACCCAGTCATCCCACTTCTAGGAATATATCCCAAGAAACTAGAAACACCAATCAGAAAGAATGTATGCAACCCCTATGTTCATAGCAGCACAATTTACAATAGCTAAGATTTGGAAACAGCCTAAGTGCCCATCAGCAGATGAGTGGATTAAAAACTGTGGTACATCTACACAATGGAATACTACACTGCTCTAAAAAAGAAAGAACTCTTACCGTTTGCAACAGCATGGATGGACCTGGAGAGCATTATGCTAAGTGAAATAAGCCAGTCTGGGAAAAGATAAATACCACATGATCTCACTCATTTGTGGAACACAGTGAACAACATAAACCAATGGACAAAAATAAAATAGATCCCGAGACAGAGAAGCATCGAACTGACTGTCAAACCTCAGAGGGAAGGCAGGGGAGGGTGAGGGGTAAGAGATCAACCAAAGACCTTGTATGCATATAAGCATTACCAATGGACACAGTCAGTAGGTGGATGAGGGCATGTGCTGGGTTGTAGAAGTGGCTGGAGAGAGGTCAATAGAGGAAAAAATAATATTGTAATAGCTATGTACAGGCCGGGACTGGGGGGTACTTGAAATATTAGGGGGACCACTCTGTAAAGTATATGATTGTCTAACCACTATGTTGTGCACCGAAACTAATCTATACTAATAAAGAGCTAATATGCTAATGGACAGGATGCCGTAATGTGTAACAATCGGATCATTAGCATATTAGCTGGGGCGTTGCTCCAGAGACGGAGGTGGGGGGAAGCGGGGAGGAGCCCGGAGAAGGCAGGACCATCCTGTGCTGGGGAGGGCAGGGGTGAGAGCCCATAGCGCCCCCCTCACCAGTCTTTTGCCACCTACCGCTCGCACTCAGAGCGCCCCACGGCCCACCCGCCAGGGGAAGGAGCACAGAGCAGCAGGCGGGAGGCTTCCATACTCTCCTCTGGCGCCATGACGGGGCGGAGCCGCCACATTGCTCAGGAGACAAGGTGGAAGCAGAGAGGCACCTGGAGAAGGCGGGACCAGCCCAAGGTGACTCGAGGGACTGAGAGTGGGGCTTGATGCGGCCAGAGAAGACCAGAGGGTTTGGGGGCTGGGCCAGGCGCGCTGGAGCTCTGCGTGGACAGGTTTAGGTGTGAAGGCAGGGCTGCAGGTCAGTAGGTGGCACCGCACAATTTCGCACGCTGGGCATCTAGTGTAGAATAATACTGAATGTGAACTATAATGGGGGGAAAAAAGATGCGAAAAAAAAACCTGAAAAAAAAGATAGGCAATGACAAGTATTGGCAAAAATGTAGAGCAATTGGAACCCTTAACCATGCTGGTGGGACTGTAAAATATTGCAGACACTTTGGAAAACACTCAGACAGTTCCTCAAAAAGTTAAGCATAAAATCACCATATAACCCAGCAAGTTCACACCTACTAGTAGGTCTATACCTGAGAGAAATAAAAACACATGCCCACCCAAAAACTTGTGCACAAACATGTATGGTAGCACTATTCATAATAGCAAAATATGTGGAAACAACTTAAAAATGGCCATCAATGGATGAATGAGTAAACAAATCGTGGCATACTCATACAATGGAATATTAGTCAACCATAAAAAAGATGAAGGACTGATACTGCTACAACACTGACGAACCTTGAAAACATTTAGCTAAATAAAAGAAATCAGGCACAAAAGACCACATATTGTACAACTCTGGCAATATTCAATATAAGCAAATCCGCAGAGATAAAAAGCAGATTAGTGACTGCCAGGGGCTAAGTAAGGAAGAAATGTAGAAAGCCAGCTCATGGGTACAGGGTTTCTTTATGGGGTATTTAAAAATGTTCTGGAATTAGTGGTGATTGTGGCACAATTCTGAATTACTAAAAACAACTCAGCTGTATGATTCCTCTTTTTTTTTAAATAAGTACCCATCTTTAAGACATTTTTAATGGACAGACTTTACATTTTCTTCCATTTCCTTTTTTTCAACTAGTTTACATTCAATATTATTTTGTATTAGTTTCAGATGTACAGCATTGTGGTTAGAAAATCATGTACTTTACAGAGTGGTCTCCCCACTGCTTCAAGTACCCACCTGGCCCCAAGCATAGCTATCACGATATTATTGATTCTATTCCCTATGCTGTAATCTATATCTCTATGGCTATTCTGTAACTACGAATTTGTACTTCTTAATTTCTTCACCTTTTTCATCCAACTCCCCAACTCCCTGCCCTCTGATAACTATCAATCTGTTCTCCATATCAATGAGTCTATTTCTATTTTGTTTATTTATTTCTTTAGATTACACATATAAGTGGTATGATATGGTATCTGTCTTTTTCTGTCTGACTTATTGCATGCTATTGCAAAGGGTAAGGTTTCATTCTTTTTTATGACCAACTAGTATTCCATTATGTGTATGTACCACAGTGGTGGGTTTCATCCACTCATCTATTGATGGGCACTTGGGCTGTTCCATATCTTGGCTATTGTAAATAATGCTGCTATGAACATAGGGGTGCATATATTCTTTTAAATCAGCATTTAGGACTTCTTAGGATATATTCTTAGAAGTAGAATTTCTGGGTCATAAGGCAGTTCCATTTTTAAACTTTTTTAGAACCTCTACATTGTTTTCCATGGTGGTTGCACCAATCTGCATTCCTAGGAACAGTGTCAACTATATGCTTTAAAAGGGTGAATTATATGTTATGCAAATTTTACATCTCAATAAAGCTGTTATTTTTTTAAAACTCAATATTAAACAAACAAGCTGAAAATAAAGGTAATTATTCAAATAACATCTGTGTCAAGAGTTCAAAATTCATTAATTCAACAGCACATTATTCAAAGAAGGAAATGTTGATGGTCTATTGTGTGCCAGACACTATTCTTGTTCCTGAGAATACAGAAATGAGCATAACAAAGTCCATGCCCTAAGGAATAGGACATTCTAATGACCCAGCTTCGCATGTGCTGGCAGATAGGGTTGGAGGAACTCCCAAAGAGAAGGTTTTGGGAGCCGGGAGAAGAGCTCCTGAACCATCTTGTTCACGTACACAAAGTGCTATTTGCTCTTTTCTGTTCTCCCCACACATTTATTTTTAGTACCAAGTGCAAATATTCCTGCTTCCAGAAAATTAGCTCCTACAGACAGTAGCTCAAAACTGTTATGAAGCTAAATTCCAGTCCTCATGCAAGGACACCCTATCTATTTGGAGAAAGCCATAGAATGGGTCATGAAGACATGGACAACTGAACTTGAGGTTAATTTAAAAAACCTTCAGTGAACTCATCAGCAAGAGCTATAGCTACAAACACAATTCATTTTATGTAACTTGGGTTATAGAACTTTTTAGAACTGTTTAAAAGGAGTATCCCCCACAAAGTAGCATTTTCTCATGGTCCATCTCTGCTCCATGGTCTACAGTGGTTACCATTGCTGATGACACTTAGCAGTTTTTCAAGGCCCTGCTTTCAGAATGGAGAGCATCTGTCCATCCAACCTTAGTTCTCACTCTTCCTCTAAATATACTACTTCTATGATCCAGCCAGGGAGGGCATCCAGGATTTCCCTATAGACACCATGCTAGTTTTCTTACCATGCTACTCAAAATGCCCACACCTTTCTCTCCATGTTACTAGTCAAGGCCCAGAATAAGTTTGACATCCTCCAGGAAACTCTCCACAGCCCTCCAACCCATATTGGCCTTCGTCTGTGCCCAACAATCCCAATTCAAGGATGACCTCCTTGAGGGTAGGGATCATATGATTTGCCATTCTTCTCCTACCTCCCTTAGCACATTAGAAGGCAAACAATTGGTCAGGGCCAGCACTGATCCTAAAAAGTTATTCTAAAAAATAATAATAAAAAAATAAAAAGTTATTCTACTTCAGATATATGAAAGGGCATATTGGGGATTTCATTTTCCAAGTGAAATTACTAAAAAGATTTCTTTATGGGACACAATAAAAGAAAATGGAGTATAGTTTCCTCTTCTTTCCTAAATAAACTGAGCTTGAATAACCTTGAGACCTTCAATGACTCACGATCTACTGAGGCTACATCATTCCATTATTAAATGGCAGGCTGACTGGGCTCAGATACATGTTAGCAACTGTGGGGCTTTACACATTCTCATGACATTTTCTATTTTAACTTTTCAATTGTAATAACTTTGAGGGTTAGCTATAATAGAAATCATGTCTATTTTTGTTTTGGCTAACAAACCAAGTGGATTTTCCTCCTTTGGCTATCATGTGATTCAATGATATCTGTCATAGTACAGGACTCGTTGTTTTACAGCCATTTCCATTGGACTAAGATCATGAATAAAAAGTCCTGGGCCCTGGCTGGTGTGTCTCAGTTGGTTTAGCATTGTCCTGTGCACTGAAAGGTTGCAGGTTCGACTCCCAGTAAGGGCACATACCTAAGGTTGCTGGCTCAATCCCTAGCTGGGGTGCATACAGGAAGGCAACCAATCGATGTTTCTAACATTGACGTTTCTCTCCTTCTCCTTTCCCCAATCTTTAAAATAAATAGGCATGGCCCTAACTGGTTTGGCTCAGTGGATAGAGCGTCAGCCTGTGGACTGAAAGGTCCCAGGTTTGATTCCAGTCAAGGGCATGTACCTTGTTTGTGGGCACATCCCCAGTAGGAAGTGTGCAGGAGGCAGCTGATGGATGTTTCTCTCTCATCAATGTTTCTAACTCTCTATTCTTCTCCCTTCCTCTCTGTAAAAAATATCAATAAAATCTATTTTAAAATAAAATAAAATAAATAGGCATGTTCTCGGGTAAAGATTAAAAATAAAAAGTCCTAGGATTATGATGTTGCCCTAAAGTTTCATATACTTACATTTAGCTGCTGGTTACACATAGATGGTCTGCCAGACTAACACCTAAGTTATTAAAATGTAAAAATGCACATGATGTGCTTTATGAACACCCTACATGCCATAAACTTGTTAATCTAAACAATATGGATATTATACATTTTTTACAAAAAGAAACTGAAATAAAAGTTTTCTTCAAGTGTGTTTTACAATGGATCTTATTTTTTTTCCTGCTCCTCATCAATCAAGTGGAGCTAAGGATGGATGGATAATCAAATAATTTGTTACCACCCTAGCCTGTTTGGCTCAGTGGATAGAGTGTCAGCCTGCGGACTAAAGGGTCCCAGGTTTGATTCTAGCCAAGGGCACATGCCAGGGTTTTGGGCTGGATCCGCCCCACCCAGTAGGGGCCGTGCAGGAGGGATTATGTTGCAGCCCTAAACTTTCATATACTTACATTTAGCAGCCAATCAATGATTCTCTCTCACAATTGATGTTTCTATCTCTCTAGCTCTCTCCCTTCCTCTCTGAAATCAATAAAAAATCTATTTAAAAAAAAATTGTGCCCTAGCCCGTTTGGCTCAGTGGATAGAGTGTCGGCCTGTGGACTGAAGGGTCCCGGGTTCGATTCCAGTCAAGGGCACATGCCTGGGTTGTGGGATCAATCCCCATTGTGGAGCATGCAGGAGGCAGCCAATAAGTAATTCTCTCTAATCATCGATGTTTCTAGCTCTCTCTCCCTCTCCTTTCCTCTCTGAAATCAATACAAAAATATTTAAAAAAATAATTTGTTACCGTGTTGTTGGAGGATAGTGTAGGAAAATCGAGTGAGAAATACTGAAAGATAAAAGAGGTACAACATAGCTGAAAAGAGAACTGTTGGAAGACACATTGCTGAAAAGGAGAGTGTCAGAAGAATATGGATTTTAGCCCCAAGAGCTAATCTAAAAGATTTAATGGAGCATATTAATGTGAAGAACAAGACAATTACTTTCAAAGAAAAATCTGCAACATATACATCTTCTCATCTCCAAAACTCAGGCAAAGAAGACAAAGAAACAAATCCACAGAGCCCATACATACTATGATGTGATGATGTCTAGTGTACACACAACTAACAGATGGCATAGCTACCTTAGGAATCTGTGCTATTTCAACTTGATTTTACCCTCTCTCTTTGTAAAAGCAGGGATGAAGTGGCTTACAACCCTCTCCAGTCCATCCTCCCTTTGACCCACCTTAGAAACTATAGTCAGAATCACTATCAAAATACTCCTTGCATCTAGTCACTCTTTTGCTCAGAAATCTAATGTTTCCCACCTATTAGGCTGGCATTCATACAACCAACCTATTTTATCAGCCTCATCTTCTAATGTCTGCTTTTTCTTCCATTCAAGCCAAGCAGTCCATTCACTAGAACTTCCCACAAACCCACCAAATGTGTTGCAATCTGGAACCACAGCTTGGGCCCTCTTCTCCACCTGAAATGACCTCTCTGCTTATTAAAATCCCACCCAATTTTTCTGAAGGTCCAGTTTAAGTCTGACCACTACAGCCCATTCATTTCAGTGAATGCCCCCACCCTTACTTACTTATTTGACAGTGGCATACTGACTTGTACAACAGATTACTTTACACCAGTGATTTCCTTTTTTTCTCTCTTCCTCACCACCTCCCTGCTCCTTGAAAAAGCATTTGAAAAATTCCCTCTTAAGTATGCAAACCTATACAATTGTTTGCCCCAAACCTAAACTCAGTCCTCAACTAATTTTACACAACAAAGATCTGTTAATAAACTTTTTGAACTGCTGAGAACACCTCCAGGATCTTATTTTTTTTCTGCTCCCCATCAATCAAGTGGATGGGGCTATGTGAATTATCCTACCCTCCCAGAAGGCCTCAATCTGTTCTAGTTTTCAATAACCATTTTTCCTTTTTTTTTCCTGGAACAATGATCATGTAGCTAGCTGAGCAAAGGAGTGGCTGTAGTTTTCAAAAGGGAGGTGATTTTGCAACCCAGAAGAAAAGGAAAAGTGGCATTGTCAAGAGACATTTTTGGTTGTCATAACTGGAAAGGGGTGCCACATATCCGGTAATGTGGACATCCTACAATGTCCACAGGACAACTTCTTACAACAAAGAATTGTCCTACCCAGAATGTCAATAGTACCAAGGTTGCGAACCCCTGATTTCCACAAATACAAATACTACTCAACTGGATTGGGACATTGTCATTCAGTGTCTAACACAGTGCTGAATATCTATGATAGCATTCTTTGATAAATCTGTGTTTATTATATGTCACTATCTATCCGGTTGAGTAAAGAGAATAAAATTTAATCTTAAAGTGATCGGCTAGTTTTATCCCACTTTTATCTAATGGAATTTAAATACCACTTTTAAGGAATGTCACGCTAGACCAGCGGTTCTCAACCTGTGGGTCGCGACCCCTTTGGGGGTCGAACGACCCTTTCACAGGGGTCGCCTAAGACCATCGGAAAACACATATATAATTACATATTGTTTTGTGATTAATCACTATGCTTTAATTATGTTCAATTTATAACAATGAAAATACATCCTGCATATCAGATATTTACATTACGATTCATAACAGTAGCAAAATTATAGTTATGAAGTAGCAACGAAAATAATTTTATGGTTGGGGGTCACCACAACATGAGGAACTGTATTAAAGGGTCGCGCGGCATTAGGAATGTTGGGAACCACTGCTCTAGACTAATGTTCAACAGTATCCTTTTTTCTTAAGCCCTTTATGAGATGGATGGCTTTAGTAAGGAAATGGGAACAGCAGGTAGTTATGGGACTTGTCTAACATTGTCAGTTTATGATTGAAATAGAGAGAACAGAAATCTCAGTCTTTCATTTTCCACTCAGTTGTGGCTGAGCAGATTATAGACTATTAATTCAGCCATTCATCAGATATCTAATGAACTACTATTGCATAGCAAACACTGGGCTAGTCTCAGTTCTCAAATTTTGATGTTACTGGGAAAAGCCATGTCACTGTCATAGCATACATTTTCTCATGAAGCAATGCTGCAATCTTTACCAGAGGTTAGGCATCAAGTATATCACAGATATGATTACACAAGGGACATACAGCCATAACAAAATTATAATATAGTTTCTCTTTAAATAAACATTGGTCTCTGGCTACAATGATGTATGTACTCAACATGCAAAATACAACTCTAATAATTTATAAATTCAACTCAAACATAATACAGCAGCCAGAAAAAAACGGCTATCAAATACTAGATTGAGCAATAAATGTATTTACCTTTTACTACTTTGGAAATATTTGGGGAGTGGAGTGCAAAATTGAATTTAAAGCCATAGATTTTTTTTAAAAGAATAGTTTATTGATTTTGAGAGAGAGAGAGGATGGGAGAAGAGAGAAACATCAATGTGAGAGCAAATCATTGAACAGCTGCGTCCTGCACGCCCCCATACTGGGGATCGAGCCTGGGGATCGAACCAACAACCATTTTATGCATGGTATGATGCCCAACCAACTGAGCTATACCTGCCAGGGCATCAAGCCATAGATATTTTTAGAAAAAAACTTGTCTTAAATAAGTTAGAGTTGGCCTTTTCTTTTTCTCCAGGGCCTTTTTGGTACTTGGCAGCTATCAGAACATTTCACACTTCCAGAAAAGCTATATAAAAACATTTAGATGATCACTCGCATTAGTTTTTTTAAAGGTGCCTCAAACACAGAACCTACACAGAACCTAAACACAGAACCTAGACACAGAACCTACACAGAACCTACACAGAACCTAGAGACAGAAGAACTTCGCTGGAGACAACATGGTAAAAGATCCTGGAGAACAGAAACTGGAGACAGAACCTAGAGACAGAACCTAGCGAGAGAACATGGCTGAAGAACCTAGAGACAGAACCTGGCTACAGAACCTGGATAGAACATGGCAAGAGAACCTGACTAGAACCTGGTGACTGAACCTGGCTGGAGAACCTGGACAGAACCTGACTGGAGAACCTGGAGAACCTGGCTGGAGAACCTAGAAAGAGAACATGGACACAGAACCTGGCTGCAGATCCTGACCAGAACTTGGCTAGAGATCCTGGCTAGGCTGCTGATCACCTGAACGCTGTCTCCGTGTCATTCCTTCTTCGCCGACTCTGTCCACACCTTTGGGGTCCCCTGGACCTGCTGGGGTTGGACCCCAGCATCTGGCGCCCGAACAGGGACCACTAGGTAAGCCCCACTCTCAGGATGGATAGGACTCCACCGTAGGAAGAGGGTGGATAGTCTTCGCTGACTCCGTCCACACCTTTGGGAACCCCTAGAACAGGATTCCCCTAGGTAAGCCCTCCCCCCATTGAGAACCCCACACTCAGGACAGGACTCCACCAGGGTACTGCAGACACCCCTATAGAGGATAAGTAGGGTAAGAAGGTGGATAGTACAGAACTTAGATTGAGAAGATGTGCCATACTGAGTCCAAAGAAAGAAGACTCTATTGATTCTTAGATTGAGAAGATGTGCCATACTGAGTCCAAAGAAAGAAGACTCTGTATTGATCTTCAGATTAAGATGTGCCATACTGAGTCTAAAGAAATAAGACTCTGTATTGATCTTTTAACACATGTGCTTGCTAGCAGAGGAATTAAGGTTACTCCCAGTCAGACAGAACATTTTATACAAGAAGTATGTCCATGCTTTTCTGAGGAAGGAAAGGTAAATGTAAAGGCATGGGAGGAGGTAGGCCCAAGGAGCCTTATCCTTAACCCCACTGCAGCCTTTCCACCCTGGGAAAGTGCAGGATTGGCAAGCTCTCCCTGGGGTGATAGATCAGGACTCAGGTAATAGCGGAAAGCGCCAATCCTACTCTTAAAATGGATACAAAAGAGCATTTGGAGTTTTTCTTTTTAATGCCTGCTTTTTAAAAAATAAAAAAGGGGGAATTTGCCGGGAGCCGGTCCATCCTTGCTGTTTCAAGGGACCTGGCATATATGGCATACTGTTCTTAATATGTTTGCTCACCTTCTTGGCACTATGTGTTTTAACCAAGGCCTCCTCTCTGAGAAAGGTTGTTTCCCCAGGTAGGGATTTTCCCCTGAAGTTAGGGAGGGAATAAAACCCCTTAACTAAGTGCCAGGCAGGTAATTAATCACTTTAACTACGAACAATCATGCTTAAGCTACATAATCTTTACTCCCTGGAATGGAGATAAGAAACGCCCTAACCTTTGGAATAGAGATTGATAGGATTGGAATCAAGTGGTATAAATACAGATGTAACAAGACAACAACACACAGAACCTACACAGAACCTAGACACAGAACCTAGACACAGAACCTACACAGAACCTAGAGACAGAAGAACTTCGCTGGAGACAACATGGTAAAAGATCCTGGAGAACAGAAACTGGAGACAGAACCTAGAGACAGAACCTAGCAAGAGAACATGGCAAAAGATCCTGGACAGAAACTGGCCACAGAACCTAGAGACAGAACCTGGCTACAGAACCTGGATAGAACATGGCAAGAGAACCTGACTAGAACCTGGTGACTGAACCTGGCTGGAGAACCTGGACAGAACCTGGCTGGAGAACCTAGCAAGGGAACATGGCTACAGAACCTGGCTAGAGAACCTGGAGAACCTGGCTGGAGAACCTAGAAAGAGAACATGGGCACAGAACCTGGCTGGAGATCCTGACCAGAACTTGGCTAGAGATCCTGGCTAGGCTGCTGATCAACTGAACGCTGTCTCCATGTCATTCCTTCTTCGCCAACTCCGTCCACACCTTTGGGGTCCCCTGGACCTGCTGGGGTTGGACCCCAGCATTAATTAAGATTAAATGAGTTTATACAGGCGAGGCCCTGATCCACAAAAAAAAAAGATCATTAAAACAGAGATAAGAGAGTTTTCTAAAACTTAGAAATGAACAGAGAAAGTTGCTGTGTGGGTGTTAAATTTAGCCACAGCCACCTACCTCAACAGCATAAGGGTAAAGCGGTCACAAAAGTGGTCACCATGGAAATGAGTGCTGAATCAAGTCCAGAGGAATAGGCTGTTGCAGCTCAGGCTAGGATAAATACTGTGTGTAGCTGGGCAGTGGCTTTAATTTTACAACAGTCCATTCTGAAAACAAGAGATTTCATTCTTTGAAAATTGTTTCATACCTCATTGATGATACTTTACATCCTTTCCTCAAACCCATGAGGACCATGCAGTAAATGAAACTGCTCTGAAGTAGATTAAATGAGTGGGCTGCATCCTAGCAGGTAAACTTTGAGAATTAGTAAAAACTAATTTAAGAATTAGTAAAAACTCATAATTTTTACTGGGTACAAATATCACATTACAAGCATTTCAAGGAAAATGCCCAAAAGAGTACAGTATAACTGTCAGATGCTCTTATCTTAGAGAGCAATTTTTAATTGGATCAAAACCTCTATAGTCTTTTAATAAAAAGCTCATTTAGATCTGAGCCAGAAAATAAACTCAAAAGAAATGAATCCAAAGTTTCTTTAAATTAAGGCAAATGCAATATTTGCAGAAGTCGATTTGGGGACGCTTCACTTGGGTTTTTTTTAGCATGTCCTGTGACCGTCCATACTGATCCCTCCCCATCTCCCCCTTGCCACACGCAGCACACACAATAATGACAGCAATAACGGGTATGTCTTGAGCTTTTACCATATGCCTGGTCTGTGTTAAGTACTGTACATGGATAAATTCCCTTATTCTACCCATGATATTGGTACTCTTACTATCTCCAGTTTACAAATGAGGAAACCGATGCTCAGAGAGGCAGTAGGTGGACCAAAGCCACATAGCTAGCCAAATGGCAGTGTCACAATTCCAGCCAGGCAGTCTAACTCCAGAGTCCACTGCACTGCTGTAGCTCTACTCTCCATCAGCCACCCACTTCCACTTACATTTCTTCCCCATATGGTCTTCTACAACTGTCAGCTGAAATTCTTACAGGAGTGGCTTCTACCATTATGGGAAAGGCACTAGAAACCACCACATATAAAGTCAGCTGCACGGAGAACATGCCAAGCTCATCTCTGACGGACACTGGAGCAAAGCTTTACTGATCTTTTTCAGCGTCCACATAGCCAACCCTTCTCCCATCAAGATCTCTTGTGCCTGGCTGTCATTTCTCCCACTGCCCTTAAGATGGAGCCTCCTTTGGCTCCTTGAGAAGAATGGTCATCGTGCATTTGGAGAAGGAAACCTCCCTGTCAATAGTCCAAATAGTTTCGGGACCCAGACTCTCCTTTAACACAAATTTGTCCTCATATTTTCCTTCATCTTGGCTGAAAACAATGTATCTGATCTCAGCCCATAATAGCTACCGAGTACTTACCATGTGCCAGGTATCATGCTAGGCACTGTGCACAAATCCTATCATTGAAACTTTACCAGTATAACCATTTCACGAAGTAGGCACTAGTATTATTCCTACTGTGGGGAAATTTAGACACAGCTAGATTAACTAATTTGCCCAAATAACTCAGCAAGGAAGTGCAACAGCCAGCATTAGGGCCTGGAGCTGCAAGACCAATGTTGACCCAGTCATTTCACTTAGCGGAGACTCATTATGTCCTCATCTGTAACATGAAGGAAGTAACAGCTCCTACCTAATGAGATTGGTATGAGGATGAAATGAAAAACTGCATGCAAAATCTCTGTGCAATACCTACACAATATAAACCCTCAACAATGGATATTTTCCTTTCCTTTCTGATGAGTAGGCTTCATGGGATGAGCTGCTATTCACGGTCTCCAGCCTCAAGATGACAAGAGAAAGATCCAGGCTAACGAACTGGGACAGTCTTGAACTTCTCTCTCAGAAGCAGAGGCTCAATTGGTTCTGGGTTTCACCTTTGCACCAAGGTGCTACTATCCTCCTTATACCTACTATCAAGCCTACCACTGCATGACCTAGGAGAGGCAGCACACAGTGGCACATGCTACTAGTATATAGCTGAACTAATTAGCAAGCACACTTGATTTAGTTGTGCTCTAGACCAGCAATTTTCAACCCTTTTCAATCTCATGGCACACATAAACTAATTACTAAATTTCTGTCACACACAAAAAATATTACATTTTTTGCCAACCTGACAAAAAAGTTATACCTTTGATTGATTTAGAAAAATATAGTAATAGTAATTACTATATCTTTTGCTCCAAAGTGACTTTTTAAAAAATCAAGTGCCTATATTTGTATATAAGGATTTATGGTACCAAGAATTATCCAATCAGACACAACCTTATTATGTGATATGACCAATAAGATGCAACTATAACCTATATATTTACAGTTCAAGACAGGACACTGACACCAAATGGCATTCTGTTAGCCTTTGTCATCTTTTTATTTGAAAATCTAAGGGAAAAGAGGTCAGTGCTCCTGACTAAATAGTCAGGTAATGCATGTGAACAGCACAGAAAACAGACTTATGCAATAAAGTAGAATGGCAACGATATATTACAAAGCTCTTAAAAAAAATCTAGGCAAGAAATTCTCAAGTAAAGGAATGATGGCATGGAAAGGAGAGAGGAGATCTCTGGTATTCATGAAGTAGGATACACAGAATTTGGAGGATTTAGATGAGTGAGTGAGGGAAAGGGATATGCCCCAATTCCTGGTTTAGTAAATCATTTGGAGGACAATATCACTAATAGAACATAATAAGAAACATAGAGAACAAAGCAAGATTGGGGTACAGTGCTAGTAAAGGCAAATGCTGGATTCCTCTTTGGGGTGTTTGGAGTCTGTGGGATCTCTGAAATGAAAGACTCCAGCAGGCAGCTGAGTTGCAAGCTTAGGAAAAAGGTCAGTGTTGCAGAGGTAGATGTGGGTGCTGTCAGCACATAGATGGTACAACCATTAGAATGAATGAGATTACCCAATTCAAGAAAAAGTGTGGTCAGTATTAGTGCTAAGTGCTATGAAGACAGATTGGATAACAGTTGATTAGAATTGGGTTTGACAATTTGGTCATCAGTGACCTAGAGTTTCACTGGAGATGTTGCCAAATAAGCCAGATTTCAGGGAACCAAGGAAGAATGAAAGGTGAGATTATGGACAGGAAAAATCTAGAAAACACTTAGAAAAAATAAACTGGAGAAACAGAAGATATTTATCCTGAAAAGAAGACATGGGGGAGGAGGGTTATAACAGGTGATGTAAAAGAGGCATGAGAGATATTCTTTATTTCCCCGGAGAGGACAAACTTCAATTATAAGTTACTTACACCCAGGTTCTTGCCCAATTTGTGTGACCTTGCTAAATCATATCAATGATTTGAGCCTCAGTTTCTCAATCCACAAAATGGGGATAATAATCATAGGTAACACATCGGGTACTGTAATGATTAAATTATTTACTAAGGTAACACATGGTAGAACTTATGTATCCCATGGCCTGGCATCTAGTAGATACTGAATAAGGGTTCAATCTCATTTCCTAAATCACAGAGATAGTGACATAATGCCAGTAGTGCTTCACAAACTCAATATCTTGACATAAATGTGTGTGATGGGTGGGGAGGGTGTCTGTAAATCGCTTAAATTTTTCTCTTTGTCAGAAATCTGAAACCCTGTGCAGACACACACTATCTCTTTCCCAAGCCCCAAACCTTGCTTACTAATGTCATTCACCACCATTTGAAGCAGCCAGAACTTTCCCCTTCATCTTTACCCTCACATATGCAAACAGGGCCCTGGGATTCCTGACATTACAAAATTCTTTGACAATAGTTTTGGTTCTGTGTGTGTGTGTGTGTGCGCGTGCGTGCGTGTGTGTGTGTGTGTGTTTATGTGTGTTATCACCTACTGGCACACCTGGCACTCCTGAGGGAATCCCCAAGGAGACAACTAGCCATGGAATTTCAGTCTGGAATTATTGTTCTGCAGGAATTCCTCCCCAATAGGTCTGCCTTCAGAAATCCTCTCCAGGAAGCTGGCCAGGGACAGAAAAAGGCCCATGTTGTTGGGAAATGTCCTGGGTTGCTATGAATGGAAAGAAGATGCAGGCTTCTTTGCTTTGAGCCTCCTAAAAGCCTTCCCTTCACATACCTCTTGCACACTGAGAGAAAAACAAAGTAATTAAGTCAAACAATTCCTTTGAAGGTATATAAAAGGCAGAGCTACCAAAATCGGTCTTCTAGAAAGCTAGAAATATTAGAGACAAAGGCACAAAAAAAACCCATTCCAAGACACTGATCTAAGATGCTGATTGAATCTGGCGCATGCATTCTGAGCATTGAGGCCATTGTATAAGCTTCTCACTTTTGCAACAATGAAGAATATGATTCTAGCCCTAAATTGTAAGAGGATGAGGGAGCAGAGCAGGAAAATGTTCCCAGAGTTCAATGAGACACTCTAAGTCAGTAGTCCTCCATACAGGTTCAGTTTACCTGGGGAGCTTTTAAGATTACAAATGCCCACAGATCTACCCAAGACCAAGTAAATCAGAATCTTAGGATATGGGGCCTGAGCATCAGTATTTTTGAAAAGCTCCCCAGGGGATTCAAATTTGCAGCCACAGTTGATATAAAGTGCCCAAGTACAGTGCCTACTGCAGAATGTATACAGGATAAATGGCAATCCCCCTTCTCCTTTCCCTCAGCAGACAGGGAGCCCACCACTGAAGGAAACAACATTTTTTTTGGCTGGCATTATGTCAAAAAGATAAGCTCACAAAATAGTGCCATTTGCGACATCATGAAATGACCGTAAGGGCATTATACTAAGTGAAATAAGTCAGACAAAGGAAAACTGATACCATATGTTCTTACTTATATGTGGAAGCATAAAACATGTCCAATGTCATAGGAAGAGAGAGTAGATTGATGGATATCAAGACCTGGGGTGTGGGGTAAATGTGGAGAATGAGAAGATGTTGGTCAAAGGGTACAGTCTTCAAGTTTTAAGAAGAATTAGTTCTGTGGATCTTATGTATATCATGGTGATCATAGTTAACTAACAATACTATATTATATACTTGAAAACTGCTAAAACTGTAGATTTTAAGTTCTCAATACATGTAAAAATTATAATTATGTGAGTTAATGGATATGTTAACTAATCTATAGTCATTTCACAATACATACATATTTTAAATCATCGGGTTGTACACCTTAAACATTTTTAATTGTTATTGAATTTGTAGACCTTACATGTACACAGTATTATTTGTCAATTAATCTTAATAAAGCTGAAAACAAAAAGGAAATGTCCCCATAGACAGTCAAACAAGATCCTAAGGAAATAACTAGATAGTACTTGAAATCTTTGCATAATACACTCAGCCACCTATAAGGTACCAGACACCCCTTGAGAAAGTATTCTAGTATCTGTCCTTTTCCATCCACCCCTCCCCCCCCCACCTCCTCCCTGGTTCAGTTCAGAGAAGTGGACATCTTTGTCCACAGCTATGGACCCGAGCCACTCGATTACAGGCCCCAATTGTAATAGTTACTGTGAATACATTTGTTGTCTCTCTCTTAGCCTCTCAATATTTGGTGTAAACCTCATTCAGTTATACTTTTCAATTTTAAGCTGCATTTGAGTCTTTTCAACTTAATCGAAGCCGAAGAAGATGATTAAATGTTCTATCAAAACCAAGTATTACTGTGTAGCTTTACACATAACTCTCAGAGAGCCCTCGCATGGTGACTCCATCTCACAAGACTTCAGGCTGATGCTGAGGACCAGATGTGGCCCTCGGAAGTGTTCAGAAGACAGAACTATGAAGACATGAAGCATGAAATTGCTTTGAAATGGTGAAGTAAAGATGAATTTTTCTTCCCAATCAAATCTTCTCTGGAAATCCTGACAGCAGTTTTACTCAACGCCCTTGAAATCTAGTCTCTAGCATTTTTTTTCACACCTTGGTCTCCTGTTCAGCACATCACCTTATAATGAAGCCCATTTACCTTTATGTCATTCACAAAGGGACACATAAACATCATAGGACACTTGGAGGATGGCTCCTAACATGACTGCTGAATTGACCTGAAGTGCAGAAATACCTTCTGCCGGCTCCAAAACACTCCTTGCTCAAATAGCAACACCATAATGGAGGGCCAAATTCTGGGCAGCCCACTCCCAGAGTTAGGTTGGGTTCACTCCCTCTCAGATGTAGAACTATTTTTAAAAAGTAGAGACAGAGAGACTGAAGCGTTTGCTTTCACACCTGTGGTAACTGCTGGATTACAATAGTATTTGGTCAATTTGGTCAACTGAGAGAATACCATAGAATTCTGCTTAGCACAGGAGACAGAGCACTGCACTGGGAGTCGGAAGGCCTGGGCTCCATTTTTGGATCTGCCACTAACCAGATATATGATTTTGAGAGCTACAGACCAGTGATTATGCCCAAGGTCTACAGCAGGAGTCAGGAGCTATGTGACTATATGCAAGTCACTTAACTTCTCTGTGCCTCAGTCCCTCATCTATAAAATGAGAAATACAATGATTTCTACCTGAGTAGATGGCTCTTTCTCATGATGTTTACAGAATTATTCTTTGCAAACAAAAATTATTTAAGGAAATAGATACATATATCTAAAATAATCACTGCTGGGATGCTGAAGGAATAGCTGACAAGAAACTTTAAAACCTATACTGATTTTTAAAAACATATTTAAATAATTTTTAAAACCCTCTTCAAAGAAATCATATGTTAAGATATATTCAATTCAAAAACATAGAAAGTGACAATCAGTTCGCATTATATAAGTATTTTTGGTAAAATATTCAGGGAACCACTCTATGAAAAAATGTTGTGAGTAGACAGACCATGGTCTAGTGAGACAAAAGCCTTAATTTTTACCAAAATTTTAAACACTTGATACCACTGTTAAGCTTTAACTATTAAATAGATATTTTTAGTAAAACTAGAGGCATACTGTTAGAAGCCCCTTCATAACTTCAATCACAAAGTAATCTTCCTAGAAAATATGCGCTCATTGATGAGGTTTTAACATAAAGTATTTATATTCATCAACAATGGTTAGAAATCACCATCCACTCTATAGAAAATAATATTTTTTACAAGTGTCCAAATAATACTTCCTTACTTTGAGATAGTTCCCCTTAAAGTCAGAAATTGGAAGTATCTTGTAGATTGAACAAACAATTTTTTTTATCTTAATTTTTTTAAATAAGCAGAAAAAAAGAAGATAATGAGTGAAGGATACAGTTCTATGTCTTAGGTTTTTCATGATAAAGCAAAGTGAAAAAACTACTTTTTTTCTTGAAAGTTACAGCTTCCTATATGGAACATAAAAGATTACCTTGTAGAAGCTGCTTTCATTAATAGAATCATTGTATTCTGGTGGGGGAAAAAATCCAGCCTATTTCAAACTCACAGGGAAGTAACCTGATCTGGGCTTTGCAAAGCCCTGGGAAAACATGAGGATGGGAATAATTAGGTGCTGATCTTCATGGAAGGAGTTAAATTTTTATCACAGATTTGCTGATAATTCATATACCATACAATTTGCCCATTTAAATGATAGAATTCAATGAGTTTAGTGTATTCACAGAGTTAGGCAACCATTACCACAATTTAAGAACATTTTCAACACTCCAAAAATAAATTCCATATTTTTTAGCTATCATCTTTCCACCTTACCCTAGTAATCACTGATCTGCTTCTTGTCTATATGAATTTGACTATTCTGGATATTTCATATAAATGGAATAAAATAATATGTGGCCTTTTGTGTCTGATTGCTTCTTTCACTTACCATAGTTTCAAGATTCATCCATGTTGTAGTCTGTGTCAGTCCTTCATTTGTTTTTATGGCTTAACTAGAGGCCCAATGCACAAAATTGGTGCAAGGGGCTTGGCCCTCACAGCCCCAGCTTCATCTGGAAGGTCATCTGGAAGGTCATCCAGAAGGACGTCCGGAAGGTTGTTCGGCTGTCTGGTCTAATTAGCATATTATGCTTTTATTATTATAGATAATGTGCCACTGTATGGATATACAACAGGTTTTTTATCCATTCATCAGTAGGACATTTGGGCTATTTCTACCTATTGGTTGACATGAGTTTTTAAGGTAAAAAAATGCTAAGTTATCAATTAGGACTCAAACTAAGGTCCACAACAAGTACAGGGGAATCCCTGGAAATGTTTCCTAGAGACACGTCACAAATCTCCAAATTAATTCTTTATACATTCCAGGCCCTCTGCTAGATTCTGGGCTTACAGACAAAAATGGAACATGGAGCCTTCCTCTAGGTAGGAAGAGTATTTAGAGAAAGAGACTGAAAGAGAGACAGAGACAGAGATATAGTTTCCTTCTATGACAGTCCATATCTTCCTTCATTATCTTGGTTGGCCTCATAAAGAGTTAATCAGAAATTCAGATTTGGTAGGAAAAGGCATCACCCTAAATACAAGGTGGGGCAAAAGTAGGTTTATAGTTATTCATATGGAAAAGAATACAATAATTAATAAATAATAATACAAGAATAAACTTTGTTTCGAGTACTCACAACTGCAAACCTATTTTTGCCCACCTGTATTTATATAGGAACACTACAGGCCCAGTGCACGAATTCGTGCACAAGTAGGGTCCGGGCAAGGGAGGTTGGCTGGTTGGCCACGCCCCTGATCAGGGTGGGGGGCAGATCGGGAATGGGACCGGCCAGAGGGAGGGGCTGCAGGTAGTTGGCCGGCCCCGTCCCCTGGTGGAACTCCCAGCCGAGGGGACAATTTGCATATTAAGCTTTTATTATATAGAATTTGGCTTGAACTCTACACTTGGTCATCTTACATTTTTTTATATATTGTACCCTAGGCATGGTATACAGATGTTAAATGAAGCACAGTTTGAGTCAGGGAAAAATATGTCTGATGGTTTAAAGTTAAACATTTTTCAGAGAAAGAAATCAAAGTAGTTATGTTGCCATAATGTGCCTAGGAAGGAGCCGGAGAGAAAGCTAACCAAAAGCAATGTAAAATCTGCCGTTGTTTGTGTTAAGTTATTCCTTTGGGGATTTCAACTACTTAATTATAATGCTTGAATTGTGTTTGAGTCATTCTTGACAAGACCATATGTTCCCATGTTGCCAGATTCTAGTAAAATAGATATTCTGTGCCATGTTTCCACACTCTGCCATTTGTAAAATTAGCTATTTCAAGGAAGCAAAAGGGTACTTGCCATTTTGCTGGATCAGCACCTCATTTAATCTGCTTGCATATGCTGTGAGTAGAATTAAAGAATACGCAATTTTTTTCTCAAGATAAATAAATGAATTCAAAATAGATGCAAAGTTGTGTCTTGAGAGGCAGGGTTCATTTAAATCTCAAACTAGCTCTTGTATCAGAAATGTGGTATTTGAGCTTGGATGAAGGCTTCCTTCTAAAGGACAAGGAAGCTTGTCACCAAGGGAGAAGACACCACTACTTTTCTTTCATCTAAAGGACAATGTCAGTTACCTGACTATTCTTTTTTTAATATATTTGTATTTATTTCAGAGAGGAAGGGAGGAGAGAGTGATAGAAACATCGGTGTGATAATCATTGATCGGCTGCTTCCTGCACACCACCTACTGGGGATCGAGCCAGCAACCCAGGCATGTGCCCTGACTGGGAATGGAAAGGTGACCTCCTGGTTCAAAGGTCGACACTCAACTACTGAGGCATGCCGGCTGGGCAACCTAACTATTCTTTCTTAAAGTTCTCATAATCGCTTACATGTATGTGGAGATTTAGACTTTTAAATACTTGCACATATATCTCCTCATTTAATCTTTACAATGATCCAGTAATACACAATGGGAAAAATTTTAATATTCAATATATAGATGCAGAAGTTGTAGTTAAGTGACTTACCCACAGTCACATGCTTCATAATCTGTAAAGCTAATAACTTTGATGTCATACCTTCTCAAACCTAGCACGAGGTCCTTTCCACAGTCCAAGACTGAAGTCTCAGTTTGAGAGTCCATAAAATCCTGTAAGTGGTGGAATTCACAGGGAACAAAGAGAAGGTAGCTAAAGTGGGAGAAATAGAAATGTTTTCAGCTTCTTGTCCTTCCCTATCCTCCTTAGCTGGGACCACTCCTTCCCTTTCACTCCCCTGAATCTGGGAGGGAAAGGGGATGGGGATGATGATGATGATGATGATGATGATGCCTTTATGCAGGTATTTCAAAGCCATCTTTTGCATTCTTTTTACCTCTCCTTGACTGCACTCCTGGGGGCTGAAGTAATAAGGACTGATTGGAAACCTCCCTGGAAGACATACCGTTGCTCCCATTTCCAGGGCCGCTTAGGCAGACCTGGCTAGCTGCACAAGAGCCACAGCAGATGTACCCAAAGCCCTCCACCAGAGAAGTTGTGATCCTTTTGTCAAATTTAAAAGTACTCTCTTGCTGGACTTCCAAATATTAAAGAGCAAGGGCCCTGACGTCAGAAAGACCAGGAATGAAGTCTCAGCTCTGTGACTTCCAAGCTGTGTGACTTTGATCAACGTAACTGGGACCCTCAGTTTTCTCATCTGGAACATGAGCATAATATCCTCCACCTCATAGGACCCTTGTTAGGATGACATGAAATAATGAAAGTAAAACTCAACATGGTGCCTGGCATGTAGCACTCACTGACCATTGGCAGATATTTTAAATAAATTCTCAAAGCTGAATATTTATTAAGCATGGCTGAGTGAAGTCGGGGTACAGAAGAATGGTTTGAGTCATGTGGGAGGTACATTTCTGAGATTCCTCTCCTAGTTTCTCCTCTGCTTTGCAGATACTGCTGGCCAATGAACCTGCAAATCACATATAATTTGTTTCTGTTCTCATGAAAGGTCATTAATGATATTTCCCATTCCACCTATGGGATTCCTCCTGTCACCTGGATACCATTTTCCCCTTTGTAATTCCTCCTCTTTTTTGATGGCACTATGACTGGGTCTGGCCTAGGGTACATTTTAAGTATCCACCATATATTTTCAATAAAAAGAGAATGACTGTGCCCTGATTGTGCTGAAAGTGGCAATTATACATGGACTGGTAAACTTAACAAGGATGTTTTCCAAAGAACTTTTTCATTTGTATTTCCAGTGCTCATCACATAAAAGTCAATGCTCAAGTTTGGATAGTAGTATGGCTTTGAAACAAACAAAGCTCCATTCATGAAACAGACCTTAACTGAGATACCTTCTGAGGCATCCCGACAGATGGTCACTATTAAAGTCAATATGGTTTCCATGGCAAGCAGAGCACTGAGCTCTGAGAACCACCATTATCCATTCCCTCTATGTATGGCAACAAGTCTATAGCTGCAGGTCCAACCTGTGGAGCAAAGGCGACAGAGCTGTTCAAGTGCCTGAAAGGGACAAGAGGCATGGATCCTTTGGAGTCAATTACCTCCTATATTTTCAGTGGAGAGTGGATCTCTGCAACACTTTTTAAAATTATTTTTCAGCCTACATCAGTGATGGCGAACCTATGACACGCATGTCAGAGGTGACACGCGAACTGATATTTTTGGTTGATTTTTCTTTGTTAAATGGCATTTAAATATGTAAAATAAATATCAAAAATATAAGTCTTTGTTTTACTATGGTTGCAAATATCAAAAAATTTCTATATGTGACAGGACACCAGAGTTAAGTTAGGGTTTTTCAAAATGCTGACATGCCGAGCTCAAAAGGTTCGCCATCACTGGCCTACATTAAGGAACTGAGAGCTTCCTGTAAACTCAAAGTGCTAAAATCATAGTAGGGAAAGGAAAATGTAGAGCAGAAGTAAAGGGGTGGATTTGCAAATAAGCTGAATTACCGTCTTTGAGTTAAAAAACTTTAGTACTCCCTGATTAGCCCACCTGCTTGTCCTTAAAGAGTGGATTCTGGGAAGGTAAATTCACTTTGACTGAAGGAGGTACTGGGATGAATTCAAAGGAATAAAAGTAACTCTGATTCCAAGAAGCCCACCAATGCTAAAAAGACACAAAGATTCAATTAAGCTATGTCTTTTCTCCTTGATTGAAATGGGTACTTGTTAAATAAAGAGAGTCACAAGCCTGGCCAGCGTTGCTCAGTAGTTGAACGTTGACCTATGAACCAAGAGGTCACGGTTCAATTCCCGGTCAGGGCATATGCCCTGGTTATGGGCTCGATCCCCCAGTGTGGGGTGTGCAGGAGGCAGTGGATCAATGATTCTCTCTCATCATTGATGCTTCTATCTCTCTCTCCCACTCCCTTCCTCTCTGAAATCAACAAAAGAATATATACTTTATATGTATTTTTAAAGAGAGAGCCACAACATTAATTTTAAAAAGTAGTGACCTTAAAGCAAAGTTGATTAGATGGAAGCTGTAATACCAAGCCCCTTATATTTTCCAAGTCACATGAAAGCTGAAGTCTTCAGAGACTGCCTAACTACAGACTGATCACCTCACCACCCTGTAAAATGTGTCTGCCAAGAATACCCTATCGGAATTCTGGGCTCTTTCTCCTGGCTGAAACTTGACAAGAAGAGTGCAACCCCCTGTTATACCTAACTGTGTAAAAGTATAGCTGTCATTTTGAGACTCTTCAGAAGGAACTAAGAGTTTGGGCCCAGTTCTTACTCTCTAATATGCTGGTGGAATGTGTCCACTTCTGAGAAAGAACTGATGGAGAAGGAAGAAGAAAATCATCATTCATTCTTATGAAAGAGGAGCTGATCCCAATACTGAATTCTAGTTGGCATTCTAGAAGGAAGGCCCAGAAAGGGAAGGACATAAAGTTGGGTGAAGTGGAGAGTGGAAGCCTCACTCAGTAGAGGAAGGTTGCTTTTTTCTTCATTTCACCCCCAACTTCTCAGTGCTGGATGCTCCCGTGAGGCACTGCTCAGACACATGCAAGGAAGGAAGCAAAAAGGGTTCCTACTGCATGCTACAGCATGGAACCTCACAGTGATACAGCATTTTAATAGAAGTCCAGGATTTTAACAACTTGTAAATTAAATTTAGGGATAAAGATTGAGATTGAGATTCTCATTTATCACCCATTCTATCAAAGAGGAAATTGAGGTCCAGATAAAAACTGGGACCACCTACTCCTGGTCACTCAGTAGAATAGCCAGCAGTGATCTTTGTCCTTCTGTTTGCAAGTAATTATTTGTCCCTGGTGATGTGCTGCCTCTTTGTAGTTAGTTATTTTTAGCATTTTGTTTTTCTTTATATTTTTAAGGTGCAGTTGTTTTTGTATTACTAATTCAGTCTGCACAGCACATTCATATATTCTAGTATTGTCTTATCCATGCTACTTTATAAAAGTATCTCCTGAAACATGTCTAAACATATAGTTAAAGGGGAAAATGGTTCAGTAAACCTCTACAGGACATATATCATTTGAGTTAGCATAATAAAAAAATGGATTCTGTTAAAATAAAATAATTTTAGAAGACAAGTTTTTTGCTTAGGCTGATATCAATTCCAAGGTGGATAGCCTTCTAGGTCTTCTAATAAGCTACCACCATCTAGCCACAATGTCCCTAGCACCCATACTCCCAGAGCACACAGAAAACAGAGTTGCATATCTTCATGGTACACTTATCATTGATTGGCTGCCTCCTGCATGCCCCCTACTGGGGATCGAGCATGTGCCCTTGAATGGAATCGAACCCAGGACCTTCCAGTCCGCAGTCCAATGCTCTATCCACTGAGCCAAACCAGCTAGGGTAGTAAAATGGCCTTTTAGAGGTAGGCGGCACAGGCCCATGACCAGCCCGTCCCAGTTATGGATGTACTACCCAGTTTCTAGGAGGCCCAAGGCTGTCTCTACTTGGTTAGCTAAGCAGCCAGTTTCTCTCCTTAGTTTTTCCTTCATTGACCCCTATAAGCTAGAAGTTCCCTTTAGGTTTTCCTAGTCTCCCAGGAAATCGCTCCCCTTTACCTCTTTTCCTAGTTTTCTGCTTAGTTTCAGGTCCCTAGCTCTGCCAAGTCTTCTGGATATCGCCTAATGGGTATTCCTCAAGATAAATGCCCTATAGAAGTGTCCAAGTCACAAACATCGTGCAAAGAGATGGGATAAGAAGTCAGGCAGCCTTGACTTAAAGTTTCAAGAAATCCTTAGAATTCCCAGCTGGTGTCTTGGACAAGGGAGATTCCCTGAGCCTCAGTTTCCCCATCTGTATAAAAATAGTGATCTACCTCACAGAATTATTGATGGTATGAAATGAGAAAATGTTTGTAAATACTTTGGCAAATACCTGGCAATGGTAAGTACTCAAAAAAATTGCTAGTTTTTCTTAATCAGCAGGCATGACTTTAAATTACTGTTTCCTGTTCAAAGACACGGCCTAAGAATAGAGGGTTCTTGCTGGCCAACTGCATAACTTCCATTGCAGGGAATAAAGCTCCAGGCCATTATGTTTATTATTAAATCAAAACCTTATTGATAATTTATATATGAAAATCAATGGCAAACTAAAATAATTGGCTTTATTT
Organism: Myotis nattereri; assembly: GCF_964212035.1. NCBI lineage: Eukaryota > Metazoa > Chordata > Mammalia > Chiroptera > Vespertilionidae > Myotis > Myotis nattereri. Next base: position 121,613,711 of record NC_138078.1, read on the forward strand.
ACACCTTTGAGCCTATGCCTGTTATAAAAGTGTGACTCCAGTGAATAAATACAGCAAAAGGACTGCTGAAACATGCTTTTCTTACTCAGGCTCCATGCCTGAGATTAGGAGGCTGACTGATTATGTGGTAGTTCTCAGCATTCCAGCACAACAACACTGTCATAATTGCCCCATGTCAGCCCTGTCCATTCCCACACGCATTGCTTAGAATCCTATTCTAAGCAGTGGTACAGATACATGGACACTGACCACCACCTGGCCCAAACACAACAACACAGGAATCATAGCCTGGAAAACTTCTGGGCCTCATGAGGAAAAAGGCTGAAGTCATTATACTGCCTGATTCCAACACCTCTAGCCATTCTTAGGGGGGATCTCATATTTAACTCATTCATAAGACAGAGACATCAGTTTTACTGTTCTACAGAATGGTAGTTTCGGCATTCAAGGTGATTCCTCTTTAAAAGAACTTATTGAGATAGATTTCTAGCCTGTCTCCAAACCTCTACAAAATGGAAGTCCATCAGTACCGTGGACAAAGAGGAAATTCTGATGTATATATAGCTACTGATTGTCACTGTCCACAGATGTTCAGTGTGCCTCCCAGGGAACAATAAGAAGGGAAGGAGGGCTAGAGGGCAAAAGGGTATAGGCCCAGCCCTCCAAAGAAGGTTCTGATAGGAAACTTCAAGGTGTAAGGTAAGACTGATGAACTTGGAGCACCAGTTCTATACACGTGGCCACGTTTGGCCTCCACTGGCCTTTTCAGCTTGGCCTACTGGTTGTACACAGAAGCATGGGTGGGATACAATCAGGGAAATGAAATATTACAAAGAATAAGAAGTTTTGAGGATCTAATGTAGAACATCCCAACTATAGTTAATACAGTGTTTTATACCCGAAAGTTGCTGACAATAGATTTTAAACATTTTCCACACGCACATACACACACACAAAAGAATTCACCATGTTAACTATGTGAGGTGATGTTTATGTCAATTATCTTGATCTTGATAACCATTCCACAATGTATATGTATTTCAAATTATCATGCTGTACACTTTAAGTATAATATAATTATATTGGTCAATTATTCCTCAATAAAGTTTAAAAAGCACATCTCCCCTAGCACCAATCTTAGAAGCGTGAAAGCCCAAAGTGCAGAAAGCAAGAGGAAGGAAGAAGTCAGAGGTTCAGGGATCTTCCCAGCAATACCTGGATCAACAGCTTCTCTCCGCACTCCCTGCCTTCCACCTTCCCCTTGCAGCAACACAGATGCGCCCCTCCTTCCTTCAGCTTTCCCAGCTTAGCACCCATCCCTGACAGAGACCCAGGTTGGTATGTCTGCATAGCTCAGATAAACACATACCTTTCATCTAGGAAACCAGACCTCAAGGGGCCCTTCCCCAGCCCCATGCCATACCTCATCCATATTGAAATGACATTTCCCTAAGGCCACAGGCCAGGCAGACCTGAGGATCAGTTCCTAAACTGGAAGCATTCCTATACTCACTCCTACAATTCAAAATTGGGTATTACATTTATGTGTCTTGATAATAACACAATTTGGAAAGCATATTTAATTCAGTATCTTATAGGTATTCAAATCTAGTTCCAGTACACAAACACCTATTAAAGGTCATCTTGGTTGAACAGACTGAATAGACTGAGACTTATTTAGTATACAATATTTCATCTTCAAACAGGATATTGTATCCAAGTCAGCAGAGGATTATTAATATGAATATCAACTTGTAGATCTCCAAGGCTCCTTCTAACATGGATTTTTGAAAATTCTGCACTGCTCTATAGAAACTGCATCTTTAGGGAGAACTAGGTGCTAAGGTGGTGTTTGCTGAGATCAGACCTTGTCTCTGTGTGCCCCATTCAGAACTAACTCCACAGAAGCACAGTATACCCAGTAAGAGCAACTCAATCCATCTTACAAAGAGAAATTGATCATCCAATACTTCCTCCTTATAGAGCAGTTTCTGATGGAGAAAAGGAAAACAAGGGAATCTATAAACTCATCTAACCAATGCTACCACTACTTCTGAATTCTTCCTGATACCTCAAAGGCACTAAAGCAGGGGTCCTCAAACTTTTTAAACAGGGAGCCAGTACACTGTCCCTCAGACCATTGGAGGGCCGGACTATAATTTAAAAAAAACTATGAACAAATTCCTATGCGCACTGCACATATCTTATTTTGAAGTAAAAAAAAAAAAAACGGGAACAAATACAATATTTGTATTTGCATGTGGCCCATGGGCCGTAGTTTGAGGACCCCTGCACTAAAGTAAACCCTTAGCTAAAAATACCACAAAGCCTCATTCTCAGTTGTCCTTCATGGACTTATGTCATTTCTTCTCTTTTAAATCACTCTCCATACACAAATGCACACAGAGTTTGGGAATGGCAGTGGTGATGATCTTCAACTATTCTCAAATTCTGATGCTGTTTCAGACAGCAAAATGTTCTAGAGATTGGCAAGTAGTAAATATTTAAGTTTTCCAGGCCATACCATCACTACTGCAGTTACTGAGCTCTGCTGTTGCAGAGTGAAAGTAGTCATAGACAATTGGTAAATGAATGAGTACGGCCGTGTTCCAATAAAACTTGATGTATGGATACTGACATTTGAATTTCTTATAAATGTTCCAATGCTACAAAGAGCACTCTTGATTTTTTTGAACCACTAAAAACGTGAAAATTATTGTTAGCTCACAAGCAAGCTGGATTTGACCTTAGGGCCATGATTTGCTGACCACTGTCCTAGAGGAACAGTACACAGCATCCTGTACTATTCCTAATCAAAGGAATAAGGAAATAACAATTATGATGATATCTGAGTCAATGACAGGTGCCAAGGATTATGCAAAAATATTTAAATAGAGCCTCTTATTTAATCCTTACAACTAACCTATGAGGTTGGGCTATTGGTGTCCACATTACATAAATGAGGAAACTGAGACATGAGAAAGGTGACATGACTGGCCCAAGGCTGCATAGCTACTAAGTAGTAAATCCAGGATTGAAACCATATCTGACTAACTCCAGGCCCACACTCCTTACTACCATCTATAGAATGGGATAACAGCTTCATGCTAATTAAACCATCCCAATATGTAAAAGCATATACCAAGAAGAGATGAATGCAGTGGCTTTATTTTTATTTATTTTTTAATTAAATCTTTATTTTTCAGATTATTACAGTTGTTCCTCTTTTTTTCCCCCCACAGCTCCCTTCCACCTGGTTCCCACCCCACCCTCTGCCCTTACCACCCCCCCACTGTCCTCATCCACAGGTGTAAGATTTTTGTCCAATCTCTTCCCGCACCCCCCCCCCAGCCCCAAGAATAGTCAGTCCATTCCTTTCTATGCCTCTGATACTGTTATATTCACCAGTTTATTCTGTTCATCAGATTATTTATTCACTTGAGTTTAAGATTCACTTGTTGATAGATGTGAATCTATCATTTGTTGCTCATAATTTTTATCTTTACCTTTTTCTTCTTCTTCCTCTTCTTAAAGGCTACCTTTCAGCATTTCATATAATACTGGTTTGGTGGTGATGAACTCCTTTAGCTTTTTCTTATCTGTGAAGCTCTTTATCTGACCATCAATTCTGAATGATAGCTTTGCTGGGTAAAGTAATCTTGGTTGTAGGTTCTTGCTATTCATCACTTTGAATATTTCTTGCCACTCCCTTCTGGCCTGCAAAGTTTCTGTTGAGAAATCAGCTGACAGTCATATGGGTACTCCCTTGTAGGTAACTGACTGTTTCTCTCTTGCTGCTTTTAAGATTCTCTTTGTCTTTTGCTCTTGGCATTTTAATTATGATGTGCCTTGGTGTGGTCCTCTTCGGATTCCTTTTCTTTAGGGTTCTCTGTGCTTCCTGGACTTGTAAGTCTATTTCTTTCACCAGGTAGGGGAAGTTTTCTGTCATTATTTCTTCAAATAGGTTTTCAATATCTTGCTCTCTCTCTTCTTCTGGCACCCCTATAATTCGGATGTTGGTAGGCTTGAAGTTGTCCCAGAGGCTCCTTACACTATCTTCATATTTTTGGATTCTTTTTTCTTTTTGCTTTTCTGGTTAGGTGTTTTTTGCTTCTTCGTATTTCAAATCTTTGACTTGATTCTTGTGATCCTCTGGTCTGCTGCTGGAACTCTGTATAATATTCTTTATTTCATTCAGTGTATACTTAATTTCTAGTTGGTCCTTGTTCATAAACTCGAGGGTCTCACTGGATTTCTTGAGGGTCTCACTAAATTTATCGGCAGACTCACTAGACTTATTGAGGGTCTTACTAAATTTATCGGCGGTTTCTAGAAAATTCTTGAAAAACCTTAAAAGTGTAGTTTTGAACTCTATAGCCAGTCATTTGCTTTCCTCCATTTCTGTCATTTGTGGCCTGTTTCTTTGTCTCTGCATTTTGGCTGCTTCCCTGTGTTGATAGAGTGGCTTTCTGTGCTAGGTGTCCCATAGGGCCCAGTGGCTCAGCCTCCCCAATTACCGGAGGTGGACACTCTTAGTGCACTCCCTTGTGGGCTTTGTGCACAGTCTTGTTGTAGTTAAGGCATGATTGTTGTAGGTATCACTGGGAGGAATTGACCTCCAGGCCCATTGGCTGTGAGAATCAGCTGTGTCTGCAGTGGGAGAACTTCTGTGCTGGAGACACCCTTCTGGGGCAAGACTTGCTTCAGTAGGGCTTTGGTGCTCACTGAGTCTGCCCCCTGAGTGTGTCCCTTATGGATCTGAGGAGTTGTAATCTGGATGGTCCCACTCTGACCACTGGGTACACTGGCTCTTGGATCTCTAAGGAGGTGCTAATTTAGCCTCTGCCTGAGGCTACCCAGAAGGAGCCCAGCTGTGAAGCAATGCAAGCTTCTGTGGGGCCTTGGGCCTTCTTTTGGATGTTCTGGGTTTCTCTGCTCCAGCTTCAGTTTGTTAGGTAATTTTAGATTGCAAAGGGCCAGGCCTTTCATATGCAAAAGCCTCTGGGCACAGCTTGGGTGGGGCGGGGTCTCAGGGAATCAACAGGGCTGAGCAAACAGCTATGGCTGCTCCTCAGTCCTGCCCTAAGAGGCCCCGCGTCTCAGTGTCCTGGTAATCGCTGCAAGCACCTCTGAGAGAAACCACCCTTGAGTTCCGACCGATGCCAGACAGTCCAGTTTCTCCCCATATGAGTCTGGGTCCCCAAAGACTCGCCCGGAACTGGAGTTCAGAGCAGTTCGGATCTTGAGACTCCCTCCCAGCTGAAAAAGACAACCGCGTCCTCAACTGCCAGCCCTCTCCACATGCGCCTCCGTACCTCTGCACTTTACTTCCGCACCTCCTCTGAGTCTCAGTGTGCTTTTCTGTTTCCTTCTAGTTGTAGAATATCCACTCAGCCAGCCTTCCTGTGGTTCTGGGTGATATCAGTTTTGTCTTTTAGTTGTATTTTTGAAGTAGTTGTGCAAGGCAGAAATTTCTGGTGTTTACCTATGCCGCCATCTTGGTTTTCTCAAATGCAGTGGCTTTAAATGAAAATGCTATCAAGTATGTGAACTAGTGGGCTTGACACAACCATGATTCAATTAAAAGCCCAGACAGTTGAGCGTAGACATATGAACCAGGGAGTCACTGTTTGATTCCTAGTCCAGGCACATGCCCAGGTTGCAGGCTCGATACCCAATGTGGGGCATGCAGGAAGCAGCCGATCAATGATACTCTCTCATCATTGATGTTTCCATCTCTCTCTCTCCCTCTCCCTTCCTCTCTGAAATAAAAATATTTTTAAAAGCTAAGGAGTTGAGACTTGACTTTCATTACATTTTCAAGAAATATTTAAAATGTTTTATTCTTTCTAGAGCTAACTGAGATAAAATAATAAAGGTAACCTAAAGAGAAAAGGGGCCAGAACAGCATACTTGAATGAAAATCAGTGTCAGCAGGGTACAGGCTGGAGAAGAAGAAGTGGACAGCATCAGGGCTCATGGTTATAGAGATGTGTTTCTCTCTTTACTCAATTTCTGTAGCTCTTTGTCGGGTTCATGTCAGAACAGGCAAAATTGCTGAATGGCAAAATTGAAAATGTTAACACCTAAAAGACACTAAACATTCAAGAAACAGCTCATCAACTCTGCTGTGAGGAGCAAGCACACTGCCATACAATATACAGATAATGTATTGTAGAATAGTATACCTGAAACCTGTAATTTTAATAACTGTCACCTCAATAAATTTAATAAAACAAACAAAAAAATGAAAATTCACAAGGCATGATTTGGCTGAAATGCAGGCAATGCAAAAGGACACTAAGAAAGTGACGGGCCCTAGCTGCTTTTGCTCAATGAATAGAGGATCAGCCTACAGAATGAAGGTTCCTGCGGTTGATTCTGGTCAGGAGCACATGCCTGGGTTTCAGGCTAAATCCCCAGTAGGGGTCATGCAGGAGGCAGCCAATGAATGATTCTCCCTCATCATTGATGTTTCTATCTCCCTCTCCCCTCTTCTCTGAAATCAATAAAACTATTTTTTTTTTAAAGAAATTAGTGGAGGGGTGGAGGGTATACTGGGTAACAGTGCAAAACAGCACTAGTGTAAAAACCTCATAGCAAGGTAATGTAATGGAAGAGAGCACTATTGCGTGCACTCCCCCAAGAGGGCTCGGAGCAACTGAGAATCGGTGTCTGGCCATTTGCTCCCAGAGGGGAGGCTACTGAACCCTCTTACGCAACTGCGTTTGAGGCTCCCCAGCTCACAGGACACTTCAAGCTTGCCTACCCTGGTGCATTCACTTTGTCTAGAAGTGTCCCTACAGGCTTTCCTTGCCCCTTTACAAATCTTACCCTTGTGGAGCGGCTAAGAAAATGGCTTTCCCTAAATCCTTACTCCTGAAGATCAGGTCTGTAAATTAAAATCTCCCTCTGAACAAGACCAAGAATGAACAAAAACAAGAGAGAAATGCAAAAAGGGAGTTGTTCCACTCAAACCTCCCAACTACTCCCCATAAACATCTTTTCCACATTTCCAATTGTCACATTCCACACTTAAATTAACATTCCTTTCTTCTGAACAGAGGGAAAAAGAGTCCAATTTGTTTTGGTATTTAAATGTGCCTGTGATATGTGATTGCTATAACTGAAGGCTATGGGATAAAGGAGATTTTTATCTTGAAACTCTGCAGTTCCTTACACTCCAGGCCCCGTGTACCTGGGAGGGCATTATCCACCCACTCCACTATCCAGGTATTATTGCTTCATTTTGTCCTAAATTCCAGCACTTGGAAAGTCTACACCATTAAAGACAACGGGAAAGAAAGCCTTTTGGAACCAACTAATACTTTACAGCTCAGAAATGCAGGACCCTGTGATTGCTTTGGGAGTTAAGAACCGACTAATATCCCCTTAAACAAGGAAGATGACAATACAGTGCAAGTTTAAATTTGGGCTCCCCAGAGAAAAAGTCCATAGAATGGCAAACATGAGGAAATTGAAGCTAAATAGCTAAAGGATGTTAAATGACTGCCTGCAATTCCACATAAACAGAGCTCGAATGGAGGTGATTCTCAAATCAATGCTCTGGATCACTGCCTTCTCTCTTTCAGCTCTCTCCGCTGGGTGGAGAACAGAGAATGAAAATCACACCACTACCTCCAAACAAGATTGCATTAGAGGCAATTACGGATTTCAAAAACATGTAAAGCAGGAGTTCTCGTGCATCAAATGTAAAAAGGAAGATTGGACCTGGGGATCAGATTTTAAAATAACCGTACAGGTGATTCTGATTTAGATGGCTAAGAACCACACTGCAAGGAACACTCTTTACCTTACTGAATCAAAATCTCTTAAGAGTAGGTACCAGAAATATGCAGAGATTCAATCAACAAACGTATTTTAAGCACTGAATATGTGGTGGGCACAGTGTCTGGTGTCCAGGATCCTAAAATATCATGCTTCCAGGCTTCAATGAGCTAGGGCATGACCTGTTGGAGGAAGCAGATATCTTTTTTTAAATAAATGTATTAGGGTTGCACTGGTTAATAATTATACAGGTTTCAGGTATAAAATTCTATAATACATCATCTGTATATTGTCTTGTATGTCCACCACCCAAAGTAAAGTCTCCTTCCATCACCATTAATCCTTCCTATACCCTGTTCTACCTCCTCCCACCCCTTTCTCTCTGGTAATTCCAATACTATTGTCTGTGTTTATGAGTTTTTGGGGTTTTTTTGCTTAATCCTTTAACCTTTTTCACCCAGTCCCCCAAAAGCCCCCCCCCCCCCTGACAGCTGCCAGTCTGTTCTCTGTAGCTATGAGTTTGTTTCTATTTTGTTTGTTAGTTCTTTTTGTTCATTAGGTTCCACATGTAAGTGAAATCATACGGTATTTGTCTTTCTCTTACTGGCTTAGTTCACTTAGCATAATAATCTTCAGATACATCACTACAGTTGCAAAAAGTAAGACTTCCATCTTTTTTATGGCCTAGTAGTATTCCATTGTATAAATGTACCAGTATATTTTTATCCACTCATTTATTGATGAGCACTTGGGCTGTTTCCAAATCTTGGCTATCTATACATATAAAAGGCTAACTGACCAACGGTACGTCCATCTGACCATCCAACTGACCAACCGGCTGGTACATATGACGCATGCTGGCAATTTAAAAATAAAAGTTGACTCACACATGTGTGATACATATATATAGATCTGGCTGGCGCCAATCACACATGTGTTTTAATTTTAAAATACTATATTATATACTAGAGGCCTAGTGCACAAAATTCGTGCATGGATGGTGGAGGGTGTCCCTCAGCGCGACCTGCACCCTCTCCAATCTGGGGCCCCTTGGGGGATGTCCAACTGCCGGACATCCCTCTCACAATCCAGGACTGCTGGCTCCTAACCGCTCGCTTGCCTGCCAGACTGATCACCCCGTATCTGCTCCCCTGCCAGCCTGACTGATGCCTAACTGCTCTCCTGACAGCCTGATCGCCCCCAACTGCCCTCCCCTGCTGGCCTGGCCATCTTGTGGTGGTCATCTTGTGGCAGCCATCTTGTGATGTGAGGGTGGCCATCTTGTGATGATGTCGTGCAAGGGCGTGACGCCACCTAGGCTTTTATTATATAGGATACTATTCTGACATGTAATTTTTTTTTAATATATTTTATTGATTTTTTACAGAGGGGAAGGGAGAGAGACAGAGAGTCAGAAACATCGATGAGAGAGAAACATCAACCAGCCGCCTCCTGCACATCCCCCACCAGGGATGTGCCTGCAACCCAGATACATGCCCTTGACCGGAATCGAACCCGGGACCCTTCAGTCCGCAGGCCGACGCTCTATCCACTGAGCCAAACCGGTTTCGGCTCGACATGTAATTTTTTACAGTAATGTAATTACTGCACGAATCTTCTAATTAATTTCCTTTCAATGTGCAAGAATACGTGCACCGGGCCACTAGTTATAAATAATGCTGCATTTCAAATTAATGTTTTGGGTTTCTTCGAATATATTCCCCAAAGTCTAATCACTGGTCAAAAGGCATATCCATTTTTAATTTTTTGAGGTAATGCCATACTGTTTCCCACAGTCACTGCACCAATCTTCATTTCCACCAACAATGCCCTAGGGTTCCCTTTTTTCCACATCCTCACTAACACTTGTTTGTTAATATATTGATGATAGCCATTCTGACAAGTGTGAGGTGATATCTCACTGTGGTTGTAATTTGCATTTCTCAGATGATTAATTAGTGATGTTGAGCATCATTTCATATGTCAATTGGCTAATCTGTGTGTCCTCTTTGGAGAAGTGTCTATTTGGGGACTTTGCCCATTTTTAAAGTGGATTCTTATTATTATTATTATTATTTGGTGTTGAATTTTGTAAGTTCTTTATAAATTTTGGATATTAACCTCTTATTAGGTATATCATTGGCAAATATGTTCTCTCATTAAATGGGTCGTCTTTTCATTTTGTTGACGGTTTCCTTTGCTGTGCAAAAACTATTTGGTTTGATGTAGTCCCATTTGTTATTGTTTCTTTTGTTTCCTTTGTCTGAGGTCACATATCAGGAAAAAATATTGCTATAAGAAATGACCATAATTTTACTTCATATGTTTTCTTCTAGGATTTTTTATGGTTTTGAGCCTTACATTTAAGACTTTAACCCATTTTCATTTTATTTTTCTGTATGATGTAAGAAGGAGGTCTAGTTTCTTTTTTATGCACATCTGTCTAATTTCCCCAACTCCATTTATGGAATAGGCTATCTTTGCCCCATTTTATGTTCTTATATCCTTTATCAAATATCAATTTACCAGAAAGCATAGGTGTATTTCTGAGCTCTCTATTCTGTTCTATTGATGTATACGTCTGTTTTTTTATGCCAGTACCATGCTATTTGATTACTATAGTTTTCTATTATAGTTGGGTATTAGGTTGTGTGATTTCCTCCAGCTTCATTCTTCTTTCTCAAGATGGCTGTGACTATTCAGAGTCTGTCATACTAGTTCCATATAAATTTTTGGATTATTTATTCTAGCTATATGAACTACACCATTGTTATCTTGGTATGAATTGTATTGACTCTATAGATTGCTTTGGGTAGTATGGACATTTTAATGATGATAATTCTTCCAACCCATGAATATGGTATATGTTTCTGCCTACTTGCATCTTCTTCAATTTCCTTCTTTGGTGTCTTACAATTTTCTGAGTATAAGCTTTTAAAATCCTTGGTTAAATTTATTCCTAGGTATTCTTTTTGATGCAATTGTAAATGGATTGCTTTCTTGGACTCCTGATCGTTAATTATTGGTGCATAAAAATACAATTGAAAAAATAAAATAAAATGAAAACGTAAAAAAATACAATTGGCCCTAACCGGTTTGGCTCAATGGATAGAGTGTTGGCCTGCAGACTGAAAGGTCCCAGGTTCGATTCCGGTCAAGGGCATGTACCTTGGTTGCGGGCACATCCCCAGTAAGAGGTGTGCAGGAGGCAGCTGATCCATGTTTCTCTCTCATTGATGTTTCTAACTCTCTATCTCTCTCCCTTCCTCTCTGTAAAAAAATCAATAAAATATATTTTTTTAAAAAATACAATTGAATTCTGGATATTTATTTTGTATTATGTTCCATATTAAATTCATATATCAGCTCTAGTAGTTTTTTGTGTGGAATCTTTAGGTTTCTCTACATACAGTATCATGTCATCTGCAAGAAATGACAGTTTTACTTCTTTTCTGATTTTGATGCCTTTTATTTCTTTGTTGTAAATTCTCACCTGAGGATATTTTTTCCATTTATTTTAAGACAGAGTGGAAGGGAGAGTGGACGGCAGAAAGGAAGGAAAGAAGTGAGGGAGGGAGGGAGGGAGAAAAACATCAGTGTGAAAGATACACATCAATTGGTTGTCTCCTGCACATGCTCCTACCAGGGCAAGGGTTCGAACCTGCAACCCAAGTACATGCTCTTGACCGGGAACTGAACTTGCAACCCTTTGGTGGACAGGCCAATGCTGTAACCATGGCTGGATGCCTTTTATTTCTTCTTCTTGTCTGATCGCTGTGGTAAGACTTCCAGTACTATGTTGAATAAGAGTGGTAAAGGCATACATCCCTGTCTTGTTCCTGGCCTTAAGGAAAATGTTTTTTAGTTTTTGCCCATTGAGTATGATGATGGCTGTGGGTTTATTATATATGGCCTTTATTACTTTGAGGTATGTTCCCTCTATTCCCACTTTGTTGAGAGGATTTTTTTAAATCATAAATGGGTGCTGGATTTTCCCAAGTGCTTTTTCTGCATTTACTGATAGGATCATGTGATTTTAATCCATTTTGTTTACATGGTATATCATGTGTATTGATTTAAGGATACTGTAACAACTTTGCATCCCTAGAATAAATTGCACTTGATCATAGTGTATCATCTTTTTTTGTTGTTGTTAACCCTCACCTGAGGATATTTTATCCATTGAATTTTAGAGAGAGTGGAAGGGAAGGGAAAAGACAGAAAGAGAGAATCATCTATGGGAGAGAGACAAATCTATTGGCTGTGTCCCACACACACCCTGACCAGGGCCAGGGATTGAGCCTGCAACCAAGGTATGTGCCCTTAACCAGAATCGAACCCAGGACCCTTCCATCCAAGGGCCAACGCTCTATGCACTGAGGCATACCGGCCAGGGTAGGTGTATTATCTTTTAAATGTATTGTTGGATCCGGTTTGCTAATATTTTGTTGAGGATTTTAGCATTTATGTTCATCAGGGATATTGGCCTATAATTACTTTTTTGTAGTAACTTTATCTGGTTTTGGAATTTGTAGGGCACAGCTATAGGGTTAAGCCTCGGACTGACCTGTTGGCAAAGCCACAAACAAGTCCCAGCTTAGAGGGCACAGTCCTCTTAGCATAATTAGGCTTGACCTTATGACACTCCCTTCAGTGATGGTGAACCTATGACATGCGTGTCAGAGGTGACACACGAACTCATTTTTTGGGTTGATTTTTCTTTGTTAAATGGCATTTAAATATATAAAATAAATATCAAATATATGTCTTTGTTTACTATGGTTGCAAATATAAAAAAAATTTCTATATGTGGCATGGCACCAGAATTAAGTTAGGGTTTTTCAAAATGTTGACATGCCGAGCTCCAAAGGTTCGCCATCACTGCCCTAGATCTTAACTGGGAAGCTAATGGGCTGAGGGAGATGCAGCAAGTGCTGCCAAAACAAGTAAAACTCACAAGAACATTGTAACTATGGTGACCACTACCTTGTTTACCTCTGGCTATAAAATATAGGCTCACTTGCCTCTGGATCTCTCTCTGTGGCCTCAGTCAGGCACAGAAAGATCTACCTAGACCCAGCTTATTCTCTTTGTCTGTCATTTCTTCATCCTTTCGCTGCCCTCACTCAGACTTTTGAACCCTTGGCTGAGCTGGCTCGGCACAGGAATTAGGATAATGCTGGCTCATAAAATGAGCATGGGGTGGGGTCTCCCTCCACTTGAATGTTTTGGAATGGTTTGAAAAAGGCAGGTGTTGGTTCTTCTTTGAATGTTTGGTAAAAGTTATCTGTCAAGCCATCTGGTCCAGGACTTTTGTTTTCTGGGAGGGTTTTTTTTTTTTATCATTGTTTCAATTTCATTTGTTGTAATTTGTCTATTCAGATTTTCTGATTCTTTCTAATTCAGTTGTGGAAGATTGGGATGTTTCCAGGAATTTATTCATTTCTTCCAGATTGTGCAATTTGTTGGCATATAGATGTTTGTAACAATTTCTTACAATCATTTTAATTTCCTTCGTGTCAGTTATTACTTCTCTTTCATTTCTAATTTAATTTTTTGGGGTCCTCTCTCTTTTTATCTTGATGCGTCTGATTAAAGGTTTGTTGATTATTCAGGTTGATTGATCTATATTTTAAAACAAAATTCTAGTTTGGTGTTGGGAGAAGGTGAGTGTAAAATCCACCTATCACCATCTTCAATACCCCAGACATCTTAAAGTATGTTTCTAATGCCACACAATTTGACAAAGGGTCTGAAGAGCAAAAACCTCATACAACTAGCTAAATATTTCTAGTTTCGTCTTATGGTTTATTTTCTTTCCTCTTCGTGTTCTTCTTGCTTGGATTACTATTCTAAGAAAGGTCTCATCCAAGCAATAATATCAACTTTATGACCCTATCACATGCCCCATAAACCACCTTGATGCTTCATTTCCATTACTATCAGCTTTCATGGGACAGAAATACATATTATAATGAACAACACAAAACAAACCAACAATGCCTTCCTGACCCGCATTGAAAAATAATGTGCTATCAACTTTAATCCAACTGCATTTTTCTTTGTGAAAATTAAGTGACTATACAAGGTTGTCTGAAAAACAGACATAGTTTAAGCTCCTGCCTTTGAGAAACCAAGCAGCCTGAATCCTAAACTAAAGTTAAGAAAAAAGATATGTGCTCCCGCATTCACAATCCTGTTTTCTGAACCTTTCATGATGGCTGTTTAAATCTTGGTACTAGACTAATATTTCTCATCTGAGAGATACTAATCTTTTTGAAATGTTGTCAATGGATCACTTGCATCACCATCACTTTTTTAAAAAAAATGTATATTTTTATGGATTTCCAAGAGGAGAGGAGAAAGAGAGAGAGAGAAATATCAATGATGAGAGAGAATCATTGATTGGAGAGAGACATAGAAACATCAATGATGAGAGGGAATCATTCATTGGCTGGCCTCCTGCACGCTCTCTCCTGGGGATTGAGTCCGCAACCTGGGTATCTGCCCTTGACCGGAACCGAGCACAGGACCCTTCAGTCCACAGGCCTACACTCTATGCACTGAGCCAAACCAGCCAGTGTCATTAGCATCACTTTGAAATGCCTGTTAAATATGCAGAATCCCAAACTTCACTTAAGCATTCTGAAATATATTAACTGCATTGTGACTCTAATTCATGGCCTCTCTGTATCCTTGTCCATTGCCCTGTAATTTTGTAGACCCTTCCCACTCTATATCTGAATTCAGTTATGTGTCTTGCTTTGGCCAATGGCATGTTAGCAAACAGGATGCAACAGACTTGAAAAGCTCAAGTGCATTTCCACTTGATAAAACTGGCCTGCTTAGACCTGTGCTGTACCACAAGAACAAGCCTGGGCTAATTTTTTCAAGGATGAGAGGCCACATGGAGTAAATACATGTCATTCCAGCTGAGGCCATCCTGGAAAAGTCAATCAGTAACTGACCCACCAGCTGACTGTAACCAAGTACAGCTATGATCAGCCAAGCTTGGCCCAGATCAACAGAACCATCCACCCCACTTTTACCCTGGCAATGTACAAAAGTTCAGTTTCTCCACATCTTCACCAACACTTGTTATTTTCAGGTTGGGTTTTGTTTGTTTGCTTGCTTGCTTTTAACCATCCTGTTGGGTGTAAAGTGTGGTTTTGATCTGCATTTCCCTAATAAGTAATGACATTAAACTTTTTTATGTGCTTATTGGCCATGTGTACATTTTTTGGGGGGAGAAATATCTACTGAAGTCCTTTGCCCATTTTTTATAGAGTTGTTTTTGTTGTTGTCATTCCCATGAGGATTTTGTATGGTATAAATGGAGCAAGGTTCCGTATACAAGTAGAGAATTCTAAATTAAGAGAAAACTAATCATGAATGCCTCAAATTCTTATTTTATCTGTACCCTGTGTATCCTTTCTCCCTAACCCCCATTTCAAAGGAAGGGCTCAAGTCCACAACTAATTTCTTTATGGTCTGGCTTCCATGCTTTGTTGCATCTTTCTTTACCAGTTATCCTCCAATTTCTCCCAGTTTTGTTAATCTTCATATGAGGAAATTGTTTTATCCTCACAGAAAGAGTGGAAGGGAGGGAGGGAGAGGGGGTAGAGAGAAACATCGATGTGAGAAAGACACATTGGTTGCCTCCACACGTGTTCTGACCCAAGGCAGGTAGTGAACTACAACCCAGGTACATGCCCTTGACTGGGAATTGAACCAGAGACCCTTTGTTGCACAGGCCAATGCTCTAACCACTTAGAAACACCAGTTAGGGCCAATTCCTCCCAATTTTTAATTGTCTCTTTACTGTTTTTTCTCAAAATATGTGCTCAAATTTTTATCATCCCAAAGACAATTCCCTTGGATCTGTTTTGTATTTAAGAGTCTACCATCACTCTATACCTTACTTGGCAAGTTTCTGGAAAAAGTAGTCTATAATCAGTGTCTCCAGATATCCATTTCACATTCAATTTTCAAATTGCTGCCACATGATTTCCACTCCTAATAGTCTTGATCTGCTTCCTGTTCCTCAATAACTTCTTTAATTGCTAAATCCAAGGGATAGTTTTCAGTCTCTCTGACTTGGCCACTCTGTAGCATCTGACAATGTCAACCACCCTTTCCTTATTGAAATTCCCTTCTCCCACGATTTTGATGATCTCTGTCTCTCAGTCTTGGTCCTCTTCAACTGGTTCCTCTTCGTTTTGGATGTATGCTACATTTCTTCTTCTCAGATCACGTATGTAGAACATGTAGACATTCTCCAAGGTTCTGTCTCTGTTCGCCCTCAAGTTTCTGAGTCATATACTAGCAGCCATCTGATTATTGGACACTTACATCTGGGAGACTCAGAGAAAGTTCATCTGCAACAATACTGAACTGACTTTCCTTCCTTCTTTAAATCCATGCCTCTTCCCAGATTTCTTATCCCATTGAATAACAGTACAAACCAACACATTGTACAGGATGGAAAACCATGGCTTCATTGTTGAGTCTCCTTCACCCTCTGCCTGACCACATCAGATTGATCAAATGTCCTATCTAGTCAGCCTCTGTCTTGTATGTGCCCCCTCCTCTTCATTGCCATGGCCCTAGTCCAGTGATGGCGAACCTATGACATGCGTGTCAGAGGTGACACGTGAACTCATTTTGGGTGACACGCATCAACAGAGACCAAAAAAATTGCATAATTCAAATATTTGTCTCTCGCAACGGCCAGAGTTGGGCATCACTCGAGTAATATTATTACTCACGTTACTCATGATCAATAATGCAATTCTAAAACCGGATGTAAACATGTACAGCAGTGTTGTGTAGCAAAGATACATAGCGAAAATATCCAAGATATATTGTTCCAATATTGACATTAATATAAAAAGGTTAAGAATTGCACTATAAAGAGATTAATCTTTGCTCATGACATTTTATTTTTACTCAAGTGACAAAATGCCCAATTCTGGAAACAGCCTCGTTATTGTCAACATGTGCCACAGGTAAGCTTCCTGTGCGTATGGGTGCATTCAGCAAATGGACGCACTTGATCGCCATGTTCATTAGGAGACAGGAGTGGGAGGATTAGAAGAAAAAGATATACAGTGCAACAGTGCTCGAAGAGACATTCTGCGTGTCGGATAATTGATTATAGCACCATATATTTGTTGGTTATACATACTATCTTTGAATTGTTTTGCACCAGGAGTCAGTGCAACAACATTGCAAAAAGTTAATAGGTAAGAAACCTATCAACCTTTTATATTAAAAAAATTTATTTTTGCAGCCTTGTGATGGAGAATCAAAAAAAATTAAAAAGCAAGATTGAATGATAAAGGAAGTGGAAGTAGCAGTAGCCGACCCTTTCAAGACATATGGACCGAGATGTACGGGATTGTCGACAGAAACAACAGATCATTGTGCATACTGTGTAATGAAATGGTAGTAAGCAGAACGTGGAATGTATAGAGACATTTTGAAACTAATCATTGTCAGCTCTTGAAAAAAAAAGTATCGATGAAAGGAAGGAATACATTTCTAGGCAGCTACACCTCTATAAAAGTCAATCAAATTCCATCATTAAATTTGCAAGATGCTCTACAAATTTAACATCAGCAAGTTACTGTACTGCTCACTCCATAGCTCAGCGTGGAAAAGCCCTCAGTGGCGGAGAATTTATTAAGGAAACATTTCTAAGATGTGCACCAGCTCTATTTCACGATATGAAAAATAAAGATGATATTATTCAAAAGAATTTCTGAGTTACCACTCAGTAGAAATACTCTCAAAAACAGAATAATAGATCTTAACAAAAACGTACAACATCAATTAAAAAAAGACTTAAACAGTTGTAAATATTTTTCGATTTCTCTTGATGAAACTACTGATGTCACATCAAATGCTCAGTTGCCCATACTTGCTAGATATTCTGATGGTCTCACAATGAGAGAAGAGTTGATAAAGTTAGAATCAATGCCAATAAGTACATCAGGAAACGAAATATGTAAAGCTGTTATAAAAACATTCAGTGACCTATAATCATCCGAGAGATGCAAATCAAAACAACAATGAGGTACCATCTCACACCTGTCAGACTGGCTATCATCAACAAATCCACAAACAACAAGTGCTGGAAAGGATGTGGAGAAAAAGGAACACTTGTGCACTGCTGGTGGGAATGCAGACTGGTGCAGCCACTATGGAAGACAGTATGGAGTTTCCTCAAAAAACTGAAAATGGAACTCCCATTTGACCCTGTGATCCCACTTCTAGGAATATATCCCAAGAAACCAGAAACACCAATCAGAAAGGATATATGCACCCCTATGTTCATAGCAGCACAATTCACCATAGCTAAGATCTGGAAACAGCCTAAGTGCCCATCAGTAGATGAATGGATTAGAAAACTGTGGTACATCTACACGATGGAATACTATGCTGCTCTAAAAAGGAAGGAACTCTTACCATTTGCAACGTCATGGATGGAACTGGAGAGCATTATGCTAAGTGAAATAAGCCAGTCAATGAAGGAAAAATACCACATGATCTCACTCATTCATGGATAATAGAGACCATTATAAACTTTTGAACAATAATAGATACAGAGGCAGAGCTGCCTCAAACAGATTGTCAAACTGCAGCGGGAAGGCCGGGGAGGGTTGGGGGGCAGGAGGTAGGGGGGTAAGAGATCGACTAAAGGACTTGTATGCATGCATATAAGCGTAACCAGTGGACATAAGACATTGGGGGATAGGGGAGGCTAGGGGACTGTCTAGGGCGGGGGGATAAAATGGACACATATGTAATACCCTTTGTAATACTTTAAGCAATAAATTTTAAAAAATAAAATAAAATAAAAATAAAAACATTCAGTGACCTAAACATTGGTATCTCTAAAATTGTGTCAGTCACGACAGATGGGGCACCAAATATGGTGGGGAAAAATGTGGGATTCCTGAAATTGTTTATGGAAGCTATTAGACATCCACGTGTACCTTTTCATTGCATTATCCATCAGAAGGTGTTGTGTGCCAAATCGGGATTCTCAGAATTGAATGATTTAATGTCAGTTGTAACAAAAATTGTGAATTTTATAGCTTCTCGACCCCTTCACAAGTGAGAATTTTCTGCACTTTTACAGGAAGTTGATTCAACCTACAGTGGACTACTGATGTTCAATAATGTGAGATGGCTGAGTCGAGGTAAAGTACTTGAGCGATTTGTGGAGTGCTTTGAAGAAATTACGGTATTTATTGAGAATAAGGATCTGGCAAACTTTCCTCAGATCAATGATCATAAGTGGGTCAGCAATTTGATGTTTTTTACAGATCTCTCTGTTCATATGAATGAACTGAACTTAAAATTCCAAGGTTTTGGCAAAAGTATTGACGTTATGTTTGGATACATCAAATCTTTTGAAAGTAAACTTAAAATTTTCAAGCGAGATATTGAAACTAAAACTTTTAAGTATTTTCCTCGGATAAAAAAGTATTTTGAGAAGGCCACTACAACGAGTGTAATAGAGTCCATACTTATGTACCAGAATATAGTAAACTCGTTATTTGAACAGTTCAGTGAAAGATTCGACCAATTTAGAAGCCTAGAACAGACCATTAAAATAATTAAGTATCCGGATGTAGTTGTTTACAGTACTTTGGAATTAAAGTATTTCCAATGGATGCAAATTGACGATTTAGAGATGCAACTTGCAGATTTTCAAGGTAGCATTTGGACTCACGTGTTTGTCGACTTAAGGTCGAAACTTGAAAATCTGGAACAAAATCTTTTGCATAATGAAGAAGAGCGCAACTACGAACAAGAAATTTTGAGTGCTTGGAACAGAGTACCTGACACTTTTAGCGATATAAAAAACCTAGCGATGGCTTTGCTAACAATTTTTTCATCAAGATATTTTTGTGAGACTTTGTTCTCAGCATAAAGAATATTAAAACGAAAAAAAGAAACCAGCTAATAGATGAAGTTAGTGACGCTTGCTTGGCCTTGAAGTGCACCAAGTATGAACCTGCAATCGAAGAATTAGCAGACAAACTTCAGCACCAAAAAAGTCACTAATTTCTAGTTTTCATGCCATTTGATTATCATTGTTTTTATTATTATTTTTTCCTAAATGTACATTGTTTTTCTGTTTTTGTTCACTTTATACATATTTTTTGGTTGATTTTTCTTTGTTAAATGGCATTTAAATATATAAAATAAATATCAAAAATATAAATCTTTTTTTTACTATGGTTGCAAATATCAAAAAAAAATCATGAATATTTCTATATGTAACATGGCACCAGAGTTAAGTTAGGGTTTTTCAAAATTTTGACACGCCAAGCTCAAAAGGTTCGACATCTCTGCCCTAGTCCATGTCATGACTACATTTTACCTATTACAAATGTCCCACAATTTATTATTTTTGACTTCTGATCTCTCCTCCATTTAAGTAGTCCTTTATGCTACCACCACAAAAAGCAAATGAATGAATTAATAAATAAACCAACTATAATGAAAACATGTTTCCTCCATGATCAAAAACATTCAAAGCTCCTACTTTCCACAATATCTAAAATGGTGCACAAGTCTGAGATTTATGGCTTATGTAGGAAAAGCATGGGCTTTAGGATGAGAAAGAGATCTCAGTTTGAACCTAGACACTGCCATTTGTTAGGTGTGATCTCAATTCATTTACTCCATCTCTCTGCACATGCTTCCTCAAGATGAGTTACCTTATACCTATTCAGTGCTTAATACTTTACAGAGACTGACATATAGTAGGTGCACATAAATATAAATTATCTTTCCTTTTTCCTACTGACTACAGTCCCAATCGATATTTTCAGGCTCACCTCTTAAGAAGTCTCTCAAAACTCTTTGCTCTAGACCAGTGGTTCTCAACCTTCTTAATGCCGCGACCCTTTAATACAGTTCCTCATGTTGTGGTGACCCCCAATTTCATTGTTACAAATTGAACATAATTAAAGCACAATGATTAATCACAAAAATAATATGTAATTATATATGTGTTTTCCGATGGTCTTAGGCGACCCCTGTGAAAGAGTCGTTCA
The DNA here is from genome assembly GCF_964212035.1 of Myotis nattereri. NCBI lineage: Eukaryota > Metazoa > Chordata > Mammalia > Chiroptera > Vespertilionidae > Myotis > Myotis nattereri. The sequence continues at coordinate 121,634,575 of NC_138078.1, forward strand.
ACCCCCAAAGGGGGCACAACCCACAGGTTGAGAAACGCTGTTCTAGACACATACAACACTTAGCCTTTTCCCCAACCATGGCAAATACTTCCTTTCCCCACTTCTGCTCTTACCCTAGCCTGGAATGACTTCTCGCACCCCATTCAGCCTGATAAAATCCAACTCACATTTCAAAACCCTTCATGAAGCCTTTCCAATACCCTCTATGTTTCACGTGTACTTCATTTGGGGCAGTTGTCTTGATTTATGGCTACGTATCTGTTCATCTGCCATATCTGTTCACTTGACTGTGAATCCATAAGTGTACAAACTGTTTCTTAAACATTTTTTATGCCCAGCACCTAACAATCAAAAATATATGTTGGAACAAACTGAATAGAAATTATGTATGAGGACAGTCAGGATTTATAATCTGAAAAACGAATTTTAAAACATTTTAGGACCTAATAATACACGTCTTTTCATATTTCATATAGGTAATAAAATAATAACCTATAACTGAGTACAGCTATGATCAGCCAAGCCTGGCCCAGATCAACAGAACCATCCAGCCAACTTATGTAGTGCACATTCTGTTGCAAACACTATTCTATGTATTTTATATACATTGACTCATCCAATCTTGAAAAAAGGCAAGTAAGGTGGGTGGAATTACTATTTCAGTTTAACAAAAAAGGAAATTTAGGCCTAGAGAGATTAAGTAACTTGCCTGAGGTTATACAGCCCATAAAAGGTAGAACTGATAGTCAAATCCAGGTCATCTGGCAATACAATCCAGTATTGTAATTAACATGGAAGCATGCTAAAATAGCAGGATACATGAGTTTTAATCTTGGCTCTGCAGTGTATCCTTGGGCAAATCATTTCCCCTCTTTAAGCCTCACTTTTCTATATGCCAAATGAAAAAAATATATCCAATGATCTGCCTGGTCCTTCTCAGCATCAACATTCTATGATGCTTTGATAGGTATGCTTTATCTTCCTGATGTCTCTCAGTAGCTTGTGAACCCCTCAAAGTATATCCTCTGTTTTGTTCAATTTGTATCCCCACAGTGGTTGCCTAGGGTCGAGGAAGAGGGGGCGATTAGAGAGTGATGGCTAAGAGATGTGAGGATTCTTTCTGTGCTGATTAAAAATCTTCTAAAACTGACTATGGAGATGGTTGCAAAACTCCACAAATATACTAAAAACTATTGAATTGTACACTTTAAATGGATAAATTGTTATGTTTATTATCTATAATAATAAAAGGGTAATATGCTAATTAGAGCGGACATCTTCCAGATGTCCTTCCTGACGAAGCCAGGGCCGGAGGGAAGCCAGTCCAGGACCCGGGTGCCTGCAGGTGGCCAGAGGAGGGAAGCTCGGGTCCCAGGTCCCGGGTTTCAAAGGGAAGCCAGTGCCAGCAACCGGGGGAAAGAAGGCCTACTCTTGCACAAATTTTCGTGCATCTGGCCTCTAATATTTCAATACAGTTGTTACCAAAAAAATTGGATTCCCAGGATACAATAGTGTTGCTCAACGGATTTTTTTTAGTACTGCATAATTGTGCTATATGGCTTTCAACCTTCTGATTCTAAGAGTCTATTAATGGAATGACTTATACATACTTAACAGTTCTTTGCATGTGAACTGGCACTTCTAATAGTGTGTTCTAATTGGCAATTTAAATAACCTCCTTGCCAACTTACTTTCTTCTTGTCATAGACTTACCAAATATGTTCTTTACACAGTCTGAATTGTTACTCTTTGAATTAATAGAAGCTCAACTAAAGAGGTTTAACTATATTCCTGATCACAATGTTCACTATTATGCTGCCCATGGATAGATCAAACTAGCCCCCAATATTCAAAGTTATAAATTGCTTTAAGTTCCTCAAGTGAGAGACCTAATTAAAAAAAAATGGTGTCACTACTGTCATTAGTACTTCAAGTACAAAATTAGTTATTTGAACCAAATGAGAAGGGAGTCCTTATTACCAACTGGTTTTGTACCACAAAGAAAATACTAGTAAAAGAATCATATTATTTACTGGGAAAAGAGTCTGCAATTTGTGCAATGGTCTCTACTGAAGGGCAGTTTTCTTAAAATATTTGCTGGCTTATAATTAGCTCATGCATCTGAATAATTTATCAATTTAAAAAACCTTCAACTTTGAAACCAAATGTTAAGCTACTGTACTTGATAAAAGGTAACTCCAAAACCAGTAACTTTGGACTTCCCTGCCAGAAAAGAAAAATGAAACTTCCAGGCCCTAGGCAGTCCAGCCGCCAGCTGGGTTCTGTGCCTCAGTACAAAGAAGCCCATCAAGTCAGGAGGTAGGCAACAAAAGCACATGAACTCGGGCTATAATTGGCAGTGATCAGAGAAGAAAATGAAAAGTAAAGTAAGATCACAGCAGGCAAAATTAGAGGAACAGTGGAGGCCACAAAGTTAACCGTGGAATATGTAATCAAGGTGATTAAAAACTCAAGCTGCTCCACCTTGTTACTCACCAGCTTGCCAACTCACTGTGCATGCTTCATAATCACAGCCAATTGTTCTGATTTTTAAGAACTCTTCATCTTAGAAATTCAATGACAGTCAAACTTGTAGTGCGGCAGTTGGAACAACACTATGTCTCCCTCCACCCTCCCCTCAATAAGGCTGAGATATAATTCAGATACCTAGGTTTGAATCATGCCAACATGCAAAGGGTTTGGATGGCTTCTGCTTGGTAACTTGGAAATAAGAGGCAGGGGAAATTATGCATAATAATCAAGACATGAAACACCACATAGATTCATGGCATCTATGAAGTTATCTAGCACATATTCACAGGTACCTTATAACCACTTTGAACAATCTAGCCGGCCTTTGGGGAGAAGAATGGATTTGGAGATCTGTGCAACAGCCCTCCATGGAGTCCTCGGTGAAAGCAAAGTGCCTAAGATCTGTCAAGTCACCCATCTTGACAAACTCTGATAAATTATCTTTTTACCATGTTAATTCTCTTCACTCATCCAGTCAGGATTTATTGAGTCCCTACCATGGGCCTCAGACCTTTGATAATGATTCCTAAGACACAATCTACATGGAGCTGGCAGTATGCAAATCAATTCCATTCAAGAAATGTCCATAAAACCCACTATGTGTCAGCCACTGTGCTAGGAGACACTCAAGCAAATAAAAAGGAACTTGCAGTCCAAAGTGATTAAAAGCAAAGATTCAGAAGCCAGAGTGCTTGTCTTCAAATCCCAGTGTTGTCATTTACTAGCTTTATAACTCTCGGCAAGTTACATCTCTTAGTCTGTCTCTGCCTTGTAAAATGGACATGACCATTATACCTACCTCCTATGGCTGTGGTGAGAATGAAATGAGTTTGGTTATATATGGAAGTTATTAACCATCTTTGTGTCATGAACTTCTTCAGGAAGTTGATGAAGACTGGTCCATCTTCCTGGAATACAGACATGTACATTCGCATATAATTTGAAAAATCTTATGAATTCGCCAGAGACCTATGTGAAAAATCTGTGATTTGTGGGAGAGACCTCAAAAAAAGTTTAAAATCCCAATACTCTTATAGTCCATACATCTGATATTAATAGTTCTATTAGGATCATAAACCCTTTTAACTTTCAAGAGAGACAAAGGAGAATAGTGGTTTAGAACATGGGCTGTAAGTAGAGGACATCTAGGTTGCAAGCCTGCCTCTATCACTTAATCGTTGTGTGACTATAGGCAGGTTACTTAAGTTTTCTGAGCCTCAATTTCCTCATCTACGAAATAGTATTAATAGTATCTACCCCCAAAGAGTTGCTGGAAAGAGTAATAGACATAATACTTTGGCTGTGACTGGTAAACATTGCATAGTGGTCACTAATACTAATAATAGCTATTAGGGATAGGCAAAAACTCCACCAAAACAAAGAACAATAGTCAGGAATGGCTTTACATTGGAATTAAAATGAGCACCTGAATGTCTTTTCTTTTGAAAATTATAAAATAAAATATCCAACCTACAACTAAATCCCTATTCGTCTATAATGGGAATGTATGCAAAACTCAGGGTTAGCTGTGGGAGATCAAAGGCAAGAGGTTGGTATTCAATGGCTTTCTCAATAAATAAAAAGAGAGTCTACTTTTTGTATTATCAGAGCTAATATAACATGCCAAGAGAAATAGGTAGGTGTGACCAATTGGGAGGTTTTTTCCCCATTCCACCAGACTGTTGAATATCTCACCACATCCTTTGTCATCCAAATCAGCAGTGAAAAGCACTGTCGGCCAACCTCCAGTACATTCAGCAGATAGGTTGCTTAATTAAATATGCCACTGAATGGGCTATAGAATTCTATTGCTTATTATGACAAATGAAAGGCAGAAGGGGCAATTTCCTGGGTTTTTATTTAAGATGTATTTTCAATGTATCCTCCACAAAGCATGTCCCAAGGCTGCACTAGTTTTTATGAGTTATTTCTAAACACAACTTTACACAGAATGAGCTAGTTGATGAAAACAAGCCTAAAGTCAGTAATACTTCCATTGTCCGCACACTGAGAACCAACGCATGATGGGTGGATTAGGCCATTAAGACTGCTGCAAAGCGGTGTTGAGAAATAACCTCTCTTTCCATCACTGTCAGTGTTAATGCCTTTTGACTAGGAGTGGAGAAGCGTTCCTTAGTACCAACTGGGGTATGACATTTGTATACAGCGACAATGCCTAAACATGCTGACTTTACAGGTTAAATAAATATCATTAAATGAAGACTTGCTAAACCTGGAATTCACCAAGTGTTGAACAGAAAATGCTGGAGCCAAAAAGCAAAGTATAAAGCAATACAATAGTCTGGCAAAAAGTAAAAAAGGTCTGGCTTTGTAGGCTTTCTGAAACACTGAGCTGGGGGGAGAGGTTAGGGGACCAAGACCCCATCCATAGCATCAACTGTATGTGATATGTACAAAATTACTAAAAGCAAGCGTAACCTGCACTTCCTTGAGAGCTAACCTTTCTGAAACAAATGTAAAAGAAAGGAAAGGCCCCATCAACATTGTCTTTTGGACCATTTTGGAAATTGGGAGGGAAAATCCTCCCTCCTATGTTCCTACCTGGAGACATAATTGTAGTTGACATGCTCCAGGTCACCTGCATTCCCGGAGCCAAGCACTTGACCTGACACCGGAACTTACAAAGGTGCTCTCTCCAATACCCCTCTTTCCTCTCTTCTTTAATTTAAGCTGCTGAGTATGTGATAACACGCATCTTTAAAGCTAGGATGGCAACAAAACGCATTGATAGAGCCCACCCAGTAGCTTAGCAACTGTTTTTATTTCTTTAGGCTTTTTTCTGAGAAGTAGAAAAAAATAAAAAGAGCTTTGTCAAAGTGAATGTCACGCTACCGCTACTGTATTTCTTTCATGGGAGTGTAAGTGAGAAGGGGGCCTGGCTAAACAGTAATTGTGAGCTGTGAAGCCTTGTATTCTAAGACCTAAAGGGGGAAGGCTGCGAGGCAGCAGCGGTGGCTCTTCTGTTCCTTTAAAAGGCTGTCCTAGAAGGCATCTTGACCCTCCGCAGCCGGAGGACTACTAAAGGAAAGCAGGCTATATCTATTTAGTGTCAGGCTTTTAATAAAATATTTGAGAAAGTCCAAGCCTGTCAATCCAAAGTGCCCCTGCTTCCTTGCTACTGTCTTTGGACAAAACAAAGAGATGAAAGACCTCAACACACAGGGTCCAAGCCAAGGTGATCATACCTTCCTTAAAGTGCAAAAAGTTGGTCACTGCATGGGTAGATGGTGGGGCAGGGGGCAGCCAGAGGACCAGGAAAGATCCACATAGATTTTTAAACCCAGGGGATAGAGAAAGGAAGAATGGAAAAGTGACCTTCCTTGTAGGCACCTAAGGAAGTCCGTGCAACATGTGGTAAATAGGCACAGAGCAGGATGAAGACCAAACTACAAGGCTAGCATGTGGAGAAATGGCAGAGCCATCCAGGGAGGAGGGGGGCGGGGCAAAGGGACCTTCAGATGGTTGCTGTCGAGAATCACTGTAATGAGCTAACTCCATGGTGCGGTAAGCATGAATGCCTGCTCTGATAAGTGATAGGGATATCTGGGGTAATGGGACATGATCACTGGCCTGTAATCAGCCACAGTTGGAGCAAAGGCCTGAGCTGCTCTTCCATTCAGCCAAAATTGAGTGGTTATTAGGCTGGTGGTAGCATTTATAGCGTTGGCATGAGAGCATAAAGGGTAGGATGCTTACTTTCACTCTCCTCCTGTCGAGAACTAGAACATTAGGGATGCCCTGTATCTAACCTCCTTGTCCCAGGTCACCCAGTGTCACTGCAAGTAGGGAACAAAAGCATCTCTTTTTGCATCAGCTCCCATTAACAAATAAGCTTCGATTATGAAATGCAAACCTCTTTCTTTTTAATGTGACTTGACTGATAATGCTTGCCACCTCCCTCCCAAAAACCTTTTTTAAATAAAGGAACATCTCTTACTTTCAATAACTGAAAGTTAGTCAAAAGCCAATTTTTCCTGTCTCTAATGAAATTATAGTTTCTCCATCCCATTCTCCATCCCATTCTTTGGAGGCAAAAGGCGTCACTTGAGTGGCCCCTATCACAGATCCTCCAACCCACCAGGAGTTAAGTTCTCCAAGTCCAACACTTGGGCTGGAGAAAGCCAAAATGAAGAGTCTAAAAGAGTCATTTTCTAATGACTGTAACAGCTAACAGTTACAACGCACATGCGATGTGCCAAGCAATGTTCTAGCACTTGACAAAAAAAACTTATTTCATCTTCATAAGAACCCAAGGACACCGGTACTATCATTGGCCCTGTTTTATGGATGAGTGAACTCAGCCACAGAGAGTTTAAATGACAAAGTTAATAAGTGAGCGAGTAGAGATCAAAATACCAGGAGTTCAGTTGTAGACTCTGTGTACTTATGTCATGGTAACTCAGAAAAGCTGGCTCTGTCTAGTAAGCCAAAGTGATTTCTGCCTCCCTTCCCTCCACTGATCCAAAGCTAACTCTACCTCCATCCCTGTCCATGATTTCAAAAAAGACAGCATCTCGGGCTTGCACAGAGGAGCTGGGCAAACTGAGACCTTTGAGGAAAGAGAAGAGTAAGGCTCAGTCCAAGCACCTGTCAGGCTCTAGCTGAAAGGAAGAGATCCTGGCAGCTCCCCAAGCTCTGCCTGAGCTCCTGATATGCGTTATATCACTTTCAAATATATCCAGATTATTACCCCAATGCTTCAACTTAACCGTCCTAATGAAATATGAGTGGATATTAACTAAGCTGTAAAATCCATAAAAATGCTGCTTTACAAGAGACATTTACCTATGAATCAGCAGTTGGGTTAATTCATTATTTAGTAGGCTTGTTATTTATAGCTTATTACAGCTTGGTAAATTATTTACATGTGCTTGTTTCTGTGCATGATTTTTCCCTTAAGAGAGGAGAAATGTTTATCAACCACACACAGGGAGGTTGTTTCAGTCAGAGGCCTGTTGTTAAAATAACTTGGGCTATTTTATTTTTCTCACTTCCTGCTCAAGACTTCCATCTGGCCAGGCCAGTGTGGCTCAGTGGCTGAGCAACGACCTATGAACCAGAAGGCCACGGTTTGATTTCCGATCAGGGAATATGCCTGGGTTGCGGGCTCGATCCCCAGTGGGGGTGGGGGGAATATAGGAGACAGCCGATCAATTATTCTCTCTCATCATTGATGTTTCTATCTCTTCCTTTCCTTTCCTCTCTGATATACATATATATATTTTTTAAGAGCCAGAGATTGACAGAACTGTAACCAAATCAGGCCCTGAGCCATTATGGGGGAGCCAACATTCACTGTGGGGCAGCATTTTCCAGTGGGTGTTCTGCTGATACCACAAGGTCCATGGGATATGGGTTATGAAATAAAGGTTCTGGAGGCAGATCAGTTTGTTAATACTGGGTTAAAGTCAAAATTTCAAAGCTGCAGAACTGCTAAGATGCCTTTAATATATTAAAGTGTCTCTTAAATCTCTAAGAGGAGGGTATGCAATGAATTATGTGACTAGAGCCCGTTTTATGTACAAATCTCAGGGGACTAGAACCCACTTTAGAAACACTCTTCTAAGGAGAAGTATCCTCATGTTTAAAGAGAACTACATTTGATAAGTTGAGGCTTGAATTCTGCCATCTTGTTCCTCCATGAGAAATTCAGAAATGGGATGGATGGTCAACATGAGCCTATGGATGTAACACAGAAACAGTGTAGTCCAGTTACACCTAAGATCTACACCACATTATTCACCACACCGTTGTGGAATTGCTTGTTTCACATGTTTAATTCTGTTCTATAAAATGACTATATAATGACTATGCTTCAGTATAGCAGGGACTGCCTTTACCTCTTTTGGTTCTTCCTTGCAGTACATAAGTGAATGGTAACACCAGTTCCCAGCAGATGAAGATAAGTAGCAAATATTAAGTAGCAACCAACTATTTCAGGCCTTAGCTTTCTAGGTTGTTATTTCTTCCAAATAGAAGTAGAAAAACAGACAGCATATTATTGGGCAAAGAAGGTTAGGTTGGCTAAGGTTGTAAAGTTAAATGATGGCAGAGGTCAGGGAGAAAATGCATAAAGGAATTAAAAGTAGTGGGACCTTTGAGACTAGGAATAGAGGACCTGACCCTGTTCGGTGAACAGCTTATTAGATAACCAGCCAGAATGCCTGACTTCTATGCTATGGTCATCTAAGTATTTTTTTTAACTCTAATAATTTTTATTCCATGATTTGTTCTCTTGGAACCGTATTCAGAATAGAGTTTTAATTTCAAAAGCCGATGCTTTTCTTTTAAATGTGAGTTTTAAAAGATTTGCTGCATTCATAAGAACAATATTGTTCTATTTGGCAGGGTCAACGTATTTTTCCATTTGAAGGACATCTGATTTTATCAAGATTCATAACACTACAGAGTCCACTTACCAGAAAGCTATTTCATAGTAGTCATTGCTGAAATCCATCTCTTAATATACGGATACCTATCATCTATGACAAAGTTTTCAATTGAAAAAACTCAGGCATCTAAAACAATTACTAAGAATAATTGAAATACACTTCCTAATCTAAATATGTTGCTTTCTGTTGAGAAAGCCTCTGGAAGATGCTGGCGGAGCTCTCTGGGTGGAAATAACCCTGATATAGGTCCAAGCTCTGCCACATCTCAAACTGTGTAACTCTAAGCAAGTCCCTTACTCTATGGGACTTCACTCTTTCTAGATCATGGTATTTAACTAACTGGTCTCTGAGATCCCAGTATTCTAGTGTGACTTTGAGGTACTGAGGAGAGAGAAAGAAGGGAACCAACTAATAAGACACTGGTTGTAAAGATCTGGGTTTAATCACAGCAGTCAACTGCCAGAGGCATCATGCCAACCGGACCCATTTGGATCTCTTCTGAAGAAACAAACTGAAGAAATTCCTTGGTTTACAGCTTCTCTGTCATATATTGAGGTGGTACCTCAACACTCCTGTAGTACCTTTGTCAGTTAAGGTGGGGGCCTCCCATTATACAAAGCACACAGATCACTACCCACAACAGTCTTAAGAACATGATTGCTCATGGTTAAGGTGAATGCTCTGGACTCAGACAATTTGAATTCAGAATTTTCTTCTGCCAACTTTCTAGATGTGTGACCTTGGACTAGTCATTCAATCTCTATAGAGATTCAGCTTTCTCATTGTCAAGATTCAATGACATAATCTATATTATAAAAGGCCAGGGGCCGTAACGCGGTAATGACCAAACAACCAGTCACCAGAAGGTGCATGGATCAGCCCGAGAGCTGCTCGCAGTGGCGGGGCAGGGCTCGTGGCAAGGTGGGGCGAGCTACTCACCCATGGTGAGTCTGGGGTCTTGTGCCATTTGGCACATTGGGTCTCTAGTACATAATAAAGCACTTAGCAGAGAGACTGGCCTCTAATCACTCAAATGCTACTTGCTATTATTATTTTCATTATTTCACCATTATTAACTGAAGCATATTCGCTATCTCCCTATACATTGTATCCCTCTCGAAATTATTCTGCCATAAAAAGGAAAAAGAATTTTACCTTTTGCAACAGCATGAATGAATCTGGAGAACATTACGCTAAGTGAAATAAGCCAGTCAGAGAAAGACAAGTACCATATGATTTCACTCATACATGAGATTGAATAAACAAAGTGAACTACCAAGCAAAATATAGAGAGACTAACAGAGAGCAAGCAGACAGCTCAGGAGGAGGGGGAGATTTGGGGGGAGGGTGGATTGAGCAAAAAAGAAAAAAATAAACAGAGAGAATGCATGGATATGGATAACAGTGTGGTGAATGTGGAGGAAAGTGGGTGGGTGTAAGTGGAAGAGAGTACAGAGGAGCTAAATGGTGATGAAAAAATAAAATATAATAAATTAAAACGAATAACACGGCCAAAAGAAATCCCACCTCTCTTTCTGCAATTCCCTTTAAGGCAGCGGTTCTCAACCTTTGGGTCGCTACCCCTTTGGTGGTCGAACAACCCTTTCACAAGGGGTCACCTAAGACCATCCTGCATATCAGATATTTACATTATGATTCATAACAGTAGCAACATTACAGTTATGAAGTAGCAACGAAAATAATGTTATGGTTGGGTCACAACATGAGGAACTTTATTTAAAGGGCCAGAAGGTTGAGAACCACTGCTTTATGTGAACTCAGCTATAGTCAAGCTAATCTACTCACTTTCTTACAAGGCTTCCAATAGTTAACGGGCCCTACACTTTGCTTCAGCTGTACAGATTGCATGAACTGTTTGCTCTCCCCTTTCTCCATCTCAGATAAATATTGTATTTACCTAATGTTCCTTATGCTCCACAAAATATCCCTGACCACGTCAACTAGCAAGGATTACTTTTTCCTCTAAACACAGAATCCTTTACTACCTAAATCACTTGCTTGAGAATCACAATGAATGTCTTGTGGTTGGACACATTATAAATTACAACCAGAACGTCTTTGCTCTCCATGTGTGATTGCTTTGAGAGAGAGGCTGTACTGAACAGTTTTGTATTCCTTTTCAGTGCCTAGTATAGAGCAGGCATCCAATAAACATACTGATCTTTTATTTGCCTATGAACAAACCTAGCTCCATCTTTATAGGAAAGGTTGTACTATGATTTTCTTTGGGCTTCTGCTATCCAGGATGGTAGCCAGTAGCTACATATAGCTATCAAGCACTTGAAATGTGGCCAGTCCAAAACGAGATGTGCTATAAGTATACGTTACAACCTAATTTCCAATACTTAGTACAAAAAATGTATAATATCTCATATTACGTGTTGAATTATAATATTCTGGATATATTAGATTAAATAAAATACAGTATTAAAATTAATGTCACGTGTGTGGGGGTTTTTTTACATTTTTAATTTAACTACTAGAAAATTTTAAATTATATCCATGGTACACATTATAGCTCTGTTGTATGTCACTACTGTGCCCTTTGAAAATATAAAGCATGTGAACACACTGATAATTAGATGCACTAATTATTTTCCCACTGTTCTTTTCAGAGAACACCTATAACAATATGCTGGTGTTTGAATTTCATGTCTGTTCTGATCTAGCACTGTAGGTGCAGACTGTTCACAGGACATTGGAGAGAATGGGAGCTCCTGATGGGTGTACCAGATGGGGGCCTGTCTCCACAGAACTTGGAGAAAGAATAAGCGGTGGTCAGTCCATCTCTTATCTGCTTGGTGATTTTTGTTATTAAGAAGATTGAAAGCTCCCTAGTAAAATACTAAAATAAAATATGGTCAAGTGGTTTACGCATGTGAGTGGGAAGCGTGGAAAAGAAACAGAGTGATTAGTGTTGGGTAATTATATTGACTTTAAGGCAGTAATTGGGAAACTAAGGAGCTTCCATTAATGAGATATCCTTCAGCAGCTCTTCGTATATTCACAAAGACCATTTGTACCTTTATGCTGACAGTTTAATGTACAGAAGCTAGTTTTCTTAATCAGAAACTTATCTTTGTTGCAGAGTTATCCAAGCCTAGGAATTGTTGAGTGCTCTGTGCATGCAACTTCTATAGGTGCTGTGGAAGCTGCAAAAGATATCTGCTAGCACTCCAACACTCAGGGGTCATATGCTAATATGCTTACCATAGTCTACAGTCTCTGAGAAGACTTCACAGGAGAATCCAGGCTCAGACTTACCCTGAAGGGCAAGCTTCATTGGCTAAAAGACCACTTGTTATGGTGCAAGATGTTATAGCAAAGGACAAGAAGGATGAGAAAGAGAAGGAAAACAGGAAGAGGATGCACCTCTTGGAATGTAACACTACCAGGGAAAGAGGGAATGGAAAAGAGGAAATATAGCCTTGAGACTCTGGATATGTTTTAATTTTCCCATCAGCAAAGGGGGATAATGTCCTCACTATCCTTCTGTGAATATTAATTAAGTTACAGAATATGAAAGCACCTAACACTGCATTTGGCCTATTGTACACCATTTTTAATTCCCTCCCTCAACTTTCATTTTGTGCTTAGATCTCTTTCTTGATTTCTACATTGGACACCTGAATTTTAAACCTGCAACCGCTGCTGAGCTCTAAGTTCTTGCCCATGACATTCTCACCCTTGATTTAGATTTCTGATTTGTTACAAGAAAGGACTTAAGATGCTTTTAAACCTATGAAGAGCCAGTCCATCTCAGTAAAGATGAAGGCAGCTTAATTCATTCTGACACGTATGCCTCTAATAACAAAGTTTCAAAATACATGAGACATAATAAGCATAAGCCCCTCTCTAACAGATGAAACAAATAGACAGAAAACATAGGGATATAGAGGAATTGAACAAAAAGATCAACCAATTTGACCTAATTGACATTGATAGGAAAGTCTAACCCAGCCGTGGGCAAACTATGGCCCGTGGGCCGGATCCGGCCTGTTTGAAATGAATAAAACTAAAAAAAAAGAAAAGACCGTACCCATCTATGTAATAATGTTCACTTTGAATTTATATTAGTTCACACAAACACTCCATCCATGCTTTTGTTCCGGCCCTCCGGTCCAGTTTAAGAACCCATTGTGGCCCTCGAGTCAAAAAGTTTGCCCACCCCTGGTCTAACCAATAATGGCAGAATGCACATTTTTATCAAGTGCACACGGTCGATTCATCAAAATAGACCACATTCTGAGATGTGAAATAAGTCTTGGTACATGTAAAACAATTTAAATAATTCACAGTATATTTTCTGACTATAACAGGATTAAATTTAAGATCAATAAAAAATCTGGGGAAAAACCATGAAGGAAGCTAAGTAAAGCTCCTATGAAAAATTAGGAGCTATAACTTTGATAAAAATCAACAGCAAAATAACCAATTTGTCTCAGCAAGAGTGTATTCACTCTCTGAACCCACATTTTAAAATGAACTGACCAAAACAAATACACCATTACTAAGTCCAATCTTCCTCACTCTAGGAGACATCTTTTGAAAGATTTTTAAAATTTATCTGGATTTGTTAAAGTAATACAGATATACCCCTTCTTCCCCCATTGACCCCTTCTAGCCCACCCTAGGCCTTCACCGCACTATTGTGTCCATGGCTTATGCATATACTAGTATGCATGTAAGTTTTTTGGTTAATCTCTTCCCAAACCCGCCTCCCCTCTGAGATTCATCAGTTTGTTCCATGTTTCTATGTCTCTGGATCTATTTTGTTTATCAGGTTATTTTGTTCTTTAGATTCCGCATATGAGTGAGATCATGTGATACTTATCTTTCTCTTACTGGCTTATTTCACTTAACATGATACTCTCCAGGTCCCTCCATGCTATCTCAAAGGGTAAGAGATCCTTCTTTTTTACTGCTGCATAGTATTCATGGTGTAAATGTACCACAGCTTTTTTTATCCACTCATCTACTGATGGGAACTTGGACTATTTCTAGACCTTAGCTATTGTAAATTGCACCGCTGTGAATGTAAGGGTGCATACATTCTTCCTGATTGTTGTTTTGGGTTACTTAGGATATATTTCTAGAAGTGGGATCACTGGGTCAAATAGCAATTTCATATTTAATTTTTTCAAGAAATTCCATATTGTTTTTCCAAAGTAGCTGCACCAGCATGCATTCCCACCAACAGTGTACTAGGGTTCCCTTTTCTCCACATCCTAGCCAGCACTCATGATTTGTTGATTTGTTAATGATAGCCATTCTGACGGGTGTGATGTGATACCTCATTGTTGTTTTAATTTACATCTCTCTGATAATCAGTGACCTTGAGCATTTTTTCATGTGTCTCTTGGCCATTTGTATGTCCACTTTTGCAAAGTGTCTATATAGATACTTTGCCCATTTTTTAAATTGGATTGTTTATCTTCCTTTTGTTAATTGTATGAGTTCTTTATATATTTTGAATATTAATCCCTTATCAGATCTATCATTGGCAAATGTGTTCTCTCATTCAGTGGGCTAGAAGATATCATTATAAATCTACTTACACGGGACTTCAGTACTAACGTGCAATTCTGCCGTGGCAAAGTATTGCCAAGATCTGCAAACCCAGCATTTCACACACCCTCTGTTTTAACTCATCTATAGAAAGAAGAGAGCCATGAGCTTTGGGGAGGTTGTTTCTTTTAAAGGCAGCATCACTCCTGCTTTATTTCTGTAACATACCTTCTTCATCAACCCTCCCTGTTACCTCACATGATCCAGAACAGATGGCAGTCATTTTAATTCTTGGGGGGAAAAAGCAGTGGATATGTTGTACATAGTCCCAAAGTGATACTAAGACAACCTGAGCATAGAATAAGCTTAGCTCAGTATAGGCAGCTGGGCCCAAATGAAATAAAGACCATGCCGATCTACTCAGTTCTGCCAATGTGAGGTGGCAGAAGTCTGGGTGGCACCAAGGACATGAAGATCCTCCCTCATAGATTTCCTGTCAAATCATTTTAGATGAAAATAAAATTTCAGAAATCATTCAAAATTGAGACACTTTCAGGATAATGGTTACCTCAGAGAGGAGGTAGATACTGGCTGGGGCAGGAAGTAAACTTCTGGGGATGGAATTATCATACATATTCAAGTTTTTATTTTGATTTGGGTAGCATTTGCACAGATGCACAGATGTAACAATTCACCAAGCTAAAACACTAAAAATATGTGAACTTTGCTCTAATTTATATCACATTTTAAAGTACTTTTAAGTAATTAACTGTACCCATGTATGGGCATAAAGGAAGCCTCAGGACTAGACACTGCCAGCCATGTCAACTGGCACAGCTCTTTTGGAAAGTAATTTGCCACCATGCATCAAGAGCCTTAAAATAGATTTAGAACCTTTGACTCAGTAATCTCATTTCCGGGTGTCTCTTCTAAGCAATTAATCTGAAACATGAGAAAAACTATGTTCAGGATGATGGTCAAATAACTGAATAGAAGATGTACTTGCTAGTAAGTGAGTATGTTCTGTGCGTCAGGTTAAAAAAGCAGGGTACAAAACCTTGTGTGTGGACTATGATTCGTCCTGACTAAAGAAACATAGAAAATAAAAAAGATGGAAAATACCACACAATTACAACAATGTTTATTCCACGAAGATGGAATTTCAGGTGATTTCTATTATGAGTCTCTGCCCTATGGTTGTCTAAAAGAGTCACTTTGTGTCTGTGCACAACACATCCACTGTCTGCGTTTTCCATTAAATATAATTATATTACTTTCCAAAAAGGGATAAGGAAGCTAGGAGGTTCTTATGATGGGCCTATTCATTCTTTTAAAATATACATACATTATATATATATATATATATATATATATATATATATATATATATATAGTTGATTTCAGAGAGGAAGGGAGAGGGAGAGAGAGATAGAAATGTCAATGATGAGAGAGAATCATTGATTGGCTGCCTCCTGCATGCCCCTCACTGGGGGATCGAGCCCACAACCCAGGCATATGCCCTGACTGGGAATCGAACCTGTGACCTCCTGGTTCATAGGCTGACGTTCAACCACAGCACACCAGCTGGGAAGGATGGGCCTACTCTTAACAACTGTACCAGGGTCTTTGGTATGAAGCCAGTAAAATGAACATCAGCTTAACAGAATGATACTTCTCAAGGTAATACTACACCCTACATAGATTTCCTTCTATTAGTACCATGTTTTAAATATTTCCAGCCTTAACTGGTTTGGCTCAGTGGATAGAGCATTAGCCTACGGACTGAAGGGCCATGGGTTCGATTTCGGTCAAGGGCATGTACCTTGGTTGGGGGCTCAATCCCCAGTAGGGGGCATGCAGGAGGCAGCTGACCGGTCTCTCTCTCATCAATGTTTCTAACTCTCATCCCTCTCACTTCTTCTCTGTAAAAAAGTCAATAAAAATATATTTTTAAAGTATGTTTCAGAGCACTTTTACATAAATACATAAAATTCAGAGAAAAAGGCAATGATAAAAATGCAAATGAAATGGTGCCTCTGGATCCCTGGGGTCACACAGACTAGGAGAGATATGAGAACAAGGACCAGTGGCTAAAAAGGGGAAATGACTACAGAAGTAAAGCTTCACATGAGCAGGTCTGTCCTTTAGATCCCTGCCATTTCCTAAGAAATTTTGATCTGCTCTTGATTTATTTTGCTAGGTAGAGATAAGCAAGCTGGGACTTATATTTTTTTCACTGCCTATAATAAAAGCAAGCATTTTTCAAGTGTTTTTCATCATCTCCTGTACTTCTCCCATTTTGAACCAAAATTTTTAAAATTCCTGTCACTTCTCAGGACTTCTAGAGATTTTCTCCTTTCTACCTGTAGGAAATTTGAGGATGATTTCACTTCCTCCCTCCAGGTTTTCCATTAGCTAAAGCCATTAGAAAGACCTGAACCTTGTCTTTATGAGGCCTCCTTCAAAGTGGGCTGTCACTGAGGTTGATGGTCCGGTTACAAGATTGAAGACTTGGGCGCTGTAAAGAACTGCTCTTGAAAAGTCATTAGTGAGGTCCCCAGGCCCAAGTTTTTCCACTCAATGCAGAAATGTCCAGGGCATCTTTCCCCAACCCCCACCGTGAAAACATAAATTCCATTAATTTGCATGTAATTTCCAAGCACTAGGCTGGGGAATGGTTACAGATGCAGAATAGAAGAGAAGGTAATGGGTCAGGATGAGGGAGAGTGGGGGTTGCTTTATTTAAAAAAAAAAATCAAAAAAGAACAAGTATCAAGAAACTGGCTCAGGACTTTTTACAAAACCTTTCTTCCTGCCCTAACCAGTTTGGCTCAATGGATAGAGCGTTGGCCTGCGGACTCAAGGGTCCCAGGTTCGATTCCGGTCAAGGGCATGTACCTTGGTTGGGGGCACATACCCAGTAAGGAGTGTGCAGGAGGCAGCTGATCGATGTTTCTCTCTCTTCGATGTTTCTAACTCTCTATCCGTCTCCCTTCCTCTGTAAAAAATCAATAAAATATATTTTAAAAAAACCTTTCTTCCTTTTAGGTCTCAGAAACCTACCTGTAAATCTAGTGGCCAGTCTATACTTTCAATACCCTGAATAAAGACCCAAGTCATAAACATGAGGAGAAAGAGGTTTTCCAGAAACCTGACAAAAAGGGGCCAGGAAACAACTCTGAAATACTGTGATGTTATTATACACAGAGACAAAATGCCACTAACTGACTTTGTTAAAAGCAAAACACTTAACTAACCCAGACATCAGTCTCTTCATCTTTAAAATGAATGGTTCCAACCAAAGAGTTTTTTAGTTACCACGTTCTCTGGTATAAAATGGGAGACTAAGAGTACATTCAAGTGAAAGGCTCTATTTCTGAGACAAGGAAGCCTAATAACATTCCGGCTTCTCCTCAGCGAGGCCCAGCTACTTACAGACATTCCATAGCACACAGGCCTTATCCAACTACATTTTGGACACAGTCCCTCACTTCTCAGAATGGAGATGCTTCGGAAATGGTTCTTTTCTACTAAAATGTACTCAACAGCTGTACTTAATGAAGACTTAGAGGAACGCACACATTCTGTTCCAGGGGCAAACAAAGGGGTCAGGCCTGTCTTAGGCAGAAGCCACCCAAGGCAACAATGCCTCTCTTCACAGTGAGCTTTCCCACCTGTCAACAGATGCTTAAAGCAACAGGATGAATATGAAACAGCTGAGTTGGACACCAAAGTAGAGCAAGGCAGCTGTTCCTTGCCTTTCAGTATAAAAAGCATGGCAGTAATGTTGAAAAGGGTCTGCTGGTGTATAAATATGATCACTTTGCACATTCTCTTCTCTCTGGCAGTTTTTAGGACTTAAGATATTTAACTGTAAAAATTGTAGAACAACCAAAACTTTTATGCGTGGTAGGCAGAAGCAGACAAAATAATAGGAGATAAACGATAATAATAACTGTTACTAAAGGAAGTGGAGGAACAGCTAGGGAATCTTTGAGCTTCAGAATTAAACGTCGGTGAAAAAACTAGATTTTTATCAAATGATTCACTTGAAAGAATTCATCTTCCCACCAGTACTTAAGTATAATCATTTGAAGATCACTTATCTGAATATTTTAATAAAGGCTAATCTAATTCCTGCTTCAATTTATAAAATGGATTTAAATCAAGACATGTAAATGGGAATGCATGATGATTATGAAGGGGACCAGAATATGCCACCCCAAATTATGCCACTTCAGCAGGATTAAATCGAGCTGAAGGAAATTGAGAAACAGTAGATACAGAAAGAACTCTCTGCCCTTCCTCTTTCTGCCTAAAAAAGCCTGTCATAAGTTTCCTGTTGTGAAGGTATCCTCCCTCCACGCTCCCATACTAGGAAGAGAAGACAAATATTATCACTAGAGATGGAAAGTCAGCACGAAGATGGGCCTGCACAAACAGACCTTACACCAAAATAGCCTTTATCTTCCATTAGTTTGCCCCTTATTTACCTTCCCACAAATTTCCACCCCTAGAAGCACAAACCCCTTTTCCTTTGTCTTGTCACTCCCACAAAAATGTGTCACCCTTTGTTAAAATGCTATATAACCCCGGGTTTAACCACCTCTTTGAGTCTTTATATCTTTTCTATGAAGGCCTCTTTTAAAGTAAGATGTGAAATATTAACATCAAATAAAATGTTTGTCTTTGCTCCCATTAACCTGTCTTTTGTCCATGTAATTTTCAGGTACCACCTGCATGACCCAAGAAGGTAAAGGAAAAAAAAATGTTTTCTTCCATTACAATTCCAAATTTTGTTTTTATTTCACATTCTGAAACTTTCAAAAGCTCTAAATCTAAACCATGATGAACATCAATTCTGAGAAAGAAAAAAAAAACTTAAGATTTTATTTATAACTTTCTGATATTTTTGTCTTGTATTTACCATGTTTGACAATTCTTGTTAAAGCTAAAATATTAATGAAAAGGCTGAGTATTGATTTTTCATCCAGAGCACACAGAGCCATACACTTTATGCTAAATTTTTGTTTAGTGTAAAAATAATTTTTATCCCTTCTATTTCATTATTTACATTTTAAAGTCTGTGAGTTTTTAAAAACATTCATAGAAACTCACTTTTACTTATTTGCCTCTTAAATACCATTTCATTATAAAATATTAAGTACATATGTGATCACTGTTGAAAATAGAGGAAAATACCGAAAAGAAAAAAAAATAAAGCCCTGGCCAAGTGGCTCAGTTCTTTGGAGTATCATCCTGTAAACAAAAAAGTTGTGGGTTGCTGGGAGCCGATCCATCCTTGCTGTTTCAAAGGACCTGGCATATATGGCATACTGTTCTTAATATGTTTGCTCACCTTCTTGGCACTATGTGTTTTAACCAAGGCCTCCTCTCTGAGAAAGGTTGTTTCCCCAGGTAGGGATTTTCCCCTGAAGTTAGGGAGGGAATAAAACCCCTCAACTAAGTGCCAGGCGGGTAATTAATCACTTTAACTACAAACAATCATGCTTAAGCTACATAATCTTTACTCCCTGGAATGGAGATAAGAAACGCCCTAACCTTTGTAATAGAGATTGATAGGATTGAATCAACTGGTATAAATACAGATGTAACAAGACAGCAGAACACAGAACTTAGAAGACAGAACTAAGAAGACAGAACCTAGGCACAGAACCTACACAGAACGTTCTCTAGAGACAGACAAACTTCGCTGGAGAGAACATGGCAAAAGATCCTGGACTGAACCTGACTACAGAAATTGACAAGAGAACCTGACTAGAACCTGGTGACTGAACCTGGCTGGAGAACCTGGACAGAACCTGGCTGGAGAACCTAGCGAGGGAACATGGCTACAGAACCTGGCTGGAGAACCTGGAGAACCTGGCTGGAGAACCTAGCAAGAGAACATGGACACAGAACCTGGCTGGAGATCCTAACCAGAACTTCGCTGGAGATCCAGACCAGAACTTGGCTGGAGGTCCTGGCTAGAAGTCCTGGCTAGGCTGCTGATCAACTGAACGCTGTCTCCGTGTCATTCGTTCTTCGACAACTCCGTCCACGCCTTTGGGGACCCCTGGACCTGCTGGGGTTGGACCCCGGCAGTGGGTTCCCTTCCCGGTCAAGGCACATACCTAGGTTTATGGATCAATCCCTGATCAGGCATGGCATTTTTCTTTCTCCCATTGAGCTCTTGCTCTCGCTCTCGATTCAATAAAAACATATCCTCAGGTGAGGATTAACAATAATAAACAGAAAAAAAATTCAAAAGTAGCCACAAATTATATCCACTGCTAGCTTTCTGGCAAATTTTCTTTCCATTCTACTTTTCAATCTATAAAGATTTTGTTGTTGTATTTGGTAACAACTTTATTGAGATGAAATTCATATTACATACAACTAACTCATTTAAATGTACCATTCGATATTCTTTAGTATATTCACAAATATGTCCAATCCTCACCACAATCAATTTTAGAACATTTTCATCACTCCAAAAAGAAACCCCATGCGCCTTAGCCATCAACCCCCAGTCCTAGGCAACCACCAATCTCCTTTCAGTCTCTACATTGTTGCTGTAAGTTTCTAATTATACTATGTATTTTTGTCATTTTTTCAGCATAAATTATAACAAGCATGTTCTAATGTTAATTATCAAGTATGCATTAAAAATAATTGCAGTAGATTTAGGATAACATATTTAACCACTTGTTATTGGAAACTTAGATACTTTCCAACTCCCCTTTATTCTGATCAGTTTAAGTTGCTTTGGTTGCAGTACAAAAACAATTCATGAGAGATTCAATTATGTGAATGAAAGTCCAAGCCTGTGACATTAGGGTAACACCAGCCTTCCTGCCAGCCTATATTTATCCCTTTCTGTTAGGGTTTAGTGCTCAGCTAGAATTCTGCCCATGCAACCTGTGGCATGAGTGACTAACCTCATCAAGGAGAAACTAGGACTCCAAACTGACCCATGTGAAAAGCTGTCAGATGCCAGATGCCTTGTTATGTTATCTTCCTTGATCTGATCACTCACTATCACACACAGAATACCTTCCTCCATTCCCCTCTGCAATCTGATGCCATGAGGCTACAACTAGAAGCACACAGCAATTAGAAAGCCTGCAAGAATCTAGTTCTCATTCAGGAAGGAAGTCTCAAGAGGCTTCCAGGGGCATTCACAGAAAGGGAAGTTATACATTCCTCCCTCTCTGAATATAAAAAATGACGGGCAACAGCCCTAGCCGCTGTCGCTCAGTTGGGTGAGCATCATGTCATGCACCCAAAGGTTGCACATTTGATTATGGTTCGGGGCACATGCCTAGGTTGTAGGTTCAGCCCTGGTCAGAGTGCCCCCTGTGAGAGGCAACGGATCAATGTATCTCTCTCACATCTATGTTTCTTCTCTCTCTCCCACTTCCCTTTCTCTCTCTGTAAACTCAATAAAAACATTTCAAAAACAACAACAAAAAATGATGGAAAACAAATGGGACTACATCAAACTAAAAAGCTTCTGCACAGCAAAAGAAACCATCAACAAAAACAAAAAGGGAACCTACCATATGGAAAAACATATTTGCCAATGATACATCTGATAAGGGGTTAATCTCCAAAAAATATATAGAACTAATACAACTCAACACCAAGAAGACAAACAATCCAATTAACATATGGGCAAAGGACCTGAATAGACATTTTTCCAAAGAGGACATACAGATGACCAAGAGACATATGAAAAAATGCTCAAGGTCACTAATCATCAGGGAGATGCAAATTAAAACTACAATGAGGTATCAAGTCACACCTATCAGAAAGGCTACAATCAACAAATCACAAGTGCTGGCTAGGATGTGGAGCAAAGGGAACCCTAGTACACTGCTGGTGAGAATTCAGACTGGTGCAGCCACTGTGGAAAGCAGTATGAAATTTCCTCAAAAAATTAAAAAATGGCACTGCCTTTTGCCCCAGCATTCTTACTTCTGGGTATATATCCTAAGAATCCCAAAACACCAATCAGAAAGAATATATGCACCTTTATGTTCATAGCAGCATTATTTATAACTAGGGGCCCGGTGCACGAAATTCGTGCACTGGGTGGTGGGGGTGGGGGAGTGTCCCTCAGCCCAGCCTTCCCCCTCTCACATACTGGGAGCCCTCAGGTGTTGACCCCCATCACCCTCCAATTGCAGGATCGGCCCCTTGACCAGGCCTGATGCCTGTGACAGAGGTGTAAGGCCTGGGCAGGGGACCCCTCATTGACCCCCATCACTGGTTCTGCCCCCAGCCCAGGCCTGATGCCTCTGGCCCAGGCGTCAGGCCTGGGCAGGGGACCCCCAGACCCCTCCAATTGCCGGCTCTGCCCCTTGCCCAGGCCTGATGCCTCAGCCAGAGGCGTAGACCCCCATCACCCTCCGATCGCCTGATCAGCCCCTTGCTCAGGCCTGACGCCTCCACCAGAGGTGTCAGGCTTGGACAGGGGACCCCCATCTCCCCCCGATCACTGGCTCTGGCCCCCGCCCAGGCCTGAGGCCTCTGGCCCAGGAATCATGCTTGGGCAAGGGACCCCCATCTCCCTCTGATCGCTTGCTCCACCCCCCGCCCAAGCCTGACGCCTCTGACCCAGGCTTCAGGCCTGGGCAAGGGGACCATCATATCCCTCCAATCCCCGGCTCCGCCCCCCCCCCAGGCCTGATGCCTCTGGCCCAGGCGTCAGGCCTGGGCAGGGGACCCCCAGAGCCCTCCGATTGCTGGCTCTGACCCTTGCCCAGGCCTGATGCCTCGGCCAGAGGCGTAGACCCCCATCACCCTCCGATCGCCTGATTAGCCCCTTGCCCAGGCCTGATGCCTCCGCCAGAGGAGTTGACCCTCATCACCCTCCGATCACCAATCACCGGATCGGCCCCTTGACCAGGCCTGAGGCCTCTGGCAGAGGTGTCAGGCCTGGGCAGGGGATCCCCAGCTCCCCGCGGTTGCAGGCTCCGCCCCTGCCCAGGCCAAACGCCTCTGGCCGAGGCATTAGGCCTGGGCAGGGAACTCCCAGCTCCCTGCGATCTCCCGCTCTGCTCCTGCCCAGGCCTAACGCCTCTGGCCTAGGCATCCGGCCCGGGCAGCGGGGACCCGAAGTGGCGATCGCGCAGGCTCCGCCCCTGCCCCTGCAGGACGCCTCTGGCTGAGGCGTCCAGCTCGGGCAGCGGGGACCCGCAGCTGCAGTGGCCCCGCGATCGTGGGCTCCGCTTTAGGCCCACGCAAGGGACCCCTAGCTCCCTCGACCGTGCCCAGCTCCCATCGCTGCCTCCACCCCTACTTCCTGCTATCACTGGCCAGGGTGGCAAAGGCGCCTGATTCTCTGATCATGGCTGGGGGGCAGGGCAAAGGCGGCCCCAAGGCCGCCTTTGCCCTGCCCCCCAGCTCTTAGCTCCCCCCTGGGTTTCTGATCACTGTCAGTAGCAGGGGGCTTCTTCCTGCTTTCCCTTTCGCCTCCTTGCATTGTGCCTACATATGCAAATTAGCCGCCATCTTTGTTGGTAGTTAACTGCCATCTTAGTTGGCAGTTAATTTGCATATAGCCCTGATTAGCCAATGAAAAGGGTAGCACCGTACGCCAATTACCATTTTTCTCTTTTATTAGTGTAGATAGCCAAGACCTAGAAATAACTCAAATGCCCATCAGTATATGAGTGGATAAAAAAGTTGTGGTACATATTTACACAATGGAATACTACCCAACTATAAAGAAAGAAGGAACTCTTACCTTTTGAGACAGCATGGAGGGACCTGGAGAGTATTATGCTAAGGGAAATAAGCCACTCAGAAAAAGGTAAGTATCACATGATCTCACTTATATGTGTAATCTAATGAACAAAATAAACTGATGAACAAAATAGAACCAGAGGCATTCAAACATGGAACAGACTGACAAATGGCAGAGGGGAAGAATGGGGAAGAGAACTAGATAAGGGAAGGTGAAGGAATTAGCTGAAGAATATATATGCATAGCCCATGGACACAGACAATAATGTGGGGAGCAGCAAGGGAGGGGGTAGGGGCTGGGGAGAAGTGGGCATAGGGAGAAAGGGGGACATCTGCAATAGGTCAACAATAAAAATTTTATATAAAAATTGATAGATAAAACCCAGCAAATCTGGAGGGACCATGAGTTTTCAGATCACTATTTGCAGTAACCCAAAACTAATAATGACTACTGTTTAGGACATAACAATTCTAACTATAGAAAACATTCATTGAGCATTTGCATGCTTTTATATGCTATCTCATTTAATCCTCACAACGAAAACTTGGAGGTGCATATTGCTATTATCTATCCCCATTTGACAGATAAAGAAATGAAGGTTCCCATGCTAAGTAACCTGCCCAAGATCACTCAGACCTCTGTGTCCTTCCTAAGTCCCCCACCCAAAAAAAACGTGGCAGAGACAGAATTCAAATCCAGGCCTTGCCCATGCCAAAGTACAAGCCCTCTGATGCCTTTAAATGCCATTTACTTGCTACATAAGGGAAAAAAGGCAGTATCACGTCTTTATTAGAACACCTATTATGTACCAAGACCTGGATAACATACCTCCTTATAGAGAAGTATTCCAAACCACTGTGAGTTTACAGTTCAACAAACTGAGACTTTAAGAGGTTAGTCCGGCTGGCATGGCTCAGTGGTTGAGCATCAACCTATGAACCAGGAGGTCAAGGTCCCATTCCCAGTCAGGGCACATGCCAGAGTTGTGGGCTCGATCCCCAGTAGGGGACATACATGATTCTCTCTCATCATTGACGTTTCTATCTCCCTCTTCCTTACTCTCTGAAATCAATAAAAATATTTTAAAGTGGTTACATTATTTTGTCTGAGACTTTATAGCTAATACATGGCCCACCTGTGATGAAATCCCCAATTCCAACTAAAAAACAATCTGATTTTTAAACCAAAGCTTAAAGAAAAATGACTTTGCTTTCAGTCATTGATAAAGTCAGGGCCCAGGGAAACAACATTATTTGACTGCCCAAATATCGGGAAATTTCTTTTTGGCCAGTTAAAGGAAAACAGGTTAAATCTGGCTCAGTGGGCAATATTTTTTTAATACTTGGTTTTCAAATGTAAGATAAACTCAATAGAAATGCTATAATCTTTTTCATGATTTGAGAATTGCACATCACATATAACTGTGTACTTTGTCAAAAGCTTTGTAGTTCACCTTTACACTTAACAAACCTCTTGGGAAACAGAAATATGACAATTATGCAAATCTGGAGGGACCATGAGTTTTCAGATCACTATTTGCAGTAACCTAAAACTAATAATGACTACTGTTAAGGACTAACAATTATGGAAAAAGCAGTGTTGAGCCAAATACATGGAAAAGTGGGCATACTTAATGGGGAAAAGGGTTTGGCAAAACTTAAGCTTCTCTCTTTAACAATGAAGAGCTTAAATTCAAAGACATAGGTGGCTCTTGCTTCCTCTCCAGGTGTTATTAGCGCTGGAGGGCTCCTCATCCTTTGCTTTCAGCTTTTAGTAACCCAAGTGCTTCCTAATGGTATTTTAAGTGAGTTGCTAAAATGTTCTGGATTCATTTGACTGCGTTGAGCTCCACAGAGATGATTTTCAGTGAGCAAATAAAAATAAGCATTTAAAAGATTTCTTCTCTCATCAAATGGTGAGGAAATCCATTCCTTTTTAGCCTGCTCCATGTTTGAAAAGGTTAGTGTGGCCTTTGGAAAATACCAGACTGTGCATTCCATACACTGTTAATGATACCCAGGATGTGCTGACACTTTCCAGTACGTCTTAACCTTTTTAAAATGGGGCCTCCATTGTCTTACCTTAATAAGCAGTTTGTTCACCTTATGTCTTACAAAGGCCACCAGGGTGGAAAGTACATATGAGATGTAAAGCTGCATGGATGAACAGTGTAACAGAAGGAGTACATTCAGCACCAATTATATCAAATACAACCTGCAGAGCTCACACACCCCCATCTCTGACCATAACCCAGTAATGGCAGCTGCTAGCTAAAACAATACTCCCTGATATTCCTCATCTCAGCATCTTCCTGGAAGTTCTTATCTAATTGTTGCCAAATGAATTTAATTCTCATACATTTGTCTCCTCATAGCCACCAAACTCCAGGCTTACCAGTGGCCCCTGTGGTTTAGAGAACCAAACTGATAAGAAATGAAACTTCTGTATTCATTTCACTCTCCTGTTCCAATGCCTCACATATTCTGGTAGCAAAGACCATGCATGGCCTGTCCCAAGTACTCTTTCAAATTTAGTTCTTATTAATCCCTACACATTCTTCTGCGTGGCTCCAGAGTCTCCTGTATTGGGCTAGCTGTTTTCTTCTCCTGGATGCCATGGCACTTTTTGGGAGGCAGCTGAAAACTTATTGAGCATCAGCCATTTGCAACAATTAGTGCTGGGCTCTAGGGTTGTCGCAAAGTCTGTGCCCTCAATGAACTCAAGACCAAGTTGATCACACGGCTGTGGAGTTTCTGTGATGTTGATACTGAGACCTTTTCCACATGTGACTCGCAATTTGTCCCTAACCATGACTGACTCTCAAAGAGTCCAGGCAACACAGTACTCTGAGGTTGCTGGGTGAAGTAGCGTGAGTCTACAAGGAGAAGGGTGAAAAGACAAATTATGAAGACAGAAAGGCCATTTTCAAGCCCCTTAGGTCTCTCCACCTCCCAAGCCAAAACATTCTTTTTCCAGCCTCCCTCAGGGTTCTGTTTGCTGTGAGAGGCAAGACCCCACCCCCTGCACCACCACCATACACCAACACACAACAGTTTGTACACACTTCCACACAGGGTCAACATATTTTGCATGTCATCTTGCATCACTGTCCTGCCCAATGGCTGGTGAGTTGCTTGAAGGAAGCAACTGAGCTTACTACCGTCTTCAGCAGCTAACACATTGCATGGCACATCCTACACTCTCCCAGTTGCTTGTAAGATGAACACATAAATAAAGGCAAGTGAGTATTGGATTGGTTAATGGCAAGTCTCAATTATAAGACCAAGGAATTTGAACTTGATGGTACATAGCTTTTTTATGAGGTAAATCAGAAGAAATAAAGCATCTAAAAGGAAATGTATATTCATTTTTCCTCTAGAATTAAAAATTCTAGCTCCCATAGTCTAAAATGAGATATTAAAACTCTATTGGACAATCTGTTTGTGGGAAATGAGGAGACATTTAGGATTCATCAGAGCAAAGAGGTTTACTTGAGCCTTGAGGTGGAGAGAAATGGTATTATAAATCCATTTTAAAAAGAAAAGCCAAAACCGCCTAGAAAGCATTTTGCAGTATAAGAGAAAAGCAATTTACTTGTTACTGCTTCAATTTCTTAAATCATCTGGCTTCATAGAGCAACACTAACTCTCTTTAAATCTACCAAATGAAATTCCATCCAATGACTCATTACCCAGGGCAAGGCACAAATTGTGATTTCTCATCCCAGTAGTTCCTCCAGGAAATGAGGGGGAAATGATTGTCTAGGACAACAGCAAAGCTCTGTTTGTGTGTAAATAGATCCTATTCATACACCTACCTGATTCTGTTTCATTATGTCCAGAATTGGGACGACTAATCAAAAATGGCCCCATGACTTCTTATACAGGTTTTTCTAACTGCATACTGACTCCTCGCCACTGTGGGACCCATGCTGCCCAATGGCCACAAATGGCAGTAAAGTTAACAGAATGCAGCAAGCTTGGATTCACTGTAATTGAGTTCAAGGCAGTATCACTAAATCCCTAAATCAAATGAGGACCCTTCATAGCAGGCTCACCTAAACCTTCCTTGTTGTTTCCATCATTAGCACTTGTCTCATATATCCAGGCAAACAATCCTGTACAGAGTAACAGTTGGGAAAAGAAAACCCATAAACTCAGATATAATCTCTCATTGAAACAGGTCTGTACTCTTCCAGAACTGTGCCCAATGGAGAGTTCTGAGAATTCTTGGCTTGACCCTGTTCCCCAGAATCATCCTCTTATCTCGCAAACTGTTTGCCATACTCTGCATTATTTGATCCAGCCCTATCCTGTAAGAATGCATTGTTTACTTAATGGCTTTCTGTAAATAATGAACATGAGTATGCAAATAGACATAATAACCACGTTTTTCCTCCTCACGAGAGAACTGTTTTCTTAATGGCACAGGCAGAGTTGCAGTCATCAAATGGCTATCTGTTCTCTGTATCGTATTTTACAGCAATTATGTTTTTATGGCTGTATTCTGCACTTACACAAAAACATCATTTTAATTATTATAAGTTCTTTAACCATCTAACTCTTCTGTGAACACTGGCTTCCCCTCTCCCCCTATGGCCAGCCCCTGCACTTCACCAGCTCTGGCAATCCTGCAGCAAAGCTTCACAACACACACTTTCCCTCTCTCCCTCCACACATATCTCCCCTGCCCTCCCCACCCTTATCCTGCCAGAAAGAGTCATCAGTTCTGTTCCCAAAGATGTCACTACTCGAATGAGATCCTAAGAACTGCTCCTGGTTCCCGTGTATCCAAAGGCATGTAGGTCATTAGCAATGTATCTCACTTTCACCATCTAGCAGCAGATGGTGTTTACAGACAAGGGAGCTAAGAGAAATCTAAAGGATAGGACTGGATTAAAGGAATTGCCCAAGGGGGCTTTGTCTCCTAGGACCCTGAATTATAAGTTATAATATGTGAATTAGAATTAGACTACACTTGGCAATACTGAATTTAATATTTTATCATTTCAACTTGGATTTTATATTTTCCCACTATAAGCGCACTTCAACATAAATTCTGAATTCACGTGTATTACTAATGCAAGAAAGCTTTCTTTTTGCTGAATCACACTTGAATGTGGAAAAACTGATTCTGGATTTCGACACCATTACACTGAAAAAAATGCAGTTGTACATGGAAAGAGTAAAGAACATCCCATCTTCCACCACCGTTAAATTTGTTGCCTATAGCAAGCAAGAATTGTTCAAAGTAAAGACGTTCTGGAACGAGAATAGGAGGGTAAAAAGTAGATCAACATTACAGTAATATCCTCTTTAGAAGAGAACCTCTGAAGAACTTAAAAAAGCAGCTGAAGAAGACCTGTAAAGTGGGCCTAATCTCTTTGCTCCTGACTGTGAAACAAGCCTCTTTTTGTTCTAACCTAGCACTTCTCAACCTGTGGGTTGCGACCATTGGAAAACACATATAGCATATCAGATATTTACATTACTTCTCATAACAGAAGCGAAATTACAGTTATGAAGTAGCAACGAAAATAATTTTATGGTTGGGGGTCACCACAACATGAGGAACTGAATTAAAGGGTCACAGCATTAGGAAGGTTGAGAACCACTGTTAATCTAATCCATATTATATCCACAAAAAATCCAATTACTTTAACAACTATATTTAGTTGGGTGGGGTAGGGGGACTCAGAATAATCCTATCTAATAAAAGGGCAATATGCAAATTAACCATCACTCCGTCACAAGGATGGCAGCGCTCATAGCCACAAGATGGCAGAGCCCAGTCCTCTCAGCCCCGCCGGAGTCCCCCAGTCCCAGGGAGGCAGCTGCTGAGAGCGGGCTGTGTGAACAGCCTAGCACAGTGGTCGGCAAACTCATTAGTCAACAGAGCCAAATATCAACAGTACAATGATTGAAATTTCTTTTCAGAGCCACATTTTTTAAACTTAAACTATATAGGTAGGTACATTGTTATTAACTTAATTAGGGTACTCCTAAGCTGGCCTTTGCTAAAAATGTCCTCAATCTGATTGAGGTACGTTCGCTGAGGTCGACCCCTTCCAACTCTCCCATCCACACTCGTCTTGTAGGCAGTCTCACTCAACTCATGCATGAATCGCGCGCGCCTCCCCCGCAATGCGTATCCCCCGGCCCGCCTGCACTGTGTCTGTTGCCCGACCGACCGACACCCCCCACTTCTTCTAAGGCCACTTCTTCTAAATAGGCTCACCCAGGCCAAAAACCGACTTCTGCACATGGGCCATGAAGTTTCAATCGCACTGTATGTGCATGCCCGCATGTGGTATTTTGTGGAAAAGCCACACTGAAGGGGCCAAAGAGCTGCATGTGGCTCGCGAGCCGGGGTTTGCCAACCACTGGCTTAGTGGAATGCTTGCTTTGTTGCCGCAGCGACGAGGCAACTGTTCCACCCTGGCTCCAGAGGGCCTCTGGCCAGGCTGGGCGTGGAATGCTTGTATCGTTGCAGGCCAGGCTGAGCGACCTCTCCACCCCGTGCACAAATTTCATGCACCGGGCCTCTAGTGAGATAAATAACGCAGGTTCCAAATATTTCAAACATTTTCAAATGAGGCAGGCTTTGTATCTCCCCCTCCATTCTCCTCTACTCCTTGTTTCTTTTAACCTCTTCCTTACTCCCTTACTCCCTCCCTTCTTCCTCCTGTTTTTTTCTCTGCCTCTTTTCTCTTTCTTTAAAAAGTACCTGACATGCGCAGCTGGCATGGCTCAGTGGTTGAGCACTGACCTATGAACCAGGAGGTCACAGTTCAAATTCCTGGTCAGGGCATATGCCAGGGGTTGCAGGCTCGAGGAGGCAACCAATTGATGATTCTCTCATCATTGATGTTTCTATCTCTTTCTCCCTCTCTGAAATCAATAAAAATATATTTTTAAAAGTTCCTGACACATTTTAAAATTAATATTGAAAATTTTTATTATTAAAATTAATATTATTGCAAGGATACTGTGAGGATTAAGTGAAATTGTGTGCATGTGAAAAAGTCTAGCACAATGCTTAACACACTGGGGATGCTCATGAAATATTTATTTTACACTCTTTTCTCCTTCCCTTCCCTTCCATCCTTCTTTCTACTTCACTTTTTCTGTAAACACTGTGCCCTTATCTGGCCATGACTGGGAACTAAAGCCAATTCTAATATATACATGCAGGTAAAAAAGGTATAAGTATATGGTCTTATTCTTAAATGATACTTTATGCTCCCTGTTCTTAATAATAAAAATGGAAATGTTGAACCTTTTGTATTTTCCTCTCATATATAATGTTTATAAATCATGTTTGGTTTTTTATTAACTTCACAGTGATAGTTCAAAAAAATCCCAAAGCAATTTTGAAACTGCAGCAGATCAGTAGAAAACATTTTTACAGAGCTTCATTTTTTTAAGTGCAACAAAGTTGGTCTTAGGTTCTAGTTATAAATGTTGAGAAAGAGCTAATGGGGAGTCCTGGCTGGTGTGGCTCAGTTGGTTGAAGCATCCATCCCATATACCAAAAGAGGGTGGGTTTGATCCCCTGTCAGAGCACATACCCAGGTTGCAGGTTCAATCCCTGGTCAGGGTGTGTGCAGGAGGCAATCAATCAATGTTTCTCTCTCTCCCTTCCTCTCTCTAAAATCAAGTTTTTATAAAACCCACCAAATTTCATACTTGAAAGAAATTCAGCCTCCAAGTTATTTTTATGATAAATAATGAGCTAGTTAGTGCTCTTACGTCAAGCTATAGTAGAAACTCGTGAGGTAACAGCTTTTGGAAAGTTCCAAAGGGGTTTGTCAGATTTAGTGTTCATTTCTCCAAAAATCTCCAATGAGATTGCTCCTCTTATCTGCAGTTTGTATTTTTCCCAAATCAAGAAAGCATCTATAATCAGTATAAATACTGCTTCCTTATTCCATCTTTGGGTTTTCAGACCCTTTGTATCTTGCAAATACATTTAATGGATATCAAACTGGGCAGGAGAGGTACTACTGATCTTTCTGTTGGAAACAACCACAGGCATGATACTGATTATGGCGTTAACGGCAAGGCGGCATTGCCTGCAATGAAGCTCATTATCAGAATTTGCCAAAAATACTTTTTGCTGGCAATGAGGCTCTCAATAAAACTAACAGAAAACTGAAGGGTCACTGGCTGCAATAATTTAGTAATCTATCAAAAATGCGAGCTTCTATAGCGATGATTCTCAGAAGTAAGTTTAATTTTTTAAAAAAATGTTTTTATTGATTTTAGAGGGAGAATAAGGGAGAGGGATAGAGAGATGTTAGAAACATCATCAATTGTTTGCCTCCTGCATGCTCCCTTTTAGGGATCAAGCCCACAACCAGGGCATGTGCCCTGACTGGGAATCAAACCAGTGGTCTCTAGGTTCATGGGTGGATACTCAACCACTGACCCACACCAGCTGGACTGACTAGATGCTCAAATCACAACTTGAAAAGTTCAAAAGGCAAGCAATCATGTGTCATGTTTTAAGACAAAAACCATATTTATTTAGTAATTTTTACTATTTTTTTTCAAAATAAATCAGATTGTTCTTTTATAATATACTAGAGGCCCGATGCATGAAAATTCATGCAAGAGTAGGCCTTCCTTCCCCTGGCTGCCAGCACCCGCACCAGGGACCCTGGCTGCTTCCCTCCAGCCGCCGCTGGCAGACACCCAGAACCCGAGTTGCTTTGCTCCTGCCCTGGCTTTGCTGGGAAGGACGTCTGGAATGATGCCTGGAAGGACATTCGGTCTAATTAGTATATTACCCTTTTATATTATAGACAGGCCTACAATAATCAGCAAACATATTATATAGTGTTTTCATAGAAATGTACTGATGAAACTGATGGGCAGAGCTGACACACCCATCAGGTGAAGATCAAATGAAATATAAAGTAACCATATCTCTTAAAGTCTAAAAAGATTAAAGATGAAAGAAAGTAAGCAGGTAACCAACTATGATATCAAACACAAGTGATTGAAGGGTTAGAAAAATTCAACCCAATGAATTTAGAGGTTTTTGTCTATATGAAAGGGAAAAAAAACAAATAAAAATGCAAGAAATTTGGTCACTACATCAACCAGTTTTAACTGACAAAATAAACTCACTCTACTGCTTGCCAGTGGCCACAAACAACAGCGGGAGGTGGTAAATGCTCCTTGACAAGGTTTAACACCTCTCTGTGGGGGTCATATGTGTTCAATTTGGTTTTATAGCAGGTCTATTCAGCCTAACTTCAGCACATTCATTTTTCTTGCAGTAGTTTTCTTTGCTTGCTTGTTTGTTTGTTTTTGTATTCATTTACTTACTTACCATGCTCAGTAGATTGGTCCCTAATCACCAAACAGCTTGTGAGCAGTACCCTTAAATGTTAAAATGTTAAATCTAACTCATAATATGAATGCACTGTGCTGCTGTGATGACATTTTATTACCATCTCTAATTAAATATTTTGTCAACCTATCAGAAAAATATATTTTTTTATTCCCAGCAAATTAAGAGAGAGAAGGACAGAGAGGAAATGGTGTTTAGAGGCTGGCCTGCTCTCTTCCTCCCTCCTCCCTCTGGTTATGACAGCTCTGCTAATGAAGATGGTAGCCTCTCTGTTATTAGCAAGCACAGTAGAATACCCTCATTGGTCATTGGTGCATGCAACAGGAGCAGCCTCTGCAGGATTCAGATCCTGGTGACTCTATTCCCATGTGAGCGTCCTGTCACACTTGGGATAATTAAACCTGCCCGGTCCTTACCTGAAATTTATGATATACATGGGACCAGAGGGTGATATGTAGCTCCATTACAAGTATCTTGATCTATAGCTAATAATTTAACAAGCAATGCATTTATGAGAAAATGACACTGAGAAACCATTCTATTCCTCTAAGGAGCAGGGTCACCACACACTGACATAAAGGTACTCTTGCTTTGTACTTAACAGCCATTTCTATACACATGCCACACAATAGGGCTGCTTAACTCAGTTCTATTCCAGGTAGTCACCCTTTTTTCGAATCTGTACACAGGAGGCGTCTCCAACTCCTACTTGGCTCAACTATCTTCCTCATCTTATAAATGGCAAGCAACCATTTTCTACAGCAAATAGATTCTTCATAATTCTTATATTCATTAAAAGTCCTGATGATTTAAAAACAGCTATAAAGGAAATTTGGGAGACAAAGTAATTGAATATTTTTAAAGGGCCTGGATGCAACCTAAACTCATGTTAGCACTGTATTCCCTGGCCTTTTAAGTAAAAATGCTAAAATTTTCTTCAAAAACAAGTAATTTATCATAAGATAAATGACTCACTTATGTATTTCCATTGCTGACATTCCTGCTAAATATTGTACCACGCACATGGGCTTTGGTGTGTGCTCTGAAAATGTCAGAAATGCTTTAGTGTTTTGTAAAGAAACAAGAATAATAACAGTAAAATGAGGAATTTTTTTTAATTTTTGAAGGGAGACTTACTCATCCACATATACATGTGCACAACCAGCCGAACTGTGTGTCAATGCAATGCCTTTTTAAAAATATATCTCTACTAGAGGCCTAGCGCACGAACTCATGCACAGGTGGGGTTCCTTGGCCTGTCCAGCAATCAGGGCTGACCGGGGCCATCTTGCCCAGTCCTAATTGGGGCCAGCCGGCCGGGGGTTGGGACCACAGGAAGTTGGCTGGGCATGGGAGGTTGGCTGTGGGAGCACACTGACCACCAGGAGGCAGCTCCTGTATTAAGCATCTGCCCCCTGGTGGTCAATGCATGTCATAGCGACAGGTCATTTGGTCGACAGGTCATAACAGTCACTTAGGCTTTTATATATATAGATTGATTTCAGAGAGGAAGGGAAAGGGAGAGAGAGACAGAAATATCAATGATGAGAGACAATCATTGACCGGCTGCCTTGCACACCCCCCACCAAAGGATTGAGCCCGCAACCTAGACATATGCCCTTGATGGGAATTGAACCTAGGACCCTTCAGTCTGCCGGCCAATGCTCTATCCACTGAGCCAAACCAGCTAGGGCTGCAATACCTTTTTAAAAAATCTAAGACAGTGGGTAGAAATAGATCCATAAGCCAAACTTATAAACTGGTTGAAGGACCTATTAACAAATCAACAATCAGCTCATCATAAATCCTGTAATCCTATCTTCAGTTCTAGTTGTCATGGCCTTACAAAGGACAATGGCAAACTACACAAACACAACCAACAGGAGGAAGAGTCTGGAAGTCACAGATATATGAAAAAAGTATGGAAGGCTCTTGTGCTTGGGAAAGTCACCTTGAGGAAGGCATACAAAGTGTTCTTATAGTCGAAGGACTAATCATGAAAGAGAAGTGGAACTTATTTTCAGTTATTTTATTTTACTTTTAAATATATGTTTATTGAGTTCAGGGAGGAAGGGAGAGGAAGAGAAAGATAGAAACATCAATGATGAGAGAGAATTATTGATCGGCTGCCTCCTACATGCCCCACATTGGAGATCAAGCCCACAGCCAGGGTATGTGCCCTGACCAGGAATTAAACCACGACCTCTTAGTTCATAGGTTGGCGCTCAACCACTGAGCCACGGCAGTCAAGCTATTTTCAGTTATTTTAAAGGGCAGAAACCAAACTAATAAAATGAATTTGTATCAAGTTACACAGAGATAAATTGTCATTCGATGTGAAGAATAACTTCCTAAGGATTCCAGCTGAATGAGTTAAATGAGATAGTTCACACATCCTCTAAAGAGGTAGTTATTTCAACCTTCTGTTTGGGAGAGGGGAGAGGGGTGTCCTGGAATCCTCCTAAAAACTAATGAAAGTTCTGAATCCTCTCTCCAGAAAAAATGTAGCACAGAAAGCTTTTTCAAGGAGCCCATGGATTAACCCAGGCTAAGAGGCTAAGAACTCATTTTCTAGAGGGCTGAAAAAGGACTTTCCCATCCTGGACATTCCATGATCCTCCTGTACTCTGGGTCTTGATCTACAAGTATAAATGACATTTTTCATCTAGATGGGTATGTAAGTTTTGAGCCCAAATGCTGGATCTAAATCTTATAAAAAGGGTCTGCCCTCTTTAGCTAATTAGTTTATTTCTCTTCTTCCTTTCTGTTTTCTCTTAGCACCTCTACTATCTCTACCTTCCAGTCCACTTCCAAATGGGGTGTTTAGCCAGCAAAGCTGTCAGCAAGGTGAGCATTGACTCCCCAGCTAACTACTCTTTACTTCTCTGGCCTCCTCCCAAACCACAGGGACTCCAAAGTGGTATCAACTGCCATTCACCTAACATGGATCTAACGTAAGCATGCACTTAAAACAACATTGGTGAAATCACAGAGAGATATTCATGAGTCTCAATCACTGATGACTTTTAAGCACAAAAATTACACAGATGAAGAAATCTCAAAGCTATTCTCTCAATTAAAATCAATTCAATTCAATAAGCATTCAACAGGCATCTACTGTGTGCTGAACACTATACTTAAATGCTTTGCATATAAAGGAGGATAAACTATAGATTTGGCATCCTGAATGAACTACTAAAATATAATGTTCTGGGTGCTATAACAGTCTGTATAAAATATAAACTCAGGTTCTGGGGGGAAAGTAAATATAGATCATATAGAAATATACTTTAAGTTATTATATATGTGTGTGTGTGTGTATATATATATGTATATATATATATATATATATATATGGCTTTATATATACCATATAATTGTGTGTGTGTGTGTGAGAGAGAGAGAGAGAGAGAGAGAGAGAGAGAGAGAGAGAGAAGGAGAGAGAGAGAGAGAGAAAGAGAGAGAGAGAGAGAGAGAAAGCACACAATTTAGGGGATGAGCCTCAATCACTGATTATTCTAAATAAAGAGATCTCAAGGATATTATCCTAATTAAAATTCAACTTAGGTCAATTCAAATATATATATATACTCTTACAAATGGATGAAATTTCAAAGTTAGCTTTCTAACATCTCTAGGTACATAAGGGAGAAAATTGGCCATATACCTAAAAAGAAGAACAAAACATCCAGTTAATTGCAAAGAAACTGAGTTAGAAGCTCCCTAAAATTTCCCATGTAGAAATAACTCCGGGGAAGTTCTCCACACTTACTGACTAGCACCTGGAAAGTGTTCAATAATTCTGTTGAATGAATGTGACTAATTGAACAACCCTCACATATATGCAGAAGGAGGAGGCAATCCTTTCAAACTCCCATGGACATTAGAAGTTCCTGTACAACATTAGACTTGAGAGGCTATTAAGTCTGCATATAAAGAATCCAGAAACACCCAGCCCAACAACTTTAGTGAACTTCTTGAAATACTCCTTCCAGCTCTAGGCCTGTGATTTTATATATAGAAATAGATGCTTTATTTAGTAGTCTCAAAACTCTCCACAGTGCCTTCCTTGAGTCCACAGTCAGATACCAAAAATCTCCTATTAAACATATTATTCATAAAAGTTTATTTTCTCAGCCCCCAACAAATTAAAAGTAACAAAATGAAGAGCCCTCTGCAAAAATTATACTGTACACCATGGGTTGAAAAGTTTTACTTATAAAGGGCCAAATAATAAATATTCTTTATGGGCCCATCCCCATTCAAACTACTTGACTGCTGTTATTTCAAGAAAACAGGATAGGCAACATGTAAACAAATAAGTTTTCTAACAATCCTTTATTTATGGACACTGAAATTTAAATTTCATTTAAGTTTTACCTGGGACAAAATATTCTTTTTAATTTTTTCAGCCATATAAAAATGTAAAACCCATTCTTATTTTGCCTGTCATAGAAGGACAGGAAACAGAATGGATATGGCATGCCAACTGTAGTTTGCTGACCTCTACTCTATAACTTAGGATGAAAAAGTACATATTTGGCCCTTGGAAGAAAAATATTTCCAGTATCTGTTCATTTCACTCAAGTGGAAGATCTTATTCTCGAGCAGTGCCCAATAAATGAGACATCAGAACTGCCTTAGTATGATTCTTATACTAAACTAAGCTCATGTCTTGAGATTTTGTTTGTGGGATATAATATAATTGAAAGCTGAAATGAAAATCTGATGATCTGGATCAACAGTGAAGACAATTTTGTCATGAAGCTAGCAACTGGAGCATTGCTCAACCTGATGCAGAAATGAGGATAGAGGCAAGAAAGTGATCCTTAAAACAGATCACAATAGAGACAGCAGGATCTGCCAACAGTCAGTCTCCATCTCTGTCTAGGCATGTGGAACTAACAGCACTGGAATGGTACCTGGAGTGAATGGACTTTGCCAAGCAACAATCTAGTCATCCTTCCCCCTCACCCCCAGGCTCTATGGAGGTAAATACTTTTCTTTCTGCTGATGTAGCATTTGGAGATTCCATTTGCAGAGCAGTGGTGCTTAGCTAAACTCTCTCTTGTTACTCTGATTGGACAGGCATGGATACAAATGCCATTCTAGGTCACACCAGTTCTCTATTAGAAAGTCTGAAGTAACAAAAAAGTAAAAAAGAAGAGACTAAGCACAGCACTTCCTAATGACACTGCCACAGAAGCCCGTGTCAGTCTAGGTAGGACAAGAAAAACAATTTTCTAGGAGAAAAGGTACTCGAATTTGGTAATAACTATCCATCAGAAGCAACAGAGGCTCATGCATGAAGATGGAAGTATTAAAGATGTGCTGGCTGATGGTGTGTGCCAATCTGGCCAGTACATAAAGATCTCAACATGCTCTAGTGATGTGATTTCTAACCAGAGGAAATTAAATAAGAATAAATGTAAGGTCCAGGCTCAGATCAACAAAACTACCTTCACAAGTACAGTAAAGGGAATTGGAAGGAATATGAACACATGTGGCTTAGAGGGATGTCAAATATGATGAGGCCATATTTGACAACTAGCAGGATCTTGGGTTGCATTGTTGAAACAATGTAGAGTATAAAGAGAAATGAATGCAAATGAGACCATGTCTGAATATTGTTAAGAGGGATGTGAAAGAATTGGAGCCTATTTCAATCTGAGGGATAAAAGGGAGGGAGAATATGAAAACCACATTATCAGAGGAATGGTTGTGCAGCTCCTCATCCTACCACCT
This sequence comes from Myotis nattereri, assembly GCF_964212035.1. Taxonomy (NCBI): domain Eukaryota; kingdom Metazoa; phylum Chordata; class Mammalia; order Chiroptera; family Vespertilionidae; genus Myotis; species Myotis nattereri. Next base: position 121,673,908 of record NC_138078.1, read on the forward strand.
TCTCTAGTGAACCAACCACACTACGATTGGGAGGGATCCTTCTGTTGTCTCAAAGGCATCATTTCATTCTTCATTACTTCATCTCTATTGCATTAGAGGACACTGGAAAGAACCCAAACCAGATCAGGAAGAGTGGGAGCGGGACATCATAAAATCTCTGAAAGGCTGGCCTATTGCAGAACAATTAGACATCTTCTATGTGGTGGCAAGAAGCCCAGCTAGCATGGATGAATGGGAGCAATTGGGAAGAAAATTTCAACTCCATACATGGAATGGGTTCAGAGGCTCCTGTCTCTGAAATCATCATGCATAAGCAAGGATGACAACTTAGTTGTAGAAGCAGCTGGTGCATCAGATGTGGGTGGGCGGGTGGAGTAGATGAATTTTAAGAGTGCTTCCAGCCCTGAAATTCTAACAAGTATGCGCACAAAATGCTGCCAACACTGTGCTCTTTTCAGATCAGGCTAAGAAGGCAGCACATAAATCATATGTACTGAAGATGCCTACCTTACCCAGTACCGTATTTAGCATGGAATCAAAGATCACCTGCTTTCACTGTACTTTTGTAAGGAATATGGTAGGTCTGATAATAAAAAAAAAGGAAGCACCAGTGAGAAGGGCCTCTACTCTGCCTCCCTCAGCACTACCTCAGTGCCTAGAGACGTGCCCCTCCAGGGTGGTGAGCCTGCCTGTCATCAGCACATGCCCAACACATATGCAAATGGAAACACACAGAAAATCTTTTGCCAGATCCTGCTGTTCAAAGGAATAGTGTCCTTTAGCATTCCTGGCCCTCTTCCACAGGGTGGTACCGTCCACTTTCCTGGCACAGAGCCTCAGAGGCGCTCTGCATACATTCATCTGGCTGTCACTGGGCCATTGGGGGTTGCAAAAGGGAGGTCTCTTCACTCCCCAAACCTAAGAAGTATGGTAAGAAGGCCAGAATATATAGCTTGCAATTACACAGCAGGGACTGTCAAGAAAATTCTGTGCAGACACCAAGAGCATCCTTACTGATACCTATAACTAAAAGCCAACAGCATTCTGACCAAAAAAAAAAAAAAAAACAAACAAAAAAACAAGCCTAAAGTAGTAGGAGCACAGGGCTTTCCAAATCTGGAAACAGCACCCTCCTAAAATGCCAACATCTCAGCAACTGCAAAAATCAGTCACAAGCAAAGTGATAGAAGAGCCAACTGTGATTAGAAAGGTATATGCTTACACAGTCCTCTATTCTTTCTAAGTAATGCAGGTGAACGTAGCTGCATTTCACACTCTCAAATGTGCCCAAGTTCCCTTATAGCATATCTTAAAAGAGGAAAAAGAGAAATCTCCTTGAGCTCGGAAAAAAAAAGTGGGGGAATCTTGGTAAGTAGATAAAATTCAAACATTGATTTGGAGGTCTTCTTTTTCCTTATTCAACTAATAATGACAAAGTTCAGCAAGCCACTGAAACAAAAAGCAAACATGGATAAAAATCTCCTTTTAACGTCTGCCTTTCCCTTTGTTTTAATTTGTAACAGATTCCTTCTGGTGATTTTGATTGCAGAAATAATTTGTGCTTTTCTTTCTTTAGGCAACACAGTATATTAACCCTCCAGTCCTCCTCCCAGACAATGCAAAGATGCAGTCAAAATCTGGATGCAAGGAGCAGAAGGTATTCTAGCTACACATACTGTATATAATACATGGCTTTTAAGGAGCCAAAGAACTATATATGGAAAAAATGAAGTGGGGGTTGTCAGAAAAACACGTCTTTTCAGAGCACAATTATTATAATCATAAAAGCCTACATTAGATTACAGGGGTTATGGTAACAATTAGACAATCTTTCCTACCTGTGGGAACCTCATCGTAACGCAAATATTAGCACTGAGAAAACAATACTTTTCAGCATTCACCCTCAGCAGAACCCAACTATTGAATAAAGCAAAATATCTGGGAAAGGTGGAAATGTTCAATGGGCACATTGACTTTATAAATTACTTACTTGGTGACACTACAAATGTCAGATCTGGTTTAGCTACACGCAAATAATGAAGTTTGATAAATATTTATTGTATCTACCTCCTGTCAACCATGGATATTTTATTATCTATCAAATGCACTTTGTAAACAAACTACCTACCACAAATCAGAAAACTTTTAGAGTGGTGCACAGAAGGTAGAAAGGGCTGTGTTATACATCTAAACATTCTAAGACTATACACAATTTGTCTTCCCACATGCTGAGATATATAGGACTGGGATGCTTTAGAAATTATTTACCTTCAACCCTCATATTTCACAGAATAAGATATGAAGTCCAGAGAAGGTACTTGACTTGACCAAGGTCACTCAGCACGCCCATGAAAAAACAAATGTCTAATTTCAGTGAGATTTTGTGTTTTCAGGAAGGTATAGTCTATGATTTTAAAATATTCTCAAATTTTTATTTTAAAATTATTTTGCAAGAAAGATCTTCATTTTCTTTTAGTTTATTTTCCAACCAGTGTGTTAATATGCAAAAACAATGACATGCTGATCAGCCAACTCTCCCACTTTTCATTCTCTTTAAAGTTTACCTCTGGCCCAGAATACTTCTCTGGCCACCAGATGAAACTGCCAGCATATTTTTGCATTCTTTCTTTTTGTAAGAAACAAAGAGTCAGGAACAATGACGGCAGACAGACAATGCAATATGCCAAGCACTCTGAGTTCCAGTTTGTGTGGCTTCTGAGAAACTCAATTTCTTCAACTTTAAAATGAAACAAGCACCTATCAATCAGTTACTAACTATGCTGGGACCTAGTATTCCTAATTTTGTTTACTTGCACCACTGCCAAGTGGAGAGAGACAGGGATGGAGGTGGGCTTGTTAAAGAGAAAACGTCTGTGAAAGCACAGATGGGAAATCTACATATACATATGTATGGACATAATTTATGTTAAATGTAAAGGCTAAAGTCTAGATTAAGAAATGGCTATGTTTATACATCTACACACACAGACACGCACATGTGTGGGCGTACACACGTACACACACACACACACACACACACAAACACTTCCACATCATAATCATCAGCATGGAATACTGCAGGTCCTTGAATAACTTCATTTCATTCAATGTAGTTTCGTTATAACCTTGATGAGATGTGGCAGTAACTTAGCTCTTATTTATATCAATTAGCCTATGGTAAAAATGATAAAATAAGTACTTTGGCTTAGAGTTGGAGAAGCTACAAAGTTAAGTGAGGACTTCCTGTATTTCCTCCCCAGCAGTAGGTCAAAGAATGCTGGCTTGGTTTTGTGTGCATAGCTACTTCACAGGCACTGTATGTTGAAAATTGGTTTATTTCCCCCCCCCTTTTTTTTTTAACAAATCCTGTACAAATGGCCACTGCTTTTCTACATGCCTAATATTCTATGCCATTTATTATCCTCTTCAAGTGTCACAATTGGAAACCTATTTTTGGCAAAATTAAGAACTATTAATCTGTGTTGAGATTAGTATATACATAAAATCTGTGTTAAGAATATATTATTAGTCATATCCACTGAGTTCCTAGGATCTCAGCAAATATCAAGAAGCTACGATTATTTCCACATGATACTAAGGAACACATTTCAAACCATGAGGATGTGCCGGGGAGAGGGAGAAAATTTAGTTCTAGTCAGATTTCTCTATTTTACCCAAAAGTACCAGAGATTCCAAAATCAGCTTTAGAAATAAACACTGCCCTCTATTATCTTTTTCTACACAGATACAACTTGCAATGTCCCCTTAAAAAAACAAAAAGAAAAAAAAAAAAGCGTTCCAAAGATCATAGTCTCTAACATCAGAAAAACCTGGGTTCAAACTGCTATGTGAGTTTGGGGAAGTAGTTTAAGCTCTCAACTTCAGGCCTGTTGTGAGGATTAAATTAAACAATGCAAGGGAAATATCTAACAGATAGTAAGAACTTAACTAACAGTACTACCCTCCTGTTGGAGGTTACTAATGTGGGCAATGGAAACAACATTCATAAACCAAGACAATTAAATATTCCTTCACAAATTGTCTGGCACAGCTTTTTCAACAAGGACAACATAGCCCACAACAGGTTCTTAGGAAGGGTCAAAAAAACTTTAGATATTACAGTGGTTTGTGGCCTTTCGTAATCTAACCTTGCCCTTCTCCCTCTAAAAATCTAATTTTTAGTATTTAATTTCCTTTAGAAGTAAGTTAAATTGAATTAAACTTCCTCCTTACAAGGATGATCATGAAAAAAAGACTGAGAAAAAATGGTCTATATTCTTTGCATTACTAAAAAGATGCAGAGATGGGAAGATGGTGGCATAGGTAAACGCCTATACTTACCACCACCCACAACCACATCAAAATTACAACTAAAATACAGAACAACCATCCTCCAGAACCGCCAGAAAGCTGGCTGAATGGAAATTCTACAACTAGAGAAGAAGAAAGCACACTGAGACTAGTAGGAGGTGTGGAGGCGCGGAACCAGCTGGTCCAGCACCCATGTGTGCCACATTTTTAATCAGGACGGAGATCGTCTCTGCGGAGGCCGCCGGGAGTAGCAAGAGGTTCCAGCCCCACATTAGATCCCCAGAGTTGGAAAAGAAGTGCCCATAACTACGGGCTGTAAAAACTAGTACAGATTGGAGTTCAGTGACACAGAGGCTGCTGGAGACCCAGCTCTTCCTTTTAAAAGGCCAACACCATGAACAGAACTTACAAGATCCTGCTTCCTCTGAGCTCCAGCACCAGGGTAAGGTTCTGGGGGACACAGAACAAGGGTGAGGCATCGGGGCAGGAACTCGAGGGTGGCTTTCTCCCAGATGGAGCTGCTTGCAGGGATCATTATTCATGTCCTGGGACCTCCCTGGTCACAAGGCTGACTGGCAGCCATTTCTGTTTGTTTCTCCCTGATGATTCCCTAAGAACCTGCCTCATCCAATTTACAACCCCACTTAAGCTGCCTGCAGTGGCTTTTGCATTTGAATGGCCTATCCTTGAAAATCTCAAACAAGCTACAGCCAAGTCAGAGAACCTCAAACCTATTAATAAAAGTCCCAAGACCCAACACCACCACCAGCCTGCCTTGCTTCATAGCTGGCCCTCATCTGGACACTTCCAAACCTGGGCACTTCCAAACCCAATACAAAGAGGAGGAAACTGCAGATCTCTCTGTAGCTCTCCTGGGTGGCCCTAAGCAGTGGCTGACTTTGCACCTCCCTGGACACCCAAGAGCCAGTGTACCTAGTGGTCAGTGATGCGCCATACCAGATTACAACTTTACAGATCCATAAGCAACACACTCAAGGGGCAGACTCAGTGAGCACCAAAGCCCCACTGAAGCAAGTCCTGCTCCATAGAGGTGTCTCCTGCATAGCAGCTCTCCCACTGTAGTCACAGCTGGTACTCACAGCCAATTGGCCTGGAGGTGAATTCCTCCCAGTGACACCAACAGCAATCAAGTCTCAACTATAAGACTGTGCTCACAGCCACAAAAGGGTGCATCTAGAGTTCCCAGCTCAGGTGACTGGGGAGGCTGAGCCACTCAGTCCTATAGGGCACCTACTACACAAGGCCACTCTACCAGCTCAAGGAGACATAGCAGCTCTATCCAATATATAGAAAGAAACACAGGGAAGCAGCCAAAATGTGGAGGCAAAGAAACATGTCACAAATGAAAGAAATGGAAGAAAGCAAACACTGGATATAAAGTTCAAAACCACAGTTATGCCCTAGCCAGTTTGGCTCAGTGAATATAGCATCAGCCTGCAGACTGAAGGGTCCCAGGTTCAATTCTGGTCAAAGACATGTACCTTGGTTGTGGGCACATCCCCAGTAGGGGGTGTGCAGGAGGCAGCTGATCAATGTTTCTCTCTCATTGATATTTCTAACTCTCTAACCCTCTCCCTTCCTCTCTGTAAAAAATCAATAAAATATTTTTTTAAAAAAACAGTTATAAGGTTACTCAAGTATCTTCTGGAAACCTCCAAGGGACTTAGTGAGACTTTCAAAGATCTTAGTGAGAATGCCAAACACATGGAAAAGGACCAGTCAGAAATTAAACATATTCTGACTAAAATAAAGAATAACATACAGGGATGCAATGGTAGAGTAGAGGATTCTGAGAATCAAATCAACAATTTAAAATATGAGGAAGCAAAAAACATCCAACCAGAAGAGCAAAAAGAAATCAGTCTAAAAATATGAAGATAATGTAAGGAGCCTCTGGGAAAATTCAAGCATACCAACATCCGAATTATGGGGGTGCCAGAAGAAGAGAGGGAGCAAGATATTAAAAACCTATTTGAAGAAATAATGTCAGAAACTTCCCCTAACTGGTGAAAGAAATAGACTTTTAAGTCCAGGAAGCACAGGAGGAACCCAAAGAGGACCACACCAAGACACATCATAATTAAAATGCCAAGGGCTAAAAGACAAAGAGAGAATCTTAAAGTCAGCAAGAGAAAAGCAGTTAGTTACCTACAAGGCAATGCCTACAAATTACCTACAAATGTCAGCTAATTTCTCAACAGAAACTATGCAGGCCAGAAGGGAGTGGCAAGAAATATTCAAAGTGATAAATAGCAAGGACCTACAACTAATATTACTCTACCCAGCAAAGCTATCATTTGGAATTGAAGGTCAGATAAAGTGCTTCACAAACAAGAAAAAGCTAAAGGAGTTCACCATCAAACCAGTATTACATGAAATGTTGAAGGGTATTCTTTAAGGAGAGGAGAAGAAAAAGATAAAAAATATGAACAACAAAATGGCAACAAATACATACCTGTCAACAATTGAATCTAAAAATCAAAATAAATGAATAAGAAATCTAATGAACAGAATAAACTGGTGAATAAAATAGAATCAGAGGCATGGAAATCAAACAGACTGACAATTCTCAGAGAGAAGGGGGTGAGGGAGTGGGAAGTGATTAAACAAAGATCTTATAAGCATATATGCATTACCTAGGGACACAGACAATAAGCTGGCGAAGGCCTGGAGCGGGTGGGAACCAGGTGGAGGGAGGCATTGGGGGGGGGGGGACAAAAGAGAGACATCTCTAATAATCTCAACAATAAAGATTAAAAAGAAAAGATGCACTCTTAGATATTTCCATCTTACTTCCTACAATAGTACCCCACCCACACCCACCAAACTATAGTAGTGTCATCAGTAAGGGGTAGGAGTAACCAGAGAGGGGCTTTAACATTATGTATAACAATATATGTTATATAAATATAAGGCATTGCTTCAATATGATAGTAAATTTTATTTGTTAGACTCTACCTTTATAAATCTTTGCATGTCCCTCTTTCCACCTTCTAATTTCCAGCCATATTTTTAAATTATATCTTTATTGAGAATAAAATTTACATACAATCTACCCTTTTTTAAAAAAAATTTATTGATTTTATGTTTTAATATATTTTTACATTTATTTTTATTGTTGACACTATTACAGATGTTTCCCATTTCCCCCTTCTTTGTCCACCTCCTCCCCACCCCTGCTTCCCCCCCTCCCCTAGCCTTCACCACACTGTTGTCTGTGAGCATGGGCTATGTGTATATGTTCTTTAGCTAATCTCTTCACCTTCTAATTCAGTCCTATTTCTAATTCATTACAGGTAAATATCAACACATTACTAGCTTTCCTTTTCATCAGGATTTGGGATAAGCGGTACTATATCAAAACAGTCTTGGAGCAGATGCAGATTCAATCTAAAGCTTTGTGCTTGCCTATTTGTATCACTATCCATAAAAGTGTGAGCTCCTTGATATAAATCCATCTAGCTATCTCTAATGAATCTGTAGGTGTCAGAGTCTTCTCCTATTCTGTCATCGATTAATGGGCCTGGGGACTCATCCCAGTATAGGATTCAGATTATGATCCTGTAGTTACCTAGAGCCATTCTATAAAATGGATTAAATGGAAGCCACAGCCAGTCTGTCCCTTAAGTATCAGAGTTCTGATTAAAGTGAGAGACGGGTTCCAAATGGAAGGCCAACACAAAGCTGATAGCCTTGGGCTCTGCTGCCTGTCTGAGATCTTCCCTGCAATCCTTGAGACATTAAGTAGCTTCAGCTCAAGATTTATTTAGCCTTTCACTTATAGCCAGCTGCCCATAATTTGTAGTCCTGGGGGACAGCATGAGCATGGATAATTGAAATCCACAATCTCCCAATACACCATGGCAAAGAGTGTCAGCCCTTTCCTCGTTTAACTATTTCACTTGCAAGAGCTGTAAGATGAAAAGTAAAACTGTTTCCTTCTACTCACTCCTCTCCAATCCTATGCAGATGTTGAATCCAGAGTTTACAAAAATAAAAGGTAAGTATGTAGAGAGCAAGAAGCAAAACGAGGCAGAATATTCCCCAATAATGATTAGCAGACTATAAATAATCAAGGAACTGGGCTCACTGTTTCCCAGAAGCACTAAGTTTTCTAAAATGTTACATGTGATTGTGAGTGAATTGTGTCCTGGGAGGTAAAGCATTGTGAGCCTTGGCCTGTGACTACAGGAGGCAAGAAAACGGGAGCCACTTAGGGACTAATGGACATCAAAAGTACAAACAGCCCCAGCCGGTTTTGTTGAATGGATTTGCCTGTGGACTGAACAGTCCCAGGTTCAATTCCCAGATAGGGCACATGTCCGGGTTCCGGGCTCAATCCTCAGTAGGGGGCGTGCAGGAGACAGCCAATCAGCGATTCTCTCTCATTGGTTTTTCTATCTCTCTCTCCCTCTCCCTTCCTCTCTGAAATCAATAAAAAATACATATATATTAAAAAATACAAACAAATACCCAGCTGGCATGGCTCAGTGGTTGAGCATCTACCTATGAAGCAGGAGGTCACAGTTCAATTCCTGGTCAGGGCCCATGGATTGTGGGCTGGATCTCCAGAGTGGGGCGTGCAGGAGGTAGATGATCAATGATTCTCTCTCATTATTGATGTTACTCTCTCTCCCTCTCCCTTCCTGTCTGCAATCAATGAAAATATTTTTTTAAGTGCAAACACCCACAAACCATACAACTGTACTCTCCTTTTAGAAACAGGACCAGCAGCCCGGTTTTACAGCATTTTGAAATCTGTGCAATCGTCACAGCTTTCCTTCCGTCACTAGTCACAGCACTATTCTCTGCTGAGATTTTTTTTAAGACTGCCATCTTTACAGTCCTACAACATCCATCTTTTTATAAATGGATATCTTGTTTGAGGATATTCAACCTTAATTACTTCTCATCTGTCTTCAAGGATTTTGGTACTAACCTATTCATGTCAATGTAAGTGAAACAGCAAAAAGTATTTGGTATGGCCTAGTGTTGTAAAAAAAGAAAAACTGCTTCTAGTCCTGGGTTCTGTCTCTTACAAATAGTGCAACATTGAGTAAATCTCTGCACTTCAATGTCCTCGCTTATGAAATTGAGATAATAATTCCTACCCCCTAGGCAGAATAAAATAAGTACAAAAGCATTTTAAAGAGCATAGACTATTACATGTGTATAACTTATTTCCAGGCCCATGAATCTGGAAGTAAAACTGTCATAGATTTAATGTTTGTGTGGCTCCCCGCCGAAAAAAAAATTCATATGACAAAACCTAATCCCCAATGTGATGGGATTTGGGGATGGGGTTTTAGGAGGTTGTTAGGTCCTGGCAGAGGTGATTAAGTCATGAGGGTGAAGCCCTCATGAATGGGATGAGGGCCCTTATAAAAGAGACCCCAGGGAGTTCCCTTGCCCCTTCCACAATGTGAGGACAAAAATGAGAAGACTGTCTATCAACCAAGTATTGGGCTTTCACCAGGCTCTAAATCTGCCTGTGTCTTGACCTTGGACTTCTGAGCTTCCAGAACTGTGAAAAGTAAATATCTGTTGTTTATAAGCCACCCAGTCTGTGGTATTTCTGTTATAGCTGCCTGAATGGACAAAGACAAAGACATAACGTACTTTTGGCCCCTTCTACTCTATGATGATATGATAATAAGTAAAATTATAATGAACAAAGGGAAACTTCCATTTTTAAAAACTCTAGGAAGACTTTCTTTTACATTACAGACACTCTTCAAAAAGTTCTAAGAAAGGTGCTCATTATAGAAAACAAATAGCATTGTTTTGTTTTGCCCTTTATAAAACGTTACCATTTATTCTGCATTCAACCAACTAAAATTAGCAGCCAGAATTGTTTTGACATGTTCTAATAGACAGGAAGTGATTTTCAAATCCCTCAAAATTACCTATGCTCTCCCTTCACTCCTGGCAGCTGAGAAGTAAATTGCTCATTCTGTCTGGCCTTTTGATAATTTCTGAAATGCTAGAGGAAAGAGCCAAATGTACATTTCCCATGGTTAGATCAAGAAATGCCATGGTTAATGTACTTTGCTCTCTCATTAAAATGTATTTAAACTGAGTTTTAAAACGCTCATGTGGTAAAACTTCAAACCTGGTAGCCTGTAACCTTCAACTCTCCCACCCAATGGGTTGACTAAAGATATTCCACGGGGTGAATTTTCACTCAGAAGATCTTCAATAGCTCCTAAATCCACTTACTAAGGTTGGGTTCTCCAGGAATCACAATGATGATAAGAGCTACCACTTACTGAGGTTCCACAGTGTCCCAAACATCATGGCGGTGCTTTATAGACCTCCTTTCATTCACACAACAATCCTTGAAGGTAAGAAGAATGATGACATTGAGACTCAGAGAAATGAAATGACTTAGTATGCAATTTCTCTAATTGCTTAAGGAGACCAGTAAGTTTCATGAGAGGAGGGACCATGTCTGTTTTATATACCAACATATTCCCAGTGCTTAATATAGTATCTGGAAAATAGTAGGAATGCCATAAATATTTGTTTACTGGTCGAATGAAATGACACTATGAACAAATGGTTACAGAAACATACAAAACTTAACCAGCCAGCAGGTTGAAAAACAGATGATACATGGAATTATGATGATAAATAATTTTTAAAATAATGGTGATAAGCAGTTCCCAGTTGTTTACTAACTACAAATTTGTGAAGTTGTTGTGACTGGCTTCAACTCTCTTCTACTAGGTGCTGCAAATTGCCATGGCCTAAATCTTGACACCCATCCCAGTTTCCATGAGGAATTTGTTCAAAACAGTTTAAAGTAACTTTTACTGTTCCTTGCTTACAGAGAGAATTGATTTTGTGAATTAAGTATTTCCTTTCTAATTCAGGCAACCCAGTATATGATACCGAGTTGTTCAGTGCTTTCCTTATTGCTATTTACAAAGCTCACAGCATCTCAAAAACAACCACAAAGACAGGCCATTATTAGAGTTCTCATGAAAATTCAAACTTGACGTGAAATTATGGATCAAAAATAGAATCTTCATCTCTCTAGACCAGTGGTCGGCAAACCGTGGCTCGCAAGCCACATGCGGTTCTTTGGCCCCTTGAGTGTGGCTCTTCCACAAAATATCACATGCCACATGTGGGCGTGCATGTATAGTGCGATTGAAACTTCATGGCCCATGCGCAGAAGTTGGTTTTCGGCCTGAGCGAGTCTATTTTGAAGAAGTGGCCTTAGAAGAAGTGGGGGGTGTCGGTCCGTGGGGCGACAGGAGATGTGGTGCAGGCGGGCCTCAGGATACGAAGCGCGGGGGTGGGGGGCGTGCACGCGATTCATGCACGAGTTGAGGATGGGAGAGTTGGAAGGGGTCGACCTCAGCGAACATAGCTCAATCAGATTGAGGACGTTTTTAGCAAAGGCCAGCTTAGGAGTATCCTGATTAAGTTAATAACAATGTACCAACCTATATAGTTTAAGTTTAAAAGATTTGGCTCTCAAAAGAAATTTCAATCATTGTACTATTGATATTTGACTCTGCTGACTAATGAGTTTGCCGACCACTGTTCTAGAGCAACTCCATTTAATAATTAAATCTGAATTAATTTAGTTAGAACACATTTAGTTGCCTTACTTAGGCAATATATTAATATCAATCATACCTTTGTGAAGGAAGACCCCATTCTGTAAAACTACTGTTTGGAATTCTCTGCTATTCTTTGGATGGCCTCTTATTCTGAAAAAGTAACTGTGCTTTCTAGCCTGCTTGAATAGCGGAGGAGATAAACTTAGCTGTCTGACCTTGTAGGCCAGAGACTAGATACACCCAATGCCATGCCAGGTGCATTTTTTAATTGGATAGAACTGTATAGTTTTCAAGGCCGCCGCCAGCAAGCACACAAAGGGATGGCTCTTCTATAAAAAGGGAAGTTCTGCTTGTAGTTTTGCTTAGATTTTGGATTCATTTCCCTAAGCCCGCCGAGGTGAATAAAGTATAACTCCAAACTCTCAGAGCACTGTTTGGTTCTGGTCCGGTTTTTCTGTAACACCTTAATATCTCGAAACTAAAAATTAAATAATATGAAAATGATCACTTCACTGCACACATTATAAAAATCATACAGGATTAAATTTTCCGTATTTCCTTAATATTTTAAAAATTAATCACATTCTTTTAAAAAACTGAATTTTTTCAGTAAAGACCAAATGCTACTGCCAACAAAGAAGTTTCTTGAGAGCTAATTACTATTAGTAAACTAACCACAATCCTTCTGGTAGCCAAGCAAAGGGATGTAACATTAAACAAAGCTATTGTGGGAAACTCATTACAAAAGAAAAACAATATCCCCAAAATCCCCAAAACACTCAAGTTGCAGCAAATCAGATACCAAATTATTTGGAAATTAAATTATCTTTGAGAGTGTATTTACTATAAGCAATCAAGATTTAAACAAATAAAATTACAGAAGAAAAATAGCCAATTTTCTCCTGAGGATTTATCGTGGTTAAGCAGGCAATCTCCTGCAGCTCAAGAATCCAAAGCTGTAACCCTGGGAGCTTCTTTCAGGACAGAGGACTAAAGGAAATAAACAAAAGAAGGTTGATGCTGTAATGGGAGAAAATCTAAAGTAATACTTCAAAAACTGAATAACAGCTCATTGTGAGCTGGGTACTCAAGGTGGAAATAAAACATGCATTGTCTTTGGGCTGAACAAATCTATGATGGAAAAAAAAGAATGATTTAGGTAAAAAACATTGCTGTGAAATACCCAAAGATGAGTTATTTTAAAAAGGGGCATCCTTGTTTTCCTTACAGCACTCAATATTTTGAATGTGATACAATAGACACATAACAAAGAAAGCAATTAAAGGTGGAGAAGATGGTTGAAGAAAAAAATAATAGGAAAGAAAGATGGGAATGTTTGTAAAACCTTCAGTGTACACAGGAGGACATCCTTAGTCCCAGAGAGAGAAACGATTTGGTTGAGGTCACACAGCTAATTAAAGGCAGATTTGGGCAAGAATAGAAAGCTTCATGAAGGCAGAGACTTTTGTCTGTTTTGCTGATTAGAACAAAGACCGAAACATAATAGATGTTCAACAAATAGTACCGGTTAAAGTAAGGGAGGGAGGGAAGTTATAAGGAAGAATCAATTCAATTTAATTCGAACAGTATGTCTATTATGTCTTATTGGGAGTTCCAATAAGGTGAAGGGCATAGCGCTCAGATCCAGGAGTTTGCAGTCTATTTGAGGAAAACAAAAGGTAGACATGAAAGGGTGGCTAAACTACCAAATGTCATATGCTGAGAGGCAAATGAGTGTTGTGCTTATCCACAGTGCAAGGAGGTTGACAAGCTGCAGCAGTCAGGGAATTCTTGATGGTGAAACAAGCAGCACTAGTCGCCAATAAAGACCTTACTATGACTAACTCCAAGCCAGTGACCACCTAATTATTAACGACAATTCTTCACATTCTTCAAAGTGCATTCAGTTTGCATTATCTCCCGTGGACCTTCACAAAGCACTAAACAGGTGCTGGGCAGGAATGGAGTGCTGATCTCTACTGTAAAGAAGAGAGAAGTCACATTCTCCGAAATGAGAATTCAACCCAGCACTATACGTGGCGGCACCTATCCATCTCCGAGAAGTTGGGAGTCTGAATGTGAATGCTGTTAGCATCTATGAGAGGAGATTCAAGTTGGCCACAGACTTGTTAAGTAAAAGGGATTATTCAGTAGTACAATAGATCAAAGCACACCTGGGAAATATGGAGATGATGGAGAAAAAGTAAGCACTGCCTCTCTGCACAAGTTGAGCCATTCTCTCCCTTGGTCTGTAACAAGTGACCTGGAGAAAAGTCACTCCCCTCCTGGGATACCTAAGGCTACCCGTAGCACATACAGAGCTTTTATGTGGAAGACTGAAAGCATCCCTCCAGGCTAACATAGCCCCACTGGAAAGTACAGGGATTGGTGAGCAAAGCACAGCTGCATTTCAGCTACCACTCATTTCCTTGGCCAGGTGACTTTGTATAATGCACAAACTGTACCACAACATATGCTGGTTCTGGACATACCCCATTCTGTCTTTGACCTGCTGTATTAGAAGGTGTTTCCTTTTACAGAGTCCAAATCCACCTCCTGCTGGGATTTGTTGAGGTTTTTCTAGCCACAAAGGAAATATCTAAGTCTCTCTTCCCAGTGACAGCCTTTCATTTCAAACATATGTATTGCTTTTGTGCCCTACTCAATCAACCCATCACATGTAGCTATTTCCTTGGAAAGCAAACCAAACCAGCCACAGCAGAACTATGGTGTCATCAAAAGTACACGTACACCCAAAAGGTGCTGAAATGCCAGAAAAACTCTATACAGACACAGATCATGATACATTTATCAACATGCTAATGGAAGTAGTCAAAGCATGAAAGGTGGGAAAAGCAGAAGTCTCTGAATATGCAAGATACAGGACCTTTAAAGAACCATAAGAGTAAGAATAAAAAGGAAATGGAGAAGAATTGAAGAAACACTGACAGAAAATATAGTAAAATTATAAAGAATTCCAGACATATTAGCTAAAGTGACTACTACTTAGGAAAAGAAGAAAAGAGCCCAGCCAGTGTAGTTAAATGGTTGAGCATCTACCTACAAACCAGGAGGTCATGGTTCAATTCCCAGTCAGGGCACATGCCAGGGTTGCGGGCTCAATCCTCAGTCGGGGGCGTGCAGGAGGCAGCTGATCCATGATTCTCTCTCATCATTGATGTTTCTATGTCTCTCTCCCTCTCCCTTCCTCTCTGAAATCAATAAAAATATATTTTTAAAAAAGGGAAGAAAAGGTTGGGGGTTGGAGGAGGGAAAGAAGTATAGTAAGAAGGGAATGAAGGAGGGAGGGAGGGAAGGAATAATAGTTTATATCCACTTGCATAGATCTGGTTGTCTGGTTACAGTGTTAAAGTTCACCATTAAGAGTGACTCTAGCCCTAGCTGGTTTGGCTCAGTGGAAAGAGCGTCGGACTGCGGACTGAAGAGTCCCAGGTTCGATTCCAGTCAAGGGTTTACGCCCCGGTTGCAGGCTTGATCCCCAGTTGGGGGTGTGCAGGAGGCAGCCGATCAATGATTCTCTCTCATCATTGATGTTTCTATCTCTCTCTCCCTCTCCCTTCCTCTCTGAAATCAATTAAAAAATGTATTTTTTTTAAAAAAAAGAGTGACTCTAGAGCAGCAGTTTTTCAACCTGTGGGTCGCAACCCCTTATGGGGGTCGAACGACCCTTTCACAGGGGTGGCCTAAGACCATCAGAAAACACATATATAATTACATATTGTTTTTGTGATTAATCACTATGCTTTAATTATGTTCAATTTGTAACAATGAAAATACATCCTGCATATCAGATATTTACATTATGATTCATAACAGTAGCAAAATTACAGTTATGAAGTAGCAACGAAAATAATTTTATGGTTGGGGATCACCACAACATGAGGAACTGTATTAAAGGGTTGCAGCATTAAGAAGGTTGAGAACCACTGCTCTAGAGAAATCAAACACTTTCCTATTCATTCTGCATTTACCATACTCATTTCAACAGTAGCTCTGTCTGAGGAATCTCTGTGTGAAGGTGTAGTTTGTTGACTTTTTATGGTCTGCAAAATTTGGCCTTAATGATGTTCTCTATAGTAATGGGTATATCTGAGCATATGGGTGGAATATTGTCAGTCTGTAGCTGATTTGTTTTCTGGTGCTTCAGCTGGGCTTTTGGATTTTCTTTTGGTATTTCATGTTCATAATGTACAGTTTAATTTGCCACAGCACATTCTACCAGATGACCTCTTCATTCACTCCCATTAACTCGCAGACTATGAACACACAGACACTGTACATACTTTCTCTCTTGCCAATCATCATAGAATAAATCTCTGAGCATAAAGCAGTATTTTGTCTTACTGGTTATGTTCCACTGGAGGCTGGATAATTCTGGTTACTTGCTGCTCACCTAAACTAGGAAAAGGTGGCTGAGGGCAAAGGAAGAAAAATGGGCAGTTTTCAACAAAGATAAATGAATATAATTCATTTCTGTGACTTTCTGTTCATGTTTTCATTTCGATTTTTTGTTTATTGCAAAATAGACATAGGTAAATAAAAATAAAAATAAATCATCCACAACCCCATGACTATAATATACCAACTGTTTTAATTTTCCTGAGCTCCCATGCAGTCTGGTTCCATATACATGTGTATCTTTGGACATGGTTGAAATTTTAGCCTAGATACAAAACTGCATCTAGTTGTTTTTCATGTGCCCTTATGAACATTTTCCATGTTGCTACATAGTGGCCATAATAATCATTTTAAGATATGTGTAATATACCACATTGTATATGTAGCATCATTTACTTAATCATCCCAACTAATGACTGGATATTTTACATTGCTTTCCTTTCTTTCCTTATTAAGGCTAATGCTATAAATTTAAGTCTTCACAAATTCAATAGCATTATTTCCACGTTAAAGATTTGCTGGTAGAAGAAGGTGAATTTTTTCCTTAGGGGTTTTTTTCTTCAGATAAATTTTCAGAAGATGACTATTAAGTCAAAGGGAATGTGCATTTTTATGGTTCTTGATTACTTCATCACATTTACTTTCTAAATTGGAGAAATTTCAACTGCCACAACGAACATGAATACACCAGTTTTACCACCTTCACCCTAACACAGCAATTTTCAACCAATGTGTTGGTATGCCACAAGAATTTTTAAAATGTGCAGTACATGACTATTTAGTCAGGGGCACTGACCTCTCTTCCCTTACATTGTCAAATTTTAAAAATGACAACAACCAACAAAACGATAATCATCCAGTGTGAATGCCCCATCTTGAATATAAAAATATAGGTCACATAATTGATTTGTATCTTATTGGTCACATCACATAACATGGTTGCATCTGAATGGTTAATTCTTGGTACCAGAAATCTTTATATACAAGTATAAGTACCTGATTTTTTAAAAGTCACTGTAAAGCAAAAAGAGCAGGTAATTACTACTATTTTGTTGTAAAGCAATCAAAATTATACCTATTTTTTTTAGATCGGCAAAAATATATATATTTTAGTGTGCCACAGAATTTTAGTAGTTAATGTGTCCCATGAGATGAAAAAGATTGAAAATTGCTGCTCTAACACAAAGAATTATTACTTTCTTAAAGTTTTAATAATTCAAAGGATATAAGATGCTGTCTTTTTCATCACTTAATTTGTACCTCTTTGAAAAGCCCCATTCAACTATCCCTCATATGTTTTATACACTACTTGTATCTCCTGTTGTGTAAATTGTCTAGTCACATTCTTTCCCATTAACTTACCTGGGTATCTTAAATGTTTTTCTTATGGATAATGTAATTACCAACCTTTTCTGTGTTATTTGTTGCAAAAATTCCCAAAATCTGTTTTCCTTTTATTCTAAGTATATTTTTATTTTTCATAAGTCTTTATTTCTTAAGAAGTCAAATCTGTAATTTTTTTTCCTTCATGATTTCTTCAGAACTTACCATATAACAGATGGTTTCTCAAGTGATTTTTCAGCTGGCTTCTTCCTGTAATTTGATTTTTTAATAACTGTATTCTTTAATGTTTAAATCATAGCTACTTGAAATCTATTCTTGTATAATATATCAGGTTAGGAGCTTATGTTTAATTTATTTGCTAACCAGTTTTCCCAAGCCATTAAATAGCTTTTTCTTTCCTTATTCTTTTGTGATGATCATATTCAATGTCTATCTATACTAATAAAAGGGTAATATGCTAATTAGATCTGATAAACCAGACATTTTCTGGACATCCTTCAGGACAAAGCCATGGTGGCAAGGCCGAGGCAGAAGTGGTTAGGGGCAATCAGGCAGGCAGGCAGAAGGGTTAGGGGCAATCAGGCAGACAGGAAGAGGGGTTAGGGGCAATCAGGCAGACAGGAAGAGGGGTTAGGGGTGATGAGGCAGGCAGGCAGAGGGGTTAGGGGTGATCAGGCAGGCAGGCAGAGGCGGTTAGGGCGATCAGGCAGGTAGGCAGAGTGGTTAGGGGTGATCAGGCAGGCAGGCAGGTGAGTGGTTAGGAGCCAGTAGTCCTGGATTGCGAGAGGGATGTCTACTGCCAAATTAGGCCTGATCCCGCAGGCAGTTGGACATCCCCCGAGGGGTCCCGGATTGGAGAGGGTGCAGGCCGGGCTGAGGGACCACCCCCCCCACCCCCGCATGAATTTCGTGCACCAGGCCTCTAGTAAGTATATAAATACAAATATAACAAATAAATATATTTTCTTTTTTATCTTTTTGGCTTTATTAAGGTATAACTGACAAACAAAATTGTATGATATTTAAAGTGTACATCATGATGATTTGATATATGTATACACTGTGAAATGTATACATATACTGTGTTAATTAACACAGCCATCACATACTTATCTCTTTTTTTATTTTTTGGGGGGGAGAACATTTAAGTTCTACTCACTTATAAAATTTCAGTTACACAGTACAGTGTTATCTATTTTCGTATACACGGACATTTTCTTTCATTTCATTAGCCATAATACTATTTTGGGATGAGAGACATGCTGTTTTAATGACTGTTGCCCATTGGTGGGTATTTATCAGCTTTCTTTCTGCATATGGTTAATTGCAAGTGTTTCTTTATAAATTTGGACACAACAAGAGCAGGTACAGTCTCAGTGGTGGCCATAGAGTGAAGTGATAAGGACACTGGCTTCAGAATCAAATCTCAGCTCTGCCATTTACTATTTCTCTGACTTTTGAGAAAATTATTTGCCTCTTTAGATCCACAGCTTCTTTACATGTAAAATAAGTATAATGAAAGTACTTATACTTAATAACTGTGTCATCCAATACTGAAGTTACTGACCAGAAAGGCTATTTACATTTTAATTAACCACAACCAATCCGAATTAAAACATTGGCTTCTTGGTTGCACTAGAAATACTTCAAGTGCTCAACATTTACATGCACTAGTGGCTACCAGAGTTGGATAGTGCTGATATTACAGAACATTGCCATCACTGCAGAAATTTCTATTGGACAGACCTGCACAGGGTTGATATGATGACTAAATAAGATACTTCATGAAAAGCACTCAGCATACAACTTAGCACATAGTAAGCATTTAGGGTAACTGTAGTTGTGGTAGGGAAAGTGTGATACACAAGTGTTTGCAAATAAATATTAATGCACCCACTAGGAAAATGGAAAGGGTTTTCATCAAGAAGTCATAGCTGTCCCTCACATTAAGACAACATTTAAGAATCAACAGCTGAGGAAGCAAAAGAAACACAAGAGCCTAATCAAGGTGGACAGACAGGGCCTCAGCCTTGGAAAACAACTCCAACAGGTGTTGTGATTCTTCAGGATTAAGATTTTGCATCTCAGCAGAACAAACTCTACTGGAAAAGAGATCATATATATGCAAATATTTCAACTCCCTTCTCCATGGAGCATTCACTAGTCTGGAACTTGGTGTTCTGAGTGGAATGCCCAGTAAAAGGTATATCTGAAGGGTCTGTGCAGTCAGGATCAGCTGACAATTATAAGTAAATCCATGAAACTGCACTTTATAGTTACAGGTCAGAGTCTTATAACTTCAGTTAAAAACATTCCTCCAAAGTTTCATATACTTTCGGTAAGCCTAATATTCCTTACATTACCAGCAGCATAGAGGTGCCCCCTTTGTCAACAAATGTGTTCAACCCTGGTCCTTGTACTGGATTTTGAAAGCTAGTCTCTCAACTAACTTTCCATTTGTTAAACAACCTGTGTGGGAAAGACTCAAAATAATGGACTGTCTTCTATGACCTTTTTAAAACCTTATCATGTTAACTGCTTGGAGAGAACTAAGTGACCCTTAATTTTACAGATCAGGGCACAGAGTGGGAAGAGAAGAGAAGTGACTTACTCAAAGTCATTTCATTAGTGTCAGAGTCACTAGAACCCATGTCCATGAATTCCCAATCTCCACTGGGTGCTTCTGAAACAAATCATTGGCCACAGTAGAATTTTGCACGCATAACAGGAAGTCTTAAAGTTTAACAGAATCCCTTAATATGATCATGTCAACTCAGGATGTTTGCTGATTATTTAATATATTTAATGCTCACAACCAAAGTAAGTTCACCAAGAAGCTGCTATAGACTAAATTCTAACCCCTAATGTGATGGCATTTGGAAGTGGGGCTTTTGGTGGGTGATTTGACTATTAATAGGATTTGTGTCAATTCGAAGACACAGTAAGAATGGCTGTCTAGGAACCAGGAAGCAGGTTCTCAACAGATAATGAACTTGCTGGTGCCTTGATCTCACACAACCCAGCCTCCAAACTGTGGTAAATAAATATCTGTTTTTATAAGCCACCCAGTCTATCGGTTATAGCAGCCTGAACAGACTAAGACAGAAACTCACTCACTGAACAATTGAGATACTAAGAAACTACCAAGTTTGCTGTACGTGTTTTTGAAAGTAAGAAAAATAAATTTACATGAGATCATTTCACAATTATATTACACAAAGAGGCTTTACAACATAGATACTTTTAACAATAAAAAGATCACCATGAAACAATCAATAAAATGCTTTCATTCTGGACAAGTTCTGCAGAGGCCCAGAACTTCTTTCTGCAAGTTCTCAAAAATAAAGGCAATGTACTGCTGAGCCATGTGGCTGAGTCTTGTGAAAGTCAAGCCATTTCCCAACCCACCACCTTCTGCAATCTCCCAAAACTGCACTGAGGTCAGTTAAACATCTCAGGTATTTAAAAAATCGGCAAAAAGGGGGAAGCTTCGGCACTGATAAGCACTGAAACATGTAACATGGACATTCTGTGACTGGGTACTCAATGACAAGTCTACATAAGGTACCAATTTCTCTGTTTTGCTGTCATGCTGCTATTGCAAAACCGCATGGTCAGTGCAGGATACTCCAGATCACTCTTCCTACTATAATGGTGACATAAGCTTGCTGCTCTTTATTATCCCCACTCATCCTCTTAATTTTCTCCCAGGAAAGACAAGAAACTAAGTTATTTATGGATAATAATGAGAGGTTCTGGGTCCTGCTCATGTATCTAAATATTACATTACTAGAGGCCCAGTGCATGAAATTTGTGCATGGAGGGGTGTCCCTCACCCAGCTTGCACCCTCCCAATCTGGAACCCCTCAAGGGGATCGGGCCTAAACAGGCAGTCGGACATCCCTCTCACAATCCAGGACTGCTGGCTCCCAACCGTTCGCCTGCCTGCCTGCCTGATTGCCCTAACCACTTCTGCCTGCCAGCCTGATCACACCCTAACCACTCCTGTGCCAGCCTGATCAATGCCTAACTGTCCTCCCTGCAGGCCTGGTCCCCCCCAACTGCCCTCCCCTGTCAGCCATCTTGTGGTGACAATCTTGTGTCCACATGGGGGCAGCCATCTTGTGTGTTGGAGTGATAGTCAATTTGCATATTACCTCTTTATTATATAAGATTCCAGAGCTCTCATTCCCAGCAACTTTTCCTTATCATGAGACCTCTGGTTATAAAAAGATATTAAAATATTTGAGAACTAGAAGCCTCAGTACAAACTTCATTAAAATGCTTTTGCCTGAAGTATCCATTCATACTCATGGAAACTACATGCCCAGCATAGACTTAATTTCAAAACACACTTGTTGATTGGACAAGAGAGTAAGAGAATGAATGAATGACTAGAGCAACCATCAGTTAAACAAACATATGAACTGATTAAGAATAGAAGTATCAATATATTTAATGTGGGACTTGGAGAGAATAGAGTTGACTTGGATTGAGTGAAATTGTGAGCAGCTCACAATTCAGGCTCCTATAAAATGAAGCCAAAATTTCACTGTCCTAGCAGCAGATATATTGACCCCTGGAGTGATGAGGCATCCTCCTTATGCATTTGACAGCTTTCGACAACTCCCTCCTACTTCCTGAGAATAGCCTGCACACCAGATTTCTCAAGAAGCCAGAGGTTTTGTACACTGCCTTCTGCCAGGTTTATCAATAACCCTGAAGCTGCACACTTGCCCTAGGTCCAAGAGGGCACTTCCCCAACATTCTAGCTCTGGCCTTGGGAATTCTCTGTGTATACTTTTAGACAAAGAAGTGATCTATAAAAACTGTCAAGGAGAATTTATCCTCGAGCTGACTTTGAAAAAGGAAGAATTTGAATCGATAAGCAGAACTATCTAATGCAACTTCATTTCAATTTTGCTATTTTTTAAAAAAAAATGTGTTTTATTACAGTATAGTTGACATACAACATTATATTAGTTTCAGGCGTATAATATAGTGATTTGACATTGGTATATACCTTATGATGTGATCACTCCACTAAGTCTAGTAACCATCTATCATTGTGCAAAATTATTAAATGTTATTGACTAAGACTCCACCAAAAAAAAGTTAGAACTAATAAATGAACACAGTAAAGGTGCAGGAAAATTTATTGCAATTTTGAAATACCTTCCTTAGGACACAGAGGAGCTGAATACACTGGCCATGGTAAAATCCTCCACACAAACAGCCCAGCTAAACTCAGAGGTGCTGATGGGCACTCTCTCAAGATCCAGACCAAATACTTCCTTTTTTTCCCTAGTGCTACTACAGAGAGGACAACTGCTCCACTCAAGAGTCTTCACAACCCCACCTGTGCTTCCACCCCTTCAGACCGGCAATGTGAGAATGGAAAAGCCAAATCCCAGCTCAGTCCTTGGTCCAGGACAATATCCGGGCCAAGGTGACTGCCAAAGGCCTCCCTGGACTTGGCTGAGTGTTCTACCATATTGGAGAAGTTCTTCCACATCCCCTCTTTCAGAAGGGAAACCCATGCAGAACATGGGCACCAGAGTCAGGGACATACCTCAAAGCAGAAGTCCAAGAGTAAAAGCAGTAAAATCCACTTCCATGTGAAAAGAAAGCTAGTGACTCTTCTCTAATAAGAAACATGATTTATAAAGTAATGAAACTGAAGGGAGTGCCAAAGCCTGGGGTGACAGAAGGTGGCCGGGATGGGAATTCAGGTTAGAGAATACGGTCACAGGTGGGGCATGGATGACCAACTTGTCAGTAATCAAAGGACTACAAGGTGCTAATGTGTCCCTGGGAAAAGTAGACAGTTCCGGAGAAGTTAAATTGATTCTAAACATGGAGTTTACACCGAATGCTCCCTTCAGTTCAAGGTTCAAATTCAGGATTTAAAGGGCTTGAGGACCTTGAATTAGAGGTCAACTTCCTGGAGATCGTGCCCTGGTATGTGCAGGGGCAGCCCTGTTTGAGCCTTAATGAACTGTTTCAAAGTCCAGCATCTGCTAAGGCTAGGAGGCTGGTGTGGAAAAAGTCAGGAAAACCAGCCAGCTGCGTCCTTTATCTATCTCTGCCTGTGTCAGTGGCACCCAAGATGTCTGAGCATTTTATTATGGGCTGAGGAACTGGTGAGCTTGTAATTAACACAGACCTTTCTGGACTAGCTCCTCTTAGGGGCCCTTTATGAATGGCAGAGGAAACCTTGAATGAATTCGTTTTCTTTAGCTGATAGAAACAGCAGGGGTTTAACACATCTGTAGAAAAACACACTTAAGGCCAAAGTCTACAGTACAAGACTTGGACGAGAAGTGGATGTTCAATTTAAAAATCCAGCACACTTTTAAAATCACAAAATTTTGCAGGCAGGGTGGGGGTAGCGAAGGGTCACTTGGTTTTACACCAACATTCTGTTTTCTGTAAGTCCGCAAAAATACCGCCTCAGGGTATCCAAAAGGATGTGAAGTGAAAATCAAAAGAAAGAGTCATCAAAAGAAAAACTTAACTTCATTGGAAAAGATGCTGTAACTGACAGGTTTTGCCAGTTGGTCATTTTAATGTAGGGGATTTGAAAACAACCAGTCCTACAGTGAGAAAACCTTGAATTTCTCAATAATGATAAAACCCTGAAACACCGCTTTTCCAAAATGTAAATCTATAATTGTGTCCGGTGACAAATACGAGCTTGCTTAGGTAATCCTCTGAGCGCTCCCACCCCATTGTGGTGAAAATTCAAGGGACAAAGGGGACTGGATGATGGGCAATTTATGTAAGAAAGGAAGGCCCTAATCCACTGCTACTTTATGAAAACTTCATTAAGTTCTGGGACACCAGTCCTTATTTACTAAAGAACTGAGACCCATCCAGAATTCCACAGGCATCAGGTGCTAAATTAATTGGAATCTGGATCTGGTGAACTTTCTCCTTCAACAATTATTTCAGGGGTAGAGCTTTAAGTGATCTGCAGACGGAATAACAGCTTATTTTCAAGTAATTGACACGTAGGGGGGAGGAGGTTGTTTACATCTAGGATTGCCTTTCCTTGCAAGTTTCCCAGGTTGGTTTTTTGTTTTGTTTTGTTTTGAGGCTTGATTGCCTTTGGTCTGAAGAAAGAAAAAATCAGCCATAAGGTAAGGGAGGTTCTGGGGAGTATGTGTGGGTGGAGAAAAGAGGGATGCAGGCGGAAGGCGGGTGCACAGTCCTGAAGGAACACCTACCTACTCCTTTATGGTGGGAGGGAAATGAGAGACAGCTTGAGGGGGCAGAGGATTGAGTGACTGCTAAGAAATTAGCTCTCATTCCAACCCACCAGCAGAGGCCTGATTACTCTTTGATTTTAACCCTTGGTTTACCTTAGCAAAGGGAAATCACGCTCCTTTGTTAGCAGTTGCCATCACTGTTTCAATATAGATAACACCACCATCAAGTGAGGAATTCAAAGGGGAAAACATTTTTCTTAGTTTTCTTCTGAAAATCCACAGTGGGAATATGTGCAAGTAAATATGATATTTCCTCAACATGAAGGACATGGATTCTTAAAGAATAATATTTAGCTTTTTGTATTGGCTGCCATTCAAAGACCTGGAAACATTTACTAGCAAATTTAATTACTTTGCATTTTATAGCTGAGGAGTTGGAGCTAGCAAGGCTAAAAAAAATGTTGTCTAATTCAAGATTCAAGCAGCTTGACTACAACACACATTCCCCAAGTCCTGGGAAAGCTCTATATCAAGACAATCCACTGAAGAGAATTCCTATCCAGGACATATTTATTAAACATCTACTATTTGCTAAGCACTTCCACATACGTTATCTTATTTAATCCTCACAAGAACCTAATAAGGAAGGTATTAACATCTCTATTTTACAAATGAAGAAAAGTTAGGCTCTAAAAATGGAAAACTCTATGCATTTGCACTTAGAGTTTCAATCTTTTAATCTTCAAAACACCTTTTCAAATTATGCACATCACTTATTATTAATATTTACAATGTATAAGTTGAGGAAACTGAGATAAAATGAAATAACTAAAGCTCACACTGCTAATCACTAGCAGGTCAGGGGTTTAAATGATGCCCTTCTACTCTAACCCTTCAGCTCTGTCCACTTATGGTCAGAGGCCATTTGACTCAATCAAAGCTCTCCAAGAGGATCAGCTCATGAGCCAGGCGCTGTGAAAGACACTATAGGATCAGATTCAAACTGCATTCTGACTTTTCTCAAGTATCTGCTAGTCTAATGGGAACAGTGGACAGGAGCTCATTGAACTCTACAAAAAGCCACACGTTGGCATGGAGGATAAGAGTCAGTGATGAAACCCGAGTACCAAAAGTGACAAAGCTATCAATTCCAAATGTGGAGGGAAGCGAAGTTGAAGAGGTTTCTTAGAGGAGGTGGACTTGAAGATCCAGTAAGAGATAGAATTAAATAACATTCCACAGGAATCACAGGAGTAAGAATATTTAAAACAAGATGGGAAAAGAGCCATTTGGAGGGATAGGATAAAAAAAAACCCTCTAGCAAGATATATTCCTCCAAGTAATAAGCAGTTGTTATTAAAATTACTGCTGCTATCAAGACTGTACAATTGGTTCAGTTCATATTCAATGTGAATTTTTAAATGAAGATTCTATGCTACACAAAGAATGTATTTGCTTTTTTAATGTTCAAAGACTATAAATGATAAGTGCAATGAAATGCATTTAAATTGCACTAGAAAACAAAATAGACTCTCGAAGATTGCACAAAATATTATTTTAAAGAAAATAAGATCATTTGGAATATACCTCAAGGATAATAAACCTATCACATTGTCAAAATCTGGAACATGTTCAATAAAGTACCACATCCTACACACCACATATAGTCAGACAATTTTCTTGGATATTACAACTTTATTAGAGCACCTTAAAATGCTTCCCTGACACCCTGGGACAGTCTCGATTCTGAAATAAAACCAGAAAATCTGTAATGATGACTGGGATAGCAATATCTGAAAACTCCACTTCCAAGATGAAGAATGTCATAAAAAGAAATTAAATAGCCCTGGCTGGTTTGGCTCAGTGGATAGAGCGTCCACCTGTGGACTGAAGGGTCCCGGGTTTGATTCCAGTCAAGGGCATATACCAGGGGTGTGGGCTAGATCCCCAGTAGGGGGTGTGCAGGAGGCGGCCGATCAATGGTTTTCTCTCATCATTGAGGTTTCTCTCTATCCCTCTCCCTTTCTCTCTAAAATCAATAAAAATATATTTTTAAAAAAGAAATTAAATAGCCGAAACCGGTTTGGCTCAGTGGATAGAGCGTCGGCCTGCGGACTGAAGGGTCCCAGGTTCGATTCCGGTCAAGGGCATGTACCTGGGTTGCGGGCACATCCCCAGTGGGGGGTGTGCAGGAGGCAGCTGATCGATGTTTCTCTCTCATCGATGTTTCTGACTCTCTATCTCTCTCCCTTCCTCTCTGTGAAAAATCAATAAAATATATTAAAAAAAAAAAAAAAAAGCAAAAACCTCAAAAAAAAAAAAAAAAAAGAAATTAAATAAACTTCACCAAAGTCAGCAACACCTCAATTGCTTCAAGATCCCCAAAGAGACTGCTTTACAAAAACTAATACAAATCACAAGAATTACTAATTACAAACATTTAAGGAATTAATATCTATGTTTAATTATCAAATTGTAATGTAAAACCCAAGTTTCAAGGGCCTTCAACCTCTTCTGCCAAAGTAGAATAGTGAATTCTAAGGTCCTGGCTTAAACCACATGCAAAGTCACTAATTGTGCAAGGACTAATCTCTTGAGGAATTCCACCTTGTAAATAGAGTCCTACTAAGGCAGGGTGAGCTTTGAAACCCCTTCTTCCCCCACTGCCTAACAGCCACCCCATGAATAAATCCTGTGCATCATAAAGAAGACAGCCTGTTTTAAAGGGTAACACATTTTCAGACCGTGGTATGCATAGAATGTGTGGCTATATCTCACTCCTGAAAACATATTGTTTGGATCATATTTTAAATCCTATCACATCCTGGTAAGTACAACGGGAAATTGACACCTCCCAGGACTTGATTGAAAATCTATACTATTCAACCACAAAGAGGTAGTTAAAACAAAGGAAACACAGGGTTTCCTTCCAGGAAGCTTATTAGCCAGAGCTGTCATGGTTAAAATCAGAGGAATCTGTATTTTCTGGCTAGAAGGAACATTAGAGAACAGCTTAGAGTATAATAACAACAGCTAGCACATCTTGAGAGCTTACTATGTGCCACGCATTGGGCTGCGTGTATACAGAGATTATTTCATTTAATCCTCAAAACAATCCTATGAGGTCAGTGCTATCATTATTACTATCATTATCCTCATGTTTCAGAAAGAAGAAACTGAGACTTAAGACGAGTAACATGTCCAAAGTCAAACAGCTATTAAGTGCAAAAATTAGGATTTGAATTCATGCACTCTGCATCCAGGGACATAGCTACTAAGCACTGAGCTCTATGAAAAAATATGGAAATGTAAAAATGGATGAAGGGAATCCTCACCCTCATGCACTGCTGATGGAAATGCAGATTGTCTCAGCCACTATAGAGAACAGTATGAAGTTTCCTGAAAAAAAAAATTAAAAATGGATCTGGAAAACAGTGTGGAATTTCCTCAAAAAATGAAAAATGGAACTGCCTTATGACCCAGCAATTCCACTTCTGGGGATTTATCCAGAGAAACCCAAAATACCAATTCTAAAGAATATATGCACCCCTATGTTCACTTCAGTGTTATTTACAATAACCAAGATATGGGAGCAACCCATGTGCCCATCAGTAGACAAGTGCGGGGGGAAAAAAAGTTGTGGTATATAAACACAATGGAATATTACTCAGCCAAAAAAAAAAATGAAACCTTACCATTGTGACAGCATGGATAGACCTAGAGAGTATTACACTAAGTGAAATAAGATAAAGACAAATACCATATTATTGCATTTATATGTGGAATCTAAAGAACAAAATTCATGAGCAGACAAAATTAAAACGGACTCATAGATACAGAGAGAGAACTGGTGGTTGCCAGAGGGGTTGGGGGTAGGAGGACTGGGTGAAAGAGTTGATGAGGATGAAAAGTACAAAAGTACAAAATATTTGGTAGTGACAAAATAGTCATAAGGATGTAAGTAAAACATAGGGAACATACTCAATAATATTGCAATAACTATGTATGGCACTTCTTAAGATACTAGAGTTATAGAGGGGAACACTATATAAAGTATATGGTTGTCTAACCACTAAGTTGTACACCTGAAATCAATATGAAATAAAGTTTTTTTAAAATGGATGGATATTAATTTAAAGTGTAGTATTATTTTATGGCCAGTATCAGAGCTGTTTCCAGGTTGAATCATCAGAATGATTTGAGGTGCTTAGAGTACTGCAAGTTCATATGTATGTATTACTTTTGATTTTTTTTTAAATTCTGCAAATACCTCCTGATGACTAATAATCAAATATTGATCAAGCTCATTTTGTGGTTACAGATGTTGAAAGTGCAGAGATCTGGATAAGTACTAATGAGCCTCACTTTCACCATGCTGTTCAGACTGTTCCATTTACAATCTAATGACAGTCACAAGAACATGGAAGGGAAGCTGAAGGTCACTGGCTTTCAACTCCAGGGAAGCTGCGAAGTACTTCTGCCTGGGGTTTGGCTGACAATCATCAGGAAAGTTATCTAAAGGGCCTAGTGCTTTTATTTTTACCTAATTATAGCTATCAACTGGCATTTACAAAGGGCTTCAATTATGTAGTCATCCACTTGGGAACTCACAGCATCTGAAACAAATAAATTACTTATATTACCATGTACCCTTCTTGGTCAAGGGTGTGATAATAGGGAAGCTCCAGAACCATTTGAAGGACTGCACATTTCTGCTGGAAAAGTGGTCCTTAACCTACTTTGGTTCATGGGTCCAAGGAGAATGTGAAGAAGAGCCTCAGAAAATGCACATGCATGAAGGATTTTGTATATAATATTGGACAAGGGAAGTATAAAAACTTCCTGAAGCACATTCAGAGCCCCCCCGCTTAGAATGACACCAATGTCAGGCTAACTCAGCAAATGAGGTAAAAATGTTATAACCTGATTCATTGGCATCATCTGAAAACCTGGTAGAAACACAGAACCCCAGGTCTCATCACAGAGGTACTGTATCAGAATCTGCATTTTGTAAGGTTCCCAGGCGTTGTATAGCCCCATCACATTTGAGAAGCACTGATGTACACAGTAGAGACATCAGGGCATAAAGAGGCAGTGAGATGTCCTAGAATGAGGGCCTGGGCACTGAGACCAAGCTCTACCATTTGGTAGCACGTGACCTTGAACAAAACTCTAAATTCTCTGAGGATGCTTCCTGAACTCTATCCATACCCCAAGAGGTTTTTGTGCCCGACTTATAGTAATCACTTGGCAAATAGTGCTTAATGTTCTTACTATTAGAATTTTTATTACATCTTAACAACTGTCATATGTCAGTGCTTAGTAAACTTAAAAAATCTGTGCAGGTGTAAGTGAAAGGAAATGAAAGGGAGCAGTGTGCAACTGCTCTAAGTGGGATTAGTGGCCCAGGTGACTTATGGGTCTTATGCATGCAAAATTAGGGGTTTGCAGCTCTATTGACCAGTTCTCAAATGTGTTCCTCTGGGAATAAAGGGGAGAACTAAAGCAAAGGCTCAGGGTATAAGCTCAAATGCTAGAAATATTTGCCCAAGAAGCCCAAAAGAGTTCTTCCCAGACCAGGAGACACACCCTGGGTGGCAGAGGGAAGGAAGATGGGACATGAACAGAGGAAGTCTAACTGAAGCTGAGAAAGACAAGAGTGGAGAACTGAAACTGGTGTTGGGTGTCTACCAAATGCAGCTAAAGTGGGTGTCCATTTACTATGGGGATGCAGGTTGCTGGTGTTTCCTAGTTACACAGTCCTGAGACTAAATTCCAAATGGTAAGGGACAGAGCCAGGTCTAGAACTCGGGCCTTTAAATTTCAGATCCAGTTCTCTTTCCACTACATCACAGGAGCTTCATTCAGAAATTACCAATAACCTAGGTTCTCTACATAATGTCCTTGGGGTTTACATAATATGAGAATGTTCAAATCCATCTCTGGGACCCAACAGGTCAACACTGGAGTGCTTCAGAGGCAATTGCAGGTTCTAATTGTGAAGTCCATTTTGAGGGTATGGCATCACAACACAGCCACAACAGCTTTAAATTTACAAAAAAAAAAAAAATTTAGAGCCCAGCCAGTGTTACTCAATGGTTCAACATTGACCTATGAACTGGGAGGTCACAGTTCGATACCTGGTCAGGACACATGCCCAGGTTGTGGGCTCAATCCCCAGGGTGGGACATGCAGGAGGCAGCCAATCAATGATTTTCTCTTATCATTGATGTTTCTATCTCTCTCTTCCTTTCCCTTCATCTCTGAAATCAATAAAAACATAATTTTAAAAATTAGACCCAATTTTGTAATGGAAAATATTATTAGGAAAGTCAAGTACTTCATTTCAAAGAATGATACCGTTTCCAAGAGGTAATATAAATGGCTGGAGGGCAGGAAGTCCAGTTTAATGTGAGAAGTAGAATACTGCCAAGAACATGAAGCAAATGTTATATTTTTAAATTTCACTTCAAGTGCAGCGAACTTTATTTTACCTATAAAACCAAAACCTCTTCCTTCTACTTGTCACTCAGCTCAGATTCCATCACTGATCTCTTGGGTTTCACTACTCCAATAAAGTAAGAAATTAAAGTTTTCCTCCTCTAACCCATTGCCTTTTACTGTCACTCAAATTTAGTACAGAGATCATGCCACCAAGAAGGAGGTAGCAATTGCATTTTTAAATTTTAAGTGTGTTTATTAATCTGTCCATAGAGAAAGAAGAAATTCTTATTTTATTACATATAATAATGGCTCGTCATTTTTCTAGCCTCTTTGGAGAAAGTAGTGGTCCACTGTGATGACTGAAGTTACATGTCAATGAGCTTAAATGATTTTTAAGTTCTAACTACTTCCATAGAAATCATTCTAAAATGTGTCATACACTTCTAACTTATTCAAAATATAATGTATGTAATGACATTCATATAAAGTATAATGATTATAATTCATCTTTTTCATATGTGTGTATAAAGTATATGCACATACTTTATTCAGTGGTTCATATGTGGTAGGCATTTGATGAGACTTTATATTCATTTTGTCTCAATGCCTTTAGAAATATCAATTACTGTTCTAAGTTATACTAATGTGATACTCAATGATGATAGCAGCATGGAAACAACTAGCAGCTTGCTGTACTTGTTAGATTCATCTGTTTCTTCTTTCTCCTATCAACTGTCCCTTCTGCCTACACACACTGACCTGTAGTATCTAATGTGTTGCCTTAGATCTTATCAATAGACTGAGAGGGAGTCTGCATACCTACAGTGTAGAGTGCATAAACTTAATGGAAACTATTTAAGACAACTCAAGTGTCTCTCTGCTTCGACAGGAGCATCATTCCAATATCGTCACCTTGCAAATTCCCATACTAAAAATTTGGAGAAAGAATAAACAGAGTAGAAAAACAACCCTAGTACACTGCTGGTAAGAATGCAGACTGGTGCAGCCACTGTGGAAAACAGTATGAAGTTTCCTCAAAAAATTTAAAATGGAACTCCCATTTGACCCAGTGATCCCACTTCTAGAAATACATCCTAAGAAACCAGAAATACCAATCAGAAAGAATGTATGCACCCTTATGTTCATAGCAGCACAATTTACAATAGCTAAGATTTGGAAACAGTTCAAGTGCCCATTAGCAGATTGAGTGGATAAAAAAAGCTGTGGTACAGCCCGACTGATGTGGCTCAGTGGAGCATTGACCTATGAGCCAGGACATCATGGTTCCATTTCTGGTCAGGGAACATGTCCAGCCAGGTTGCAGGCTTGATCCCAGGGCGGGGTCACATGTGAGAGGCAGCCAATGAATGATTCTGTCTCATCATTGTTTCTCTTTCCCTCTCCTTTCCTCTCTGAAATAAATTAAAAAAATATATTTTTAAAAAGCTGTGGTACATTTACCCAATGGAATACTACACAGCTGTAAAAAAGACAGAACTCTTACCATTTGCAACAGCATGGACGGACCTGGAGAGTATTATGCTAAACTAAATAAGCCAGTCAGAGGAAGATATGTATCACATGATCTCATTCATATGTGGACTCTAATGAATAAAATAAACTGATGAATAAAATAGATCCAGAGACATAGAAGCATGGAACAGACTGAGGAATTTCAAAGGGAAGGGGGGGGGTGTTGGAGGGGAGTGATTAACTGGGGAACTTATATGCATAACCCATGGACACAGAAAATAGAGTGCTGAAAGCCTGGGAGGGGTGATTACAGGGTGGAGGGGTTCAATGGGAAAAAAAAGCCCATAAACAAATAAGAGGGACATCTGTAATACTTGCAAAAATAAAGATAATTTTTTTTAAAAAGACAGAATTTTTTTAAAAAGGAGTGGAAGAACTGCCAGGCCAGTGTGGCTAAGTGGTTGAGCATTGACTCATGAACCAGGAGGTCATGGTTCAATTCCTGGGCTGTGGGCTCAATCACCAGTGGGGGTCATGCAACAGCTGACCAGTGTTTTCTCTCTCATCATAGATGTTTCTATCTCTCTGTCCCTCTCCCTTCCTCTCTCTGAAATCGGTAATAAAAAAAAGAGTGGAAAACCTAATTGCCTTGAATGAAAAGAGTACTATTAAATTCAGCGTTTGCTTATATTAGGGACTCAATGAATATTTTATGACTGGTATTTTGGGCAGGTTATAATATAAATATAGGGGTCCTATGTTATAAACAACTAGAAAGAGATGCAATGTGCCATGTGAGAAAGTCAGAAAGGTGATGTAACCAAACCCAAATCAAGTACTGATAATTTATGTATCAGAAGGATTTCTGCAGGATGTTGTCCATCAAGAAAGATGACATGAAGAGCTAAAGTCTTGAACATGAGATTTAAAGGCAGCAATGAGCAAGGTCTATGCAGGGGACAATAAGGAAATCTACCACCTAAAGCAGAAGGAAGCAAACATGACAAAACTATAAGATGCAACTCAATAAGAATGTGAATCATTTTAGAGACTGATAGATACCTGTTGTTGATTAACATTCTGGCTCTTCCTGGGCCAAGGATAACCTAAAATAGATAATGGGTGGGGAGGATACAAAGAGTGCCCACTGGTGTAGAAATTAATGTAGACGTAGAGGAACGCCCTAGCTTTCTTAAAATTCAGATGGAGATATGAAGACCAAAGTACAGAGTATGGCATCCAAAAGGCATGGGTTCTGGTCCTAGCTCAGCCAATTACAAACTGCATGTTCTTAAAGCTCATAATTAAACTTCTGTATCTGAGTTCCTCATGTATAAAATAGGAATAGCACAATGTGAGGATTCTGTGAAAAAGAATATATGAAGTATTCAGCACAGTGCAAGGCACATGAATGAATGGCAGCTCTTATTATCGAGATCATTGATACAACCTTGTCTCTAAACACACAGAAACAAAAAGGAAGGCAGCTGCAGAAGTAGAGAACATACCAAAAAGTGGGGATTTGAGGCCTCTCAACCTATTTACAACCCTAGTGACAGATGAATTTCTTACCAGTTTGAACCTGAGGTGACTGGATTCATTACACAGTTTCAGATGAGTCACTTCAGCTGCTAAATATCATCTTAAGCAGGATATTGTTACTTTGAATGAGTTAATGCTGTAAATGACTTTACATTTTCCCAATAGTTTAGAAAGCAATATGTTTTATCTTCTAAATATCTTTACTAACTCCTAGGTTCAAAAAAAGGTATACTTTTAATAGTACTGTCTTTATTGACTTAGGGGGAAAATATATATATATGCTGCTCTTAATTTTAATAAGCTGAAGAATCAGCACTAGAGAGGCCTAACCAGGTAAATTTAATCTGACTTCTGAAATATGTATTAATTCCTCCTGCCCACCATAATGGAGTAAAAAGAATCAAATTAAATAACTAGAAAACTGGAAAAAATATATGAAAATAAAAACATGGTTCACAAACATTGAAAAACAGGCAGTGCAGAACTGTGATCCTTGAAGGAAGGGAACAAATAAGGTAAATATTGCTACTGCCCCTACCTTATTGCCTGGAGAGGTTTTCCAGGCTGCACCATAAGGAGGGGGAATGCAAATAGCCCAATGAATTCTCTGTGTTGAAGAGACAGAGATCAGAGTGTGAGGAGGCCAAAGCAGTTAAAACTTGGGGAGGGGGGAATGCCAGAGAGGAGAGAGCTTCACAGGAGAGACTTCCACGAGAGAGGTCCCCTTGTGTCTTTAATTGAATTTTAATCAGCTCATGTATGGTGAGGAACACTCAAGACCAAGGAAAGAATCATTAAAAAATAAAGTAGAAAGAACAATTCCCAGAAGCTCACAACAGGGCAGGAGCAGAGTAGAAAGACCTTGTAATACATGAGATATTGATTAGAGCCCTCATAAATGTATTGCCTCAGTAGTGGGATAAAATTAGCCCTAGGCTAAAGGCTGCACTGATATTATCCCAACAAAGCGTAAAGCAAGCTTCAAAGGGATCAAACTGATTTCAATAAACTGCATTCCAGTTCAAAATTCAACAATATTTAAAGTAATACAATAAAATCCAGCACCCAATAATATAAAATTCTTAATATCCAAAATCTAAGCAAAATGATTAGACATACAATGAATCAGTAAGGTACAACTCTTAAAAGCACAATCAATAGAAATAAACTCAGCAATGACAAAAATCATAGAATTAGCATATAAGAACACTAAAACAGTCACAAATATAATTCCATTTGATGAGAAATGAGAGGAAAGACTGGGTATAAACATGGAAGATACAGAAAAGGCCCATATTAAATATCTAGAAATATATATATATATATATATATATATATATATATATATATATATATAATCTTGAAAATATAAAATATATCGGCTGGGATTAATAGTGCACTAGTAGAAAAAACAATGAGTGAACTTAAAGACAAAGCGATATAAACTATGCAAAATGAAACAGAGGAAAAAGACTGGGGGGGAAATAACAAAGCATCAGTAGCTGTGGGAAAATACCAAGAGGTCTAATCAAGTCCCAGAAGATTTGAAGAAATAAAGACCAAGAATGTTAGAAAATTTTATGAAAACTATAAATGCACAAATCTAAACATTTCAATGAACAAGAAGAAAAAGGAGGAGAAAGAATTCATTGCCAAAACTTCATCACTATAAGAAATAATAAACAAAATTATTTCAACATGGGAGAAATACCAAATGCAACAACGGAGATACAAAAAGGAATGAAGGGCACTGGAATGGATAAATATGAGAGAAAATATTAAATATATTTTTAATATTTAAAAATATCTTTCAAAAATAACTATTTCTTTCAAAAATAACTATTTAAAACAAAACTAATAACACTGCATTACATTATATTCTGTATCATATATGTAGTAAAACAGCACAAAAGCTGGGAGGAAGAAATTTAAAATATTATGTTTTAATGTTTTCATAGTACATGTAAATGGTATTTCAAGGTAGAATGTTAAAAGTTAGAGAGATATTATGGTAAGCAGCTTCTAAAATGGCTTCCATAGTCCACTCTGTCATCTGTGCCTTTTTGTAATTCCTTCCCTTTAAGTGTGGAATGGATCTAGTGACTCACTTCCAACGAACAGAATAGAGTAAAATTTCTGGAATGTCACTGCCAAGATTATGGTACAAGAAACTCAGACTTCCCTCTTGTTCACCCTCTCTTATAATCTCATAAACTCTGATGGAAGCAGCTACCATGTGGTGAGCTGCCATTCATAGAGGTCCATAGGGCAAGGAACTGAGAGTGGATTCTGGCCAACAGTCAGTGAGGAATTGAGGCCCTCAGTCCAACAGAATACTTGGAACTGAATCTTGCCAACAACCACATGAGTGAACTTGGAAGTATATCCTCCCTCAGTCAAGCCTTCAGATAAGGTGACTGCAGCCTCAGCCAATACCTTGATTGGCATCTTGTGTGAAACCTTTACCAGAGAACCCAGCTAAGTCATTCTGGGATTCCTAACTCACATAAATGGTGAGATAAGTATTTGTTGCTTTAGTTACCAAATTTGTGGTCAAAGTTGTACACTCTAGAATGACCACTGGGGTAAAAACACAAATTTTTGAAGAGTATAACTAATGAGCCTATAATAGAAATAAAATGGAATCTTGACATATATACAATTATCCCAAAGGATAGCAAGAATAGAATTGAAAAGGATGAAACATTTATTGGGCATCAACCATACTGAAGAAAAAGGGTCTAGTGCTAATAAAAGTATGGAATCCCTGCCTGACCTTAAGAAATGTTGCCCTGACCGGTTTGGCTCAGTGGATGGAGCGTCGGCCTGCGGATTGAAAGGTCCCAGGTTTGATTCCAGCCAAGCGCATGTACCTTGGTTGCGGGCACATCCCCAGTAGGAGGTGTACAAGAGGCAGCTGATCGATCTTTCTCTCTCATCGATGTTTCTAACTATCCCTCTCTCTTCCTCTCTGTGAAAAATCAATAAAATATATTCAAAAAAAAATGTTGCATTCTCAGTTGGGGGCAGGAACTCAGTCAAAAAAGCACACAGAGGAAGACAATTCTGGTTATGGTACCCAAACACTCTATGCTTTGGTAGTTTATGGGCAGAATAGTCTATCAGGCACAGGGGAAACCAGGAAAGTAGATTTGAGATGGGCCTTGAGGATGGCTAAAATTTCAGCAAGCAGAGACATGGAGACAGGCAAAATATTCCAAGCAAACAGTACACAGGCTCAAAGGATTAGTTTAGAAAAGTAGTTGGATATCTTTTGAAGGGGAGAGTCAGAGGATGATGGAAGGCCAGAGATTTTATAGCAGACCTGGAATACTGTTTTTTTAACAGATCTAGAGCAGCAACTTTCAACCAGTGTGCTGCAACAATTTTTTTAAAAAATATTTTTATTGACTTTAGAGAGGAAGAGACAGAGAAACATTGATCGGTTGCCTCCTGTATGCACCTCAACTGAGGATTGAACCTACAATCTGGGCATGGACCCTGACCAGAATCAAACCAGTGATCTTAGTTCACAGGACAAAGGTCAACCAACTGAGTCACACCACCCAAGGCAAGAATTTTTAAAACATGCAATACCTGACTATTTCGTCAGGGGCACTAACTACTTTTCCCTTAGATTGCCAAGTAAAAAAATGACAACAGCCAATACAAGAGCCTTTTGCTGTGAATGCCCTTTCTTGAACCATAAATATATAGGTCGTATAATAGCATTGCATCTTATTAGTCTTATCACATAATAAGGTTACATCTGTTTGGTTAATTCATGGTAGCAGAAATCCTTTTATACAAGTATAGGCACCTGATTTGTTTTAAAGTCACTTTGGAGCCAAAAGGTAGGTAATTACTACTTTTTTGTAAATCAATCAAAATTATACCTTTTTTTGTCAGATGGGCAAAGAATGTAATATTTTTTGGGGGGTGCTGCAGAATTTTAATAATTAATTCATGTGTTCCATGAGATGAAAAAGTTTAAAAATACCTGATCTAGAGAAAAGAAGCCTGTATAAAGGAGGATGGGGCTACAAGACCAAATTATGCAGAAGGAGCAAGGACAAAGACTGAAAACAGAACTTGGAATTGACGGAGGCACAGGCAAAGACTACTCCAGGGATGCTATCTATTTGCACACTTCCCTAATACCAGTCCAGTGGCTGACATCATGGATTAATGACAGAATGAGACTGTACATGGCCTCAGATTCCTCCTCAACACAGTGCTTTAGGAAGCTACTACCAAAACCTCAGAATTGGCATAGAAAATATAATGTATTTGTCACCTGTGACCTAATAATTTAAGAAGTCTGGTCTGTAGTGAATGAAGGATCTAAAGAGCTTATTTTGTCATCCACTATGGAGGGTCATTACAGGTAGACTGAAAAGAAAAGAAAAAAAAACAAGTCTTCCTCAACTGGAAAGTTTGTAGTCTTTCCAAACTCATGCATCTAAGAGCAGTGATGGTGAACCTTTTGAGCTCGGCGTGTCAGCATTTTGAAAAACCCTAACTTAACTCTGGTGCCGTGTCACATATAGAAATTTTTTGATATTTGCAATCATAGTAAAACAAAGATTTATATTTTTGATATTTATTTTATATATTTCAATGCCATTTCACAAAGAAAAATCAACCAAAAAAATGAGTTCGCGCCCTAACCGGTTTGGCCCAGTGGATAGAGCGTCGGCCTGCGGACTGAAGGGAACCAGGTTCGATTCCAGTCAAGGGCATGTGCCTTGGTTGCGGGCACATCCCCCGGGGGGGGGTGTGGTGACGGAGGCTGCTGATCAATGGTTCTAGCTCTCTGTCCCTCTTCCTTCCTCTCTTTAAAAAAATCAACAAAATGCCGAAACCGGTTTGGTTCAGTGGATAGAGCGTCGGCCTGCGGACTGAAAGGTCCCAGGTTTGATTCCGGTCAAGGGCATGTACCTGGGTTGCGGGCACATCTTCAGTAGGAGATGTGTAGGAGGCAGCTGATCAATGTTTCTCTCTCATCGATGTTTCTGACTCTCTATCTCTCTCCCTTCCTCTCTGTAAAAAATCAATAAAATATATTAAAAAAATAAAAAAAAATAAAAAAATCAATAAAATACGTTTTTTTAAAAAAATGAGTTCGCGTGTCACCTCTTACACGCGTGTCATAAGTTCGTCATCACTGATCTAGAGGGATATAATGGAGGAGGCTATAATAAAGAAGGCTGATAAAAAATAATGAAATCTTGCCATTTGCGACAACATGGATGGACCTAGAGGGTATTATATTAAGTGAAGTAAGTCTGATGGAGAAAGACAGCCATATAATTTCACTTATATATGTAATCCAAAAAAAAATAGAACAAATAAAATTAAACAGACAGAAACTGACAGATACAGAAAACAAACTGATGGTTGCCAGAAAGGAGGAGAATGCAGGATTGGGCAGAAAAGGGGAAGGGGATTAAGAGATACAAACTTCCAGTTATAAAAGTTACAAAGATGGAATAATATACAGACATAATAATTATGCACGGTGACAGATGGTTACTAGACTTTTTGTAGTGACCACTTGGTAAGGTATATAAAATGTTGAATCACTATGTCGTACACCTGAAACTAATATAATATTGTCTATGTCAAATATAATTTTAAAATAAATGATTTTAAAGGAAAGAAAAATCTACAGCTTCTAAAGTAGCAGGACCTCCTAAATCTACCCTGTTAATCAATGTTGTTGTTTTTTCTCTAAAGGGAGAATTTACATCCTCCACCTGATAAAGAGCACCTAGGAAGGGGAGAGGGGGCACGAAGAGATTAACCAAGGAACTTATATGCATACTAGAGGCCCAGTGCACGAATTCGTGCATGGGTGGGGTCCAACCAGCCTGCCCCAGGCCAATCTGGCTGCACCGGCCTGGGGGAGGGCCACAGGTGGATGGCTGGCCAGCCCCACCCCCTGGTCAAACTGCTGGTAGAGGGGACAATTTGCATGTTAGCCTTTTATTATATAGGATACCCAAAGCCCAAGGTCACAGACAATAGTGCAGTGAGGGCCTGGGGTGAGGTGGAACCTGTGGAGGCAGGCAATGGTGGGGGGGTACACATTTGTAATACTTTCAACAATAAACATAAATAAAAGAAATTTAAATACAGCATCTAGGAAAACTCCAGCATTAACATTATACTTTAACGGAATGCTTTCTCCCTGAGATCAGAAAAGGACAAGAATATTAATTCTAGCCACTTTTTTTAAAAAATATATATTTTATTGATTTTTTATGGAGAGGAAGGGAGAGGGAAAGAGAGCCAGAAACATCGCTGAGAGAGAAACCAGAATCGAACTCAGGACCCCTGAGTCCGCAGGCCGACGCTCTATCCACTGAGCCAAACCGGTTAGGGCCTAGCCACTTTTTAAAAAAATTATTTTTATTAAATTTATTGGAGTGACATTGGTTAATAAATTTGACATTGGTTAATAAATTATACATATTTGAGATGTACAACACATCATGTGTACACTGTAGTGTGTGTTCACCACCCCAAGTCAAGTCTCCTTCCATCACCATTTATCCCCATTTTATCCTCTTCTATCTCTCCCCACCCCTTTCCATTAATCACCATACTGTTGTCTGTGTTTGAGTTTTGGGTTTTTGTGGGGGTTTTTGCTTAATCCCTTCAACTTTTTCATCCAGCCCTCCAACCCCTCTGTCTTCTCACAGCTGTCAGTCTGTTCTCTGTATCTATGAGTCTGTTTCTGTTTTGTTCATTAGATTCCACATATAAGTGAAATCATATGGTGTTATAGCCACTTTTATTCAGCATTGTACTGGAAGTTTTAGGCAGGGCAATTAGGTAAGACAATGAAATAAAGGGTATCCTGATTGGAAAGAAAGAAAACTATTTCTATTTGCAGATAATGAGATCTTGTATATAGAAAGTCCTATGGAATACACTAAAAATTTGTTAGAACTAACAAGTTTAGGAAGACTGCAGAATACATAATTAATATATAAAAATCAATTATATTTCTACACAGTAACAATGAACAAACTGAAAATAGAATTAAGGAAACCATTCCATTTATAATAAATTTAGCATTACTAAAAATAAAGTACGTAGAAATAAATGTAAAAGAAGTGCAAAATATATGCTCTGAAAACTAAAATACATTATGTAAAGAAATTACAGGGATTAAAATATATGAGAGGACATCCAATGTTCAAGAATAAGAAGACTTGATTCAGTCAGGATGACCATACTCTCCAAACTGATTTACATATTCAATGCATTCCCTATGAAATTCCTACCTTTCTCTGCATAGAGAAGTTGGTCCTAAAATTCACATGGAAATTGAAGAGACCTAGAATTTCCAAAACAATCATGGAAAAAAAGGACAAAGTTGGAGAACTCATATTTCCCTATTTCAAAACATTAATCAATACAGTGTAATACTGGCATAAAAATAGACATATAGATCAATGGAATA
This sequence comes from Myotis nattereri, assembly GCF_964212035.1. Classification (NCBI taxonomy): domain Eukaryota; kingdom Metazoa; phylum Chordata; class Mammalia; order Chiroptera; family Vespertilionidae; genus Myotis; species Myotis nattereri. Next base: position 121,715,721 of record NC_138078.1, read on the forward strand.
GAACTGAGAGTCCAAAAATAAACCCTCATATTTATGGTCAATTGATTTTCAACATGGGTGCTAAGCCAATGGGAAAATATAGCCTTTTTTTAACATCATAATATCAATTTTATGACAGGATTTATGACTAATTTTGCAGTACTAAAATATGACTTTCTGTTCGCATGCCAATATTTCAAAACCTACAATACATGTTTTCTTAAAAGATAAAATAAAAAATAAGCATTTTTACCACAATTCTGCTTGTTGGCTTAAAACCATCACTGTGTATTTTATATCATAGTAATTGATATGCTCAATTTACAGATTAATCCTAGCATACATTTTCACCCATGTATACAAATTAAAGATTATGAAGCAAACGCCTCATGTGGCCATGGCCCAAGTTTAGCTACAGGATAATGGTCACAGTTCAGAGGCCCTCAGGTCCCTTGATTAAGCAACATCACTTGTGTGCCCAGAAGTCTCCACATCCTTACTCCTGTGATGATTATCTCCTTGCTTCTTGCTATCTGAGCTATTAGAATTTAGTTTCTCCTGTTTATATCCTTTTCCTAAAATTTTTTTAAAATATATTTTTTGTTGATAGTCTTAGAGTTATCGCCCATTTCCTCCCCCTTCCCCTCCTCCACCAGGCCCCTACCCACCCACCCCAGGTCTTCACTACCCTATTGCCCCTGTCCATGGGCTATGCATATAAGTACTATATATAAGTTCTTTGGTTTATCTCTTCTCGCCCCCACATCAAGGTATGTCAGTCTGTTCCATGCATCCATGCTTTGGGTCTAATTTCCCTATCTCAGTCAATAGTGTGTGAGTCAGACTCTTGTGTACCTGGAGCTTGTTCATTTTCACTGTTATTTAGCATTCCGCTGTATGATTATACCACAAGTTGTCCATGATCCTATTGATAAACATTTCTGATTCTTACTATTACCAATTATGCTGTTATTGATATTTTTGGTGTGTGTCTTGTGAGGCAATACAAAAGCTCTATAGTTAGAAGTGTCACTGCTGGGTAATAAGGGTATGCATATTTTGAATTTTATTAGATAATGTCAAATTGTTTTTCCAGCCCATTTGTACCACCTTACACTTCCAGAAAAGACTCCATTCCCACAGTACCAAAACTTGTGTATCAGATAATTTTATTTTTGCTAATTTTATGGCATAATGGTGTCTCAGTGCAATTTCAATTTGCAGTTGTGATTATTAATGAGGCTGGATAAATTTTAATTTGTTAGACATTTAGTTTTCTCTGCTTATTGGTCTTTCACATATTTTTTCTTTTCTTTTTTTCCTTCAGCTGTACTTCTCTGTATTCTGGATATTCAACACTGTGTAATGTTTTTGCAAATGTCTTCTTCCAATTTGTGACTTCTTTTGTTGTTATCCTCATAGTATCTGTTTTTGAAAATATATTTTATTGATTTCAGAGAGGAAGGGTGAGGGAGAGAGAGATAGAAACATCAATGATGAGAGAGAATGATTGATTGGCCACCTCTTGCATACCCCACACAGGGGATCAAGCCCACAACCCGGGCATGTGCCCTTGTCCAGAAACGAACCTGGGACCTTTCAGTCCACAGGCCAACGCTCTATCCACTGAGCCAAACCGGCAAGGGCTCCTTATGGTATATTTTTTGTTATTATTGATTAAAAATATGTGTCCTTATCACCCCATTACCCCCCACCCCCCCATGCCCTCACCCCCCTGGTGTCTGTGTCCATTGGTTAGGCTTATATGCATGCATACAAGTCCTTTGGTTGATCTTTCCCCCTTACCCCCACCCTCCCCTACCTTCCCTCTGAGATTTGATGGACTGATCGATGCTTCTCTGTCTCTGGATCTGTTTTTGTTCATCAGTTTATGTTGTTCATTACATTCCATAAATGAGTGAGATCCTATATAATAAACAGGCAATATGCAAATTGACCCTCACACCCTCAAAAGATGACTGCCTATGACCAGGCCAGCAGGGGGGTTAGTGAGGGATGACCAAACAACTGAACAAGCAGGCTGCATGGGGCGACCAGGCTGGCAGGGGGGTTATTGAGGGAAGACCAAATGACTGAGCGGCAGGCAGTGTGGGGCAACCAGGCCGGCAGGGGTGGAGGCAGTAAGAAGCGACCAGGCCAGTGGGTGGGGGGGGTGCAGTTGGGGGCAACCAGGACAGCAGGGGGAGCAGTTAGGGGCAATTAGGCTGGCAGGCAGGGGGCAGTAAAGGACGACCTGGCCAGCAGTGCGGGGGCAGTTAGGGGCGACCAGGCCAGAAGGGGGGGCAGTTAGGGGCTATCAGGCCAGCACGCAGAGGCAGTGAGGGATGTCCTCTAGTCATGTGATATTTATCTTTCTCTGACTGGCTTATTTCACTTAGCATAATGCTCTCCAGTTCCATCCATGCTGTTGCAAATGGTAAGAATTCCTTCTTTTTTACTGCAGCATAGTATTCCATTGTGTAGATGCAGCACTGTTTTTTACTCCACTCATCTGCTGGTGGGCACTTAGACTGTTTCCAAATCCTAGCTATGGTAAATTGTGCCTCTATGAACATAGGAGTGCATATATCCTTTCTGATTGGTGTTTCTAGTTTCTTGGGATATATTCCTAGAAGTGGAGTCACTGAGTCAAATGGGAGTTCCATTTTTAGTTTTTTGAGGAAACTCCATACTGTTCTCCACAGTGGCAGCACCAGTCTGCATTCCCACCAGCAGTGCATGAGGGTTTTTCTCCGCATCCTCACCAGTACTTGTCCTTTGACTTGTTGATGATAGCCATTCTGACAGGTGCGAGAGGGTACCGCATTGTCTTTTTGATTTGCATTTCTCAGATTAGTGACTTTGAGCATGTTTTCTTATGTCTCTTGGCCTTCCTTATGTCTTCTTTCTAAAAGTGTCTATTTAGGTCCCTTGCACATTTTTTGATTGGTTTGTTTATCTTCCTTTTGTTGCATTCCCTGTAAATGTTGGAGATTAAACCCTTATCGGAGATAACATTGGCAAATATCTTCTCCCATGCAGTGGCCTTTCTTGTTGTGTTGTTGGTTTCTTTTGTTGTGCAAAAGCTTTTTTATTTTGATGTAGCCCCATTTGTTTATTTCTCTTAGTTTCTTACGGTATCTTTCAATGAATAAAGTTACTTCACTTCAATGAAGGTGAATATAAAATCTTTCCTTTACAGTTAGAGCCTTTTTATGGCTTATTTAATAAGTTATTTTCCACCCTTAGGTCATGGAGACACTCTCCTACATTATCTTCAAAGGGCTTTTTAGCTTTTCTTTTCACATCTAGGTTTTTAATATATCTGGAGTTTATATTTTTGTTTGTATGATAAGGTAGTAAAATCTGGGAAACTTGTTTCCCATATGAATATCCAATTGTCATACTACCTTTACTGAAAACTCTACCCACTCACCACTGATGTGCACTGCTTCCTCTAAGGTATGTCAAAATCCATGTACTAGTATTTCTGGATCTGTTTCTCAAATTCTGTTCCACTGGTCTAAGAAAACTACTTTAGCACTATTAACACAATATTCTTTATCACAGCTTAACCTCTGAAGGAGCAAGTTTACCCATTTTGTTGTTGTTCAAAAATATCTCTTCTTGGCTGGTTCCAATCTTCTGTTAAGTTTAAAAATCAACTTAGCCCTGACCAGTTTGGCTCAGTGGATAGAGCGTCAGCCTACGGACTGAAGGGTCCCGGGTTCGATTCCAGTCAAGGGCATGTACCTTGGTTGCGGGCACATCACCAGTAGGGGGTGTGCAGGAGACAGCTGATCGATGTTTCTCTCTCATCGATGTTTCTAACTCTATCCCTCTCCCTTCCTCTCTGTAAAAAATCAATAAAATATATTTTTTAAAAAATCAACTTAACAGCCCTGGCTGGTGAGGCTCAGTTGATTGGGTGTTGTCCCGTGCACCCAAAGTGATTCCTGATCACGGTACATACCCAGGTTGTGGGCTCGATCCAGGTAGGGGACGTGCAGAAGGCAGCCAGTTGATTTTTCATTCTTACATCAATGTTTCTCTCTCTATCCCTCTCCCAACCTCTCTCTTTAAAGACCAATAAAAATATTTTTAATCAATTTAACAAGTACCACAAAAATAATTGGGATTGGGATTGCAATTACTTTGGATCTGTGGATCAACTTGGGGATAATTACTTTTTTATTTTTGTTTTTAACTTTCTTTTTCTTTTTCTTTTTTTAAATCCTCACCCAAGGATATTTTCCATTGGTTTTTAGAGAGTAGAAAAGAGAGGGAAACACGAAAAAAATATCAATGTAAAAGAAACACATCAATTGGTTGCCTCCTGCATGCACCCCAACCAGAGGCCAGGCTAGGGAGGAGCCTGCAACAGAGGTACGTGCCCTTGACCAGAATCGAACCCCAGACCCTTTGGTCCACAGTCCAATGCTCTACCCACTGAGCCAAGCCGGCTAGGGTAACAATTACATTTTGTAATATCAAGTCCTCTAATCCATGTATGTAGTTTTTGTCTCCACTTAGGTAGGTAATCTTTAATGTTTCGCAATAAAGTTTATAAACTTCAGAGAGGTCTTGCACAGTTTTGATACCTTTCCTAAGCATTTAACAAATTTTTGATGCTATGCCAAATGGCATCTTTTTCTAAACTTTATTATTTATATATTGAAATAAAATTGACTTTATACTAACTTTATTTCTAACAACTTTGTTTAACTTTTACAAATTCCAAATATTTATTTGAAGGTTACTATAGATTTTCTATATGTACAATCATATCTGCGCAAAACAACAGTTTTGTCTCTTTCTTCTCAATCCTCATACCTTTTTATTTTTCTTGCTTTACTGTGCTGTCTAGGACTTCCAGTGAATTACTGATGAGAAGCTGAATGTAGACATCCTTGTCTTATCCCTTTCTTAAATCTTCTGTAATAACTCCAGAAATCTAGCAGCCAAAACAAGGCATCAATATTCTGAGGCAACAGATAAGCCATGATTTGCTCATGCCATCCTTTCATAGACACTGAGTCTTCTGCTTCACCCATAATGTAAGCCATTAACTCTCTAACACCTTCCAATGCAACAATAAAATACTCTTGACTATGGAATCCCATAAATTTTTGTAAGTGGATCCATGTTACAGTTGTTGAGATAGAACAGGTCATCACAGGTAAAGACTTGGAGTGGTTATTGTGTTGCTGCCACCAAAGCCAGCTCACCTCACCTCCATGTCTTCTCTGCTTGAAGTTGCCAGAGTGAGAATGCTGCAGGATAGAGTGGACAACTGCCAACAATAGCCTTTTCAGCAAATGGTTTTGGATCAAGTCAATATTCACATGAAAAAAAAATTTCACTTGGAATCCTACTTCATACCATATACAAAAATTAACTCAAAATGGTCCAAAGACAGAACTGTAAGATGTAAAACTGAGAAGAAAACATAGCTGTAAATATTTAAGTCCTTGGATAGGCAATGACTTTTTGGATCTGACAGAAAAACACCAACAAAAGAAGAAAGATTAACTGGGCATCATCAAATTTAAAAACATCAGTGTTCCAAAGAAGGTGAAAAGACAATTCACAGAATGGGTGAAAAGTTTTACAAGTGCAATACCTGATAAAAAGACTTATATCTAGACTTTATAAAGAACTATTTTACAACTCACTACTAAAAAGTCAAATAATCCAATTTAAAAATGAACAAAGATTCTGAATAAACATTTCTTCCAGGAAGACATACAAATGGCCAATGAGCAGATGAAAGGATGATCAATATAATTAGTCATTAAGAAATGCAAATCAAAATTACTGAGGCACCACTTCACCCCCACTAGAATAGGTATGACGTGTTGGCAAGTGTTGGCAAGGATATTGAAAAACTAAAACCCTCAGATTTTGCTGATGGGAATATAAAATGATGCAGCTACTTAAAAAAAAAACTTGGGAGTTCTGCAAAAGATTAAACACAGAGTTTAATGACCCAGCAATTCCATTCCAAGGTATATACCCAATAGAAATGAAGATATATGTCCACACAAAGAGCTGTACACAAATGTTCATAGCAACCAAATTCACTAGTCAGAAAGTCCACCAACTGATGAATAAATAATGTGGTGCACCCATAAAATGGAATTGTGGGTGAAAACGGAGCCACATACTAAACCTGACAATCTCAGAGGATTCCTGCATGGTGGCCTTACAAACTCAGAGACCAAAAGTAACCACATAGGATGGTCTGAAATAAAACTTTCTAACTAAAAGTTTTATGGTGAGTAGTCACGTTTTAGGCTGGTATTTTTCCCTAACAAAGGTCAACCTTTACCTTAACCGAGCCTGTATGTTGTCTTTTTTTTTTCATCTATGATAACATACCTTTAGAATATCACAGTAATTCCTTTTTTTCCAGACCCTTGGAGCATAGCCTTGAAGACCAAGATCCCCTCATTGTTATTATTATCATGTTAACTGTTGGCTGCTAACTATCCTACGCCCACAAATGTAAAAATGGATGAGTCCTGCCCCTGGCTCAGTGGTTGGGCATCAATCTATGAACCAGGAAGTCACGGTTCAATTCTGGTCAAGGGCACATCCCCGGGTTGTGGGTTGGATCTATCAATGATTCCCTCTCATCATTGATGTTTCTATCTCTCTCTCCCCCTCTCCCTTCTTCTCTGAAATCAATAGAAAAAATATGTATTTTAAATGTATGAGTCTATTAATTTTACTTTTTTATCCAATCCTAAAGATTCTTCCACTTGAACCTTCCACACCCCAGCCCCGCCACTTTGCTTTCTACCAACTCCCTAATCTATCATCAGATTTCATTGAATGCCTATGCTTCCTCTTTTGATTGTAATGTATAAAATAAGGTGCAAAACTGCCATTCGCTGGAGCATTTTCTCAATCCGCTGAGATTTTGCTTCCCGGCAATTGTCATCAGTTTTGCTCAAATAAACTCATAAAAAGTTCTTACAGGTTTAGATGTTTCTTATGTTGACAAAATATAACTCAGCAATAAAATCAAATGAAGTACTGATTGATGCCACAACATAGATAAACCAAGAAACTAGTCACAAAGAATCACATATTGTATTTTCCCATTTACATATATGTCCATGATACTCAAATACAGACAGAAAGCAGATTGATTAGTAGTTCCTAAGGCTGTGAGAAATGGAAAGACTGGGGTTGGGGAGTGAAGGCTAAAGAGTGTGGAGTTTCTTTGGGGGATAATAAAAATAGTCTAAAATTTATTGTGGCTTTGGATGCACAACTTTGTGAATATACTAAAACCACTGAATTGTACCCTTGAAATGAGTGGATTGTATGGTATGGTATGTATATGGTGTACCCAAGACAGTTTTTTTTGAAGGAGAAATAGGAGAAGGCTTGAGAATCCTATCAAAGTAGTTGACTAGTACATGGGTTATGTGTAACATTGTTTTGTCAACATGGGAAACATTCAAACCTGTTGAGAATTTGTGAGTTTATTTGAGCCAAACTATCAACAATTGCCGGGAAGCAAAATCTTAAAGGATTGAGAAAATGATACAGAGAATGGCAGTTTTGCACTTTATTTTATACATTATAATCAAAAGAGAAGACGTAAGTGGGTTATAGGAAATCCTTTAGTAATAGATTGGGGGTGAAGGAGGTGGGTAGAAAGCAAAGCTGGGAAACCTCTGGGATTGGATCAAAAAGTAAAATGAGAGACACAGACATCTTTTACATAGGTGGGTACAGGATGACAAAGAGTCGATAATTATCATGATAATAACAATGAGAGGATTTATGGGTCTCTGATGGGTGGGGTTGTTATGCCAGAGGGGTCCAGAAAAAGGGAAGTTAGTTACCCTGACTTCCGAAGATAGGTTATGGTAGATGCAAAAAGACAATAGACAGGCTGACTTAAAGTAGAGATTGATTGGCTTTTATTGGTGAGGATTCTAGCCTAGGACGTGACTACCTGCCATAACTGCTTTTAGTTTAAAAAGTTTTAATTTCAGGCCGTCCTTTGTAGTTACTTTAGGTCTTTGAATTTGTAAGGCGGCGCCACACAGGCCTTCCCTGAGCTTGTCAGGTTAGCATATGGCATGGCCCCTTTTCATCCAGCTTTCTTAAATTAGAATGAGAGCATATGTTTCAAAGCCAGATCCATAGTAGAACCCCACTGGAACCCCAGGTTTGGGATTAGGAACTTCCAAAGCCTGCAGTGTACTGGACCCCAACTAGCATGAAGCCAGTCACCAAGCTGTCTCTTCTGATTAGAGACAATGGGTAGCTATGAGGTACTAAAGCCAGGTTAATATGTAAATGTGATTTTCTGCCTGAGCAAATCCTGCTCTAATTAAGTAAAATACTTTAAAATGATTATCAAAACAGGGCTACTACTCAGTGGTCTCAAAACATGGAAATGCCAGGATTTTGTTGCCTGAGGGTTTTCCAAAGTTAGTTAAATGGGCTCTTGTTTCCTGAATTCAGTCCGAGAGGTTTTTCAACTGTCAACTCTGCATTGAATTGATTTATCTCTTGGCCCAGCGGCCACACACTGGTGTATTTCCTGCAGCTAAAATGAAATTAGCAATAGAAGACCATATAGTAAGGCTAAATGAAAAGAAGCAAACACAATGCCTTTACTAAGAACTATTGTTTTGTTTTAAACAAACAAACACATACACACACACACACACATACACACAACTGAGGTTAAGGAAAAATTTTGCTAACTGCATTTATGAAAATAGAATGTTTTCCTGAGGCTGAGGAAGGTAGGGGGAAGAGGCATATGTTGTGAAGCCTTCCTCAAACCATAACAAATTGAGAGCTGTGGTTTAATATATAACCCAGATGGTCAGTTTTGTAATGATTTTAAGTTTACAGCATCTTCTCTTTTTTTTTTTTTTCCTGTGGCATTATATTTCACTTGGCAATAGTTCACATCCTGGTTTCCCTCCAACCAATTTTCAAAAGCAAAAATGTGCATTACATCATCTTGTGGTTTAGTCTTGGTATATGGAGCATTACAGCAGCAACAATAATTTCTTGTAACCCACCTCTGGCCTGTAGTGAAATCCTTAGGGAGGCAGTATTTCATACAGCATAATTTTACCCCACCAAGGACGGTCATCACTTATATAGTTGCAGAGGTGGTAGTAAACAGGGAAATCAGAAACCCGCACCCATCCAGCCCAAACACCATTCTTAAGTGGATATAAGATGATGATGTTCCTAATGTATTCATCATCCCACCATTTGCCATCCCGGGATCCTGAAAGCCTTCAAATTTGGACTTGAGCTCCATAATATGAGAATTTTATTCTTTTCTTCCTACAACTTGTAAAAACTGTTTGGTATGAATCTTGACTGTCACCAGCCTTTCTTGGAATCAGGAATAAACCGCATAACCAAACAAATCTAAGGATCCTATTTTAGTAAAATGCATTATTCTTTGTAACTGGGGAAATTAATCTAAATCTCAGAACGAATTTAAATATATTTTTCAGCTTATTGAGGCATAATTATTAAAATAAAGTATATAGCAAAAGGATTTGAGATATATATATTATATATATTACATATAATATATATATATATATATATATATATACACACATTGTTAAAGGATTCCCACAATAAATTAATTAGCATGTTCATCACCTCACATAGTTACCTTTCTTTTCTCTTTTGGTGAGAACATTTAAGTAAGCATTTTTTCAACCTGTGGGTCGTGACCCCTTTGGGGGTCGAACGACCCTTTCACAGGGGTCGCCTAAGACCATCAGAAAACACATATATAATTACATATTGTTTTTGTGATTAATCACTATGCTTTAATCATATTCAATTTGTAACAATGAAAATACATCCTGCATATCAGATATTTGCATTACGATTCATAACAGTAGAAAAATTACAGTTATAAAGTAGCAACGAAAATAATTTTATGATTGGGGGTCACTACAACATGAGGAACTGCATTAAAGGGTCACGGAATTAGGAAGGTTGAAAACCACTGATTTAAGTTCTTCTCTTTTTTTTTTTTCCCCTACCCTCCCGCCTGCTCCCCAACCCTCTCTGGCCTTCCGGCTGCAGTTTGACAATCAGTTTGAGGCAGCTCTGCCTCTGTATCTATTATTGTTCATAAGTTTATAAAGTTCTTCTCTTTTAGCAAAGTTTAATTATACAATACAGTATTATCAACTATAGTCACCATTTTATACATTAAATCTTTGCCGAAACCGGTTTGGCTCAGTGGATAGAGCGTCGGCCTGCGGACTGCAAGGTCCCAGGTTCGATTCCGGTCAAGGGCATATACCTGGGGTTGCGGGCACATCCCCGGTGGGGGATGTGCAGGAGGCGGCTGATCGATGTTTCTCTCTCATCGATGTTTCTGACTCTCTGTCTCTCTCCCTTCCTCTCTGTAAAAAATCAATAAAAATATATTAAAAAAAAATCTTCAGACCTTATTCATTTTGTAACTGATTCTTGTTCAAGTGTTTTGTGTGGCCAACTCTGAGTATCAAAGAATGTAACTATGAAAAAAGGAGGGGAAAATAAATAGCTTTGATTTGGGGTCCATTATCTTTTCTCTGTAGGCAATGGGTGAGACAACTTACAAGAAACTCTTCAAAAAAAACACATTTTAATTAAAAATCACTACTAAGGAACACCCTTCAGATCAATACTACAGAGAATTTGGATTTTGTTGATGCTTACATGAATCCCATGGATGAAATTACAATTGTGTTGGAACAGAGAAGAACAAACATTTTATGCCTGTGCATACCACACATAAAACAGAGAAGTAAAACTTGCAGAATCAAAAGCAAGTCAGTTCCAGAGCAGGAAGTGAAATCCTGGCCTTGTTTTGCTTTGTTCCAGGGCCTAGCCCACACAGGGGATGGTTTTATGTTTCTAGCAGCAAGTGGTTCCTTGCCTTTGATCCATTTGCCTCTGTAAATACAAGCATCTGATGAACGCAGGAAAAAAATACTTCTAGGAATCCTGTAGTATGATGTATGTTAACAGTCTTAGAGTGGAAATATTTGTCAGTATTTTACCAATAACCTGGTCCTACAGGTACTTAAAAGGCCTATCTTAATTTCCTTCTCACTGCTCCTGGCCCCCTTTTACACTCCATTGATCCATCCTGTTCTTACCAAAAACTCAGTAGGTAAACAAACAAGTTTTAAATGGCATCTCATAACATGAGCCTCTGGTACAAAGTCTTACTTTAAATACACCAACAAAGTAACACTTGCCCAATGGGTCTGTCAAAGAATTACCTCCAAAAAAGGCTTAAGGGAAGATCTTATCAACAGCCCTTAGGGGGAACCAATTTCAGGGTCTTTGCATTTGCAATTCCTTCAGCCTGAATTACCTTCAGTTTCCCATGGCTAGTTCCCTCCTATATCTCTGGGATTTCAGCTCAAACGTAACCTGCTTATTGTAGTTATTCCTGAGCATCCCTCTTAAGGTGTTCTTTCCTCCTACTACAAAACCCTCTAACCCTCTAGTTATGTTTATAGCCTATACAATCAAACAGACCATGGCTTCTGCCCCTCACTTGGGTGACCATAGGCAAGTCACTTAATTCCGAGTCTCCTGACTCTCATCTGGATCAGGAAGAAGTCACAGTAAAGTGTAAAGGGAAACAAATTCTAGGTTGAGGATTAGGGGGCATCCACTTTAGTGTTGATTGTGCAACTAAATCAGTGGTGACCTGAGACAAGTCACTTCCCCTAATAGGATCACAGTTTCCTCATCTGTTCATTGGAGGGAATGGACTCAATGAGATTTATCCCAGCTCTGAGAGTGGCTTATTCTCTATCTAGACACGGTGCATTTTTACACTCCTATCTCCAGTTCACAGCTGCCCTGAGGTTGAGCCCAGGTTAGCATTTCTGGCTGTCACTTGAGCTATATACCTCCCCTCTCCCAGACAACATTCAACTCAACTCAATACAATGCATAGTTTAAAGAGTGCAGGCTGTGGCACCCCACTGTGTGTGGTGCTGGAAAGGTGTTTATTTTACTACCAACAAATCTGTGGTTTGTGGTTCAGAATTTAACCTTCTAAAATTGCACTAATATTTCTCTTGGAATCTTCTTGCCAAATCCAAATGTCAATCTTTGTGCCTTCCATTTACTGAACTTTGTCCCTTCCACTGACCCATTATGGAAATTTCCAACCATGGCTTCTCTTCCTGCCTCTGTGCTCTCCTGCCTTCCCTGATAAATGGCTAGTCCCTACCATCCTTAGGTAGCAACTTCCAAAGCTCAGGCCACCATAGTTAGTCAATTTATGAGCCCCAAACCTATGTCAGGCCATATATAAAGATATGAGGATATAGTAATTAAAACAACCTAATAACCCATGATTAGAGATTGAGAAATATGTTACCCATAAAAAGTCTATTCCATCAAATCAAGCACAATTATATACTGTCCTCACAAATGGTTGGCCCCCTCTCTCTGCCTATCTTCTCCCCTCGGGCTTTATATTGCTTGCTCTGAAATGCTGTTCTTTTACCCACACTTTTAAATTTTGATTTAAGTCACCATGGAATTATTCAATTTAATTCAATGAAACTCATTGGCTACCCATCTTATCTTAGAGAAAATGTCAACATTTGTTTCAATAATAAAAGCAGACCTGTATGTTAACCTTTATTCTACTATCCCAAAGGGAGAGAAAAAATGATGAAGGTACAATCATGTTGCTAACATTTACTACCCTGACGGTGTGCTTTCTGTATCATATCATCACTTCACCAACCCACATACAGCTAATTAAATTGACCAGGGAGTTGTGGAATCTGCTAACAATTACTACCCTGATAATCTACCTGAGCAAAGCAAGGCAAAGAGGGGCCCTTATGTGAGAAGCATCAAATCATTTAACTCATTTCTGGCTCTGAAGCTTATGTTCAGAACTGAGGGAAATCAAAGTCTGTAAAATTTCAGCCTAACCACCAAATGTTATTTAGGGTGACTAATGTTTGCAACTTGGTTTATTTCCGATTGTGTATTTGGCTTTCAAGACCCTTTAAGTGAAATTAACATCATAGAGCTTTGTAGATGGAAACTTCCTATTCATCCACAAAGGGAAAACAAGGAGGAGTGGCAGCAGCCAACTCCACAACACTGGCCCTGACTAGAGGAACCATGGCTAGCAGGTTCTATTTCTTGGTGTGACCAAATCTTTGTCTTCTGAACCTCAATGCACATTCAAAAAGCCTGCTGAGTAGGGAGGGCTTGCACTCTCAAATGCAGAGCTGGCACTGACTCCGCTCACAAAGGGGACCAAGCACATGGATGGGATTTTTTTCTTCTTTTCCATTAATTTTTTTAAGTGTTAACATTTTATAAACATTTCTATGCCAGTTTGGAATGATCACCCATTTAAAACTTTAGAAAATGGCAATGTCCCATTAAATTTTTAAAAGGAAAAATGTACTTAAGAAGGGGAAATTGCAGCAAACCAAGAAGCAGCCGAGTGTAACAAGTCCTTAAGGCTATATCCTGTAACCAGCCTGAACTGGAGACAGATTACCCAAAGAAACAGCTAATCCTCATATTAGCCATTGGACCTTGTCACACTTGCCCTTTGGGGCCAGCCTCAGCTCCTCCTTGGTAGTGCAGGACACACTGCATTCGGTCATTAACCCATTGTCCAACCTTAGCTATCTATCTCTGTTACTATAAACACCTACGTTCAGTGGCACCTGCCTGCCCATGGACCTTAAAACATGGAGTCCCAAAGCAATGTTAGCTCTGCTTGGGATCAGGTTTATTTTCACAGCAAAAGTTTCATTTGGTGGCAATGTACATGCCACTCTCTCTGCCAGGAATGGAGGACTTAATTCCTTAGGCCTGTATCTCCTCCTTTGAAATCATCAGGAACCCTGAAGATTGTCCAAACTGTCCATTCTAGAAGAGCCAGATCACAGAGACATCACTGACAGCCAGATTCAGCCAAGGCACAATGGTGGCATGGACCCTAAGAGGCAGAATTGCCAGGAAGACCAAGCTTATCTGACAGCCATTGATAGACAAACGGCTAGTAGAACCCTTGGTGCTGAGAGCTGGTGATATCCAAACAGGTCACAAACAGCCATCATTTTCATGACAGGAGGCATTTTCTGTCATCCTTTTCCTTAAAGTAAGCCTTCAGAAGTGCATTTTTTAAAAAATATATTTTATTGATTTTTTACAGAGAGGAAGGGAGAGGGATAGAGAGTTAGAAACATCGATGAGAGAGAAACATCGATCAGCTGCCTCCTGCACATCCCCTACTGGGGATGTGCCCGCAACCAAGGTACATGCCCTTGACCGGAATCGAACCTGGGACCCTTCAGTCCGCAGGCCGACGCTCTATCCACTGAGCCAAACCTGTTAGGGCCAGAAGTGCATTTTTTAAAATTACATTTTACTGGGGTGACACTGGTCAACATGAACATATAGGTTTCATGTGTGGATTTCTAAATTACAAAATCTGTATACAGCATCATATGTCCACAGAAGTGCATTCTAATTGAAGCCCCTTTGCTACCTCCATGGAATGTGGTCAGGTAAGACATGGTCTCTCTTACTGTGTGGTCTTCAGGGAAGCTCTGCTGCCTGCTCTGTTTACTCTGCAAAACACCCCTCCTCCTATTGACAGACAGCCAGTCACCCCCTGCTTAAAGATCCCTGTTGTGGATGCAAATGACAAGAGTACTTCAGAACAAATGACCTGCTTAAGGCAAGAAAGCCTTGTTAAGGCTTCAGATCACACCTTCATGTTGCCCCTAAACCCATGGTACTTTCTTATGCAGTCAGTCCTTAATTTTCAAGCTAACAGAGGGGAACAATATCAAGAACTGTATAAAAAAGGATGTAACGAAGGGACAATTTATAATGGATGGGGTACTATGTTGGGTTTTGTTTTACAAAATTATTTTCTTAATTAATGTTTCCTTTAAAAGATCATGGAAATAACTTGCTTTTCCTGGTTTGGCAGTGGTAGTCTTTAAGATGTGTGAAGTAGGGGGAGGGGCTCCTCTGACCAATCCCCCAAAGTTAACAGTCCCCTGCAGGACATGACCAAAGTTCACTGGGTAAAGACAGGCTAATCTCTTCAACTGGCTAAAATATTCACTTCATCCTATAAACACAGCCATAGTTTACTGTCACAAGAGAGGATAAAAGATGAGATGTGGCTTTCAAAGTTGCTACTCTATAGTCATATAAACTCTCTGAATAAGTAGATTTTCATGATAAGATTTTTCAATTTAAGACTTACAAGACACACAGAGCAGCAGCACTGAGTACTAAAAGCCTAAGCAACATCCTCTTGAGTTTTCCCTGAAATATAATGTAACTTTCATGTTAGTTATTTCCTGAGTCTTACAGGAGTTGAAAAACTTGGGAAAACGTATTTTGTGTAGCTTTCATTTCCCATCCTCCCCTCACAACCTTCCAATAATGCATGTGAAGGTACTGTTTTTTTACAACTTTGATCTTCCATTAGCGAATTCCTTCAAGTCAAATGCACTTCATTCTCCCCCTCCCCCCTCGCTCTCCAGTTTTAAATGGTCATTTGAAATCTAAGCAGAACCGGATGCTCAGGCTGCAAAACATCCATCTGAAGCATGATTGCTCTGCTGCCATTTGGGAGGCATTTCACTGGGCAAATTTCTATCCTTGGAAGCACTTCTTCTCACTTAACTGAATAGAAGCTTCCTGAACACATTTGAAAACCTGATTTACCCTTTTAGATCACATCTGATTGATCTTCCCAGCACTTCTCTCTAGAGAAAGCCACTGTAAGCATTAGTTGGTGTATGGAAAACCCTGGAAAGATGAACAAAGAACAACCCCTGCAATGAGTTGCTAAATTAAACGAGGAAGAAAACAAACACTACCAAACATCAACATAACTCAGCATTCTCTCCTGAATGTGACCACACTCCAGAGGTAGGAGCCAGAAAGGAAAGGGGGTGCCAGACTGAAGACTGGCAGAGAGCTAAGAATTCCTGAGATAGATTCCTCCCACCAATCCATCCACCAAAAAAAGGGAGGGGAGGATGCCTTCTTTCCTCTTGCTCATCAAGGACAAGTGGGCTCCTTTGTTAAGGCCAAAACAAAAACCGAATCCTGAAAGTGTGACATTCTGCTGTAGCAGCAGCCACACTATGCGCTGTGACAGGGCCATCTATATCAGTTTCAGAATGGCTCATACCTCACTGAGAATCTACACACACCAACCATCTATCATACCCTGGCTGCAAGCACAGCAAGAAAGATATAAAGAAAAAGAAAATGGCAAACCATCTTTTAGGTATGAGATTTATAACAAATTATTATTCAGTGTACACTAAAATCCTCAGTAATTCAATTTTAAAAATGTGAGAAAAAGATTTTGGATTGACTGGACTAGAACAGAAAATATTTTTACTAGAAAACATTAAGGTGTCTCATCTGCCAGAGAACCTGAAATAATGGATATCAAGTTACTGAAGTTTTACCATAAATTACATGAAGAATTTTATTTGGATGGATGGATGGATGGATGGATGGATGGATGGATGGATGGCCAGCTGGCTGGCTAGATAACTGACTGGCTGGCTAAATGGATTATTGGATGGCTAAGTGGATAAGTGGGTGAATGGATAGATGGATGAATGGAAGGAAGGGAGGGAGAGGGAGAGAAGTGAGGGAGGGAGGAAGAAGGGGCTTCTGCTAGGAGCCCTGTCTGCATGAGTTGGCAACTATGACTTGTCACCACCACTCTAAGCCCTTGGCTTCTCAAGTGTCACATTGTTTTGCGTCTGCCTCTGCCCCTAGCTAATATGAAGACAATCTAGCAACAGAGGGTTGTTGCTTTATCCTACATAGAAACATATTTGAGAAATATCACCTTGGTTGCTATGTAGACAATTGAATTGAGGGAAAAGAGGCAGGGAGAGTAGATGAAAGCTGTCACAATCATCCCTGCAACAAATCTTGATGATGAATTAAATTTTAAAGATGAGGCAGAGACCAGGTTTGACCCTTGATACTTGAAGTGTAGTACACAGACCAACAGCAAGCATCAAGCATCACCTGGGAGGTTGTTAAAAATGCAGAAGCTTAGCCCACCACCTAGACCTACTAAACCAGAATCTGCATTTTTAACAAGAGCCCCAGGTGACTTCTGTGCACAGCAGAGTTTAAGAAATGCTGGTTTAGAGAATGGGTCAGGCTCCTTGGGAAGCTAGCTAAGGTGACATCTAATGAAAGATAAAACTGGATTTGGCTTTTGGAAGGTTGGAGTTTTGACTCTGGAAAGTTATTTTGCTTATTCGACAAATGCTAATTGACTACAATGGATAAAAAACTCTGGGAAAATATACATGACAGTCTCAGGCCTTAGAGAGCTCACATCTAGTAAGTAAATCAATCAATCAATCAATCAATAAGGCACTGGAACTACAGAGCACAGAGTGCCAGGTTAGAGGCATTCCCAGGCTACAGGTTTGGTATGCTATCCAAAAGATGACTGTTCACCTTCCCATTGTCATCCTTGGAATCAAGATACAGCCAGGACCTTGCCTGGGCAGGCTCACGTTAAACAGAAAAGACCACTCTTTGAAGTTGCTCAGCCAATGAGAAGTGCACATAATCCTTCAGCCAGAAATGCCAATGACTTAGTCAGGACCCCTGGGCTTCTTTCCTTCTAATTACATAGTTGGAGGTAGGAGGTAGGAGAATATTTTATAGAGTAAACCATTTGGCTCATTAGATGCTGATGAGCTGTCATTCCTATCTGCTGCCTTACAGATCAAATCTTTGAAAGGAGCAAAGTCAGAAAGATGTAGACATAAAACAACAGTGTTATTTTCACAATTAAACACTCTTTCAAAAACTTATTAGGTGGATATGGAGAGTATCACCTTGGCTCAACCAAAAAGGCTTTCTTCCATTCATAAATGGCTGCATCCATTTATCTCAACCCTTCAAGTTTAATTCATTGCAAACAAGTGAGCAAAAGGACCACTGGGCCTTGGTCCTTATCTGAGTCTGACCAGCATTTCAGTGGCTCCCTTCAACTGGCAGAACAGCATTTTCCTCTTTGCTTTCTTTAATGCAGTGGTTCTCAACCTTGGCTGCACATTAGAATCACCTGGGAATCTTTTTAAAATCCTGATTTCTGGGCCCCATCCTCCGGAAATTCTGTTTCTTTGTTACTGGGTGGAGGATGGGGCCCAGAAATCAGGATTTTAAAAAGATTCCCAGGTGATTCTAAGGTGCAGCCAAGGTTGAGAACCACTGCTTTAATGTCATCTTTTCCATCTCTGTTTACTGGTGTTACTAACCCCTATTATTTTGTCTGCGTGATCTGCTCCCCCAATGTTTCATTTCTTGACAATATATTTACACTTATTATATCTACTTAATTTGAGAACAACATATTTTTCAATAGAACTCAAAATGGTTTGAAGGCATGATCTAATTATCAGTCCAGCATCCTCATGAGTTCAGTAATAGCAACCATTCATTTTTGCCTCTCCATCAAGGAAACTGGAATAGTGAACACTTAGGGGCTTTGTCCAAAGTCACTGTGTTGGCCTGAGAATTGAACCTTGGAAACTTTATTCCAAGGGATAGTGCCATCCTCTACAGGCCTTCCTCATATATAACAGCATCTGTAAATAGATTACTCAGGTGTGCAATTAAAAAATAAATCTCTGGGTATCACGTGGGGAAGCACAGGACTTAGTTAGAAAGTCTGTAAGGCAGTGGTTTTCAACCTTCCTAATGCCGCAACCATTTAATACAGTTCTTCATGTTGTGGTGACCCCCAATTTCATTGTTACAAATGGAACATAATTAAAGCATAGTGATTAATCACAAAAACAATATGTAATTATATGTGTGTTTTCCGATGGTCTTAGGCGACCCCTGTGAAAGGGTCGTTCGACCCCCAAAGGGGGCGTGACCCACAGGTTGAGAACCACTGCTGTAAGGAGTAAACCTCCACGGGGAGTTGGCTGAAGGCATTTGCCCCTGCCTTGACTTTTCCAAACAAGTCTGAGCCCCCAGGTGTTTACTGGAATCTTTATGCTTAGTCTTCAGGTGTCCTTGCTTAAAGGACACTGCAGATGCATGTGTCTTCTCAAGGATGCTTACCCTACTGATAGTATCTAATAGTTAATTTTAGTTCAAGCTGTTGTTACAATAAAAGCCTAAAGAGGCAGGTGAATGGGGCTGTTTGGCTCCTATAGCCAAGCAGCCCCTTAGCCCTCTCTTTCACTAAAATGTGAGTCAGAATAATCATTCATCCATCACTCAGGGTCTGCTGGCCAGCCCCGGCAGTATCAGGAAATGTCCATAGAGCTCCATAAAACTTTCGCAGTGCCTGAATTTCTGCAAAAATGTTATTTTCCCCTATAGCATCCAACACTAGATTGAGTATCTTGTAAAGATGACATGACTCCTAACAATAACTATTCCCTAGTTAAAAGTCATAACTGGATAAAGTCTTGCTCTTCAGTTGTCCTACATCATCCGAGGTAAGCTAAAAATATCTTCAAATCCTTTGGATATGGCATATTAGCTAAATTTCATCTCTTCCAAAAATAACCAGCTCAGATTAGAAACCAGGAATCTTTATGGGGCACACTAAAATGCATCATATCTTAAAATGTATCATAGACTTAAATGTAAAAGTGGAAAGTATAAAAGTTTTAGAAAAAACAGGCGAAAATTTCAAGACGCAGGGCTAGGCAGAGAATTCTTAGACTTGACACCAAATCATATTCCATAAAAGGAAAAATTGATAGATTGTACACCATCAAAATCATAAATTTTGCTATGGCAACTACTAAGTAAATAAGATGAAAAGACAGGCAATGAACTAAGAGAAAATATTGCAAACAATATATCTGACTATAGACTAATATGCGGTTATATAAATAACACTCAAACCTCAACAGCTGAAAAAACAAAGAATTCCCTCAGAAAATGGGCAAATGGCATGAACAGACATTCCACCAAAGAAGGCAAATAGATGGCTGAAAGGGTGTTAAACATCTCTAGCTATCAGGGAAAGGCAATTTAAAACCACAGTGAGATGTTACTAAACACTTATCAGAATGGCTAAAAAAAAAAAAATAGTGACAACACCAAATGCTAGCAAAGATGAGGAGAAATTGGATCCCTCATAGATTGCTGGTAGAAATGTGAAATGACATATAGCCATTCTGGAAAAGTCTGGTAGTTTCTTATAAAGTTAAACATGTGTTTACCAAATGACCCAGCAATTGCATTCTTGAGCATTTATCCTGGAAAAATAAACACTTATTGCCCCACAAATGCCTATAAACGAATTTCAGAGCAGATTTATTTATAGTACACAAAAACTGGAATCAGCCCAGATGTCCTTGAGTTGGTCAATAGTTAAACTATTACCATGGAATAGGCTTCAACAAAAAAGATTGAGCTGTTGCTACAAGCAGCAGTTTAGATGAATCTTGAATAAATTATGCTGAATCATAAGAGGCACCCAAAACCAGCTCTCACTCCTAATCCAGCAGAAACATGGTGCCCCAGTATTTTAGTATGAAAGTCACCAGCGGCTCTGAAACCAAACTTGATCACTATTAAAGCTGCCAGTTTGCAGGCGGCCACTGCAGACTCCTGTGCCCTGAAGCAGATGCGGGTACACTGATTATCTCCAAAACTACATCTGGGAGGGGGACGTGAGAGTCACTAATAGGCAATCTGTCATTTTATTATGGCAATAATTTGTCTTTTTCTCAATGGTATTTCTTTCTCAGACCCAACTTTAGCTTCTGACATTTCCATTTGAAATTCCTACTATTTAGTGAATATTTTTACCTGCTTAAAGTTCTGGAAGAATATTTGTTTTCTTCCTTTTAGGTTTCTGTTGCTAAGCTAAATTCGGAGACCACCAAGGTATATAACCAAGAGCCAAATGATGTTATTGCTGTGCATGCTGTGGGCTTTCTGACTTAGCAGATTTACTGCATATAAGAGCTCCACTCAGTTAACCAGAAAGAGCTGCATGTTGGAGTCAGACCCCAGTAAACCAGAAGAGCTGGATTTCTGTGGTCCCTGGCTTGTTTGCTGTCAGCATGGAAACCTGACTTCTGTGACATTAGCTAGAGAAGATATTCTGACACAAATGTCACAACCTATGACCCCCCGCACCCAGTCCACTGATACCTTCCTACAATGAATAATGGTTGCATCACTGTGGTTTAAAAGAAAAACAAACATGACATTCAATGGAGAGCATCACAGCCTTGCTCATTCCAATCTCCAAAGGGGAGAGATTGTCAATTTAACTGCTTACTTTGACACTTAAAAATCCCATATGCAGCCTTTAACTTAGCATTCTGCAGAGCTCTGGAAAATTATGAGCCACTTTCCTACAATAGGGTTAGGCGAAGTGTCTGCAATGCTGAACTCTCATTGAGATGAGCTGACTAATCTGGCTGCATTAAACAGTCTAGCTAAGCCACATACCTTGAGCTCCCCACATGTCAAAAGCCTATCCCCTCCTGTACAGAAGGAACTGCTGGAAACCAAAAAGTGTGATTTCAGTCTTACCCTAATGGATCTCGTGACATCCAGGTCTCTAAACCCCTCAATAATAATTTTTCAAGGCCATCTGGAATAAATAGAAGTCTCACTCAAAGCAGCATGTATGCAAATTCTGGCACTTTAAATGGATTCTTTCCTTAAGTGCATAAACCAGAAAGCATGGGAGCAATTGGATTAGAAAAGCAAGGGTTTAAAAAAAACCCCTCTAATTGGCATTAAGTCACCAAACATTGTCAAACACATATCACTTGCTTAATTATTTTGTGTGCGCATGTGCATATCTTTATAACTTCATAAACATATAAATGAGAGGAAAATGCAGATTTAATGTATGCCCATATGGCGATAAATACAAAACTGCCATAAGATTACAAAATGCTATACTAATACCAAAATGGTACCTTTTCTTTTTTCTTTTGCTTTGCTTCCAAGTCACAAATTGAGGGTGGTAGAAGCTAAGCATGGATTCTCACCTAAAAGGAGAAATACACACAGACTGTTTTGTCTAAAAATTTAAAATATTTTAAATACCTTGCTTCAGCTCCATATTCTCATACAGTATAATTATATTTCATTAATCTTACAGTGTGTTTATGTGTAATATCATTTCTGCATGTCCATTACAATTGTTACTGACGTATTTTTATGTAAATGTCCTACAATACATCATTCACCCAATATGCTTCATTTGAACATGCTTTAATGAGTTGGAGTTGACCTATTATAGTTACAATATACTGTACCACGCTCAGCAAAACCAAACACAAAACTAATAAGTATTTTTGCCTCTAGTGTATCCAGCAAATAGGTTAAGATAGTTTTTCAACCTTCAAGATATTGTGCCAGTTAATCTTATACTTAGCAAAGTCTCAGTCATAAGGTATGCACTGTACTGAGGTAGCTATCATCCCAAAGTCATAATAGGTCTAGTTGTATTCGGCATGTTTTTAGCATTCTTCGATGCCTTCAACCTAATTTCTTTGCTGCCCGCACTAAAGTCAGCCAGACTGGTACGCTCATCCTCATTTTCATATTCTCTTTAATGGCACTCTTCTAAGCTGCCTCTTCCAAAAGAGAGAGGTCACTCCTAAGGGAATTTGCTACCCTTACTTGGTTATTCCAGTAATAAAATATACTTTTATTATTTTCATGGTGAGCCCCTGGGATAAAAGCAGGCTTCAGAATTCATTTTCTCTGAGACCACTCACTGGGTTTTGAGAGAAAACATCTTTATTCCACTGGCTCCTTGTGCTTCAAGATTACATGAGCTGCCCTGGTTGAACTGATTCACACTACCCTCCCAAAGTCTACACAGACCAAATGGAGCAAAAACAAACAAAAGAAAATTGTCATTTATAGAAACAGGCCACACTCAGAGTAGTGTAACTGAAATTGCTAATGAGCCCACCGCCAATATTCCACAAGACATTTTGGCCTCTTACAAATCTTATGAAGTGTGTGCATCATATGTTAAGTTCACATAGGGTAAAAAAATTAAAATACAGTTAAGGTTTTCATTTTCCTTACCTAAAAAAAAAATGAATCCTCTAATATAACTTTTTTTAAAAAAATTCTCCCTAAAACATCATTCTTCTGTGTAAATCAGTGTTGAAAGCATTTGCAATACCTTGGATATCTTAATCTTTATTTAAGAGGGAGGAAAAAAAGAGCTTCAGGATTCACCTTTAAAGAGTGATTTTTATTAAACTTTTTTCTTTTTTAAATACGTTTTTATTGACTTTTTTTTTTTTTTTTTTTTTTTTTTTAGAGAGAGAGAGAGAGAAAGAGAGAGGGATAAAGAGAAAGGAACATCATGAGAGAGGAAGTCATCTATTGGCTGCCTCCTGAATGGCCCCCACTGGGGATCAAGCCCACAACCTGGGCATGTGCCCTTACTGAGAATTGAACCAATGACCTATTGGTTCCTGGGTCAACACTCAACCACTGAGCCACACCAGCCAGGCTTAAACATTTTTCAAAGGCGCTTTTAAAAAATCAGTTAACATGTTGGATCCTGATATCACCAAATGGTCACTTCCAGTCTCCATTCCACTCATCTTGTATAGATACATAAAAAAAAGAGAGTAAAGGCTTTGGGAGATTTGTCTGAGAATTTAGACGGTATTAAAGCATACCAAACAGGCCATGAGGCCTAACTGGTTTTAAATGTCAGCTCCAATATTGACTGGCTATGCAGATTTAGGTGGGTTATATACTATTATTTTGTTCAATTCTATGTTTTCTCATCTTTAAATTGTTTTTTTAAACATCTACCTAAGAAGGTTATATTGAGGATTAAATGAGAAAAATATGTTATGTCCCTAATACCCCTAAACATGAATAGGTCTTCATGGAAAGTCTGGTCAAGCTACCTGGGTCAAACCATCACTTTACAGTAATTCCCTTTTCCTAAGTCTTGGGCTCTTCACTGTTGCATGTGAATTAAAAAACTTGATGTGGTAAGTGAAGGATTGGCAATGCTTCCAAATAATTCAGACCACTAATACTCTCTCGTGTGCTCAGATTATAGCTTGATCCCTTATTCCTGCCAGACTTTATGCCTTAGTAGTAGTCTATTTTCAGAAATGTTCCATATGTGTTTGAGAAGAATGTATATTCTTCTAATTGGGTGCAGGACCATTACATTGAGTTTGTTAACCATGTTGTTCAAATTTTCTGTATTTTTACTTATTTTTTGTTCATTCGTCTATCAATTTCAGAAAGAGGTTAGTAGATTTTACAATTTCTCCTTATAGATCTGTCAAATTTGGTTTCATATATTTCAGAACGATGGTATTAAGTGCATACAAGTTTAGAATTGTTATCTAAAGAATTGAACTTTTTCATCATTATTCAGTGATGGTTTTTATCCCAAATAAAGTTTTTTTTTTCTTAGTCTATTTGGTCTCATATCAATTTGCCTATATCAGCTCCCTTCTGCTTAGTATTTGCATAGTATATACATTCCAATCCTATCTGTATATGTTTTAGCTTTGTCTCTTATATATAGCATATAGTTAGATTTCATATTTTCACCCATTGTGATAATCCATGTCTTTCAACTGGTGGATTTAGTCAACTGTTATTTAATGTAATAACTGAGGAGTTGTCTGCCAAGATCAAAGGACCTTTTAAAGTGATCTCTGTTGTTTCCTGGCTATAACCTGGTCACCCTAGTCAATTTCTAAACACTATTTGCTTCCGTTGACTGCTGTAGGAAGTTAGCAAAAATTCAATGATCTCCATGAGTGGATTGGAACTGACACTATACTGAAGATTTTTTTCTTTCTTTTTTTTTTTAAAGAAAGCACAGTTATGGTAGAAAGTCAATTAATTCAAGAAATGCTGCACACAGGCCTAATCCATTTGATGCAAATCAATGCTTTGCACATTTCAATTGCTTTGTATTTTTTCAGAAAAGTTCATGGCACTAAACTCTTCACAAGAAACAGACCAATTCTCTTAGGCTCACTAGGACATCTCTGCTAGTAAAATTTAAAAAGCAATCAAACTGAATAAGAAATCCTTTTCATAGACATTTACATTGGAGTAGAAAATGATTCTTGACAATTCGGAGTAAATGAAGTGCAAATTATTCTCTTATAATATATCTCAGAATTGAAGCTTAAATTGTGACTTAAAAGAGAACCCACAGTTTAATCTGAAAAATACATTTATTGGTAATTCCTATGTGATCATATTTGATACATTTATGCTATAGGGTAACAAGTTCAAAACTATTAAAGTATAAATATGGAATTTATGCAAAATTTGCATGTATTGAATTTTATTTTGAATTTGCATGCGCCTATATTTGAATATTTATAATATTCCAGGAAAAGCACAGTGGAATGTACCAGACAGATTTATTTAGTGTTATGCTCTGAAATGTGTCAAAGTCTTCAACACTGTTCTTAAAGGCAAAATGGCAGAAAAAACAAATGGGAAGCAATAAGACCAACTGAATAATCCACAAAGTCCAATATCTAGTAAAACCAGAGAAGTTCTTTTGTCAATAAATAATTGACTCAAGTTTAGACAAATATTTCTCTGAATGGTATTTTATTAGAAGACATACACCATTAATTGGATTTTTCACTATGCTTTAATGGAAGAAGGAACATTACCATTCACACACACACACCCCCCCCACAAACGCAGCGACTAAATATCTCCATTTGTCACAAAATGGCAATATTAGCTTTTCAACTGTGAATCACATTCTTTACACTATCAAAATAGCTTGTACCTAGAATGTAGTTTGAGTAGAGTTTCAACATTATTATGCAACTCACTGTATATAGTAACCCCTCAGATATCCAGAGCAATTGGGTAACCAACTTAATTTATAGTTAATTGGGGGTAATGCTCTTATGAAGTGAAACTGTCCTAGAAGGCAATGAGTGTACTATTAAGTGATCTAAGCTCTCGGTTGTGGAAATTTAGAACTAAAGACCTTCACCAGCCCCAAGACTTCACTCTTCTAGCCAGACCATTAACTCTGATATCAGCTTATTTGGAAAGAGGCACATGAAGACCCAAACTCCAGGCTGTCTTGGATGTCTCTGGCTGAGCAGAATAAGCTTTATACTTCCAACTGTGTGCCACTATTAATTTCCTGTTCCATTTAACGTTTAAACATAGAAGAAAATTAGCAACTCATTCAAATATCTTTGGAATACAACAGGCAATCATGAGAAAAATCAGCAGACAATGCCTGACTTATCACCTCTGCCTTTCAGTCTGAAAGTTTATTTAGCTGAGGCTGCTTTCCTCATTAAGGACTCCCAGGATATCAAGAAACTAATGAACTAACCAGCCATAGTCTCCAGGAACCTAAAAGTACATGAGTGTAATTTATCACAGTCGTAATAAAACATCATTTTTTAAATTGTCAGTGTTTACTTTTATTATCCAAGTAGTGCATACTTATGAAGAAATTTAAAACCTTCAAAGAAGCAGAATAAGAAAATAAGTCACTAATCAATCTATTAATATCATATTTTGTGTAGATTATTTATGCTTAAATTTGGAAGGGGCAGGAAGATGATTTGTGTATCTTCTCTCTCTCTCTCTCTCTCTCTCTCTCTCTCTCTCTCTCTCTCTCTCTCGTTAACATAATGGTAGTTATACTGGGTCCATAATTATCTCTTTTTCCTTCAGCATTAAATCACTAGCAATTTTCCATACTCTATAAAAGGACGTTTAAATGGTATTGTAATAATTCGTCAAGTAAATGTACTGAGATTTTTTTGAATCATTCTCCTCCATGTGGATGTTCAGATTTTTCAATTTGCTGCATTCATAAATAACTCATTACCTTTCTAGTATGCCGTTATATCACCCTATGTTTCCCCAACGGCACTTGACACAATTTTATGTAATTGTTTCATGTCTATCTTTCCCACTCCATGAGAGCAGGGACCACGTCCCTAATTTCTCAGTGTCCCCAAGCACATAGTACAGTGATAGGAGATATTCAAGGAATATTTGTAGAATAAATTAATGAATAAATAGATGAGTAAATGAATGAAAAGCATGTATAGGATTATGTTTTCCAATAAAATCCCAGAAATCATGACTGAAAGAAATAAATATTTTAATATTCTGTTTATATTATCTCATTTATTCCAAAAGAATCATTTAAATTTGTATTTCCCACCAACAATGTATGAAAATTATGATATATACAACTTGTCAACATTTTTTGTCTGGTGGTGATGGTGATGTATGTTGAGTTTTTGGTTTTGTTTTGATTTCTTTAAAACAGGGTTATTTAAAGGGGCAAAAGGTTTCCTACATTTAATTATTTAAATTTGCATTTCTTTAATACCAGTGAGACTAAAACAGTTTTTCTATGTCGGTGAACTAATTGTGGTTCCCATGTTTTAAACTGTGTGTTCATACCCTTTGTTTATCTAGTCGATTCGTAGGAGTTCTTTATACAGGAAATATGTCATTCTTTTGTCTGTTTTATTTGTTGTGCATATTTGAATCAGTTTAATATGTGCCTTTTCATTTTGGCTATTTTTTTGAGATGAACATTTCTCATTTTTATGTAATCATAAATATCTTTATCCTCTATTCAAACCTTTTATTATTATTATTATTATTATTATTGATTTCAGAGAGGAGAGATAGAAACATCAATGATGAGAAAGAATCATTGATTGGCTGCCTCCTGCACGCCCTCCAATGGGGACAGAGCCCACAACCCGGGCATGTGCCCTGACCAGGACTCCAACCATGACCTTCTGGTTCATAGGTCTACGCTCAACCACTGAACCACACGGGCTGGGCAAACATTCTGTTTTCTCCATTAAGAGCCCCACATGTGAATTTCAGTCATCATTTAAATAACACTAATTGTGAATTAAGATTAAATGGGTTTGGCAAAACATCAAAGATGGCGGCAGAGTAGGTGGACCTTTCTTGCACCTCCTCTCAGACCATACTAGAAATAAAACTAAATTGGGGAACATTCACCCTGAATTACCAAATGAAGATTAGCTGAAGAGACTTTTAACAGGAAGGGCAGATACCACCTGTGTAGAAGGGCAGGGTTGAAAGAGGTGCTGACCCAGTTCCCATGAGAAGCAGGCCCAGGGTGAGGAGGGACCTCTAAGCTGCAGGGGTGGGGGTTCCCTCTGAGAGGAGTGAGGCCTGGACCCCAAGCTGGGCTCCCCTGCCTGGAGCACCAGAGCTAGAATAGCAGCCCACATTACATCCAGCTGTGAAAGGCAACTGGGACTTCCAGGGAAAAATGGAGCCTGTCATTGACAAAGGCACTTTAAAACAAACAATAACAAAAAAACACAGCACAGGATTTTTCTTTCCTTTGCAGCCACTCACTCACCCAGGGCTTTGGTGGAAGGAGGGCGGTATGCACTGGAGTTGCCTCAGGAGAGTCTGGGGTGGGAGGCATAGAGTGAGGTGTGGAAGAGCAACAGCCAGGATACTAGTGCGAGGTCATCACCCCTACCCTGCTATGGCAGAAGCCATTTTTCCTGAGAGGGGCAAACTCCTCCCAGCAGCAACAACCCTGGGAAAGGCAATTACCCTGCCCTCCGGGATAGTCTGCCCCACCCTCAGGAATCCTGCTCACCCCACCCTTGGGAATCCTGCTTGCCCCATCCCGCACTGGATCCCTGGTGCAGAGGCAGCAGCAGAGGCCAAGCCTATGGGTCTGAGCAGACATAGGGGGCATCAGTGACTGGCTTTGGGGTAGAGCTATTCCTCCCTCTTTTCTGGAAACCTGACTGGTGCTTCCCCTTCATGGGAGAACTGCTAGAAGCTTCCAGCTTCCAGTAGACCACACCACACTATATACAAGGGGCTCCACTATGCTGCTGTCAGGGAAATATTCCGGGACAGACTCAGACGTGTGGCTCTGGGATGGGGGAACACAGCCACCACCTTCCCTGAAATCTGAATAGTGCCTCCTGTTCAGAGGAGACCCAGAGGCCTCATTCTCCAGATTCCCCAAAAAACCCTTTCAGAAACAGCCTTTTCAATGACTAAGTCTGACAGCTGACCAGCAGGTGGAGGCCGATCCTGGGTTGAGGCTGATCCTGAGGTGCCTTGGGATGTTTGTTGACTGCCTTGGCCCAGTGTTAACAAGCCCACCTTACAATGCAGCTTGGCCCATCCCATGTGCAGCCCTGTAGAGGCAGCCACAAACTGCATTGCTTGAAGCTTCCAACAGGTTGCAAGAGCCAAACATTGTCATCTTTTGACCGTGCCTATCACCAAAGTACCTCCCAGAGGGCCAGGAATCAGCCTACAAATGTTGGCCTCAGTCAACAAAAGAATATGACCCAAAGGGAGATCCCAGCAAGCACTAAACTCTGCAGAGACAAATTCTGTTTTTCTTAATTTTTTTTCTATTTATTGCTTTGTTATTATTTTTTCATCTTTTTCCTTCATATCTTATTTTTCTATTTCCTTTTTTACTCTATTTTTTTCTTTCTCCTCTTTTTTCCTGTTTTCCTTTTCATAATTTCTGTCCTTCCTTTTAATACTGTTTTCCTTTCCCTATTCTTTAATCTTATTCTTTTCTCTGCCTTCTTTCTTTTCATATCCTTTCCCCCCTTTTTTCTCAGGTGTTTTTCCTTTTAATATTCTTATTCTCTTTTATCTTTCATAATCCTTTTTTTCTGTTGTTGTTGCTGCTGTTATTGTCTTTTGTATTGTTTTTATTTTGTTTTGTTTTGTTGTGCTTTGTTTTGTTGTCAGCACCTGCACAACAGCTAGCATGACCTGATTGGGGTTGAGCCTCCAGTCAGCCAGCCTGAGGGGAGATCCCACGCACGAAAGGTATCTTTAGGGTTTTCTATGTACAATATCATGTCATCTGAGAATCGTGACAGTTTTACTTCCTCCTTTCCCATTTAAGTACCTTTTATTTCTTCTTCCTGTCTGATTACTGTGGCCAGGATTTCCAGCACTATGTTGAATATGAGTGGTGAAAGCAGACATCCCTATCTTATTCCCTATCTTAAGGAAAAGTTTTAGTTTCTGCCCATTGATTATTAAGTCAGCTGTCGGTTTGTCAAATACGGCCTTTATTAAGCTGAGGTATGTACCCTCTATTCCCACTTTGCTGAGAATTTTGATCATAAATGGGTGCTGGATTTTATCAAACAATTTTTTAAAAAAACTATTGATATAATCACATGATTTTATTCCTTTATTTTGTTTATGTGTTGTACATTTATTGATTTACAAATATTGTACCAACCTTGCATCCCCAGAATAAACCCCACTTGATCATCATATTTGATTGTTTTAATGTATTGCTGGATCTGGTTTGCTAATATTTTGTTAAGGATTTTAAGATCTATGTTCATCAGGGATATAGGCCTATAATTTACTTTCTTTATAGTCTTTATCTGGTTTTGGAATTAGGATAATGCTGACCTGGTAAAAGGAACTTGGGAATCTTCACTCCTCTTGAATTTTTTGAAATAGTATGAGAAGGATAAGTGTTAGTTCTTTTTTGAATGTTTGGTAAAATTTACCTGTGAAACCATCTGGTCCAGGATTTTTGTTTGTTAGGAGTTTTTTTTGTTTTGTTTTGTTTTGTTTTTATAAATGTTTCAATTTATTTAGTTGTAATCAATCTATTCAGAATTTCTGATTTTTCCTGATTCAGTTTTGTAAATAGTATATTTTTAAAATTTTACCCATTTCGTCCAGATTGTCCAAATTGTTGGCATATCATTGTTCGTAACATTTTCTTGCAATTCCATGTATTTCTGCGGAGTCGGTTCTTACTTCTCTCCTTTCGTTTCTGCTTTTTTGGGGTTCTCTATCCTTTTTCTTTATGAGTATGGTTAAAAGTTTGTCCATACATTTTATCTTCTCAAAGAACCAGTTCTTGGTTTCATTGATCATTTGTAATGTTTTTCTAGACCAGCGGTCCCTTTGGGGGTCGAACGACCCTTTCACAGGGGTCGCCTAAGACCATCAGAAAAACACATATATAATTACAGATTGTTTTTGTGATTAATCACTACGCTTTAATTATGTTCAATTTGTAACAATGACATTGGGGGTCACCACAACATGAGGAACTGTATTAAAGGGTCGCGGCATTAGGAAGGTTAAGAACCACTGAAACTGTAACATAAACAGATGGACTTAACTCTATTTTTAAATATATTCTAGTAAAGGTATGCCATTTTAAATACATTATTGATATTTAAATCATGTTCAAACAAAATTCTTCTTTATTAAATATCTAAAATACCAAAGTGTTCTGTTCTATTGTCTAAGATTTGTGAGAGAAAGGATGACATGTCTTTCCTGGAATATAATGGGCATTGTTACAAAAATTTTGTTTAATGACTAACGATGGAAGAGATGACTATTCTTTAATGACATTTCATATTACCCAGGTTGAAAACAGATATCTATAAAAGACAAACTCTAAAATTGTTATTGCCACATAACAGCAATAATATAAAATTATACTAAGAAACGCTAATTCTAAAGGACCTTTTATACTTCCTTAAGAACTCAGAGCTTTGTTGGGACTCCCTTCACGCAAAGATGCAAACTAATACTGCTGAAGTTCTACAGATGTTATCATGGTGAATGTCTCTCCCTCTCCTGTGAAACAGTGGAAGAGTATAACAGCTTTTATCAAAGATAGCTCAGGAAATTCATCCTCAGTATGTAAAGCTGTCCTGGGAGAGCCAAGTGGCCTACAGCCTGATGGACAGCATTGCTGGTTCTAACAGTCCATTCACTCGTTGCGCCTCACCCTGTACCACAAGCCTGTCAATTCATCATGTTTAACTGCAAAATCTAAAAAGCAAAGGAGTTGGAGCATGGGCATGTGAGGTGTGAGCAGGCACATGCACTATGTTCTTATTAAGACATAGCACTTTCTAAATACCATATGATTTCACTTTATGAAAAAATCTAAAGAACAAAATAAGAACAAACTAAATTGAAACAGACTCATAGACACAGAGAACAGACTGATGGTTGCCAGAGGAGAGGAGCAGTGGGAGATTAGGTGAAAAGGGTGAAGGGATTAAAAAGGACAAATTGGCCCATCGTGTGGCTAAGTGGTTGACTGTCAACCTATGAACCAGGAGGTCACGGTTCAATTCCTGGTCAGGGCACATGGCCGAGTTGCAGGCTTTATCCCCAGTGTGGGGCATACAGGAGGCAGCCAATCAATGATTCTTTCTCATCATTGATGTTTCTATCTCTCTCTCCCTCTCCCTTCCTCTATCAAAGCAATAAATATGTATTTTTAAGAAGTACACAAAACAGTCACAGGGATGTGAAAGTACAACACAGAAAATATAGTCAGTGATGTGTAATAACTACATAGGGTGCCAGGTGGGTACTGGAAATACCAGGGGGAACACTTCATAAATTATGTGATTGTTAACTATTATACTGTACACTGGAAACAAATACAAAATAATATTGACTGTAAACTGTAATTGAAAAATAAAAAAAATTAAATAAAACATAGCTCTTTCAAAATAGAGCTACCTTTTAAACAGAAATGGGAAAAAATAAAACATTTACAATATTTAAAAAGGAATGACAAAAAAGGGAAAAAGAAAGCTTTTCTCCATATAAATGCCTTTTAGTCCTTTCATATTAGTGATTGTCTACTGCATTTTAAATAACAACTAGTTACTCTCCCGTGCAGCTACTGAAAAATTTAGAAATGCTAAAAGTCTAGGATACAACATGAATATAATGACCGGATACTTTGAATTGTATAGATACTGACCTCCTCCTCCTCCCAGCCACTCTGTGTGTGCAGGCCAGCACCACACCTTATAAAGAAGAATGACACTAGGGCAATTTCTCGGTGCCCAATTCTCAATTCCTCCCACAGATCAAGTGGTACACCAGAATTGACTACAAACAGAAGGAATTTGGCCTAAAAAAACGCCTTCAGAATTTGCGAGTTTTAACAGCTAGTAAGCAACAATGTTTTAATACATTTTCAAAAATATTCTTAGAAATTCTAGACTAAGCAGGACTCTTCTCTATCCCAAACAACATATTGGCAAACAGATGCATGAAATGAAATTTCTAGGTTTTTAAAAAAGGAATATTATTCTTAATAAACAACTTGTGCCTTTTGCCAACCAAGCACTCTCTCTTTGTCCTCTCGGAGCAACAAGGCCATAGTCGTTTCTATTGAGCAGTTATATATCACCCAAACACTTTACCATCTGCTGAGACAGGGAAGCCATCTCAAATGTAGCACTGAGAACAGGATTCAGGCAAGATCTTGGTATATGGCCACAATAGCCTCGCATGCCCTACCACTCAGAAGGTGACCCCTGTCACTGCGTGAAGGCTCCTACTGACACTTATTCACCAGGCTCCCCGCATCCTCCTATTCTTTTCTGCTTTGTAGTAATTTCCAACATAACAATCAAAAGCCCCTCTGCAACCTAGCCAGGAGAACTATTCCTAGTGAGCATAAAGCCTCAAAGAGATGGAAATCTCTTCTTCCAATGGGTGTGGCAACCCTGGTCCAATCTCTCATCCAAACTCACATATGTAAAGTTATTAAAAAAATTGATGATGCAGGTGACAACAATATCAGTTAACATTTGCTGTGTGTTTATTTTGTGATATTTACTAATATGAAATATCTCACTGTACTCATCAAGGCACAGTGAAAAGACCAAAACAGCTGTGGAGTCAAACAGAATTGGAGTAAGATTCCTTCTGTGCTACTCAAGTGCTCAATTAGGAAAGTCCTTCAGCCCCTCTGGGCTTCACTTTTATCTGATAAACTAGGATACTTTTGCTCACTCTGCCCTCTTCCCAAAGACAGTGCACGTTTACAAAGAAATATCAGAGATAATAAATGTGAAAGCTCATCAGAAACTGGAATGTGCTCTTCACACATATCAGGCTTGGACAGACTGTGGTCCAAGGTCACACAGCTGGTTCATGGCTGGCCTGGAACTAAGACCCAGGTGTCAGAGCTCATAGACCAAACAGGCTAAGCTGTAGTTCCCCTCAGTTCAGCACAGTAGGCTTCTGGACGCAGGAAGTCCCAATGCTTGACTCATCTCTGGAGACCAGTTCCTCACCCTCACACATCGGTGCCAGTATAGCTGCCTCTGTCTCTAATTTTCACTACATGCACATGTACACACACACACACACACACACACACACACACTCAATCTTACTTATACATCTCTTGGCTCATATAGATTATCAGAACTCACAGAACTGGTCCTGCAAGCATGGATTTGTTAACATCCTAAAAAATTCTGGAACTCTCAGGCTTTCACTACTATTCAAAATGAAGATTTCTGGAGATGGGTAGGAATTAATGAAATAAAAAGGTGCCCTTGGGATAGCATGATGTTTCTTTAGCAAATTTTATTTCATTTTTGCAAATATTATAAGATCCAGTAACTCTCTTTAAAAAGTGGTTCTTCTTTGATTAGACTAGATGGCACTGTGGTATCACCCATTTTATGACCAACAAAATCTCATTCTACCTGGCCAGTGTTGCCCAGTGATTAAGCGTCCACCTATGAACCTGGAGGTCAAGGTTTGAGTCCCAATCAGGGCACCTGCCCAGTTTAAGGGCTCAATCCCCAGTAGGGGGCCTGCAGGAAAAAGCCAATTGATGATTCTCTCTCATCATTGATGTTTCTATCTCTCCCTCCCTTCCTCTCTTAAGTCAATACAAAAATATTTTTTAATATATATAAAAAAAGAAAATTTCATTTCCCCCAAATGATTTTACTTTGATTTGGGGATATCCAGGAAGTGTGTTTATACAACATGTCACACCCTGACCTACATGTCCAAAAGGATTTTAAAAGGCATATGTGTCCTGTGGAACTCAGTTTTATTTCTCTGACATAGTCACAGCTGTGGAATTTTATTTTTGCCCTAAAACCTTTTTATATCACCACCCCTCATTACACCTACAAGCTCCATCAGCAAGAGAAATTATCTGCAATATTGCCAAATTATTTGGAATCTTCCTAAACACCAGAATATTGTGGTGACCATGACTTACACAATTCTCATAATGGATTGAGGCAGCAAATTTCCTGAGGCCAAGATTCTCTTAAGATGACAAAAAAAAAAATCTGTTAGCACTGGAAAGGAAATGAAAATTCAACAGATTCTGCCAGAATTTCAGCTTTCAAGAAAGGACACTGTAAACTGAGGGAAGGGAGAGTAGGGAGTGATAATTCCTCTGAATTTCAGTGGTCGCCAGAAAGTCAGAGGGCTCCATTTGCCTGAGACTGGACAGAAGAAACTGCACTGGCTATGGCATTCCAAAAGACACCTGCAAAGCACTGCCTAGTCCAGAGCACCGCCTAGTCCAGAACACCACCTAATCCAGACCACCACCTAGTCCAGAGCACCTAGTACTGAGTATCTCCCATGAAGAGTTAGCAGGGAGTGTTGGGAGAGGGTCCAGATAGGCAGCCATTGCAGCAACAGCATCCTCAAGAGCCCCTGTTGTCACTTAGATAGGAAGCAAAGAGTATAGCCACGACTTTGCCTGCCCAGAGACCCAGTCCAGAGGCTCCCTGGCAACTAGGCTTACCTTGCCCATTCCCTTATCTGATCAGCTGATTTGTTTTGGGGAGAATGGGAGCTCTTGCTGGAGCACCTGCACCCCAACACACCCTCCCCAGAACCACCTTTTTGGTACTCCATGACCTCCACCAACCCAGCATTGCAGATGGATAGAGGAAAATGTCCTAATTTCAAAAGCAAGTGGCAACAATCTCTTCATATATCAGGTTTTTTCCGCATCAGTCCCAGATTCCAGGAAATGGGCAGGCTGCACCTGGAGATGGGGCTCAGGGTTTGTAAATCACAAGCGGTTTCTCAAGGATGAACCCCACACGGGGGTCGGGGCAGCGTCCCAGCCCGCCCATTGGCCTTGAGGATGATCCTAGCACTGGAAAACCGCCTCGGATGCCTGGCGTGCAGCCAGTAGAGAGAGGCACAAGCTGGATACACACGCTCTCTCCGGTGTCCTCAGACGGCGGCAGAGGGACACCCACTCTCCCTGGAGACTGGAGCCACAGGAGAAAAAAGAGGAAGAAAAGGGGGCAAAAGTCAGCCAGGAAGAGAAAGAAAAAAGAAAAGGAAAATAGTGACCGAGGAAAAAGAGAAAGTGAGAGAAGAAATTTGGAAGGCGAAGGCAGGATCAAAACAAGATCAGGAGCATTAGAAAGAGGGAAAGGCAAATAGAACTGAGAATAAAAGGGGAATGAATGCGGGAGTGGAAAAGAGGGAAAAAAGTTTAAAGGAGACTTCAGAACCGGGGTGTGGAGAAGAGCTAGGTCAGACGGGATTCAGGGACAATACACACATCATGGTTCTTTCCTGCGTGCCCTACCCTGTCCCAACGGCGGCGGGCGGGGGGGACGCTTGTTCCGGGCTTTCCTGCACCCGCTCGCAGCCACCAAGCTGGCCAACCCGCGGACAAACAGACCGGAGTCTGGGCCGGAAGTGGACAGGCTTCCCTTGCCGCCACGGCGCCAGAGAGTGCGCGTTAGGGCACCTGGCGCCTGCCCAGCAGGGGCGCCCTCGCCGAGGTGAGCACTGGGGTCGCTGGCACTCTGGCGCTCCAGAGCCCCGTCTCAACACGGGCGCGCACTCACCTGGACGGTCTCAGCTTGGCGTCGCGCTTGCCATCCACCACGGCGGGCACGCAGCTAGTAAGCTCGGTCCAGTCGGCGTGCAACCCGCAGCTCCAGCCCGTGGAGAACCTGGAGAAGAGCCAGGTCTCCCGCTTACCCGGCCGGTGGCAAGTGCATTTCTTCTGACCCACGCGGCATTCGCAAGGCTGCTCCAGCTGGATGTTGCGCACAAGGTGGCGGCCAAAAGTGGTACCTCCGGTCTTCTGGATGTGCAGGAACACGATCAGGTCATCGCCCTTGATGTCGAAGTCTACCTTGCGCAGGAGATCGCTGCGGCTGAAATTGTAACGGGGCACGAACCTGGCGGAACTCTCATCCTCTGAGCGGTACGGGTCCGGCATCGGGGAGCTGAAAGCCTGCAGGCGGAGGAGCTGGCATTCTGTGCCGGGGCACACGTATTGGAGGACGATCACGGCAAATAGGAAGAGCATCACCAAAGCCAGCAGCAGCTTGTTGGATTTCTCATCCATATTCCCGACGCTGAGGGAAACCCAAGCTCGTTACGTCAATCCCGCAGCTCAGCCCGCACTCGCCGTGCGCCCGCAATCCCCCACCCCCTGGCGCCACCGTTGCGCCCCTCTCCCCCTCCCCTCCACACCCAGTGTTCTACCGCGGAGGCAGCAGCAGCGGCGCCCTTCCCCGCTTCCTTCCTTCCCGGCAGGCTCAGCGCTGTGGCTTCTGCCGCACAGCCTCCCCCACCTCCACCCCCCGACTCCTTCCCGCTGGTCGCCTGCCCTCTCCCAGCGCCGGAGCTCTCAGGAGCCGTTTCCCGGGGTTTCGTACCCCCCCGGACCTCAGTTGCCTCACTTTCCAACTCACACCCCCCTGTCCGAGCCCCTGCGTGTCTCCCTCCACTTTCGGTGGCTCCGTGGCTCCCATCACCATCCCGCTTCACCCACAGGACTCTTCCAAGCTTCTTTCCCCCGTCCTCTAGGCGCTCAAGCAGCCGCCTCCTCGCCTGCCCCAGCAGTCTTTCTCCCCGAGACCCCAAAGCCTTCGCTCTTTCCCGCACCGGGTTGCCCACCTAGGAGGGCGCCTGGAGTGAGATCTCGGCCGGGCGAGCTGAGTTCCCCTGGGGGAGGGAGTCCGCCGGCAGCCAGACTTGCAGGCAGAGACGCCGCGCGGTGCCGGTGGTGCTCGGGGAGGGAGCAGCAGCATAGCCAAATGCGCGCTGCGTCCCTTCGGAGCGCCCAAGCCCCGTCGCCAAGGGCCAGCTGGAACTTTGCGCCTTTCTCTTCCCCTCGTGGCTGCTCTCCCCTCCCCACACAGTTCCCGCTCACCAGGGCCCGGGCGTGCGAGTCCCGCTTTCGCCTAAAACGTACCTGGCGAGGGGGCCGAAAATCTTGGAGAAGATCGCACCGAGCACGTGCTTCAGAGAGTGGCCCAGCGCTGCCAGGCCCCGAGTGAGCAGGGCCCGGCAGAGGGAGCCCAGGTCCCAGCGTCTCCGGAGGTCGTGCATCCGCCTGCGGCGGCCTCGGGGCAACAGCGCGAAGAGTGGGGCACGCGCGGCTCCCGCCTGGGAGGAAGACGCCTTTAGGGGCTCGTCCGTCAGCGGCTGGGAGTTGAATCCGCGAGACACACCCCTAGGAGGGTCCGCGCTGACTGAGGCGGCGACTGATCCGGGCCGGCTCTCTGCCAATTCAGCCTCTACTCTGGAATGCCGGCGGGGACAGGTGGTGCGGGCGGGCGCTTCTCGCTCTGGTTGCAGTGGCGGCCAGAGCACTGGGGCTGCACACGCAGGCAGTGCCATTCCCCCCTTCAGGCAACTCAGGGTACTAAGGATCAGTAGCGAGCTTGAATTTATGTAATACTGCCTCACGCCTAAGAGCTGGAGCCACTTCACAAGCAGAGGACCTGGGTTTCCTCTTGTCTTGAGTAAGGGCGATCATTACAGTGAGCGCATCACTCCACTTTGGCTCGTTATTTCAAAGTCCCCTAAAATAGCAAAGGCGCAAATTGGATCCTTTCCCTCTCTCTTTGCCAATTTCCTTTCTACAACGGAAGCAGGGGCATTTTCTGAAAAGGTAAGTCAACATGAAGGAGAATCATGACCAAAAAACATTACAGAAGGGAAATGTGAAATTTTTCAGAGCAGAGACAAACCACTCTCTTCCTGCTGAATCCCCAGCATCAAGCCCTGTGCGTACAGGAAGGCTTCGCTTATATAAGGTTTATTGAAGGAAAGATACATGACTAAATACTACATCAAAGTGGGGACATCTAATCCTAGATGATGTGACAAATGAGGAAACTGAGACCTAGAGAGGGGAAGAAATGTGCCCAGGGTCACAGGACAGAGCTCCAGGGTTTGAGACAACGAAACTAGAAACCTGTCAACCCAGCCCTCTAATAAATAGGTACATCCTCAAGCCCAGGTGTCCAAAAGACTCTTTTCACCCACAGGACAAGCAATATAAGGATTAGCAAGGAAAGAAGAGATGTTCCCAGAACTAGATCCTCAGGACTCAGACACTCTCCACATGATTGGTCAGGTGGAGCTTGCTGTATATAGGGAACTGGTGTTTCTGTGAATGAATGCCCACTCTATTCAGTCTCACTGCTGCAGAAGTGGCACGGGTGGCAGCAGTGTTTCAGAACAATGCTGTTGGGGCTGGGGGTGGTGGTCAGTCATCCGAGTCCTGGGGTGGGAGCAAGTCCCTTCAGAGACAGGCTCTCCCTGTATCTCCCTAGAAACATTTGGCTCCTCGCTGAGCTGGGCTCCATCTCTCCTGTTCTCTCTGTGTAATGAAGCAGCAAGCACTGGTCCAGAAAAGATGTCACTTCCTGGCTGGCAGCCCTGGAATAACCATTTGCCCCCTCCTGAGCCTCAGTTTCCTCTTCTGGAAAATAGAATCAATTCCTCCTTTTGTACCATCTGGGTCACTGTGCCGATTACCTTTGGACCATTCCAAATGTGAGGCTATGTTTATGTGCTGCTCTAAGCTCAAATGTGCCCCACAGAGTCATAGGCCAATTCAGGCAGGGGCCCTTCTTGGACGACTTTATGGCTGTGCCCCCCACCCCCACCCCGCCTTTAGCTGCCTTCAGATCTTCCCAGTCCTGTCATGTGCACCCAAACCTACTGGGAACAGTGATGATCCCTTTGTCCACCTGTAGCATAAAGCTTGGGAATCCTGCATTTCAGGCGGTTCACCTATTCCCAGGTTCCAGAGGGACACTCTGACTGTTGAACTTATATTAAGGAGCCAGGTGCAGCAACTTGGCTTCCCAGAGAGCTCCCCTGATCCCCCAGGCTGTAGGACATGCCTATTCCCCCTGAGGGCCAGTGAGGGTAAGAGTCAGGGAAGTGAGAAGCTATGGGAGCTCTGCTTGCTAACTGTCCCCACCTTCTCTTTGACCAACCACACAGACAATCTCTTTAGTCCATCCAGTAAGTGGCTCTCATCATGGTGTCATGTGGGGATCCCTCTGCCATTACACCATTCTAATGGCATTCAGTGGGGTTCCTAGGAAAACACTTCTGAAACAGGTGGGTGATGCATTCATGTCCCTAACAACTACCTCTGGAGATTCTACTCTAAGAGAGATTTGTGGGATTAGAACATGGGAAATGCCTTGGGTGGAGGTGAGGGTGAGGGGGTGGTAGCTAGTATGAGAAAAAAATCGGGATTTACTCATTTAGATGGTAAAAGGAGCACATACACACACTTACAGTCTGACTCGCAGAGAAAAGGGCAGTCAGGTTGATAGTTGCAGAGCAAAGAAGGGACAAAATTGGGCTGTCCCGTTTCTGATATCTAATATGTCACTAACATTCTAGTGTGAATGTGTACAGCAGCTCACTGGAGCATATTTGTGTTTTCAAGCCTTTCTCCATGCTCTAAGGAAAACAAAGAAATGCTTCTCTCACTGTAGATTTCATATATCAGGGCTCCTAAAAGGAGAGGAAAATTGTTTTTGGGGGCAACAGGGATCCCACAAGTCTCAGAGGACCCCTCCTGGGGTAAAGAGGCATCCTGTTAAGAAGAGGGAGTTATTCCTGTGTATGTCCCCAAAACTGTGTTT
This sequence comes from Myotis nattereri, assembly GCF_964212035.1. Classification (NCBI taxonomy): domain Eukaryota; kingdom Metazoa; phylum Chordata; class Mammalia; order Chiroptera; family Vespertilionidae; genus Myotis; species Myotis nattereri. Next base: position 121,756,517 of record NC_138078.1, read on the forward strand.
TCCTTAGGCCAGGTTAAGCCTTGGCAGGAAGTTCCAATGCTTCTTGCAGTCCTGGGCTGCTTCCTTTCAGGAACTGAATAACAAAGGTCCTGATACTCAGAAATCAGCCCTATGTTGAAGATTGGGGTGGGATGCAAAAGAAGAGAATCGCCCAAACTGTCAGAACTTTGGTTTTCCAACTCCTTATTTCTTAGACCCATGTGAGTTGTGTGTGTGTGTGAGTGTATAGGGTGTCCAAAAATGTATACACACACTTTGAATAATTATAAAAGTATTGCTTATTAAAATACATTTCATTTTCAAAATTGGGCTATCAGCTGTTAAAGTGTGTATACAATTTGCAGGGGGGTGGGGGGGGGAAAGACTGTATATATGGAATTCAGAACTTGAAAGATGAGAACTCTGCAGTCTGACCAGGGCTTCTGGTTGTCTCCACAAAAGGTTGATGATTCTGGGAGTGAGGGTAAAGGTCAGCTTGCCTTGCATACTAAGCAGTGTACTTCCAGACATTTATTTGGTTGCTGTAATCTGAAAAGACAGCAGGAGGTATTTGAAAGAGCACAGGCCTGGGAATCCAGGGGCCTGGGTTCTTGTCTTGACTCCTCCACTAATGAGACCCTGTATGACTATGAAGAAGCTACTTGCTTGCTCTTGGGCTCAGCTTCCCTATTTGTAAGAAGGCAAAATAAATATCATGATTCATAAGGCACTTTCTTGCTCTAACATTCAAGGCCACATCCATTCTTGTCCTCCTGAAGGGCCAAAGGGCTGCCAAACTCTTGAGTCTCATCTCCAGGGAAAGCATAGGCCTAGTCCTCAACAGTTTCTGTGACATTTGTTGGGTCCCACCAGGCAATCAGCAGCTGAACTTATTCTGGACCTTTGTAAAAGGGATGTCATCAGGGTCACTGTTCAAATAGGAAGAGAAACAGTGAAAACTTAATGTCAAAGAAAGTGTTGGCACTCTTTGGAGTTTAGCATAAAACACTGATGAAATATGGATTCCCCCTTATCTTGAGCACTATGCTCAACCCTGTCTTTCCAGCTGTCACTAATTTTTTAATAATGTTTATACTATCAATAATAGGCGATTTTTGTCACAAAACTGGAAGGTATGCAAAGTATTGAGTCAATTTGTTTCTATTTTTATGAGTCTATCCAAATTGAATGAGCAACAGTACTTAATGAAAACACTGTTCTGAAATTCATGTTTTAACATTGCAGACGGGTTGAGTGTGTTATATATATATCACTTTATACAGTTATCTATATTCCTCCCAGAAAACACTGAGTTTTATTTGTTTAGCTTTATAAAACATGGGACTTGAGGAATTAAAAGAGGAGGTGATGTTGCCAGAACCGGTTTGGCTCAGTGGATAGAGCGTAGGCCTGCGGACTGAAGGGTCCCAGGTTCGATTCCGGTCAAGGGCATGTACCTGGGTTACGGGCACATCCCCAGTGGGGGATGTGCAGGAGGCAGCTGATCAATGTTTCTCTCTCATCGATGTTTCTAACTCTCTATCTCTCTCCCTTCCTCTCTGTAAAAAATCAATAAAATATATTTAAAAAAAAAAAAAAGAGGAGGTGATGTGTATGCTAAATGATTGTTGCAAAGGCAAGGTAAGAGCTAGAATGGGGTCACAGAAGGCCCAGAGCATGCAGACCAATGACAATCCTTTTCCTGATAAGGAATTTCAACCATTTCACGGACAGTGGAACTTTCTTATTTATTGTTGAGAGTATTACAGATGTCCCCCTTTTTTCTCCCCTTTGCCTGGAACCACCCATTTCCCAAACTACCCCAGGCCTTCACCACTCTATTGTCTTGTGTTCATGGGCAATGAATATATGCATATAAATTATTTGGTTAATATCTTCCCATCCTCTCCCCCTTTCCTCTGATATTCTGGCAGTGAATGGAAGAGTCAGGGGTTTTAAAGCTATGGTAACACAAGGCCTGGACCATTGGCAGTAGGACAGTCTGCTCCGCTGAGTCACTTCACTTCTTTGGGCTTTAGTTTCTGCTCTATAAAATAGCCTGACTAGATACCTTCAAAAAGCTAGTTCAGTAGTAAGGTAAAGAGGAATCCAATCTCAAATGAGCCTTTTTTTTTAAAGGAGAGACCATAAGCTTGGAGAGCCCATCACCTTGGGATTTAGTCAGCACTCGCTTAGCTCTCCTTGAGCCTCAGTTTTCTCATCCGTGAAAATGGGGCTAATGGTAGCTACCTCACTGGGTTGTCATGTGAGTTAACTCAAATAATCTCGTGAGAGCACTTAGTCTAATGCCTGGGAAAGTAGACCTGTAACTTCATTTCTCTTCCCTTTAGATTCTCAATAGCTTTGATTTGAGCCCTTTGGTATATTTCCCACAATAATAATATACACATATTTAATGACAGGTAGCTGGCCATGGGCCTAATTGTGACCTAGACTGGCTTTGCCCTCATCCCATTTCTTTATCTGCTGTCATTTCTCACCCACCCTTCAGACCTCTCCAGTGCTCTCCTGGCTGGTGCCCCGTGGGGGTGGGGAACCTCATCCATTGAATCACACTGAGAAGTGACACATGTACACATGACCCCTCCCAGGATACATTTACAAGAGAGGAGGAAGAGGCCAATGCTTAACCCTGGTGAAGGATTGCTGCAATGAAATACTCTAAAACCTGTATAAAGAGCAATGGAGGAGACGCATGACATGCTGAGGTGGAGAGTAGAAGAGAATTATACGTGGAGAACTTACAATGCCAGCCCCACTCTAAACTATGGACGCTAATTTTCAGGTTCATTCACTTCAAAATTAATAGTTGATTTGGCCCTAGTTGGCGTGTGACTCAGTTGAGTGCTGTCTTGTGCATGAAAAAGTCGCCGGATTGATTCCAGGTCAGGGCATATACCTGGGTTCAGTCCCCGGTCAGGGCACATACAGAAGGCAGCCATCGATATTTCTCTCTCAAGTCAATGTTTCTCTGTCTCTCACTCTCTCTTCCACTCTATAAACATGTCCTCTGGTAGGATTTAAAAAATAAATAAATAAAATTGTTACAAAGTTAATAGTTCATCTGGCCAGGGCAGTTTCGATTTGATCAGCTGGTCAAACCACAGCAGTTAGATTGAAAAACAGGATCCGTTTTGTGTTCATACTCATGAGCCGGAGCTGGGCAAGCCCATTATCCACTCAGCCCTGGGCCAGCAGCACCAGCTCACAGTGGCAGAGAAGAAAGAGCGCCAAGCTGGATGCCATGAAAACAGTGTTTGAAGTCTTAGTTTTGCCTCTAGCTCATTGTGTGAACCTCGACCAGTTGCTTAATGTCTCTGGAATTTACTTGCTGACCTTGGTAAACCAAGGGGCTGCATTAGGTTACCCTGAAGGCCCATCCCAGCAGCAGCTTTCTGTGATCTAAGCTATGCTAGCTAATGAGAACAGCTGGGGAAGGACACCACTCTCTTTAGCTTTTGTGGGGGCAATGTCGGAAAAAACCCACTACCAAAGATAACCCTCCAGCTAGTAGCTGAGTCAGAAAAGCAGAACTTAACTGAGGAGGAAACATTCTTAGATCATGTGGATAAGACAGAAACTCGAAATAAGCCTTCTGGGCTTCTACTGACTTGGGTGAAAGTCAAAACTGAAAGGCTGGGAAAAAGAGTTGAGAACTGACCTCTAACTGACACAAAAGCCCTAGGTAGGTTTTAATAATGGGAATAATAACAATAAGAATTGCCTTGTCTGGCCCACTGTCTCCCATTTGTTTTGGTACTCTGGAATCTTGGCAGGAGAAGAGCACACTCATTGCTGATCTCCTGACTGGCCTCCTGGGGAGGTCTAATTTTGAATAATAAAATACAAGAGCTGAAAATTATATTTCAGAGCAACATGAAGGATTTGAAGGAAGCTAGCCTCGAGGCCAAAGTTGCTCCCAGAAAAAGGATTTATTTATCACTAAAATGAGCTTGAAAGGGAATGTCTTATAAAAATAACCCAGTAAAAGAAGTAAATTAGTTTAGAGAAATCATACATGTCACAAACTAAATGAAAATTAATTTTTTGATAAGAGAAAGTCAAACCAGAGGCTAATAAAGAACTTAACTGGGCTTTATAGTAAAACCTAGAGATGGACTTGTTTTTTATGTACATATTTTCAAAATCCACACTTCATCAAATGACTTTAGCATGCAGAAAACTACATTAGAGCAGTATGTGTGTGGGGGGGGAGGGTCCGGGGGGGTGAATTTGGTAATGGGAATGCAGATTGGTGCAGCCATTGTGGAAAGCAGTATTGAGTTACCTCAAAAAATTAAAAATGGAACTGGCTTATGACCCAGCTATTTTATTTCTGGGAATATATCAGAAGAAACCTGAAACACGAATTCTAAAGAATATACACACCCCTATGTTCACTGCAGCATTATTTACAATGGCCAAAATCTTGGAAGCAGCCCAAGTATGCATCAGTAGAGGAGTGGATAAAAAAGCAGTGGTACATTTGACAATGGAATATTATGCAACCATAAAAAAGGAAATCTTACCTGTTGCAACAGCATGGATGGACCTGGAGAGTATTAAGCTAAGTGAAATGAGCCAGTCAGAGAAAGACACGTACCATATGATTTCAATTATATATGGAATCTAATGAACAAATTAAACTATCAAACAAAATACAGATGGACTCATAGATACCGAGAACAGACTGACAGCTGTCAGAGGGGGGGGACCTCAGGAGGGCTGGGTGAAAGAGGTGAAGGAATTAAACAAAGAAAAAACTCCTCCACACAGACAACAGGATGGTGATTACCAGAGAGAAATGGAGGTGGGGGAGGTAGAATTGGGTAAAGGAGGAATAAATGGTGATGGAAGGAGACTTGACTTGGAGTGGTGAACACACAATACAATATACAGATTATGTATGATAGAATTATACACCTGAAACCTATGTAATTTATTAATCAATGTCACCCCAATAAAGTCAATAAAAATTTTAAAAGACACTTTGAACATTTATCTTCATTAGGTCCAGGCCAACAGGAGCCAGGCCAAGAGATGTTGTGAGAGTTTAATAAATTTTATTATATTATCTCACAGCGGACTGAGACCAGGGTGTCTGTGTCAGCACCGAGGGAATGTTTATGTTTTCTTATATAGGGACTGGGTCAGGGTTGCACTAGCCAGCTTGGGTAGCTGCCTAAACAACAGGACGTCCTTGGAAGATAGCAGGATGTCTGGTGGGAGCAACCAAGTCGGCAGAGGGGAATGCCTGAGTCAGTTGGGGAGTGTATCTTATCTTCTGAAGGTGCAGGCCATTTGCTGCTAGCTATGGGAAAAAACTTATAACAATATATTTCAGAAAACATGTCCAAACAGGATAGTCAAGGGTAGTACATCCTAACAATCTTCACTGAAGAAAGTTGCCTTAGTGGGTATCATCTTGTGGAAGATTTACCTGAAGCAGAAGACAATATTCAAACCCCTAATGAAGAGACAAAATGCAGTCGGTAGGGCTAAATGAAGGGTTAGAAATGTAACGAATGGTCGAGGGGAAGGCAATATGTCAAGGATGCCAGCTCCAGTGTTCTGCATAGTGATAAGATATGGCTGGACTTGATGATGCCTCCTGTAAGCTAACCCCAGAATGCTTAGCAAACTATGCCAATAATAGCTCCTGTACTGAAAACTTATTATGTGTCTGGCTCTTTACTGGACACTTTACATGCCTTCTCTCAAATAACTTTCCCAGGACCCCATGAGATAGTGACTTTTGGACTTATTTTACAAATGAGTAAACTGGCATTCAGAGTTCCAACCACACAGTTAGGGAAATAGTGGAGCTGGGACTTGAACCCAAAATCTGTCTAATTCCACAGCCTGTAATAACTATATTGCTCCAATGATGCTCATCCAGCTCAAGGGTGTCTGGACATGAGCTGGAGGGTATGAAGTATCCTGTCCCAAAATGAAATATCAGGAGACTTAGAGGCATCATCCTAAGCCAAAGAGCTGGGCAAAGAGGGATCATAGTGTGTGTGTGTGTGTGTGTGTGTGTGCGCGCGTGTGCACATGCACCCACACTCATTCTCATGTTCTGAGGACACTGAAGGAGATAGAGAGCAAGAGCCCAGAGCCTGGATTTTAGTAAAGAGGGGAGCAGAGATCTAAACACTGCTGATTGGATAACTCGATTCATACATAGCTTTGGGACATTACCCACATTTGTCTGATACTGTTATTTTTTGGAAGTGTCAGAAAGAACTTTGTCCGGTTTACTGCGCAATAACCTTCTAGAAGGCTAGGACTTCGGCCTCTTCATTTAAAAAAATTCTCCATAGTACCCGACAACAATAATATTTGGTCTAGAGAGCTTCTCAGTTTACCAAATACTTTCACAAACACTAACTGGACCTTAACCACTTGGCAAAGCAGATATTTTTGTCCTCACATTATATGTGAAGAAATAGAGTCTCTGGGGCCTGAAGGAACTTGGCCGAGGGCACACAGCTTGTGTGGAGTTGCCACTGCTGACCACTCCTATGTACATATGCCAACACGAGGTAATGACCAAGGCACCTCCTAAAGGATCTAACACTGAGTAGGTGCTCAAGAGATGTTAGTTTCCCCCTACTTGACAACTTATAACTAAAATAATGTTGTTTTCTTTCTACTAAATACATCCTACCAGAAACACCAATATCTTTACCAGAGACTGGTCCATGTTCTCAGATAACTTACCATCCATGTAAGGAAATACAGCTAATATGCATGGACACGAGGATAGTGAATGATTGACTAATCTGTTGCACTGGCTATAATGCAATGATATCTCAGAGTGGGCTGGAATGGTTAGAGGTTTCCCAGCAAACATTGGAGGGGTCTGGAATATCCAATCAATAAATTTCCCTTCCTTTTTGTCTTGGTCCCAGAAAGAGGAACTTTCACATAAACTGCTTTTTATTGATTTCAGAGAAGAAGGGAGAGGGAAAGAGAGATAGAAATATCAATGATGAGAGAGAATTGTCGATTGGCTGCCTCCTGCATGCTCCACACTGGGGATCGAGCCTGCAATTCAGGCATGTACTTTGACCGGGAACTCAACCGCTGACCTATGAACTGTTCATAGGTTGATGCTCAACCACTGAGCCACACTGGCCAGACTGTTTTTGTTCTTGTTTTATTCCACATGAGTGAAATCATACAGGTTTCGTCCTTTTCCATCTGACTTATTTTACATAGCATAATACCCTCAAGGTCCATCCATTCTGTCCCAAATGGCAATATTCCATCTTTTTTATGGCTGAGTAGTAAATTTTTTATTCAACACTAACGTCATAAAAAAATGAATACCTAATACAGCCAGATTTCATCAAATGAGGAAGACCTAGCACGATATAGAAAATTTACTATAAGGGCATTATTCTATTCTCCAAGGCTCCTTTATGCTCTATTATACACTAGAGTTCACAGCCTAATACTCAAATTAAAACTGAGAATAGGAGATTCAGGTTGAATTGTGCCCTCCCACCCCAATATTCCCAAAACTAATCTGAAATGACAAAGCTGGAATCCTTCCTAGGAGTATTTACAAACCATTCTTCATATAAAAGAACATAAGAACTCCCCCAAAGCCAAAGAAATAAAATGCTCTGAGCAGGTCCTTTTCCTGCCCTTCCTGTCTCAGAAGTGTGCAGCAAAGGCTCTTGGTCAGTGCTGCAGGCTGCTCTTTTATCTGCGTAACCTGAGTGCCTTTGACACAGGTCAAGTGTCAGGCTCACTCTCCAGTATTCAGGCTCCAGTCAGCTGCCTCCATTGTAAGTCTTTTGCAGTTGGATGGATGGCTTGGCCCTTATGTCTTGAGGCCTGGAATCTCCTGGGCAGGGATTGGATTTCACTTTCCATGTCTACAGTGTTTGTACCAAGGTTATTAATAATATTCTATACAGGGGGATCATATTGAAAGCAAGCTGGAATCCACAGCAAAAAGCCTGCAGCTTGAAACTAGGCTGAGCCAGGCTCCCAGGAGGACACCGAGTCACCCTAAGCAGACAGCCACCTCTGGGAAACTTTGAGATGTGTCCAAGTCAACCCTGTCTAGGACACAGCATCTTCCTTTCTATATCAGTCCTTCCCTTCCAGACTTCCTACCCACATCTGGAAGTGTGTTTCACTGCCCAAAGGGGAAGAAAGAAACCTGAGGAACACCTCAGGTGTTACCTCCAACAAGGTGTTAGGGACCCAGAGGATCCCCTTCCCTAAAATGCAGTTTAAAATGAATGAATGAATGAATGAATGAATGAATCATAAGACAATATTGTAATAACTATGTATGGTGCCAGATGGGTATTAGACTTGTCGGGGGGATCACTTCGTACGTTATTTATGTCTAACCACTATGCTGTACACCTGAAACTAGTATATGACGGAATGCCCACTGTAATTGGAAAATAAAAATGGAAATAGAAAAAATATTCAAGAGAAGGGGGAAAAAGTCACTGAACTGTATACTTAAAATATAAATAAGTAAAGTGCTGAGGGGGAAAGATTGCAACTTATACCAGCCTAAGAATCAATAAGACCGTTGGAGGAGCACACAGCTGGAAGAACACACTCTCTGGAGTCAGACCAGGATTCGGATCTCAGTCCTACTCCTTACCAGCTATGTGGCCTTAGGCAAGTACATAGCCTTCCCGAGCCTCAGTTTCTTCCTCAGTCTATTAGAGGTGATAATGATGTGCTGTCATGTATAGTATTCAAGAAAAATTAGAGAGATAATACACCTTTTATAGGACCTGGCAGAGTATAGGTATCCAATGAATGGCAGCTCTTGTTACTGAACAAGGTAGAAGGCTGGGTCCTTCTTAGTGTCCTTCAAATCCTGAGTGCATCCACTCTGGCCAAGAATTACTCTTCTCAGATAAGTCATTGGATATATACATATTTTTTACTGTTTCTTCTACCTTCATATTTTTAATTACTGTACCAGATGAATTTATGACTGAAAGCTCTATAAGGTGTCAATAATTATAGAAAACAATAATACTCTTAGCCGCCATACAATTTTATTCCCTTCCCCCGGGGCAATCACTGTTTTCCGTTTGTTTTGTAGTTTGGGGGCATTTTTGTAAGCAAGTACACTTAAGAATACACATATAAAAATAGATAGTGTTGATTTGTGTTTTTTGAAAAATAAAATGTATGTTTCAGAAGTATGTTTTAATACTTTATTGAAGTATAATATGCATGTGAACATGAGATAAGTGTACAGCTTGATGAATTTTCAAACTGAACACACATGCAATCAGCACTCATGTAAAAAACATACCATCACCCCAAAAGCCTCTTTTCTGTTCCCTTCCAATCAATAAACCCCCAACAGTGGCCACTATTCTTTTTTTTATCCTCATTGAAGATATTTTATTTTATGTTTTTATTTACTTTAGAGCAGGGGTCCTCAAACTACAGCCCGCGGGCCACGTACAAATACAAATATGGTATTTGTTCCCGTTTTGTTTTTTTACTTCAAAATAAGATATGCGCAGTGTGCATAGGAATTTGTTCATAGTTGTTTTTTTTAACTATAGTCTGGCCCTCCAACGGTCTGAGGGACAGTGAACTGGCCCCCTGTTTAAAAAGTTTGAGGACCCCTGCTTTAGAGAGAGAGGACAGGAGGAAGAGAGAGAGAGAAGGTGAGAGAGAGAAACATTGATCTCTTGTAAGCTCCCGACCAGGGGTCAAACCCGCAACTTAGGTATGTGAGCTGACTAGGAATTGAACCTGCATCCTTTTACTGTACAGGATGATGCTCCAACCAACAGAACCACTCAGCCAGGGCCAGTGGCCACTATTCTGACTTACATCAGCATAAGTTAGTTTTGCCTGCTTTTGTACTTTATATAAATTGAATCATACAGTATATTAATTTTATGTTGCTGTTTAACAAATTGCCACAAACTCCACAGCTTAAAACACATAATTATCATCCCAGATCCTGTAGGTCAAAAATCCAGGCTCAGTGTAGCTGGATTCTCTTCTCCGGATCTTATAGGGCTGAAATCAGGGTGTCAGCCAGGGCTGGACTCTCATCTAGAGCTTACGTCCTCTTGCAGGCTCCCTGGTTGTTGAAAGAAATCATTTCCTTGTGGTTTCAGGACTGAGATCTAATTTTCTTGCTGGCTGTCAACAGGGGGTCATTCTCAGCAACTACAGGCCACTCATATTTCTTGTCACAAGGCCCTCTCTATGCTAAAGCCAGCAGCACAGAACTTCTCTCATGTTAACCTCCCTTGTGCTTCAACTCTCTGATTTCCTCTTCTGCAAGCAGGCAGAGAACATTCTCTGCTTTAAAAAGAACTCATTTGATTAAGTCAAGCCTACCTGGATAACCTCCCTATTTTAAGTTTCACTGATTTGGGACTTCAATTGAATCTGCAAAATTCCTGTATAGCAGTACCTAGCTTAGTGTTTAACTGCATAACTAGTGGAAGGTATGTATACACCAGGCTCCAGGAATCTGGAATGGCCATCTTAGAATTCTGCCTACCACATGCAGTATTTACTCTTTCTTGTCTGGTTTCTTTCACTCAATGTGATGTTTGCACAATTCATCTATAGTGTGAGGAACAGGTCTTTTGGTGAACATGCACACATATGGAAATAAACATTTTTGTTACAAGGCACTAAGAATTTGGAGTTCTTTATTATCAAAATAACCCAGCCTATCCTGACCAATACAGAAATTTGGAAGTGGAATTGCTATGATCAAGGGCAGTAGATATTGCCATGTTCCCCTCCAATAAGGCAGTACCATGAATATTGTACAAGAGTGCCCTGTTTGCCTCATCCTTATGATAGAAGTCTGTGTGCATATATAAATTTGGCCAGCCTGGACTTTATTTTGTACACTTATATAATAAGGATTTTACCCTGTGTAAGGATCTAGGAAAGCATGCTAACCTCATTGCCTGCCTGAACCACTGCTGTTACCACCAAGTACTGTGGGTGATCCTTACTGTGCTCTATTTTTTTCATGAGACATGTCACTCCTAAATATTTCATGTATTTACTAATTTATGATGTTTATTGTTTGCTATCCCCACTCATCTATATTAATAAAAGGGTAATATGCTAATTAGACCAGATAGACCTTACATCTTCTGGATGTCCTTCTGGACAAAGCTGCGGCTGCGAGGTCCAAGGCAAGCCGCCATGGCTGGGAGAGCCCATTGCAGAGCCCCAGCTGGGTGGGCAGGGCCTCCCTGTAGGTGGGGATCAATGGCAGAGTCAAGGGTGCAGCCTGGGCTTAGGGAACACCCCCTCCCCAGTTCACAAATTTTGTGCACTGGGTCTCTAGTTAAGATATAAACTTCTGCAGAGCAGGGATCTTTGTTGGTTTATTGCTATATCCCAAAGGTCTAAAAGAGAGCTTGACACTAGTAAATGCTTAAAAATATTTGCCAAATGAAGAAATAAATTTAACCCAATATGTGAACTTTAGATTGTAGTTTTTATTTTTTTTATTTTTATTTTTTATTTTTTTTTAAAATATATTTTATTGATTTTTTACAGAGAGGAAGGGAGAGAGATAGAGAGTTAGAAACATCGATGAGAGAGAAACATCGATCAGCTGCCTCCTGCACATCTCCTACTGGGGATATGCCTGCAACCCAGGTACATGCCCTTGACCGGAATCGAACCTGGGACCTTTCAGTCCGCAGGCCAACGCTCTATCCACTGAGCCAAACCGGTTTCGGCTAGATTGTAGTTTTTAATTTTAATAAATTATTTTTACAGTTCTGTGATCATATTTTCTAAACCAGACAAGATACTCTCCAAAAAAGGGGTTTTCTGGATTTAAATGTGGGAAACGTTTTAATTATGTATTTATATCTTTTGAAATTCCTTTACCCTGCTTTCTCTATCTCATTTTTTACTTTACATAGTTGTATTAGAGAATTTTAAAGAATACTCAAAATTCTTTTTGGATATGCCTGTAAAATTGAGACTATTGCAGAAAACAGATTTAGAGATGTTCTCTTCATAGAGCATTGTACCACACCAATACAGTAAACATTTATCCCTGCAAATTCCATCCTGAAATAGCTTTCCTTCTCACTGCAACTAATCAATATGCTGCTCCTCCTTCAAGATCAGAGTCAGTTAGGATCCAGAGCAGAGCTGTCAGAGAACTTTCTGTGGCAATAAAAATATTCTTCGTTTGTACTGTCTGATACAATAGCCTCTAGCTACCTGTGGCTAGTGAACACTTGAAATGTGGTTAGAGTGACTGAGGAATTACATTTTAATCTAACTTAATTACAAGTCATTTTTATTCAATTTAATTTTAAGTGAGTTAAATTTAGATGGCCACATGTGACTAATAGCTAACATATTGAACAGCACAGCTCAGAGGAAAGAGATAGAAAAGTGAAATCCATTTTTGATCCTTGGATTGTGGCAGCTAGAGGGATCCTGAGACTCAGATGAGAGAAGAAGGTGCCAGGTCGCTTTCTTCACAACCTCTTCCTGAAAGTGATGGAGAAAAAAGAATAAAGTGTTCTTAACTCTCTCTCCTCAGGTATGGGAGCTTGGGCTGGTGGACAGAAGGACTTATGCTCTTATAGTCATTGGACATCACCTTGACTTGTTTCTCCATGTGATCATTGGCTTAGGCAGTGATTACGTGGGCCCACCGACTCGAGTTTGAACTCAGGATGTGAAATGGGAATATATATATAATTTCAGGGAGGAAGGGAGAGGGAGAGAGAGAGAGATAGAAACATGATGAGAAAGGATCATTGGCTGCCTGCCTCCTGCATGCCCCCTGCATGCCCTACTGGGGATGGAGCCCGCAACCCAGGCATATGCCCTTGACCGGAGTCGAACCTGGGACCCTTCAATCTGCAGGCCAACGCTCTATCCACTGAACCAAATAGGCTAGGGCCTGAAATAGGAATTTTGGAGACATGGATTTCACAGCTCACACACAATTCCCTTGCTCATACTATGCTTTGTGCAGCTCACACTGGGGGTACATGCAGAGAGGTACTCTGTTTACCTGCTGGAGAATTGAACTTTTCAGCGAGGGTGGCGATTGCTGAAGCAGGTAATGGAGCATATAGAGGTAAAGTCTAGATAGGTTATCTAATAAATTAAAAAAAAACCTTGAGGTTTCACAAAAGCAAAGAAAAAGAATATTACCTGCTTTGAGTTACTTCTTGGAGCAGAGAATATCTGGCTCTACTGCACTGTTGTAAAATTAATTTGAAGTTGAGAAACTGTAATATATTACAGCTATCAGTCTCTCTGGACGATTTTACAATCAACATGTAGGATATGAAAAGGGAAAGATGCCAATAACATATTAATGTGGTATTCGGTGTTCAATCTTCTTTATGCAGCAGAATATTACAGCTGAGCAAAAAATGATCAAAAAGTTGGCTTTCTTTTATACATAGAAACAAGAAGGAAACTTGAACTTTAAATTATACCATCTGTCATTTTCCATTGATTGACTCTTGCTCATTAAGAAAAATTCCAAGCTAGATTATCATTTTTGTCTTTTCAGCTCTTCAGAATGTATGGTATTCAGCAGCCTTGGTTTCTTTCTTTTTCTTTCCTTTGCCTTTTTTCCATATTGGCAGCTGCCAAAGAAGAATGGGACACTCTACCTCATGGTGTTTCATGTAGGTTAATACCCGAAGTTCACCTAGAGACATGAGCAACCAAAGTCACACATCCCATTTTCTCTTTTTTTTGCATGCCATGCTGGTGCAAGAAGGTATGTTTCTTCTCTTGAACAGAAAAGAACCCGTACCTAGCTCTACCATAAACTAGTTGTGGGATCTTAGGGAAGTTAATTTCCCCGATTCTCAGCTTCTACGATTGATAAAAAGAAGATACTAATGAAAGGGTTCAGGATGGCTGACTTATTTTTCTTTCTCTCCCAGCATGCCATGGTTCTGCTCAGTGAGATATTTCAACCCTCTCCAACTATTAATGCTGACATGATATGGACATGCTAGGTAACTGGCAGAGAGCAGGCACTCAATAAACATGACTTTCATTCCTCCCTTCCCTCTGTTCTCAGCAAAGCAGCTAGAGCTGGATGTCAAACAGCAGCCCCTTGTTCTTACCTCTGCCCTCTGTTGCCAGAGATAAAATGAAGGCACAAAGCAAGAAACACTTTGGAACATGCTTTAATTGGAACATGCTTACGATGAAAACCCAGGTCTAAATGGGCCCTGTGAAAAATCGCAAGTCAGAAGTTTATCTTCATTTGTTTCACTCCACTCCCCACACCCACACCCCTGTGGGTCTATTTCCTTACTGTACCTTCTCATGGGATCAGCACCTCCACTCTTCTCACACCCTCCCAAAACCCACCCTCAGATCCTTCATTCAGATTATAGTGCAGATGAGTGATAATCCTCCTTGCTCCATGTATATTTGCACACAGTTCAGAATCTTCAGTTAAAACTGATTGTTCTCTGAGTATAAAATCTCAGGCATTAGTGAATGAATATCCTCCATTTCAAAGACCTTTTCTGAAGTTTTGAAAATAAATCCATGTAATTACATGCCTAGAGGGATGAGCCAACACCACAATTCCTTCTTGAAGCATGGTCATGGCCAAACATTTTCTCAATGGAGATTGCTCAAGTTATTATACACAGGAAACAAATCCTCCTAGGTCCCTGTCAGTTTGAAGAAGTGGGTGTTGCAGAGAGCAATTTGCCAGAACCATGGGAATAAATTGTGACAGAATAAAATGCTACAGTTTGAAGAGAGGTTTTGTGAGAAGGCATGTTAGAGATAGAAGCAAGGTTGACACCAAAAGAATGAAAAGAACTGGAGGAATAGGTCTAGACTTGAACAGATAGCATTTGCACTGGGGTAGAGAATGATAAAGGAATCTGGATTTCCAAATAAAGTCTTTAGGGAGGAAGCAAATGATTTTTTAAGAACAGCCCTTTGGTGGGTTATAAAAACACCCAGATTTGAAAATCTGATGAAACCCAAGGGCCTTCTCTGGAGAAAAGTCAACACAAACATGAATTTTACAATCAAACTCAGGGAGTTTTCAGCTCCCACCCCAAACCCATGCATGGACTCTAGGTCCAAAATTAATCTAGGTTATCAGAGACGGTAAAAGTGAAGCCATTCAGTCATTAAAGTTTCCTATCTTCTTGGATGTGTAGACCTGGGACTGCCTTCTCACTTGGGAAGGGGCCTGGGCTTGTCTTCAGAGTGACTCAGGTTTGTATTGGTTCTAAACAATCCCAAAATAGCCTTGGGCTCTGGAATTTATTAAGGATCTATATATAAGATTGAGGGTTCCCCTGTTACTTTGTTTTTTTTAAAAAAATATATTTTATTGATTTTTACAGAGAGGAAGGGAGAAGGATAGAGAGTTAGAAACATCGATGAGAGAGAAACATTGATCAGCTGCCTCCTGCACACCCCCCACTGGGGATGTGCCTGCAACCAAAGCATATGCCCTTGACCGGAATCGAACCCGGGGCCCTTGTGTCCGCAGGCCGATGCTCTATCCACTGAGCCAAACCAGTTAGGGCCACATGCTGCTTCTTTAAACACATGACCTCCAGGCAACTACATAGGTTTGTGAATACAAAATCACTTCTGCTCCCGAAATGCATACAACTTGTTGGATTTTGTAAAAATTGTTTTTTTCTACCATTTAATTTTATGTTCTCCTAGATTTTAGTTGATAAGGTATGTCTTTTGAAAGAGGAATTATATTTTAGAAAAAAAAAAAAGCAGAGGCACCAGTGGTGTGGGCGGCTTCCTTCCCACTTGATAACAGAGGTTTGGATCTATTAGGAGATTGTGTGAAAAGGTAGCAATTATTCTTGGGTTCAATACTTGGTGTAGCAGTTGGCCTATGAAAATCAATTCTCTTAAAAAACTTTAAAACATCTCATTTGTTAACTTTTTGAACTATCTCACAGAACATAAAAGAGAAATTATCACAAATAGCAGACATTTTACAGAATAATAAAGTCAGACATTGCATCACATAAATAACGGATTTCTGTTTGTTAATTCAACTTGTCTTTATACAAAAATCAGGTACTATCCCTCTTGTCCAACCTGCTGCCATCTGAGATATATTTGGCTTTTCGCCAACTTTATAAATTGAATTAAAACTGCCTACAAAAAAATAAAAAAATAATTTAAAATGATGTGTTTTTCAATTTCCCTGCAATGGTGTGGCATTTAGCTGATATCCATGAAATATCCAATGTGCTGGGTTTTGCTGTGTTTCCCATATTAAAGCACATTTGTAAAAGTATTTTAAAAATTTTTCTTACAGCTACCTGGAATAAATGTCCAGTCATCAACTCTGTTATTTTAGCTCTCAGTTATACTTTCCCAGCAGCAAAAGAAATTTTAATTAACATGATTTCCCCACATGCTTCTGATGAATATGATGGTCTCACAATGACACTCTGCTCTGCCATGTAACATGGTAAAGTACAGGGGTGGCGCTTCCTGAAAGACAGCACATTCCTTAAGAGGAGACAGAAGAGGGGAGGGAAAGAAGTGGGAAGGAGAAGAGGAAGGAGGAAAGAGGAGGAAAAAGTGGAGGAGGAGGAAGGAGGGAGGAAAAGAAGGAGGAGGAAGTAGAAGACATGAAGGAAGAAGAAAGAGGACAACGAGGGGTGTGGGAGAAAATTCTTGAGAGTTGAGAGCAGCCCTGATAAGGACTTTTGAATGGACTTATTTGAAATGCAGAAGCAAATGAGTAATTAATTACCCAACACCACAATGCCTCACAAGCAGGTTGATATCAGTTATAGAGAAATAAGAAAGCTACATTCCTGGCCAGATGATACAAATGAAATCACAAATCTACTAGAAGGTGCCAACTAACCATGAAATGTCCAAGTGGCTTCAAAATGGTTCCATATCCTTAAGGGAGTTTCTCTTAATCCATAGCTAAACTCCATGGAATAGTAATTTCATAATACATTATCAGATATTACTTGAAAAGCAGTGCTCCATGGTCAAATTAATGTAGGAAAAAGCTGAGTTAGATAAAATAAATATGTAGTTGTAATGGCAAGGCTTCTTAGACTCTTTAGTGCTGATTGACATTATACATCTCCCATAGAGGGATATAGCACATTATAAAGAGTTTCCCAAACATACTTGTCAGTGAGTACATTGCTCACAAAATGCCTATTAATATCTCATTGATGTAGTATTCCCTGAAAGAGTTTGGGAAATATGGCTCAGTAATTTCAGGTGATTTTTAGGGTATCTGGTTCAAGGGTACAGAAGAGAAAAGATGAGGGTCCCTAAAAGGTGGGCAGAGGAACTCAAAAGACAAGCTTTTTTCCTTTTTACATTTATCTTGACTGGCCTTGGACTGGTCATGGTAAGAACCCAATTCTTGGTTTCTCTGAGGGTAGTGGACAAACCCATGGGCCCTACATCTGTACAGCCTGTTTTGAAGATTCCTCAACAGCTCTACCTATGAACAAGGATTATTCTGCGTCTAGCCCAACACATCTAGAATGAATTCAGAGTGTGTACACTGGGCTTTCCAAACAACCAGGGGACCACAGTTATTTGCATGATGCCTAAGGACTGCAACCTGAATTTGTCATAGCTCCTAGGCACTTTGCCAATAATCAATGGTTGATGAGACTGGGGAAAAGAGAAACAGAGCCAATGAAAATGGCAGCCCTGGCCAGTGTGGCTCAGTGGTTGGAGTGTCATGATGTAAACTGAAAGGTCATGGGTTTGATTCCCGGTCAGGGCATATACCAAAATTGTGGGTTCAATTCCCAGTCGGGGAGCTTTCAAGAGGCAACAGATTAATGTCTCTTTCTCAGATCAATGTTTTTCTCTCTCTTTCTCTCCCTTCCTCTGTCTCTAATGTCAATAAAAACATATCCTCCGGTGAGGATTAAAAAAGACAGTGGCAAAGAAAGGTTTTGTCAATTCTGCAGTTAAGGGACATGATTGTTGGATTATTTCTTTTCTTCTTCTTCTTCTTCTTCTTCTTCTTCTTCTTCTTCTTCTTCTCCTCCTCCTCCTCCTCCTCCTCCTTTTTTTTTTTTTTTACCATGGAATGGTGGACAGGTTAAAGAATTTCAAGAGTTATAGATGTTGGCTAAGAGCTTTAAACACACACACACACACACACACACACACACACACACACACAGAAGAGTCCTGCCATTTCACACGTTCATGACCTTAAACCACTCACATATTTTCTGGAAAGTGACATTTCCTCCAAAGCCCTTTTATTGTGCCATTTCATAAATTTGGAAATTCAAGCTTTCCTGGAACAACTAAGTTTCTCCAAAGGATGGGAGTGTTAGGTTAGTGAAATGTAATTTTTCTGCTCTACTTCTGATGCTCTGATGTTTTCCATGTAATTGTCCTTGACATTTAATTGAAAGCACCATGTTTTTTACTAAACAACCCATTTGAGCCCTTGATGGTCACTTAAGACCTACTTCACTGCCAGCTGGCACTCATCTGAGGCCAAGAGTATGTTGTAAATGTATGCTTCAGCTCCGTGTGCTGCAGCCATCTATTGATCTTGTGGTTCTTGGGGAAGTGGTGTCTTATTATGTTTTTAAGTTTTATCTTCTAATGAAGGTTCTTTGGCGTCCCATGGTTTCATATCTGCAAAATCAATTAGGACTTCAATAGCACTGACAATATACTAAATTTGTGAAAAGAAAATAGAAAAATTACTACCTGATGGATGAGAAATGGTTTTGACACTTAGAAACAGAAAATGTTTCTCCATATCTCTTCTAAATGATGCCTGATGTTGACATAAGAATTTATGTAATTTGTTCAGTTGTGGGGACCATTGCATACTAAATTTTAATAGTAGTCAAATCTGTTATGATAGGGAATAATATTCCTTTAAAAGGTTTTATTCCAGCCTTCTTCTTCTAGGCCCATCATATCAATTCCATAACAATTAACATATTTTTCTGGAATTCTACTGCAGGAAAGCCAGAGGAAGACATAATTAGGCATCTAGAATTATAGTTGAAATGAATGGGACAATAGGCCTTAGTCCAAAGGTTTGCACTCAATCAGGAAAGGCTTAATAGTCAAGATTAACAAAAGCCAAATGTTGCCTTAATTATTTGAAGGCACTTTTTTTTTATTGCTTAAAGTATTACAAAGTG
This sequence comes from Myotis nattereri, assembly GCF_964212035.1. Taxonomy (NCBI): domain Eukaryota; kingdom Metazoa; phylum Chordata; class Mammalia; order Chiroptera; family Vespertilionidae; genus Myotis; species Myotis nattereri. The sequence goes on from NC_138078.1 coordinate 121,775,692, forward strand.
TATTACATATGTGTCCATTTTATCCCCCTGCCCTAGACAGTCCCCTAGCCTCCCCTATCCCCCATTGAAGGCACTTTTGATAAAGAAAGACACAGACGTAGGGTTTAAGGGTTGGAGAAACTTTAACAGGAAAATGATCATACGCCTCCCTGTAATGAGACCAGAGTAAAATGTTATTCTATCTCAGTTACTCCGAAGTGGTTGGTGTTGGAAGTCTGAAGACAAAGGAATTAAAAATTTCTACAGATGGAAGTGAGCACATGTTTAGTAGCTATCTCTCCATGGAAAAGACCTGGGCAGCAGGAACATATCTGGTCAGGTCAGTCAAAAGACAGAGAAAGGGCTATGTTCACTGAGCTCACCAATGTATCTGCACCAAGGGAAATAGTAGCAGTTCCAGAGAGCTTTGTGGGTTGCTGCTAAGGTCTTCTTTCTTGCTCTGGATATGGGATTGGCAAAGGTCACCTTGCTAAACTAAAAACAGTGTTGCAGATGGTAGGAGTATGCAAAGGAAAGGAACTGTGAAAGCTTGTGTTCTGGAAATAGTAAGAGAAATTCAGTGAAGCAAAGAGTATGAGATCAAGAGTACGAAAGTCCCAAAGGAAGCCTCCAATCATATTTTAAAGACCTTCCCATGCCACCCTAAGTTTGGATTTAGTTTTAGAGAAAAAATCCGAGGGCAGTGAGAACAATATATAAATGCGGAAAGATTGGGAGATGTCCTTCTTTCTCTTTTTTCCTGGAGGATTCAAATTCATCAGTACGGACCTAGTTCAAACACCACTACCACACCATCTCTGAGATTCTCTGACCAATCCCACCACTCTCCACACACACACACACACACACACACACACACACACACGCACGCAGAGAGGCACGCACACACATACATCCACAGATAATACTTCCTCCTCAATGTTCACATTTCGCCTTGTAATTGCCTTTATTCTGGCACCTAGCCCACGCCAGTGAATGAACTATTCATATACATGCCTGCTTCAACAACTAGAACATGCCATCTGCTCAAGAGCAGAAAATGTGTTATCCATCTCTGTACATTGCTTGGCACATAGTAAGAATGAAGTGTATATTTGTCAGATGAAAAAAATTGCTATTCTAGTTTCTACAGTCAAAATAGCAGTCTCAGAATTTGATTCTGCTCCTACAAAGAGAATGTGTAGTGTTCAGATTTTCTTCCTTAGCAGTTTGGGAGAATATCACACATGCTGTTCACAACCAATGATTTCTATTCAATTGAGATTTGTGCAAAAGTTACTAAAGGGGAGTTATGTTTATCATTTGTTTACACAACATCACAGCTAATGCTTTGGTATTCAAAATCCATTGTACTTTTGCCTCATATAGTTTTGAAAGATAAGTCAGGAGATATTCTTTCCCCTTTAAGTAACGGACATAGTGAGCCAACAAAATACATTTAAAACACATGCATTCATTTTCCATTTGTCTTAGATCAAAATTAGATGCTTCTCCTTTGTTATCTCATAAAAGCACATGATTTATTAGAGAAACTGAAACAAGTGTCATTGAAACTGATTATCTTAAGTGAATAGTGACATATATGTGGGTATACAACTGTCATTATGATGTTAAAGTAATCTGATGACCTGTGGGATAATGTAATTTTGTGACATTGTAAAAGATTTAAAGCAGAAGTCATTGGTGAAATCGTACCTGGTGCTCTGAAATAGGCCCTGAATGATGACCAAGAGGAAATTTGTCTTTGACTCTACCCACTGAAACAGCCCCCAGGTAAACAGGCTGCCTCAGCTGCTGAGAGTGCACACTACTCCAGACCTCAGGGACAATTCTGAGCCCACATGCCTTATGCAGAAACCAGGAGACAGAAGGGAGCACACAACAGGAAGGGGGAGGAATGGCCAGTCAGGCAAGGACAGCTCCATTGGCACATTTTTCCAGATATTCCCAGTCCCAAATGGAATAATCGCTTCCTCCTTCCTTTGTTTATTGTGCCCTTGATCCTGCCCTGCCCCACATTATCTGGTTATTTGGCATCAGTGATCCTCTTTCTTCTGGCACATCACACCTTTCTCACTCAATAGTAGATTCTCCATCCCTCAGAGCTTCTCAACTTCAAAAAAATCTTCTAAATGGTACCACACTTCCTCTCTCTTTACCTTTCTCACAAAACTGATAGGAAATACACTCTACCTTTGCTCCCTCTCCTTCCTCACCACTCCCTGACTCTTTATTCCTGAGTCTGGATATGATGCCCTAATTATACTGACACAAATGAACATCTCATTATTAAATGCCACTTAATTCTCAATCACATCTGACCTCTTGGAATCATTTGATGACTGCTTACAATTCTCTTCCCACTTAATATTCCCAATATTTATATCTCCTGGCCTCCACTAACAAACTTCTCCATCTCTTGTCACCTACATGTGAGCATCTTCAAGGCTGTCCTCCCCTTTTTTCTCCTCCCACTCATAGATTCTTCTTTCCCCATGATTTGGATGACTATAACCCTGTGGCTGACTCTCAAATCTATGACTCCAGCCAACCATGCTGTCGGTTGCTCCCCATTCTTACTGTCACACTGACAAAATTCCCTCTTCACCACTTGCCCTCTGTCCCTGTGGCATGGTACACTGTAGTGGCAGGCATTTTACCATTATGATCTAAATTTAAGAGCGTCAGATAGAATCAGGATCAACATCCAGCTCAAACACATCTCTCTTGTATGACCTTGAACAAGTCTCTTAAACAGTCTGAGCCTTAGTTTCCTCCTGGGTAGAATTAAGATTATAACTCATCCTTGCTTCATGTGGTCATTATGATAATTAAATAAATCTATGAAAAGCCCCTGGTCTATAATAATTATTCCTTAGGTTTTATTAGTAGTGGTATTATTAGTTTACTGAGTAAATGCTTATTGAATGAAGGGATGAACTATGGGGATGCCTTAGGCACTGTATAACATGAAGGTGGGAAAGAGAATAAGGTCTGAAGATCTTTGAGCCCCTTCACATACTACAACATAGAGTGCAGGCACCTCTTCCAAGTAGGCCAATGCAACCCAATGAAGATGACTAGCCTTACAAAATATTACTTTAAAAATATTTGTTGTTACAGAAAGCATATAAATATCATAGTTATATTTCAGCTTAAGCTATTTATTCATTTTCACCTACTGTATATAAACACCATTATGAGGTTATGCCAGTTTTTGTTGATTACTTAAATGGAAAACAATTATCTTAGTGAAAACTGCACAAACAGAATGTGCCATCAAAGAAGAAAAATCACCATTTGATTCTGTTGAAATTAAAGCAATCTCTTCCCTAACTCAGCCAGGTTATCTTCTTGGATATAACAGACTTTTTCTTCTAAGTAACTTTCTTATACAAATCAAGTAGTCCTCTCCCTAATGGATTTTTCAGTGTGAGAGAAAATCAGTACTTTGATTAGCAATTTGTCTTTGCTTCATTGACTGCTCTGGTGTTTTTACCCAAACCTATTTTTTAAACAAATCTTTTCATTTGCAATCATTTTATATTTACAGAGAAGTTGCAGTGTTGTTGTACACCTGTCATCTACTTGCCCTAAAGTAAGCATCTTACATATCAGTAGTACATTTGTCAAAACTAGGAAATTAACATTGGCAAATTACTCTTAATTATATTACAGACATTCAGATTTCATTGCCTTACCACTGTCCTTTCTCCTATTCCAGAATCTAATTCGGGATACCATATGGCATTTAGTCATCATGTCATTTTAATAAATGTCCCATTGATGATGAGTAACACCAAATACTTATTGTCAAAAGGTTCTCTGAGCCATAGCTGTATATAAAACCTGTGAAATTAAAAGTGGGGTAGGAAAAGCTGGCCAAAATGGAATTTAGGCCAGTCATCCAAATAAGCAAAATTAGTTAAAACTTTATTTTCAGATAATGCCAAAGTGAAATGTTAAACATTTTGCTTCTTCCTACGCCCCCATCCAAAAACTTTTCCTGGATTGGTCTCTCCCTCTCCTGGAAGGCAGTGCTTCTGGTTGCATCTCCACAGCAAGGTTTGACTATTCTGTAGCTACCTCACTCATTATCAAATTGAAAGAAACAAAGAATTGTTTTAATTGTCACTGGAAACACAACTGTGTGACCTTGAACAAAATCATCAGCCTTTCTTGGCCTCACTTTCCCCATCTGCACAATTTGTGGTTTGTCAATGGCTGCCAAGTGCTGGTCTGTGGAATTGTTGCATCAGAATCACCTAGAAAGCTTTTTGTAATGTTGACTTGCAGGTCCTACACCAGATATAAATATCTGGGCAGTTGGGCCTGAGGATCTGTACACACACACACACACATACACACACACACACACACACACACAACCCAGGTGATATGGATGCATAGCAGGGTCTGGGACACATTAGGATAAATAAGTCTCATACTTCCTTGGGTTCAGAGGCAAAAGAACACCAGCAAGTGCCCTCTAACAGGAGGCCAAGAAAAGGGATTAGACTCTGTGGAAGCAGGTCTGTGTTTCCTGGGCCTCCCAAGACCATCTAGTTAAGAGAACACTCCCCACTTCCTAGGCTTCTGTTGAATTCTACTTGGGCATTCATTGTTTAATACATATTTAGCCTACACAGGCAAAGTATTGGCTTCTTAAAAAACATATTTTTATTGATTTCAGAGAGGAAGGGAGAGAGAGAGAGAGAGAGAGAGAGAGAGAGAGAGAGAGAGAGAGAGAGAAACATCAATTATGAGAGAGACTCATTGATCAGCTGCCTCCTGAACGCCCCCCACTGGGGATCGATCCCGCAATGCAGGCATGTGCCCTTGACCGGAATTGAACCCAGAACCCTTCAGCCCACAGGCTGATGCTCTATCCACTGAGCGAAACCAGTTATGGCCAAAGTATTGGCTTTTTATGCATTTTATTTAAAATCGATTTTGGGGAAAGTAACTAAAGAAGACAAGATGGAAGTTTTACACAGACATTATCATTTTAGTAAATGCAACTTATCTTTGTTATGTTAAAAGTTTCTGCTTTGATTACTTTCTATTCCTTACCTTGGAGTGCAGCAAAATAAAAAGGAAATTATTTCACATAATACAGTAAATCAATCCACTTATTTTATTTGCCCTCTGCCTTTTAAGAAACCCTCTAAAATGTGCTCTGATAGCTAAAACAGAGTAAGAAAATATTAGTGAGTTGATTTTGCCTGGGATTACTGCAACTTTCTCCATTTTAATTCATAGAAACTCAGAACTGAAAAAAAAAACAGTGATCATGAAAACAAACAGATTATAGATCAAATTTTTATTAAATAGAGGAAACACAAAAAAGTAAAAGTGCAGACAAAGAGCAATGACGTGACATTTTTACTGAATTAATGATGAGTCAGTCAATTCATATCACAAGCTTTTGAGACACCCATTATTTCTACAATTTACTGATAAAGAAACTAAGGCTCAAATGTGCAAGGTCACACACAACTAGCAGATGAAAAAAGTATTAAACTCAGATGTGGATTCTCCAAAACCATGCTTCAAAGATGTTCATGGGCCCAAGCCGGTTTTGCTCAGTGGATAGAGTATTGACCTGCAGATAAAGGGTCCCAGGTTCGATTCCGGTCAAGGGCACATGCCTGGATTGCAGGCTCAATCATCCTCACTGGGGGTGTGCAGGAGGCAGCCAATCAATGATTCTCATCATTGATGTTTCTATCTCTCTCTCCCTTTCCTTTTCTCTCTAAAATCAATACAAATATGTTTAAACAAACAAAGATTTTCCTGGAAGCCTTATTTCTAACAGGAATGGATTAGAACTAGTAGAGAAATGCTTAAATGACCTATTGTACATCTTATCAATGTATGTAGTCATTAAAATGTACAGACACATTTATATCACTCTGATAGGAAAATAAGTTGATACAACCATTCCTGAAAGTAATTTAGCAAATATGTATTAAGTATCTTCCCAAAGTTCATACTCTTGTCTAGGACCTTGTCCTAAGGTAATAATCAGAAACTTGGAAAAAAGGCTTATTTGAAAAAGTACTTATTGAAATAGTACTTAAAAAAACTGTAACAAAACTAAAAGTTCAAAATTTGATAAAAAGTTAAATTATGGTTCTTTATATGCTATGGTGTCGCACAAGCATTAAAAATGGTGTTTTAATGACATAGGAAACTGTTTATAATATTTTTAACTAAAAAGAATGATCAAAAATTGTGTGTACATTATGATTATAATTTTTTGAAAGAAAAATATATGCATATGTACAGAAAAACAAGATTGAAAAGAAATATATCAACATATTTAAAGTGTCTTAAAAATGAAAAAGGCATTAAAGTTGTTCTCTTTGCATGGTGAAATTAGAGTTCATCCTTTATTATCTTCTTTGTGATCTTCTGAATTTCAAGTTCTCTTTAGTAGGGAAAAAACACTTTTATAATCAGAAAGAAATCAGTGCTATTTTTTAACAGAAATGAAAAATTCAGATTACAAAAATAAATAACAGAAAATGTTATGATATGTCAAGTAAAACCAGAAAAATTGCATATACAATAGAGCTTATGAAAATACATATGTAAATACTTAAATATAACTGTAAAGAAAGGACCAGATGAGAAATACAACAAAATATTAAAAGCATTTGTGTTTAGAATTTTTAAAAATGAAGTGGATTTCTTCTCTTTTTTATTTTCAAAATCTCATTACCATGATTTAAAAAAATAATGTTCAAAACTTCCTCCATCTCCCTGCCCCCAATAAGTCGCATGACAACCTAGGGTGCTATGTGGGTAAAAGCACACAAGCTATATAATCAGACACGTCTACACACCAATCTTGGCTCTGAAATTTACTAGCTGTGACTCCTTAAGAAAATAGTTTAACTTCTCTGAGAAATAACATAGTGTCTATCTAGCTAGATCTTACCTGGGAAGCTAATGGGCTGAAGGAAGTGCAGCAAGAACAAAAACAAGTGAAACTCACAAGAACAAAAACAAGTGAAACTCACAAGAACAAAAACAAGTGAAACTCACAAGAACAGTGTAAACAAGTGAAACTCACAAGAACAGTGTAACTTTGGTAACCACCACCTTGTTTACCTCTGACTATAAAATAAAGGCTCAGCTTGCCTTGGGATCTTTCTCTGTGGCCTCAGCCAGGCACAGGAAGATCCACGGAGACTAAAGAGAGCTAGAGAGTTCTGAAGCTGTCTCCATGTAAAACATTCTTCGTCGACTCGGTCCACACCTTTGGGAACCCCTGGATCCCCGTGACTGGACCCAGGCATATGTGTTCTTTTTTGTCCTGATAATAATCTAAACTGTACTGAATGTCTCCGTAGTTGGTAGATCTCCAGTGAATCCCACTTTTGTTAGTGTGCTCAGTCTCCATTTATTAAATTTCAACTCAATGATGTGTTTGTTTGTTTGTTTGTTTTTATCAATGTCTGCTTTTCTTCTGTATAGACATGCCTTTAAGAAATAATGATGGGTGCTCAGACAGGTCATGGAAAAGCACACACATAGATAACTCACAGGGATGCACTCCAGTATCTTTCTGCTGGCTTTCCCTGCTATCTGATGATCCATAATTAAATTTAATCCTTTGGGTCAACTTCACACTCTCCTAAAATGGAGTATTTATTCTTATACTCAATCACATGTTAATGTCATTAATTTTTTAAGAAACTTACTCTAATCAGATACTTGGGAATAAGGTCTAAGATAAAATGACTTGTGATGACAAAATATATTTTCAAAATTTGGGACACCTGACTGAGTGTAGCCTAAGAGTAGAGTAAAATGTAGAGAGGTGAGGAACTCAAGGAAACTGCTCAGCTCTGTGGTGGTGAAGAGCAGCTGCCCTGCCATTCATTGCCTTCAGCTCTAAAATGGCCCAGAGGTACAGGCCTTCTCTACTGAAACATCACCTTATTTTTAGAATAAGTGGAAACTAGTCATTCAGGGCATGGAGTCCTTATTAGTCACACATGGGCTCCATGTCAGAATCATATCTTAATTTGGAACCTCAAAGGATCTGACTTCAGATGATGATGTCTTTTACCAACAGTAATATAATGATAAAGTGATATACTACAAATAATAACCAGCACAGAGCTGGTGCCAAAAAAAGCCCTCAATAAATGGGAATAATTATTACTCCATTCCTTGAAGTCATTCATATTCTTAAAGCCTTCTCCAATTCCAAAACTCCTTTCCTTCATGGAAAACAAAGACACAAACTTCTTGATCTGTGGAAGTTGACAGTGCATGGAAATACCAGCAGCAGCAATTCCTGTCTCAGTGTGCCCCAGGCTTTCTTAGACTATGGTTACCTTAACTCACATAACTGTCATACAGAGTCAAGTCATGAGAAGACACCATACACTTGGCCAACTTTTCCTGTGTTCTGGGAGTCAGTGAAACTGGGCATTATAAACTTATCTGAACTGTGACAAAGATTCATTACCAGACTCTCATTACAAGCTTGAGGGATTCTGAAATAGAGTCAGGTTAATTGTCACTAGCCATCTGTTCACCTAATCCTTCACTACCTTACAAAATCCTCACCATCTATAACAAAATTTCAGGGAATTTCTGGGAAGAGGGACACACACTATGGGGACACTATGCTGGATGGTACATAGGGGAGTGTAGCCTGGTAGGAGTGCCTTTCCAGCATTCTAAAAGGCTGATTGAGTAAAGGACATTGAGAAAATCAGTGAGTCTCATGGGCATCAGGCCACTGCTGGTCTTTGCTTAAGTTGATAAGAAGCAGTACAGATTTTTAAAAAATATATTTTATTGATTTTTTTTCGGAGAGGAAGGGAGAGGGCATCGATCAGCTGCCTCCTGCACACCTCCCACTGCGGATGTGCCCACAACCAAGGCACATGCCCTTGACCGGAATCGAACCTGGGACTCATGAGTCCACAGGCCGACACTCCATCCATTGATCCAAACCAGTTAGGGCAGCAGTACAGATCTTTTCAATATTTCAAGTTGATAAGAGGCAACAAATTAATAAGAAGTAAATATTAATTAAAAGAAGAGCCAAGATATATAACCCAAATCCAAAATATTAGGTGGCTTCCCTGGCTGCATGTGGGGAGCTGATATAGGGTTAAGCCTCGGACTGACCTGTGGGCAAAGTCACAAACAATTCCCAGCTTAGAGGGCACAGTCCTCTTAGCATAATTAGGCTTGACGTTGCAACACTCCCTAGATCTTATCTGGGAAGCTAATGGGCTGAGGAAGTGCAGGAAGTGTAACCATGGTGTAAACAAGTGAAACTCACAAGAACAGTGTAACTAATGGAAACCACTACCTTGTTTACCTCTCACTATAAAATAAAGGCTCAGCTTGCCTTGGGATCTCTCTCTGAGGCCTCAGCCAGGCACAGGGAAGATCCACGGAGACTAAGGAAAGCTAGAGAGTTCTGAACGCTGTCTCCGTGTAAAACATTCTTCACCGACTCTGTCCACACCTTTGGGGAACCCCTGGACTGCTGGGGCTGGACCCCAGCAGCTGCAGTCACTAATTTTTATGCTGTGCTACTGGAGTAAGCACAATGGGCCGAGAGGGCAAACCCAAATCCAGAAGCATCTAGAAGAGATCATTCAAATTGCCATTATGTGTCTCATACATGTTTATATATCACACATACAGGGAAATTAATGAAATTACCCCACATCAGACATCCTACAAAACACTAAGGACTTCAGTGATGTTTGTATTAGGCCACAATTCAATAAAATGCACAAATACAATAAATCCTGCCTAGAAGAATCCCATGAAATTATGCCGAAGTCATTTCATCAGCCAGGTAAAGGTTTGAGATAAATCTGAAGTAGTTCATGAGTAGATAAGAGTTAATGGAATAACAAATTATATATCAAAATCATCGGGGATCCCACTTATAATTCTTTCCTTCTAATTATTGACACAAGCACCCCAAAATTAGCTCAGGAATGTAGAGATATCCTGGTGCCCCTCCTCCCTACAGGCAGCCCACCAGTATAGGCAGTCTGACAAAGACAATTGGCCTCCTCCAAGAAGGACCATCAAAATAAATACTAGTAGATAACCAACATACAATAGCATAATGGTCACACTGCCCACTTTAATGAAAGAATCATTGATCACCTGCATACTGTACCCTCCCCACTGAGGATCCAGCCCACAACCTGGGGTACCCTGACCGAAAATTGAACCATGACCTCTTAGTTCATAGCTCCATGCTCAACCATGGAGCCACACTGGCCAGGCCAAACTGCCCACTTTAGATGTAGGACCTGTGCTTGCATTTCAAGGGCAAAGGGAGCTCCCTTGGCTTCTGCTTAACCTAATCATGGTGGCTTTTGTTCCATGTGTCAGGAAGCCAGGGTAAATTTAGACAAATGCTTAATATGCACTCACTTGTTTTTTTCTATTATGCTGTAGATTATATCAAAGAACAAGATTACAACAAATATCAAAAATATTTGGAGGAACCTCAAAATCTCTCCACATAAATGATTCTAAATGTGCTTTGGGTCTTATATTCCTTGACAGTCAGATAGATATGAAAAGAACTTCAACCCAGAAATTTCACAATACAAACAATTGCACATATGGTATAAACTCCAGAATAAGAGCCCAAGATCTAGAAACTGTATAATCAATACATTTCTATATCCCTAAATATGATACATTTTAGGAACTGTGTATAAATTCTCTTCCTTGAAATAAAATGAAATAAGAAAACACAAAAAAGAGTGATTTTTAAAATCCTCTTCCAATAAATCTTTATTACTGGTTATATGCATGGTGTCCAAATTCTTTGCATGGATTAAATACCATATGCCAACTTCCCAACATTTACATTACATGCTGATGCAAGCTATCACCCCAGAGAATATGAAAATATTGCTGATAAAAAATTAAAGGCCTAAATTTAAAGCAGAGTGACTGATTGTAAAAACTTCAGCTGATGTGTTCAAAAGAAAGAACATGACCTGTTTTATAGCTGAACTTCGATATTTTACATTTCTTTCAAATTTTGGAATTTTTCAATACTTTTAAATATTAAGGATCCTAAATTTAGCCAAGTTGATTTCCAAATAGTACCAATATGATTTCACAATGGTTATACAATGTCATGCTACCACAAAATGAAGACAGTTGGAAGTAAAAAAATCTCCCAGAAATGACTGTTGTTGTTATATTACTGTCTTCTTTTCCAGATTGTTTTCTACACATATACTAGTTTTTATTACAATGAGATCACCCAATACTAGCTGTTCTGCAAATTCCTGTTTTCATTTCATATTCCTTAAACATTTTTTTTTTGGTAACTTTAGATATAGATTTGCTTCAATCCTAACCGCAAAGTTAAGTTTTCCTTTTCTTGGCTGTACTGAAATTGATGTAACTGCAACTATTAAAGGATGGATGCAAGCAGCTAGAGCCCAAGAAGCACCAACAAGTTTGTTATTTCTGAAGCTAAGTCATTTCTAATGTTGAAGGCAATCAAAGCATTTTACCAGCCTTGAAAATAACTCCAACCTCTCTCCAGTCCCTGGTACGTCACCTTCTCTTTCTTACCCTTCAGATATTTTTGAAACCTAAATTATTATATTCCTGTCATCCACTCCTCCATTCTCCTTTTCCCATAAATCTCAATTATTCTCTTACTCTGAAGTGCTTTGCTGTACATGCCACATAATCTGATTTGAAAGAGACCTGGCCAACTTATTTTACAGAAAAGTATCAGAATGACATTCTTTCCTCTCCTCCACAGTTAGGAGAGAGAATGTTTCTTCCTAACCCTAGTGCCTCTATATATATCCCCTTAGTCCCTCCCATCTCTCTAGGAAGAGGGAAAGTTGGTAAGCACATAAATGTACTGATGATTGCAAAAGTGCTGCCAACTGCACAGTAATAATACAACTAAATGGAGTACTCCATTCACCTTATTTATTTAAAGCAATTAAACAACTATTTTATAATAGACTAGAAGCCTGGTGCATGATATTTGTGCACTGGGGTGGGAGGGGGATAACTCAGGCTTGTCTGTGCCCTCTTGCAGTCCAAGACACCCAGGGATCAGGCCTAAGCCAGCAGGTGGACATCCCTCTCGCAGTCTGGGACCCATTGCTCCTTACCGCCTGCCTCCTCGCTGCTCCTTAGCGCTACTGTAGAGGCGGGAGAGGCTTTCGCCAGCTGTGAGCCCAGCTTCTGGCTGAGTGGCGCTCCCCCTGTGGGAGTGCATTGACCACCAGGGGGCAGCTCCTGCATTGAAAGTCTGCCCCCTGGTGGTGGTCAGTGCACATCATAGCGACCAGTCGTTCTGGTTGTTCCATCATAACGTTCGCGTAGGCTTTTATTATATAGATATTTGAGCCAGCCAGGTGCCTATATAATATGCCACCCCACCCACAGTTCAACCCAATTCTTGTTGCTCTGATTTGGCTATCAATCCCAGATGTTAATTATCTGAATTTTGTACTTTGGACCGGTCCCTTCATATTTTTATCATGGATGCACTGTCTATCTGCCTAACTTCTGATTTGGGCTCTGGCCTAGGCAATGCCAATGGGTTTATTCTCATCTCTAGACGTGGAGCACATCTCAGATACCAACAGCAAGTCCTCGTGCCCTAATCTGGAGCAACCTGCACCTGGAGGACCTGCTTTCTTTCAAGAACAAGTAGGATGCCATTTCTTATGTACATAATACTGTTTTTGGTACCATCTGATCATCCATTCATTCTCTCCTTTGAAAAGTTTAAAGTTGAGTAAAATCAAACTACTGGTATATCTGTACAATCCTAATCATGAAACAGATAATGTTTTAAACCCCTATCTTGACTGGGCTTTTCTAGTTTTATCAAGTGCCTTTAAGAAAGGTAGTTACTATGCTTCATGTCTCTAGAAAAGAAGTGTCACATAAGTTCTTACTAGGAAAGACTTGCAAATAGTTTTGTTTTCAAAGAACATAAACCATCCCTATTACTAGCTTCAATAAAGCAATGCTGGCAATAAAAAAACAAACACCTACATATGTGACCTGGTATCAAAGCCACGAACAGGCTGTTCTTAGTAACCCAGACCACAGTCAACTAATCAGCTTTCAAATGGAAAGTTTGAATAAGAGTTTCAGTGGTATCTGGACAAAGTTGGGTTATTAGATGGGAAATAGGGAAGAGCTGCAAAACATGGAAAAGCCTGGAATACAACTGTTGTTAAGGCACTTGATCTAAGATTGGTATGTGCATATCTTGAGCAGAAAACTGGTACACAAATAGGGATGAGTTGCTGGGAGACAAAGAAAAAAAAAATAGGAAAGAAAAGATTCCAGTGCCGCCCTTTGAGATAAGATCCTCTGCCTGCTTTCTGGAAGTAAACCATATGTGTAACTAGCTGGCCTGTTAATGTCTATCCCCTTTTGGGATAGAGCAGAAAAGTCTTTTTTTAAAAAAATATTTTTTTATTGATTTAAGAAAGGAAGGAGAGGGAGAGAGAGGTAGAAACATCAATGATGAGAGGGAATCATTGCTTGGCTGCCTCCTGCACACCCCACACTGGGGATTGAGCCCACAACCTGAACATATGCCTTGACTGAACGTCGGAACTGCGACCTCCTGGTTCAAAGGTCAACCACTGAGCCACACCAGCCAAGCAGAAAAGTCTTAATGCTACAAACAAATAAACAAAACAGTGAAGTCAGTCTAGTTCAACACCCTTATCGACATGTGAGCAAACAAGTCCGGAGGGGTTGGGTGGCCTGAAAAAGGATCCACTACCTAATCAATATCAGAAATAGATCTGAGTGGAGTCCAACTCTCTTGATATCTAATCTGGTGTACTTTCTCTGTAAATTCTGCCTCTCAAAAAATTCACATGGCTTGTGTAATCAATAACATCATTAGAAAGAAATACCAATTCAAAATTTATTTCTTTTTAGATATGACCCTCTGGCAGCAGATATTTTATCTTCTGAAACTTAATAGCACTAATTTGTATTTAACTGAGACTGGATCAATAGAGAATTCATATTTGCATAAATATATTGTATATATGTAATGTTAATAGATTTCTATCTTCCTGTTCTTGTTTAGTTTGACATTTCAGTATAGCTGTGCTTATATGTAAGCACCAACTAGCAGGAAATGCTGGATTAATGGAAAGAATACATGATGCACTACAAGCAGCCTGAAGCCATGGCAACCTTGGTCTGTTGAGATAGCACCTGACTCATACCACGCACAAAAGGTTCTAAATAAAATTCTATTTCCCAGTTATGATCATCTTGTCAGACATGGTAGACAGAGGCTCTTAATCTGTTCACTGTGTTACCAAATCAGACCTTACCTAAAGACTATTCTATTCTAGAAACTCCTTTGGGGGAGAATGTGATTAAGTATCAACATAAGTAGCATGAGACAAAGAAAAAAGGAGCTACTCAAAACAAATAACCATTCCAAGCATGCATGCTGCAAAAGCACCAAATGTCCTTCCCTCATGTGGGCAGTTTCTATGACTCAATGAACTCAGGGTTCCAGGTTTGTAAATAGTGTAGTGTACTCTAAATCACAAATGCCATGATAGACCCTACTGAAGTCCAAGCAAAATGGCATCTTGGGTACATGGTCGTTTGTGCATTTGTCTGAGTGCAGAAGCCCTAGATAAATGATGTGTTTATGGAACTAGGAATCCTCTGTTGAGCAGAAATAAAAGTATAATAACACACCCTCACTGCTCTCATTCTTAACGCCCATGCCTTCAGTCCCAGAGACTGTTGTACACACAAAAAAATGGAATTATTTCCCACTCTCTAGAGGAGCTGCATCCCCCACTCCCAAGGGGAGAATAAGCTGACCATTTTGAATACTAGGTGTTTGTATGTAAGCAAATACCTATATTCATCGCAGCTTCCTGAAGCATTTATGAATATAGGTTAGTCATATTTCAACCACAATATGGGAGATAAGACAGCCAGAAGATCTCATAGGTAGGTTGTGAGGAATAAATAATGAAAAAGCAGTTTGTAAAAGATGAAGTATGATTCTAGCGCTCAATAGCATATGATACTTTACTTGTCAATTAGCCTACTTTATCACAAGCTTCCTGGAAGGAAGGCAAATGCTAGACGTCACCAGCACAGCCCCCAGTTATGGATTAGGTCATAGAGAACAATGTGACTTTGGTGGGAGCTGTTTCACCTCAAATGAAACCAGATCATTATATTTCTCCAGAAGACACCCAGTTCTTGGGGTCTCATGACCCCCATTTACTGTTCAAAATAAGCTTCATAATAAAGTAAAAGCTGATTTAATTCATTTGTTTCATCTGGAAAAACACCACTAGCAATATATTGACTTTTTTCTTCATAAAGAAGGGAAGTTAGTACCAGATACTCAAATCTATGATAGTCTGGTAAAGAGGCAGAATACAAAGTTAGAATTAAAAATAAGGATCTCATACTTACAATTCATTTTCCAATACTGAAGCCCAGGGACTAACACCATTTTGAAACACTGGTATATAACAAACAGATAAGTGAAACTAAACTATTTATGAGGCTAACACCATAGAAAAACTGAATAAGCAAGAAATGTCGCAGGCCTGGAATTTCTGCAAAACAACCAAACCTTCTTGCAAAGTTGAAGTTACAACATGAATAAGATAAGCACTCTGTCTCCTAACAGAATTTATAATTGAGATGACAAATATGTATGATAAAAAGAAAGGACAATGCCTTCTATAAAATATTAGAGGAAGAGCCTGCTACCACTCTTTTTTCTGTACCTCCACCCTCCCTACTCCTACAAAGAAGGAAAACATTTCTTCCTTAGTCAGCTACTCACTGTAAATTGCATATTCATTGAAAACCATTTATAAAGGTTTCTGCTCCCTCTTATGAAAAGCACTCTCTGTAGATATTCACATACGTTTGAGTGAAATGTTACGATGTTTGGATTTTGCTTCAAAATAATCCCATGGTGGTAGGAACAAGTAACGGGGAGAGATCAAACATAATTGACCATGGGTTGATACTTATCATATATAGATGATGGGAACAGCTTGGCTGGCATGGCTCAGTGCTTGAGTGTTGACCTATGAACCAAGAAGTCATGGTTACATTCCCAGTCAGGGCACATGCTCAGGTTGTGGGCTTTATCCTCAGTGTGGGGCATGCAGGAGGCAGGCAATCAATGATTCTTTTTCATCATTGATGTTTCTCTCTCTCTCTCCCTCTCCTTTCCTCTGTGAAATCAATACAAAATATACTAAAAAATAAAAATAAAAGTGTAGATGATGGGAACACAAAAGTGTCTTTGGCCCTGGCTGGACAGCTCAGTTGGGTAGAGCATCATCCCAATATGCCAAGGTTGCAGGTTTGATCCCCAGTCAGGGCACATACAAGAAGCAACCAATGAATGCATGAATAAGTGGAAGAACAAATCTATGTTTACCCCTCTCACTCTCTCCCATCCTCTTTCTCAAATCAATCAATAAAAACATTGTAAAATCAGTTTTAAAATGTTTCTTTGTATTACTTTTCAACTTTTGTGTGTTTGACTATTTCCATGATAAATCTATTAATTGTAATCTGCTTGGAAAGCAACCTCAAACACTGGCCATCATGAATAATAAGTGCTTTCTCACACTTGCTTTCCTCTGGAAAGCAGGAAACCAAACAAATTCTGCACAGTGTGAATTGGAAGGTGGACTCAGGAAGAAGGGGTCAGAGGCTCTGGAGCCATGTCTCACCAGACTCGTCACCATCTGGCTAGAACTGCAGACCAGATGATTATTGACAGGAGACCTCAGACCAAGGGTCCCACAAAGGGTTATAAAAGCATCTGGATGTGAGTAACATAGGCAAGTTTAGTGGCTCCATGATAACCTCTACAAAGACTCACATCCCCAGTCACAAATGTGGAACAAAATCATTACGTGCAGCTAATGCCATCTAATGGAAGATGGCATTAAAGTAAATAAAGGTATGGAACAAATTTGGGACAATGGTTTTTAGAAGAAGCAAATAAAATCATCTGCCCATTTTATGCTTTAACTCATTCTTTGTACTGACTCGGAATCTTGCTAAATTAGGGGACAAATAATCATGAATGATTTGGGGCTGATTACCGCCCCCCCTCAAATCCTATCCCATCCACCTTTTCTTTTGTTTTTCTATATTGCAAAGGTTAAAAAACTAAAAACACATTTGCCAGGGCCTCCTGCAGCTATTGGTGGCTATGTGCAAAATGTATTGTCTGGGGATACAATACCTGGATTAAAAGGAGGAACCACCAGGCCAACGTGCTAACAAAGGCAAAGCTGAAGGTCCCTCAGTGATACCTGCTATGAGACAGAGAGGGTTACAATATTGTTCAATTGGTTTTTTTGTTATATGCAGCCAAATATACTCTTGTTTGGTTCAGGAAGAGAATCAATGGCTCTCTAAGCAGATAAGAACCCAAAAGGGATATGTGTGCTGGGAAATGTTTAGCAATGGGCTCTCTGACAAGCAAAAAGAAAATACCTGATTTGTAGTGTTTGCCATTTCCTGTGGAGTAAACAATCCCACCATGGCCAATTTAAGCTACCAATGGATATCACTGTGTCTTAGGAAGGAATGTGGATAGACATCTGGTACTAGTAGGAACTGGCTCCAGCACACCACTGGATATGCCCTATCTAGACTTCACAGAAATCCAGACTCAATCAAATTGCTTAGAAACTGCCTGTGGCTCCATATAGAAATGGTCTTGGAGCCCTGGTCGGTTTTTCTCAGTGGATAGAGCGTCAGCTTGCAGACCAAAGGGTCCTGGGTTTGATTCTGGTCGTGGGCACGTACCTTGGTTGCAGGCTCCTTCCAGGCACAAGCGATTTTTCTTTTTGTCTTTCCCTCTCTCTTCCACTCACCCTAAGAATCAATGCAAAAATATCCTCAGTCAAGGATTAACAACAACAAAAAAAGCAAAAAGAAATGGTCTTGGAAATGTTGGAAATGGGAAGGAGGAGTGTAACACAGGGAAGAAGAATAGGAAGGAGGGACAATGGGAAATGTATTTTTTGTTTTAGAATTAGTAATTATTTAACAAACTGGAAAACATTAATTTTGACTCCTAGCTTTCCTTGGGGATCAAGAGCTTTAAAATTTTAAGATATCAGCAACTTGGGAAGGAAATGTCTTATG
This sequence comes from Myotis nattereri, assembly GCF_964212035.1. NCBI lineage: Eukaryota > Metazoa > Chordata > Mammalia > Chiroptera > Vespertilionidae > Myotis > Myotis nattereri. Next base: position 121,793,899 of record NC_138078.1, read on the forward strand.
CTATTTGGTTATTCCACATGACTCTTAAATTTGGTTTTGTAACCATCATATTACCATAAAGTACTGGTGCCTCTATGTTTAGCACTTAACAGTTAAGAGTACTAGTATACATGGTATTTTCACACAGATTATTTAATTTAATCACCATTATTATTCCAGGACAGATTAGGAAACTGAAGCTTAAATATCAAATACCTTGATAAAGGTAAATCAGCTTCAGAATTTACTCCTTATACAAGTAAAAATCTGTGATGACTCTTCTGACTATAATCCCAACCAGTTTTTGGATAAAGTTACAGACAAAGGGAAGATTTCTATTAGTGATTAAATTCAACTTATGAAAAAAATGGTTAGTATGGTGGTTTACAATGAGTACAAACATGGTAGCTTATTTTTTTTTCTTTCTAGAAACTGGGCAACCTAACACAAACAAGAACAAAACCCATAAAGACAGCATATAAAAGTTATTAACAATTTTCACATTTTATTCTTTAGACTTCATAGTTGTCAATTTTGAGAATAATGGTTCAGATCCCTGGCACTTCAGTTGTACTTCTAGATAATTGCTTGCAAAATGAAAAGGGCAGAAAGAAAATTAGAAGCTTCTAAAAGATTCAACTGAAAATCTTATAGAGAAGGTAATCACTTTCAACAATGGTCATAATTATTGCTAAAGCATAGTCTCTGCTTAGCAAACTTTTCATTTCTTACTTGTACTTCTCTCTGCTGAACTTCGAATTCTCCCTCACACTTATAAATATGATCCGAAGTAGAAAAATATATGTGGCCATTAAAGCAAAATGCAAGTGGCCAATATGACTAAACAAAATATGCTTTATACCTAGCAGATGCAGGAGTGATTTTAGGGTCCAGAGTGTTAACCATTACATGGTGGAAGATGTAGGAATAAATTCAGAATCCAGTTTCCATCTCCTCACTACAAGACCTCAACTGTCACGAGTGAGAGGGGAGTGGAGCTTTAGTAAGTAAGGATTCATCTTAATAATGAAGTTGCTATTACCACACTTGGGGAAGACCAGCCTGATAAGAAAAAGAAAGTTTTTATAGGCTAGGAGAGATGGTTAACAGGAGGGAGAGAGAAGCAAAAATGAGTGAGAGGCCATTAGAATGTGATATTATGGGGAAAGGCAGTCTTGGAGATAATGCTGAATGGAGGTTACTAATAAATGCAGAGGCATTGGATAATGAGTGAGGTGAAAGTAGACATTAAGGTAGCTTATGAAAGATGAGAAGAATTAATCCAAAGCAAAAGTGGTCCATTATGTAACGGTACCCATGAAGTAAGCTTCTGCATAGAGGGGTTTAAGAACAATGGGCTTACATTTTTGATTGGGCAGAGTGCAAAAATATCTGCTTCAAAACCTTACAGAGGATTATGGGAATCAGGGACAATTCTATGTTCATTTTGCTGCTTCCCTAGGCTCTCTGGGTATACCCTGATAAAAGGACATCAATTATGCACAAGAATACCCACTATGTACCAGAGGAACTACTGATGGACTAAGCTACCTAAGAAGATGCTTGTTGCCATGATGCTCAATACTCTGTAATAGCAGTAAAATCTAAGGTTTAGAAAGTCATTGTTACATAGGACCAGTTGCTGATACTTTCATTACCACCAACTATTTTTTCCTAATGCAAATCAGTCAACCTCCTCTGCATCAAAAGACTGGAAGCAAAAGGGAGTGGTATTGCCCTAGCCAGTGCTTCTCAGTGGTTAGAGCATTGGCTCATGCACCAAAGCGTCAGAGGTTTCATGCCTAGTCAAGAGCACGTACCTAGGTTGCAGGTTCAATTTCTGGCCCTGGGTCAGGGCACATGTGGGAGGCAACCAATCCATGCGGCTCTCTCCTCTTTCTCTCTCTCTCTCTCTCTCTCTCTCTCTCTCTCTCTCTCTCTCTCTCTCTCTCTTCTCCTCCTTCCCTTCCTCGTTGCCCTTCCTCCCTTCCACTCTTTCTAAAATTCAATGGAAAAAATTTCCTAGGGTGAGGATTAAGAAAAAGAAGGGAGTGGCATGCTAGTATAAAAATTCTCACTTCCTTTCTTCAGTAGAACTTTAAAGCCCTAGGTTTTCAGATGAACTATCTGAATTGCCATTCTGGAGGAAGCATGACTGTTGAATGAATGTATAGCCTGATTTATAATTTTTAAGTGAAGCAAGTGTTCTGTAGGGTATGTAAAGATTTTAGGCAAGACTAATATTAAGGTTAGGCAATATGATCAAGGCCTAGGTAAGCCCCTGAAGGAACCTATTTACTTTCAGGTATTTGGAAATATGTTGCAGAAAACATACAATTATTAGGCCCTTAATATTACAAATGGATTCAGGGTTGGGGAATATACCTTTTGAGCTATGTTACAGCATTCAGAAAATTGAAGGTCAAAATTTTACTAGCTCAACAATCACACAGGATTATAATCCAAATAAGCAGAGGCCTGATGATACTAAAGTGAGGAATCTGTGCCAATTATTGATGTACTAGAGGCCCGATGCACAAAATCCGTGCAAGGGGCTCAGCCCTCGCAGCCCCAGCTTTGTCTGGAAGGTTGTCCAGAAGGTTGTTCAGATGTCCGGTCTACTAATTAGCATATTAGGCTTTTATTATTATAGACTAGTGGCCCAGTGCACAAAATTTGTGCACATTAAAAGGGAATTAATTAAAGGAAATATTTTTTAAATATATATTTTATTGATTTTTTTACAGAGAGGAAGGGAGAGGGATAGAGAGTTAGAAACATCGATGAGAGAGAAACATCGATCAGCTGCCTCCTGCACACCCCCTACTGAGGATGTGCCTGCAACCAAGGTACATGCCCTTGACCGGAATCGAACCTGGGACCCTTCGGTCTGCAGGCCGATGATCTATTCACTGAGCCAAACTGGTTAGGGCTAGAGGAAATATTTTAATATTGCTATTTGCCCTTTCTCTATAATAGAAGTGTCAGAGATGAAAGAAAATTAGTAAAATGTATATGAAAATCTCCCTCATGTCAGAGTCTGGGACCTAGAGTCAAGTCCCTGCCCACCACCCACATGTGCTTCAAAAATGTGGAAGACCCAGACCCGCCGGCCCCACACCTATTGGGTGAGACCCAGACCCAGCTGGTCCCACCTGCATCAAGACCCTCTGGGCGGGGGGAGCAGCCTCAGGTCCCCCAACCCAGCGCCAAGTGGGGGGCATGGTCTCAGGCCCCCTGGCCCAGTGCTGGGGCGGGGGGCATGGCCTGAAGTCCCCCAGCCTGGCACTGGGATGGGGGGGGCAATGACCTGAAGTTCCCCATCAAGCCCCGCCAGGGTAGGAGGACACAGCCTGAGGTCTCCATCAAGCCCCACCAGGCGGGGAGCGTGGCCTAAGGTCTCCCGGCCTGGCATCAGGGTGGGGGGGGGCACAGCCTGAGGTCCCCCACCAAGCTCCACTGGGTGAGGGGTGTGACCTGAGGTCACCTGTCAAGACCTGCCAGGCAGGGGGAATGGCCTGAGGTCCCCTGGCCTGGTTCTGGGGCAAAGGGCATGACCTGAGGTCCCACATCAAGACCTGCTGGGGTAGGGGGGCGCAGCCTGAGGTCTCTATCAAGCCTCACCAGGTGGGGGGTGTGGCCTGAGGTCCCCCAACAAGCCCCACCAGGTGGGGGGCATGACCTGAGGTCCCCTGGCTCAGTGCTGGTGTGGAGGGCATGGCTTGAGGTTCCCTGTCAAGCTCCACTGGGCTGGAGGCGTGGCCTGAGGTCCCCCAGCCTGGCATTGGGGTGGGGAGGAAGGTGGCCTGAGGTCCCCTGGCCCAGCGCTGGGGTGAAGGTTGCAGCCTGAGGTCCCCCGTCAAGTTCTACTGGCAGGGTCCACAGCCTAAGGTCCCCTGTCAAGATCCCTTTGAAGGTGGCAAGGCCTGAAGTCCCTTGTCTCACCCAGGCACCATGCAGCCTCAGGTCCCTGCTGTTCAGTTGTGATGTTATGGCGTCCCAGCTAATTTGCATATTCCTTTATTATGTAGTAGATTATATCGTAGACTAGAGGCCCGGTGCATGAAATTTGTGCAGGGGGTGTCCCTCAGCCCGACCAGCACCCTCTTCAATCTGGGAGCCCTCAGGGGATGTCCTACTGATGGCTTAGGCCCTCTCCCCATGGTTCTCTGCTCTCTGTGGACCTGCCTGCTCAACGCCACCGCAGGCCCTGCTGTCTGCTCACTGCAGGGGCCCTGATGTCTGCTCGCTGAAGGAGCCTGCTTTCCCCTCAGCACCACAGCAAGGGGCAAGCAGCACCCTGCTGTCTGCTAGCCGCGGGGACTGGGGCGCTGCTTGACCCTCGCCCCCACGGCGAGGGCATAAAGGTCTGGGGGATTCTGGTGGTGCTGAGGGGACTAGACATCGCCATTTTGTGGCTATGGGCGCCACCATCTTTGTCATGAAGTGGCGGTCAATTTGCATATTCCATCTTTAGTAGATAGGATTGCTTCTAAACTCCAAATACAAGCTCTGCTATAACAGATATAATTCATTTAAACATTTCTCCTTCACAGTGGGCACAATGTTGAGCTTTGCCAGAAGAGGGCGGTAGAGAAACATTGCAGAAGGAAAGGGGTTCTCCCTGTTTCTGGCAGTTGTGCAGTGGGTCAGTGCTGTGGATGTGATAAAGTCTGGGTAAGATGATTTCAAATGAGTATAAAATGTGAAGAAATCAGGTTGACAAAAATGATGCACTCTGTGAATGTTAGTCAGCTTTTCTCTCCAGCCACTTCACTGCTTGTTCAAGGAGTTTGTAGGGATAAAGGCTGTGCATGGGTAAAACAACATAGGCTTCCCCTTAGAAAGGTTGACCTGACTGTGACTACAGCTCTGTGTGTAACCAACTGATGGCACAGATCAACACTGAGCCCCGGATATGGCAACATTTCTTGGCAGACCAGCTGGCCACTTGTTGCCAGGTTGATTGCACTGGACTTCTTCCAGGACAGAAAGAGCAAATATTTGTCCTCACTGAAATAGGTAAATATTCTGAGTATGGGTTTATCTTCTCTGCGAATAATGCTTCTGCCAGCACCACCATCCATGGACTCACAGAATGCCTGATCATCATGGCATTCCACACAACCTTGCATCTCATCAGGGATCTCATCTCCCAGCAAGGGAGTGTAGCAAAGACCTCATACCATGGAAATAACTGATCTTACAGCATCCACCATTACCCACAAGTATGTGGCCAAATAGAAAGGTGGAATGAATTACTGAAGACTCAGTTATGGGGCCAATTGGGAGAAAACACCTTGCTAGGTTAGGATTCAGTTTCATAGGGTGCTGTTTATGCTATAAATCACTGATCATGTGATACTCTGTCCCCATACTTAGACTACATGGGTTCAGGAATCAAGGGGTTGGAATAGGAATGGCTTCTCTCGCTATTACACCTACTAACAAACTTCCTATATCTTCACTTCCAATTCCAGAAATTTTTAGCTCTACTAGTTTCCAAAGGAGGAATGCTTCCACCTGGGGCCACATAAATGTTTGACTGAACTGGATGCTGGGCATGCTACTTGGACATTTTGGTCTCCTTGTGCCATTGAACAAACTGGCATAAAAGGGAGAGAGAGAGAGAGAGAGAGAGAGAGAGAGAGAGAGAGAGAGAGAGAACATCAATGTGAGAGTGAAACATCAATTGGCTGCCTCCTGCATGCCCCTACCAGGGATCAAGCCCATAATTTGGGCATGTGGCTGAATGGGAATCAAACCATCAACCTATTGGTGCATGGGATGATGCCCAACCAACTGAGCCACACTAGCAAGGACACCATTTTTTCTTTATAACTATGTTTTTTTCTGCCTTCTTCTTAAGTATCTTTACCATTTCTAGTAATGTTGGTTTGGTGGTGATAAACGCCTTTAGCTTTTTTTTGGTCTGGGAAGCTCTTCATTTCTTTTCATATTTAAATGATATCACTGTTGAGTAGAGCTGTCTTGGTTGTAGGTCCTTGATTTCCATCACTTTTAATGTTCTGTGCCAGCCCCTTCTGGCCTGAAATGTTTTTTTTTTTTAAATATATTTTATTGATTTTTTACAGAGAGGAAGGGAGAGAGATAGAGAGTTAGAAACATCGATGAGAGAGAAACATCGATCAGCCGCCTTCTGCACACCTCCTGCTGGGGATGTGCCCGCAACCCAGGTACATGCCCTTGACCGGAATCGAACCTGGGACCTTTCAGTCCGCAGGCCGACGCTCTATCTGCTGAGCCAAACCGGTTTTGGCCTGAAATGTTTTTGTTGAGTAGTCAGCTGACAGTCTTATGGGAACTCCCTTGTAGGTAACTAACTACCTTTCTGTTGCTGATATTAAGATTTTCTCGTTGTCTTTAACTTTTTTTTATACATTAACACCTAAGAAATGGTATTGAGAAAGACACTTCCTTTCTCTATTTTAATATATATTTTATTGATTTTTTACAGAGAGAAAGGGAGAGGGATAGAGAGTTAGAAACATCGATAAGAAAGAAACATCGATCAGCTGCCTCCTGCACACCCCCATTGGGGATGTGCCCACAACAAAGGTACATGCCCTTGGCTGAAATCGAACCTGGGACCCTTCAGTCCACAGACTAATGCTCTATCCACTGAGCCAAACTGGTTAGGGCTCGTCTTTAACTTTTGTTATTTTTATTATGATGTGTCTTTGTGTAAGCCTCCTTGGGTTCATCTTGTTTGGAACTTTGTGCGTTGGTGTTTCTTTGTCTCTGTATCTATTTTTGTACATAAGTTTATGTTGTTCATTATATCCCACATATGAGTGAGATCATGTGATATTTATCTTTCTCCAGCTGGCTAATTTCACTTAGCATATTGCTATCCAAGTTCATCCATGCTGTTGCAAATGGTAACAGTTCCTTCTTTTTTATAGCAGCATAGTATTCCATTGTGTAGATGTACCACAGTTTTCTAATCCACTCATCTGCTGATGGGCACTTAGGCTGTTTCTAAATATTATCTATTGTAAATTGTGCTACTATGAACATAGGGGTGCATATATCTTTTCTGATTGGTGTTTCTGATTTTTTGGGATATATTTCTAGAAGTGGGATTGCTCGGTCAAATGGAAGTAATAGTTTTAACTTTTTGAAGAAACTTCATACTGTTTTTCACAGTGGCTGCACCAGTCTACATTCTTACCTGCAGTGCATGAGGGTACCTTTTTCTCCACATCCTCTCCAGCACTTGTCGTTTGTTGATTTGTTGATGATAGCCATTCTGACAGGTGTGAGATGGTACTTCATTGTTGTTTTGATTTGCATCTCTCAGATGATTAGTGAGTTTGAGCATGTTTTCATATGTCTCCTGGCCTTCTGTATGTCCTCTTTCAAAAAGTGTCTATTTATGTTGTTTTCCCATTTTTTTTATTGGATTATTTATCTTCCTTTTGTTAAGTATGAGTTCTCTGTAAATTTTGTAGATTAAACCCTTATCAGAGATAGCATTGGCAAATATGATCTTCCATGCAGTGGGCTTTCTTGTTGTTTTATTGAGGGTTTTTTCTTTCCTGTGCAGAAGCTTTTTCTTTTGATGTAGTAATTTGTTTATTTTCTCCTTAGTTTCCATTGCCCTAGGAGCTGTATCAGTAAAGTTATTGCTATGATGTATGTATTATATTTTGCTGCCTATGGTTTCGTCTAATATTTTTATTGTTTCCCATCTTACATTTAAGTCCTTTATCCATTTTGAGTTTATTTTTGTGTATGGTGTAAGTTTGTGATCTAGTTTCTTTTTTTTTTCTGCATGTATCTGACCAATTTCCGCAACACCATTTATTGAAGAGACTGCCTTGACTCCATTGTATGCTCTTGCATCCTTTGTCAAATATTAATTGAGCATAATAGCTTGGGTCAATTTCTGGGTTCTCTGGCCTGTTCTTGTGCCAGTACCAGGCAGTTTTGAGAACAGTATTTTGTAATATACCTTGATATCTGGCATTGTGTTCCCCCAACTTTGTTCTTCTTTCTCAGGATTGTTGTGGCTATTCAGGGTCTTTATTTATTCCAGATGAATACTTGGAGAGTTTGTTCTAGGTCTGTGAAATATGCTGTTGGTATTTCAATGGGAACTGCATTGACTTGATAAAATTATAAATTTATTTGGGTAGTATGAACATTTTAATGATGTTCATTCTACCAATCCATGAATACAGTATGTTCTTCCATCTGTTTATGTCTTCCTCTGTCTCTTTTTTCAATGTCCTGTAGTTTTCTGAGTACAGGTTTTTTAATGTTTAGTTAAGTTTATTCCTAGGTATCTTAATTTCTTTGTTGCAATGGTAAATGGGATTGTTTTTTAGTTTCTCTTTCTATGAGATCATTATTGGTGCATAAAAAAGCCATAAATTTCTGGGTGTTAATTTTATATCTTGCTACATTGCTGAATTAATTTTTTTAAGCCTAGTAGCTTTTTGATGGAGTCTTAAGGATTTTCTATGCACAATATCATGTCATCTGCAAATAATAACAGTTTTATTTTTTCTTTTCCAATTTGGATGCCTTTTATTTTTTCTTCTTGTCTGATTGCTATGGCTAGTACTTCTATACTATGTCACACAGGAGTGGTGAAAGTGGGCATCTCTGTTTTGTTCCTGTTCTTAGCAGAAATGGTTTTAATTTTTGCCCATTGAGTATGATGTTGGCTATAGGTTTGTCATATTAGACTTTTATTATGTTGAGGTATGATCTCTCTATTCCCACTTTGCTGAGAGTTTTTATCAAGAAATGGTGTTAGATTTTGTCAAATGCTTGTTCTGCATTTATTGATATGATTATGTGATTATTGTCTCTAAATTTGTTTATGTGATGTATACATTTATTGATTTGCAGATATTGTACCATCTTTGCATTCCAGGAATAAATCCCACTTGGTCATGTTGTATGATCTTCCTCTTGTAATGTTGGATCTGATTTGCTAGAATTTTGTTGAGGATTTTAACATCTATGTTCATCAGGGATATTGGCCTGCAGTTCTCTTTCTTTGTGGTGTCTTTATCTGATTTTAAAATTAGGGTAATGCTGGCTTCATAGAAATAGCTTGGAAGTGTGCCTTCTTCTTGAATTTTTTGGAATAGTCTGAGGAGGATAGGTTTTAGTTCTTTGAATGTTTGGTAGAACTCCTCCATAAAGCCATCCAGATCAGGGCTTTTGTTGCTGGAAGATTTTTGACTACTGCTTCAATTTCATCAGTAACTATTGGCCTATTCAGGTTTTTTTATATTTCTGATTGAGTTTTGGAAGCTTGCATTTTTCTAAGAATATGTCCATTTGGTCTGGGTTGTCCAGTTTGTTGGAGTAGAGTTGTTCATAGTATTTTTTTTAACAATCCTTTGTATTTCTGTGGGGTCTGTTGTTACTCACCTCTTTCATTTCTGATTTTGTTTATTTGGGTCCTCTCCCTTTGTTTCTTGGTGAGCCTGGCTAGAGGTTCATCAATTCTGTTTATCCTTTTAAAGAACCAGCTCTTGGTTTTATTGATCTTTTGTATTGTTCTGGGTTTTTTGTCTTTATTATTATTACCACTCTAATCTTTATTATTTCCTTCCTTCTTCTCACTCTGGGCTTTTCTTCTTGCTCTCTTTTTAATTCTTTAAGTTGTAGAGTTAAATAATTTATTACCATTTTTTCTTATTTTTTGAGGTAGGCTGTGAGTTTGACATGCTTGCAGAGCTATGAACTTCCCTCTCCGGACTGCTTTCACCGTGTCCCATAAATTTTGGTTTGTTGTGTTTTCATTGTCATTTGTTACCAGTATGATTTTTCTTTCTTCTTTGATCTCTTTGGTAACCCAGTCATTGTTTAATAGCATGCTATTTAGCCACCAAGTGTTTGATTTTTTTCATTGTTTTTATTGTAGTTGATTTCTAACTTTATGCCATTGTGATCTGAGAAGATGCTTGATATAATTTCTATCTTCTTGAATTTGAAGAGACTTTGCCTGTGTCCCAATATGTGGTCTATCTTTGAAAATGTCTCGTATGCACTTGAGAAGAATGTATATTCTATAGCTTTGGGTGAAATGTTCTGAAGATGTCAATTAATTCCATCTGATTTAGTGAGTCATTTAGGATTTATGTTTCTCTGCTGATTTTTTGTTTAGAGGATTTATCCAGTGATGCCAATGGGGGTATTAAAGTCCCCTACTATAACTATATTGCTGTCGATCTCTCCCTTGATATCTTCCAGAAGTTTTTTATGTATTTGGGTCCTCCTGTATTGGGTGCATATATGTTTATCAGAGTTATATTCTCTTGTTGAATTGCTACCTTTAGTATTATGAAGTGGCCTTCCTTATCTCTTGTTATGGCCTTCACTTTGAGGTCTATTTTGTCAGATATAAGTATATGTCATTTTTTATACTGACTATCTCCTCAGTTATGTTCTTTTTTTTTAATATTTTTTATTGATTAAGATATTACATATGTGTACCCTCTACCCCCCCTCTCCCCGCTCATCCCCTCACCCCCCCGTTGTCCGTGTCCATTGGTTAGGCCTATATGCTTGCATATAAGTCCTTTGGTTGATCTTTCCCCCTTGCCCCCACCCTCCCCTACCTTCCCTCCAAGGCCCGACAGTCCAATCAATGCCTCTCCGTCTCTGGATCAGTCCTTGTTCATCAGTTTATGTTGTTCATTATATTCCACAAATAAGTGAGATCTTGTGGTATTTATCCGCTCTCCAGTTCCATCCATGCTGTGGCAAATGGTAAGAGTTCCTTTTTCTTCTTCCTCTTCTTAAAGAATACCTTTCAGCATTTCATATAATGCTGGTTTGGTGGTGATGAACTACTTTAGCTTTTTCTTATCCGTGAAGCTCTTTATCTGACCTTCCATTCTGAATGATAGCTTTGCTGGATAAAGTAATCTTGGTTGCAGGTTCTTGCTATTCATCTCTTTGAATATTTCTTGCCACTTTCTTCTGGCCTGCATGGTTTCTGTTGAGAAATCAGCTGACAGTCAGATGGGTACTCCCTTGTAGGTAACTGACTGTCTTTCTCTTGCTGCTTTTAAGATTCTCTCTTTATCTTTTGCTCTTGGCATTTTAATTATGATGTGTCTTGGTGTGGTCCTCTTTGGATTCTTTTTGTTTGGGGTTGTCTGCGCTTCCTGGACTTGTAAGTCCATTTCTTTCACCAGGTGGGGGAAGTTTTCTGTCATTATTTCTTCAAAAAGGTTTTCAATATCTTGCCCTCTCTCTCCTTCTGGTACCCCTATAATTCTGATGTTGGTACGCTTGAAGTTGTCCCAGAGGTTCCTTACACTATCTTCATATTTTTTGAATCTCTTTTCTTTTTTCTTTTTCGGTTGGGTATTTTTTGTTTCTTTGCATTTCAAATCTTTGACTTGATTCTTGGGATCCTCTTGTCTGCTGATGGATCTCTGTAAAGTATTCTTTATTTCAGTCAGTGTATGCATAATTTCTAATTGGTCCTTTTTCATGACCTCCATGGTCTCACCATACTCCTTGAGGGATTCATTAAATTTATCGGCGGTTTCCATAAAATTCTTGACAAACCTTATAAACGTGGCCTTGAACTCTATATCCAGTCGTCTGGCCTCCTCCGTTTCTGCCAATTGTGACCTGTTTCTTTGTCTCCGCATTTTGGCTGCTTCCCTGTGTTGATAGAGTGGCCTGCGCGCCAGGTGTCCTGTAGGGCCCAGTGGCTCAGCCTCTCCAGTTACCTGGGGTGGACACTCTTGGTGCACTCTTGGTGCCTCGGTTGTTGTAGGATAGGAATTGACCTCCAGGCCAATTGGCTGTGGGAAGCAGCTGTGTCTGAAGTGGGAGAATGGACCCCCTCTGACCACTGGGTACAGTGGCTCCTGGATCTAAGGAGGTGCTAATTCAGCCCCTGCCTGAGGCCACACAGCAGGAACTACGAAGAGGCTCAGCTGTGAAGCAATGCAAGCCGCTGCGGGGCCTTGGGCCTTCTCTTGGAAGTTCCGGGTCTGGCTGGCCCGGCTGCAGTTAGGTAATTATCAGGTTGCAAAGTTCTGGGGCATTCACATGCAAAAGCCTCTGCCGCAGCCCGGGTGGGGCGTGGTCTCAGGGAGTCAAAGGGCGTAGAAAGAAGCAATGGCTGATTCTCCGCGCCCGGAGTCGCGCGTCTCAGTGTCCCGGTAATGGCTGCAAGCACCTCTGAGGGAAAGCGGCCCTCAAGTTCGCCCGCTGCCGCCTGAGAGAGCCGCCTCTCCCCGTATGAGTCCTAAGTCCCCAGAGACTTCCCAGAACCGGAGATCAGAGCAGTCGGGAGCTTGTGATTCAAAAAGACAGCCGCGTCCTCAGGTGCCACCCCCTTTCCGCGTGCCCGCGCCGCCGCCGTACCTCTGCACTCAGCCTCCGCAGCTCCTCTGGCTCTCAGCGTGCTTTTCTTTTCTTCTAGTTGTAGAAATTACACTCAGCCAGCCTTCCTGTTGTTTTGGACGATGTTTGCTCCGTCCTTTGGGCTAATTTTCAATTGTTGTGGGAGGCGACTATTTCCCGGTGTTTATCTATGCCGCCATCTTAGTTTCTCCTCCTCAGTTATGTTCTTACTGAGTTCATCCATTTTTTCCCCAAGTGCCTTGAGCATCTTTATAACCATTGCTTTGAATGCTGTATTTGGCATATTGCTTACCTCCATTTCATTAATTCTTTTTGGGGGCATTTCTCCTATTCTTTCATTTGGGGCATGTTTCTTTGTCTACCCATTTTGGTTGCCTCTCTATATTTGTTTTCATGTATTAAGTAGATCTGCTTTGTCTTCCAGTCTTGATAAGGTGGCCTTAAGGGGCGCAAGTAAAGTCTTCCTGATCACCTGAGTTAGGTTCTCCGGGAAGGTCCCTTGTGTGGGCTGCTTGATCCCTTCTGTTGTAGTTGAATCTTGATTGCTGCTTGCCCATTTCTGGGTGGTGTTGATCATCAGGCTGGCTGACTATGATGATTGACCTCAACAACAGTGTATGAGCTGCCGTGCAGGTGCTGACCACACAAAGTGGCATTTGCTCCAGCAGATTCTGGTGCCTATTGTTGTACTGCTTATGGAGCTAATTGCCTCATGCTATAATGTAGTCTGAAGCTGGCCACTGAGTTTGTTGGTTCTGAGGGCTGTTGGGAGGGTCTCTGGTGCAGATCAATGTCAGACACTGCCTGTGACTGGTCCTGGGATACCTTTTAGGAGCTACAAAACAATCCACAGTTTGTGGCTACCTCTGCTGGGCTTGGATGTGTTGGGGAGGGCCAAGCTGCATACCAAGGGCAGCTTCCACAAGTACCAACCCTGGCAGCAGGTCAGTAAAAGCCCATGGCACCCTGAGATCAGCTTATGCCTACCAGTTCATGGTAGTCTCAGCCACTGAAAAAGCTATGCTACTTGTATGATGTAGGTTCTCAGTGAGTTACTAGGTAGGGGCAAGTGATGTTCACCAGGTTGATAGAGATTAACTTTCAGCTCCAGTGATGGGTCTGGGGATACTCAGCAAAATTCTCAAGGTACATCAAGGCCAGCTGCCACTTGCCTGAGCCTATGGGCCCTTGTGATAAGGCAGGGTCTCAGGGAGTCATCAGCATGAGGCCAGTAGAATTTCATCAGGTGGTCCAGATGTGGCTTCTTCTGTAAGTCCTTATCACAAAACTTCTCTACAGCTAGACTTCAGTTGATTATTCAAGTTGATTGTTCTATAATGTAGTTGTAATTCTGGTTTTGTCCTGGCAAAGGATGAGTGTAACTTCCACCTGCTCTCCTGACATCTTGGAAACTCACCCTTGCTTTTCTTAAGGCTCACTGAGTTTGAGGACTTACGTAACACATGTGATGTTTAGTTTTATGTATCTTCTTGGTGAGCTATAGTCCCCAGTTATTTAATAAAACAATAATATGTGGCCGAAACCGGTTTGGCTCAGTGGATAGAGCATCAGCCTGCGGACTGAAAGGTCCCAGGTTCGATTCTGGTCAAGGGCATGTACCTGCGTTGCAGGCACATCCCCAGGAGGAGATGTGTAGGAGGCAGCTGATCGATGTTTCTCTCTCATCGATGTTTCTAACTCTCTAGTTCTCTCCCTTTCTCTCTGTAAAAAAATCAATAAAATATATTTAAAAAAATAAAAATAAAGGCTTAAAAAAACACAATAATGTGTTGCTGTGAATGTATTTTGTAGATGTGAATAACATTTATAGTCAGTCGAATTTAAGTAAATGTTACTCGTGATAGTGTGGTTAGGCCTTATTCATTTAGTTGAAGGCCTTAAGAGCAAATTTTAAGTTTCCCAAATAAGAAATTCTGCCTTAAGACTGCAGCAGTGTTCAGGCTGTTATCTTTCCCTATGGATTTCAGACTCAAGATTATAACATTGACTCCTGCGTGAGTTTCTAGTTGGCAGACATGCAATACAGAATTCAGACTTACCAGTCCTAAATTGCATGGCCAATTCCTTAAATAAATCTCTCTATTCATAGATACTAGTAGATATATATATACTAATATATATATATATTAGAGGCCCGGTGGATGAAATCCTTGCACTGGAGGGGGTAGGGGGGGGGGGAGTCCCTCAGCCCAGACTGTGCCCTCTCGCAGTCTGGGACTCATCGCTCCTTACCACCCGCCTGCAGCAGAGGCGGGAGAGGTTCCTGTCCCTACCACTCTGCTTGCCAGCTGTGAGCCCGGCTTCTTACTGAGTGGTGCTACCCCTGTGGGAGTGCCTGACCACCAGGGTTCAGCTCCTGTGTTGAGCATCTGCCCCTTGGTGGTCAGTGTATGTCGTAGCAACCTGTCATTCTGCAGGTTGTTCCGCCATTTGGTTGATTTGCATATTAGGGTTTTATTATATAGGATATATGTACACACATTAAGTTTGAAAGAGTTACCTGTATCTCAGGTATAACATTTTTTTATGAGATTACTTAAGCTAGAACTCTATCTTGCAATGGGGGGAGGCCTCGTCCTGCATGGACACAGTGCTGTTGCTGCCTAGCAAAGTGATGCCCAGTGCCTGGCACCAGATGTGAATCCCCTTGTACCACTCATGCATTGCCTCTGAACTGAAGTGGCAAACAGGGTTACCTGGAGGTCACAATCCCACTGCTGCTTTCCAGCCACTGGAACTTTTAGTGGGGGAAATAATGCACTCTGCTAGGTTACAGAAACATATATTGCTAAGACTTCTCTTTTGAAACATTTTTATTGTTAGGGTCAACATGGGGAGTGGAAGTATGACCAGATTGATAGAGGATAGATGTAGACACTAGAGTGTGATGTTCTGGACCACGGTCCTGGTGTGAACCTGTCTGAGCTATCTTCCCTTAAAACCATCCATTGGTTCTTATTGCTATCCACTTAGCAGATTAAAGATTATCCTGGATTATGTGGGTGAACCAACTCTCACTGTGGTTCTTAAAAGTGGAAGAGGAAGAGGGAGAACCAGAGATAGCAGTGTGAGGGCTCATCCTGACATTACTGGCTATGATGGTGGAGAAATGAAGCTATGAATGATGACAGTTTCTAAAAACTGGGAAAGGTGAGGAAATAGATTGTCTCATTAGAGAACTCAGAAGGATTGTAGCCCTTCCAATATCTTGATTTTAACCCAGTAACATCCATCTGGAAGTCCTGACCTCCAGAACTATAAAAAGATAAGCTTACATTGTTTTAAGCCATTCAGTTTGTTGTAATTTGTTACAGAGGCAACAGAACACTAATACACTGAATGACAAAGAAAGTTTTTATAGCGATGGATCACCTAGAAACCTGATCTGTAAATTAGAGAACAATTAAAATCCATAATAAATAACCACTGAGTCACTGAATTATTTTAATCTTTTATTTGAAACAACAATAAAAGCAGTAAATAGTATATAGCCACTCATTGTATTGTACAGTCAGAATTTCTTCTCACAGGGCAATGATGAATTCCATCCAAGCTATCTGTCCAGGACAGATCCTCCCTCTCATGGGTATCCCAACCATCTTCTTAATCTTTTGATTTGCCCTACATTGTAAGTGCTACACACTGAAGAGCAGCATGTTCAGTATCTATAGGACTCTATACACCACACCAAAAAAATTTAAATCTCTTAAAAATATTGGCATCTTCATTTTCCTTTCAAAACAAAATGACTTTTCCCTCACTCTTACCAAAACTCCTACTTTGATGTCTATGTAACTGGGCTCAGATTTAACTATTCTAGAGAAGTCAAAAGCTTAAATTTGAGAAACAAAACTGTCACTCTCCTCCTCTAAGTATAACTTCAGTCTTATCCTTCAACCAGTCCAGCTGCTGAAGTACTACACAGGTTGAACAAATCTCTCATTATTGTGTCTACAACACGTTCTTCCATGAGAGTGACTAATTCAATCTAGGAAACTCCTATTTACCTCATCAATCTTAATGTCCCATTCATACCTTCTAGATACATGCCCTGAACAGTAGAATTCCTAAACTTTGGAATCTGGTGTTCCCTCAGAGGGCATTTTCTAACTTTCTCACACCATTAAATTCCAGTGCATCCCTTTAAAGGCCTTTGTGATTAAAAACATCAACAAGCTCTTGGCTTAGTAAAGGCCATATCCCATACGCAAGGAGGGATACCCATGTTTTTAAAGGTAGGACCAAAATTCAATCCCTCAGTGTGATGTGAGATAGCCCCTTATTACAATTATTTTGTTCATAACAAAGGTACAAGTTGTTAAAGATTCACTGCCTGAAAGGCAGGGAATGTCTGGGTTACAGAGATGGTACATGTTTAATATCAGAATTATTCAATCTCTGAATCACAGGGAACTCTAACAGAATATGGCCAACCCAGGATCCATGAGACTTTCACCCAGAAGCAGATCATATGCAGGTGCACATTTTTGACAATATATCAAATCAGTCACAAGTAAGACTTTCAAATCCTACAAATCCATTTTAAAGCATGTATTGATGTCTGGCGATGTTTCTATTTCTCTCTCCACCTCTCTTCCTCTCTCTGAAATAAAACATTTTTTATTAAAATAAAGCATTTACTCCTTGCTCATTGAAGGAACAAGGCCACCATGTTATAAGGTACAGAGAAGTAAGAGAAATATGGAACTAGGATTACAGTGTCAAATGAAGAGGATTGTTCAAAGCTTCAGTTAAAGTTCTGGTAATCAATGTTTCTTTGAGGCAATGCAAGCATCCCTCTAAGAAGACCAAAATGGCAAAATGGGCTCAGTTAACCAAGAACAGCTTGCTAGCAGACAAATAGAAAAAGTTGGTCAATTTCTTGAGGGCGGATCAACTTCTCCATCCTCAAGGTTTAAGCTTAGTGATATATAACCCCTTTGGCATAGAGGAAAAGGAGGTCTTTAGCAAACAATTTGGAGACTTGACTTGGTGTTCAGTCTCATCTGCATATGCCCAAAAGGATTCATAATTTTCCCTCTTTATTTATTATTTATTGCCAGGATCCCAACAACTACTGTTTTATTGCTAGGACCTCAACAACTGTTCTATCTTGTTTTGCCAGGAATCCAGAATCTACTTTTCTATCAAATTGCTAAGTATGATCAGCAGAAGAGTAATTTTGTGTGTGTGTTTTGATATTAACAGGTTTCCAAAGAAAATACATACATGAATAAACAAAAAGATGTAGTCAAACCTCATTACAAATATAAACATTTCAAATATACATCAAAGCACACCAATATGCTGTACACACTACAGTAGTGGTTGTCCTACTTTCTCAACATGAAATTGCTACCCATCCCATCCCCCAGAGGTTCTGAATAAGTAGTTTTATAACAGAATAAGAATTTTCATTTCAGCAAGTTCCTTCATGCGCTTGATGCTGTTGGTTCAAGGACTGCACTTGGAATCCACTGCATTAGAATATGGAAAGAACAATTCTAGTCTACTAGCAGGAAAGGATGTTTAGCAACTGGAACTGTGGGATTAAGGTGTCTATATCAGGATTAGAATGGAGATCTGCCATAAGTGTTTCTGCCTGAACTTTGGTCCTAGATGCTAACTGCCTCTGCATCTTCAGCTAAAGCTCAGAATTTTCTTTCCACGGAAGACGTGGGAGCTAGTGAGGCAGTCAAGCAGATTTGTGCACCTAGGAGTTTGTCCTTTTTATTCTTTCTGATGGGTCTTCCCTGCCTTTGTGCTATGAGGCTGGGAGTTCTCTTCCCTTCCTAACAGCTCTTCAAAAATATCATTCTGCATGTAAAAGAACATGTACCCAGTGCGAAGCCTAGACTCCCGCATTATAACTTCCTGGATACTTGATACCTGCATATCATTATAAGTGAACCAGACTTTCTTCTCAAAGTCATAGGCATCACTGATATAATGGCCTGAATTTAGGGTATTACCAAGATGGCTAATAACACCAATGAGTCGATAAGCATAACGATCTGTTATCTTGGGATTTGGTTTCTTGGCTTCAGCTTCTGTCTTCTTTGTAGCTAAAAAGTCTTTGCGTCCCAGGTTTTTATTGGAACCCGATGCATCGCGGGAATTCACATTGGCCTCCTGGAGACTTAATTCTGTAGGTCTTGTAAGGTTATCTGTGTGGCACTGGGCATCTGTCTTCGGAAACCTTTGAAGCAGTGCCTGCCAAAGGGCTTCTTCATAGATTTTCACCTTTTCAAACTGCGGAGTCTGTCCAGGCACATTTGAGAACTCTTCTGAAATTTTGTTTTTTTCATCTTCAGAAAAATCTTCAGTAGTCTCCGTGACACTATCAACAGCTGCAAACATACTGGCTTTCTCATATTTCTTTCGTTTTGGACTTCTAGGGACTTCTTGAAGATGAACTTCTTCAGATGTGTCTGGGCCACTGGTGGGTTTACCTTCATCTTCACAGACCACAGAAAGGTTGGTATTTTCCAGATTCCTCATTAAGCCTGGAACTAATGGCTCTTTTTCAATGGCTGTGTCATATCCTGCGTTTACCAAGAGGGACTCTGCTGTAGTCAGTTCAGAGTGTTTTCCCAGGTTGTTTTGCTCCTGTTCTTTGCTTAACTCAAAAATCTGGTCCTTTGGTGGTTCAGACTCTTTGTCTGATTCAATGTGTGGAGCCAAGCAATCCTTGGATTTTGAGGTCAATTTTGTTGAAGGTGTCAATGACTTAAGGATTTCAAAATTAATCTTATGAAAGAATTTTAACAAATGGAAATCCCTAATATGTACATTTTCGTTTAAGGGAGAAGGTGGTTTGGTACTTTCAGTGCAATGAGAAGACACCCTTAAATATTTAGAAACAATGACTTCCTGATCATCCTTCCTTAATGACCAAAACTTATTAAAGCTATAGCGTTTCAGATGAACAATGAGGACCCTGGGTAGCCTACTGAATTTGTGCGTTAAAACAGAAGTCTTGTGGTTACACTTCCCACATTTATACTCAAGCTCTTCTGCTCCAAAGAAATGATCAAAAGTAGATTGAATAGACAAAGGATGTGTTTTTGTTCTTTGGGGAAGGTTGATGGAGAGATAATTATTAACTTCTGTCTTGAGAACAACCTGACCACAGGCTTTACAAGTAATAGAGTGCAGCAACTCAACCTCAAAATTAGTGGTGACAGGACAAACAAGCCTTTTGGTGACAGCATTGTCAGCAAAAAACTGTTTGGGTGAATCTTCTTCAGATTCAATTTTAGCCATCCAAATTGTATTTAATTTTTCCATGTTGCCTTTCATCTGATCTAAACAGTGACCTAAAAACTCATGAGCATCATTCTGTGTGTTGTCAGAGAACATCTCTGTAACTGTTGAAATGGCATTTTTAATATTGACAAGTAATCTCTCCTTGGTTTTTATGCTATAAATGTCTTTCAAAATAAGCAAATGTGACAGGCACAAGCTAAGAGCATCAAGGGGGATTTCACTCCATGGGAAACCCTGATAGAGTAAATCATAAGCAAAGGATGGAATAGAAAATAGTGACTGTAAAACTGCATTCATGTAACAGGTGTTTCCCAAATTGGGGAGGCCTTGACATAGTTTCTCTGGATAAAAGTCAAAGGTCATCTTGAGTCTCTCCCACTCTGGATCATCCTCACTACAGAATGATTTCAATAGAAGTATCAAATATATTTTCTCAGCGAGAGTTTGAAGAAAACAAGTGCCATCTAGGAAAGGTTTTCCAGTAGAATTGGTCTCGAATAAATAATCCAATTTACTTTCTTTTAACTCTTTCAACCACATTTCTTCCTTCTCATCATCAATTACATACTCCAAGGGATCTGTCTTGAATTTTTTGTTTCTTACAGAATTATCCTCTTCCTGACATTTCCCATCTATATCAGAATCAGATGATGCCATCCTTTTTCTCTTCCTCAATCCCTCCTTTAATAACTCTTTGAAAGTAAGCATTGATAATTTTGATGTATCCAAAAGCAACTTCTGAAGGTCAGGTGTACTACTTCCTTCTCCTAGCTCAAAAAATCCACTTACTAACTTCTGATAGATTTTGTCAAATAAAGTTTTATTGATTTTCTTCTGTGTTTTTGTGCTGGCGAAGACACTTCTACCCATATCAGTTCTCATGGGTGACTGAAAATTATTTTGATGGACTCTCTCTAAGAACACTGTCAAATTTTTAGCGTCTCTAGAGCATAATTTTCTAATAAACAAGAAGCTATTATTTTGGAAAGTTAAATGCAGGTAATTTTGATTTTCTCCATAGGATCTAAAGACTATGTTTTTAATATTATTACCTAGCTGAAAAGTTGTATATTCTCCAGTGCTGAAATGAATCACCAATCTAGCTTTCTTCTTTCTTTCCATTGTTTCAATAAATGCTTCTCTCAATTTAGACATCCCAGTATCCATGCTCCATATTTGAACAAAACCATGTACTGTTACAGCAGCCATATTTTCTTTATAAAATATACGTATCCTGAATTATTGACAAACTTGAAGTTCCAAAATTGTTTTGCAAATTCACCTCTGGAGACAACACTAAAGCAATGGTACCTTAGTTCTCTATACAGAGTAATTCTATTTCTAGTGTTGGTTTTATACTAGAGTCTCTTCAGGTTCTGGATACCCACATCTTTAGTGATAAAACCAATATCCTTCAAGAGCTGTCCATAGTTGCATGAGGGCAGAGTCTTGATTCCCAAAGTAAGGTCACTGCTGAAAAACAATTAAGAAAAAATTATTTAATCTATCAGAGAAATGTTTGGCTAGAATTCAACTCTACTCCTATGCACTAAATCTCTTTTCCACTGCAATACTAAATTAATTCTGCATTAATTTCCCCACTTCAACTGACATAATTAAACACTTGGAAGGTTTTCAATACATAGGTGAAGAGCATAATGAACAGTGTCTCAAGTGTATGCATATAATATATTAATCCTCCTGTCATAGAATGACCCTACAGGGTAACCATAACAAGTGAATAAGAAAGTGGGAGGCACTATGTGGCCCTCAACCCAATAACAGATGAATATCTCTATTTTACTTTTAATCCTCACCCAAGGATAGGTTTATTGATTTTAGAGAGAAAGGAATGGAGAGAGAGAGAGATGAAATGAGATGAGATAGAAACATGGATTGGCTGTCTCTCATATATGCCATGACAGGGGATCGGACCTGCAATCTAAGTACGTGCCCTTACCAGTAATCAAACCCAAAACCTTTCAGTTTACTTGCTCTCCCCTCCGCTCCTTCACCAGCAGCAGTGTTAACATGTATTAGTTCACACAAACACTCCATCCATGCTTTTGTTCCGGCCCTCCGGTCCAGTTTAAGAACCCATTGTGGCCCTCAAGTCAAAAAGTTTGCCCACCCCTGGTCTACACACTCTACCCCATGTGGGATCCTAAACTATCACTGCTTAAAGCAGGTTTTAAAGAACAGGCTATCTCTAGCTCCCACACGCTAAGATGACCTGGTATGGTCTAAGATATCCACATTTTCATGATAAGTGCCGGGAAATTAAAATTTTGAAGTCATGCTGAGCAAGACCATGAAAAACTCATCACAATTTTGAAAGTAAAATGATGACCGAGAATCAGTTCAAGATTGTGTTTACTACGGTTTACTACTGAATAAGCAAACACAAGTATAAAAGATTTATAAAAACAGGATGTGATGAGTGGAGAATTTCCTATTGGCTCAAATGTTGCCTTCACTGTTACTATGGAGGTATGTCCAAAGTTTCAAGGTCAGTATAACCCATGTAGAGTGAAGAATTCCGCAGGTTAAAAAAGGAAAGAAGTCAATGGCCTGGTATCCTTTTGGCCTTTATAACAGGGGCAAAACCAAGTCAGCACTCAAACATCCCTAAATTTCTTACTAAGTCCTAATTAACATATTTCTACTGTCTGTTCCTTAATGCATCACTGTATGGCCTAGAAGTAAACTGGTTGTGCTCAACATGGGTAAAATATGTACTAAACAGACCATCTCCAGGATCTTTGGTCCTGCTTTTCTCATACCTTCAAGTATGTTCATATTCACCTGTCTAAAGTAGAATCACCAGTAGATTCCAAGTACTGTCAAGAAGCTTTATAGTATACCTGGACCACAAACATAAGCAAATTGGAAAATCATATGCAACAACTTCTAGCAGGCCTTAGGTCTCATAATCTCTTTTCCATAAATTATTATGTGAACACCATCAGAACATACTTAGCCATCCATGGACAAGTAAATACAAGGCATTTTACCCAGAACCTGGGCAAGTAAGTGTGAGATCTGTTTTGCGCTCCAGACAACATGGAATTCAACTGTAAAGTAACCGTTTTCATAATCAGAGTCTAGCATTGTTCTTCTGATTGGCCAGAATTGCTTCCACATTCTCCACCAATTGGTTACATTTTGCAACTAACATAAAGTGCCTGGTATTCACCTTCCACAAGATAGAGTAGGTCAATTTCTTGAAGTAATACCATTTCTCTACTCCCCAGTTGCCTTCCCTTCAAACCACCAGTGAGACATATATGCCAACAAGTTGGGTGTATCAAATTTTCCTGAATTGGGTCATTTCTGGCATGAGAACTCGAAGCATTCTAATCTCAGTCCAAGAACTCTCCAAATAAGTTCTTAGGCTTTGCAAACACACCACTCATCTTCCCCTTAGCAACATTTCATTAGTCTCACTAAGTGATAAATCTGTAACCTCAATTCTTTGCATATTAACATTTCCATGTACACTGCCTGCTTCAGGACAAGCCAGATGAATCTGACAATTCTGCTCAGTATCTGATGGGGTCCCTAACATCACCCTAACAGAAAGTAAGTAAAAGGGAACAGTAAGACAGCAAGTCACTGATGTAAGAAAAGAGAAAGTCCAATCAGATTATGAGGAACAGCACCATGACACTGGACTAAGATCACCACATCCTACATGTAAAAAGTCAAGGTAGAACCACTAAGTGTTCCAGAAAAGGTTAAAAAAAAGGCCCCACAATGAGTAACTAACTCTGTTTGTCAAATGTTCAACATGGTCAAAAATATACAGAAAACTTTCAGCCAAATATCCCAGCTTTCCAAAAACATATGTAACAAGGTGTTCAAGACAAGGACAGATTTTTGAGTACTAAGTAAGTAAAGGAATTATTTCCAAAGCCCTGAATTTTCTAGGAAGATATGAAAATGGACTTCAGATATACTGCTGTCCCTAACAACCAATACATCACCCTGTTGGTGATGAATATTTCTCCCTAAAATACAATGGCTCCTTCCAAAGGCCACAAAAATAAGCCCACTTGTATTGAGCACTGAACACATATGTTAAAAAGACATTGTTTAGAGATCCTTCAAAAATTTAGGCTATGAGGTATCAAAATCAATGTTCCCCACTACCTGCTTCTTCACACTTAGCCCTCTATAGGACACCCTAGTGACTCCAAAAAAGTTATATTAGTGACTAATATCCCACAGACACCATGGTCAACTCTAGAGTATCTGGCTCATTGACAAAAATAAGTATAAGTAACAATTTCTTGCCCATCATATATAGATTAGAGAGGTTCCTACAGCTAGGTCTGGCCACAGGGCCCACATAACCTGAGCTAAATCCCTATACTCAAACCAGTGGGGGAAGTTCAGATATACTTAATGTCTTAATCACTCAAAATTAAAAATTTCTGGATAACTAAGTAGTGAACCAATCTGAGTTAATAAATAGGTTGGCACCTAGCACAACAAATGCTTATATCAGAAAGCATGTGACCAAGAATTGATTAGAAGTTATGTTTCCTCCCACATAGTTAAATATTCTTCTTAAATCTTGTCTATGTTATTAACTTGCTCAGCAAATCTGGTTTTTATGAGTAATACCAAAGGAAACTTCTGCTTAGACCCTGTCCAAATTATCAAAAACTAAAAATTCGTGGAATCAATTAATGAAATTTTTGTTTTATCAAATATTTTATCTATTAAGCTATGTTCAGGGAAGTAGGGATTGCACCCATCCATACACAAAAGTGTACATGAATCAAAGTGAGAAGACAATCATATTTATCATGGTGGAAATGGGGCTGAAAAAACATTCAAGCATAACTGCAAATTCAAGAAATCTGGATTATTTATACATAGTCCTCACTGTCCTACTTTAATGCTTAGTAATAGTTTAAACTATTTCCTCTCCACACAAAAAAGTATTAATTGTTCCAATTTTGATCACTTGAGAAAATGAACATGTAACCCCAGAACCACTTCCAGTCTGCATTCAAATTTTTTAATCACAGCTGACCTGTATTTATCAAGAATTGTAATTGCTAATGATAGCTGAAATAATCTCAGGCCCTCTTGACATTTCCATTCCCTGCCTTCAAAAACACATTTAAGAGACACATGTATCAAAAAATGATGTTTCTGTTCATCAATCATTCTTCACAGTTCAACCTGCTTACATTCCATTCCAGAATAAAGGAGACTTCCTTGAGCCCACTGAACATTAAGATTAAGAAACATCTTGCTGGCTCTGGCCGGTTTGGCTCAGTGGATGGAGCGTCGGCCTGCAACTCAAGGGTCCCAGGTTCGATTCCGGTCAAGGGCATGTACCTTGGTTGCGGGAACATACCCAGTGGGGAGTGTGCAGGAGGCAGCTGATTGATGTTTCTCTCTCATTGATGTTTCTAACTCTCTATCCCTCTCCCTTCCTCTCTGTAAAAAATCAATAAAATATATCTTTAAAAAAAGAAAAGAAACATCTTGCTGATGCACAGCTGAGGGATCTAACCACTGCTCACTTTTCCTAGCACATTTTAAGCTTAAATCACCTGCTTGATTTTGCTTCATCACCCAAAGGCTTTTGGGGCTTCCTTTGATTGCTCTTTTTAAGAAGGTTTTAAACTAAAATGTATCAGTTCTCTAAAAGTCCACTGAAGAGCACTATGTGACTATAAACTTCAGCAGTAGTGATATTAGTAGTGCAATAGGCAGAGCTTGAATTTAACTTTGAGATTTTGCCATTCATAAATAACCAAGTAAGAAGAGAAAGGGAGATGAAGGTGTAGAGAAGGAAGTGATTATAAATATGGACCGGAAAGGGTAAAATGGGAACAGAAAACGGAAAGATGGAAAGGCCTACATCTCATGAAATATTAGGGTGGGTGGGGTAGAAGAATCAGGTTACCAGGAGTTCAGCTCTCATTTCAATAGTTATAATTCTGCTCCCTGCTTCTAAGCATCTGTCCACTGCGTGTACACTTCCTTATCCAATTCTCCTGCTACTTTCCCGTATGTTCTATTCATTCTCACCCTGGCTACAAAGCTGGAAGTAACTAATAAGAATGAGAGTGGAAAGTTGAATGCTAGGAGTATGTAGACAGGATTAGAGACAGACATGATCAGAGGGAGGAGGGGGAAGGGAAACCATCCACGCTCTGTTTTCACTCTCCCAAGTCTGGGTCAAAGGTCAACACATAAAGAGGTGCATTGCCTCTAGAGCATTAGCAATTAAATCCTGTCATTATGTTTGGTCCCAGCTTCAGTGCGCATGCCTTTTCCAAATGATTGGATCAGGGCAGACTCTGCATCTTTCTCTGGTTTAAAGGTGCATTTCTGCACTCAGCAAATGTCCGAGTCATTGTATAGCAGGGCAATGCCATTACTTTGCCTCTTGACATACATTGCACATAAATCTCTCCATAGGAGGCCTGACCAAGATGAGAAGAATTCTCCAGGCTAGCAAATTGTTCCCAGGAGTTATTTAAGCTTTGAGCCTTTTCTGAGAGACAGTTTTGGCACAGCTTTTTTTGGTTTGTTTTTCATTCTTTTAAAATTGTTTTGTTAGTACTATTAATAAGACATAGTTGATTAAGAGACCAGAATGCAAATTATTTTCCAGAAGTTAAAAATGATTTCATTAATAAAGAGTGATCTCTCATGAGAAAGTGCATATTTGTTACATTCAAATCATGATAAATGAGGCTTTGTGGAAATCAGTTCCTTTTCTCAAATTGCAACCCTCCTAATATTTTTTCCACACTTTCTGCTAAGTACTGCATTTATTTGTTTATTCACTTAATAACCAAAATATTTGATGATACCTAGTCAATTATTGTGACTGACTATGAACAAGATCCGAAGATGAAGCAATAAAATATTTCTGACCTCAGATAGGTTGTAAAACAAATATACAAAAAAATGACAATACATGGAAAAATCATATTAAGTAAAATTCAACTAGTGTTATTTAAGAGACCAGATATTTTCTGGACTCTTGTAGCAGTTTCTCTCTACATGGAATTTCCTAATAATCTCCCTACTTCTGTCTTAGTTCTACCCTTCCTTTAATACTGCATCAATTAGAAGATTGCCAGGCCTGATTTTCCCTGCCTCAGAATTCAAAAAGCATTCGTTTTTTATAAGACTGTCACTTAGCCTGTGCTACCTTGCATTGCTGCTTCATATGGTCCAACCACAAACTTCACAGATATCAGAAAACAATGAGTTTGCTTTCAGTCTGTGTGGAGTGAAACTTTCCTTTGTCAAGGAAATCATAAAGTTGGACAAGTAGGAGTTCTTCAATGGTTGGGCCCAAAGAATTCTAACTTTCCTTAAGAAAATACTGTCCAAAAATTTAAAATAATGGATGTCAGGACAGGAAATGGTGAAATTAAATGGGATGGAACTTTTACTGGAACATCAAACTGAACATGACACACAGACCAGGTTATATAAGACAGGAGACTGGCCCTAACTGGTTTGGCTCAGTGGATAGAGCAGACTGAAGGGTCCGAGGTTCGATTCCAGTTAAGGGCATGTACCTCGGTTGCAGGTACATCCCCAGTAAGGGGTGTGCAGGAGGCAGCTGATCGATGTTTCTCTCTCACTGATGTTTCTAACTTTCTATACCTCTCCCTTCCTCTCTATAAAAAATCAATAAGATATATTTTTTAAAAAAGACAGGAGACTGAATAGGTGAAGACTACTATCTATCGCATTTAAAATGCATAGGAAGTTAATGAAGCCATTTCATTAATGTTTTGTCCTATAGATATAATTGCAAAACTGTGTAAATCTTTATGACAATCGGCATTTAATTTACATAATTTGAAAAATGACCTATAAAATGAGACTTTTCCCTTTGTCTTGGGGTATTGGTAAAGGTGCCAAATCAGGAACTAGAACCACATTATATAAAAATAGCTACACATGTGAAAACTATTGATCGCTTTCAAAGATTATTTGAAGTAAGAAAATTCATTAGGGAGCACCGTGGCATTTCCCCTGCTCCTATGTTCAAGTCAACTGTGGGGTTGAGATTGGGGTATTGTTTCAAAAAGAGATGTGTGATTGCATCTCACACCCTGTCTACATACTTATTGAGTAGCCAACATGTTTAAGTCCAAACTCATGTACTAGAGTGTCAGAGACTTGAGGGAACTTGACATATTTACTCTGGAGGTGGACAAGCAAAGAAACTGGTGTCTTTTTAAACTGAGAAGTCATGATACAGAATGAAATGGTTCCCATGAGAGGGCAAGATGGAGGCAATAGTGAACACAAGTTCCATTCCCCTATTTGGAGAGGAAATGGTACAAGATTTCATATACTAAGTGGAAGAAAATGGGACTATAACTTTGTGAAGAAAATCATCCCAAAGGAACTGTTTGCCAGAAAAGTGTGACCTTCCAAGAAAGAGGCTCTCAGATACATAGTAGGAGAATGTGAAATAAAGGATAAGTTATAAAAGATTAGCTGAATCCCTGGCACTTTCCTCGATAGCAAAATTCCAGTCCCCAAAAAAGTTTTGAGGAGATACTTTGAGAACACTAAAGGAGTGAATTCTGTGGCTGTGGATAAATTGGATGTTTTTGGTCTCAAACAGCACAAGGGGGAGCTATAGCATTTTCCTTTCCAAGGTAAGGAGGGCAGCAATTCAATGCGTCTTGAGCTTGGTTAAAGATATATGACACGACTTAGTAAGAGCTGTGAGGGAACTTTACCCACTTTTGAAAAAAAATTAACTGGAAAATGTATTAAATACCACAAATGAAAATCCCTTATTATGCCTTCAAAATACCAATCTGTCTTATCTGAAGGATCAGTTCCCTGACCAAGAAGAAATACAAAGTTGCCTTAATTTGTTCATTGTGTTTTTTAAAACTGGTCTTGAAATAGCCTTAAGAACAGATTCTCAAAACTTAAATCATACCTCTAACCCCTAAAAAGTGATCTCACTCATCTTCCTACTTAAGTGGTCCTTCATTCTGCATACTACATCTTTTCCCCCTTCGCTGCCATTAAAATAATAGTGTGAAGAAGTGTGTGTGTGTGTGTGTGTGTGTGTGTGTGTGTGTGTGTGAAAGAGAGAGGGAGAGAGAGAGAGAAGGAGAGAGAGAGAAAGAGAGAG
This sequence comes from Myotis nattereri, assembly GCF_964212035.1. Classification (NCBI taxonomy): domain Eukaryota; kingdom Metazoa; phylum Chordata; class Mammalia; order Chiroptera; family Vespertilionidae; genus Myotis; species Myotis nattereri. The sequence goes on from NC_138078.1 coordinate 121,822,700, forward strand.
AGAGAGAGAGAGAGAGAGAGAGAGAGAGAGCAAATCAAAGAAAGTCAGTGCTTCCACAGTTGTCTGGAGCTTTCCAGCTCTTGCTTCTGAGGTCTCTAATCCACCACTTGACAAAAAACAGGGTTCTGCTTTCAGCTTGGTCATCTTGATAAGAAAAGGAACGCATAAAGCTCAAATGAGAAAATGAGCAGCTGCTTGGACTTGAATCCTTCAACAGAGTCCCTCAGAGTGGAACAAACCACCACACGCCTCTTCTCCCCCTGCTGATATTTTGGAGACTTTTATGTGGTGCTGCTAATAGAGGCCATAGCAAAGTAAAGAAGGCAGGGATCTAAAAAGCTCTATCTCAAGTTTTGAGCTACATTTATAAAAAAGCATAGACAAGGAAACATTCCACTTTGCTTCAGAGGGCTCAGGAACCTTAAAAAATATGTGCTGAACCTCATCCAAGGACCCTGCTTCCATTTTCCCTCCAGGAACTATGGAAAAATGGGAGTCTTCACTTGCCTTGAATGAACACTTAAAGAAGAAAGGAAGCAATGACTAGCCAAGTAGTCTTTAAAAAGAAATATTAGGTTACCATTTAGACTCTCTAAACCAGTGGTTCTCAACCTTCCTAATGCTGCAACCCTTTAATACAGTTCCTCATGTTGTGGAACCATTTTATGGTTTCCCCAACCATAAAATTATTTTTTTTTGCTACTTCATAACTGTAATTTTTCTACTGTTATGAATCGTAATGCAAATATCTGATATGCAGGATGTATTTTCATTGTTACAAATTGAACATGATTAAAGCATAGTGATTAATCACAAAAACAATATGTAATTATATATGTGTTTTCCGATGGTCTTAGGCGACCCCTGTGAAAGGATCGTTCGACCCCCAAAGGGGTCGCGACCCACAGGTTGAGAACCGCTGCTCTAAACTTAAAACCAATGACCAGGGCCTATCTCAAATGTCACCTCCTTCATGAAGTTCTTCATCATTCTCCCAGCCTAGAGCTATCCCTCTCCCCTCAATTCTTGTTTCTCATCTCTGTGAATTTTAAATTACATAGCACCTGAAGAGCAGCAGGGCACATTTCATCTCTGGCTATAGCCACAAGGTCATTAATGATGATTAATTGAGACAGCATAGGCAAACCAGAACATAGGTACTGAGAACCAAAATCATATACCCCACACAGCTTACTGTCTGCTTTAACATGCGTCTACTGTTCCTCCATTGTCATCAGTATGACTTTTTTTAAAAAAAAATATATTTTATTGATTTTTTACAGAGAGGAAGGGAGAGAGATAGAGAGAAACATCGATGAGAGAGAAACATCGATCAGCTGCCTCCTGCACATCTCCTACTGGGGATATGCCCGCAACCCAGGTACATGCCCTTGACCGGAATCAAACCTGGGACCTTTCAGTCCGCAGGCCGATGCTCTATCCACTGAGCCAAACCGGTTTTGGCGTCATCAGTATGACTTTACCATTTGCAAAGACCCTTGCCCACCAATATCCAAGTTGCAAATAGTTTTACTGTTTATTCCAGTAACTCAATAGAAAGCATCCACTGACAGTTTATACCCTTAGACTTTTGAACTTCTTGTCTCCAAATCTCTGTCCTGCCATGCCTACCTGTTCAAACCCATTTCATCTCATGATCTTAACCAATCCTAGTCAAGTCCCCACTTCCCACTGGGAAATCCTCGAAGTCTCAATGTCCCAGGCTTCCCCGTCCTCTCCTTAAACTATTAGATTCTGTCAATATGGAGTTCTCCCTTCCAGTGGTAAACTGTAAACTCAGAAAGCTTTTTCTTGGAAACATGCTGTCCCAGTGATATTTTGGGGAGCCAGTATTCCACATACCCATTCTATGAATATTAAATCAAATAATGAGTTCATGGGGTGAAGTGATGGGTTGGGTTTGGATTTGGCAGGCATAAGGTAATTGTAAAAAGGGGTTCTTACTTTGAGGTTGAATTTGAAGCCACTGAAAGGGATTTGGATTTGATTGTTTTTATGTCCCTATTTCATAATTATACTTTTATGCATTTTTCACTTTTCCATGCCTTTGACTGGACACATGAGAACACATGTAACAGGGCCCACATACCCTAGTGCAGGGGCTAATTTAAAGCCAACACTACAGTGGAATTGCTGCTTTCTTTTCCTTAGAGTCTACTTGTTTGTGCTCAATAAGCTAAACACCTGTGGAATTTGGGGACCCACCTACTCTGCTTGCTTCTCTGAGAAGCTGTAGGGTAACTGTGCAGGCATCAGCCGGGCATGTCAGACACAATATAAGTATAGAGAAGGAAAGAAAAATAGATTCATGACAGCAGGTCCATCAATAATACATTGATTTACTGCGTGTCTCCTGACAAAGGTCAGAATTCATGAGAATTTCCTTGGGAACTTGCAATTTTCTCACTGACAGAGACTATGAGTTGTATTAGGCATTTTCTACTGCAGCTGTTTTCAGTAATTTCCAGTGCATTTTTTTCATTTATGCTGAGGGATGACATATTTAGCAATTTCCAAACACTGAGGGAGAGGGATATTTCCCATAGAGAAACATGAAATTTGTGCCACAAAATACTTGTCCAAGCTCCTCGTTTTCAAATGAAGAAAATAAGCCCACGGAGAAATGACAATATACATACTGTCAAAGCACACATCCTAATGGCTAAGACCTGAACTCAGATTCTAGGTGGAATTTTTCCAAGGCACAACGGGGATTTCCATTTATATCTTCTGGATATGTGAAAGCAAACAAAGCACACATCTAGAAGGAACCAATAAGTTCTCAACTTATAGATGCTTATGCTGGCTATTTACTTCCTTGCTGAGGGCGGGAAAAACATGAACAGAAGCTGAATGAACCAGCAGAATGAGTTATGGGAAAAGTAGAATTTCTTTGGTATGGGAAAAATGAGGCTGTGCTCAAGAATACTAGGCATGTCCTAACTAATGCACTACAGTGGTTTGCTGCCAAGTTATTGATTTTCAGTGCTAACGTTTTTTGTTTTTTTTGTTTCATTATAAAAAGGGGGTTAGAAATGATGGCAGCTACCAGAGGGAGATGTTTACTCCTCTGAGATACTTTCATCTCTGGCTATAGCCACAGGGTCATTAATGATGATTAATTGAGACAGCACAGGCAAATCAACTTAATTTATATTAAGAAATCAAGAATGACAGCCTGGCCGGTATGGCTCAGCAGTTGAGCATCAACCTATGAACCAGGAGGTTGCAGTTTGATTCCCAGTCAGGGCACATGTCTAGGTTGCGGTTCAATCCCCAGTGGGGAGTGGGGGTGGGGATGAGGGTGCAGGAGGCAGCTGATCAATGATTCTCATCATTGATGGTTCTCTTTTTTTAAATATATTTTATTGATTTTTTACAGAGAGGAAGGGAGAGAGATAGAGAGTTAGAAACATCGATGAGAGAGAAACATCGATCAGCTGCCTCCAGCACATCTCCTACTGGGGATGTGCCCGCAACCCAGGTACATGCCCTTGACCGGAATCGAACCTGGGACCTTTCAGTCCGCAGGCCGACGCTCTATCCACTGAGCCAAACTGGTTTCGGCTGATGTTTCTCTTTTTTCTTCTCCCTTCCTCTCTCTGAAATCAATAACAATATATTAAAAAAAGAAATCAGGAATGACAGTGATAAAACAGAAAATGTGCTCATATACTTTTAAATAGATAATGTAACAATCAGTTTGACATATTCCATTTATAATGTGTAGAATAGCCCAGTTAAATAAATGATAACAACAAAGAAAAAGAAATTCAAATGCATGGCTACTATTATCTCTTAATTACTTCAAATATTCCATATTTTTATAACTAATGCCTTTTCTTTTGTCCCCAGCCCCCATCTTACCCAAGGCTATTTACATATGCTTAAACCAGGTGTTTCCATATATACACAGCTATTACCTAGAATCTAGGTGATCATAGCCTATCTCCCCTTTGTTACTTTTATAACATCTTGCTTCTGCACTTTTCTCTTCCACCCTAGCCTTTCTAAAACATTTTTTTGAGGGCATGCAACATTGTGTGCCTTTAGCAATTCCTCATTCACTCATTTAAGCCTCAGAAGCAAGCGATTTTGCCATCTAGCTTCTGAAAGAGGCAATGCCTTTTAGCCATCACAGAAAGTAAAGCAGAATTAAAGTTAAAATATGTTCCCTCAATGTCACCACAATTCTTGCCAACTGATGGTCATTTAGGTCCTTGCCATACTGTAATGTTAAATGTTAATGCATTATGAGTAAAAACACCTTGGGTTACCCATGTCAGCATTTTCTGCCAGTCAGATATACTAGACCAGGGGTGGGCAAACTTTTTGACTCGAGGACCACAATGGGTTCTTAAACTGGACCGGAGGGCTGGGACAAAAGCATGGATGGAGTGTTTGTGTGAACTAATATAAATTCAAAGTAAACATTTTACATAAAAGGGTACGGTCTTTTTTTTTGTTTAGTTTTATTCATTTCGAACGGGCCGGATCCGGCCCGCGGGCCATAGTTTGCCCACGGCTGTACTAGACCCATGGTCGGCAAACTGCGGCTCTTGAGCCACATGTGGCTCTTTGGCCCCTTGAGTGTGGCTCTTCCACAAAATACCACGTGCAGGCGCGTGTACAGTGCAATTGAAACTTTGTGGCCCATGTGCAGAAGTAGGTTTTCGGCCTGGGCGAGTCTATTTTGAAGTACTGTTGATATTTGGCTCTGTGGACTAATGAGTTTGCTGACCACTGTACTAGACGAACAACAAAATATAGGTATAATTATTTGAAGATGAGAAGCAAGCCCTGACCAGTGTGATTCAGTTGGTTGGAGAGTCTTCCGGTACACCGAAAGGTTGCAGATTCAATTCCTGGTCAGGGAACATACTTAAGTCTCGGGTTTGATTTCCAGTCAGGGCACACATGGAAGGCTACCAACTGATGCTCTCTCTTCTCTCTTCTCTCTCTCTCTCTCTCTCTCTCTCTCTCTCTCTCTCTCTCTCTCCCTCTCCCTCTCTCTCTAAAATCAGTGGGATTATCCTCAGGTCAGGCTAAAAGACAAAAAAAACAGAAAATGAGAAGAAATATTAAGAGAAAGATAGAAAGAAATACATAGAAAGCCATGCTCTTCTACTTAACATAAAAGACAAGGTGTCTGGTGACTGCTTCCCTACTAGACAACTCTGAGAATTGGGAACTAATCCTCTTCCCTTCACTGAACCTATTTCATCTAGCACAGCATTGTGCAGTAGAACTTGCTGCAGAGATAGAAATGTACTATATCTGTGCTATCTAATATGGTAGCCACATGTGGCTGCTGAACACTTGAATACAGCTAATGAGACTGAGGACCAAAATTTTAATTGCATTTAATTTAATTTCAATAGCTGCAAGTAGCTATTAGCTACCATATTGGACAGCTTAGATCAATAAATATGGTGGTTATAGGCATAGCTAAATACCTTGCCAGTTCTGGAAATTCTATCGTGATATCTAATTCTATGTGGCTCATACTGTAGGTTGGCTGACCCAACTCCCATCCACAACACTTCCCTTTCCATCTGCACTTCCAGAGTGTTGAGGACGTTTGACCCAGCTGTCAATAGATAGCAGCAGGAGTCTACTGAGTTTGTGAACCTGATAAAGAAGAGAGATGCCTGATAAGATCTGTTTTGCCATTCAACATTCACTCTTTTCCTTTTCACCATTTGACTACAAATATGACAGCTGGAATAAGGAAGCCTTCCTACCTCATGAGACAACAATATGAAGATGAACACTGCAATAAAGCTTTATTAGTTCCAGGAGACAAGTATGAATATGAAATAGAAGCAAGAATTGAAGAGTGGAAAGATTTCTTAAGAACATGGTTCCTTGAAGATGTTATTGAGCCACTGCAGTAACCATCATATTTATCTAAGCTAATGTAGTTCTGCTTTGTTACTTGCAGTCAGAAGCCCAGGACCACTGGATATTGAATACCCTGAGGTTTAAGTCCAAAGGTTGAAAGAGAAAAAGTTTTTTTAGATTAGTTGATTAGAAAGCTAAAAGTTCAAGATGGTAGAATAAGCCCTAACTGGTTTGGCTCAGAGGACAGAGCGTCGTCGGCCTGCGGACTGAAGGGTCCCAGGTCCGATTCCGGTCAAGGGCATGTACCTAGCTTGCGGGCACATCCCCAGTAGGGGGCGTGCAAGAGGCAGCTGAATCGATGTTTCTCTCATCGATGTTTCTAACTCTCTATCCCTCTTCCTCTGCCTTCCTCTCTGTAAAAAATCAATAAAATATATTTTTTAAAAAAGATGGCAGAATAAATGACAGATCATAAGAGCATGGATCCTTAATGATCTGAAGCTACTTACACAAGAAGTGAATTTACTACCAACACACTTTTTATGATGTGACTTTATAACTAGGATCGTATACAGCAAAACTTTTCGTTACATATAATCAAACATGCCTAAATGATATTTAGGTTTAATCACTAGTTCCATATTCATGTTAGGAAGAAACTTTAAATAGAAATTTTGACAGCCCAAGATATAGTGTTATGTTAAAAATGAAATAATTAAACTCCTGCTTATTTAAGCCACTAGAGTTACTTCCAGTAAATGGTTTCCTGACATTGCTTGTCTCTATTTTACATTCAAGTTTGCTTTTAGTATGAAATAGATGGGATTTTGAGTCAATGATAGAGTGGTAAAAACAGAGAGATGAAATTGTAGAAATGAGTAATCAGCATTAACAAGGGTTAGGCAGTGGGAAAGCATGGAGCAAGTTGCAAGAGCAGTTAATATCTCCTTTGGATGAAGAGTTTGGTGCTATGACTCACTAGGATGGACCAAGGTGGGGTCTCAGAGATGGAGGATGAAAAAAAATGCTATGACGACGGAGTTTGAGTTCAAGAGAGATTGCACTAGAGCAGTGGTTCTCAACCTTCCTAATGCTGCGACCCTTTAATACAGTTCATGTTGTGGTGACCCCCCAACCATAAAATTATTTTTGTTGCTACTTCATAACTGTAATGTTGCTACTGTTATGAGTCCTAATGTAAATATCTGATATGTATTTTCATTTTTACAAATTGAACATAATTAAAGCATAGTGATTAATCACAAAAATAATATGTAATTATATATGTGTTTTCCGATGGTCTTAGGCGACCCCTGTGAAAAGGTTGTTCGACTCCCCAAGGGGTTGCGACCCACAGGTTGAGAACCGCTGCACTAGACAATTGGTTATGTATTTAGAGAGCTCAGATAACACAAATGGGAGGGATCGTGGATGACTTTCATTATCACAAATGGCAGCTGATGCCATATGTGTGACCGATTGAACACAGTAGGTCTAAATGTTTATGCTTCAGAAGCACTTGAAGAGCTCACTTTAAAGTGAAGGAAAAGGAGTGAATGTGTCTGCAACTACAAAAAATATGGGAAAAATGATGTTTACTCCTGTTAAAGACATCACAAAATGAATTTCACGATTTGGGAAAGAAGTTCCTCCACAGATATCACTGGGAACTTTGACTTGATTGTCTTTGGATAATTTTAAGTTGGAAAGAGAGTACGTGATTCTAGCCCAGAGGTTATTTATACAAAAATTTCCAGGAAAATCAGGGAGGCTGCCATGTGCATTTCAGCTGAGCAGATCAGGAATAGAATGTAATGAACTATTACTGATTTGTCAGTAGGCAGGCAATCAGAGCACTGCTTGCCAATCACGGTAACCCATAACCCCAGTCCACCAAGACTGGTGCAGGGAATGCATATGAGAACCATATGGGGAATATCAGATCACCCTGAGTCTAAGCATCTCTTCTTACAATGTGGACAAAGGGGAGCACCGGTAACTGCCTCCTCTTGACAAATAGAAAGGGCATTTTTGTGTCAGGGGAGAGCCAAGACTCAGAAAACTAGAGAAAGTTGAGCTGTGAAATAGAATGAAAGAGAATACTATATGTGAAATTAAGTGCCATCACATGATTTCTCAGTAACATGCCATACATTTTCTTTCTTGCTTAAAAGCTACTTTGAATTGCCTTTCTTTCTGACACCTCCAATTGAAAGCATCTCCATTAATGTGTGTACAGTACTTGGTTCAGAATATATGGTCACTGTAACATGGATACGTTAAGAAAGTAAAGCATTAACCATGAATGTAGTATGGGCTCACATCTTCTTAAAATATGCATAGAAAAATATAGAGGGCTAATATTTTCTTATTTTTAATCAGGCATTTATAAGCAAGAGTGCATACATTAATTACATAAAAAATCATATTGTCATTAGCAGCAGCAAAGGAGAAAACAGGGATGGTGAAGCAGACCCTCCAGGTGGATGCAAAGGTTGAATTGTGTTTTTCTCCTTAAATGAAAAAAAAGTCATTTGTGAGTCCTGACTTGAAGCAGGAACAAGCTTCCTCTGGAGCTCATGAGCCTGGGGGACATGAGTGAACTCAGTGCCCACAGTACAGGGGTTTCTCGGAAAACACCAGCTGTGAATACTCCCGTTACACTCTATACCATACTTGTACATGGGGGGGGGTGTTCAGAAACCCTTTTATTACCTGGTAGTTATCTCGTTTCCTGGGTAGAGGGCTATTATTTTCTAGTGCTGATATAAAACAGACTCAGACTTGAGATAAGCAAAAAGTAAGATTAATCTCATGTGAAAATTCAGGAGCCAGGTCAATGATCCTTTCTAAATGTAAATAAATCTCACCTCCATCTGCATGCCAGTGAACTTCTCTGAGGTTGGTAAATTCAAGAACTTAAGAACTCTTGGTGTGGATGAGACATAAAAGATCCTTAGCCTCACAGCCAAGTTTGTCAGATAAGAACACTCAGGTCAGAGAGGTTTTAAGTTTCTGAGCCAAGACTAGAACCCAAAGCTCCTACCTAGGTACTTACCTAAATGCAGAGTCTCCTACCTAATTACAGTCTCTTCCTTTCCAGTCTATTCATTAAATGAAAGGAAAGGCAACATTCCAGGGATGAGAATGAGCACAAAGTCCCAGAGTCCAAGGAGTTGTGCTAGGGTGGAGGGGAGAGTTGGGGTAATGAGGATATTTGTTATTTTAGTAACTAAATTCTGCTGGATAAACTCCAAGAACTTCTTATCCTCATTTCTGTTTTCTAGTAGACAGAATTAGGGTCTGTTCCAGGGGCTATGTTTCCTACATGTGGGCAAGTGATTAAAACCTTCCAAAGATTCAAAAGTAGTGACTCATTTAGACTTCTCGCGACAGCATTTAATTCTTGAACTATAGGTGGGGCTGACCCGGTGGGAGTGTCATTGGTCTCATAGCCCAAATTAATTTTTTCCACCTCCCTTTTTCACTTTCTTTTCATTTTCCCTCCTGAGTTTTAATGATGCAAACAACACTGAGGTACCTTATCATCTCCCATACCTAAACTGAAAGAGATTCACATAATAGTTTTACAGCACTGAGCATTCAAGTCACAATTGCTATCTGATTTGCCTTGCTCTATCTTAATGGCCAACAGAAAATACTATCAGAAACCTTTTTAGGAAAGCAGAGAACATCTTACCATAATAATAGCATCTTAACAATTCACTGGAAAGCACTACTGGCTCAGCAGCTGGTTTTAAGACTCTGTTCTTTGCCAAACTTCTGAGCACTTTTTCCTTCTTACTGCCCATAATGAACCTTATTCTCTTAATTTACTACTCAGAATCTGAATGACTTAAGAATTAAAGACCATCTATTTGGGTAAATTATTTGGTTAATAATGCCTATTGATATAACCTAAATAATCATATCAAACCTTACCCTTGAAATCCTAGTCCCACATTCTACCCCATTCAACCTAGCCCACAGAATAACTGGTTCTTAGCAACTGTCATTGAACTACAATGTTAACAACAAAATTACAGGTGTTACTTATCAGTCAAGACATCTGTTACAGTCCTAGAAGACAACCACAGAGATGGCTGCTGTTTACATACAGATGGCTAAAGTTCCTGCTTCAAAGATGGCCCTCAAGTACAGCAGTAGCTAGTTGGGGAGCTCAGGTACTGATGACATCCTTAAAAGAATGCAAATAAAAAGCTTCTGCACAGCAAAAGAAACCATCAACAAAACAACGAGAAAACCCACTGTGTGGGAAAACATATTTGCCAATGTCATATCTGATAAGGGCCTAATCTCCAAAATTTATAGGGAACTCATACAACTTAACAAAAGGAAGATAAACAATCCAATCAAAAAATGGGCAAAGGACCTAAATAGACACATTTCAAAAGAGGACATTCAGAAAGCCAAGAGACATATGAAAACATGCTCAAAGTCACTAATCATCCGAGAGATGCAAATCAAAACAACAATGAGGTACCATCTCACACCTGTCAGACTGGCTATCATCAACAAATCCACAAACGACAAGTGCTGGAGAGGATGTGGAGAAAAAGGAACACTTGTGCACTGCTGGTGGGAATGCAGACTGGTGCAGCCACTATGGAAGACAGTATGGAGTTTCCTCAAAAAACTGAAAATGGAACTCCCATTTGACCCTGTGATCCCACTTCTAGGAATATATCCCAAGAAACCAGAAACACCAATCAGAAAGGATATATGCACCCCTATGTTCATAGCAGCACAATTCACCATAGCTAAGATCTGGAAACAGCCTAAGTGCCCATCAGTAGATGAATGGATTAGAAAACTGTGGTACATCTACACGATGGAATACTATGCTGCTCTAAAAAGGAAGGAACTCTTACCATTTGCAACGTCATGGATGGAACTGGAGAGCATTATGCTAAGTGAAATAAGCCAGTCAATGAAGGAAAAATACCACATGATCTCACTCATTCATGGATAATAGAGACCATTATAAACTTTTGAACAATAATAGATACAGAGGCAGAGCTGCCTCAAACAGATTGTCAAACTGCAGCGGGAAGGCTGGGGAGGGTTGGGGGGCAGGAGGTAGGGGGGTAAGAGATCAACTAAAGGACTCGTATGCATGCATATAAGCATAACCAATGGACATGGGACACTGGGGGATGGGGGAGGCTGGGGGATAGAATGGACACATATGTAATACCCTTTGTAATACTTTAAGCAATAAAAAAAATAAAAAAAATAAAAGGAAAAAAAAAAAGAAATTTTCAAGAGACATGCTTATGAAAACTTGGAAATGCAAAAAAAAAAAAAAAAAAAAAAAAAAAAGCCTAAAGTCTCAATGATTGATTGCATACCCAAGTTTGCATTTACTGAACAGGGGGAGGGGATATGGGAAAAATACTGCTTGCACTAAGTTTTTAAAAGAAATGATGTGTAGTAGTTGGTAGGGTTTGGGGGAAAAGGATATAATTAATTACACATAGCACTAGTTTCTTGACTGAATCAAGGGTACCCTAGCTCTCAGAATGTTGCCAGTGAGCGATTGTAGTTGTACAGAAGCAGCAATGGCCTTTGCAGTGGAAGTCATTACATTAGGTGTCAAGTGATGTAAATCACAACAAAGAATGCAAACCCCCACCCGCAGACCAAGATTAGAGTCAGCCATGGAGTTGAATTATTATGTGAAATGCCTTTCTGCTATTAAAACACAAAGCGACAAGCCAAATTGCTCTTTCAACAATTTTAAATGCCAAACTTCCACACAGAGAATTTCTTTATCTGTGCTTTACATGTAGGCAATACTCAAGCTATTGCTCCCACTGAGCCCCTCCATGGTTAGGGAAAGACAAATGGAGGATGTCTTAGTAGGCTCAGGCTGCTATAACAAATACCACAGACTGGGTGGCTTAAAAACCAGAAATTTATTTTCTCACAGTTCTGGAAGCACAGCTTGGCTTCTGGTGAGACCTCTCTCTTCCTGGCTTGCAGATGGTTGCCCTCTCACTGTGTTCTCACAGGCCTTTCCTCATGGTGAATGTACAAAGAGAGAGAGAGAGATCTCTTTCTTTTTCTCTTTTTATAAGGCCACCAATCCTATCTGATTAGGACCCCACCCTTATGACTTTATTTAAATTACTAGAGGCCTGGTGCATGAAATTCGTGCACTGGGGTGGGGTGGTGGTATCCCTTGCCCAGCATGCACCCTCTCGAATCTGGGAACCCTCGGGGGATGTATGACTGCCGGTTTAGGCCCGATCCCACAGGGGCCATCAGGCCAGCAGTTGGACATCCCTCTCACAATGCAGGACTGCTGGCTCCTAACTGCTTGCCTGCCTGCCTGCCTGCGGATTGCACCTAACCTCTTCTGCCTGCCAGCCTGATTAACACCTAACTGATCCCCTGCCAGCCGGATAGCCCCCAGCTGCCCTCCCCTGCCAGCCTTGTAACCCCCAACTGCCCTCCCCTGCAGGCCTGATCTCACCCCCAAAGGCCCTCCCCTGCAGGCCTGATCTCATCCCTAATTGCCCTCCTCTGGTGGAAAATTTGGTTCTGATTGGTCGGTTTCTATGCCAGTCAACGTCAAAAGCTCTGCCTCCTAGGCAGCCATTGGCTCCTCACAGTTCACCTGGGTTTGGTTCTGATTGGTTGGTTCCTATGTCAGTCAGCATCAAAAGCTCTGCCTCCTAGGCAGCCAGTGACTCCTCACAGTTGACCCAGATTTGATTCTGATTGGTCAGTTTCTATGCCAGTCAGCATCCCTGGGCCTATCAATGGGGCCTGATCAGAAAGGTGGGGCTGATCAGCAGCCCCGGTAGAGGCCTGGAGAGAAATGGAGGCGAGGCTGCTGGAGAGAAGGTGGAGAGAAGGAGAGAGGCAAGTCCTGATCAACAGCTGCCACAGAAGCTATGGATCAGACCCTACTTCTCTCTTCAGGCCTCTCTCTGGGCCTGATTTGCAGCCCCCTCAGCAGTCAGTGCTGGGTCACCACAGCAACCCAGAGCTGACTGCAGGACTGACTTCCAGTTGGTTGAGCCTCTGGTCATGACAGACCCAGGGTTTTTATATATTAGATATTACCTTCTTAAAAGCCCTATCACCAAATACAGTCACATTGGGGGTTGGGGCTTCAACGTATGAATTTTTTTGTGGCGGACACAATTAAGTCCATAGCAAAGGTGGTGTCCTTTGGAGATGTGAGCATGATTTTTTTTTCCTGATAAGATCTGTTCTCTGTACATGGGAATAATTAACAGAATCCAATAAGCAACTATGGTGTAATTGGGGTCCTGCAGCTATGTATGAAAGACATTGTTCATGCAGAAGAAAAGTAACCAGTAATATTTGGTAGCAATTTTTAGAGTATGACTAATGAATGCTGGCAATAGAATTCAGGTGCCATTAAACCGTAGACACATAGGCTCTCCTTCCCAAATATCTGAACACTCCCATTTTCTACCTCTTCTCTCCACATCCCTTGCTGCCAACAGGGAAGGTGTGGTGGCAACTGGTTTGGGCCTTTTTTTCCTTTCTGCCTGAACCTCTTACCATTCCTCACCCTCACTCCTTTCTGATCCATATTAACTTATTTTCTGAGATTCCTAGGAAGAGACAAATAAGGACTTTCTTTTTATCAGGCACTAGCCTAGCAGCCCAATGACTCAGAGGCAGAGGTTAGTAATGAGAATGTGGTATTTGAAATTGCATATAATCATAGGGTTTGAGTTAGGTGAGTCATTTTTATTGTAAATTTTAAAAAACACCAGAAGTGATTTTCTTTTTTGTACTTGGGATGCACTGAATTATTAGGCACTATTATGATTGCTATGATTATATGCAATCCTTCTACCTTTTACTGACCACCAAGGCTCATTTCCCTTAAGGGAAAATAAAAGGCAAGTTGGTTTGAATCTTGATAAATTTTGCCTCAATTCTTTTGAACACCTGTATTAATTCAAACATGTTCCCGATATTAGTGAGTGACAATTAAATATAGCTTTCAAGTGCATTCACTGGTCTGGCTAAGCCATGCTTTATGTTATCTTTGTCCCACTTTCTATTGCAATCATACCAGACTGGAAACTGATCCCTAAACTTACCGAGACGTTTCATGAGCTTGCTTGGCTCTGCAGAGAAGCCTATATCCTTCAGTGAACCCCTAATCATGATTCATTTAAATGTTTATAATTTAAATGAACTTTATTTTAGAAACTTTTAGAGTTAATGCCCATTAGATCAGTAGTGATACTCTGCTTTTATTTCTGATATTAGTAATTTGTGGCTTCTCTTTTCTATCTTGATTACTCTGGCTACTTGTTTCTTAACTTTACTAGTATTGCACTTTTCAGAGAAGTGGATTTTGGTTTCCTTGATTTTTTTTCTCTATTATTTTCCTGTTTTTAATTTTACTGATTTCTTCTCTAATTTCTATTGTCTATTTTTTCTTATGTTTGCTTTAGGCTCAAAATAGTCTTCTTTTTCTAGTTTCTTAAGGTGTACACTTAGATTAATTGATATTAAATCTTTCCTCTTTTCTAATATGTACATTTAATGCTATAATTTTTCCTTTAAGTACTGTTTCTGCTGCATCTCCACCAATTCTGATAAGTTGTATTCCATTTTTGTTCAGTTCAAATATATTTTTAATTTCACTCGAGACATCTTCTTTGATCCATGTGTTATTTGGAAATATGTTGATTAATCTCCAAATATTTTGTGACTTTCCAGCTATTTTTCTATTACTGATTTTGTTTAATTTTATGTGGCCCAAGTAAATACTTTACATGATTTCTATTCATTTTAATTTGTTTAGGTGATTTTTATGGTTAAGAGTGTTATCTATATAGGTGAATGTTTCATGTGAGTTTGAGAATATGAACTCTGCTGTTGTTGGATGGAGTAATCTATAAATGTCAGTTAGGTCAAATTGACTGATGGTATTTTTCCGGTCAACTTATACCCTTACTGATTTCCTACCTGCTAGATCTATCAATTAATGAAAGAGGGACATTGAAGTCATCAATTATAATAGTGGATTTGTCTATTTCTCCTTGAAGTTCTATCAGTTTTGCCTTACATACTGACAGATGGTTGTTAGGTGCAAGTGTGTTAAGGATTGTGATATCTTCTTGGAGAACTGACTCCTTTTTATCATTATGGAATACTCCCCCTGCTTTTTTTTAAAAAAAATATTTTTTTATTGATATCAGAGAGAAATGGAGAGGGAGGGAGAGAGAGAAAAACATCAATTATGAGAGAGAATCATTGATCGGCTGTCTCCTACATGCCCCACACTGGGAATAGAGCCCACAACCTGGGCATGTGCCCTGACAAGGAATCAAACCATGACCTCCTGGTTCATAGGTCGATGTTCAACCACTGAACCACACCAGCTGGGCTGGAATACTCCCTTTTATCCCTGATAATTTTTCTTGTTCTTAAGTCTACTTAGTCTGAAAATAATTACCTCCCTGGCCTGTGTGGCTCAGGTGGTTGGAGCATTGTCTCATACACCAGAAAGTGGCGGGTTCAATTCCCAGTCAGGGCACATGCTTGGGTTGTGGGTTTGAACCCTGGTCAGAGCAAGTGTGGGAGGCAGCCAATTGATGTTTCTCACATCAATGTCTCTCTCTCTCTCTCTCTCTCTCTCTCTCTGTCAAATCAATAAAAATATATTTATAACAAAAAATAAGTTACTTCAGCTTTCTTTTGTTTGGTGTTAGCACCTTTCACCATTCCTTTACTTATGAACTAATTGAATATTTATATTTGAAGTGGCTGTCTCATAGAAAACATATAGTTGGATCTCACATTTTCATGCGCTCTGAAAATGTTTTGAATTGATATATTTAGATCATTTACATTTAAAGTATTGATATAGATGGATTTCTATTCACCGTTCTTATTCTTTTTTTCTTCCTCTCTATTCTGCCTTCTCTGGTTTTAATTGAGCATTTTATATGATTCCATTTTATTTCTTCTCTTTGCATATCAACAATGCTTAAAAGAAAACTTAGCGAGTCCCCTAGAGTTTACAATATGTGTTTACAACCAATCTAATTTAACCTTCTTTTTTTTAAAAAAAGTATGTTTTTATTGATTTTCAGAGATAGAGGAAAAAGGAAGAGATAGAAACATTGATTGGCTGCCTCCGGCATGCACCCTACCGGGGAAGGAGCCTAAAACCTGGGCATATGTCCTGGGCTATGAAACCAGTGACCTCTTGGTGCATGGGTTGATGCTCAATTACTAAGCCACGCCAGCTGGAATAATTTCACCTTCTACTAGTAATAACACCATGCTGTTTCACAAGTAGTGTAAGTACTTTATTATAGAGTATTCCCAATTCCAAACTCCTATCCTTTACTACATTGTTGTCAATGGTTTCCCTTATCTGTAATCATGTAATATTCTTTACTTTTATTTGAACACTTATTAAATACATAAATAAAATTTTAAAAATTACTTTACCTTCATTTATTCCTTTTCCCATACGCTTTCTTTTTTTATGTAAATCTGATTTTCTACTTAAATCATTTTCATTATTCCTGAAGAACTTATTTTAATATTCCTTATAGGGCAGGTCAGCTAGCAATATGAGACTAAGAAATTAAGAAACTTCTCAGACTTACTTATATAAGTTGAGTCTCATGCACTGCATTTTAGCAGGAAGTATCATGACTCACCCAGTATTTCAGAAGATGTGAAGAAAAAGGAACCCTCTTGAACTTCTGGTTGGAATGAAGACTGGTGCAGCCACTGTGGAAAACAGTATGACATTTTCTCAAAAAATTAAAAATGGAATTACTATTTGACCCAGTAATACCACTTCTAGGAATATAGCCCAAGAAAATAGAAACACCAATCAGACAGGATATATGCACCCCTATGTTCATAGCACCACAATGTACAATAGTTAAGATTTAGAACCCCCATTTGACCCTGTGATCCCACTTCTAGGAATATATCCCAAGAAACCAGAAACACCAATCAGAAAGGATATATGCACCCCTATGTTCATAGCAGCACAATTTACAATAGCTAAGATCTGGAAACAGTCTAAGTGCCCATCAGTAGATGAATGGATTAGAAAACTGTGGTACATCTACACGATGGAATACTATGCTGCTGTAAAAAAGAAGGAACTCTTACCATTTGCAACGTCATGGATGGAACTGGAGAGCATTATGCTAAGTGAAATAAGCCAGTCAATGAAGGAAAAATACCACATGATCTCACTCATTCATGGATAATAGAGACCATTATAAACTTTTGAACAATAATAGATACAGAGGCAGAGCTGCCTCAAACAGATTGCCAAACTGCAGCAGGAAGGCCGGGGAGGGTTGGGGGGCAGGAGGGAGGCGGGTAAGAGATCAACCGAAGGACTTATATGCATGCATATAAGCATAACCAATGGACATAAGACACTGGGGGGTAGGGGAGGCCAGGGGTTTGTCAAGGGCGGGGGGGGGGGGGGGGAAGGACACATACGTAATACCCTTTGTAATACTTTAAGCAATAAAAAAAAGAAACATCAAAAAAAAAAAAAGATTTAGAAACAGCCTAAATGCCCATCAGCAGATGAGTGGATTAGAAAACTGTGGTATATCTACACGATAGAATACTACGCTGTTCTAAAAAAGAAAGAACTCTTACCATTTGCATTAGCATGGATGGAACTGGAGAGCATTATGCTAAGCAAAATATGCCAGTCAGAGAAAGATAAATATCACATGATCTCACTCATTCGTGGAATATAAAGAACATTATAAACTGATGATCAAAAATAGATACAGAAACAAAGAAGCATTGAACAGACTGTCAAATTTAGCGGGAAGGCAAGGGCAAGTGGGGTGGGGGTAAGAGATCAACTGAAGGACTTGCATGCATGCATATAAGCATAACCAATGGACACAGACACTGGGGTGGGGGCAGTGAAGGCATGTGCCGAGGGGTAGGGGAGGCCAGGGGGAGGTTAATGGGGGGGAAAGGAGACCTATGTACTATTATTAGTAATACTTTAAACAATATAAAAGTATATGTACACAGTGAAATAGCCATAAGAACTAAAAACAGTTATTAGGGAGGAGGGGTGGAGAAACATGGGAAAGAAGTCTCTTGACCTTCATCACAAGCCCATGTGTTAAAAAAGCATTTCTATTATTTACTTCAAAATGTTTTAAGTAAAACCCTTATGATATCCTTCTTCTTCTCCAGTATGCTGGAATAATCTAGGCCTAGCCACCCACTTGTTCTGAATACAGATACCTTGGGCTCTCCCTCTTTATTCTAAGGATTCCAGGGAATCTGCTCATTCCTCACACGCTTTAGCCTAACACTCTTGTGGTTCTTTAGGATATGGTCTTGTCAGCATTCCTAGCATGTCAACAGTGTCTTTGTTGCTCTTCTAATAAAATTCTTTCCCCTATAACATTTAATTACTTTAATTTTCCAGTTGATCTAATGTGTTTAATATGAGTTATATAAATTTCTTGTATGAATGACAGAATGTTGACGGTCTAATTTATCTTCTAGACATATTAAAACCAGCTAATTTTTCCTTCTCAGAAAATTGTGAGTGTTTGGGTGGCATTTGATTATTATTGGTTAATATATTTAAGCTCTGGGGTGAGTATAAAGATATTTTCAATTTAATAGATTTAATATGTCATTATTCGATGTTGGTGAATTTCTACTTGTAAGGAGAAAATCTGTCAGATATAATGAACTTATGTGGACATCCTGATACTTAAAGCTTCAGTTATACAAACCTTGAGTATGAAATTAAATCGTATTGGATGAAAACGAAAACACACATCACAACATGAGCAAATGAATATTTGAAGGCTAAATAAATACAGACATAGCAGAAGTCCATTACAAAAATGCAATTATTGTCTGATTCCACTTATATGAGATACTTAGAATAATTAAAATCTTAAAGACAAAAAGTAGAATGGTGGTTGCTAGAGCTGTAGAAAGTGGGAGATGGTGAGTTATTATTTAATGAATATAGAGTTTCAGTTTTGCAAGATGAAAAGAGTTCTGAAGATGGATGGTGGTGATGGTTGCACAACAATGTGAATGTACTTAATGCCACGAATTATACACTTAAAATGGTTAAAATGGTAAAATTCTGGGTCATATATTTTACCATAATTTAAAAAATGAGTATTTACTGTTTGAGCCTATATATATTATATACATTTCTAGAAAATGTACACTAATGTACAGTGACAGAAAGCGGATTGTTAGGGGAGATGACAGGAAGGAGTAGGAATGAGGATTACAAAGGGGCATTGTCTTGATTTTGGTTTTACAAGTGTAGATATGTCAAAACTTATCAAATTCATGCTTCAAATATGTGCAGTTTTTGCATGCCAACTAAACACCCAATAAAACTCTTTGTAAATAAGTACATAAATAAACAAACTAGTAGACAGACAGCTGCCTAGGAACAAATTTACTAAGCTTTTGAAATGCTTTCAGTGTAGCCTGTAATAACATAAACATTTAAAATGTAATTTACTTGAAATGGTTTGTGTGAAACTCCATTCAGCTTCCTCACATAGGGCACCATCTCCCCGACCTCCTGCAGTCCAATAACAATAACTTGACCCATTAAATACTTGGTTGAAAAGGACTCAATTTTAAAAAGTTTAAAATCAACCCATTGATAAAGTAAAAAACATGCAATAGCCCAAAGAATTAATGACATGATAATTAATTATATTCTAAATCAAGTGCCACATATGGAGGCAGACTTGATGCTGTAGCACCCTCACATGAATGAGACACAGTTTCTTTGCCTAAGTGTCTGTGCTTTGAATGACCTACTAGGAGCCTTTGTTCCCTGTTTCTTGTTTTTGACTGGTCTGGTCACTGTCTTATCTTGCTGGACTGTGCATTCCCTCTGTGCCTAGAACAAGGCTGAGTAAATAAAACACTATGAGCAACTTTAAGGACCGTCCTATTAGAAAATTCTAATTTTATATTACAGAAAATTCAGACTTGAGGAGGTCAAGGGATGGCCCCAAACTCATGTGGCCGATTTGTATGGAACTGATGCTAGATGTAATAATTGCATCAAGCACAGGTCTAGAGTACCTGGTAGACCAAATAAATAAATAAAGAATTGCTTAGATACCATTAGCAGGATCTCTTTAGCCTGGGTAATATGAAGTAGTTCTTGAATCCCTAAAAATGATAACTCTGTGGAGATGTGCCAAAGCCTATTTTCCCAAGAAGATGAGGTATGATGTCAACAGTTTATCAAATTGATGCATGACACCCCAGCCCCTAAAAAATGTTAGGAACTCACTGCTTTAGAATAAATAAAATGTATCCCTGCAAATTGAACTCATGGCCTTTTAGACAGTACAGGTTGCCATATGGTTACCCTGTGGTGTATGTGCATGAGTACCTGTGCGTGCACTGGATGGGGAAGAGCATTCCCCGCAAACAGGCACTGTCACAGCTCCCTTAGCTCCTTGTGCAGCCATTTAAAATATGTGCATTCATGTCTATAGGAGTTCTGTGAAGTCCTTGCCTACTTTTGCCCTTCAATAACACAGGGTTAGATATGACAGAGCATTCTGTAAATGGAACATAAAGAAAAATTTATTACATTTTAAAGTAATATCATCATGAAGTTAAACATAATACTCTATTTCAAACTGTGTGGCAAATGAATAATGATGATCATAAACAAGAAGGTAAACTGTGACCTTTGACAAGAAGAATTTTGGTCCTTATCAAGCTCTAAGAAAAAATCCAAACCCCTTTAAATGTCCTTTGCAGATGGTTTCTATCTGATATACCACCAATTTAGCCTTTTACTGATCATATTCTCCTGAGCTAGAAGAGACTTTTTAGGTCATCTTGGACAGCCTCCTCAACCCCCTTCAAGAGACCCTTTCAGCATTCTTGACAGTCTGTGAACACAAACTGGCCTGATTTAGAAATCAGTTCCAATGACAGACAGCCAAGTTGGTCATATGATTATTTTAACATCACCTCATAAAATGATTTAAAATAGTTTTCTGAAAAAGTACTAGTAATACAAGCATTTATTACATTGCTGATTTGCATAGAGTTCCTTCAAAGCTAGGATAATTCAAATGAAGACAGTCAAAGAAATTTCAATTAAGGGATAATGAAATTTGGTATTTTACTACAAGCAGTATGATCTTCAGTGTATGACATTTAAACTAATGTAGTAGGTTTTAGAGGGAGAGCTGAGATTGGAAACTATTTCTAAGTAGCAAACTGGTAGTTCATCCACAGAGTTAACTTTGTACTTCACTATCATTGCTCATTTGAATACATAAGCTAAATATTGATTTATTAAATGTCTCCAGTCTATTCTCTTAATATAATAGAACTCAATGCTTGTTTGATGAGTTCATGAAGGAGTGATGGTTGTTCAAACCTGCTTCATGGGATCTAAAGAAATAAGTATATCTAATAGTTCTATTTATTTCCTATCTTGTTCAATGGTTTCCCCAAATTCATAGAAAGTATGTGCCTAAGAAAGACACTCCCTTTTGTCTATGCCTTATAGTAACACTTCTGACTGCTGATTTAAAGCATTAGATCCAGATTCAGACCTCACCTGTAGTACTTACTGCTTTCTATCTTCTAATTATATGCTTATAAAGAAATCAGAAACATGTAATTATTAAATACTAGAGGCCCGGTGCACGAAATTCGTCTATGGGTGGGGTCCTTAGGCCTAGCCAGCAATCAGGGCCTATCAGGGCCATCTTGCCCAGTCCTGATTGGGGCCGGGCTGGTTGGGGCCTGTTGGCTGCCAGCAGGGACCTGCCAAACAGGGCGGGAGGGACGGGGAGAGGGACTGCAAGAGGTTTGCCAGCAGGGGGAGGAACTAGGGGGGAGTTGGCTGGCCTTGGGAGGTTGGCTGTGGGAGCATACTGAGCATCTGCCCCCTGGTGGTCAGTTCGCATCATAGTGACTGGTCAACTGGTCATTCAGTAGTAATGGTTGCTTAGGCTTTTATATATATATATTCTAGAGGCTTGGTGCACGAAATTCATGCATGGGGGGGTCCCTTCAGCCCAACCTGCACCCTCTCCAATCTAGGACCCCCTCAGGGGATGTCCGACTGCCGGTTTAGGCCCAATCCCAGGAATAGGGCCTAAACCAGCAGTTGGGACATCCCTCTCACAATCCGGGACCGCTGGCTCCTAACTGCTCACCTGCCTGCCAGCCTGGTCGCCCCCAACTGCCCCCCCTGCCAGCTTGGTCACCCCTAACTGGCCCCCCGATGGCCTGGTCGTCCCTCACTGTCCTCTCCCCGCTGGCCTGGTCACCCCTTTCTGCCCGCCCCCCCACCAGCCTGGTCGCCCCATGCAGCCTGCTGTTCAGTCATGTGGTCATCTCTCACTAACCCCTCTGCCGACCTGGTTGCCTCATGCAACCTGTTGTTCAGTCATTTGGCTGTCCCTCACCAATCCCCTTGCCAGCCTTGTTGCCTCATGCAGCCTGCTGTTCAGTCATCTGTCCAGTTGTTTTGGTTGTGATGACCCCTGGCTTTTTATATATTAGGATATAGATGTTTAATGCATGCTAAGGAGCTCCTAGAAGGCTAGACTCCTATGAACTTCAACTATTTATATCACATCACTATCCCCTTTCTACCCCTAACCTTAATCCAACTTTGGACACAAGCATATAAACACTCAATATAAAACTTTGGATTCTAGAAGAATAACAAAGTCTTTCTAAAGGATGAATGTTACATGCAGTACATACCAGTTGGTCTAAGTAATGACATCAATCAGGTGTGTGGCCAAATCATGGTGACACAGATTCTTAACCTGGTTCTCTCTTGAGCCATGTGACTGTGGATAAATTATTTAAGGTCATTGTGTTCCCTTACTCCATCTGCAGAAGGGGCTAGTTTACTGCTTTTGTTTAACTATCAACTTCCTGTAAATGTGAGTTTTGAGTTCTGCAGAGAAGGGTGCACAGTGAAATGGAAATAACAATAGAAAGATTGCAGTGTCAGCTCAATCATAATCTGTGTGGTCATTATCTTGCTAAGTTACCATTCTTCACTTACACAGTAGGGAGTGATCTCCAAAAGCCTGCCTCTCTCTTGACAGTTGGAGACTGGGGACTAAGTACTAGGGAAGAATATTGAGAAATTCCTGAATGTGGCCTAACTGATCTTATCAGGAATTCAATATGAACGAGAACATAAAAATAGAATATCATTATATTGTCAAGTCCTATGGTTAAGTGTGACTTATAGCTATAGTATCACAGATTCTCTATAGCTCTTGGATGGGGACATTAATTTTTTTTGCCACTTGGGCCTATCAATATCACAACTCACAAAATGGCAGTTGTCAGACATGTATGGGAGGCAACCGATTGATGTTACTCTCACATATCAATGTTTCTCTTTCATTGAAATCAATAACATATCCTCAAGTGAGAATTTTTTTGCATCATTTTTCCCCTTTATTGAGTGAGATATTACAAGTGTGTCCTTATCCCCCCAATGTCCCCTCATCCCCCCAATCCTGCCCTCACCCTCACCCCATGTCCACATCCATCACTTATGTTTATATGCATGCATACAAGTCCTTCGGTAGATCTTTCCCCCTCACCCCCACCCTCCCCTGCTTTCCCTCTGAGTTTTGAGCATCTGATCAATGCTTCTCTGTCTCTACATCTGTTTTTGTTTGTCGGTTTACGTTGATCATTATAATCCACAAATGAGTGAGAGCATGTTATATTTACCTTTCTCTGACTGACTTATTTCACTTAGCATAATGCTCTCCAGCTCCATCCATGCTGTTGCAAATGGTAGGAGTTCCTTCCTTTTTACAGCTGCATAGTATTCCATTGTGTAAATGTGCCAAAGTTTTTTAATCCATTCATCTGCTGATGGGCACTTAGGCTGTTTCCAGATCTTAGCTATTGTAAATTGTGCTGCTATGAACATAGGGATGCATATATCCTTTCTGATTGGTGTTTCTGATTTCTTGGGATATATTCCTAGAAGTGGGATCACTAGGTCAAATGGAAGTTCCATTTTTAGTTTTTTGAGGAAGGTGAGAATTTTTTTAAAGGGCAGGATAACCTATGCCAAGATACTCAAATAGTTTTGACTGCCTATTAAGATTTTAAAAAATCACTTTTCTCTCCATTTTTCTTTCTTCTGCCAACAACCACACGAGTGAGCTTGCAAGTAGATCTACCTCCAGTTGAACCTTAGAGAAAATATAGCTACAGACAAAAATGTAATCACAGCTTTGTCAAAGATCCTAAGCCAGCAACATCCAGTAAAGCGGTACCCATATTCTTTACTCACAGAGACTTTCAAATAATATATGTTTTAGGCTGCTAAGTATTGAAACAAATCCATATATATTAAAAATGAATACAATATAAAATATATTTATGTTATGTTATTTATGTTATAAATATACTTTCATATACATGAAAAAATTTTATATGTAAATATATGTGTGTATGTATGTATGTATGTATGTATTACAGGCATCCGTTTGGAAGAATAACCAATCATAAGCACTAAGAACAGCTTCTTGTAGCCATTTTGCCCTCCACTCCAAACACCCAAGGGCTCTTCAAAGTGCATAAACTAATACACAATTTTTACATTACTAAGAAGCCAACAGACATCGCTCCTTCTTCTGTGTTCATTTATTTTCTACAATAGTGTCAGAGCCATTAGGAGAAAAATCACGCCTGACTATCCAATTAAAGGAGTATTAATCTATAATACTAATTTGAAGTTGATATAGCCTAAGGGTAATACAAACTATTTATCTTGGGAGTACCAAATTTTACTTTTTGGTCCAAAATATAATCTTCCTATGATATTTTACATACATTAGTCTATGGGTTAAGCAACCTATTCTCCAGTTTATGGCTTATGAGATTTTTAAAATCTGTATACCATGCAGCTGGAGTTAACTAGTGAACCAGCATCAAGGCCAGAATGGGAGCTAGAAAGGAAAGAACTACTAACATTTCATTTCTACATAAAGAAGTTAGAAGGCTACCTCTGGTTGGCCAGTTGAGGAGTTTTGTTTTAATTAGTATCTTAGAGTATATTTGCCCAAAATATTTTATCTCATTATGAAGGATTAACCAGAATGAAATCTCCCTTGAATTTAACCTTCATTAGCTCTCATGATTGGCCACTTTCTAAAATAGTAGAGGAAAATTGTGTAGTGATTACATAATTAACTTTTTCATCTAGGTTGAGCCCAGGCATTGAAAAGAACTAAATGACATTTCAGATGCTTAGTCATTTTGAATAAAGATTCCCCTTCCTAATGAGTTTAAGTGGAAAAACACTGCATTTAGGTTTAAAAAAAGGCATACGATTAAGAAACAAGTAAAATATTTATTTTCACCACCATCACCATTTATGTAGTACTTATCAATTACAAATTGCTTTTATAAACTTGGAACTAAAAGCATCTACCCACCTTTCACTGCTCACTGCCTACATTAATGTGATTTTACTCTTTGGCTGTCTTATCAAACATAATTTTACTATTCTATTGTATTCATAAACATGACTTTACTATTTCAGATAAATTCTTGCTCAAGAAGAAAAACTTTTCAAATAACTGTTCATTCCAGAAACATCTGGAAAAAATATTCAAATGAACAGCAAACAGACTTTCAGTAGGTGAGATTAAAATCAAAGCCCTTGTCGCAAAAGCCTTCCATTGTTGTGTCCATCAATCCCAAACTATTATATCATGATCCTTACCCAATCATAAACAAGCTCCCATACTCAAACAACCACCTTCAAAATCCAAAACACCCAGGTCAACATCCTCTTCAGGGGTGTATTATATGAGGAAAGATATTTAAGTTTTTAAAGATCACAAAGTTTGACCAGGATCCAAGAATCTAAGAATTGAGGAGAGACAAGAACTCAATAGTCAGAGTGAGATGGCTCCCATCCCCACCCACGGAAGGCGCCAAAAGACAGGAAGTTATTAAGAAGTTCAAAGTATGCAGTAATAGTAATTAGGAAAATACCTCTTGATGATTAAGGTGAAAAAATCTAGATGGATCAGAAATAAAGTATAGTAATATCAGCATAAAATACTAATAATGTACTGGATGATTTTCTAGTGCTATTACTATAGGTGAGTTGGCATACAGAAGCTGCATGTTTCCTAAGGGCACCTGGCAGATAAATGTATGGAATTAGGAAAGGGACATCAAAGATGAAACATAATAAAGTATAACCAATCAAGACAAGTCAGAGAAAATCAAAGTGTAGAGTAGATTTTAGATAGCCTGCTGACATTCATGGAAAAGAAAGAGAATTCAGTTGAAGAATG
This sequence comes from Myotis nattereri, assembly GCF_964212035.1. Classification (NCBI taxonomy): domain Eukaryota; kingdom Metazoa; phylum Chordata; class Mammalia; order Chiroptera; family Vespertilionidae; genus Myotis; species Myotis nattereri. Next base: position 121,848,946 of record NC_138078.1, read on the forward strand.
GGTGCTTTTTAACAGGCAAAAATCCATTAGTTTCAGAAGTGTCAGTACAATGAGACACCACAAACAAGAATATGTTGGGAAAACAAAGGTCTGAACGAGAAAACAAGAGAAATCAGAGGAAAAAGGCACCAAAACCCAGCACACAGAACTAGCCCAAAATAAGGAAGAAAAAGAAACTGACCAATGTAATTAGTTGAAACTTAGAAATTTAGTTGAGTCCTCCTGAAAATTAATGCAGTAATAGCAATTAAGAAAATGAAATATTACTAGCAGCAACCAGGACTGCAAGTAAGGTTCAGTAGAAGGATGGAATATGAAAAATTTGAGAGAAAAGTGTTTCGAGGAATATATTGGAAAAACCTCATACTCAAAAAGTAACTCATGCACAAAAGTCTCTCCCAGATAACTCAACTCTCTAAACAAATGAGAAGTTGAAAGGCCACCTGTCCCCAGAGCCATTTTCATAGGCCCAAGAAAAATCCCCAAGAGGCAGGGGCAGCAAAGCCTACACCAAGTCAGAAATCCAGCATTCACAGCCGAAACCGGTTTGGCTCAGTGGATAGAGCGTTGGCCTGCGGACTGAAGGGTCCCAGGTTTGATTCTGGTCAAGGGCATGTACCTTGGTTTGGGGCATATTCCCAGTAGGAGATGTGCAAGAGGCAGCTGATTGATGTTTCTTTCTCATCGATGTTTCTAACTCTCTATCCCTCTACCTTCCTCTCTGTAAAAAATCAATAAAATATATTTTAAAAAAAAAAGAAATCCAGCATTCACAGGGAAAATGGTAAAGAACTATATCTATCACTAATTTCTCAAACTTCACCGAACGGCAGTATGCTCTTATATACACAGAATGGGCACTGGTATCTGCTTCTTCCTTACCCTGAGGATTCTTAAATTTCTATAATTTTTAGGTGCTCTTTCCAATGTACCAAAGCAGGGGTCCTCAAACTACAGCCCGCGGGCCACATGCAAATACAAATATTGTATTTGTTCCCGTTTTGTTTTTTACTTCAAAATAAGATATGTGCAGTGTGCATAGGAATTTGTTCACAGGTTTTTTTCTAAACCATAGTCCAGCCCTCCAACGGTCTGAGGGACAGTGAACTGGCCCCCTGTTTATAAAGTTTGAGGACCGCCAAAACCGGTTTGGCTCAGTGGATAGAGTGTCGGCTTGCGGACCGAGGGGTCCCAGGTTCGATTCCGGTCAAGGGCATGTACCTGGGTTGCGGGCACATCCCCAGTAGGAGATGTGCAGGAGGCAGCTGATCGACATTTCTCTCTCATCGATGTTTCTAGCTCTCTCTCTCTCTCCCTTCCTCTCTGTAAAAAATCAATAAAATATATCTTAAAAAAAAAGTTTGAGGACCCCTGTACCAAAGCTTTAAATATACAATCTAATCTAATTCAAAAGTATTCTTTTCCGAGTAAGGTCATGGTGCTTAGAAAGAAATAAACCAAGTGTATAAACTAATTCTGAGAACTGAAAGGTTATTAGAAGATGGTCTCCCTACAAATGAGCTGATTGTGAACTGCCTGTTGAGTACATCCCAGCTCATGCACTCTCCCTTAACTCTTTTCTTTTTTAAATTTTTTTATTAAATTTATTGGGGTGATATTGATTAATAAAGTTATATAGCTTTCAGGTGTACACTCTTATAATACATCATATGTATATTGTACTGTGTGTTTGCCACTTAAAGCTAAGTTTCCTTCCATCACCATTTATCCCCCCTATGCCTTTTTCTACCTCCTCCCACCCCCTTTCCATCTGGTAATCAGCATGCTGTTGTCTGTGTCTATGTGTTTATTATTATTATTACTAGGGGCCCCGTACACGAATTTGTGCACCTTGAAAGGAACTGTGGGCCTTGAGGCTGCGGGGCCCATCCTCTGCGCCCCCTCCTGGCCCCTTCAATCACGGCCCTCTGTCCCCTGTCTGCCAGCAGCCCTGCTCCTGCTGCCACTGCTCCTACATGCTGATGGCGTGGAGCGATTGGGGCCGGCACCAGCAGTGGGTGTGAGTGGGGGCTCCTGCCACGATCACCCCTCAGGAGCAGGGAGAGGTGGAGAAGCCTTCAGGGGCAATTGGGGCTGGCGCTGGGTGCCAGCAGTGGGTGTGAGCGCCAGGCAGGACTGTGGACACAGGAGCAAAGAATTTTCAGTAACCACCAGAGGATAGTCCTGATTACGGCGACTGGCGTCCCAACTTCGTCTGGCGGCCCCATTCACCTGCTTCACCATCCTGCCATGGCTGAGGCCTGCTATGTTCCGCATGTGCCCCCTGATGGTCAGCACACGTCATAGTGACTGGTTGTTCGGTTGTTCCGCAGTTCAGTCTATTTGCGTATTAGGTTTTCATATAAATAGATTACTAGAGGCCCGGTGCACTGGTGGGGTCCCTCAGCTTGGCCTGCTCCCTTGCAATCTGGGACCCCCTTGTGTTTCAGCCTGACACCCAAGGGATGTAGTAGTGAGGCCGGGCACTGGGCGGCTCCTGCTCACCCTAGTCCTGCTGTGCCTGCCACTGTCACCACTTAGTAGTGCACTGCTGCAGAGACAGGAGAGGCTTGCACCACTGTGGCTGCGCTCACCGCCCTAAGCCCGATGTTTGGCACCTGTCAGCTGAGCAGTGCTCTTGCTGTGGGAGCGCATTAACCACCAGGGGACAGCAACTGCATTGAGTTTCTGCCCCCTGATGGTCAGTGCACATCACAGTGATCGGTCATTCGGTCGTTCAGTTGCTTAGGCTATAATACATACATATATATATATATATATATATATATATATATATATATAATCATCATCATCATCATCATCATCATCATCATTATTAAGTAGAGGCCCAAGGCATGAAATTTGTGCAAGGGGCTCGGCCCTTGCAGTCCCAGCTGCCTCGAGCGACCCCACCCCCCCTCCCTGCCCACTGGTCATTCTGGAAGGTTTTTCTGCCCTCTGGTCTAATTAGCATATTAGCTCTTTATTATGTAGGATTATTTTGCTTAGTCCCTTCACGATGTTCCATATTGCCTAATTTTGTCTGTCTCCTGGCCTTTTGTGGACTCATGAAGGGTATTTATATGCCTAAGACTTTGAGGTATCATTTTTCATAATTGAGAAACTACCACTAAGATATTAGTATTTAAAACACCTACAGTGCAGCCAAATATCCTTCTGTATTTTGGTGAATACAATAACTTTTCAGGAATAATAATAATAATCATTCTCAAGCTCTAGATGATAAAAAGATAATGATGAACACTACTTACCATCCTTTCCTCATGTTTCAAGAGCAATCAGTCTTTCTGTCACTTTAATAACTGACCAAGAAAGATGATAATATTAAGAGTACTGGACCTACCAGTTCCTTGTCTAAGTGTTTAAAAAAATAGACTATAGATGGAATACCTATTTCAATGAATCACTTAAAGAAAATGATGGATCTCAAACTGAGAATGCCTTCAAGGATACTAAATTTAATACTAAATTTTGCTGTAATCAGGACTATCCTCTGGTGGTTACTGAAAATTTTTTGCTCCTGTGTGCCACAGTCCTGCCTGGCGCTCACACCCACTGCTGGCGCCTAGTGCCAGCCCCAATTGCCCCTGAAGGCTTCTCCACCTCTCCCTGCTCCTGAGGGGTGATCATGACAGCAGCCCCCACTCGAACCCGCTGCTGGTGCCGGCCCCAATCGCTCCACGCCATCAGTGTGTAGGAGCAGTGGCAGCAGGAGCGGGCCTCATCTACACTAATATATTTGTCCACTAAAAATCATCTTTAGCGAGTACTCATTATTAGTTGAAGCAAACCATAAGGCAGAAAGTGGGAAGGCACATGAAAGTTTTTGAATGCTTATATTCTGAATCTGAAAATTGTAGGGAGAGGTAGTATTTACAGACTTGCATAGTTTTGTCTCTTCATATTTGCCAGCTACATCTCATACCATGGTAATTAAACTCTCATATCTGTGTTATCCCTTAGGTTACTTGTCCACTTGGGGAGATGTTGAATCACAGGGTGGAGTGGGAAGGTGGAAGGGGACAGGAGACACTCCCTGAACACCCAATCCCCATGCCACCTTTCACAGCAAAAGTCTTTGTCCTTCTGTATGCTTTATCCTTTTCCTCAGAAGCAGCTCTACAGAGCTTCCCAGACAAAAAAAAAAAGCTAAAAGAGTTTGTCACCACAAACCAGCATTACAACAAATGTTAAAGCAGTGGTTCTCAACCTTCCTAATGCTGCGACCCTTTAATACAGTTCCACATGTTGTGGTGACCCCCAATTTCATTGTTATAAATTGAACGTAATTAAAGCATAGTGATTAATCAGAAAAACAATATGTAATTATATATGTGTTTTCCGATGGTCTTAGGCGACCCCTGTGAAAGGGTCGTTCGAACCCCAAAGGGGTCGCGACCCACAGGTTGAGAACCGCTGTACTAGAGTGACCTGGAGATCCTGCCTAATTCACCCAGTGTGGGCAACATCAGCAGCTCCTCCTAGACCTTGGAGAGAACTTCTCAAATTTTCTGTCTACACATACAGACACATAGCAATACCTCTTGTCCCTTTTAAGGTCTTTCACTAGTAGGCAATTTATTTCTAGATCGGATTCCAGACACTGGGACTGCAAATATGAACAGGACAGAAAAACACCTCTCTCTCTCTCTCTCTCTCTCTCTCTCTCTCTCTCTCCCATGAGCCAGACCTATAATTAGTCTGCATAAATCCACACAAATGAACTGTAACAGTTCCTATGATTCATGGTCTTCTCACCATTCCTACATTTTCTGCAACTTTTTTAATGCTACACTGTAAAATGCTTTTTAGAGCATTAAGATCAACAAAACATTAGAATATTTAAAATCACTGAATAATTATGCCCTTCCTAAGTGTGTACATAATATTTGAGTTTGGAAACAAATGGAGTCAAGTGCCTGAATGAGGAAGCACCGATTTACTTACTGAAAATCAGTAACAAGACTTTTCTTCAGAACCAATGTGGATATTTTCACAAAAAGACTAGTTGGGAAACATCAAAATGTTGGCAGTTGTCATGGCTCTATGTAACTGGATTATCAATGATTTTAAAATTCACCCAGTGCTGTGTAACAGCTGGCACATAAGAACAAATAGTGCACATCTCTTCCTAAACCTGCTTTCAAATGATGTCACATTTGTGGCTTAAGCCATGGTGAGAATATTTTCACCTCAGAAATTGGCAAATGCTGTATATTAGGGTGTTAGGGAGCTGATTGCTAAGTAAACATTACTAGCATGCTACTGTTTAAATCTGTAGACCTTCTTAGTGAACACATATTATAATTATAATTTGAAGTTGTTTTCAAAGAAAAATATAAGCATATTACCCTTTGTGTACATGGTGCTTTTTCATCAAGTACCAAAAAAAATGATTTTTCCTATATAAAAGATCCATAATCCATATGAACTTGCCCTTTAATGTCCATTAGAATCTAATCTCGCTCCAGTTTCCATATAAATAAGAAGTATGAAAACACATTTAATCCAAACATGAGTTTCAGACAGAAAAACCAAACCAAGAATTTACAGCCAAATGAAACTACAAATAATTAGTAACTGTTCACAGATCAGACCTCAGGCGAATCAAAGGGCAAAGGACTGAACTTGCTAGGATTCAAGAAACCAGGCTCCACCTTAACTTCTGAACAGGGTCACTTTCATTTTTCCTATGTTTCTGAATTATGTGAATATCCAGCCAAATACATATTAACTTTTGGATTCCTCTGTCTTGCCACCACGTTTAAAATGCCAATATTTAGTAAAATTACCCACCAAACAGTTCATTTAGTCCTTCCCCACATTTGCCATATGGAGACCCAAAATGACAGCACTGAGCAGTGGGTACAAGTATATGTGGAAGGGGGAGGAGGTGGCAGAGGTACAGTTAAGTTTCACACTTTTTTTTTTTTTGGATTAGCAAGTAAGTTACAGTCACCATCATGTTACTTGGTAAAGAAACTGGGCTGGCACAGCTCCACTAAATGTTTTATTTTTTAATATATTTTATTGATTTTTTTTACAGAGAGGAAGGGAGAAGAATAGAGAGTTGGAAACATCGATGAGAGAGAAACATCGATCAGCTGCCTCCTGCACATCCCCCAGTGGGGATGTGCTGGCAACCAAGGTACATGCCCTTGACCGGAATCGAACCCGGGACCCTTCAGTCTGCAGGCCGACGCTCTATCCACTGAGCCAAACCGGTTAGGCTCACTAAGTGGTTTTGAGTGAAGCTTTTTCTAAATACCTCCTCATACAATTTTTCACTTAATGGGAAATAACAATAACCCCCCCTCCCGGCCACACACACACACACCATCCAGGGCTTTAAACTAATTTAACCAATTATAGGGAAAAGCTTTGAAATGTTGATGTTAACAACTTAGTTTCAAATAAAAAAAAACGTGCATTTTTTTGACTTTGTGTGGGATGAACTTTAGGTTCCATGATCCTACCAGAATAAAACCTATCCTATCTAATAATAGACAAACATGGTAATTGACCATACCTTCACTATGCCTCCCATTGGCTAATCAGTGCAATATGCAAATTAACCACCAACAAAGATGGTGACTAATTTGCATACTGTAGGCAGGGCGGAACAGTGCAGCCACAAGCGTGTGAACCGCCAGTGTGAGAGCCACCATCCAGCCACCATCAGGCCTGGGCAAGGGGCCGATCCAGCTATCGGAGGGTGATGGGGGTCGACGCCTCTGGCTGAGGTGTCAGGCCTGGGCGAGGGCGGAGCCGGTGATCGGGGGGAGATGAGGGTCCCCTGCCCAGGCCTGACTTTTCTGGTGGAGGCGTCAGGCCTGGGCAAGGGGCCCATCTGGTGATCAGAGGGTGATGAGGGTCGATGCCTCTGGCTGAGGCGTCAGGCCTGGGTGAGGGCGGAGCCAGTGATTGGGGGGAAATGGGGATCCCCTGCCCAAGCCTGATGCCTGGGCAAGAGGCGTCAGGCCTGGGTAGGGTGGCCGAGCTGGTGATCAGAGGGAGATGGGGGTCCCCTGCCTAGGCCTGACGCCTGGGCCAGAGGCATCAGACCTGGGTGGGGGGCGGAGCCAGTGATCGGAGGGGTCTGGGGGTCCCCTGCCCAGGCCTGACACCTCTGGCTGAGGCGTCAGGCCTGGGCGAGGGTGGAGCCGGTGATCGGGGGAAGATGGGGGTCCCTCGCCCAGGCCTGAAGCCTGGGCCAGAGGCATCAAGCCTGGGCCGGGGGTCCAAGCCGACGATTGGTGTGAACTACAGTGGAAACACCTTTTCTGACTGCTCATTGGCTAAGCTCCCTGTATGCCACTGGTAATATTCTTAGTGACTTGGGTAATAAGAATCCAAAAAGGTGATCTAGGGTTTTTCACCACATTCCTGGCAAAAAAAAACAAAGGTCCACTGCTGGAAGGCTAAGAAATGTCATATCCTGCCCTAGCCGGTTTGGCTCAGTGGATTATGCCTTGGCCTGCCGATGGCAAGGTCTGGGTTCAATTCTGACCAAAAGCATGTACCTAGGTTGCAGGCTCCTCCCTGGCCAGGGACCAGGTCAGGGCTCATGCAGGAGGCAACCAAAACATTAATTTGAAAGAATATATGCACCTGTATATTCACTGCTGCATTATTTACAATAGCTAAGATATGGAAGCAACCTAAGTGTGCATCAATACACAAGTGGGCCGGGCCTGCGCGCTGGGGGCCCGACGGAGGGAGGGTAAGGGGGGACCAGGGCGGCGCGCAGGGGAGGGGCGCGGGGGCCAGAGGGGGGTAAGGGGAGACCAGGCGGCGCGCAGGGGAGGGGCCGGGGGGCCGGGACAGCGCCGGGGGAGGGGCAGGGGGAAGGGGGCTGGGGCGCGGGGCGGCCTGGAGGTCCCGCCCCTGCCCCTGCTTTGCAGTGTGACCTTGAGCAACGGACTCATCTGTGTGAGGTTCCGCCTGCTCGTCAGGACAATGGAGAAGCCGGGCCACACCACGTTGTCCTGACGATCACATGAGATCCCGCACCTGAGACCTGCAGAGCCTGGCAGGGCGCGGCGACCTGATTCTAAGAAACGTTGCCAGTCGCGCGCTCCCCGCAACTATTTCAAAGCCTCGGCGGAGCCCCGCACCGTGCGCTCCTTAGAATGACCTCAGAGGAGCAGCTGCCATCCTCCCCGTCTCCTTTCCTGATCCCCCAGTCCCCTTCTCAGCAATGGAAACCTCGGCCTGTCCGCAAGTGAACAATCTCAGGTCTCCCTTTCACTTAAAAATTAATATGCAATCGTGCATACACATTATATAAACACCCATTCCCCCCAGGGAGAGCAATTCATTCATTTTTATTTTAAAAAATATATTTGTTATTGATTTCAGAGAGGAAGGGAGAGAGACGGAAACATCAATGATGAGAATCATTGATCCGCTGCCTCCTGCATGCCCCCTACTGGGGATTGAGCCCTTGACCTCCTGGTTCCTAAGTCGATGCCCAACCACTGAGCCACACCAGGCGCAGGAGAGCAATTCATTTTGCTGGAGTAAATTGGAAAGACTATATAAGGGTGTCCCAAAACAATGTATGCACACTTTAACAGCTGGTAGCTCAATTTTGAAAATGGCCGAAACCGGTTTGGCTCAGTGGATAGAGCGTCCGCCTGCAGACTCAAGGGTCCCAGGTTCGATTCTGGTCAAGGGCGTGTACCTCGGTTGCCGGCACATCCCCAGTGGGAGATGTGCAGGAGGCGGCTGATCGATGTTTCTAACTCTCTCTCTCCCTTCCTCTCTGTAAAAAATCAATAAAATATATTTAAAAAAAAGAAAATGAAATGTATTTTAATAAACACTGCCTTTATAATTAAAAAAAAATACACAAGTGGATAAAAAGTGGTGGTAGCTATATTCAATGGAATATTACTCAGCCATAAAAAAGAATGAAATCTTACCATTTGCCACAGCATGGATGGACCAAGAGGGTATTATGCGAAGTGAAATAAGTCAGTTCAAGAAAGACAAATACCATATAATTTAACTTATATGTGTAATCTAAAGAACAATATAAATCAACAAACAAAACAGAAACATATTCAGAGAACAGACTGATGGTTAACAGAGGGAGGGGATTGGAGGTTTGGGTGAAAAAGGTGAAGAGATTGAGAAGTACAGATTAGCTATTACAAAATAGTCATGGGGATGTGAAGTACAGCATAGGAAATATAGTCAATAATATTGTAATAACTATATATGTTGCCAGGTGTGTATTGGAAATAGCAGGGGGAACACATTGTAAAGTATATAATTGTCTAACCACTGTGCTGAGTGGTTAGACATACAGATGTACATACAAAATAATACAAAATAATATTGAATGTAAACTGTGAACGAAAAAGATAAAGAAATCCTGACCCAGTTACTGTATACGTTGCTGGAAAATTGACAGTTAGCAAAGGTAAAATTAAGTTCAGACACAGGACCTCTGCATCAGATAGCCATCTGGGGAAAATGGTACCAAATATGGGGAATGCTTACCAATCAAGCCTTGTGAATTGGTCACTGTATTGACAGAGACTATGATCTGAAAAGGAACAAGAGAGATCATTTATTATAGAGGAGCATTAAGTGTAACCTAATCAACATTAGCACTTTTTGTCATGATAAACTCACTCAAATCTATTCATCCCACAGTACTACTTTTGTACACAGGGGTGAGGGACCCTTGGCATGCAACTCTCAAAACTTGCCTGCACATTCCAATATCTGAATTCATTGACAATTTTCAACAGTGGCACAGAGTGTTGAAATAATATGTTAGAAGCCAGCTGAACTGCCAGACTTCTGCCTTAGAGTTAAAATGATGAGTGTCTTTCACTCAGAATGAAGGCTTAGTGTGTATTAAACATGACATGTGGCCCCAGCAATGTCTGCAGCACAGAGAAATGGCTAAGAATGTATTAAAGGGTAAAGATTTGGAGGAGTATTCATCTATTATTATTTTAATTTCCGGTCTATGCTTTCAGGACCTCTATCCAATAAAATGCTATAGGTAAGTTAGACTGCCAGACTACCCCCCACGCCCCCCTCCCCCCACACACACACTTGGTACATAGGTCTCATCTCTCTCCCTTTTTCATAAATAGATCTGGGCTTTATAATTACTTTCACATCCACGTTCTCATACCTGTTGAGACAAAGCCTGAGCAGTGCCCTGCACTCCTTAGGCTCCTGTAGTTTTTTCCTACGTCAGTCTAGTCTGCTCCATCCATCTGCTTTCTGCTACTAGCTTTCCAAAAAAAAAAAAAAGAATAAAAAGAAAAATCAGAACTTGGTGTTAAAAAGTCAAAGCGAGGTTTCTTTGAAATCAGAACAGTCTAATTATGTCAACGTGTCTATAACAGTGGCACTCACAGTGTACAGAGGAGCACAAATGTGTACGGGAAAAGATGCTCCTGCTTAATTAAAGGAACAGGTTGTAGAAACAAGGTCTCTAACACGGAGCTAGTCAGCATTGCCCAGGTGTGACCCTACCACTACTGGGAGTCCCTGTCTCTTAGAGAGTCAAGGCAGGGGTTTCAATAGGTTTCAATACCATCTTTAATTATGGCACCAGGGGATAAGAGATGAGCGCTGCCTTCTGTTCAAGCCCCTCACTTCACACTACATAGAAATGCATTTATTTCTTTGGCTGGTTCTCACTACTGTTCCATTTTCTTCATATTATAGGCTCACAGACTAACCAATATTGGACTTTTCCATCGCAGGTCCTAAAGAAGCTGGCGATCATACAAACCTGCAGGATGGCTTGCCCTGGGTAGAGAAATTAGCACCACTGCAGGGAAGTTACACTCCTTTAGGGGGGTGGCTGGGATAAACATCCTCTTTCCCTTATCCAGAGGAACTTCTAAAAGTGGTTGGTGGAGCCAGGGTCCCCAATCACGCAGAGTGAAAGATAATATAAGGCAGCTACTGCACTAATCTTGGGATCACAAAACCAGATAAGACTGCTACTTCAGAGGTTTGACTGCCTGTTTAAAATGAACCCTAGTTCATTCTGCTTTAACCAAACATCATAAGGAAATTATGAAATATTAGGCTGAAAGTCAATGTCCCCAATTACTGTAAGAGGGTGCCTTAAACAAATCAGTTTATCCTATTCAATGCCATAGCTAAAGATCCAGGCAGGATTATGGGTAATAAACCTTTGAAATGGGAGGATGAGTAGTTCACCGGATTATTCAACAGCATTTTATGGTGTATTAGTGTCAGTAATCGGTACCAGAATAAGTTAGAAAATCATGGACATCAAAAAGAAGCTAATATCATTTAGGGTAATTTCATGAATAATTCCAATCATTAAATAATATTGCTACTCTCTGACATAGCATAGATCTTCAAGGAAGTAATAATGAAAGAAATTTGACAGTAGCTAATATTGGCTTTTGTAGCTGCGGCCTGGAAAATATCCCCTCTAGGATTCTGTGAGCAAAGAGGATGCAATAAAAATGCCATCAAACCTGACACCTGGACCTAAATCCCACAGTTAGAAATTGTTCAAGGTTTAGGGCTCTGCTTAAAATGTTAGTATTTGCGAGGTTAGTTAATGTCCTGATTCCTAAAACCTCGATATCTCATAGTAACAAAGGCAGAGGCAGTTTTCAACCCAACCAACAATAGATCTTTCCGATTTGTAAATATAATCCAGAAAGATAATATTTGGAAAACATCAATGTTTAATCAATAAAAGTTTCAATAAATCACTGAGATACTAAACAATATACATAAGTCAAAATCAAGAATGAACCAGACAAATTCAACCAACACCATTTACCTCAAAGCAAGAATCAGGTTCCTCTGGGTGATTATGGTCCTCAGGTTTTTAAGAAGCAAAAGAGGTTTTTTAAAATTTAATTCTCCCCTTGAATACACATTAGATGTCACATAATGCAATCCCCGCAAACTTCAAATGCCTGCCCTTAACAACACCCATGCATATAATGGCACAATCAGAGTGCTTAGCCAAAGGGGCAGGGCCAGCAAGTGCTAGAATGAGGGAGGAGCTTGAGAATGGGCGGGACCTGCACATACAGGGATGGTGGAGGCTCACGGGAAAGGTTGCAGATCCAGTGGAGGCTGGGATGGGAGAGGAGTATGGAAGGGGCAGGGCCAGCACAGGCTGGGTTGGGGAGGAGCATGAGAAGAGGCAGCGCCAGCATGCGGAAGGATGGGGAGGAGCATCATATTACGGCATTATCTGTTCTGACTTAAAACTGCTGTCCTTGTTTGTAAATAGAAACTATACAAATAATTTTTTTTTCTGTGGAAAAACACCTGGGAAAGAGGACCTAGGCCAAAAATTTTAAATTACTGTTATGTTAAATGCACAACTATACTGTAAAATAAAATTCAGAACTACACAACCGTGACAGAAGATACAAAGCACTCAATCTCACTGTTATTTTCCTAATTTATACATTGAAATGTCCCACACTTTTCAAAGGAAATGTATGCAAAAGACTAGGGACAGAATTGAATTAAATAACCTGATATCCAACATCCAATTTTTACAGGTAATGAAATCACAAACGATGTTCAGTGGTGGCCATTGACGGGTGCTTTCGGTCATTCACTGCCCTAAAACAAGACCTCAGTCACTCAGATTGTCAATGCATGCATTTCTACACTAAAAATACCACAGATGATTAAATCCTGCATTTGTAAATCCAGAATACATCAAAATGTGTATTATTAAGTACATTTATAAAGTGGGAACAAGACCAGCATTTAGACAAGTAAATTTATATCAAATACACAATTATATTATAAAATAAAGGCAGTCAATCCAACAGTTCATTTCCTCCACTGTAAACTGAAATTTATACAAATCTTCCATGAGAAACCTACGAAATCCCCAATAACGAAATGTAACTGAATACAGTGAGAATGAGCAAACAATTGGTTTGTAAAATTAAATGCTCAGTTGCCTCCAATATTGGTGGAAGAGAGACCTAGGACATCCGCAGTGTTTCTAAAACACCAAGTGTAAATTAGACCAATCTTTTAAAGGAAAATGCATAAAAAGCGCCAGGAACATGTTATGTCGAATACAATATTAATACACAAATATATTGTACTAAAATGCAAAATGGCTTCAACAGACTGAAAACTATTTAAATCTTAGGTTATCACGGACAAGTCCAGCACGTATCAGATCATTTTCCTCACTTTCAAGCTGAAAATACCAAGAAATCTTTTTAAATTATGTCAGAATATGAGAGGATTGATTCCAAAATCTAACCACATAAATGATTTTTAGGAAAAGGACAAAAATAAGTTCCACAAAACTACGCTTTGAAAGCGGCCGAAAGCCACCGTCCAAATCCTAGCGCGATACCGAGTGTCCGAATCCAAGCGCGATACCCGAGTGTCCGAATCCAAGCGCGATACCGAGTGTCCGAATCCAAGCGTGATACCCGAGTGTCTGAATCCAAGCGCGATACCCGAGTGTCTGAATCCAAGCGCGATACCGAGTGTCCGAATCCAAGCGTGATACCGAGTGTCCTAATCCAAACGCGATACCCGAGTGTCCGAATCCAAGCGCGATACCCGAGTGTCTGAATCCAAGCGCGATACCCGAGTGTCTGAATCCAAGCGCGATACCGAGTGTCCGAATCCAAGCGCGATACCGAGTGTCCGAATCCAAGCGTGATACCCGAGTGTCTGAATCCAAGCGCGATACCCGAGTGTCTGAATCCAAGCGCGATACCGAGTGTCCGAATCCAAGCGCGATACCGAGTGTCCTAATCCAAACGCGATACCCGAGTGTCCGAATCCAAGCGCGATACCCGAGTGTCCGAATCCAAGCGCGATACCCGAGTGTCTGAATCCAAGCGCGATACCCGAGTGTCCGAATCCAAGCGCGATACCCGAGTGTCCTAATCAAAACGCGATACCGAGTGTCCGAATCCAAGCGCGATACCCGAGTGTCTGAATCCAAACACGATACCGAGTGTCCTAATCCAAGCGCGATACCCGAGTGTCCGAATCCAAGCGCGATACCCGAGTGTCCGAATCCAAACGCAATACCCGAGTGTCCGAATCCAAGCGTGATACCCGAGTGTCCTAATCCAAGCGCGATACCCGAGTGTCCTAATCCAAGCGCGATACCCGAGTGTGTGAAATTTCTCCTTTTCGTGTCGAAAAGAAGAGAAACAGATGGGCCAAGATCAAGAATTAAACAAATAAGACAATTATCATCCAAAGATTTAATAAAAAAGACAAAATCGGCTCTCCGGCAGCCACATCTCAAGAAACGAAACTATAAAGTCGGCACGAGGTAACGTAAAGCACAACACGGAACCCAGATTCAGTTAAGGTACCCACATTATCACAAATCCAAAGCCCTCCAGACCACTGAAATAGATTATTAAAATTAAACTTACACTTTGTGATTGCGTGTGGAAGCGTTCACCACGTTCCCCCAGCCCTACGGTGCGGAGGAGAACTTAGCAGCCAGCCACACCCAAGACCAATGCGCAGGGCTACAAGCGGCACCACGAGGGGAAGGTATAGCGCTACGAGCGGCACCACTGCGCCCCCACGCACGCATCAGGAGACGAAGGCCCACCACTGCTCCCGCACGCACGCACCAGGAGATGAGGGCACAGGGCTGCGAGCAGCACCACTGTACCCCCCCCCCACACACACACACCAGGAGATGAGGGCACAGGGCTGCGAGCAGCACCACGGCGTCCCCCCCACCCCCCCACACACACACCAGGAGATGAGGGCACAGGGCTGCGAGCAGCACCACGGTACCCCCCCCCCCCCACACACACACACCAGGAGATGAGGGCACAGGGCTGCGAGCAGCACCACGGCGCCCCCCCCCCCCACACACACACCAGGAGATGAGGGCACAGGGCTGCGAGCAGCACCACGGCGCCCCCCCCCCCCACACACACACCAGGAGATGAGGGCACAGGGCTGCGAGCAGCACCATGGCGCCCCCACACACACACCAGGAGATGAAGGCACAGGGCTGTGGGCTGCGAGCAGCACCATGGCGCCCCCACACACACACCAGGAGATGAGGGCACAGGGCTGCGAGCAGCACCATGGCGCCCCCCCCCCCCGCACACACACACCAGGAGATGAGGGCACAGGGCTGCGAGCAGCACCATGGCGCCCCCCCACACACACCAGGAGATGAGGGCACAGGGCTGCGAGCAGCACCATGGCGCCCCCCCCCCCCCCACACACACACACCAGGAGATGAGGGCACAGGGCTGTGAGCAGCACCATGGCGCCCCCCCCCCCCACACACACACCAGGAGAGGAAGGCACAGGGCTGCGAGCAGCACCACGGCGCCCCCACACACACACCAGGAGATGAAGGCACAGGGCTGTGAGCAGCACCATGGCGCCCCCACACAAACACCAGGAGATGAGGGCACAGGGCTGTGAGCAGCACCATGGCGCCCCCACACACACACTAGGAGATGAGGGCACAGGGCTGCGAGCAGCACCACGGCGCCCCCCCACCCCCACCCCCCACACACACACCAGGAGATGAGGGCACAGGGCTGTGAGCAGCACCATGGCGCCCCCCCCCCCACACACACACACACCAGGAGATGAGGGCACAGGGCTGCGAGCAGCACCATGGCGCCCCCCCACACACACCAGGAGATGAAGGCACAGGGCTGTGGGCTGCGAGCAGCACCATGGCGCCCCCACACACACACCAGGAGATGAAGGCGCAGGGCTGCGAGCAGCACCACTGCGCCCCCAAGCACACACCAGTAGATGAAGGCGCATGGCTACAAGCGGCACCATAGCGCCCCCAACAGCCCAAGATGAACGTGCAGGGCTATAAGCAGTGGCGCTCCTTTTTAAACAAGCTTATTGTGCTCCCTTCATATATCCTGACTGGTTGGGGTGAGAACGATTGATAGGGATAGTATCTACTCACTCTTTATGCATGAAAAACCCGCCCATATCCCAGAAGTTGGCACAGTATTGATGGGAAGGATTTGAACATGTTTGTATTTGAGATGGGGGGGGGGGGGGCGGTTGTTGCAGGAATTGTGGGAAACACAGAACAAACCAATCACATAGTAATTCACATGAGTAATTCCCTAATTGTTCCCAGCAATGAACTAAAACAATTCCTCAATCGCCATTTTCAGCTTGTATATAATTGCTTGCTTCGAGAAAGTTCTTCCCTGTCATTTCTGCTTTTGGGTCAAAAGCAAGTCAGATACCTGATTGGTCTTAGCAAGGAATTCACCATCACCCTCAAACTTACCCCCATCCCCACCTCCATCCTTACCACCACCACCCCCGCCCCCAGCAATTATATTTGGGAGTGTTGGCTTAGGCAACAAACACATAATCTAAAATTGGGAATGAGGAAATTTTGTAAGCTCACAAATATGTGAAAATTAATACACACATCTTAATAACCAATGGTGTAAAGGGAAAAATCACGAGGGAAACTAGAAAACTCTCTGAGGTGAATGAAAACTTATGGAATGCAGGAAAACAGTATTTAGAGAGAAATTTGGATTATAAATGTTTATACTAAAAATGAGGAAATGGCCCACCGGTATGGCTCAGTGATTGACAGTGGACCCGTGGACCTATGAACCAGGAGGTCACAGTTCGATTCCTGATCAGGGCATATGCCTGGATCCCCAGTGTGAGCATGCAAGTAGCTCCTGATCAATGAGTCTCTCTCATCATTGATGTTTCTATCCCTCTCTGTCCCTCTTTGAAATCATAAAAATAATTTTTAATAAATCTTTATTGTTCAGATTATTACAGTTGTTCCTCTTTCTTTCCCCCATAGCTCCTCTCCACCCAGTCCCCACCCCACCCCATGCCCTTATCCCCCACTGTCCTCATCCATAGGTGTAAGATTTTTGTCCAACCTCTTCCCCCCACACCCTCTTCCCCCTGAGAATTGTCAGTCCACTCCCTTTCTATGCCCTGATTCTATTATATTCACCAGTTTATTCTGTTCATCAGATTTTTTCTTCACTTGATTTTTAGATTCACCTGTTAATAGATATGTATTTGCTGTCACTTTGCTGTTCATAATTTTTATCTTTACCTTTTTCTTTTTATTCCTCTTCTTCTTAAAGAATACCCTTCAGCATTTCATATAATACTGGTTTGGTGGTGATGAACTCCTTTAGTTTTTTCTTGTCTGTGAAGTTCTTTATCTGACCTTCAATTCTAAATCATAGCTTTGCTGGGTACAGGAATCTTGGTTGTAGGTTCTTGCTATTCATCACTTTGAATATTTCTTGCCATTCCCTTCCGGCCTGCATAGTTTCTGTTGAGAAATCAGCTGACAGTCATATGGGTACTACCTTGTAGGTAACTGACTTTTCTCTTGCCGCTTTTAAGATTCTCTCTTTGTCTTTTTCCCTTGGTGCTTTAATTATGATGTGTCTTGGTGTGGTCCTCTTTGGATTCCTCTTGTTCGGGATTCTCTGCGCTTCCTGGACTTGAAAGTCTATTTCTTTCACCAGGTAGGGGAAGTTTTCTGTCATTATTTCTTCAAATAGGTTTTCAATATCTTGCTCTCTCTCTTCTGTCACCCCCATAATTCGGATGTTGGTAGGCTTGAAGTTGTCCCAGAGGCTCCTTACACTATCTTCATATTTTTGGATTCTTTTTTCTTTTTGCTTTTTCGGTTGCGTGTTTTTTGCTTCCTCATATTTCAAATCTTTGACTTGATTCTTTGGATGCTCTAGTCTGCTGTTGGATCTCTGTATATTATTCTTTATTTCAGTCAGTATATGCTTAACTTCTGATTGGTCCTTTTTCATATCCTTGAGGGTCTCACTAAATTTCTTGGAGGTTTCTAGAAGATTCTTGAGTAACCTTATAACCGTGGTTTTGAACACTATATCCAGTAGTTTGCTTTCCTCCATTTCTTTCATTTGTGACATATTTCTTTGTCTCCACATTTTGGCTGCTTCCCTGTGTTGATAGAGTGGCTTTGTGTGGTAGGTGTCCTATAGGGCCCAGTGGCTCAGCCTCTCCAATCACCTGAGGTGGACACTCTTGGTGCACCCCTTTGTGGGCTGTGTGCACAGTCTTGTTGTAGTTAACCCTTCATTGCTGTTGGTATCACTGGGAAGAATTGACCTTCAAGCCAATTGGCTGTGCGGACCAGCTGTGTCTACAGTGGAATAATTGCTGTGCTGGAGACACCCTTATGGGGCAGGACTTGCTTCAGTGGGGCTTTGGTGCTCACTGAGTCTGCCCCTTGAGTGTGTCGCTTATGGATGTGAAGAGTTGTAATCTGGTATGGTCTCACACTGACCACTGGGTGCACCATAAAAATAAATTTAAGAAAATGAAGAAATACCTCAAATCAATTGCCTAACCTTCCACCTTATGAAGGTTAAAAAAATACCCAACAAAAGCAAAAGCAAGCAGAAGAAAATATGTAATAAATATTAAATCAGAAATCAGTGAAATAGAATAGAAACATAATGGAGAATGTCAAATAGAAAGTTGGTTATTTGGAAGATAGCAAAATTGACAAACTTTTAACTAAATGACCAAGAAAAAAAGGAGAACACTAAATTTACTAAAATCAACAATGAGGGAGTCCTGAAAATGGCGACCAGCAGGAAGGTAGGGAGGCAGAGAGTGTGAGAGTGCAAGGAAGTGATAGAGGAGTGTGTGGACGCGTGTGGTGTGTGTGTATGAGCTAGGGACAGTTAGATTCTGCAGGTCTTCTAAGGGGCTGCTAAACCAGGCAGTCTTAGGCGGCGGAGTCCCACTCCCTGCGCGGACACTCCTGGGCGGCCAGCACAGGCACGGCGACCACGCCATCTTGGGAAACAGAGCTGCTTGAGACTAGGATCCTGGCCTCAGAACAACCCAGTCTGATCTTAGACGCATACCAGGACCCTGCAGCCACTGGGGACAGAGACCTGTGACCAAAGCTACGGACCTGCGGACACCAAAAGTTCAGAAATCCCCAGGGCAGATCCGTGAGTAACAGAGCCCATCCCCCCTTCCCGCAGGCTAGCGGGCAGCGCCAGAGTAACTAACTGATAGACCCACCCCTTGCTGGGGCCTCAGCACTGCAGGAACTTTGGCCTGGAAGTGCACGAGCACCTTGGAACTGATCCCGCAGAGGGCCAGGTTCAGGAGCCCTGGGCTGGGAGCAAACGCTCGAACCCCAGGAACTGATCCTACGCACACTGCCAGCTTCGGAGCCCTGGGCTGGGAGCAATCGCACGAAAACCGGGAATTTGTCCCACGTAGCACAGGCCCAGGGACCCCAATTCTCTGGGCAGGAGGTAGCACCAAGCACCAGTGACTTGACTGTGTTTCTTATCACCTGCGCCTGAGATCCTGATTCCCTGTGCATTCATAGGAAGAGCCAGTGACTCCAATTCCTGGTGCAAGGGCACACAGGGACCATGATTCTCAAGGCGGGGTCGCGCGAAGCAACAGAGACTCTGATACTGGATTCTGGGGAACTCTGACTCCTGGCGCACGCTAGGGGGCTCTGGTTTTCAACATGCTTCAGGGGGGTCTCTGTTCCAGCACGGTGCAGGCAGGGTCCCTGATTCTAAGGGCGTGAACGAGGCCACATTGAGTGCCGACAACACTGATTCTGAGCGAGCCTGGTTCCCACCAACCCACAACAACCACACATCTTACTGTCAGAGCTCTTCAGTGACACTAGGGTGGTGGGAGGCTCCCACTGCACACGTCCCAGGCCCACGCAACTCGACGTTTGAACCATCCGGAGATAATCAGAATGAAGAGACGACACAACACCCAGAGGAAAGACAATGAGGAGTCACCAAGAAAGGACATTAAAGAAGTTGAAGCATGCAACATGACCAAAAAAGAATTCAGAATAATGGTTGTACAATTCATTCACCGGATGGATGAGAAAATCAAAAACCTATGCAAGAATCAGGAAGAAATGAAAAGTGATATAGCTACAATCAGAAACACCATGGGAAGTTTCAACAGCAGACTAGAAGAAGCAGAAGACGGAATTAGTGAGTTAGAAGATAAGGCAGAAAAACAAGCTCAATCTGAACAGCAACTGGAGAAAAAAATTAAAAAGCAGGAGGAGAGCCTAAGGGAGCTTCGGGACAACATGAAACGAAGTAACATACGCATAATAGGGCTGCAAGAAGGACAAGAAGAGCAGCAAGGATTACAAAATCTATTTGAAGAAATAATGTCAGAAAACTTCCCTGATATGGGGAAGAAAAAAATTACACAAGTACAGAGAGTCCCAGGCAAGATGAACCTCAAAAGACCCACACCAAGACACGTCATAATAATGATGGCAAATGTACAAGACAAAGACAGAATCTTAAAGGCTGCAAGAGAGAAACAGAGTTACCTACAAAGGATCCCCCCATGAGATTATCAAATGATTTCTCAACAGAAACACATCAGGCCAGAAAAGAATGGACAGAAATTTACAAGGTGATGCAAAGCAAAGGACTGAATCCAAGAATACTCTATCCAGCAAGGCTATCATTCAAAATTGAAGGGGAAATAAGAAGCTTCACAGACAAAAAAAGGCTAAGGGAGTTTATCACCACCAAGCCAGCAATGCAAGAAATGCTAAAGGGACTGGTGTAAAAAGAAGAACTAAAAAGCCCAGAAAGAAAACAGTCACAAAAAAAATAGAAATGGCTACAAACAAGTACCTTTCAATAATAACTTTAAATGTAAATGGACTAAATGGTCCAATGAAAAGACATCGAGTAGCTGAATGGATAAAAAAAACATGACCCATATATTTGCTGTCTACAAGAGACCCACCTCTTTAGAAGGGACTCACACCGACTGAAAGTGAAGGGATGGAAAAATATATTTCAGGCAAAAGGAAATGAAAAAAAAACTGGGGTAGCAATACTAATATCAGACAAAATAGACCTCAAAGTGAAGGCCATAACAAGAAATAAGGAAGGCCACTTCATAATACTAAAGGGATCAATACAACAAGAGGATATAACCCTGATAAACATATATGCACCCAATGCAGGAGCACCCACATACATAAGAAAACTCCTGGAAGATATCAGGGGAGAAATCGACAACAATACAATCATAGTAGGGGACTTTAATACACCACTGACAACACTGGATAAATCCTCTAGACAAACAATCAGCAAAGAAACAGCAATCCTAAATGACTCACTAGATCAGATGGACTCAACAGACATCTTCAGAACACTTCACCCCAAAGCCAGGGAATATACATTCTACTCAAATGCTCATAAGACATATTCAAAAATAGACCATATATTGGGTCACAAGCAAAGTATCCCCAAATTCAAGAAGATTGAAATCATAAAAAGCGTCTTCGCAGACCACGATGGCATAATATTAGAAATAAACTACAATAAAAACAACCCAAAATACTCAAACACCTGGAAGCTGAATAGCATGCTATTAAATATTGATTGGGTTACCAATGAAATCAAAGAAGAAATTCGAAACATCCTGGAAACTAATGACAATGAAAACACAAAAATCCAAAACCTATGGGACACAATGAAAGCAGTCCTGAGAGGGAAGTTTATAGCTCCACAGGCCTATCTCAAAAAACAAGAAAAAATGGTAGTAAATCAGCTAACTCTACAACTCAAAGAATTAGAAAGAGAGCAACAAGAAAACCCCAGAGTGAGCAGAAGGAAGGAGATAATAAAGATTAGAGCAGAAATAAATGACATAGAGACCAAAAAAACAATACAGAAAATCAATGAAACCAAGAGCTGGTTCTTTGAAAGGATAAACAAGATTGACAAACCTCTAGCCAGACTCACCAAGAAGCAAAGAGAGAGGACCCAAATAAACAAAATCAGAAACGATAGAGGCGAAATAACAACAGACCCCACAGAAATACAAATGATGGTTAAAAAATACTATGGACAGCTCTACTCCAACAAACTAGACAACCTGGAGGAAATGGACAAATTCCTAGAAAAATACAACATTCCAAAACTCAATCAGGAAGAATCTAAAAATCTCAACAGGCCAATAACTATGGAAGAAATTGAAGCAGTCATCAAAAAGCTTCCAGCAAACAAAAGCCCAGGACCAGACAGCTTCACAGGGGAGTTTTACCAAACATTCAAGGAAGAACTAAAACCTATCCTCCTCAGACTACTACAAAAAATTCAAGAGGAAGGAACACTTCCAAGCTCATTCTATGAAGCCAGCATCACCCTAATACCAAAACCAGGTAAAGACAACGCAATGAAAGAGAATTACCGGCCAATATCCCTCATGAACATAGATGCCAAAATCCTCAACAAAATCTTAGCAAATCGGATCCAGCAGTACATCAGAAAGATCATACACCACGACCAAGTAGGATTTATCCCAGGGATGCAAGGATGGTACAATATCCGCAAATCAATAAACGTGATACATCACATAAACAAATTGAAAGGAAAAAAACCACATGGTCATATCAATTGATGCAGAAAAAGCATTTGACAAAATTCAACACCCATTTTTGATAAAAGCTCTCAGCAAGGTGGGAGTAGAAGGATCATACCTCAACATAATAAAAGCCATATATGACAGGCCCACAGCCAACATCATACTCAATGGACAAAAACTAACACCGTTTCCCCTAAGAACAGGAACAAGACAGGGATGCCCCCTCTCACCACTCCTGTTCAACATAGTACTGGAAGAGTTAGCCATTGCAATTCGGCAAGAAGAAGAAATAAAAGGCATTCAAATTGGAAAAGAGGGAGTAAAACTGTCCTTATTTGCAGACGACATGATATTATACATACAGAACCCTAGAGACTCCATCAAAAAGCTACTAGACTTAATACATGAATTTGGCAATGTAGCAGGATACAAAATTAACCCCAAGAAATCTGAGGCATTTCTATACACCAATAGTGAACTTTCAGGAAGAGAGATTATAAAAACAATCCCGTTTACCATCGCACCAAAAAAATTAAGCTACCTAGGAATAAACTTAACTAAAGAGGTAAAAGACCTCTACTCAGAAAACTACAGGACGTTGAAAAAAGATATAGAGGAAGACATAAACAGATGGAAGAACATACCGTGTTCATGGATTGGTAGAATCAACATCATTAAAATGTCCATACTACCCAAAGCAATCTATAAATTCAACGCACTTCCCATTAAAATACCAACGGCATACTTCAGAGATCTAGAACGAACTCTCCAAAAATTCATCTGGAATAAAAAAAGACCTCGAATAGCTACAGCAATCCTGAAAAAGACCAAAGTAGGTGGGATCTCAATACCAGATATTAAGTTGTATTACAAAGCCACTGTTCTCAAAACTGCCTGGTACTGGCACAAGAATAGGCATATAGATCAATGGAATAGAATAGAGAGCCCAGAAATCGGCCCGAACCAATATGCTCAATTAATATTTGACAAAGGAGGCAAGAACATACAATGGAGCCAAGATAGTCTCTTCAATAAATGGTGTTGGGAAAACTGGACAGATATATGCAAGAAAATGAAACTAGACCACCAACTTACACCATACACAAAAATAAACTCAAAATGGATAAAGGACTTAAATGTACGACAGGAAACCATAAAAATTCTAGAAGAATCCAAAGGCAACAAAATCTCAGACATATGCCGAAGCAATTTCTTCACTGATACAGCTCCTAGGGCACTTGAAACTAAAGAGAAAATGAACAAATGGGACTACATCAAAATAAAAAGCTTCTGCACAGCAAAAGAAACCATCAACAAAACAACGAGAAAACCCACTGTGTGGGAAAACATATTTGCCAATGTCATATCTGATAAGGGCCTAATCTCCAAAATTGATAGGGAACTCATACAACTCAACAAAAGGAAGATAAACAATCCAATCAAAAAATGGGCAAAGGACCTAAATAGACACCTTTCAAAAGAGGACATTCAGAAAGCCAAGAGACATATGAAAACATGCTCAAAGTCACTAATCATCCGAGAGATGCAAATCAAAACAACAATGAGGTACCATCTCACACCTGTCAGACTGGCTATCATCAACAAATCAACAAACGACAAGTGCTGGAGAGGATGTGGAGAAAAAGGAACACTTGTGCACTGCTGGTGGGAATGCAGACTGGTGCAGCCACTATGGAAGACAGTATGGAGTTTCCTTAAAAAACTGAAAATGGAACTCCCATTTGACCCTGTGATCCCACTCCTAGGAATATATCCCAAGAAACCAGAAACACCAATCAGAAAGGATATATGCACCCCTATGTTCATAGCAGCACAATTCACCATAGCTAAGATCTGGAAACAGCCTAAGTGCCCATCAGTAGATGAATGGATTAGAAAACTGTGGTACATCTACATGATGGAATACTATGCTGCTCTAAAAAGGAAGGAACTCTTACCATTTGCAACGTCATGGATGGAACTGGAGAGCATTATGCTAAGTGAAATAAGCCAGTCAATGAAGGAGAAATACCACATGATCTCACTCATTCATGGATAATAGAGACCATTATAAACTTTTGAACAATAATAGATACAGAGGCAGAGCTGCCTCAAACAGATTGTCAAACTGCAGCGGGAAGGCTGGGGAGGGTTGGGGGGCAGGAGGTAGGGGGGTAAGAGATCAACTAAAGCACTTGTATGCATGCATATAAGCATAACCAGTGGACATAAGACATTGGGGGATAGGGGAGGCTAGGGGACTGTCTAGGGTGGGGGGATAAAATGGACACATATGTAATACCCTTTGTAATACTTTAAGCAATAAATTTAAAAAATAATAAAAAAATAAAATAAAATGATTGCTAAAAAATAAAAAAATTTAATTCTCCCCTTGAATACACATTAGATGTCACATAATGCAATCCCCGCAAACTTCAAATGCCTGCCCTTAACAACACCCATGCATATAATGGCACAATCAGAGTGCTTAGCCAAAGGGGCAGGGCCAGCAAGTGCTAGAATGAGGGAGGAGCTTGAGAATGGGCGGGACCTGCACATACAGGGATGGTGGAGGCTCACGGGAAAGGTTGCAGATCCAGTGGAGGCTGGGATGGGAGAGGAGTATGGAAGGGGCAGGGCCAGCACAGGCTGGGTTGGGGAGGAGCATGAGAAGAGGCAGCGCCAGCATGCGGAAGGATGGGGAGGAGCATCATATTACGGCATTATCTGTTCTGACTTAAAACTGCTGTCCTTGTTTGTAAATAGAAACTATACAAATAATTTTTTTTTCTGTGGAAAAACACCTGGGAAAGAGGACCTAGGCCAAAAATTTTAAATTACTGTTATGTTAAATGCACAACTATACTGTAAAATAAAATTCAGAACTACACAACCGTGACAGAAGATACAAAGCACTCAATCTCACTGTTATTTTCCTAATTTATACATTGAAATGTCCCACATTTTTCAAAGGAAATGTATGCAAAAGACTAGGGACAGAATTGAATTAAATAACCTGATATCCAACATCCAATTTTTACAGGTAATGAAATCACAAACGATGTTCAGTGGTGGCCATTGACGGGTGCTTTCGGTCATTCACTGCCCTAAAACAAGACCTCAGTCACTCAGATTGTCAATGCATGCATTTCTACACTAAAAATACCACAGATGATTAAATCCTGCATTTGTAAATCCAGAATACATCAAAATGTGTATTATTAAGTACATTTATAAAGTGGGAACAAGACCAGCATTTAGACAAGTAAATTTATATCAAATACACAATTATATTATAAAATAAAGGCAGTCAATCCAACAGTTCATTTCCTCCACTGTAAACTGAAATTTATACAAATCTTCCATGAGAAACCTACGAAATCCCCAATAACGAAATGTAACTGAATACAGTGAGAATGAGCAAACAATTGGTTTGTAAAATTAAATGCTCAGTTGCCTCCAATATTGGTGGAAGAGAGACCTAGGACATCCGCAGTGTTTCTAAAACACCAAGTGTAAATTAGACCAATCTTTTAAAGGAAAATGCATAAAAAGCGCCAGGAACACGTTATGTCGAATACAATATTAATACACAAATATATGGTATTAAAATGCAAAACGGCTTCAACAGACTGAAAACTATTTAAATCTTAGGTTATCACGGACAAGTCCAGCACGTATCAGATCATTTTCCTCACTTTCAAGCTGAAAATACCAAGAAATCTTTTTAAATTATGTCAGAATATGAGAGGATTGATTCCAAAATCTAACCACATAAATGATTTTTAGGAAAAGGACAAAAATAAGTTCCACAAAACTACGCTTTGAAAGCGGCCGAAAGCCACCGTCCAAATCCTAGCGCGATACCGAGTGTCCGAATCCAAGCGCGATACCCGAGTGTCCGAATCCAAGCGCGATACCCGAGTGTCTGAATCCAAACGCGATACCGAGTGTCCGAATCCAAGCGTGATACCCGAGTGTCCTAATCCAAGCGCGATACCGAGTGTCCGAATCCAAGCGCGATACCGAGTGTCCGAATCCAAGCGCGATACCCGAGTGTGTGAATCCAAACACGATACCGAGTGTCCGAATCCAAGCGTGATACCCGAGTGTCCTAATCCAAGCGCGATACCGAGTGTCCGAATCCAAGCGCGATACCGAGTGTCCGAATCCAAGCGCGATACCCGAGTGTGTGAATCCAAACACGATACCGAGTGTCCGAATCCAAGCGCGATACCCGAGTGTCTGAATCCAAACGCAATACCGAGTGTCCGAATCCAAGCGCGATACCTGAGTGTCTGAATCCAAGCGCGATACCCGAGTGTCTGAATCCAAACGTGATACCGAGTGTCCGAATCCAAGCGCGATACCGAGTGTCTGAATCCAAGCGCGATACCCGAGTGTCTGAATCCAAGCGCGATACCCGAGTGTCTGAATCCAAGCGCGATACCCGAGTGTCCGAATCCAAACGCAATACCCGAGTGTCCTAATCCAAGCGCGATACCCGAGTGTCCGAATCCAAACGCAATACCCGAGTGTCCTAATCCAAGCGCGATACCCGAGTGTGTGAAATTTCTCCTTTTCGTGTCGAAAAGAAGAGAAACAGATGGGCCAAGATCAAGAATTAAACAAATAAGACAATTATCATCCAAAGATTTAATAAAAAAGACAAAATCGGCTCTCCGGCAGCCACATCTCAAGAAACGAAACTATAAAGTCGGCACGAGGTAACGTAAAGCACAACACGGAACCCAGATTCAGTTAAGGTACCCACATTATCACAAATCCAAAGCCCTCCAGACCACTGAAATAGATTATTAAAATTAAACTTACACTTTGTGATTGCGTGTGGAAGCGTTCACCACGTTCCCCCAGCCCTACGGTGCGGAGGAGAACTTAGCAGCCAGCCACACCCAAGACGAATTCGCAGGGCTACAAGCGGCACCACGAGGGGAAGGTATAGCGCTACGAGCGGCACCACTGCGCCCCCACGCACGCATCAGGAGACGAAGGCCCACCACTGCTCCCGCACGCACGCACCAGGAGATGAGGGCACAGGGCTGCGAGCAGCACCACGGCGCCCCCCCACACACACACCAGGAGATGAGGGCACAGGGCTGCGAGCAGCACCACGGCGCCCCCCACCCCCCCCCACACACACACCAGGAGATGAGGGCACAGGGCTGCGAGCAGCACCACGGCGCCCCCCCACACACACACCAGGAGATGAGGGCACAGGGCTGCGAGCAGCACCACGGCGCCCCCCACCCCCCCACACACACACCAGGAGATGAGGGCACAGGGCTGCGAGCAGCACCACGGCGCCCCCCACCACCCCCACACACACCAGGAGATGAGGGCACAGGGCTGCGAGCAGCACCATGGCGCCCCCCCACACACACCAGGAGATGAGGGCACAGGGCTGCGAGCAGCACCATGGCGCCCCCACACACACACCAGGAGATGAAGGCGCAGGGCTGCAGGCTGTGAGCAGCACCATGGCGTCCCCACACACACACCAGGAGATGAGGGCACAGGGCTGCGAGCAGCACCACGGCGCCCGCCCCCCCCCCCCCCCCCACACACACACCAGGAGATGAGGGCACAGGGCTGCGAGCAACACCAGGGCGACCCCCCCCCCCCCAAACAGACACCAGGAGATGAGGGCACAGGGCTGCGAGCAACACCAGGGCGCCCCCCCCCCCAAACACACACCAGGAGATGAGGGCACAGGGCTGCGAGCAACACCAGGGCGCCCCCCCACACACACACAAACCAGGAGATGAGGGCACAGGGCTGCGAGCAGCACCACGGCGCCCGCCCCCCCCCCCCCACACACACACACAGGAGGAGATGAGGGCACAGGGCTGCGAGCAGCACCATGGCGCCCCCACACACACACCAGGAGATGAAGGCGCAGGGCTGTGGGCTGCGAGCAGCACCATGGCGCCCCCCCACACACACACCAAGAGATGAGGGCACAGGGCTGCGAGCAGCACCATGGCGCCCCCCCCCCACACACACACACACACCAGGAGATGAAGGCACAGGGCTGTGGGCTGCGAGCAGCACCATGGCGCCCCCACACACACACCAGGAGATGAAGGCGCAGGGCTGCCAGCAGCACCACTGCGCCCCCAAGCACACACCAGTAGATGAAGGCGCATGGCTACAAGCGGCACCATAGCGCCCCCAACAGCCCAAGATGAACGTGCAGGGCTATAAGCAGTGGCGCTCCTTTTTAAACAAGCTTATTGTGCTCCCTTCATATATCCTGACTGGTTGGGGTGAGAACGATTGATAGGGATAGTATCTACTCACTCTTTATGCATGAGAAACCCGCCCATATCCCAGAAGTTGGCACAGTATTGATGGGAAGGATTTGAACATGTTTGTATTTGAGATGGGGGGGGGGGCGGTTGTTGCAGGAATTGTGGGAAACACAGAACAAACCAATCACATAGTAATTCACATGAGTAATTCCCTAATTGTTCCCAGCAATGAACTAAAACAATTCCTCAATCGCCATTTTCAGCTTGTATATAATTGCTTGCTTCGAGAAAGTTCTTCCCTGTCATTTCTGCTTTTGGGTCTAAAGCAAGTCAGATACCTGATTGGTCTTAGCAAGGAATTCACCATCACCCTCAAACTTACCCCCATCCCCACCTCCATCCTTACCACCACCACCCCCGCCCCCAGCAATTATATTTGGGAGTGTTGGCTTAGGCAACAAACACATAATCTAAAACTGGGAATGAGGAAATTTTGTAAGCTCACAAATATGTGAAAATTAATACACACACCTTAATAACCAATGGTGTAAAGGGAAAAATCACGAGGGAAACTAGAAAACTCTCTGAGGTGAATGAAAACTTATGGAATGCAGGAAAACAGTATTTAGAGAGAAATTTGGATTATAAATGTTTATACTAAAAATGAGGAAATGGCCCACCGGTATGGCTCAGTGATTGACAGTGGACCCGTGGACCTATGAACCAGGAGGTCACAGTTCGATTCCTGATCAGGGCATATGCCTGGATCCCCAGTGTGAGCATGCAAGTAGCTCCTGATCAATGAGTCTCTCTCATCATTGATGTTTCTATCCCTCTCTGTCCCTCTTTGAAATCATAAAAATAATTTTTAATAAATCTTTATTGTTCAGATTATTACAGTTGTTCCTCTTTCTTTCCCCCATAGCTCCTCTCCACCCAGTCCCCACCCCACCCCATGCCCTTATCCCCCACTGTCCTCATCCATAGGTGTAAGATTTTTGTCCAACCTCTTCCCCCCACACCCTCTTCCCCCTGAGAATTGTCAGTCCACTCCCTTTCTATGCCCTGATTCTATTATATTCACCAGTTTATTCTGTTCATCAGATTTTTTCTTCACTTGATTTTTAGATTCACCTGTTAATAGATATGTATTTGCTGTCACTTTGCTGTTCATAATTTTTATCTTTACCTTTTTCTTTTTATTCCTCTTCTTCTTAAAGAATACCCTTCAGCATTTCATATAATACTGGTTTGGTGGTGATGAACTCCTTTAGTTTTTTCTTGTCTGTGAAGTTCTTTATCTGACCTTCAATTCTAAATCATAGCTTTGCTGGGTACAGGAATCTTGGTTGTAGGTTCTTGCTATTCATCACTTTGAATATTTCTTGCCATTCCCTTCCGGCCTGCATAGTTTCTGTTGAGAAATCAGCTGACAGTCATATGGGTACTACCTTGTAGGTAACTGACTTTTCTCTTGCCGCTTTTAAGATTCTCTCTTTGTCTTTTTCCCTTGGTGCTTTAATTATGATGTGTCTTGGTGTGGTCCTCTTTGGATTCCTCTTGTTCGGGATTCTCTGCGCTTCCTGGACTTGAAAGTCTATTTCTTTCACCAGGTAGGGGAAGTTTTCTGTCATTATTTCTTCAAATAGGTTTTCAATATCTTGCTCTCTCTCTTCTGTCACCCCCATAATTCGGATGTTGGTAGGCTTGAAGTTGTCCCAGAGGCTCCTTACACTATCTTCATATTTTTGGATTCTTTTTTCTTTTTGCTTTTTCGGTTGCGTGTTTTTTGCTTCCTCATATTTCAAATCTTTGACTTGATTCTTTGGATGCTCTAGTCTGCTGTTGGATCTCTGTATATTATTCTTTATTTCAGTCAGTATATGCTTAACTTCTGATTGGTCCTTTTTCATATCCTTGAGGGTCTCACTAAATTTCTTGGAGGTTTCTAGAAGATTCTTGAGTAACCTTATAACCGTGGTTTTGAACACTATATCCAGTAGTTTGCTTTCCTCCATTTCTTTCATTTGTGACATATTTCTTTGTCTCCACATTTTGGCTGCTTCCCTGTGTTGATAGAGTGGCTTTGTGTGGTAGGTGTCCTATAGGGCCCAGTGGCTCAGCCTCTCCAATCACCTGAGGTGGACACTCTTGGTGCACCCCTTTGTGGGCTGTGTGCACAGTCTTGTTGTAGTTAACCCTTCATTGCTGTTGGTATCACTGGGAAGAATTGACCTTCAAGCCAATTGGCTGTGCGGACCAGCTGTGTCTACAGTGGAATAATTGCTGTGCTGGAGACACCCTTATGGGGCAGGACTTGCTTCAGTGGGGCTTTGGTGCTCACTGAGTCTGCCCCTTGAGTGTGTCGCTTATGGATGTGAAGAGTTGTAATCTGGTATGGTCTCACACTGACCACTGGGTGCACCATAAAAATAAATTTAAGAAAATGAAGAAATCCCTCAAATCAATTGCCTAACCTTCCACCTTATGAAGGTTAAAAAAATACCCAACAAAAGCAAAAGCAAGCAGAAGAAAATATGTAATAAATATTAAATCAGAAATCAGTGAAATAGAATAGAAACATAATGGAGAATGTCAAATAGAAAGTTGGTTATTTGGAAGATAGCAAAATTGACAAACTTTTAACTAAATGACCAAGAAAAAAAGGAGAACACTAAATTTACTAAAATCAACAATGAGGGAGTCCTGAAAATGGCGACCAGCAGGAAGGTAGGGAGGCAGAGAGTGTGAGAGTGCAAGGAAGTGATAGAGGAGTGTGTGGACGCGTGTGGTGTGTGTGTATGAGCTAGGGACAGTTAGATTCTGCAGGTCTTCTAAGGGGCTGCTAAACCAGGCAGTCTTAGGCGGCGGAGTCCCACTCCCTGCGCGGACACTCCTGGGCGGCCAGCACAGGCACGGCGACCACGCCATCTTGGGAAACAGAGCTGCTTGAGACTAGGATCCTGGCCTCAGAACAACCCAGTCTGATCTTAGACGCATACCAGGACCCTGCAGCCACTGGGGACAGAGACCTGTGACCAAAGCTACGGACCTGCGGACACCAAAAGTTCAGAAATCCCCAGGGCAGATCCGTGAGTAACAGAGCCCATCCCCCCTTCCCGCAGGCTAGCGGGCAGCGCCAGAGTAACTAACTGATAGACCCACCCCTTGCTGGGGCCTCAGCACTGCAGGAACTTTGGCCTGGAAGTGCACGAGCACCTTGGAACTGATCCCGCAGAGGGCCAGGTTCAGGAGCCCTGGGCTGGGAGCAAACGCTCGAACCCCAGGAACTGATCCTACGCACACTGCCAGCTTCGGAGCCCTGGGCTGGGAGCAATCGCACGAAAACCGGGAATTTGTCCCACGTAGCACAGGCCCAGGGACCCCAATTCTCTGGGCAGGAGGTAGCACCAAGCACCAGTGACTTGACTGTGTTTCTTATCACCTGCGCCTGAGATCCTGATTCCCTGTGCATTCATAGGAAGAGCCAGTGACTCCAATTCCTGGTGCAAGGGCACACAGGGACCATGATTCTCAAGGCGGGGTCGCGCGAAGCAACAGAGACTCTGATACTGGATTCTGGGGAACTCTGACTCCTGGCGCACGCTAGGGGGCTCTGGTTTTCAACATGCTTCAGGGGGGTCTCTGTTCCAGCACGGTGCAGGCAGGGTCCCTGATTCTAAGGGCGTGAACGAGGCCACATTGAGTGCCGACAACACTGATTCTGAGCGAGCCTGGTTCCCACCAACCCACAACAACCACACATCTTACTGTCAGAGCTCTTCAGTGACACTAGGGTGGTGGGAGGCTCCCACTGCACACGTCCCAGGCCCACGCAACTCGACGTTTGAACCATCCGGAGATAATCAGAATGAAGAGACGACACAACACCCAGAGGAAAGACAATGAGGAGTCACCAAGAAAGGACATTAAAGAAGTTGAAGCATGCAACATGACCAAAAAAGAATTCAGAATAATGGTTGTACAATTCATTCACCGGATGGATGAGAAAATCAAAAACCTATGCAAGAATCAGGAAGAAATGAAAAGTGATATAGCTACAATCAGAAACACCATGGGAAGTTTCAACAGCAGACTAGAAGAAGCAGAAGACGGAATTAGTGAGTTAGAAGATAAGGCAGAAAAACAAGCTCAATCTGAACAGCAACTGGAGAAAAAAATTAAAAAGCAGGAGGAGAGCCTAAGGGAGCTTCGGGACAACATGAAACGAAGTAACATACGCATAATAGGGCTGCAAGAAGGACAAGAAGAGCAGCAAGGATTACAAAATCTATTTGAAGAAATAATGTCAGAAAACTTCCCTGATATGGGGAAGAAAAAAATTACACAAGTACAGAGAGTCCCAGGCAAGATGAACCTCAAAAGACCCACACCAAGACACGTCATAATAATGATGGCAAATGTACAAGACAAAGACAGAATCTTAAAGGCTGCAAGAGAGAAACAGAGTTACCTACAAAGGATCCCCCCATGAGATTATCAAATGATTTCTCAACAGAAACACATCAGGCCAGAAAAGAATGGACAGAAATTTACAAGGTGATGCAAAGCAAAGGACTGAATCCAAGAATACTCTATCCAGCAAGGCTATCATTCAAAATTGAAGGGGAAATAAGAAGCTTCACAGACAAAAAAAGGCTAAGGGAGTTTATCACCACCAAGCCAGCAATGCAAGAAATGCTAAAGGGACTGGTGTAAAAAGAAGAACTAAAAAGCCCAGAAAGAAAACAGTCACAAAAAAAATAGAAATGGCTACAAACAAGTACCTTTCAATAATAACTTTAAACGTAAATGGACTAAATGGTCCAATGAAAAGACATCGAGTAGCTGAATGGATAAAAAAAACATGACCCATATATTTGCTGTCTACAAGAGACCCACCTCTTTAGAAGGGACTCACACCGACTGAAAGTGAAGGGATGGAAAAATATATTTCAGGCAAAAGGAAATGAAAAAAAAACTGGGGTAGCAATACTAATATCAGACAAAATAGACCTCAAAGTGAAGGCCATAACAAGAAATAAGGAAGGCCACTTCATAATACTAAAGGGATCAATACAACAAGAGGATATAACCCTGATAAACATATATGCACCCAATGCAGGAGCACCCACATACATAAGAAAACTCCTGGAAGATATCAGGGGAGAAATCGACAACAATACAATCATAGTAGGGGACTTTAATACACCACTGACAACACTGGATAAATCCTCTAGACAAACAATCAGCAAAGAAACAGCAATCCTAAATGACTCACTAGATCAGATGGACTCAACAGACATCTTCAGAACACTTCACCCCAAAGCCAGGGAATATACATTCTACTCAAATGCTCATAAGACATATTCAAAAATAGACCATATATTGGGTCACAAGCAAAGTATCCCCAAATTCAAGAAGATTGAAATCATAAAAAGCGTCTTCGCAGACCACGATGGCATAATATTAGAAATAAACTACAATAAAAACAACCCAAAATACTCAAACACCTGGAAGCTGAATAGCATGCTATTAAATATTGATTGGGTTACCAATGAAATCAAAGAAGAAATTCGAAACATCCTGGAAACTAATGACAATGAAAACACAAAAATCCAAAACCTATGGGACACAATGAAAGCAGTCCTGAGAGGGAAGTTTATAGCTCCACAGGCCTATCTCAAAAAACAAGAAAAAATGGTAGTAAATCAGCTAACTCTACAACTCAAAGAATTAGAAAGAGAGCAACAAGAAAACCCCAGAGTGAGCAGAAGGAAGGAGATAATAAAGATTAGAGCAGAAATAAATGACATAGAGACCAAAAAAACAATACAGAAAATCAATGAAACCAAGAGCTGGTTCTTTGAAAGGATAAACAAGATTGACAAACCTCTAGCCAGACTCACCAAGAAGCAAAGAGAGAGGACCCAAATAAACAAAATCAGAAACGATAGAGGCGAAATAACAACAGACCCCACAGAAATACAAATGATGGTTAAAAAATACTATGGACAGCTCTACTCCAACAAACTAGACAACCTGGAGGAAATGGACAAATTCCTAGAAAAATACAACATTCCAAAACTCAATCAGGAAGAATCTAAAAATCTCAACAGGCCAATAACTATGGAAGAAATTGAAGCAGTCATCAAAAAGCTTCCAGCAAACAAAAGCCCAGGACCAGACAGCTTCACAGGGGAGTTTTACCAAACATTCAAGGAAGAACTAAAACCTATCCTCCTCAGACTACTACAAAAAATTCAAGAGGAAGGAACACTTCCAAGCTCATTCTATGAAGCCAGCATCACCCTAATACCAAAACCAGGTAAAGACAACGCAATGAAAGAGAATTACCGGCCAATATCCCTCATGAACATAGATGCCAAAATCCTCAACAAAATCTTAGCAAATCGGATCCAGCAGTACATCAGAAAGATCATACACCACGACCAAGTAGGATTTATCCCAGGGATGCAAGGATGGTACAATATCCGCAAATCAATAAACGTGATACATCACATAAACAAATTGAAAGGAAAAAAACCACATGGTCATATCAATTGATGCAGAAAAAGCATTTGACAAAATTCAACACCCATTTTTGATAAAAGCTCTCAGCAAGGTGGGAGTAGAAGGATCATACCTCAACATAATAAAAGCCATATATGACAGGCCCACAGCCAACATCATACTCAATGGACAAAAACTAACACCGTTTCCCCTAAGAACAGGAACAAGACAGGGATGCCCCCTCTCACCACTCCTGTTCAACATAGTACTGGAAGAGTTAGCCATTGCAATTCGGCAAGAAGAAGAAATAAAAGGCATTCAAATTGGAAAAGAGGGAGTAAAACTGTCCTTATTTGCAGACGACATGATATTATACATACAGAACCCTAGAGACTCCATCAAAAAGCTACTAGACTTAATACATGAATTTGGCAATGTAGCAGGATACAAAATTAACCCCAAGAAATCTGAGGCATTTCTATACACCAATAGTGAACTTTCAGGAAGAGAGATTATAAAAACAATCCCGTTTACCATCGCACCAAAAAAATTAAGCTACCTAGGAATAAACTTAACTAAAGAGGTAAAAGACCTCTACTCAGAAAACTACAGGACGTTGAAAAAAGATATAGAGGAAGACATAAACAGATGGAAGAACATACCGTGTTCATGGATTGGTAGAATCAACATCATTAAAATGTCCATACTACCCAAAGCAATCTATAAATTCAACGCACTTCCCATTAAAATACCAACGGCATACTTCGAGATCTAGAACGAACTCTCCAAAAATTCATCTGGAATAAAAAAAGACCTCGAATAGCTACAGCAATCCTGAAAAAGACCAAAGTAGGTGGGATCTCAATACCAGATATTAAGTTGTATTACAAAGCCACTGTTCTCAAAACTGCCTGGTACTGGCACAAGAATAGGCATATAGATCAATGGAATAGAATAGAGAGCCCAGAAATCGGCCCGAACCAATATGCTCAATTAATATTTGACAAAGGAGGCAAGAACATACAATGGAGCCAAGATAGTCTCTTCAATAAATGGTGTTGGGAAAACTGGACAGATATATGCAAGAAAATGAAACTAGACCACCAACTTACACCATACACAAAAATAAACTCAAAATGGATAAAGGACTTAAATGTACGACAGGAAACCATAAAAATTCTAGAAGAATCCAAAGGCAACAAAATCTCAGACATATGCCGAAGCAATTTCTTCACTGATACAGCTCCTAGGGCACTTGAAACTAAAGAGAAAATGAACAAATGGGACTACATCAAAATAAAAAGCTTCTGCACAGCAAAAGAAACCATCAACAAAACAACGAGAAAACCCACTGTGTGGGAAAACATATTTGCCAATGTCATATCTGATAAGGGCCTAATCTCCAAAATTGATAGGGAACTCATACAACTCAACAAAAGGAAGATAAACAATCCAATCAAAAAATGGGCAAAGGACCTAAATAGACACCTTTCAAAAGAGGACATTCAGAAAGCCAAGAGACATATGAAAACATGCTCAAAGTCACTAATCATCCGAGAGATGCAAATCAAAACAACAATGAGGTACCATCTCACACCTGTCAGACTGGCTATCATCAACAAATCAACAAACGACAAGTGCTGGAGAGGATGTGGAGAAAAAGGAACACTTGTGCACTGCTGGTGGGAATGCAGACTGGTGCAGCCACTATGGAAGACAGTATGGAGTTTCCTTAAAAAACTGAAAATGGAACTCCCATTTGACCCTGTGATCCCACTCCTAGGAATATATCCCAAGAAACCAGAAACACCAATCAGAAAGGATATATGCACCCCTATGTTCATAGCAGCACAATTCACCATAGCTAAGATCTGGAAACAGCCTAAGTGCCCATCAGTAGATGAATGGATTAGAAAACTGTGGTACATCTACACGATGGAATACTATGCTGCTCTAAAAAGGAAGGAACTCTTACCATTTGCAACGTCATGGATGGAACTGGAGAGCATTATGCTAAGTGAAATAAGCCAGTCAATGAAGGAGAAATACCACATGATCTCACTCATTCATGGATAATAGAGACCATTATAAACTTTTGAACAATAATAGATACAGAGGCAGAGCTGCCTCAAACAGATTGTCAAACTGCAGCGGGAAGGCTGGGGAGGGTTGGGGGGCAGGAGGTAGGGGGGTAAGAGATCAACTAAAGCACTTGTATGCATGCATATAAGCATAACCAGTGGACATAAGACATTGGGGGATAGGGGAGGCTAGGGGACTGTCTAGGGTGGGGGGATAAAATGGACACATATGTAATACCCTTTGTAATACTTTAAGCAATAAATTTAAAAAATAATAAAAAAATAAAATAAAATGATTGCTAAAAAATAAAAAAATTTAATTCTCCCCTTGAATACACATTAGATGTCACATAATGCAATCCCCGCAAACTTCAAATGCCTGCCCTTAACAACACCCATGCATATAATGGCACAATCAGAGTGCTTAGCCAAAGGGGCAGGGCCAGCAAGTGCTAGAATGAGGGAGGAG
Organism: Myotis nattereri; assembly: GCF_964212035.1. Lineage (NCBI taxonomy): Eukaryota > Metazoa > Chordata > Mammalia > Chiroptera > Vespertilionidae > Myotis > Myotis nattereri. The sequence goes on from NC_138078.1 coordinate 121,886,736, forward strand.
CTTGAGAATGGGCGGGACCTGCACATACAGGGATGGTGGAGGCTCACGGGAAAGGTTGCAGATCCAGTGGAGGCTGGGATGGGAGAGGAGTATGGAAGGGGCAGGGCCAGCACAGGCTGGGTTGGGGAGGAGCATGAGAAGAGGCAGCGCCAGCATGCGGAAGGATGGGGAGGAGCATCATATTACGGCATTATCTGTTCTGACTTAAAACTGCTGTCCTTGTTTGTAAATAGAAACTATACAAATAATTTTTTTTCTGTGGAAAAACACCTGGGGAAGAGGACCTAGGCCAAAAATTTTAAATTACTGTTATGTTAAATGCACAACTATACTGTAAAATAAAATTCAGAACTACACAACCGTGACAGAAGATACAAAGCACTCAATCTCACTGTTATTTTCCTAATTTATACATTGAAATGTCCCACACTTTTCAAAGGAAATGTATGCAAAAGACTAGGGACAGAATTGAATTAAATAACCTGATATCCAACATCCAATTTTTACAGGTAATGAAATCACAAACGATGTTCAGTGGTGGCCATTGACGGGTGCTTTCGGTCATTCACTGCCCTAAAACAAGACCTCAGTCACTCAGATTGTCAATGCATGCATTTCTACACTAAAAATACCACAGATGATTAAATCCTGCATTTGTAAATCCAGAATACATCAAAATGTGTATTATTAAGTACATTTATAAAGTGGGAACAAGACCAGCATTTAGACAAGTAAATTTATATCAAATACACAATTATATTATAAAATAAAGGCAGTCAATCCAACAGTTCATTTCCTCCACTGTAAACTGAAATTTATACAAATCTTCCATGAGAAACCTACGAAATCCCCAATAACGAAATGTAACTGAATACAGTGAGAATGAGCAAACAATTGGTTTGTAAAATTAAATGCTCAGTTGCCTCCAATATTGGTGGAAGAGAGACCTAGGACATCCGCAGTGTTTCTAAAACACCAAGTGTAAATTAGACCAATCTTTTAAAGGAAAATGCATAAAAAGCGCCAGGAACACGTTTGGTCGAATACAATATTAATACACAAATATATTGTACTAAAATGCAAAACGGCTTCAACAGACTGAAAACTATTTAAATCTTAGGTTATCACGGACAAGTCCAGCACGTATCAGATCATTTTCCTCACTTTCAAGCTGAAAATACCAAGAAATCTTTTTAAATTATGTCAGAATATGAGAGGATTGATTCCAAAATCTAACCACATAAATGATTTTTAGGAAAAGGACAAAAATAAGTTCCACAAAACTACGCTTTGAAAGCGGCCGAAAGCCACCGTCCAAATCCTAGCGCGATACCGAGTGTCCGAATCCAAGCGCGATACCCGAGTGTCTGAATCCAAACACGATACCGAGTGTCCGAATCCAAGCGCGATACCCGAGTGTCCGAATCCAAGCGCGATACCCGAGTGTCTGAATCCAAACGCGATACCGAGTGTCCGAATCCAAGCGCGATACCCGAGTGTCCGAATCCAAGCGCGATACCCGAGTGTCCGAATCCAAGCGCGATACCGAGGGTCCGAATCCAAGCGCGATACCCGAGTGTCTGAATCCAAGCGCGATACCCGAGTGTCTGAATCCAAGCGCGATACCGAGTGTCCGAATCCAAGCGCGATACCCGAGTGTCTGAATCCAAGCGCGATACCGAGTGTCTGAATCCAAGCGCGATACCCGAGTGTCCTAATCCAAACGCGATACCGAGTGTCCGAATCCAAGCGTGATACCCGAGTGTCTGAATCCAAACGCAATACCGAGTGTCTGAATCCAAGCGCGATACCCGAGTGTCCGAATCCAAACGCAATACCCGAGTGTCCTAATCCAAGCGCGATACCCGAGTGTCCAAATCCAAACGCGATACCCGAGTGTCCGAATCCAAGCGCGATACCGAGTGTCCGAATCCAAGCGCGATACCCGAGTGTGTGAATCCAAACACGATACCGAGTGTCCGAATCCAAGCGCGATACCCGAGTGTCCTAATCCAAGCGCGATACCCGAGTGTCTGAATCCAAGCGCGATACCCGAGTGTCTGAATCCAAGCGCGATACCCGAGTGTCCTAATCCAAGCGCGATACCCGAGTGTCCGAATCCAAGCGCGATACCCGAGTGTCCGAATCCAAACGCGATACCCGAGTGTCCTAATCCAAGCGCGATACCCGAGTGTCCTAATCCAAGCGCAATACCCGAGTGTCCGAATCCAAACGCGATACCCGAGTGTACTAATCCAAGCGCGATACCCGAGTGTGTGAAATTTCTCCTTTTCGTGTCGAAAAGAAGAGAAACAGATGGGCCAAGATCAAGAATTAAACAAATAAGACAATTATCATCCAAAGATTTAATAAAAAAGACAAAATCGGCTCTCCGGCAGCCACATCTCAAGAAACGAAACTATAAAGTCGGCACGAGGTAACGTAAAGCACAACACGGAACCCAGATTCAGTTAAGGTACCCACATTATCACAAATCCAAAGCCCTCCAGACCACTGAAATAGATTATTAAAATTAAACTTACACTTTGTGATTGCGTGTGGAAGCGTTCACCACGTTCCCCCAGCCCTACGGTGCGGAGGAGAACTTAGCAGCCAGCCACACCCAAGACGAATGCGCAGGGCTACAAGCGGCACCACGAGGGGAAGGCGTAGCGCTACGAGCGGCACCACTGCGCCCCCACGCACGCATCAGGAGACGAAGGCCCACCACTGCTCCCGCACGCACGCACCAGGAGATGAGGGCACAGGGCTGCGAGCAGCACCACGGCGCCCCCCCCCCCCCACAAACACCAGGAGATGAGGGCACAGGGCTGCGAGCAGCACCACGGCGCCCCCCCCCCCCCCCCAAACACACACCAGGAGATGAGGGCACAGCGCTGCGAGCAGCACCACGGCGCCCCCCCCCCCCCACACACACACCAGGAGAGGAGGGCACAGGGCTGCGAGCAGCACCATGGCGCCCCCCCCCACACACACACCAAGAGATGAGGGCACAGGGCTGCGAGCAGCACCATGGCGCCCCCACACACACACCAGGAGATGAGGGCACAGGGCTGCGAGCAGCACCACGGCGCCCCCCACACACACACACACACACCAGGAGATGAGGGCACAGGGCTGCGAGCAGCACCATGGCGCCCCCACACACACACCAGGAGATGAAGGCACAGGGCTGTGGGCTGCGAGCAGCACCATGGCGCCCCCCCACACACACCAGGAGATGAAGGCACAGGGCTGTGGGCTGCGAGCAGCACCATGGCGCCCCCCACACACACACACACACCAGGAGATGAAGGCACAGGGCTGTGGGCTGCGAGCAGCACCATGGCGCCCCCACACACACACCAGGAGATTAAGGCACAGGGCTGCGAGCAGCACCACTGCGCCCCCAAGCACACACCAGTAGATGAAGGCGCATGGCTACAAGCGGCACCATAGCGCCCCCAACAGCCCAAGATGAACGTGCAGGGCTATAAGCAGTGGCGCTCCTTTTTAAACAAGCTTATTGTGCTCCCTTCATATATCCTGACTGGTTGGGGTGAGAACGATTGATAGGGATAGTATCTACTCACTCTTTATGCATGAAAAACCCACCCATATCCCAGAAGTTGGCACAGTATTGATGGGAAGGATTTGAACATGTTTGTATTTGAGATGGGGGGGGGGCGGTTGTTGCAGGAATTGTGGGAAACACAGAACAAACCAATCACATAGTAATTCACATGAGTAATTCCCTAATTGTTCCCAGCAATGAACTAAGACAATTCCTCAATCGCCATTTTCAGCTTGTATATAATTGCTTGCTTCGAGAAAGTTCTTCCCTGTCATTTCTGCTTTTGGGTCAAAAGCAAGTCAGATACCTGATTGGTCTTAGCAAGGAATTCACCATCACCCTCAAACTTACCCCCATCCCCACCTCCATCCTTACCACCACCACCCCCGCCCCCAGCAATTATATTTGGGAGTGTTGGCTTAGGCAACAAACACATAATCTAAAATTGGGAATGAGGAAATTTTGTAAGCTCACAAATATGTGAAAATTAATACACACACCTTAATAACCAATGGTGTAAAGGGAAAAATCACGAGGGAAACTAGAAAACTCTCTGAGGTGAATGAAAACTTATGGAATGCAGGAAAACAGTATTTAGAGAGAAATTTGGATTATAAATGTTTATATTAAAAATGAGGAAATGGCCCACCGGTATGGCTCAGTGATTGACAGTGGACCCGTGGACCTATGAACCAGGAGGTCACAGTTCGATTCCTGATCAGGGCATATGCCTGGATCCCCAGTGTGAGCATGCAAGTAGCTCCTGATCAATGAGTCTCTCTCATCATTGATGTTTCTATCCCTCTCTGTCCCTCTTTGAAATCATAAAAATAATTTTTAATAAATCTTTATTGTTCAGATTATTACAGTTGTTCCTCTTTCTTTCCCCCATAGCTCCTCTCCACCCAGTCCCCACCCCACCCCATGCCCTTATCCCCCACTGTCCTCATCCATAGGTGTAAGATTTTTGTCCAACCTCTTCCCCCCACACCCTCTTCCCCCTGAGAATTGTCAGTCCACTCCCTTTCTATGCCCTGATTCTATTATATTCACCAGTTTATTCTGTTCATCAGATTTTTTCTTCACTTGATTTTTAGATTCACCTGTTAATAGATATGTATTTGCTGTCACTTTGCTGTTCATAATTTTTATCTTTACCTTTTTCTTTTTATTCCTCTTCTTCTTAAAGAATACCCTTCAGCATTTCATATAATACTGGTTTGGTGGTGATGAACTCCTTTAGTTTTTTCTTGTCTGTGAAGTTCTTTATCTGACCTTCAATTCTAAATCATAGCTTTGCTGGGTACAGGAATCTTGGTTGTAGGTTCTTGCTATTCATCACTTTGAATATTTCTTGCCATTCCCTTCCGGCCTGCATAGTTTCTGTTGAGAAATCAGCTGACAGTCATATGGGTACTACCTTGTAGGTAACTGACTTTTCTCTTGCCGCTTTTAAGATTCTCTCTTTGTCTTTTTCCCTTGGTGCTTTAATTATGATGTGTCTTGGTGTGGTCCTCTTTGGATTCCTCTTGTTCGGGATTCTCTGCGCTTCCTGGACTTGAAAGTCTATTTCTTTCACCAGGTAGGGGAAGTTTTCTGTCATTATTTCTTCAAATAGGTTTTCAATATCTTGCTCTCTCTCTTCTGTCACCCCCATAATTCGGATGTTGGTAGGCTTGAAGTTGTCCCAGAGGCTCCTTACACTATCTTCATATTTTTGGATTCTTTTTTCTTTTTGCTTTTTCGGTTGCGTGTTTTTTGCTTCCTCATATTTCAAATCTTTGACTTGATTCTTTGGATGCTCTAGTCTGCTGTTGGATCTCTGTATATTATTCTTTATTTCAGTCAGTATATGCTTAACTTCTGATTGGTCCTTTTTCATATCCTTGAGGGTCTCACTAAATTTCTTGGAGGTTTCTAGAAGATTCTTGAGTAACCTTATAACCGTGGTTTTGAACACTATATCCAGTAGTTTGCTTTCCTCCATTTCTTTCATTTGTGACATATTTCTTTGTCTCCACATGTTGGCTGCTTCCCTGTGTTGATAGAGTGGCTTTGTGTGGTAGGTGTCCTATAGGGCCCAGTGGCTCAGCCTCTCCAATCACCTGAGGTGGACACTCTTGGTGCACCCCTTTGTGGGCTGTGTGCACAGTCTTGTTGTAGTTAACCCTTCATTGCTGTTGGTATCACTGGGAAGAATTGACCTTCAAGCCAATTGGCTGTGCGGACCAGCTGTGTCTACAGTGGAATAATTGCTGTGCTGGAGACACCCTTATGGGGCAGGACTTGCTTCAGTGGGGCTTTGGTGCTCACTGAGTCTGCCCCTTGAGTGTGTCGCTTATGGATGTGAAGAGTTGTAATCTGGTATGGTCTCACACTGACCACTGGGTGCACCATAAAAATAAATTTAAGAAAATGAAGAAATCCCTCAAATCAATTGCCTAACCTTCCACCTTATGAAGGTTAAAAAAATACCCAACAAAAGCAAAAGCAAGCAGAAGAAAATATGTAATAAATATTAAATCAGAAATCAGTGAAATAGAATAGAAACATAATGGAGAATGTCAAATAGAAAGTTGGTTATTTGGAAGATAGCAAAATTGACAAACTTTTAACTAAATGACCAAGAAAAAAAGGAGAACACTAAATTTACTAAAATCAACAATGAGGGAGTCCTGAAAATGGCGACCAGCAGGAAGGTAGGGAGGCAGAGAGTGTGAGAGTGCAAGGAAGTGATAGAGGAGTGTGTGGACGCGTGTGGTGTGTGTGTATGAGCTAGGGACAGTTAGATTCTGCAGGTCTTCTAAGGGGCTGCTAAACCAGGCAGTCTTAGGCGGCGGAGTCCCACTCCCTGCGCGGACACTCCTGGGCGGCCAGCACAGGCACGGCGACCACGCCATCTTGGGAAACAGAGCTGCTTGAGACTAGGATCCTGGCCTCAGAACAACCCAGTCTGATCTTAGACGCATACCAGGACCCTGCAGCCACTGGGGACAGAGACCTGTGACCAAAGCTACGGACCTGCGGACACCAAAAGTTCAGAAATCCCCAGGGCAGATCCGTGAGTAACAGAGCCCATCCCCCCTTCCCGCAGGCTAGCGGGCAGCGCCAGAGTAACTAACTGATAGACCCACCCCTTGCTGGGGCCTCAGCACTGCAGGAACTTTGGCCTGGAAGTGCACGAGCACCTTGGAACTGATCCCGCAGAGGGCCAGGTTCAGGAGCCCTGGGCTGGGAGCAAACGCTCGAACCCCAGGAACTGATCCTACGCACACTGCCAGCTTCGGAGCCCTGGGCTGGGAGCAATCGCACGAAAACCGGGAATTTGTCCCACGTAGCACAGGCCCAGGGACCCCAATTCTCTGGGCAGGAGGTAGCACCAAGCACCAGTGACTTGACTGTGTTTCTTATCACCTGCGCCTGAGATCCTGATTCCCTGTGCATTCATAGGAAGAGCCAGTGACTCCAATTCCTGGTGCAAGGGCACACAGGGACCATGATTCTCAAGGCGGGGTCGCGCGAAGCAACAGAGACTCTGATACTGGATTCTGGGGAACTCTGACTCCTGGCGCACGCTAGGGGGCTCTGGTTTTCAACATGCTTCAGGGGGGTCTCTGTTCCAGCACGGTGCAGGCAGGGTCCCTGATTCTAAGGGCGTGAACGAGGCCACATTGAGTGCCGACAACACTGATTCTGAGCGAGCCTGGTTCCCACCAACCCACAACAACCACACATCTTACTGTCAGAGCTCTTCAGCGACACTAGGGTGGTGGGAGGCTCCCACTGCACACGTCCCAGGCCCACGCAACTCGACGTTTGAACCATCGGGAGATAATCAGAATGAAGAGACGACACAACACCCAGAGGAAAGACAATGAGGAGTCACCAAGAAAGGACATTAAAGAAGTTGAAGCATGCAACATGACCAAAAAAGAATTCAGAATAATGGTTGTACAATTCATTCACCGGATGGATGAGAAAATCAAAAACCTATGCAAGAATCAGGAAGAAATGAAAAGTGATATAGCTACAATCAAAAACACCATGGGAAGTTTCAACAGCAGACTAGAAGAAGCAGAAGACGGAATTAGTGAGTTAGAAGATAAGGCAGAAAAACAAGCTCAATCTGAACAGCAACTGGAGAAAAAAATTAAAAAGCAGGAGGAGAGCCTAAGGGAGCTTCGGGACAACATGAAACGAAGTAACATACGCATAATAGGGCTGCAAGAAGGACAAGAAGAGCAGCAAGGATTACAAAATCTATTTGAAGAAATAATGTCAGAAAACTTCCCTGATATGGGGAAGAAAAAAATTACACAAGTACAGAGAGTCCCAGGCAAGATGAACCTCAAAAGACCCACACCAAGACACGTCATAATAATGATGGCAAATGTACAAGACAAAGACAGAATCTTAAAGGCTGCAAGAGAGAAACAGAGTTACCTACAAAGGATCCCCCATGAGATTATCAAATGATTTCTCAACAGAAACACATCAGGCCAGAAAAGAATGGACAGAAATTTACAAGGTGATGCAAAGCAAAGGACTGAATCCAAGAATACTCTATCCAGCAAGGCTATCATTCAAAATTGAAGGGGAAATAAGAAGCTTCACAGACAAAAAAAGGCTAAGGGAGTTTATCACCACCAAGCCAGCAATGCAAGAAATGCTAAAGGGACTGGTGTAAAAAGAAGAACTAAAAAGCCCAGAAAGAAAACAGTCACAAAAAATAGAAATGGCTACAAACAAGTACCTTTCAATAATAACTTTAAACGTAAATGGACTAAATGGTCCAATGAAAAGACATCGAGTAGCTGAATGGATAAAAAAACATGACCCATATATTTGCTGTCTACAAGAGACCCACCTCTTTAGAAGGGACTCACACCGACTGAAAGTGAAGGGATGGAAAAATATATTTCAGGCAAAAGGAAATGAAAAAAAAACTGGGGTAGCAATACTAATATCAGACAAAATAGACCTCAAAGTGAAGGCCATAACAAGAAATAAGGAAGGCCACTTCATAATACTAAAGGGATCAATACAACAAGAGGATATAACCCTGATAAACATATATGCAGCCAATGCAGGAGCACCCACATACATAAGAAAACTCCTGGAAGATATCAGGGGAGAAATCGACAACAATACAATCATAGTAGGGGACTTTAATACACCACTGACAACACTGGATAAATCCTCTAGACAAACAATCAGCAAAGAAACAGCAATCCTAAATGACTCACTAGATCAAATGGACTCAACAGACATCTTCAGAACACTTCACCCCAAAGCCAGGGAATATACATTCTACTCAAATGCTCATAAGACATATTCAAAAATAGACCATATATTGGGTCACAAGCAAAGTATCCCCAAATTCAAGAAGATTGAAATCATAAAAAGCGTCTTCTCAGACCACAAGGCCATAATATTAGAAATAAACTATAATAAAAACAACTCAAAATACTCAAACACTTGGAAGCTGAATAGCATGTTGTTAAATATTGATTGGGTTACCAATGAGATCAAAGAAGAAATTAAAAACATCCTGGAAACTAATGACAATGAAAACACAAAAATCCAAAACCTTTGGGACACAATGAAAGCAGTCCTGAGAGGGAAGTTTATAGCTCCACAGGCCTACCTCAAAAAACAAGAAAAAATGGTAGTAAATCATCTAAATCTACAGCTCAAAGAATTAGAAAGAGAGCAACAAGAAAAGCCCAGAGTGAGCAGAAGGAAGGAGATAATAAAGATTAGAGCAGAAATAAATGACATAGAGACCAAAGAAACAATACAGAAAATCAATGAAACCAAGAACTGGTTCTTTGAAAGGATAAACAAGATTGACAAACCTCTAGCCAGACTCACCAAGAAGCAAAGAGAGAGGACCCAAATAAACAAAATCAGAAACGATAGAGGCGAAATAACAACAGACCCCACAGAAATACAAATGATTGTTAAAAAATACTATGGTCAGCTCTACTCCAACAAACTAGACAACCTGGAGGAAAAGGACAAATTCCTAGAAAAATACAACATTCCAAAACTCAATCAGGAAGAATCTAAAAATCTCAACAGGCCAATAACTATGGAAGAAATTGAAGCAGTCATCAAAAAGCTTCCAGCAGACAGAGATCTGGGGAGAACCAAGATGGCGACATAGGTTAACGCCGGAGTTTGCTGCTTTGAACAACTACTTCAAAAGTGAAACTAAAAGACAGAACGGACATCACCCAAAACCACTGGAACGCTGGCTGAATGGAAGTCCTACAACTAGGAGGAAAGAGAAACGCATACGGACACTCAGCGGAGGCGCAGTGCTGAAGTCAAATTCTGAGGTGGGGAGTGCGAGGAGCGGGCTGGCGGCGGAGGGCGCGGTTGGCGTTTTCAATCGGGAGGGAGTCGCAGACTCTGAACTCCAGATCCGGGTGAGTCTTTAGGGACCCAGACTCAAACGGGAGAAGCGGGACTGTCTGGCTTCGGTCAGAGCGAGTGCAGCTTTCTCTCCGAGCTTTGCAGCGGGTGCTGGGACTCAGAGAGGCAGAGCCCCTGGGGACAGGACTGAGAGCCGCCATAACTGCTCTCTCAGGCCCACCCTGTTGATCCTGTGCGACCCGCCCCGCCCAAGCCCTGCACAGAGGCATTTGCCGGATAGCCTCAGGCAAACGCCAGATTAGCACCTCCCTAGAGGACAGAAGTTCTCTCACTGCTGACACAGCTGATTCTCATAGCCACTTGGCCTCGAGGTCAAACCCTCCCTGGAATTAGCTACAACAATCAAGATTTAACTATAAAACCACGAACAAAGACCACTAGGGGGTGCACCAAGGAAGCATAACAAAATGCGGAGACAAAGAAACAGGACAAAATTGTCAATGGAAGATCTAGAGTTCAGAACCACACTTTTAAGGTCTCTCAAGAACTGTTTAGAAGCCGCCGATAAACTTAATGAGATCTACAAGAAAACTAATGAGACCCTCGATGTTATATTGGGGAACCAACTAGAAATTAAGCATACACTGACTGAAATAAAGAATATTATACAGACTCCCAACAGCAGACTAGATGATCGCAAGAATCAAGTCAATGATTTGAAATGCGAGGAAGCAAAAAACACCCAACCGGAAAAGCAAAATGAAAAAAGAATCCAAAAATGCGAGGATAGTGTAAGGAGCCTCTGGGACAGATTCAGGCGTACCAACATCAGAATTATAGGGGTGCCAGAAGATGAGAGAGAGCAAGATATTGAAAACCTATTTGAAGAAATAATGACAGAAAACTTCCCTCACCTGGTGAAAGAAATGGACTTACAGGTCCAAGAAGCGCGGAGAACCCCAAACAAAAGGAATCCAAAGAGGACCACACCAAGACACATCATAATTAAAATGCCAAGAGCAAAAGATAAAGAGAGAATCTTAAAAACAGCAAGAGAAAGAAACTCAGTTACCTACAAGGGAATACCCATACGACTATCAGCTGATTTCTCAACAGAAACTTTGCCGGCCAGAAGGGAGTGGCAAGAAATATTCAAAGTGATGAATACCAAGAACCTACAACCAAGATTACTTTATCCAGCAAAGCTATCATTCAGAATTGAAGGTCAGATAAAGAGCTTCACAGATAAGGAAAAGCTAAAGGAGTTCATCACCACCAAACCAGGATTATATGAAATGCTGAAAGGTATCCTTTAAGAAGAGGAAGAGGAAGAAAAAGGTAAAGATACAAATTATGAACAACAAATATGCATCTATCAACAAGTGAATCTAAGAATCAAGTGAATAAATAATCCGATGAACAGAATGAACTGGTGATTATAATAGAATCAGGGACATAGAAAGGGAATGGACTGACTATTCTTGGGGGGGAAAGGGGTGTGGGAGATGCGGGAAGAGACTGGACAAAAATCGTGCACCTATGGATGAGGACAGTGGGTGGGGAGTGAGGGTGGATGGTGGGGCGGGAACTGGGAGGAGGGGAGTTATGGGGGGAAAAAAGAGGAACAAATGTAATAATCTGAACAATAAAGATTTAATTAAAAAAAAATAAAATAAAAAAAAGCTTCCAGCAAACAAAAGCCCAGGACCAGACAGCTTCACAGGGGAGTTTTACCAAACATTCAAGGAAGAACTAAAACCTATCCTCCTCAGACTACTACAAAAAATTCAAGAGGAAGGAACACTTCCAAGCTCATTCTATGAAGCCAGCATCACCCTAATACCAAAACCAGGTAAAGACAACGCAATGAAAGAGAATTACAGGCCAATATCCCTCATGAACATAGATGCCAAAATCCTCAACAAAATCTTAGCAAATCGGATCCAGCAGTACATCAGAAAGATCATACACCATGACCAAGTAGGATTTATCCCAGGGATGCAAGGATGGTACAATATCCGCAAATCAATAAACGTGATACGTCACATAAACAAATTGAAAGAAAAAAACCACATGGTCATATCAATTGATGCAGAAAAAGCATTTGACAAAATTCAACACCCATTTTTGATAAAAACTCTCAGCAAGGTGGGAGTAGAAGGATCATACCTCAACATAATAAAAGCCATATATGACAGGCCCACAGCCAACATCATTCTCAATGGACAAAAACTTACACCATTTCCCCTAAGAACAGGAACAAGACAGGGATGCCCCCTCTCACCACTCCTGTTCAACATAGTACTGGAAGTGTTAGCCATTGCAATTCGGCAAGAAGAAGAAATAAAAGGCATCCAAATTGGAAAAGAGGAAGTAAAACTGTCCTTATTTGCAGACGACATGATATTATACATACAAAACCCTAGAGACTCCATCAAAAAGCTACTAGACTTAATACATGAATTTGGCAATGTAGCAGGATACAAAATTAACCCCAAGAAATCTGAGGCATTTCTATACACCAATAGTGAACTTTCAGAAAGAGAGATTATAAAAACAATCCCGTTTACCATCGCACCAAAAAAACTAAGCTACCTAGGAATAATCTTAACTAAAGAGGTAAAAGACCTCTACTCAGAAAACTACAGGACGTTGAAAAAAGATATAGAGGAAGACATAAACAGATGGAAGAACATACCGTGTTCATGGATTGGTAGAATCAACATCATTAAAATGTCCATACTACCCAAAGCAATCTATAAATTCAATGCACTTCCCATTAAAATACCAACGGCATACTTCAGAGATCTAGAACGAACTCTCCAAAAATTCATCTGGAATAAAAAAAGACCCCGAACAGCTGCAGCAATCCTGAAAAAGAACAAAGTAGGTGGGATCTCAATACCAGATATCAAGTTGTATTACAAAGCCACTGTTCTCAAAACTGCCTGGTACTGGCACAAGAATAGGCATATAGATCAATGGAATAGAATAGAGAGCCCAGAAATCGGCCCGAACCAATATGCTCAATTAATATTTGACAAAGGAGGCAAGAACATACAATGGAGCCAAGATAGTCTCTTCAATAAATGGTGTTGGGAAAATTGGACAGATATATGCAAGAAAATGAAACTAGACCACCAACTTACACCATACACAAAAATAAACTCAAAATGGATAAAGGACTTAAATGTACGACAGGAAACCATAAAAATTCTAGAAGAATCCAAAGGCAACAAAATCTCAGACATATGCCGAAGCAATTTCTTCACTGATACAGCTCCTAGGGCACTTGAAACTAAAGAGAAAATGAACAAATGGGACTACATCAAAATAAAAAGCTTCTGCACAGCAAAAGAAACCATCAACAAAACAACGAGAAAACCCACTGTGTGGGAAAACATATTTGCCAATGTCATATCTGATAAGGGCCTAATCTCCAAAATCTATAGGGAACTCATACAACTTAACAAAAGGAAGATAAACAATCCAATCAAAAAATGGGCAAAGGACCTAAATAGACACCTTTCAAAAGAGGACATTCAGAAAGCCAAGAGACATATGAAAACATGCTCAAAGTCACTAATCATCCGAGAGATGCAAATCAAAACAACAATGAGGTACCATCTCACACCTGTCAGACTGGCTATCATCAACAAATCAGCAAACGACAAGTGCTGGAGAGGATGTGGAGAAAAAGGAACACTTGTGCACTGCTGGTGGGAATGCAGACTGGTGCAGCCACTATGGAAGACAGTATGGAGTTTCCTTAAAAAACTGAAAATGGAACTCCCATTTGACCCTGTGATCCCACTTCTAGGAATATATCCCAAGAAACCAGAAACACCAATCAGAAAGGATATATGCACCCCTATGTTCATAGCAGCACAATTCACCATAGCTAAGATCTGGAAACAGCCTAAGTGCCCATCAGTAGATGAATGGATTAGAAAACTGTGGTACATCTACACGATGGAATACTATGCTGCTCTAAAAAGGAAGGAACTCTTACCATTTGCAACGTCATGGATGGAACTGGAGAGCATTATGCTAAGTGAAATAAGCCAGTCAATGAAGGAAAAATACCACATGATCTCACTCATTCATGGATAATAGAGACCATTATAAACTTTTGAACAATAATAGATTCAGAGGCAGAGCTGCCTCAAACAGATTGTCAAACTGCAGTGGGAAGGCCGGGGAGGGTTGGGGGGCAGGAGGGAGGGGGGTAAGAGATCCACTAAAGGACTTGTATGCATGCGTATAAGCATAACCAATGGACATAAGACACTGGGGGATAGGGGAGGCTGGGGGACTGTCTAGGGCGGGGGGATAAAATGGACACATATGTAATACCCTTTGTAATACTTTAAGCAATAAAAAAATTTAAAATAAGAAAAAAAAAAAAAGAAAAAAAAAAAGAGAAAAAAAAAAAAAAAAAAAAAAAAAAAGAAAGATCATACACCATGACCAAGTAGGATTTATCCCAGGGATGCAAGGATGGTACAATATCCGCAAATCAATAAACGTGATACATCACATAAACAAATTGAAAGGAAAAAAACCACATGGTCATATCAATTGATGCAGAAAAAGCATTTGACAAAATTCAACACCCATTTTTGATAAAAGCTCTCAGCAAGGTGGGAGTAGAAGGATCATACCTCAACATAATAAAAGCCATATATGACAGGCCCACAGCCAACATCATACTCAATGGACAAAAACTAACACCGTTTCCCCTAAGAACAGGAACAAGACAGGGATGCCCCCTCTCACCACTCCTGTTCAACATAGTACTGGAAGTGTTAGCCATTGCAATTCGGCAAGAAGAAGAAATAAAAGGCATTCAAATTGGAAAAGAGGGAGTAAAACTGTCCTTATTTGCAGACGACATGATATTATACATACAGAACCCTAGAGACTCCATCAAAAAGCTACTAGACTTAATACATGAATTTGGCAATGTAGCAGGATACAAAATTAACACCAAGAAATCTATGGCATTTCTATACACCAGTAGTGAATTTTCAGAAAGAGAGGCTAAAAAAGGAATCTCATTTACCATCGCACCAAAAAAATTAAGCTACCTAGGAATAAACTTAACTAAAGAGGTAAAAGACCTCTACTCAGAAAACTACAGGACATTGAAAAAAGAGATGGAGGAAGACATAGAGAGATGGAAGAACATACCATGTTCTTGGATTGGTAGAATCAACATCATTAAAATGTCCATACTGCCCAAAGCAATCTATAAATTCAATGCACTTCCCATTAAAATACCAATGGCATATTTCACAGACCTAGAACGAACTCTCCAAAAATTCATCTGGAATAAAAAAAGAGCCCGAATAGCTGCAGCGATCCTGAGAAAGAATAAAGTAGGTGGGATCTCAATACCAGATATCAAGTTGTATTACAAAGCCACTGTTCTCAAAACTGCCTGGTACTGGCACAAGAATAGGCATATAGATCAATGGAATAGAATAGAGAGCCCAGAAATCAGCCCCAACCAATACGCGCAGTTAATATTTGACAAAGGAGGCAAGAACATACAATGGAGTCAAGATAGTCTCTTCAATAAATGGTGTTGGGAAAATTGGACAGATACATGCAAGAAAATGAAACTAGACCACCAACTTACACCATACACAAAAATAAACTCAAAATGGATAAAGGACTTAAATATACGATGGGAAACTATACAAATACTAGAAGAATCCAAAGGCAACAAAATCTCAGACATATGCCGAAGCAATTTCTTCACTGATACAGCTCCTAGAGCATTGGAAACTAAAGAGAAAATAAACAAATGGGACTACATCAAAATAAAAAGCTTCTGCACAGCAAAAGAAACCATCAACAAAACAACAAGAAAGCCCACTGCATGGGAGAACATATTTGCCAATGTCATATCTGATAAGGGCCTAATCTCCAAAATTTATAGGGAACTCATACAATTTAACAAAAGGAAAATAAACAATCCAATCAAAAAATGGGCAAAGGACCTAAATAGACACCTTTTAAAAGAGGACATTCAGAAAGCCAAGAGACATATGAAAACATGCTCAAAGTCACTAATCATCCGAGAGATGCAAATCAAAACAACAATGAGGTACCATCTCACACCTGTCAGACTAGCTATCATCAACAAATCCACAAACGACAAGTGCTGGAGAGGATGTGGAGAAAAAGGAACACTTGTGCACTGCTGGTGGGAATGCAGACTGGTGCAGCCACTATGGAAGACAGTATGGAGGTTCCTCAAGAAACTGAAAATGGAACTCCCATTTGACCCTGTGATCCCACTTCTAGGAATATATCCCAAGAAACCAGAAACACCAATCAGAAAGGACATATGCACCCCTATGTTCATAGCAGCACAATTCACCATAGCTAAGATCTGGAAACAGCCTAAGTGCCCATCTATAGATGAATGGATTAGAAAACTGTGGTACATCTACATGATGGAATACTATGCTGCTGTAAAAAAGAAGGAACTCTTACCATTTGCAACGTCATGGATGGAACTGGAGAGCATTATGCTAAGTGAAATAAGCCAGTCAATTAAGGAAAAATACCACATGATCTCACTAATTTATGGATAATAAAGACCATTATAAACTTATGAACAAAAATAGATACAGAGGCTGAGCTGCCTCGAACAGACTGTCAAACTACAGCAGGAAGGCCAGGGAGGATGGGGGGGTAAGGGGGCAGGTAAGAGATCAACTAAAGGACTTGTATGCATGCATATAAGCATAACCAATGGACACAAGACACTGGGGGGTAGGGGAGGCCAGGGGATTGTCAAGGGCTGGGGAAAAAAAGGAGACATATGTAATACTCTTTGTAATACTTTAAGCAATTTAAAAAAATAAAATAAGATACAAAAAAAGAATTGATTAGTATCACCAGTGATAATCATGAGAATTATTATTAACAGTTATTCAATATCCTCTATGAAAAAAACTAAAAATATGGGTTTTTCAGTTATTGTTTTATTTAGTCCTTTTAATAAATTTACAAAAGGAGTATTGTTATTCCCCTTTTATAGATAAGGAAACTGGCACACAGAGAAGTTAAGTTTCTTGCTCAAGATTACACAACTACTAATGAGCAAAACAAAGCTTAAATTCCAGATCTCTCTGACTCCAAATCATGTATTTGTAACTCCATGATCTAATTTATGAGGCAACACAATAAACTCAGCACTTCTTCACTAAAGAAAAAAAAAATCAACAATGAAAGGTCTTTACTACTGACATTACAGAAATAAATGGGACTATAAGGGAATACTACAAAATTGTATGCCACCAAATTAGATAACCTAGATGAAATGGATAAATTCATAGAAGTACACAATCTACCCAAAATAACTCAAGATAAAGAGAAAATCTGAATAAACAAACAATAATGAGATTAATTTTGTAATAATAATAATAATAATAATAATAATAATAAAACTTCCCACAAGGAAAAGCACAGGATCAGATTGCTTCACTGGTGTCTTTAAAAGTGTTTAAAGAATACCCAACACCAATCTTTCACAAACTCTTAGAAAAAGTACAAATGGAGCAAACACTTCCCAGCTCATTCTATGAGGCCAGTATTATCCTGATATTAAAACCTATTAAACATATCACAAGAGGAAAAAACTACAGACAAATATCTCAAAAGTATAAATGAAAAATCTTCAGCAAAATACTACTAAACTTAATGCCTCCTGCACACCCCTACTGGGGATTGAGCCGGCAAGCTGGGCATGTGATCTAACCAGGAATGAAACAGTGACCTCCTGGATCCTAGGTAGATGCTCAACCACTGAGCCACCATGTCCAGGAAGAAAATCTTTTTAAAATGGAAGCCATTCATATTTTATTTTTAGTAGAATCTTGAACTCCAAGAAATTCAAAATTTACAAACAAGACTGAATTAGCTTTTGTAACAATTTTGAGCAATAAAGAAAGATATAAAAGATAACCATTTAATATCTGACCCTTTGCTGGAGCCCATAAATAAATTCCATAACTCTGAACTTTCAACTCACTTAGTGATTTTTTTCTTGGTGTTTGTTTTTCTAAAGATAATCACTTTATAGTCAACAGTACAGATCCTTTTATTTCATTTTGAAAAACCATAGTCCAATACAACCCCAGAATGTCAAGTGTACAATACAAGAAACTTTCTGGTGAAAGTTCTGGTTATTATTTATTTATTTATTTATTTATTTATTTATTTTTAAATATATTTTATTGATTTTTTTACAGAGAGGAAGGGAGAGAGATAGAGAGTTAGAAACATCGATGAGAGAGAAACATCGATCAGCTGCATCCTGCACACTCCCCACTGGGGATGCGCCCGCAACCCAGGCACATGCCCTTGACCGGAATCGAACCCGGGACCCCTCAGTCCACAGGCCGACGCTCTATCCACTGAGCCAAACCGGTTTTGGCATGGTTATTATTTATTTTAAGTTTTTTCCTTTTATTAAATTTATTGAGGTGACACTGGTTAACAAATTATACAGGTTTCAGGTGTACAATTCTATAATATGTCATCTGTACATTGTATTGTGTGTTCACCACCCCAAGTCAAGTCTCTGTCCATCACCATTTATCCCCCTACTAGAGGCCCGGTGCAGGAATTTGTGCACCAGTAGGGTCCCTTGGCCTGGCCTGCGGGATCGGGCCAAAACTGGCTCTCCGACATCCCCCAAGGGGTCCCAGATTGTGAGAGGGGCCAGGCCAGGCTGAGGAACCCCACCCATGCATGATCTGGGCCGGGGAGAGATGCAGGAGGTTGACCAGCCTGGGAGGGACCGCAGGAGGGCTCCAGGGCATGTCTGGCCTGTCTCTCTCAGTCCTAATTGGCTGGACCTCAGCAGCAAGCTAATTTACCAATCAGAGCATCTGCCCCCTAGTGATCAGTGCACATGATAGCAAGCGGTTGAACGGTCTTAGCATTTCATTAGCATATTATGCTTTGATTGGTCCAGTTGACTGGACACTTAGCATATTAGGCTTTTATTATATAAGATACCCTCTTCCCATCCCTCCCACCCTCCTCCCAACATGGACACTGTTGTCTGTGTACATGAGTACTTTCTTTTTTTTTCTTTTTTGCTCAATACCTCCACCCCCTGACCCAGCAATCCCAGATAGCTGTCAGCCTGCTCTCTATCTATGACCCAAATAAAAAGGGTAAAAAACTTTTACAGCAAACAAATTAGAAAGTTTGTAAAATAAAATCTCAATTGTATTTCTATGAACTAACAAAAAGTAATCAAAAATGAAAGAAAATTCCATTGAGAATAGGAATAAATTTAACAAGAACATATGAGAACTATAAAATATTTTGAAGTAAATTAAAGATCTTATAAATGGAATCACATTTCATATTTATAGAATGGAACACTTATTATATTTAAGATGCCAATACTTTATAAATTGATCTATAGATTCAATGTTATAACTCCAAATTCCCAGCAGGTTCTTTTTTTTCCCCTCAGAAATTGACAAACTGATTTCCAAATTCCTATGGAAACACAAGGGATCCAAAATAGTCAAAATATTCTTTAAAAAGAAGATAAAAGTTACAAGACTGACACTTCTGATTTCAAAACTTAATGAAAAGTTACAGTAATAAACATTACATGATACTGACATAAGGATAGACATATAGATAAATGGAATGGAATGGAGAGTACAGAAATAAATCCATAATAACTATGGTCAACTGATTTTTGAAAAGAGAACCAAAACCATTCAAGAAAACAATAGTAGTCTCTTCAACAAATGGTACTGGAACAACTGAATTTCCACATTCAAAACAATGAATTTGGAGTCATAACTCACACCATATACAAATATTAAATCAAAATAGATCAATGACCTGAAATTAAGAACTAAAATGATAAAACCCCTAGAAGAAAACATAGGTGTAAATATTTGTGACCTTGGATTAAGCAATGGTTTCTTAGATGTGATGCCTGAAGCACAAGCCTATAAAAATTAGATAAATTGGAATTCATGCTTCAAATGACAGTATCAATGAAATGAAATTATATCCCACAGAATAGGAGAAAATATTTGCAAATTGTATATCTGATAAATAACTTGATCCGGAATATATAAAGAACTCTTACAACTCAACAATAAAAAGAGAAATAACCAGGTAAAAAATAGGCAGAGGATTTGAACAGACATGTCTTCGAAGAAGATATATAAATGCCAAATTTGCACATATAGAAATTCTCAACACCATTAGTCATTAAGGAAATGTATATCAAAACCACAATGTGGTACCACTTTGCACCCAATAGGATGGCTGGGATAAAAAAGACATGGGAAATAGCAAGTGTTGATGAGGATGTGGAGAAATTGGAAACCTCATACATTGCTGATGGGGATGTAAAATGATGCAGCCAATGTGGTGAACTTTATGTTACGTGGACTTTACCGTAATAAATAAATACAAATATAAATACAACTCTCTCTCTCTCTCTCTCTCTCTCTCTCTCTCTCTCTCTCTCTCTCCTTCCATTATTTTCCAGAAGAGAAGCTTCATGCTCTCAAGATGAGAGGGCTCCACCTGTTTCTGTCTTTTAATAGGGGGCAGGTGAGATTTGATCTCCAAGTTTTTGCTCAACCATGGAGCAGGTATCTCTGTGACCGCAACTTACTAGGGCAGGTAATCATGCCTCACCAATTCTTTGCTCTCTGAACCTTCATTTATTTGCTACCAAACTGATGGCCTTGGCCTATGGTCTTTGGTGTTACCAAGACAAAAGTTTGATCCATATTCTGTTACTAACCAGCTTAGTGACTTAGGGATGATTAATTCTCCAAAGGCAAAGAAGAAAGAAACACATTCTGAGCAGTCCAGTTCTTCAGTGGTTTATATACACAGTCTTTTTAGTTGTGTACATAATCTCTAGTCTGTACAATTCCTGTCACAGACAACATAATAAATGGCCATTGAATGAAATAACTTAATCCACATAAAAGTCCAATGATTTGGCTATTATTACTTCTATATTACAGATGAGGTCTTTATTTCTTCATTGATAAATGTGAATTAATATCCACTTCACTGGGTTTTGTTGCATCTTTTAATTATATCCTTTGTAAGAGGAAATATGATAATATAGAAAGAATGCTGGTTTTAAATCATAAAGTTGTGAGTTTGTGTATTCAGCCAAATTTTATACTGTGAACCTTGGGAAAATTACTTAACTTCTTTGAATTTGTTTCCTAAGCTATAAAAAATGGGTATTAATACATATTTTGAGTGCCTTTTCAGGATTATAAATGTATTATCTACACTAATAAAAGAGAAAAATGGTTATTGGCGTACGGCGCTACCCTTTTCATTGGCTAATCAGGGCTATATGCAAATTAACTGCCAACTAAGATGGCAGTTAACTACCAACAAAGATGGCGGCTAATTTGCATATGTAGTCACAATGCAGGGAGGTGAAAGGGAAAGCAGGAAGAAGCCCCCTGCCACTGACAGTGATCGGAAACCCAGGGGGGAGCTAAGAGGTGGGGGGGCAGGGCAAAGGCGGCCCCAGGGCCCCCCAGCCATGATTGGAGAATCAGGCGCCTTTGCCACCCTGGCCAGTGATAGCAGGAAGTAGGGGTGGAGCCAGCGATGGGAGCTGGGCACGGTCGAAGCTGGCAGTCCCCGGGAGCTAGGGGTCCCTTGCCTGGGCCTAAAGCGGAGCCCACAATCGCGGGGCCGCTGCAGCTGCGGGTCCCCGCTGCCCGAGCCGGACGCCTCAGCCAGAGGTGTCCTGCAGGGGCAGGGGCGGAGCCCGCGCGATCGCGGCGCCCCCCGCCGCCACTGCGGGTCCCCGCTGCCCGGGTCGGATGCCTAGGCTAGAGGCTTTAGGCCTGGGCAGGGGCGGAGCCTGCAATACAATCGACCATTATATATTATATACAGTGGGGCCTTGGCTTACGAGTGTCCCGACTAACGAGTTTTTTGAGATACCAGCTGTCTCTCGGCTGATTTTTTGCATTGAGTTGACAGAGTAATTTGAGTTAACGAGCTCCTTAACAAGCTCCTTAACGAGTTCCATCTCAGAACAAATTAAACTCGTAAGTCAAGGTCCCACTGTATAATTTAAAATATCTATACTAATAAAAGGGTAATATGCTGATTAGACTGGGTCAACCAGAATCTTCTGGTCATCCTGCCTTCCTTCTGGACAAAGCCACGATAGCAGGGGGCCAAGGCAGAGGCCATTGGGGTGATCAGGCTGGCAGGGGAGGGCAGTTAGTAGTGATCAGGCCAGCAGGGGAGGGCAGTTGAGGGGACCAGGCCTGTAGGAGAGGGCACTTGGGGGTGACCAGGCCTACAGGGGAGGGCAGTTGCGGGGGACCAGGCTGGCAAGGGAGGGCAGTTAGGGATGACTGGGCCAGCAAGGGAGGGCAGGCCTGCAGGGGAGGGCAGTTAGGGGTGACCAGGCTGGCAGGGGAGGGCAGTTGTGGGCTACCTGGCCAGCAGGCAAGGGCAGTTAGGGACAATCAGGCAGGCAGAGGGGTTAGTGGGAATCAGGCAGGCAGGCAGGTGAGCAGTTAGGAGCCAGCAGTTTTGGATTGTAAGAGGGGTGTCAGACTACCAGTTTAGGCCCAATCCCACAGGCATCAAGCCTAAACCAGTAGTTGGACATCCCCCAAGGGGTTCCGGATTGGAGAGGGTGAAGGCTGGGCTGAAGGACACCCCCCATCATGCACTGGGCCTCTAGCCTACACTAATAAAAGATAAACATTCAAATTGACCGTACCTTTGCTACACCTTAAGCCACCAGCCAATCAGAGTGACTATATGCAAATTAACCCAACCAAGATGGCTGCTGGCAGCCACGGAGCTGGAGCAAGCAAGAGGCTTGGTTGCCCCAATAATGGAGGAAGCCAAGCTTCCCGGCCGGTCCTGAGCCGGCTCTGAGCTCCACTCAAAATAACAAACTTTAAATTATAGAAGGTAAATAAATCCCAGAATAAAAAAAAAAAGAAAAAGAAAAAAAGGAGAGGCTGGGAGCTTCCATCGCCAGTGGGCTTGGCCAGCCTGAAAATGGCCCTCAGCCCCTCACCCAGACTGGCCAGGCGCCCCAGTGGGACCCCCACCCTAAAGGGGGTGTGGCCAGCCTGAAAACAGCCATCGGCCCCTCACCCAGGCTGGCCAGGCACCCCAGTGGGGACCCCAAACCTGAAGGGGGTGTGACCAGCCTGCAAACACCCATCAGCCCCTCACCCAGGCTGGCCAGGCACACCAGCGGGACCCCTACCCTGATCCAGGACACCCTTCAGGGCAAACCAGCCGGCCCCCATCTATGCACCAGGCCTCTATCCTATATAATAAAAGGGTAATATGCAAACTGACCCTAATAGCAGAACAACTGGGAATGACTGGTCACTATGACACACACTGACCACCAGGGGGCAGATGCTCAATGCAGGAGCTGCCCCCTGGTGGTCAGTGAGCTCCCACAGGGGGAGCTCTGCTCAGCCACAAGCCAGGCTGATGGCTGCCAGTACAGCGGTGGTGGTGGGAGCCTCTCCTGCCTCCTCAGCAGCACTAAGGATGTCCAACTGCAGCTTAGGCCTGCTCCCCACTGGCAAGTGGACATCCCCCATGGGCTGCCAGGCTGCCAGAGGGATGTCTGACTGCCAGCTTGGGCCTGATCCCCCAGGGAGCGGGACTAAACCAGCAGGTGGACATCCTCTGAGGGGTCCCAGACTGTAAGAGGGCATAGGCCAGGCTGAGGGACCCCCCAGAGTGCACAAATTTTTGTACACCGGGCCTCTAGTATTATAAAATTTCATTATTTATTTTACTTTAGCAATTAGCTGTTCCTTTATAGGGCTTCTTGCTGGTTCTCTCTCTCACTTCTAAACAATAGAGAGCTCAGGGCTCAGGCCTTAAGACTCTTATCTGCCTACCCTTACTCATGTATTGATTTTCTATCTTATATGTTACATATAAAATATGTACTTATATAATATATGTGTTTGTGTATATGTGCATATATATTTATATACATGTATATAAACATTTAGCAACCTAGAACAATACCCAACATATAGTAACTACTTGAAAAATAGTATTTATTGTTACCTAAATGAGTTATTACAGATAAAGTATCTGGCTCAAAATAGGTGCCAGAAAGTTCCTTCACTCCTTTCTTAATCTTAGTTTGGCTTCCAGGTATTTATGTGTAGTATCCTTCCCTTCTCGTACTCCTGAATTGCCCTCATTTATCTCTGGAACATCCTCCATTCCCTACCATTCTCATCTAATCCTTGCAACCTTGGCTTTCCTAATAAAGACATCAGGTCAAGCATGCACCGCTTTGCATCTGTTTTCCGGGCTAATTGACACTAGACACAAATCATGCTGCATGATTAGCCCTTTGCTGCCCTCATCTGGCCTGTTCCAGTGTCTGTTACGGTTGACTAGATGACCACTAGCCAGCAGAGGCTCAGTCAGCTCTGACCTAGCTCTGACAAGGAAGTCACAGAAATAATTTCCTGTGGAATTCAAGCTAATGAATCCCTTTCTTTGGGAGATAGGGATGGAGAGGCAATGATCAGCTCAATCTAATACCACCAAAAAAGAAAATTCAGTGACTTCAAAACAATCTGTTTCAGAATTGTTTGGGACTACTCATGACTATATCAACATTATATGGGAAGAAAGCAAAAACCATATGAAAATCCCTGGCCTCATATAATTGCCTTTCTGAGCTCAGTTTAGCTCGGGATCTCTAAACACTGGGACCATACCGAAGCCCTAAGTCTATTTCTGAACATCAAAGTTCTCTTCCTATTTTAGAATCCAGTGCTATTCTAAAGGAGGGGATAACAGTGAGAGCACTATCCTGGTTACTGCTTGTTTTGTGAGATGTCAGCTTGGACTTGCCAAGGGAAATTCATTTTCATGGAGGCAGATAGCCTGAACTACCTCCCTCAACAACTATCAAGAGAACAAGCATAAACTGGTGGGAATTGGGGAGAGGGGGAATGGGTGAAGAGGGTCAAAAGGTAAAGAGAAAATATAAAAAGAACATCAACTTTCTGTACCTTAAGACTCATAGCAACCTGTCCCAGAGTTTCTGAAGTAGGCAAACATACACTTTTTTCCTATTTGTTTGTTCATTAAACAAATATTTATAGAGCAGTGGTTCTCAACCTTCCTAATGCCGCGACCCTTTAATACAGTTCCTCATGTTGTGGTGACCCCCAACCATAAAATTATTTTCGTTGGTACTTCATAACTGTAATTTTGCTACTGTTACGAATCGTAATGTAAATATCTGATATGCAGGATGTATTTTCATTGTTACAAATTGAACATAATTAAAGCATAGTGATTAATCACAAAAACAATATGTAATTATATATGTGTTTTCTGATGGTCTTAGGCGGCCCCTGTGAAAGGGTCGTTTGACCCCCAAAGGGGTCGTGACCCACAGGTTGAGAACCGCTGTTATAGAGTAAAAAAAAAAAAACACAAACAGATGAAAGGTGGTTATTTTCGAAAAGAATTAGAACATTCCTTAATTACCTACTTTTAAAAAAGTGTATGTGCATTTGTGTGTGTTGTGAGGCAGGGGGTGACTAAAAAAAGACAATATTAATCCCAAAGCCAGATAATTAGGACAAAATAAAAAAAATGCAGATACATCCCATCTCTGAATATTGATATAAGCACCCTAAATTCTCAGAAAATTGAATCCATCTTCACAAAAATTAAAATATTAATGCATTATAACCAAGTGAAATTTCTTTTCCCTAAGAAAAAAACTATTCAAGTATTAAATGATATATTATCCAATATCTTAATAAATAAAAAAGACTCAGCATGTGGTTATATCAATAAATACTGAAATAAATAAAATTTATTGATATCTGATTTTTGATGCTTAATAAAATATGGAATAGATGGATAGTTCCTTAACCCTATGTCAAACAAAAGGTTGTTAATTTTGAAACAAAAGAAGCATTTCCATTAACATAAAATATAAGGCAAGGAACATACTGTGTTCATTATTATTGCAAATTGTTCTGGAAGTATTAGACATTCTGTTTACAGAAGTGACGAAAATAAGATATATAAAAGAGGAAAAACAGGAAATTATCATCAACATGTAAAATCATTTTATATAATTTAAAAACTCAGAAAAGTTACTTAAATTATTAGAAGCCAATTTGCAATGTAATTGATTAGAATTAATAAGAATTTGATAACACTTATAATAAAATACATTCAATATCAGAAAATATCTCATTTATATAAGTAATAATAAAGATTAATTTCCTAAAAATAAATTTAGCAAGATATGTACAAGACCTATATGAAAAAAGCAAAATTGGAAAACTCTGCTGATAACCATAAAAGAAGACTAGTAAATGAAAACACATACAGGCATGCCTCGTTTTATTTCACTTTGCTTTATTGTGCTTCACAGATGTTAAGTTTATTACAAATTGAAGGCAAGACCCTCCACCCACAAAAAGATTACAACTCACTTTATTGTGATACTCACTTTACTGTGATGGTCTGGAACCAAACCCACAATATCTTCGTGGTATGCCTATATTTTATTCTTATGTAAAAATGTATAAATTGGTTTTTTTTAAATCAATGATAATAATCTAAATATTCAATGTAATCCCAACAAATATATTAATATAATATTTTACTTTGGAACTTGATTATATAACTCTAAAATTCATCTGGAAAATAAGCATGAGAAACTGCCAGAACCATTTTGAACAAGAGAAATTAGAGGGCCTGGCACCATTAGATATTAAAATGCATTACAAGGATATAGTTATAAATACTATGTGTAGCAAGACAGACTAACAAATTAATGGAACATGAAAAAGATTCTCCAAATGGGCCCAAATGTACATTGAACAAATGGATTATTATATAATTTTAAATGTGAGGGAGAAAGATAGTTTATTAATAAATTTCCTAGGACAATAGGCTAGCCATTTGGTGTGAGCATAGAAATGACAGCTAAATCCCTCTCTTATTTTTTACACTAAATTAAAAAATAAAAATACAAACGGACATGTGTAAATTGACACACCATCATTCTTAAGCGATTTCTTAGCATACATTGACATCAGTCTTGTGACCCAGAAACCATTTAACATCCTAAGAGCTGGATGAATTAGTAATACAGTGTCTGAGGGAAATAGTAGCTCAGTATAGCATTGAATTGCAGGTTCTGACCTTTTCTAAATGCTCACTAAACCTGCCTTTACATACTAATGTGTGATATTTGGAAAGCCAAATAGATATATTTTTAATTAATTGATTAGAAACAGATTAATATAAAGGAAATGGAAACACCAACTGGTAATCTTCCTCTCTGATGTTATAATCATTCTTTTATTTATCTCACTGTTTGACACTGAGAAGAAATCTTTGTTGCCCCTCAAAGTGTGCATCTATTTGAACATTCTCACTCATGGTGCTCTGAAGGAACTAGCTATATACTGAACAGCATGTGCCAGAATGTCCAGAGACTTTAGCTTGAGTTCCAGTTGTTCACCTAACAGCTCTGTCACTTTGACCTCAGTTTCCCCAGGTACACATTGAAGGAGTTGAATTTGATTATCTCTAAGGTCCCCTTTGAGTTCAAATATTCAATAATTCTAGTGTTTTAAGTACTTCGCTTACTTTCTTTCATTCCCCTTCCATTAGGGTTTTTGGTAGAGCATCAGTTAGATTTACCAAGAGAATCTATCTATCTATATATCTATCTATATAAAAAGCCAGGCGTCATGACCAGAACAACCGGTCAACCAGCCGCTATGACGTGCATTGACACCTCTCGGTCCCTCCCCGCAGCCCGCAGGCTCTCATTGCTGGGTGGCAGCAGAGTGGGACTGGGGACTGGACTCGTGGGGTGGTGACAGCATCGTGGAGTGTCCCATGTTGGCAGCGAGCAGCTTTGCAGAGAGTTGTGGAGCATCGTGGAGTGGTGGCAGCATTGCAGAGCAACATGGGGCAGCGGACATAGCCCTGATCACAGGCTAGGCCTAGGGACCATACATGTGCATGATTTCATGCGCTGGGCCTCTAGTGTGTGTGTGTGTGTGTGTGTGTATAAAGCCTAAGTGACCAAATGACTGATTGACTTGTAGCTATGACACGCACTGACCACCAGGGGGCAGATGCTCAATGCAGGAGCCCAGCGAGTTTACTGAGGCACAGCAGGGCCAGGATGAGCGGAAGTGGTGATGTGCCTGGCCTGGGCTAAGGCTCCTCCCCGGTGGCCGCTTGCCGCTTTGCACACTACTACATCCCTTGAGGGGTCCCAGAATGAGAGAGGGTGGAGGGACCCCACCGGTGTATGAATCTATGCACTGGGCATCTAGTCTATCCTATATAATAAAGAGCTAATATGCTAATTAGATCGAACAACAGAACGACAGTCCAGACAACCTTCCAGACGAAGCTGGGGCTGCCAAGGCTGCCAAGGCAGGTGGGGCTGCAAGGTCTGAGCCCCTTGCACAAATTTTGTGCATTGGGCCTCTAGTCCTATCTAATAATAGAGAAACATGGTAATTAACCATAACTTTGCTACCCTTCCCATTGGCTAATCAGCGAGATATGCAAATTAATCACCAGCCAAGATGGCAGCTAATTTGCATACTGCAGGCAGGGCGGGACAGGGCCATCCCGCCTGCCCCGCTGCCATCCGGGCCTGCTATATGCAACCTGGGTGGCAGGCGGCCTGTATAAGAACAGACCCAGGGCTGGCGGTGGAAACCTGGCCATTGGCCACTGGCCACGCCCACAAACGAACCTCCAGCAGGGATCCCCAGACAGGTGGTAATGCACTGATCTGCCACTGGCCACACCCAAAAACGGCCCTCCAGGGGGATCCCCGGCTGACCAGTGCTAATACACCGGTCCATGGCCCACAAATGGCCTACAGGTGCTAATGAACTGATATGCCAAAACCCACACCCGGGCAGCCTTTGCCCTGCACGAACTATGCAGCCCTGAGGGGAGTGGGGCCGCTGGAAGCAGGGCGGGAACTTCCCGGGGTTGGCATCAGGCAGCTCAGAGCAGAGTGCGAACTATTCCTGCTGGTAGCTGCTTGCTCATTCACTTACTCGCTCATTCACTTACTTGCTCATTCATTCACTCACTCATTATTCACTCGCTCAGCAAACCCTCTCAGGTCCATGGCACCAGCCCAGGCACTGAAGTTGAAGCTAGATAAGACACAGCTAAGTCCTCAAGATGTTGGTAATTCAGTATGCAGTCAGGAGAGGGGTGTCAGGCCGCTGGGAAGAGGGTGGGAACTTACCTGGGCGGGCTTCAGGGAGCGGGAGTGGGGCCGGAGCTTCTGCCATGTTGCCATGGCAACGCGTTCCCGCCCCTTAGCTACTTGCTCATTCACTTTCTCGCTCATTCATTACTCACTCATTCACTCGCTCAGCAAACCCTCTCAGGTCCATGGCACCAGGCCAGGCACTGAAGTTGAAGCAGGATAAGACAGAGCTAAGTCCTCAAGATGTTAGTAATTCAGTATGCAGCCAGGAGAGGGGCGTCAGGCCCCTGGAAACAGGGCAGGAACTTACCTGGAGTGGGCTTAAGGGAGCGGGAGTGCGGCCGGAGCTTCTGCCATGTTGCCGTGGCAATGTGTTCCCGCCCCTTAGCTGCTTGCTCATTCACTTACTCGCTCATTCATTCACTCATTCACTCACTCATTATTCACTCACTCAGCAAACCCTCTGAAGTCCAATTTCAGTAGGGCGAAGCAGGCACATGAACGAGGCAGTTGTATGCATGGATGCATTGTACTGGGTTCTGTGAAGGCTGTCACTAATGCTGAGTTTGTTCTCTTGATAAATTGGAGCCTCGGGAGCCAGGCTGCCCAAGCCTGTAGGTCTGTGCCTAGGCCAGGAGTGGCCAGGGTCCCGGAACATGACAAAGGGTGCAGGTCGGGCTGAGGGGTCTGGCCCCACTCCTCACCCTCACCCCCGAGTGCACAAATTTTTGTGCACCGGGCTACTAGTATATGTATAAAAGCCTAAGTGATTGGCTGACTGGCCGACCTGCTGGTAGGTATGACGCACACTGACCACCAGAGGGCAGACGCTCAACGCAGGAGCTGCTGAGCCACAACAACTTTGCAGAGTACCCTCTCGCACTTTGGGACCACTTGGGGGATGTTGGAGAGCTGGTTTCAGCTCGATCCTTGCTGGCCAGGCTGAGGGACTCCACCTGCTGGAGGGATGCTGCTCACTCTACAGATGCCCCAGGTGTAGCCAGCCGGGGAAGGATCATAGGAGGCTGGCTCCAGAGTATGTCTGGCCCATCTTGCCCAGTCCTGTCCCTCCAGCCACCTTCTAATTAATTTCCTTTCAATGTGCACGAATCTGTCATCGGGCCTCTACTCTAGTCATAAAAACTTTAGACCATTCATAAGTGGCATCATTCAAACAGCTGCAACTAGCAGCACTTTTTAAAAACTCCCTGCTGGTTCCTGATTCTTGCTTGTAGTGCACAGGGCTCAGGCCTTCAGTCTCTTTTTTTATCTACCATTACCCCTGTAGTAATCTCTGCTGCTTTCATGGCCTAAGTGACTATAATATATCGCCCCAGGTCAGAACTCTCCTCCATACTCCTGTCCTATATACTGTACTACCTATTAGACATCTCTTCTTGAGAGTCTGATAGACACCTCAAACTTAACATAAACAAAACATCCTCCTTGTCTTTTCCTCAAAGTTGTTCAAAACTAGCTCCACCAGTCTTCTTGTCTTAGTAAGCAGCAACGAAATATTTGGCGGCATCCTTAACTTCTCTTCCTCTCACACCCTCCAATCAATCCATTGGCAAATACTGAATTTCCTACCTATAAAATACAGGGTGGGGCAAAAGTAGGTTTATAGTTGTGAGTACACAAAACACAGAATTTATTCTTGCATTATTATCTATTAATTATTGTATTATTTTCCATACAAACAACTGTAAATCTACTTTTGCCCTACCCTGTATATATGGAATACCATCACTTCTCACCACACACACTGCTACCACCTTGGCCCAAACTAGCATCATATCTCACCTAGATTACTGCAGTAAGTTTTTATATATGTAAAATTGATTTTAAAGAAGAAGGGAGAGGGAGAGATAGAATCATCACTGATAGGAGAGAATCATTGATCAGCTGCCTCTTGCACACCCCACACTGGGGGTCAAGCTGGCAACCAGGGCATATACCCTGACCAGGAATCTAACCATGACTTCCTGGTTCATAGGTCAACACTCAACCACTGAGCCACGCTGGCCAGACTGCAGTAAGTTCTTAAGTAGTCTTCCTGTTACTGATCAATTCTCAATACAGCAAACAGTGATTCTATTAAAATGTTAGACTACAGTAAGCTTTAGGCTTTAATCCTCTAAAAGAAGAAGCCCTTATAATGGCCTACCAGTGGTCAGCAAACTGCGGCTCGCTAGCCATATGTGGCTCTTTGGCCCCTTGAGTGTGGCTCTTCCACAAAATACCACGTGCCCATGCGCAGAAGTCGGTATTTTGTGGAAGAGCCACACTCAAGGGGCCAAAGAGCCGCATGTGGCTCGAGAGCCGCAGTTTGCCGACCACTGGCCTAAACAATAATCTTGCCCATTATCTATGTGACCTTATTCCCCACTCCTCCTCTCCCTATTTCCATTCTAGAGAAAGGACTTTTTAAATTGTTTCTCAAACACTTCAAAGCATAATGCTGTCTCATGTTCTTTCTGTTTATTGTTATCCCTGGCTGGAAAGATCTTTCCTAGGTATCCACATAGTTTATTTCTTCCCTGGCAACATTTAGGTCTTTAATCAAATGCCATCTTATCAGTAGGCATTCCTCAATAACCCCATTAAAATTTCACATATCTCCTGTCAAAAACTCCTTTCCTCCATCTCTATTTATCTTTTCTATAGCACTTTTTACCCTCCTACATATTTTACTTCTTTAGTTATTCATTACCTGTCTCTCCTCTTTAAAATATAAGCGCCTAGAAGACAAGGCTTTGTCTGTTTTTCCAGTGCTGAGAAGAGTGCCTAGCACAGAATAGGTGTCTAATAAATATTTGTTAAATAAATAAGTGAACTATCCCCAATGACCAGATGCCTCAGAGTATCCCCTCCTTGTTAGAGAATGATAAAAATACTTTAGAAAGTTCATTAGACTGTGAACAATATGTGTAAAATACTATACACAAATGATTATTTCAGTATTTGGTCAATGCATAAGGGACACATACAAATTGTTCTAATCACAGAGTGATGAAAGAGTAATGAAAAATGAGTTATTGAATAAGTGTAAATAGAAAAAAAGAACTGTAGTTTAAATGGAATCAGGATGCAATTGCCTGCATCACAGGCTTGCTTTAGCTAAACTTTGAGTACTGTCATTTGGAGAAAATGTCTTTTTGAGGAAAAGAAGTAGGTCAGAGAGATAGGCCAAGCGAAGAAATAGTTGGGCCCAGGGCTTGCACTGAGTAGGTCAGTATTTAACAATCTTTTCATTGTGGATCCTTTACTTTCCAGTACAATTTTCTAATGGTTTATTTGCTACAATGAAGCAACTAAGCGTTTACTCCTTTGTCTTGAACAAATTTACTCTTTTCAGAATTTAACTGTTAACAGTAATGGAAAATTCTGACTACCTTCCCCATACAAATACAATTAACTGAACAACAATTGGTAATTAGGACTGGATTTTTCAAAAGAATGTTTTCATTTAGGGTAGGTCTACAAAATAACTGTTTCCATCTCCTTTTGTGCATCTTAGTTGTTGGATGCAGAATTAGAGCTTTAGGCATATAGATGCTGTAGCTAAGGAGGAGGCCTCTTATCTAGATTGTCACAGACTTCAGTGCCAAAGGATGATTTCTGCTGTTGAAGGTCTTACATTAATTGTGCAGGATGCTGGATTACATTTATACAATCATATATTCAAGACAATGACACCATAGATTGAGATCTCCCATAATGGTGGAAAAAGAAAGAAATATCTAGTCTTACCAGATATAGCCAGTGTATTTAAAGTTAGTATATATATAAACAAAATACATATTGTTTAAAGCGTTACATATGTCTCCTTTTCCCCCCCATTGACCCCTCCATGGCCACTCCCACCCCCAGGACAAGTCCCCACCACCCCAGGGTCCGTGTCCATTGGTTATGCTGGTATGCATGCATACAGATCCTTTGGTTGATCTCTTACACACACCCCCACCTCACCCCCGCCCTCCCCTGCTTTCCCTCTGAGTTTTGACAGTCTGTTCAGTGTTTCTCGGTGTCTGGATCTATGTTTGTTCATTAGTTTATGTTGTTCATTATATTCCATAAATGAGTGAGATCATGTGATATTTATCTTTCTCTGACTAGCTTATTTCTCTTAGCATAATGATCTCCAGGTCCATCCATGCTGTTGCAAATGGTAAAAGTTCCTTCTTTTTTACTGCAGCGTAGTATTCCATTGTGTAGATGTACCACAGTTTTTAATCCATGCATCTGCTGATGGGCACTTAGGCTGTTTCCAAATCTTAGCTATGGTAAATTGTGCTGCTATGAACATAGGGGTGCATATGTCCTTTCTGATTGGTGTTTCTGGTTTCTTGGGATATACTGCTAGAAGTGGGATCACAGGGTCAAATGGGAGTTCCATTTTTAACTTTTGAGGAAACTCCATACTGTCTTCCATAGTGGCTGCACCAGTCTGCATTCCCACCAGCAGTGCACAAGTGTTCCTTTTTCTCCACATCCTCTCTAGCACTTGTCGTTTGTGGAATTGTTGATGATAGCCAGTCTGACAGGTGTGAGATGGTACCTCATTGTTGTTTTGATTTGCATCTCTTGGATGATTAGTGACTTAGAACATGTTTTCATAGGTCTCTTGGCTTTCTGAATGTCCTCTTTCGAAAACTGTCTATTTAGGTCCTTTGCCCATTTTTTGATTGGATTGTTTATCTTCCTTTTATTAAGATGTATGAGTTCCCTGTAAATGTTGGAGATTAAACCCTTATCGGAGATAACATTGGCAAATATGTTCTCCCATGCAGTGGGCTTTCTTATTGTTTTGTTTATGGTTTCTTTTGCTGTGCAGAAGCTTTTCATTTTGATGTAGTCCCATTTATTTATTTTCTCTTTAGTTTCCATTGCCCTAGAAGCTGTATCGGTAAAGAAATTGCTACGACATATGTCTGCCATTTTGCTGCCTATGGATTCTTCTAAGGTTTTTATGGTTTCTCATCTTACATTTAAGTCCTTTATCCATTTGGAGTGGATTTTTGTGAATGGTGTAATCTGGTGGTCTAGTTTCATTTTTTTGCATGTATCTGTCCAATTTTCCCATCACGATTTATTGAAGAGACTGTCTTGACTCCATTGTATGCTCTTGCCTCCTTTGTCAAATATTAATTGAGCATAATGGCTTGGGTCGATTTCTGGGTTCTCTGTTCTGTTCCATTGGTCTATATGTCTGTTCTTGTGCCAGTACCAGGCAGTTTTGAGAACAGTGGCTTTGCAGTATAGCTTGATATCCGGTATTGTGATCTCTCCAACTTTGTTCTTCTTAAGGTAATATGTTAATGTTTTGGGGTTTTCACACCAAAAAAGGATTTGAACCCTGAGACAGGGAGAATAACTTGTTTGGTATTTGAAGCCCATGCCTGGCTCTAGTTGGAGGCACTGACTTTTGAATGAATAAATGAAGAATGACACTTCACACTTGCCATTCATGTTAGAATTCTTATATAAATGTTTCTTTGATCAGCCTCATATCCCTGCTCATACCCAAAACAGAACAGGAAATAACATTATGATGCAAAGATAGAAAAAATCAATCACAGCATCCAAAGTCATGGCACAGCAAGACATACATTGTCTCCCAGCAGCTCTCTGTCCCTCTGTATGAAAGTGACTCTGGGAACTCAATATTCCCACCTCTATGGGCTTTTTAAAAATTGAATTTATTGGACACACATTGGTTAATAAAATTATACAGGTTTCAAGTGTACAATTCTATAATACATCATCTGCTTATCACACAGGATTTTTTTAAGCAATTTAAAACACAATTAGGTACTAGATATATATTCTTAAATTTGACCACTCTACATGTCTGCTTAATACACTAAAATAAAATCTTAAAAAGGTCGCTTCTATAGATATGAAGAAAAGATCTATGTACTACTAATATCAAAGTGTCATTAATTTTTCTAAGGGGTTCTTCTCTCAAATCTGTCTCAAGGTAATAGGATGTGTGTCGGTTGCCTATTGCCATATAACAAACAACTTTAAAACTTCATGGCTTAAAACAATATCAACTTCTTGTTTGTTATGTGGGTTGATTGGATGATTTATCTACTGCCCATGCTGTTGGTTGTGTCTCGGGATGGCTGCAAGATCCAGCATGGCCTTTTTCACGGGGCTGTCAGTTGGTGCTGGTTCCTGGCTGGGAGTTCAGCTGAAGCTCCTGGGGCCTTGATTTTCCTTCATGTGAGCCTCTTTGTGAGATTTCTTGAGCTTTCTCACAGTATGATGGTTAGGTCCCTAGAAGTATTCCATTCAGGAAGACAGAAATGGAAGCTGTCTCAAGTTTTGCAATCAGCTTTGGAAATACTTTCTATTATAATCAAGAAATGTGTCTTTTAGTTTTCCCTTTGCTGTTTTCCTTCTATTTGCCCTTTTATATTGGATATTCAATCAGATCACCAAGTTGTACTGGATTAGAATATAAATGCACAGATATTCTGATCCTAATTTACACATTATGTCAGTATAGATCAAACAAGGGGAACGGGACCAGGTAATATCCATCTGAGGATTTTAAGAAACTCAAAGAAGAAACTGTGATGATGTTTGTTAAAATATGAAGTCTGTGATTCTAGGAGATTACTATGCAAAAAGGAGTTCATTTCCTTAAGTGTCTATGTGCTAGGTAGCATTCTGAGTATTATACATTCATTGTCTCATTTAATTTTCACAACACTTTGAGGCCTGTATTATTCTCTTCATTCTCGAGATGAGGAAACTGAGATTCAGAAAGGACCTCAGTAGGGGGGCTGAGTGAAAGAGGTGAGGGTATTAAGCAAAGAAAATAACCTCATAGACACAGACATTAGTATGGCGATTAAATGAAAAATAAAAGGAAAAGATTATGTTAACTTGCCCAACTATTCATAGCTATTGAATAGCTGGACTTAGTCTTAAAATTCAGGTATGCCCAGGGGTCATTCTCTCCAAAACCCCTCCAACGTCCACTGTACTCTTGTTACTCAAAGTGTGCCCCACAGAATTTTTATTCCATTAGAAAATGTGGAGTCCGAGGGGGCACAGAGAGGGGTTATCCAAAGTGCAGGGCCCAGGATAGGGGTCCCAGTTGCAGATGTCTAAAAAAGTAAGGATTCACAGGTCTACATTGAAAATTGGGGTTATACAGGTTGCTGAATATCACGCTGGCTAGAAAATTTTATAAAAGCTACTAGAGGCCTGGTGCACAGATTCATGCACCGGTGGGGTCCCTCAGCTTGGCCTGCACTCTATCGCAATCTGGAATGTAGTAGTGCATGAAGAGGCAGGTGGCTTGGGAGGAGCCCAAGCCTGGGCTGGGTGGCTCCCACTCATCCGGCCCCACTGCACCTGATGCCACTGCTGCTTGGTAGCACTGCTGTAGAGGCAGGAGAGGCTCACACCACCACAGCTGTGCTTGCCAGCTATGAGCCCGGTGTCTGGTGCCCGTCAGTCAGCTGAGCAGCGCTCCTGCTGTGAGAGCATACTGACCACCAAGAGGCAGCTTCTGCATTGAGCATCTTCC
The DNA here is from genome assembly GCF_964212035.1 of Myotis nattereri. NCBI lineage: Eukaryota > Metazoa > Chordata > Mammalia > Chiroptera > Vespertilionidae > Myotis > Myotis nattereri. The sequence goes on from NC_138078.1 coordinate 121,923,549, forward strand.
CCCTGGTGGTCAGTGCATGTCATAGCGACTGGTCAAACAGTATACCAGTCACTTAGGGTTTTATATGTATTTATATGAGCCTGTAATTAAATACAACTTGCTTGAAGAAGACAACATGGTTTCTCTGAAAAGAAACCAAATTACACTCAACCACCCAAGTTATTTGATGGGATAAGAGAGGATATAATCAGTTCATTTATGTGTGCTTATAGCTTTCCAGAGTATATTCCTAAAATGAGAAACAACAAATCCAGAGACTACATGTACTGAGCTATGTGGCAGCTGGAGGCCCCTTCAGCCACTGTCCGAGGGGACCTAGAAAGGCTGATATCAAGAGAAGTTTGTTCAAGGTTCATGACCTTTAAGAAGAGGGAAGCAAAATATTATGGAGCTACAAAGGGAAAGCTATTGGGGTGTGATGGAAGGAATCTTCACTTCTGGATGAGACACATTTAATTTTGAATCTTGTTCTGAAACATACAACCGGTATAACTTTGGGGAAGTCATATAACCTGTTTGAGGCTCAATTTTCATATCAAGAAATGGGGAATAAGAATATTTATGTTTCATAAGACTTACATCATAAGACCTAGCAGGAAGCAAATAAATATTAGTTTATTTTATACTTATACTAGAGGCCTGGTGCACAAAAATTTGTGCACTCGGGGGGGGGGGGGGGTCCCTCAGCCCTGTCTGCACCCATTCACACTCCAGGACCCCTTGGGGGATGTCCACCTGTCTACTTAGGCCCACTCCCCAGGGGATCAGGCCTAAGCTTTCAGTCAGACATCCTTCTGGCAGCCAGAGAGCCCTTGGGGGATGTCCAACTAAAGGCTTAGGCCCCCAAGGGATCAGGTCTAAACCATTAGTTGGACATTCTTAGTGCTGCCATGGAGGTGGGAGAGGCTCTTGCCACCACCACTGTGCTGGCCAGCCATGAGCCAACTTCTGAGTGGGACTGCCTATATGGAAGTGCACTGACCACCAGGGGGCAGCTCCTGCATTGAGCGTCTGCCCCCTGTTGGCCAGTGCGCATAATAGCAACCGGTCATTCTGCCGTTCAGTCAATGTGCATATTAGCCTTTTATTATTATTACTAGGGGCCCGGTGCATGAAATTCGTGCACTGGGTGTGTGTGTGGGGGGGGGGGGGAGTGTCCCTCAGCCCAGCCTTCCCCCTCTCACATACTGGGAGCCCTCAGGCGTTGACCCCCATCACCCTCCGATCGCCTGATTGGCCCCTTGCCCAGACCTGACGCCTCCGCCAGAGGTGTCAGGCTTGGACAGGGGACCCCCATCTCCCCCCGATCACTGGCTCTGGCCCCCACCCAGGCCTGAGGCCTCTGACCCAGGCTTCAGGCCTGGGCAAGGGGACCATCATATCCCCCCAATCCCCGGCTCCGCCCCCCACCCAGGCCTGATGCCTCGGCCAGAGGAGTTGACCCTCATCACCCTCCGATCACCAATCACTGGATCGGCCCCTTGACCAGGCCTGAGGCCTCCGGCAGAGGTGTCAGGCCTGGGCAGGGGACCCCCAGCTCCCCGCGGTTGCAGGCTCCGCTCCTGCCCAGGCCTAACGCCTCTGGCCTAGGCATCCGGCCCGGGCAGCGGGGACCTGCAGTGGCAGCGGGGGGTGCCGCGATCGTGGGCTTCGCTTTAGGCCCAGGCAAGGGACCCCTAGCTCCTGGGACTGCCAGCTTCGACCGTGCCTAGCTCCCATCGCTGGCTCCACCCCTACTTCCTGCTATCACTGGCCAGGGCGGCAAAGGCGCCTGATTCTCCAATCATGGCTGGGGGGCAGGGCAAAGGTGGCCCCAGGGCCGCCTTTGCCCTGCCCCCCTGCTCTTAGCTCCCCCCTGGGTTTCCGATCACTGTCAGTGGCAGGGGGCTTCTTCCTGCTTTCCCTTTCGCCTCCCTGCATTGTGCCTACATATGCAAATTAGCCGCCATCTTGTTGGCAGTTAACTGCCAATCTTAGTTGACAGTTAACTGCCAATCTTAGTTGGCAGTTAATTTGCATATAGCCCTGATTAGCCAATGAAAAAGGTATCGCCGTACGCCAATTACCATTTTTCTCTTTTATTAGTGTAGACTAGAGGCCTGGTGCACAAAAATTTGTGCACTCAAGGGGTCCCTCAGCCCGGCCTGTGCCCTCTCGCAGTCTGGGACCCCTTGGGGGATGACCACCTGCTGGCTTAGGCCTGCTCCCCGGGGGATAGGGCCTAAGCTGGCAGTCAGACATCCCTCTGGCAGCCCAGGAGTCCTCGGGGGATGTCTACTTGCCAGCGGGAAGCAGACCTAAGCTTCAGTCGGACATCCTTAGTGCTGCTGAGGAGGTGGGAGAGGCTCCCACCACCACTGCTGTACTGGCAGCCATCACCCTGGCTTGTGGCTGAACAGAGCTACCCCTGTGGGAGCGCACTGACCACCAGGGGGCAGCTCCTGCATTGTGCGTCTGCCCCCTGGTGGTCATGTGTGTCATAGTGACCAGTCATTCCCAGTCGTTCTGCTGTTAGGGTCAATTTGCATATTACCCTTTTATCATATAGGATTGAGGCCTGGTGCATGGGTGGGGGCCAGCTGGTTTGCCCTGAAGGGTGTCTTGGATCAGGTGGGGGTCCTGCTGGGATGCCTGGCCAGCCTGGGTGAAGGGCTGAGGGCTGTTTACAGACTGGCCACACCCCTTCAGGGTGGGGGTTCCTGCTGGAGTGCCTGGCCAGCCTGGGTGAGGGGCTGATGGCTGTTTGCAGGCTGGCCACAACCCCTTCAGGGTGGGGAGTCCTGCTGGGGTGACTGGCCAGTCTGGGTGAGGGGCTGATGGCTGTTTGCAGACTGACCAAGCCCCGCAGCAGGGACCCTCACCCCATGAGGGTGTGGCCATCCTGGGTGAGGGCTGATGGCTCTTTTCAGGCTGGCCACAGCCCCCAGCCACCCAAGCTCCCAGTGGAGGCTGGCTGGAAGCAGGTATCTGGGATTTATTTATCTTCTATATTTGAAACTTTGTTGCCTTGAGCGGAGGCTACAGCCGGCCAGGGCAGGCGGGAAGCTTGGCTTCCTCCATCGCAGGGGCAACCAAGCCTCCTGCTTGCTCCAGCTCCATGTCTGCCAGCCGCCCTCCTGGTTGGGTTAATTTGCATATAGTCGCTCTGATTGGATGGTGGGCATGACTTGGGGGTGTAGCAATGGTGCAGTCAATTTGCATGTTTCTCTTTTATTAGATTAGATATAGGATGGCCCTATTTCCCGCCTGTTGCCCACTCTACCCAGCTCTTGCCCCCCACTTCTCTCTGGCCATCACCATACTGTTGTCTGTGTCCATGGGTTGTGCATATATTTTCTTTGGCTAATCCCTTCTTTAAATTCACTTCTTTAAATTTTTATTTTCAGATAAGTGCTTATAACTGCACTATTATATATTTTCTATTATATCATTTAGAATTAAGATATTTTTTAATTGAACCCTTATAAATTTTAGCACAATTTAATAAATTATGCTAGAAGCAATTAGGAGATTTTTCATGTAATGCAGTTACATTTCAATTAATATTTTATTAATTTTTAATTTTTTAATATTTTAATTTGAAATAATCTCATACTTGTAAAAAAAACCTATAAAATACTACAGCATATTATATGTACCCTTCACCCAATTTCTTAGGTGTTAATAATTTAAACATAACTATTATACAACTAACAAAATTTAGAATATATTTTTCTTATAATCTCTTTAATTTACTTAATCCATTTACTTTGTTTTTGTTAATCTTCACCCAAGGATATTTTTCCATTGAATTTTAGAGAGAGTTAAGGGAAAGGGAGAGACACATTGATTGGTTGCCTCCTGCACATGCTTTGATAGGGACTGGGGATCAAGCCAGCAACTGAGGTACATGCCCTTGACTGGAATCGAACCTGGGACCCTTCAGTCCATAGGCTAATGCTCTATCCACTGAGAAAAACAGGCTGAAGCTTAATTCATTTACTTTTAATCTATATGTGTCTTTATATTTAAAGTGGGTTTTGTTTTTGATTCACCCTCATAATCTGTCTTTTAATTGGTGCATTTATGCCACTGACTTTCAGAGTGCTTACTGATAGAGTTACTACCATATCAGGAGGCTTTTGGGGCTTCTGGGGCTGGCCTGCCCTGGATGGTGGTGTGCTGGCAGCTGGGGCTGTTCTGCCTTGCCCGCAGTATGCAAATTAGCCGCCATCTTTGTTGGTGGTTAATTTGCATATTGCACTGATTAGCCATTAAGAGGCGTAGTGAAGGTACTGTCAATTACCACGTTTGTTTATTATTAGATAGGATAATGCTTACTATATGCTAGACCAGCCGTGGGCAAACTGCGGCCCGCGGACCAGATCCGGCCCATTCGGCTGTTCTATCTGGCCAGCGGAGCTGAAAGAGCGGAGGGTTCTCTTGCTCTCCCCTCCGCTCCTTCACCAGCAGCAGTGTTAACATGTATTAGTTCACACAAACACTCCATCCATGCTTTTGTTCCGGCCCTCCGGTCCAGTTTAAGAACCCATTGTGGCCCTCGAGTCAAAAAGTTTCCCCACCCCTGACCTAGACAATCTATGTTGAGAGTCTAACCATTACGTTACTTAACCATTATACTAGGTTGAAATTTCTGAATTCTTCATCATGAAAACATTTTAACAATTCATCCAAACAAAGGGACTCTATTTCCTCCATTAAATTTAAGACTCTGCAAACTATTTTGATGTGTAAAGGAAAAATAGGCAGTATGTTGGAAAACACTCAAGGAAGTTACTTTATCTCTCAAGGGTAATTCTCCTAGGAATCATTGTTAACTCAGAGCTTCAGAATCTCACCCATGGAGCCTCCAAACCCCAGGGTGTTGCCTGAATGCATTGTCAGCCCACACATCCCCTTTTGTGTCAGCAGGCTGGTCAAGGAGTTTGACAGAGCTTTCATTCTCTCCAAGGGCATAACATTTTATGTATCTCCATTAAATTGTTGATTCTTTTCCATAAAAGCTAAGTGTAGTCTCCAAGGGTGAAACAAAGTTGGCAATTTACCATAATTCTGATTTTCTATTTAACTTAGATAGAAGGCCGTTGAGAGATCACAGTGCATGATTTAGCCATATATCTTTTCCTGCACCTGAACTACCACTTCACAGAAAAATAATAAAAAGTCAGAATACACCTTGCTATTTGGTGTAGAATTATATCTGGTAGAGAAATAAATAAGTTATAGAGCAAAGTGCCAGAACTAAACCAGTCCAGTTCAGGTCTAATAAGGATTTACTTTGACTCAGTCTGTTCTGTCAAGGAGTTGATAATTTAATGAATAGGAAACTGTCACTCATGGGTATGTTCTGCTTCATTGCCTTTCTTACCCAACTCTCACACAATGCATACCAGCCTGACCTCTACATACTTGTTTTTCTATTTGGAAATTCCAAACATGGAAGGGTCACTGTCCTGCCACCAGAGAAAGAATGGACGTAAAGGAGAGAGTACCTGACAGTCACTGCCTGGGGCAGGAGAGGGACAAGAAATTCCGGTTTGAGTCTTCTAATTCCCTGTTAGAGAGCTTTGTATAATAGCCACTCACCTTTATCCGTGGTTTCACTTTCCATGGTTTCAGTTATCTGGTTTCAGTTATCCACAGTCAACTGCTCTGAAAATATTAAAAGTCCAGAAATAAGCAATTGATAAATTTCAAATTGTGCACCATTCTGAGTAGTGTGATGAAATGTTTTGCTGTCCTGCTTCATTCATTCCAGGATGTGAATCCTCCCTTTGTCTAGTGTCTTCATACTATATACACTTCCCCCATCTTTTTTTTTAATATATTTTTTATTGATTTTTTACAGAGAGGAAGGGAGAGGGATAGAGAGCCAGAAACATCGATGAGAGAGAAACATCGATCAGCTGCCTCCTGCACACTTCCCACTGGGGATGCGCCCACAACCAAGGTACATGCCCTTGACCGGAATCGAACCTGGGACCCTTGAGTCTGCAGGCCAATGCTCTATCCACTGAGCCAAACCGGTTAGGGCTCCCCTATCTTTTAGTCACTTAGTAGCCAACTAAGTATCAGATCGACTGTTGTGGTATCTTAGTGCTTGTGTTCAAGTAACCTTATTTTACTTAATAATGCCACATTAACATAACTTTTATTATAGTATATTGCTCTAATTGTTCTATTTTATTATTAGATTTTGTTGTTAATCTATTACTGTGCCTAATTTATAAATTAAACTTTATCATAGGTATATATGTATAGGAAAAAACAGGATATAAGGTTCAGTACTATCTGCAGTTTCAGGCATCCACTACATAAGGGGGGACTACTATATTCTCCTTCCTACTGCTTATTGCTGGCTGTGCTGAGCTTTGGATCTACCTTTTGTGCTCTTGGATATGCTGGGTTTGAGAAAGAGATGCAAAGTTGTCTAGTCTTCTTTTCCCTATGCTCATGGTGCTTAAACTTCAAATCTAACCTTGAAAGAAAAAGAAATCCTAAATATAGCCAGCCAAGTCTTCAAAATTAGTTCCCGCCCCCCCTTCACTCCCACTTCTGTTTCTCTCTTTTGGAAAGACAGTGATGCATAGTGGTTACTGCATACACTCTCAGGCCAGGCTCATGTTTCTTAACTTTCTTAGTTTCAGCTGCCTCATTCATATAATCCTATATAATAAAAACCTAATATGCAAATTTCCCCCTCTACTGGGAGTTTGACCATTCCCTATAATGTGCGCTGACCACCAGGGGGTAGCATGGAACATGGTGGGCATCAGTGACATAGTGCTGGCAGTGGGCAGCAGTGGAGGCGCTGTTGGCCCCGATGGGCCCTGATGAGAGCGGGACTGTGGCAGGATGGTGGAACAGGTGAGCAGGTGGCACCAGGCCAAGGCAGGTGAGAGCAGGGGCCTGATCGCCCATCGATCACCCCGCAGACCTTGACCAGTGGCAGTGGTGGGGGGCGTGGCTGCTGCCTGGCACCCAGGCACTGAGGGAGCCGGGTGGGGGCCCGATCGCCCCACCAACTGCTCCACAGACTGCGACCAGTGGCGGCTCTGACATTTCCATTACAGAGAAAGGGCAAATAGCAATATTAAAATATTTCTTCCAATTATTTTCTTTTCAATGTGCACAAATCCATGCACCAGGCCACTAGTTGAAAAAATAAAAGAAGAACTTACCCTAAGGTGATGTTGTGAGAATATAAAACATATAAATCATTTAGAACAGTATCTGGCACAAGTAAGTGCCACAAGCTATTATTATGTCATGAAGAAGTTAGGGATAGATAAAGGTGGAAAGAAACTGATAATCTAGAATTTCAGAATTTTAAAGATGAAAAGAACCTTAGAGATCAGCTGGTTTATGCCACTAATTTTACAGATAAGGAAATTGAAAACCAGACAGATGAAACTGTGGATTCCCATATTAAAACTCTTCCTATAATGCTATACCTCAATTAATTTTGTTCCTAAGATGGTCTAATTTGTTTATTTGTGCTTTTAGCCAGCAAATATTTACTGAATACGTATTAAAGGGTTGTCATAATATATAATTCCAGTAAGCTGTGCAATAAGGTACTTCTAAGTCTAAATGAAGACATACTGTGGCCTCTCTGAACTCCACCTTCTGGCGTTCACACCATTGTATGATCCCCTGCCTTCAAGTGTTGGCAGCTTCTGTGTTGGCACTTCTAACATAATAAAGAAAAGGTGACAGAATGTTTGTGATTATTATGATATTGATTTTATTGTCCATCTTGTTTCTCTAGTGAGAAACTTACTACCTTGGCTATTTTCTTTCTGATGTTCAGTGTTAAGAAAATATTTCAAGATTACTCACTTGTCTTCAATAGTATTTGTACTTGCTTCCTTCAGATTTCTAGAGTAATATTCATTTATGAAATTAAAAAAACAACAATTTAAAGTAAATGAGTCATTATGATTGCACTAGAGTCAGGGACTTACTGTACTTACAACTCACTCAGGTTTTCAGGCCAAGAATCCTGGTAGGGAAGATATGAGTCCCTTTGTAACCAGACTGCTCAGTAAACAAAGCTTCATCCCCACAGGGCCCCTGACAGGGCTGAAAATTGGTGTTTCTTCACCCATCAAGGCTGGAGCTTTGTGATAGCCTAGCTCATTAGCACACAGCTGCAGATGGAGTCTAACACTGCAGCAGAACAAAAAAAAATTGCTAAGTTTGTGAAGTTTTTCTTCTGTGTACTTTCTGTTCACTACCCTCTCTATTGCCTCCTCTTTCTTTTTCCTTATCCCTACTTTGAGTATCCATTTCCAATAATTCTAAATTCAGCATCCTCATGCTATTCTATTAAGGTACCAAAGACTGTGCATTTTGCTCTTTCCAATGTGAAAAGCAGCTACTAAATACCAGGCCCAATACTCAATTATAAGAGTAGCAGATCTTTAGAAAAAGTTAACTCCTCATTCCTAGCAGGTCTGGTATACTGAGGTTGGACCCTGTTTAGGAAGGAGTGGGACCCTAAGACTTGGGCTGATGAATCTGACCAATACAATAAAAACTCTTGACTCCCCAGATTCTTCTGAATTCTCCAGGCCTGCAGAAGTCGCCCACTCCTCTCTGTGAAAAGCTAGTGCCCTCCCTCCATTGCTTGCATACAATGAAGATGCCTCTGTGATATAAAATAAAATGTCTTTTGATCCTGTTAATGTTCCAGATTGGAGGAAATGAATGAGTTTTTAGAAAGCGGGACAATTAGATGCAGTGCAGAATCCAAGACTGGACCTTAAACTAGAGGGAGAATAGGTTACAAAAGGAAGCATTGAATGATACAGTTGGAATATTGGCTGCCAATTAGATAAATGTATCAATGTTAAATTTGCTGAGTTTAATAACTCCACTTTACTTATGCAAGACAATATTTTTATTCATAAGAATTGTACAATAAAGTATTCAGAAGTAAAAGGGCATGATGACTTCAACCTATTATCAAATGGAAAATAAGTAGTAAAACTTTGTGTATAAATAAGTAGAGAATGATAAAGCAAATATAGCAAAATGTTAAAAAATAATAAATCCGGCCCTAGCCAACTTGGCTCAGTGGATAAAGCGTCAGCCTGCGGACTGAAGGGTCCCAGGTTTGATACCAGACAAGGGCACATGCCTGGATTGCGAGCTCAATCCCCAGTAGGGGGCGTGCAGGAGGCAGCTGATCAGTGATTCTCTCTCATCATTGATGTTTTTATCTCTTTCTCCTCCCTTCCTCTCTGAAATCAATAAATATCCTTTAAAAAATTAATAAATCTGAGTAAAGAGTATATGGGAGTTCTCTGTACTATTATCCTTGTAGTATTTTTGTAAGTTTGAAATTATTTCTAAATAAAAAGCAAAACAAAAATAAAAAAAGGACAACATGCTTTGCTAAAACTGCCTTCTAACCTCCAGAAGTATGGTAAATTAAAATTCTCTGGATGAATAGCAGGGATCAGTGCCTAAATGATGTAGAGGTGGTTGTTGCCATCATATCCCCGATTTAATTCACCAGACTAGACACCACAAAAAAATCAGATGGATCATGAAGAAATGATATTGTACTACTGTAAACTCAACCACATACTAGCCATAACTGTAGCTACTGTGCCAAATACAATATCATATCTACAGTAAATTAACATAGCCTCAACTTCATGGTATGTGGTCACTGAGATCTGGAAAATGAGTTCTTTTTCATCCTATCACCAGGGATAATTCACATGAAACAGACAAGACAATAGAATGCATATATGATCTTGTTCCAAGGCTATATTAACTTTCCATCCCCCTTATTATAGTTCAAAGGTATCTGGGCATTCCTCAGAACACCACATTGGTCTGCTATTTTGATGACATCATGTTAATTGAACTAGATAAGCAAGAAGTAGCAAGCACATTGGAAGCTTTGGTAAGATACATGCAGATTCAGAGAACATGACAGTTCAAAGCAGTTTTTAGCTGTCTAGTGGTTTGTGGCATGCCAGGACATCTCATCAAAAGTAACGGAAAAATTATTTGTGCCTCCTGCCTCTAAGAAGGAAGCACAATACCTGGGCAGCCTATCTCTCTCCGATGGATACAATGGGTGCTACTTCAGTGGTCATTTCACGTTTTTTGAAGATTCCCTGAAGCTTCCTAAATTTGAAGGGAGAACAGAGGAGAGAGAATAAGAGAGACAAAGGGAAAGGGAAGAAGAGAATAGGAAGGGGAAGAGATGAAAGGGCAATAGAGATAATTGAAGAAGAGAAAAAAGGAGAGATTATAAAGAGAAAAATGGAGCCAAAGCCGGTTTGACTCAGTGGATAGAGCGTCGGCCTGCGGACTGAAGGGTCCCGGGTTCGATTCCGGTCAAGGGCATGTGCCTGGGTTGCGGGCATATCCCCAGTGGGAGATGTGCAGGAGGCAGCTGATCGATGTTTCTCTCTCATCGATGTTTCTAACTCTCTATCTCTCTCCCTTTCTCTCTGTAAAAAATCAATAAAATATATTTTTTTTTTAAAAAAGAGAAAAATGGAAAGAGAAAGAATAAAAGAAGATAAACAAGGAAATAATGGAAGAAAAATTATATGGGGAGAGAAAAATAAATTTAAAAAGGAGAAAGGTGGGATATTTAAGTAAAGAGAGAGATCAGAAGAGAGGGAGAAGCAATTTCTGGTTTCCTAAATTGAGGTTCAGGATCCATTGGAGCAAAAGAGTAAAATTATTTGAAGTCATTTTCAATAATTAATACTACGATGAGAAGAAACACAAAGACTTTACCTGCACTTAACAGTGTTCACTACATTCTCCCTGAGATATGTACCATGACATCTTTCAGGCAAACAATTGAAAAGGAGAAACATAAAAACTGCCCCTTCCTCCTCTAGAACAAAATGCAAAGTATAAAGCAGGAGAGAGTAGTATGCAGAGCTGCTTTAGTGCAACTGGTAGAGAAGATGGAAATGAAACTCCATGTTTGTAATTCCTGATGCTATCCATAGTGTTATGTGCCACCATTGTAAATTAGAACAGTTTGGCCAGATTTGGGAGGATTTCCATGCACACTTTTTGTCTGAATTTTTTGAAAGCTAGGTCTTCAGAGGCACACAGAGGAGATGTCTGCCAAGGCTACACTGAACCCAGGGACAGAGAGACAGAGTTCAAATACCTTAAGGTCTACCACTACCATTTACACAAGCAGCACATTGGGAAGAGCCCATCTTCTGATGTTCCTGCTAACACAGTGATAGCACATTGCAGGAGTCTTTAAAACAAAACTAACACTAAGACCCACATAAAATGTAAACTTCACAGTGAAGCTCTATTTTTATTTTTTTACTAGAGGCCCGGTGCATGGTTTCGTGCACCAGTGGGGTCCCTCAGCCTGGCCTGCACCGTCTTGGAATCCCAAGGGATGTAGTAGTGTGTGAAGCTGCAGGCAGCTGGGGAGGAGCCAGAGCCTGTATCTGGACCTGCTGCACCTGCTGACGCTACTGCTCTGTTGAGCTGCCATGGAGGCGGGAGAGGCTTGCGGCCCTGCAGCTGCTCTTGCCAGCTGGCACCCATTTGTCAGCTGAGTGGAGCTCCCGCTGTGGGAGTGCAGCTCCTGTGTTGAGTGTCTGCCCCCTGGCAGTCAATGCGGGTTAGAGCTACTGGTCGAGAGGTCGAGAGGTTGACCGGTCGCTTAGGCTTTTATGTATATAGTTTTAAAATGTTTGTGTGATAAAACATTATGTAACATAAAATGGACCATATTAACATTTTAAGTGTACTGTTGTGTATTATTAAACACTAGAGGCCCAGTGCATGAAATTTGTGTATGGAGGGGAAGTTCCCTCAGCCCAGACTGTACCCTCTCCAATGGGAGGCCCCTTGGGAGATGTCCAACTGTCAGTTTAGGCTGATCCCTGTGGACATCCCTCTTGCAATTAGGGACCGCTGGCTCCCAACTGCTCCCCTGCCGGCCTGATCACCCCTAACTGCCTCTGCCTGCCTGCCTGATCACACCTAACTGCCCTCCCCTGCCGGACTGGTTGCTCCCATCTGCCCTCCCCTGCCGGTATGATTTCGCCCCCAACTGCCCTCCTCTACTGGCCAATTTGATTCTGATTGGTCGGTTTCTATGCAAGTCAGCGTCAAAAGCTATGCCTACTAGGCAGTCATTGGCTTCCCACAGCCTCCAGATTTGGTTGTGATTGGTCGGTGTCTATGCCAGTCAGCATCAGGAGCTCCGCCTACATTGGCTCCCCACAGCACTCACATTTGGTTCTGATTGGTTGGTTCCTATGCCAATCAATGTCAAAAGCTCCACCTAATAGGCAGCCATTGGCACCACACACCACCCACATTTGGTTCTGATTGGTTGGTTCCTATGCCAGTCAGCGTCCAAAGCTCCACCTCCTAGACAGCAATTGGAACCCCACACCACCCATATTTGGATCTGATTGGTCGGTTCCTATGCCAGTTAGTGTCAAAAGCTCTGCCTAGTAGGCAGCCATTGGTTCCCCACAGCACCCAGGTTTGGTTCTGATTGGTCGGTTTCTATGCCAGTCAGTTACAAAAGCTCCCTCTCCTAGGCAGCAATTAGCTCCCCAAAGCAGGCATATTTGGTTCTGATTGGCTGGTGTCTATGCCAGTCAGTGTCAGAAGCTCTGCCTCCTAGGCAGCCATTGGCTTTCCACAGCACCCACTTTGGGTTCTGATTGGTCAGTTCCTAGGCTAGTCTGCATCAAAAGCTCCACCTCCTTGGCAGCCATTGGCTCCCCACAGCATCCAGATTTGGTTGTGATTGGTCTGTGTCTATGCCAGTCAGTGTGAAAAGCTCCACTTCCTAGGCAGCCATTGGTTCTTCACAGCACCCACATTTGGCTCTGATTGGTCAGTTACTATGTCAGTCAATGTCAAAAGCTCCCCCTCCTAGGCAGCTATTAACTCCCTACAGCACCCATATTTGCTTCTGATTGGTTGGTGTATATGCCAGTCAGTGTCAAAAGCTCTGCCTCCTAGGCAGCCATTGGCTCCCCACAGCACCCACATTTGGTTCTGATTGGTCGGTTCCTATGCCAATCAATGTCAAAAGCTCCGCCTCTTAGGCAGCCATTTGTTATTCACAGCACCCACATTTGGTTCTGATTAGATGGTTCCTATGCCAGTCAGTGTCAAAAGCTCCACCTCCTTGTCAGCCCTCCAGCACCCCACACCACCAACATTTGGTTCTGATTGGTCAGTTCCTATGCCAGTCAGCGTGAAAAGCTCCACCCCCTAGAAAGCCATTGGTTCTTCACAGCTCCCACATTTCGTTCTGATTGGCCAGTTTCTATTGCAGTCAGCGGCAAAAGCTCCACCTTCTAGGCAGCCATTGTTTCTTCACAGCACACACATTTTGTTCTGATTATTTGGTTCCTATGCCAATGTGTAATGCTCCTTCTCTTAGGCAGTGATTGGCACCCCACAACACAGAGATTTGGTTCTGATTGGTCAGTTCCTATGAGAATCAATTTCAAAAGCTCCACCTCCTAGGCAGCCATTGGCACACCACACCACCCACATTTCGTTCTGGTTGGTCGGTTCCTATGCCAGTCAGCGACAAAAGCTCTACCTCCTAGGCAGCCATTAGCACCCCACACCACCCACATTTGGTTCTGATTGGTCCTTTCTTTTGCCAGTCAGCATCTCAGGGCCTATCTCCTGGTCTGATCAGAGATGTGGGGCTGAGCAGTAGCCCACTTGGAGTGTGGGAGAGAAAGAAAGGCCCACTGCTGGCGAAGTCCAGAAAGAAAGAGGGAGAAAAAGAGAGAGGCAAGTACTGATCAATAGATGCCACTGAAGCTACGGATCAGACCCTGCCTCTCTCTCTGGGTCTCAGCCCCCTGGGCAGTCAGTGCTGGGTCTCCAGGCTGCAGCGGGGCAGTCAGTGCTGGGTCGCCACGGCAACCCAGTGCTGACTGAAGGACTTCCGGGTTGGTCAGCCTTTGGTGGTGATAGGTCATTACCACCCTGGGCTTTTATATATTAGGATGTTCACAATGTTGAGCAACAGTTCCCTAGAATTTTTCATCTTGCAAATCTGAAAATCTATACCTGGTAAATAGTTACTCCCTATTTGCCCTTCTCTTCTGCCCCTGGCAATTACCATTCTACTTCCTGTTTCTGGGCTTGACGACATCTCATACAATTGGAATCACATAGTATTTGCCTTTTTGTGACTGCCTTACTTTACTTAGCAAAGTGTCCTCAAGCTTCATCCATATTTTAGCATGCAGCGGGATTTTCTTCCTTTTTAAGGCTGAATAATACTCCATGTTATGCAAATACCACGTTTTGTTTATCCATTCTCCTGGTAATGGACATTTGAGTTGCTTTCCCTTTTGAATATTGTGAATCATGAATATGAATGATTCAATGAATATGAAAGTACAACTATCTCTTAGAGATCCTGATTTCAATTTTTTTAATATATATCCAGAAGTTGGATTGCTGGATCATATAAAAATTCTATTTTTGATTTTTTTCAAGACCCTTCAGACTGCTTTCCATAGTAGCTGCACCATTTTACATTCCTCCCAACAATTATAATGCAGCTGTATTAAACTAAAACAACCATTGGAAAAAACTTCAGAGCCAGCCAGGGATAAGTATAGCCAGAGTGAGCATGTGGGAGTCTCTGAAAGGTTTCTTTGTTAACTGAGGGGAAGCAGAATTTGCCACCCCAAAATAGGCCGCTTGGGGATATTGATTATTTTAAGCAGGTTATTTTTGAGAAACAAGAATCAGAAAGAAGCCTGATCCTCCCCCATGTCTGCCTAAAGGAATTAAAATAGAAAAATCTGCTTAAAGGCAGGAGCTATCACTTTAGCATCATACTATAATCTAAGTGTGTCAGACAGGGAGGAACCCTAGCAAAGTCTGTTTGTTAGACTCCCCGTTGTGTCTCATTATTTCTGGGTGGCCCAGCAAGAATTTACTTACCAAATGTTTACTCTTTTCCCTCTACCTGTGAATGCCTACTTTCCTTTTGAAGTCCCAGACCCTTGCCTCTGTCTCCTTAGTCCAGAAGGGCACATAAGCCCCAACTACCCAATTTATCCTCAGGTCCCATATTCTTACAGAACCCGCATATGTACATATGTAATAAATTTGCTCATTTTCTCCTGTTAATCTGTTTCATATCAATTTGATTGTTAGACCAATCAGAAGAACCTAGAAAGGTAGAAGGGAAATTATTTTGCCTCCCCCACATAACAATTACTTGCAGGGGAGCACTCATTCATCAAATCAAGACCATAACAAAATACCAATGAGGAGGTCACCTGGTATTTACACAACCATTAGTGCATTTGATCTATTCAATTTTTGTGGCCACAGACACTGGGAATGAAAGGAACCACATACAACAAGACATTTTAATAAAAGGGGGCTTCTGCTGAATGAAAATTCTCATTTTGGCATTGCTCTGTACGCGTTAGAGAACAAGAAGAACTCAAAATCTGCTTTAAAAAACACTGGCATATTTTATTATACATTTCTAGACTCCTTGCCAATCAGAAAAGTAGTTACAGTATTTTTCTCCTGTTGATGTCATAGACAAATTCCAGACAGAATTTGTACTCCAGCTATGCTGCTGCTGCTTCAGACCCCTTTAATATTCCTGGTCATGGATTTGGCATTGTGTCTTGGTATTTTCTCTGCATGCTTCCAAGCCCACAGAGAATGGCGCGTGACTCCCTGAAGCCAGCCTTCTGCTGTGTTGCAGAGCGTCACGCACTGAAGACTCATCCTTTCCAGCATTCAACTGAAGCCACATGGACAGTTACGATAAACTACAAAGAAAATCTGAGCACTCCTGCTGCCCAACTCGCTCCCCTCTCCCAAAGGCAAGAAGAATAAGTAGGCTTGAATAATGTAGCATGGCTGCCTTCAAGTTAAATACATACTGGAAATACAGGCACAGGCAATAGTGTGACCCTGAGGGAGGAGAAGAAGGGAGAAAGAAAGGAGGGAAACAGAGGCAGACAAAGACAGACAGACAGACAGAAATAGAAAGAGACCAGCCTCAGAAGTAGAGGTGTTTTGTTTTGTTTTGTTTTTTAAATAAGAAAACCATCCAGTCTTGCCAGGATAGCTCAGTGGTTGAGCATCAACCTATGAACCAGGAGGTCACAGTTCGATTCCCGGTTAGGGCACATGCCAGGTTTGCAGGCTAGATTCCCAGTGGGGGTCATGCAGGATGATGTGTCTGTTTCATTGATGTTTCTGTCTTCCTGTCCCTCTCCCTCCCCCTCTCTCCAATATCAATAAAAACATATTAAAAAAAGAAAACCATCAAATCCTTCAAAGACTCTTGGAAGTCAGGTAAGGTGATGTTGGTCTTGTCTGTGGACAGATGTGCCAATGCTTCATTGTCCCTTTTTTCTTTGACATTTGTTAATATAGTGACTTTTTACCTGGTCTATATGAATAAATTATTGTAGTCAAATTAGCATTTTGCTTTCATTCCATTCTTTCCCAACACAGATATTGCCTGAATACAATGAATCTCATTATGTGACACCATGGCCAATTGATACCACCCTGTCACATTATTCTCTACTAAAATCAAGTAAGTGCCATGAAAAACTTAAAAGGCAAGCATACTCCATATTATCAAGATATTTGTTTCACACATATATATGTTACTAATTATTTCCACGGACTTTTTACTAGGTTCCCAAAAAGCAATGGCAAAGACTACTTTGTTTTACCTTCCTTTTCCAACAGGCAATTGTCTACTATGGCTGTAGTGTTCTCCTATTTAGAAATCTTGCTTTGAGAATCCTCACCCAGGAAATCTTTAGAGTATTTTAAAAAGGTGTTTCCTATATACTGTTTTGTTTTTCTTTTAGTGAGAATATTTAGAAAAGGCAGATAGTTGGCAGTACAAATACTTTGCTTACATTTACCATATTTTTAAATGAGAGAATTACATACACAGAGAGACACATAGACTGAAACAGAGACAGAGAGATTGACACTGACTGTCAATATCTGAGGCCTTACTATTGGAGGTAAAGAGGGAAGAGTGAAATGTAGAAAATCATTCTCTGATGATTTTCACAGGGAAAAGCTTGAAACTCCGGCAGCCACAATTCCATGGTGCTGGGGGTGTCTAGGACATAGATAAGTGTGTTTTGTGGGAGGGTGGTGGTGGTAAGGGCATGAGGAAAAGAGAGATGAGAGAGAAATCTGAAAGAGGAATGTTTAGGTTCTTCTTGCTAAATAGGCTGTGCCAGAAGAGAACAAGGTGTAGGAGATTTTAAAGGGAAGGGCCAGAGGGCAAGAGTTTCAATGTGCCAGGGAGCTTTGAGGGGGAAGGAAGAGTTGCTTTCATAGACTAAGTGCCATCCCAGCACCAAGGTTCTCTGAACAGCCCCCTGGCTGCTGGCTATATCTCGTTGAGCAAGTGTTATGTTTGCAATACTATCGGTGTATTGACTCACTTTATCCTCACAACCACCCAACGAGGTAAGTCCTATTATTACGGCCATTAAAAATGCAGAAAAAGTACTTTAAGCAATAAATTTAAAAAAATGCAGAAAAAGAAGCTCAGAGACTTGAAAAAAGCTTTCCAGGGCCACACAGCTAGTAATGGCCAGAGCCAGGAGAGAACCCAGGTCTGTTTCATTTTAAGGCCAGTGGATCTTCGCTACCTCACACGACTATTTGTCAAATATTAAAATGTAACTTCAGTTATTGTTTCACAAGTTTTAAAAAAATTAAAGTGTATGAGTAGGTTTTAGAAAACTGTTTAAATTAAACAGAGGCAATGCTGGCTGGGTTGTTGTTATGTTCAGCTTAATGTTATGAAGTTACACTAAGTGTCCACTCCATTTGGGGCTTTGGTTTCCTTTACCATAAAATGAAGGGCTGGAGACAATCTCTAGGAAGATCTCTGGCTCTTTGAGGCAAACATGTAATTATTTTAATGGTAGGAGAACAGAAACTACTTTATTTTTTATTTTATTTTTTTGTTTGGTTTTTTATTTTATTTTTTATTATCTTAAGTTTTACATATGTCTCCTTTTTCCACAATTGACCCCCCCCCCAACCATTCCCACCCCGGGCAAGCCCCCACCACCCCAGTGTCTGTGTCCATTGGTTATGCTAATATACATGAATGCAAGTCCTTTGGTTGCTCTCTAATCTCCCCCCCCTCCCCACACACACACCATTTGTCTCTGGATCCATTTTTGTTCATCAAATTATGTTGATCATTATATCCCACATATGAGTGAGATCATGTGATATTTATCTTTCTCTGACTGGCTTGTTTTGCTTAGCATAATGCTCTCCAGTTCCATCCATGCTGTTGCAAATGACAAGTTCCTTGGTTTTTTACAGCAGCATAGTATTCCATTGTGTAGATGTACCACAGTTTTCTAATCCACTCATCTGCTGATGGGCACTTAGACTGTTTCCAAATCTTAGCTATTGTAAATTGTGCTGCTTTGAGCATAGGGGTGCATATGTCCTCAGAAACTACTTTAAACAGCTCAAACAGTCTTGTATTAATATTAGTTGAGTGTGAATAGTAGTCTTAGATCCATTCACAAGATTATGTAGCAGAACCTCCCCTATTCATGAGCACTGAATGGAAATGCTATCTGCAGAAAAGAGTGTTCAGACACCAGTTAATCACACCGCCTTTGGCCCTCCTGGCATAGCTGAGTGCTGCAATAGAGTTTTGCTTTTGTCACCACTTCCCCTTTTGGTAACTTCACTGGAATATAATGCCTAGAAGTGAGTTCAGAATCAATGCTAAAGATATTGTGGCATTGATCAGGAGGTGGCTAAAGTTTGCTAACACAAAAGGCTGAAACAGAATGGAGAAGGGTATAGAGCAAGTGAAGCATTTACCTCAGCCACAAAATTTGAAGGGACACCAAAACCTCAGCAATCAAGATAAATACTATTTAAATGCAATATTGCTAAAATTTCAAAATTAATGCAAAGAACCATGGTGAACAAAATGTCAAAATTTTAACTAAATATAGGATCTGACTCTGCCCTTGCAAGACTTGTCTTCACTCATCTCATTCTTGTTCTAGCCCTCTTGAAATCTGGTCCAGCTCACACTGGGATAAACTAACAAACATGATGACTTTGTAGTTGGGAGGCATGCTTCCTAGGAATATCTGGAGAAAAGATTATTTTCCTTCTGATCTCTGTTTCTATGAGTTAGTTTTTATGATTTCACATGTAAGTGAGATCATATAGTATTTATCTTCCTCTATTTGACTTATTTCACTTAGCATAATAGCCATCCATGTTGTTGCAAATGACAGGATCTCCTTCTTTATTATGACTTAAAAGAGACTAGCATGTTCTTAGGCCTGAGGTGGCTCTTTGCAAATCCTTCTTTCCTCCATTCATCTGGGCTTTTTGGAATATGATTTTAGTTCTTCCCACCAATAGGTACAGACCCTTGAATCTGGACTGGACTTGTGCCTAGCTTTGGCCAATAGAATACAACAGAAGTGAGAGCCTAGATCTCAAGAGGTCTTGTACACTTCTCCTTCATTAAGAACCTGCCCAGTTGCCATGTTACTAAACCTGGATTAGCTTGCTGGAGAATGAGAGACCACAGAACAGACATGCCATTCCAGCTAGCCAAGTCATCTTAGACTAGCTGGTCTGCAGCTTACCCAGCAGCTGACCACAATTCTAAGAGAAAACCCAGCCAAGTCTAGGTGAACCACCAGCTGAACTGTGCCCAAATGGCCAACCCAGGGAAATTTGGGCTAAATTTAGGGGTATTTTTAAAATATATATATTTTTATTGATTTCCGAGAGGTAGGGAGAGGGAGAGAGATAGAAACATCAATGATGAAAGAGAATCCTTTATCCGCTGCTTCCTGCACTCCCCACACTGAGAATCGAGCCCAAAACCTGGGCATGTGCCCTGACCAGGAATTGAACCATGACCTCTTGGTTCATAGGTCAATGTTCAACCACTGAGCCATGCCAGCAGGGGGTATTTTCTTTTTAAAAAAAATATATTTTATTGATTTTTTTTACAGAGAGGAGGGGAGAGGGATAGAGAGTCAGAAACATTGATGAGAGAGAAACATCAATCAGCTGCCTCCTGCACACTCCCTACTGGGGATGTGCTCGCAACCAAGGTACATGCCCTTGACCGGAATCGAACCTGGGACCCTTCAGTCCGCAGGCCAAAGCTCTATCCACTGAGCCAAACCGGTTAGGGCATGGGGGGGGGGGTGTGTTTTCTTAAACAGCAAATGATAACTGGTGTACCTTTAACATAAACGGGGTCCTGACCAGAATAAGCTCCTTCAGATACCTTGCTTCCAACATTGAAACACACACACACACACACACACACACACACACACACTAAAAAAACAAAACCAAAAACAACCTTTGCTTTTGGAATCATTGGACTATCAACTCTTGTTGGGTCACAACCCCTCTGCTAAGGGTTAGACCTCTGTGGTTACCGAGAATTGGAAGAAGACATAAGTAGCTGTAGGCATATAGGAGAGACTTTATTGCAGACCAAGCAGTCACTGCAGACACAGAACAGTCATCGCAAGTAGTTCACAAACATAGGAGCCATTAGACAAAGCAGTTCTTCAAAGTAGCCCCCTCAAAGCATTCACACACCAGCTGGTCAGCAACATATTTTTATACCAATTGAGACAAGAGGCTTCTTACTAAATAGTGACATCAGTATTTGGGTTATAGAAAGGTATGTCTGCACAGTGTGTCCAGTAAAACTGCTGTGTCATTGTCTTTGCACATGCGTATGGCAAATGGGCCTTTATTATCTGGTGTATTCAGGTCAGGGTCCCCACAATTTGGTATATAGTAACATGCACCAATCATTTATAAACTTGGCCCTTTCAAAGTCCAAATGGAAAAATTATTTGCCTACGTACACATTTGAGGGTTTGATTAGAACAAGCAGAAGCAGAGTGGCAGCACTAAAAGCTTCTAGTACAGGAAGGCAGAAAAGAATTCAGATGAAAAACTCACTTCAATAAGACATAGGGAAGGAGCCATGCTCAGAAAATTCAAAAATTCGAAGTCACATTGTGGAGAGATGCTCTCAAAGATCTACCTATTTCTGTAAGAAGAGTCACAGAAAGGCAGCTCTCTTCAAAAGGTAAGTTTTATTTCAGAATTCAGACAACTAGAGAAGGAGAAGACTAGGGGTTTTGAAACTACAGAGTAAAAAATACCAGAGGCACTTGTGATTGTGTATATTTCATCAGGGTAATCCTATATAATAAAGAGGTGATATGCAAATTGACCCTCACTCTGTCACACTGTCATGAGATGACTGCGCCCACAGCGGAGGCGGGGTTCCTGTAAGGAGCTGTAATGAGCAATCAGCAGGGCCATGAGGCTGTGTAGTGGTGGGCAGGGGCAGGGGACCTGAGGCTGCACTCTCCGCCAGGTGGGGCTTGACAGGGGACCTCAGGCTGCACTCTCCACCCGGCGGGGCTTGATGGGGGACCTCAGGATGTGCCTTCCGCCCTGGGAAACCATGGGCGTTTCCATTCATGAGCCGGGAAACCTCAGGCAATGCCCCCTGCCCCAGTGCCGGGCCGTGGGACCTGAGGTTGTGCTGGGGGACCTGAGGCTGTGCCTCCCACCCAGTGGGGTTTGACAGGGGACCTGAGGCTGCATCTCCCACCCGGCGGGGCTTGACAGAGGACCTGAAGCTGCACCCCCTGCCAGGCAGGGCTTGACGGGGGTGGGGCTGGCAGGGTCTGGGTCTCGTGCAATTTCAAGGTGCATGCGGTGGGCAGGGACTTGACTCTAGGGCCCGCGACATGCCCCAGACTCTGACAGGAGGAAGATTTTCATATACATTTTACTAATTTTCTTTCATCTCTGACACTTCTATTATAGAGAAATGGCAAATAACAATATTAAAATATTTCCTCTAATTAATTCCCTTTTAATGTGCACAAATTTCATGCACCAGGCTAATAGTATGTAATAAAGGCCAAGTTCACTTTTGATTATCAGTGGATTCAATTTAATAACTCCCTTTGAGAATACTATACATAAAAACCATAAACACCTGGGCAGGGGTGGGTGGTCATTTTGAATACCACAATTAATCTGAGCAAAGCCAGAAAGCCAGAACAGGTTCCATTCATGAGCAGGACTCAGCAAATCCCAATCAGACACATTTTGATCACAACCACAAGCAAGCAGGTCCACCTGGATCACAGTAGTAAAGTGAGACCAGTCTTCATACTGTGCTGGAAACATCAGCAAATTTCCTGACAAGAAAGTTAAATTGCAGCCAGGCCATTCTCAACCTTGAGGAGGTTGCTAATTTGATGAAATTCTCTAATGGACTGCAGGCTTTTAAACTGGGCAGATTGTTCCAAAGGTGTGGTCCCCGGCAGCGCTATCATTAGCTGGAAACTTGTTAGAAACAAAATTTTGTCAACCCTTTCAGATCTACTGAATTTCAAACTCTGCAGGTGGGGCCCAGAAATCTGCATTTTAATAAGCCCTCTTGGTGATTCTGATGCAGGCTCAAATTTGAGAACCACTGTTCTAGGCAGTTGTGGTTGACCTCATTCCTAGTGTGGAACTTTAGCTCTCACATGGCCAGTTAGAGCAAGCTTAGCACTTCTTTGACTGAGCAGAGTTCTTCTCATTTCCAGGAAAAGTCTTGATTTGATATCTATATCACAAAGTTGAATCATAACCTTAGGAAACCTTTTTCCAGCAACATAGAGAGTTTCTAGTGACTTACCATGAAGTAACACAGAAGTACAGCAACAAGATTCTGGTCCTCGGGGTTAGAAAAGACCTCAAAGATCATACCATACCTCTCAAACTTTAAGGTGCATAGAGTCATCTGGGAATCTTTTCAAAATGCAGATGCAGATTCAGCAGGTCTGGGGGGAGGCTGAGATTCTGTATTCCTTAGAAGCTTCTAGGTCAGTGGTTCTCCACCTTCTGGCCCTTTAAACGCAGTTCCTCATGTTGTGACCCAACCATAAAATTATTTTCGTTGCTAATTCATAACTGTAATGTTGCTACTGTTATGAATCATAATGTAAATATTTGATATGCAGGATGGTCTTAGGCGACCCCTGTGAAAGGGTCGTTTGACTGCCAAAGGAGTCGCGACCCACAGGTTGAGAACCGCTGTTCTAGGTGATAACTATGCTGCAACTCTAGGACCACACTTTGAGTTGTTAGATGGCATTCCTATGTGATGCTCAAATCCCCTAGCCAGTAGTTCCCAAATGTGGCTTTGCCTTAGTATTGCCTGAGGATCTTTAAACTACAGATTCCTAAGTTTTACCCCAAACCTCCCAAATCAGAATCTCTTATAGTTGAGCCTATATGGCTAGATTTTTTAAAAAGTTCCTCAGGTATGCTGATACAGCCAGATTTTTAGCTCTTTGATTTCACATTTGTGAGTCATTGGCCTATATTGCACGCCTACCATGTCACATGGTCTTGCAGATTCTATTATTTTTGCCCTCCTTTCTAAAATGTTGTATCAAAAGAACTCTGGACATTAAACTTACATTGACACATGATTCCTTGTTTGAGAGTGTTAAAAATATTCTAAATATATGGGATTCTTGGCTTTGTGCCCAGCTTTTAGGATAGAAGTTTAGAATAAATGACACTTCCAATTATAATTTCTCCTTGAAGAGGTCCTCTCCAACTCACTTCAATATTATAGTAATTACCTGGAGCAGGCAGCCTGGGCTTTCACAAAAGGCTTTCCGTGCTGAAACGTGCCCCGCTGGTAATTAAAGTCCTCGTCCATTTTACCTAAATCTTTCTTTGACCTCTTTAATTTGCCTATACAGGTACAATTCTACCGGAAAAATCTTGATGAGAACCAAAGTTCTAGTTTTATCCTAATCTCCCTAAGAGGAAAAGCTACTGTTCCAACATGAGAGAAAAGCCAATTATTTGTGGTCATAATTTTTCCTACAGGATGCAAATGTTTGTTATTGTACTTTATTTGCAGAGTAGAAAGTTGAAAGGGTATTAGAGGGTATGGATTTCAGGAGATGTTTTACCTATTCTAGAACAGAAATATTGGAGAAAGAATATGCAGACTTTTTTTCTTATGTGCAGTTGTACAGGAGGTCCTTAAAATTCCCATATGTTGCTGTGGTACGTGATTTCCCTCACAAGACCTCTATGGTCTGCAAAAGAATCACCACCTTTGTATATTCTCTTCATTTGTGCTCACTTTCATTGCCAGCATTAGTAGTTGGCTTTATTTTCAGGGCCTTTATTTTATATGGGGGAGAGAGAAGAGACAAAATTGTTTTGAACTTCATAGGAGTCCCTGTTCTGAGTGGTGGAATCTGGTTGATTGGCTAGGCTTAACGCGTGTTGTTTAACCATTACCTCACTCTGCACATCAGCCTGGTAGGGAATGAAGTTAAAATTTGTGCTTCATCAAAATTGCAAATCACTACATGGTCTTGGTATCCTGGATTTCTCCTAAAGGTAGAGATCACAGATGTTAAGTCTGTGAATGACAAAGGCACATTATATTTGAAAGCATTTAAATGAATTTAGAAAGCTGGATTGCATATTCTAGTGAAGGTACATTAGAACCATGTTAGCTAAGGATATATGAATCAGACCAATAAAGCCAGTAAGACTTGGCTTTAGTGAAGAGGTAGTGGGGACAGGGGATGTGACAGACTTTTAAAGTGACATTGTCATATATTATAGACTATTTTGCTTGATATTGATTGAGCCCTGTCTTTCTTAAAGTGCCTAAACTACATATTTCTGATTTAAGTTTTAGCTCTGAGATTACAATCTCTAGAAAATTCTATATCTGTCATCATTTTCAGTAGTTTTAATATACACGTAAATAATCCTTCCCACATTATGTCTTTCCAATTCCTTAAACTCCTCTCCACCAATGATCTTGGCTTCTATGATGCCTTGGCCTTTCACCCCGGAATTTCACTGCTACACTCTGTCTCCTGCAGCCAGAAACTTGTTTTCAAGCCTTCTACTCTGGGCACCATCTCCTAAATCTCCAACTCACTTGCCTTTGATCCCTAACTCTGACAGTTCCTCAACCTCCTAAAGTCTACTGATATTATCATATTTTCACTGATCCTCAGCTTATCAGATCTTTGCACTTTGTTTCTGGCATTAAATTCTGTGGTCCATCATTATGGTCATTCTTTTGTATACACTCTCAATTCCCTTGTCTCCATCTTGCTCTGTTATTCTCACCTGGCAACCTCCCAACCTGGTTAAATCCACCCCTCTGCCAGCACTGTACCTGCATCTGTGAGGCTCATTATAGCTGGAGAAAAGCATTGAGCTCTACTAACTTCTCCAGCTTTACCTCCAAAACCACAAATGTCCAGTGGGCTCTGAGTGCCACCCAGTAACACACTACCTTTCAAGCCAGTTACTCTCCCACATGCTAGATAATGGTTTCATAACTTCTCTATTCTTTTCTTTTTTTTAATATATATTTTATTGATTTTTTACAGAGAGGAAGTGAGAGAGATAGAGAGTTAGAAACATCGATGAGAGAGGAACATCGATGAGAGAGGAACATCGATCAGCTGCCTCCTGCACATCTCCTACTGGGGATGTGCCCGCAACCCAGGTACATGCCCTTGACCAGAATCGAACCTGGGACCTTTCAGTCCACAAGCTGACGCTCTATCCACTGAGCCAAACCGGTTTCGGCAACTTCTCTATTCTTTTCAACCCTACTACTTATCTTGCTATTCTCATTACTGTCAAGTGATTGATTGATTGATTGATTACCTTGCTTCCTCCTCTACTGAGAAAATGACAGCAGTCAGAAGAAAACTTTTCTCTAATACCACCGCCAAACCTATAACACGATCTACACTTGTATTATAATTTCTACTTTCTCTCTTGTTACTATAGATGAGCTGTCTGCGTTTCTATCTCAGGTCACTCCTGTGTGCTAGCACACTTGTGTACTAGATCCCCTCCCTTCTCACCTATGCCATGTCATTACACCAGAAATTCTACCATCTCTCTTCTGACTCATCATCTTTTCCTCTCCAATGCATTATTCTAATTAGTATTCAATAATTCTATCCTTTCTTTCATCTAGAATGCCAACTGGTAGTAGAGTGAAGGGTAGATGGAGGAAGGGAGAGATGAGAGGCCAGAACATACCTTAAGAGGCTATTGCACAGTTCAAATGGGAAATGATGTGGGCCGAGTTAAGACAATGGAAGTGAGGACTGAATAGAGAATGGATTCAGGAGACATTTCAGTGACAGAATGGAGCTTGGGATTCTGTTTAATGGGGATAGGAAGGGAATTGGAGGGAGAAGAGAAAAAGAGAAGAGCACTAAGATGACTCTGCCTGGTTGAAGTAAAAATAGCAATATCATCAACTGACAAATAGGAAAATTGAGTTATGTTTGGGGCTTGTATTAGTTTTCTATGGCTGCCATAACAAAGTACCACAGACTAGGTGGCTTAAACAACATACTAGTAAATCTATTTTCTCATAGTTATGAAAGCTGGAAGTCTGAGATCAAGGTGTTGCCAGGGTTAGTTTCCTCTGAGGCCTTTCTCCTTGGCCTGTCGATGACCATCTTCTCCCTTTGTCTTCTCATGGTGTTCTCTCTGCACATTTCTGTGTCCTACTCCCATTTTCCTGTAAGGACATCAGTCACATTGTATTAGGACCCACCACAATGAACTCATATTAACTGAATTAACTCTTTAATGACCCAATCTCAAAATACAGTAACATTTGGGGTGTTAAGAGTTAAGATTTTAACATGTGCATTTAGGGGGACAAGAATCAAGACATAACTGGGCTTATATTAGTTGAGGTATTTGTGTGGCAGAAAGTTGAAATATCTTCTAGTGGTGGCTAGTGCTGGAAATGGAAGTCCTCTTTATAATAGTGAACAAGATCTTCCTGGGAAAGTCTATACAAAAAGAAGAGCAAAGGGCCAAGGAATGAACCTCTTGGGATGCTTTCATTTGAGTGGCATTCAGATATAAAACACTAGGGCATAGCAATTTTAATAGGATAGCAGGGACGAGCTTTGACTTCTAGAAGTAAGTAACATTACATTTCAATAGCCTCTTTGTAAGTCCCCTCCCTGCCATCTCCCAGCCCCTGCTATTTCCATCTCAAGTATTAAATGTTCACAGCACTATTTCTTACCCCTCTCTCTCACTGCCACCCTACCAAATTGCTAAATAGGGCTGCAGTCCCAAATTGGTTTAGTTCTATTTAAAGAGCACATTATGCAGCTAAACGAGAAACTCTCTAGGTGCCATTTGAACAGCACTGGCAGATTAATGTTCATGACCTACACATATATACATAAACACATATCTGCTTATAATACCCTCGCACAGTCCCCAGAGGGGCTGTGAAAGATGTGTGCCCTTCACTAATGGCGGGCCACTGACAAATGAGCCTGTCTTTGCCTCCAGCGGGTCTATGGGAGGACTTAGAGAGCTGTAAAATCCAGGGGCAGGAAATATTTTCACCCTCAGCATTATGTTAGTTCCACTTAAGAAATATGTACTCAACAAAGTTGTGCTTTATAATAATTTTCCTGGACTGCCACTCAGTGGCCACTTGGAGAAATACCCAGAGAAGAGCTGCCAGTTCTGTGAATGCTTGAGTGCTTTTAAGAAGGGTCAAATATGAATGCTTGAATTTACTTTATTTATTTTCTTTGTTTTTTAAAAAAACATGCAGAAATTCATATTAGTTAGTGTTAATAAATGTTAAGCAGTAACATTCTGCAAGGATAGGATTTTGTAATTGTCTAACTCATTGACCTATTTATTTAAAAGTCACATCATGGGTATTTAACAGAGGTCCAGAAGAAGCTTCAAGAATTTTCCTGGAAATGTTTCTCTATTAAGATCCCAAACACCCACTCCCTGCAAAGTCATTCCACTTGTGCTCTCCTCTCTGCCTTTTTTTACCCTGGGGACAATGTTCCTGTGATGCAAGTCACACTCTTATCAGGCCATATGTAATCTCACACTCAGCTTTTTCTAAATGCAGGTGAAGGGTAGTATAGAGACAATTAGAATCAGAAGCAAGGAATATTACATAAAGGAAAAGACTGAATTACAGAACAAAATATTCTAAAATAATGACTTTCATGAAACCTCTTAACTTCATGTAAGGTTTTAAAAGTTTTAAATCAAATCATTGCAAAAAAAACTTTTAATTTTTTTAAAAATATATTTTATTGATTTTTTACAGAGAGGAAGGGAGAGAGAGATAGAGAATTAGAAACATCGATGGGAGAGAAACATCGATCAGCTGCCTCCTGCACATCTCCCACTGGGGATGTGCCCGCAATCCAGGTACATGCCCTTGACCGGAATCGAACCTGGGACCTTTCAGTCTGCAGGCCGACGCTCTATCCACTGAGCCAAACCGGTTTCAGCGCAAAAAAAGCTTTTTAAAATAAATTTAATTGTTTACATTGGCAAATATTTATGCTTGTTTTATTTCAGGAGTTTCCCAAAATTCTGAAAGTCAAATTTACAACCAGCATCCATGAGTTTATTGCTTCTAATGGCTTTTTGTCTCAGTGTAAAAGCAGATAGCTTACTATATTTTATGAGGTTCTATACACTCTGACCTCCTATTACCTCTCTGATCTAATTTCCTTCTACAGTCCCTCCCACTCTGCTCCAGCCACACTGATTGGTCTACCTGGAATCCTCTTCTCTGTAGCCTCATGACTTGCTCCATGCTTCAAATGTCACCCTCACAGCAGCAAGGCCTTTCCTTTACCACCTCATTTAAGTGTGAGCAGCCCACACACTAGATCCTATTCCTACTTTTTCTCCAGAGAATATTTTACCTTCTACCATATTTTATATAATATAGTATATAGTATATAATATATATATATATATATATATATATATATATATATATATATATGGCTGTGTCTGTCCATCTGACTGGTAGCTATGATGTGCACTGACCGCCAAGGGGTATATGCTCAATGCAGGAGCTGCCATGACATGCACTAGCCATCCTATCTAATAAAAGAGAAACATGGTAATTAGCGTACAACCGCTACCCTTCCCATTGGCTAATCAGGGGCGATATGCAAATTAACTGCCAGCCAAGATGGCGGCCAACAGCCAGGCAGCTTAAAGTGAACATGAGGCTTGCTTGCTTCAGTGACGGAGGACTCCAACATTCCCCGCCTGCCACTGCCGGCCTCTGAGCTGCAACTCTAAGCAAATATGTTACAAATATAGAAGCTAAACAAAACCCCAGAAACCTGCTTTAGTCCTGGGCTTCAGCCAGCAGGATCGCAACATTGTTTCAAATACAGAAGGTAAACAAAGGCCAGAAACCTGCTTTCAGCAGCGGAGGCCTAAGAGCTGGAGCCAGAGCTAAAGCTGGCCCAGAATTTAAAAAAAAGAAAAAAAGGAGCGGTTGGGAGCTTCAGTCACCTGCCAGCCTGAAAACAGCCATCAGCCCCTCACCCAGGCTGGCCAGGCACCCCAGTGGGGACCCTCACCCTGATCCGGAACACCCTTCAGGGAAAACCAGCCAGCCCCCACCCATGCACCAGGCCTCTATCCTATACAGTAAAAGGGTAATATGCCTCCCAGCACCAGATCAGCAGAGCCGAGAGGCCTTCCAGCACGGGGATCAGCGTGACAGGGGGCAGCGCCCAAACCCCCTGATCGCCCTGTGGCTCTGTGTGTGACAGGGGCTGGGGCCACAACCTCCCTATCCACCCTGCTCTGTTTGTGACAGGGGAAGGCGCCCCTGATCAGCCCTGCTCTGTGCCTGATAGGGGGGAGCTCCCCAACCCCCTGATCGCCTTGCAGCTCTGTGTGTGACAGGGTGCGGCACCCCAACCCCCCCCCCCCCCCACAGGCCCTGCTCTATGTGTGACGGGGTAGAGCCATAACCTCCCCATCGGCCCTGCCCTGGTGCCTCAACCCCCTGATCCGCCCTGCTCTGTGTGTGACAGGGGGTGGTGCCCCAACTCCCCTATCGGCCCTACTCTGTGAGTGACAGGGGGTGGTGCCCCCCCAACTCCCCTATCGGCCCTGCTCTGTGCATGACAGGGGGGAGCTCCCCAAAACCCCTCATCGGCCCTGCTCTGCAGGTGATAGAGGGCAACGCCCCAACTGCCCCCCACGGGCCCTGCTCTGTGTGTGACGGGGTAGAGCCATAACCTCCCCATTGGCCTTGCCCTGAGTGTGACAGGGTGCGGCGCCCCAACCCCCTGATCCGCCCTGCTCTGTGTGTGACAGGGGGCGGTGCCCCCCCAACTCCCCTATCGGCCCTGCTCTGTGCGTGACAGGGGGGAGCTTCCCAACCCCCTGATCAACCCTGCTCTGTGCGTGACAGGGCACGGAGCCCCAATCCCCCTGATGGGCCCTTCTCTGTGCGTGACAGGGCGCAGCGCCCCAACCCCCTGATTGGCCCTGCTCTGTGCGTGACAGGGGGTGGTGCCGCAACCTTCCCATCGACCCTGCCTTGAGTGTGACAGGGGGCGGTGCCCCATCCCCCCAATCAGCCCGACCCTGAGCGTGACTGAGGGTGGCAAAGCAACCTCCTGATCTGCCCTGCTCTGAGCCCAACCAGGGGCTGCACCTAGGGATTAGGCCTGCCCTCTGCCACCCGGGAGCAAGCCTAAGCCAGCAGGTCGTTATCTCCCGAGGGGTCCCAGGCTGCGAGCGGGCACAGGCTGGGCTGAGGGACCCCCCATCCCCCGAGTGCACAAATTTTTGTGCACCGGGCCTCTAGTCTATATTATATAAATCCAGTGGCCCTAACGCTGTAACGACCGAAGACCGGTCACCAGAAGGCTGCATACGCAGCGAGGTGCGCTTGGGTGGGCGGGGACTTGACTCTGGGCCCTGCAGCGCAGTGGGGTCTGGGGTCCTGAGTTGCATGCGATTTCCCACAGGTCTGGGTCTTGCATGATTTCACGTGCTGGATCACTAGTTTAAAAATAAACGGCAACACAGATCTGACACCAACAAACCAACACTCGGCTTCCCCCAAGTGGGACACAGGCCCTGCCACCACCCTGGAGCGACACCCCACCAAATTGCAGCCAATGCTGCCAAGACCCCATGGCGTAAAATGCAGCCCACAGCCCGGCCCAGCCCCGAAATGATGGCTGTGGGTGCCAGGTAATAACGTCATGTAGCAACACCCAGCTTCCTCTCCCTAGCAACTAGCATCCTTGGAGTTTCTTCAGCCCAGTAACCCAACTTGCTTTATATCCAGGTGCAAACATTTTACAGTTTAACCAAATGTTTGTGAAGCATTTTCCCATGCCTCATCTCATTTGATCCTCACAGAAGTCCTAGAGTAGGTAGATAGGACACTCGGTAGAATCCTATTTTCTTTTCATTAGCAAGATGCGAATAGTGATATTAAAATATTTCTTCTAATTAATTTCCTTTCAATGTGCACAAATCTGTGCACTGGGACACTAGTATAATCTATATATATAAAGAACCAGGGGCCATCACATCTGAAACAACTGAACAGATGACCGAAAAGGCTGAGAGGGGCAACCAGGCTGGCAGGGGGTTAGTGAGAGATGGCCAAACGACTGGACAGCAGGCTGCATGAGTTAACCAGGCCAGCAGGGGGGGGTTAGTGAGAGAGACCAAATGACTGGGCAGCAGGCTGTGTGGGGCGACCAGGCCAGCAGAGGGAGGCGGCGGGGGGGCAACCAAGCCAGCAGACAGGGGGCAGTGAGGCAGGACCAGGCCAGCAGGGGGGGCAGTTGGGGGTGACCAGGCCAACAGGGGGGTCCATGAGGGGCAACCAAACTAGCAGGAGGGGGGCAGTTGGGAACAACCAGGCCAGCAGGGGAGGGGCAGTTGGGGGTGACCAGGCTGGCGGGGGGGGGGAGGCATTTAGGGGAGACCAGGATGGCAGGGGGCAGTTAGGAGTTATCAGGTCAGCAGGCAGAGGTGGTGAGGGGTGATCAGTCTGGCGGGGGGGGGGCAATTAGGGGCAATCAGGCAGGCAAGCAGGTGAGCAGTTAGGAGCCAGGAGTCCTGGATTGTGAGAGGGATATCTGACTGCCAGTTTAGGCCTAAACTGGCAGTCGGACATTCCTTGAGGGGTCCCGGATTGGAGAGGGTACAGGCTGGGCTGAGGGGAACCCCCCCACACACATGAATTTCATGCACCGGGCCTCTAGTACATAAATATAAAAATAAGTTCTAGGAGGTAAAAAAAATTTTTTAAGAGCTGTATGCCCAGTGCCTAACATAGTACATAGTACATAGCATGTAGTACATACTCAGTAAATACTGAATGAATGTCCCATGTCATTGCAGCATTATTTACAATAGTCAAGACATGGAAACAACCTAAATATATATTTACAGATGAATGGATAAAGAAAATGTAACACACACACACACACACACACACACACACACACACACACACACACACGGGCATACTATTCAGTCATTAAAAAGAAGGAAATTCGTCCTAACTGTTTTGGCTCAGTGGATAGAGCATCGGCCTGTGGACTGAAGGGTCCCAGGTTCGATTCCGGTCAGGGGCATGTACCTTGGTTGCGGGCACATCCCCAGTAGGGGGTGTGCAGAAGGCAGCTGATAGATGTTTCTCTCCCATGGATGTTTCTAACTCTCTATCCCTCTCCCTTCCTCTCTGTAAAACAAGCAATAAAATATAGTTTCAAAAAGAAGGAAATTATGCCATTTGCAACAGTATGGATGGACCTTGAGGGCATTAAGCTAAGTGAAATAAGTCAGAGAAAGAAAAATACTGTAGAACATCACTTATATATGGAATCTAAGAAAACAAACTTATGGAAACAGAGATCAGATTGGTTGTTGCTAGAGGCAGGGAGTATGGAGTGGAGGAATTAGATAAAGGTGGTAAAAATTTATAAACTTCCAGTTACAAGCTAAATAACATCTGGAAATATAATATACAGCATGATGACTATAGATAAAAATATTGTATTGCATATTTGAAAGTTGCTAAGATAATATATTTTAACATTCTTACCACAAGGGGAAAATGTGTAATTATGTGAGGTGATGGATGTTAACTAAACTTATTGTGGTAATAATTTTGCAATATATACATATATCAAATCATTATGTTGTACAGTTTAAGCTAATATAATGTTATAGTCAATTCAATCGCAATAAGACTGGAAAAATTAAATATGTTGAATGAATTAATGTGTAAATATAGGTACAAATGAAATTAAGAAAATATAAACCTATTTTATTTATATAAGGAAATTTTTTTTCTTATGGCATTAAAATGAAAAGTTGATCTTTTCATTTTCAACAACCTGATTTACCCTTGCTGCCAGAAGCTGGTCCATCCTTGCTGCTTGACACAGTCGCTGCAGGATAGAAACATCTGCACAGCATATGTTTCAAGGGACCTGGCGTATATAGCATACTGTTCTTAATATGTTTGCTCCCCTCAGCGCTGTGTGTTTTAACCAAGGTCACCTCTCCGAGAAAGCTTGTTTCCCCAGGTAGGGATTTTTTCCTGAAGTTAGGGAGGGGATGAAACTCCTTAACTAAGTGCCAGGCGGGTAGTTAATCACTTTAACTACAAACAATCATGCTTAAGCTACATAATCTTTACTCCCTGGAATGGAGATAAGAAACGCCCTAACCTTTGTAATAGAAATTGACAGGATTAAAATCAACTGGTATAAATACGGATGTAACAAGACAATAAACAGCAGAACTTCGCTGGAGATCCAGACCAGAACTTGGCTGGAGATCCTGGCTAGAGATCCTGGCTAGGCTGCTGATCAACTGAACACTGTCTCCGTGTCCTTCCTTCTTCGCCGACTCCGTCTAGCCTTTGGGAACCCCTGGACCTGCTGGGGTTGGACCCCGGCACCTTGCTAGTCTTTGTTTAGTGAATTTCTTCAACACCAAATCTTTGACATACTCTCTGACTACCACCTGCCCCAAGATTGAAATAGTAACTAACATCTGTGATCCCACAGTATATGTACATGATTTGATTTTAGTATTTATCACTCTATATCCAATAATAATAACATTAATAAGCAATTATCTTATTATTATTAGTGTTAATTTACATGTGAGACTCTCCAGAATAGAAACTGCCTCATTTATCTCTGTAGCCTCTAAGCCTAGTGCAATGTCTAGCATACATAAGGTGCTTAATAAGTAAATGAGTAAATGAATGAATCATTGAATAGATGAATTCATGAATCAATAAGCAAACAAAGTATGAAACCTTTTTAGTGTGGGTTCTTTTGCACACTAAACAGAGCTTCCTAAATATCCAAAGGAATACCATGCTAGTTACTGCCTCTTACATCCTGTTATCAGTATGAAGTGTGCATGAATTGTTTTTTCAATAGCAGGGATGGCTTGTAAGCAGGAACTGGTAAGTCCAGCTGCTTAGACTCTAGTTTAAAAGTAGGCCAAGTTCATGGATTGGTTTTCATATAGGCTGGTATCTGAATTCTGTAATCTGCCCATAGGATGCATTCCTAATCCTAGTAAGGTAATCTGTAAGTGCGAGTTATTTATTTATTTATTTTTATTGCTTAAAGTAATACAAAGGGTATTACATATGTGTCCATTTCCCCCCCCCCACCCTAGACAGTCCCCTAGCCTCCCCTATCCCCCAGTGTCTTATGTCCATTGGTTATGCTTATATGCATGCATACAAGTCCTTTGGTTGATCTCTTACCCCCCTACCAAGTGCGAGTTATTTGTTACAGGAGGCCATCATGTATGAGCCCGAAGAGCTTGGTGAAGCCTACAGATAAAATTGTCCATCCTACTGACAGTCTGTCAGGAGTTTCATCTTGTGACAGGGCAACAAGCCCTCCTCATTAGATCTCCTGGCTCCCTGTGGATACCAAGTATAAAGATAGCTTCTTGAGAAAGCCTTGGGGCTGAGCATTCTCTGGAGCCACTCTCAGCACAGGGGATTTCTGTGCTAAACTGCTGCCACTGCTCAGAAGTAAACCACAGTGCCATGGACCTTGTGCAACCCGTTGCCACTAAGCTGTTTGTTTTTTTTTAAATATGTATTTTTATTGATTTCAGAGAGGAAGGGAGAGGGAGAGAGAGATAGAAACTTCAATAATGAGAATCATTGATCTGCTGCCTTCTGCATGCCCTCTACTGGGGATCAAGCCTGCAACCTGGGCATATGCCCTTGACCGGAATTGAATCTGGGACCCTTTAGTCCACAGGCTGACCCTCTATCCACTGAGCCAAACCAGCTAGGGCTAAGCAGTTTTGTTTTGAACAAACCTATCAGTGGCCACTCTCATCCACTTATCCTGCCTTGCAAATGATAAAAGCCTTACTCCTGGCTATTTAAAGACAGTAGAGATGTTACTGTTGCACTAGAATCTTTCACAGACATGACATGTGCTATCCCAAGGTTGAGTTTGGCTGAAACAGGTAGATAAGTCAGAAGGCTCTGAATAGCCTTAAGTGATCATATCCAGAGGACTAGTGTATCCTCAGCAGAAGATTGTATACTTACCCCTCTCTGGGAGGAAAATGAACCCAGTACCAACACCAACTGGCAAGGGATACAAAAAGTACCGTAGTTCCAGTACCAGAATATTCCTGACAATCTTTAGACTAACCAGAGGCAACATGAATAAATAAAATGCTGTGCTATCTTGTCAGCTTGTAACAGCCAAAGCCTTGTCAGGCCACTACAGCTAAAAAAAAAATTAGACATGAATGCTTAGATGAAAACAACATAGTTCCCTGTGGTATAAATGGAAAGAATCCAAGCAGAAGAACCAGCAGAATGTGGGCATCTCAAAAGTGAATGGAAGTCAAGCTCACTTAGAACTGCAGTTCCAAATAGCTCAGGTTTGTTTCAAATCCTAACTTCTATACCCTGCTCACTGAATAATAACTGGAACTTGGAAACATTGGGGGCCTAGCTGGGAGAGAATAGACTACACGTAACAATATATACTAATTCAACTTGGCGAGGTTTAGCTCCAATGTGGCTTAATTTATATTGTGTCCTATTATTGATGTGTGGTTAGAGTTTAGCAGAGCTCTCTTTACAGCTAGCACGTTTTGAAGTGACACCTACCAATAGGAAAACATGCAAATGTGATATTTTCTAAAGTGCTCCACTTCTGCAGTGAAATTCCCTGTGATCATTAAAGATGACAAGTATGTTCATGGCCAGTGTGGCTCAGTAGGTTGTGCATTGTCCTGTGCACCAAAATGTTGCTGTTCAATTTCTGGTCAGGGCACATGCCTGGGTTGTGGGCTTGATCCTTGGTAGGGTGCATGCAAGAAGGTAGTGATCGATGTTTCATTTTCACATTGATGTTTCTCTCTCTCCCTCTCCCTTTCTCTCTCTCTCCAAATCAATTTAAAAACTTAGAAAAAAGATGACAAGTATGTGGACTTTGTTATTCTATGGAAATGTGTACAGGCAATAATGTTAGGTGAAACAGTGTATACACATTGATTATGGCCCTGAAAGAACCCAGTCCGTACATCAGCCATGATCATAAGTGAAATTGGACTGACACAAATAGAATTGAATGTTCATTAGGTTCTGAGTCTTTTTCCCCCCAGCAGAGTGGTTTAAGCTTATAATAAAAATAATGAAAGGGATAAAAAATAATGCTATTGTTTCACAGCTGTGTGGTAGGAAATCAGGTATTTAAATACAAGTCCATCAACTCCAAAAAGGGAGCAAACAATAGGAGGATGACATAGTGACACAGGAAACAAAGGGACTTGCCTAGAAACACAATATTGAGACAGTCATGGGCTCAGGTAGAATTTTAATGACACTGTAGATTAACTGGACACTTTCAGGCAATATTCATTCTGTTTGAATAGTACTCCCCTAGAATTTAGGGGGGATTATTTATTTTTCATATGCCTGCACTTCAAGTCACATATTTCGATATCAGTTTTTTCAAATGGACCTATGGAGGAATCGCAATCATTAGAGAAATGTCAGGCCAAAATCCAGGGCCTTCGCTTTGTCTCTGGAGAGGGGAGTAGAGGCCCTACCAGAGAGCTTCAACACCAGCGTGACCTGAAGAGCCAGATCCCACAGCAGCTGGGGTATGTCTGTCCTCTCTCCAAATAACTTGGCCAGACATACGGTTGTGCCTGTGCAGAAGCCACACATCACCTGCTTATCCATTTTGCTCTTGCTTTCCCCAACTTTGTGCCTTTGTCTTCTTCTGCACCTTTATCAGAAGAGAAGAGGAAGGAGACAAAGTATAGTTCCGATGCCCGGATTGCAGCTATCCTCCAGCAGTTTCACATCAGTGGCAGCACCCTATGAAACTCTGGACTGTTTGTGTAAGTTGGAATAGCAGTAAGGTTTGTGTGGTTTCTCCAGGGCAGGACTTGCTTGATTCTATAAGCATTTTATCTGAAGATTTTATTTTGCTAATTAAATGGTGAGTTAAGTGCAATGTGGGTTAGTTCATTTCAAATTTACAGATTATTTCTGTAGTCTGTGGCTTAGATAATCTGTGCCATTATTTTCTTCCCACGTTTCCTAATATTCCATGGTTGCTGTTTCTTCTTTAATGAGAAGCCACTAACACAGGCACACAAATCATAAACATGAGTCGCTCAGAATCAATGTGCTGTAGGTGTTAGGTACACACCTCATAGGTAACTGTAAAATCCCCTGAAAGAATTGATGTACATCATCTCAGAGTAGTGTTTGTAGCCTTTACAAACTTACAGGATAAATCAGAGGCACCATTCTTGAGAAAAACATCTTAAGTGATGACACCTACAATGAAAGAAGAGGGGCTAGAATTAGGATTTCTGGCAGCTTGAAGTGGGAAAAGGAGGCCAATACAATATATCTGCTAAGTCCCTGTATTATGGCTTTCTGCAACAATATTCTCGGAAATAAAACTTCTCTCCATTGACTGATCAACACAACACAAAAATCCATCCAGAGAAGGCCCCTGATAAAATAAATGCCTGTTGTTACTGCAGTTGAGACCCTGAGCAGTGCTGCACTCTCACATTCAGTCTCACGATATGTGACTGGAGAAGGAACTTCTGCCAAGGTCTTTATTTTATGGACTGAGTTAAATGAGGGGTTGACCTGCACTAATCCGAAGACAGAAACAAAAACCGAAACAGAAACAAAGCAGCTTGTAATGAATGTTGATACGCTGCTCATTGAAGCCTCTCAACCAGGTGACAAAGTGATGGAACCAGTCCGAGGGGACAATGGCAGGAGAAATTGCCTGGAATAAATATCTGGCTGGCAAATCAGTCCTGACAATTAACCTGGCACAGCTGCTGACTTTGAATGGAGAAGCCTTGGTTCTATTTTGCTGACAGGTGGGCTAAAACAGGTTACCGGGGCAGATCTTTGCAAAGGATGGATGGAGACTTCTATCAGGAGACATCACCATCTAAGGCAGTGGTTCTCAACCTTCTGGCTCTTTAAATACAGTTCCTCATGCTGTGACCCAACCATAAAATTATTTCGTTGCTACTTCACAACTGTAATGTTGCTACTGTTATGAATCGTAATGTAAATATCTGATATGCAGGATGGTCTTAGGCGACCCCTGTGAAAGGGTCGTTCAGCTGCCAAAGGGGTCGCGACCCACAGGTTGATAACCGCTGATCTAAGGTTTCATCTAGGCAGTGTAGTATATTGGCTAATGTTTACTCAGCACATACTATGTGTCAAGTAACAGCAGAAAAGAGATGGCATGTTCAGAGAGGTAAATAAGAATGTAATGAAGAGACTATTTACAAAAGTATGGGCAGACTTAGGATGACCAAAAAAGGATGATGAAGCTCTCTGGTGCTAGCATCAGGTGGGAGATATTACCACCCGTAGGCGGAGGGAACAAAATAACTGTGGTTCTAGACATTTGTACCTAAAAGAAGCTCTGAGTGGCTGTGGGGAGAAGGACAGGTAAGGAGGAAGCCAAATGGATAAATGCACTGTTCTCACTCTCCTCTTGATCTCCAGTGTTCTGTTAGTACCTTCCAAGGGCCCAATCCAACCAGAAGCCAGAGGGGATGGAAACCCAGTCCATTAAGGTCTACCTCCTGGCCCTGGCTGGTATGGCTCAATGGATGGAGCATCGGCCTGCAGACCCAAGGGTCCCCAGTTCGATTTTGGTCAAGGACACATACCTCGGTTGCAGGCTCCTCCCTGGCCCTGGCCCTGGTCAGGGCATATGCAGGAGGCAACCAATCGATGTGTTTCTCTCACATCGATATTTGTCTTTCCCTCTCTCTTCCACTCCCTCTGAAAATCAATGGGAAAATATCTTTTGGTGAGGATTAAAAAATAAAAGAGAGAGAGAGATCTACCTCTTGGTAACAGAGCAGGGTAGAGAAGGGTGAAGGATGGATCTGAAGGGTCATGCAAAGAATACCCAACACTCATTTTACAAGAAAGCAAAACGAGGCAAAATAACTTGCCCAGTGAAGGAGTGGTGGACCTGAGAGTTGACCCTGGAGCTATCTGACTCCAGATCTCATTCTTGATACACTATCCAATTCTTCATTTCTGGATATGCCTATCTTTCTCATTTTACCTCCTTCCAGCTCCCTTTATACACACTCTATGCGGCTGCCAGTGGGTCTCCCTTTTTCAGACTTTTTGAACATTCTGTTTCCAATGAAACTGGCCTCTCCCTCTTTTGAAGCCCTGGAGTGCATTGTTTAAATTCTGTTGTAGTAGACAGTGAGCACCGTTAAGGCAACCCCTCTTCCTACTGTGGCACGATAGTAAGAACTAGGAAAATCCCTGGACAAGTGGAATGGGGAAACTGAGACAAAAAAACAAACAAAGAAAATTAAACAAGGCCAAATACTTTGGGCAATTTACAGCCAGCTTGTGAATTGCAAGACCTTATCTTCCATAACCAAGGACACTTGAGAGCAAATGTTTTGTAACCTCTTCCCAAATGAGAAAATACAAAGCTTAAATCACGCTGGCCTGGGAAAATAGAGAACAAAGACTCAATTAATGCCATTTGTGCCTGCTAAACCCAAGGACAGATGAACTTGGGAAACAAATAACAAAAATCCCATGAAAGCCAGACAGACCTAAAATAAGAGTAAAACAGTAAAACAGACCAAAGGATGAGCATAAACTCCCTTATACACTTATTTCCAGTGCATCAACATATTAAAAATGCTCCTGGAAAAACTGATAAACATTTAACTGAAACCCTCCCCTCAGATTCTCTCCTGCAGGAAAAAAAGGATAAAAAGCTCTGGGGACAGACTCAGTGTGGGCTTGCTCTAGGGCAGTGGTTCTCAACCTTCTGGCCCTTTAAATACAGTTCCTCATGTTGTGACCCAACCATAAAATTATTGTCGTTGCTACTTCATAACTGTAATGTTGCTACTGTTATGAATCATAATGTAAATATCTGATATGCAGGGTGGTCTTAGGTGACCCCTGTGAAAGGGTCGTTCGACTCCCAAAGGGGTCGCGACCCACAGGTTGAGAACCGCTGCTCTAGAGCACTTCCATGCCCCATTCAGGGCCATGAATGTTTTATTTTTAAGGTTCCCCACAAGACTTGCAGCCAGGGGAGCAGTGGACAGTTTGACCCAGGTTCACCCCCTGATCTTGTCTCCAAGGCCTCCTTTTCTCTGACTTCCCAGTGAGCTACAGCAGCCCCGCCTGGGCTCACTTCTTTCCTATAACATTTCTAGGGAGCCAAAGCAGAGCACCTCCTAGGCCAGTGGTTCTCAACCTTGGCTGCACATTGGAATCACCTGGGAACCTTTAAAATCCTGATTTCTGGGCCTCATCCTCCGGAAATTCTGTTTCTTTGTTATGGGGTGGGGCCACAACATTAGTAACAAAGAAACAGAATTTCTGGAGGATGAGGCCCAGAAATCAGGATTTTAAAAAGATTCTGAGGTGATTCTAATGTGCAGCCAAGGTTGAGAACCACTGGCCTAGGCTCTCCCCTGTTGTTTCTTCTACTCTAATTTCTTCCTTTGCTTCACTGTCCCCAGATTTAATAAATGTGCTTTCAAACCCATCTGGACTCAAGTTGTGAAATCTTTCCTACATAAAGTCAAGGACCCACACATTACATGCCAACCTGAGGCAGAACCGCTCTGGGCCGGTCCCTGTCTGGTAATACTACTTATATTTGTATCATTCCCGGGATCCAGCCCGGGTTTGTGGGAAGAATTTGTCAAGGCAGTCAAGGGAAACAGGACAATTATCTCATAAAATTGAAACTCAAGGATTTGAAAAAAATGACTGAAAAATATGTAACTATATTAAAACTCCTAACATTATTTTAGGAGTCAGTATTTTATTTATACCCCAAACATAATTTATTATAATTTTACTTTTCTGAATTTAATTGAAATAAACACATCAATGATTTTTCAAAATCTTCTTCTGGGGAAAAATAACATCCTTAAAAGTACATAACACCTTACAGATGTATCATTAGTGAATATGTTCTCCCATTCAGTGGATTCCCTTTTCATTTTGTTGAAGATTTCCCTTTCTGTGCAAAAACTTTTTTGTTTGATGTACTCCAATTTGTTTATTTTTTTTTCTTTTGTTTCCCTTGCCTGAGGTGATATATCAGAAAAAATATTGCTATGAGAAATATGAGATTTTACTGCCTATATTGTCTTCTAGAATTTTTATGGTTTCACAGTTTACATTTAAGTCTTTAATCCATTTTGACTTTATTATAGCGTATGATGTAAGAAAGGAGTCTAATTTCATATTTTTTTGCAAGTATCTGTCCAATTTTCCCAGCACCATTTATTGAATAGACTGTCTTTACCTCATTGTAAGTTTTTGCCTCTTTTGTCAAATATTGACTATAGAGGCATGGGTTTATTTTGAGGCTCTATTCTGTTCTATTCATCTATGTCTGTTTTTATGCCACTGACATGCTGTTTTGATCATGGGCTTCTCATATAGTTTGATATCAGGTAGTGTGATTTCCCCCAGCTTTGTTCTTTTTTCTCAAGATTGCTGTGGCTATTTGGGGTCTTTTGTGGTTCCATATAAATTTTTGAAATATTTGTTCTAGTTCTGTGAAATATGCTATTGGTATCTTGGTAGGAATTGCATTGAATCTATAGATTGTTTTGGGTAGTATGGGCATTTTAATGATGTTAGTCTTTCCTACCCAGGAAGCCGGTATATGCTTCCATTTATTTGTATCTTCTTCAACTTCTTTATGCAGTGTCTTATAATTTTCTAAGTACAGGTCTTTTATCTCTTTGTTTAAATTTATTCCTAGGTATTTTAATTTTTAATCGATTGTGAATGGGATTGTTTTCTTAGTTTCCCTATCTGATAGTTCATTGTTGGTGTATAAAAATGCGATTGATTTCTGGAGATTTGTCTGGCATCCTGCTTCTTTACTGAATTCATTAATCAGTTCTAGTAGTTGTTGTTTTTTTCTTGTGGAAAACTTTGCGTTCTCTATATACGGTATCATGTCATCTGCAAATAATGATAGTTTTTCTTTCTCCTTTCCAGTTTGGATGCATTTTATTTCTTCTTCATATATGATTGCTGTGGCTAGAACATCCAGAACTATGTTGAATAAGAGTGGTGAAAGCAAACATCCTGTCCTGTTCTTGATCTTAAGAGAAACGCTTGTAGGTTTTGCCCATTTAAGTATGAGGTTGGTTGTGGGTTTGTCATATATGGTCATTATTACATTGAGGTATGTTTCCTCTATGCCCACTTTGCTGAGAGTTTTTTCATAAATGGGTGCTGGGTTTTATCAAGTGCTTTTTCTGCATCTATTGATATGATCATGTGGTTTTTACCCATCAGTTTGTTTATGTGGTGTATCACGCTTATTGATTTGTGTATACTGTACCAAACTTGCATCCCCAGAATAAAGCCCACTTGATCATGGTATGTTACCTTTTTAATGTATTGCTGGGTCCTCTTTGCTAATATTATTCTGAGGATTTTAGCATGAATGGTCATCACAGATATTCGCCTAAAATTTCCTTTCTTTGTAGTGTCTTTATTTGGTTTTGAAACTGGGATATTGCTAGCTTCATAAAATGAGCTTGGAAGTTTTCCATCCTCATGAAATTTTTAGAATTGTTTGAGAAGGCGAGGTGTTACTCCTTTGAATGCTTAGTAAAATTCATCTGTTAAGCCATCCAGTCCAGGACTTTTGTTTTTTGGGAGTTATTATTGTTATTATTATTATTATTATTGCTGCTTCAGTTTCATTGGTTGAAACCTGTCTAATGAGATTCTCTGATTCTTCCTAATTCAGTTTTTGAAGATTGTATATTTCTAGGAATTTATTCATTTCTTCCAGATTGCCAAATTTGTTGCCATATAGTTATTTGTACTATTTTCTTAAAATCTTTTGTTTTTCTGTGGTGTCAGTTGTTGCTTCTCCTCTTTTATTTCTGATTCTATGTTTTTGAGTTGTTACTTTTTTCCTTGATGAATTTGTTTAAAGGTTTGTCAATCTTGTCTATCTTTCTAAAGAACTAGTTCTTTATATCATTGATCGAGTTACTGTTTGGTTAGATTCTATTCCATTTATTTCTGTTCTGATCTCTATTACCTACTTTCTTCTACTCACATGTAGCTTTTGTTTGTTGTTTGTTTTCAAATTTCTTTAAGTGTAAAGTTAGTTTGTTTATTTGAGATTTTTTTGTTTCTTGAGATAGGCCTGTAATGCTTTGAATTTTCTTCTTAGGACTGTTTTCAAGATGTCCCATATCTTTTGGTTTGTTGTGTTCTTATTTTCATTTGTTTCAGATATATTTTTTTATCTTCTTTGATCTCATTGTTAACACATTCTTTGTTTG
This sequence comes from Myotis nattereri, assembly GCF_964212035.1. Taxonomy (NCBI): domain Eukaryota; kingdom Metazoa; phylum Chordata; class Mammalia; order Chiroptera; family Vespertilionidae; genus Myotis; species Myotis nattereri. Next base: position 121,967,409 of record NC_138078.1, read on the forward strand.
GTAACATGCTATTTAGCTTCCATGTGTTTGTATGTTTTTCAGGTTCTTTCTTCTTGTGATTGATTTCTAGTTTCATGTCATTATGGTCAGAAAAGATTCTTGATATGATTTCAATCTCCTTAAATTTAGGGGATTTGTGCCCTAACATATGGTCTAGTCTAGAAAATGTTCCATGTACACTGAAAATAATTTATATTCTGCTGCTTTGGGGTGAAATGCTCTGAAGATATAAATTAAATCAATTTTATCTAGTGTGTCATTTAAGGCCACAGTTTCCTTATTGATTTTCTGTCTGTAAGATATATTTATTGATGTCAAAGGGGTGTTAAAATCCCCTACTATGACTGTGTTAATATCAATCTCTCCCTTTATATCCATCAGTATTTGCTTTACATAATTAATTGCTCCTATGTTAGGTGCATAAATGTTTACAAGGTTTATATCTTCTTTTTAGATTGCTCCCTTTATCATTATGTACTGTCCTTCTTTGTCTTTTACCGTAGCCTTTGTTTTAAAGTCTAATTTGTCAGATGTAAGTAATGCTACTTCAGCTTTTTTTTTTTCATTTCCATTTACATGAAATATCTTTTTCCATCCTTTTACTTTTAGTCTGTGTGTATTTTTTGTTCTGAATTGGGTCTCTTGTAGACAGCATATATATGGGTCTGGTTTTCTTATCAATTCAGCTACCTTATGACTTTTAACTGAAACACTTAATCCATTGGCATTTAAAGTGATTATTGATAGGTATGTATTTATTAGAGGCCGGGTGCACAAAAATTTGTGCACTGGCAGGGGAGGGGGGGGTAGGAGGGGTGTCCCTCAGCCCCACTTGTGCCCTCTCACAGTCTGGGACCCCTCGGGAGATAACCACCTGCTGGCTTAGGACCATTCCCCAGGTGGCAGATGGCAGGCCCGATCCCTCAGTGCCTGCCCTGCCTCCCCAGGTCGCTCACACGGCAGGGCCGATCAAGGGGTTGGGGCACCGCCCCAGGGCACGCACACGGCAGGACCAATTTGGGGGTTGGGACGCCTCCCCGGGTTGCACACACGGCAGGGACAATCTGGGGGTTGGGGCGCCACCCCGGGTCAGGTGGCACACAGGACGCGTGGGCAGCCGACAGATCGCTGCTGTCACACTCGGCCACCCTGGGTCAAGTCGCACACGGACGCCTGCCGCCCCGGATTGCAGATAGCAGGCCCAGGTGGCAGCGGGGCAGGTGGGATGGCACTGTCCAGCCCTGCCTGCAGTATGCAAATTAGCCAGCATCTTTGTTGGTGGTTAATTGCATATCATGCTGATTAGCCAATAGGAGGTGTATCAAAGGTACTGTCAATTACTATGTTTGTCTATTATTAGATAGGATTGTTTTATTCTTTTAACTATATTTTGTTGTTGATTTTTTCTTCTTCTTCACCTTCTTAAAGCAGGCCCTTTAACATACCTTGTAATACTTGTTTGGTGGTAACAAACTCCTTCAGTTTTTCTTATCTAGGAAGACCTTTATTTCTTCTCAATTTTAAATGCTCACTTTGGTGATTAAAGTAGTCTTGGTTGTAGGCCATTGCTTTTCATCATTTTGAATATTTCATGACAATTCCCTGTGGCCAGAAATGTTTCTGTTGATAAATTAGCTGAGACTCTTATGGGTGCTCCCTTGTAGGTAACTAACTATTTTTCTCTTGCTGCTTTTAAGGTTCTCTCTGTCTTTAACCTTTGCCATTTTAATTATGATGTGTTTTGGTGAGGGCCTCTTTGGGTTCATCTTGTTTGAGACTCTCTGCACTTCAACTACTGTGTATTTTTCCTTCACTAGGTTAGAGAAGTTTTTGGTCATTATTTCTTCAAGGTGGGTCTCAATCTCTTGCTCTTTCTCTTCTCATTTTGGTACCCTTGTGATATGGATGTTGTTATGCTTCATGTTGTCCCAAAGGTGCCTTAAGCTATCCTCATTTTTTTAAAAAAAATATTTTTTATTGATTTCAGAGAGAGGAAGGGAGAGGTAGAGAGAGATAGAAACATCAATTCTGAGAGAGAATCATTGGTCAGCTGCCCCCTGCATGCCCCCTACTGGGGATCAAGCCTGCAATCTGGGCATATGAACCTACCCTGAACTAAACTGTGACCTCCTGGCCCATAGGTTGATGCTCAACCACTGAGCCACACCAGTTAGGCTATCCTCATTTAGATTCTTTTTTTCTTTTTGCTGCTCTGTTTGGGTGTTCTTTTCTACCTTGTCTTCCAAATTGCTTATTTGATCTTTTGCTTCTTCTAATCTACTGTTTATTCCTTTCAATGTATTCCTCATTTCAGATACTGTATTCTTCATTTCCAACTAGTACATTTTCATGGTTTCTATGTCCTTTTTCATGCTGTTGAGCATCCTTATAATCATTATTTTGAACTCTATATCTAATAAATTACTTGCCTCCATTTCATTTAGCTCTTTATCTGAAGATTTCTCATGTTCTTTCATTTGGGGCCTGTTTTTTGGTCTCAACATTTTAGCTGCCTCTTTGTGACTGTTCCTATGTATTAAGTAGATTTACTAGAACTCCCAGCTTCATGATGTGGCCTTATGTAGTAACTATTCTGTGGGGTCCAGTGGTGCAGTCTTTTTGATCACCTGAGCTGGGTGCTCTAGGAATGTCCCTGTATTAGTTATGTGGTCCCTCCTGTTGTAATTGAGTCTTGATTGCTATTGGCCTGTTTGTGTGTGGGATTGACCTTCATGCTGGCAGACTTTGGCTCATGGCCTGCAAGCTGCTATGCAGGTGCTAACCACACAAAGCAGAATTTGCCTCAGCGGGGTCTGGTGCCTGTCAAGATCACCCTTTGTATATGCCACTCATGAAGCTAATTGGATCCCGCTCTGATGTTATCTGAAGCTGGCCAATTGGCATGTTGGTTATGGGCCTCTTGGGAAAGACTCTGATGCAGGTCAATGTCAGATGCTGCCTGTGACTAGCCCTGGGCAACTTGTTTGGAGCTACAAGCAATCCACAGTTTGTGGCTGCCTCTGCTGGGCTACGTACACACAGAAAGGACTGAGCTGCACACCAAGGCTGGCTTGTACCAGTAACAAGCTTGGAGTCAAGTCAACAAATGTCTTAAGGTGTCCCAAGATCCGCCTCCACCTGCCTTTGCCTGCTGGCTGCCTGTTAGGCTCAGTCCCTGAAAGTAACTCTGGTGGTACTTGAGTTGCATGAGATAGGTTCACAATGAGTCACTAGGTAGGGGCCAGTGGTGTTCACCAGTTTAACGCAGGTTCAAATTTGATTCCAGTGCTGGGTCTGGGGCCACTCAGCAAATGTCCCCAGGTATACCAAATCTAGCTGCCACCAGCTGGGTGATTGCATACATATATGTTAGGACAGGGTCTCAGGGAGTTATGGGGAGAGGCCAGCAGAGTTTATCAAGCCCAAACAAACCAAGATTTGGCCCTATGTTTACAGGGCTCTGTTCCAGTCAAGTGTGCAAGAGGAAAATGGTCCCTGTCCTAGAGCAACAAAACTCAGTCTGTCCCAGATCTGCCAAAAGGAGCCTGAACTTAGCAGGGTGGGGTTGCCAGGTATCAGAAAGATGGGGCTAGTGGATCTCTTATGAGGATAGGTGCTGGTCAGGCTTCGGGGAAGGTGGGTGTTTGTGGCCTCTCCTCCAGAACCTCACAGCTCAGTTTGTCCCGAATTTTGTTCCAATCTCGGCAGGATGAAACCACTAGGAGTCTGAAGGGTGGGGCATTTGGGGCTCCCAGGTGGGTCTCCCTGAAGCCTGGAGGGTGATTCTAATAGATCTCCCCTGACGGGGGGAATTGTCAGTCAGATTCATGGGAAATTGGGGGAATGGCTCCACCCCAAAGCCACAAAACTCAGTAACTGACACCTCCTCAGTCTGCCCAGACATCTACATGGAAGAAGGATTCCAAAGGGTGGGGCTCTTACTTTCCCCTGGATGATGCCACAGGAAAGGGAATGCTCCACCCAAGAAAGATGGTGTCTGCAGTATGGTAGAATGACAGCACAGGGATCCATGTGGCTGTCTTTTCCACTCTCTCCCCAGACTCTCCTCACACAACTGTAGTCTTCTCCTCTCTCCATCTGCCAAAGTGGCTATGAATAAATATTTGTTTATTGGCCTTTTAAAAAGGTGCCTGTGTCTCTAGCAAACTTCTATCTCTCCCGCTGATTTTCACAACCAGATATTTTGTGGATGCCTTTTCCTGGATCTTTGCTGGATGCCCAGCTTGGGGTTGAGACTCCATGCTTTTCAGGGGAAATTAATCGCAGGTGAGATATCCTACCAGATTCACAGCTGCCACCCCTGGGATTGGGGCCAGCCTTTTTCACGTCTCTACCATTCCTACCAGCCTCAATGTGGCTTCTTCTATAAATCCTTGGTTATAAAACTGTTTTTAAGGTAGTCTTCAGTTGGTTATTCAGGATGATTGTTATATAATTTGGTTGTAATTCTAGTTTGGTCCTGGGAGGAGGTGAATCTTTTCCCACTTACTCTGCTGCCATCTTGGATTCCTAGATAAAGACTCAGTTGCAGTTTTATACACCAACAATGACTATCAGTAATGGAAACTAAAAATAAATAAATAAATAAAAATAATCAATTTACAACCACATAAAAAATACTTGGGAATAAATTTAACCAAGGAAGTAAAAGACCTGTACTCAGAAAATTATGACACTGAAGTAAGAAAGTGGAGATACAGCCCTAACTAGTTTGGCTCAGTGGATAGAGCATTAGCCTATGGACTGAAGGGTCCCAGGTTCGATTCCCGTCAAGGGCATGCACCTTGGTTGCAGGCACATCCCCAGTAGGAAGTGTGCAGGAGGCAGCTGATCGATGTTTCTCTCTCATTGATGTTTCTAGCTCTCTATCCCTCTCCCTTCCTCTCTGTAAAAAAAAATCAATAAAAATATTTTTTAAAAAAGAAAGTGGAAATACAAATAAATGGAAGTATATACCATGCCCATGAATAAGAATAATTAACATCATTAAAATCTCCATACAACCAAAGCAATATATATACATTCAATGCAATTCCTATTAAAATACTAATGGTGTATTTCATAGACCTAGAAAAAATAATTCAAATTTTTATATGGAATTAGCTGTCTTGAGAAAAAAATTGGAGAAATCACAATAACTCATATCAAACTATACTACAAGAGTATAGTAATCAAAAGGACATCGTACTGGCATAAAAACAGACATATAAATCAATAAAACAGAATAGAGAGCCTAGAAATAAACCACAGCTTATATGGGCAATTAATATTTGACAAAGGAGTCAAGATCATACAATTGGATAAAGATAGTCTATTCAATAAAAGCTATTGGGAAAAATGGACAAATACATGCAAAAAATAAACCCATACCACATTTGTACACCATATTCAAAAGTAAACTAAAAATAGATTAAAAACTTAGAAACACTGGAAACCATATATGTCCTAGAATAAAACAAGCAGTAAAATTTGGCATTCCTTTTAGCAATATTTTTTTCTGACATATCTCTTTGGGCAAGGGAAACAAAATAAAAAATGAACAAATGGAACTACATCAAACTATAAAGTTTTGCACAACTAAGGAAATCATCAACAAAATGAAAAGACATCCTAATGAGTGGGAGAAGATATTCACCAATAATACATCTGGTAAGGGGTAGTTACCCAACATTTATAAAGAACTTATAAAATTCAACATCAAGAAAACAAACAATCCAATTAAAAATAGGCAAAGGACCTGAATAGACCCTTCTCCAAAGTGAACATACAAATGGCCTATAGTCATATGAAAAGATGCTCAATATCACTAATCTTCAGAGAAATGCAAATTAGGAACTCTTACCATTTGCAACGTCATGGATGGAACTGGAGAGCATTATGCTAAGTGAAATAAGCCAGTCAATGAAAGAAAAATACCACATGATCTCACTCATTCATGGATAATAGAGACCATTATAAACTTTTGAACAATAATAGATACAGAGGCAGAGCTGCCTCAAACAGATTGTCAAACTGCAGCAGGAAGGCCGGGGAGGGTTGGGGGGCAGGAGGTATGGGGGTAAGAGATCAACTAAAGGACTTGTATGCATGCATATAAGCATAATCAATGGACATAAGACACTGGGGGATAGGGGAGGCTAGGGGACTGTCTAGGGCAGGGGGGAATAAAGGACACATATGTAATACCCTTTGTAATACTTTAAGCAATAAAAAAAATAAAAAAAATAAAACTACAATGAAATATCACTTCACACCTGGAAGAATGAATATTATCAATAAATCAAACAAGCAACTAGTGTTGGCTAGGATGTGGAGAAAAGGGAACCCTCAAAGGGGATACAGATTGGTGCAGACACTGTGGAAAACAGTAAGGAGGGTCCTCAAATTAATTAAAAATGGAACTTCCTTATGACCCAGCAATTCCACTTATGGGTATATATCTGAAGAAACCCAAATCACAAATTGAAAAGAATATATACACCCCTATGTTCATTGCAGCATTATTTACCATAGTTGAGATAAGGAAGCAACCCAATTGCCCATCAATAGACATGCAAATAAAAAAGTGGTGATACATATATACAATGCTGTCAGCCATAATAAAGAATAAAATATAATTTGTGACAGCATAGATGGACCTAGGGGTATTATGCTAAGTAAAATATGTCAGTCAGAGAAAAACAAATACCATATGATTTCATTTATAGTTGGAATTTAAGGAACAAACTAAATTCAAACAGACGCATAGATACTGAGAACTGACTGATAATTGCCGATGGGTGGGGGTGGATTGTGAGACTGAGTGAAAAAGGTAAGGAGATTAAGAAGTACACATTGTTAGTTAAAAACAGTCATTGGAATGTAAAGTATAGCATAGGAAATAGTCAACAATATTGTAATAACTATGAGTGATGCCAGGTTGGTACTAGAAATATCAGGGAGAATATTTTGTGAAGTGTACTATTGTCAGATCACTGTGCTATACACCTGAAACTAATACAAAATAATATTGACTGTTAACTGTAATTAAAAAAATAAATGAGTAAAAGAAACCTAATATAAGCAATTACATATCTATCCTATCTAATAAAAGAGAAACAAGGTAATTGGTGTACGACCGCTACCCTTCCCATTGGCTAATCAGGGCGATATGCAAATTAACTGCCAGCCAAGATGGCGGCCGGCAGCCAGGCAGCTTAAACTGAACATGAGGCTTGCTTGCTTCAGTGACGGAGGACTCCAATGTTCCCTGCCTGCCTTGCTGGCCTCTGAGCCTGCAGTTTGAACATTGTAACAAATATAGAAGCTAAACAAAACCCCAGAAACCTGCTTTCAGCGAGCCGGGATCTCAGAGCTGGAGTTGATACAGAGTTTCAATTATAGAACCTAAACAAACCAGATACCTACTTTCAGTAGCTGAGGCCTCAGAGCTGGAGCCAAGCCTCAGAGCTAAAGCTGGCCCAGAATAAAAAAAAAAAAAAAAAAAAGGAGCAGTTGGGAGCTTCAGTCCCAGCCTGAAAACAGCCCTGAGCCCCTTACCCAGACTGGCCAGGCACCCCAGTGGAGACCCCCACCCTGAAGGGTGTGTGACCAGCTTCAAACAGCCATCATCCCCTCACCTAGGCTGGTCAGGCACCCCAGTGGGGACTCCCACCCGGATCCAGGACACCCTTCAGGGCAAACCAGCCAGCCCCCACCCATGCACCAGGCCTCTATTCTATATAGTAAAAGGGTAATATGCCTCCCAGTACCGGGATCAGCAGAGCCAAGAGGCCTCCAGGCACCGGGATCAGCATGACAGGGGCAGCACCCAAACCCCCTGATCGCCCTGCAGCTCTGTGTGTGACAGGGGGCGGGGCCACAACCTCCCTATCGGCCCTGCTCTGTTCCTGACAGGGGAAAGCGCCCCAACCCCCTGATTGGCCCTGCTCTGTGCCTGATATGGGGGAGCTCCCCAACCCCCTGATTGCCCTGTGGCTCTGTGTGTGACAGGGTTTGGCGCCCCAACCCCCCCACCCCACGGGCCCTGCTCTGTGTGTGATGGGGTAGAGCCATAACCTCCCCATCGGCCCTGCCCTGAGTGTGACAGTGGCGGCGCCCCAACCCCCTGATTGGCCCTGCTCTGTGGCTGATAGAGGGTGGTGCCCCAACCCCCTGATCCGCCCTGCTCTGTGCATGACAGGGTGGATCTCCCCAACCCCCCGATGGGCCCTGCTCTGTGCGTGACAGGGTGCAGCGCCCCAACCCCCTGATTGGCCCTGCTCTGTGCCTGACAGGGGGTGGCGCCGCAACCTCCCCATCGACCCTGCCTTCAGTGTGACAGGGGGCGGTGCCCCAACCCCCCAATCGGCCCTACCCTGAGCATGACTGAGGGTGGCATCACAACCTCCCAAATCGCCCTGCTCTGTGCATGACAGGGGGAAGTGCCCCAACTTTCCAATCGGCCCTGCTCTGAGCCCGACCAGGGGCTGCACCCAGGGATTAGGCCTGCCCTCTGCCACCTGGGAGCAGGCCTAAGCCAGCAGGTCATTATCTCCCGAGGGGTCCCAGACTGTGAGAGGGCACAGGCCGGGCTGAGGGACCCCCCCTCTCCCCAGTGCACAAATTTTTGTGCACCAGGCCTCTAGTATATATATAAAAGCCTAAGCGACCATTACACCCAGATGCCTGGGTGACTGGCCAGTAGCTATGATGACTGGGCAACTGGCCTACAGCCAAACTCCTGCAGCCAGCCAACCTCCTGTGGTTCTTTACCCTGGCCGGCTGGCCCCTATTGGCCCCAATCAGCCCCGATTGCTGGCCAGGCTGAGGGACCCCACCCATGCATGAATTCATGCACTGGGCCTCTAGCATTATTATAATTATTCAGGATTTGCTTAAAGAAATAGACTGGAGAGAAATAAACTATTCATTTGACAAATACTGCGTACTAATATGCAAGATGCAGAGATAAGAATTTTACACCTCATTTGATCCTTACACTAACCTTATGTAATCTCTGTTTCTCAGATATAGAAAATAAATATGTGATATTGTGATTTATGATAAGAACTAGAGACCTGTTGCATGAAGAGATTCATGCAATAGGCCTTCCTTTCCCCTGGTTGCTGGCACCAGTTTTCCTCTGGCACCCGGGACCCAGGCCTTCGCTCTGGCTGGGCTCTGGCCGGAGCCGGCCCCGAGGCCATGAGGCTTCGCCGCCGCTCCGCTGGCCCCAATTCGCTCCACTGCTTGGAGCCTACATATGCAAATTAACCACCATCTTTGTTAGGTTAATTTGCATATGCTCCTGATTGGCTGGTTAGCATAGCAAAGGTATGGTCAATTTACATGTTTGTCTATTATTAAGCAAGATTTTATAGTTGTTCTTTCTGTTTCTGGCATCAAGCTCCTAAAACCACTGGAATTAATTTCTGAAGTGATAAGAATGATAAAAGTATCTTTGTCATATTAATTAGGTGATTTTTTTTACCTCCACCAATGGATGGGGCTTGTTGCCAGGAGAATCATCCATGTGATCAGAGTGTTGGAACTTTCAATCCAACTTTCCTCACCTCTGGGGAAGGGAGAAGGGCTGGAAGTTGAATCATTTGCCAATGACCAATGATTTAATCAAGTGTGCCTCTGAAATAAAGCTTTCATAAATACCTGAAAGGACCAGATTTGGAGAGCTTCTGGGCTGCTGAAAATGTGGAGATTTGTGAAGAGTCACACACTTAGGGAAGTCATGAAAGTTCTGCACCCCTACCCTATACCCTGCCCTATGCATTTCTTTCATTTGGCTGTTCCTGGATTACATTATTTTATAATATAATAAAAGCATAATATGCTAATTAGACCAGACGTCCTTCCAGATGACCTTCTGGATGAAGCCCTGCTGTGAGGGAAGCCAGGGTCCCAGAGGGAAGTCCAGGACCCAGGTGCCAGAGGGAAGCTGGTGCCAGCAGCTGGGGGAAGAAAGGCCTACTCTTGCAAGAATTTTGTGCATCGGGCCTCTAGTTTTATAATAAACTGATAATTTAGTAAGTAAAATGTTTCTTGAGTTCTGTGGGCTGATCTAGCAAATTAATCAAATCCAAGGAGGGAATCGTGGGAACCTCCTATATATATCTGATATTTCAGAAACACAGGTGACAACCTGGGCTCGTGATTTGTATTTGAAGTGGGGGGTGGGAATGGTAGATTTGATGGACTAAGTCCTTAACCTGTGGGATCTAATGCTATCTCTGGATAGTGTCAGAATTGAGTTGAATTGTTGGTTACCCAGCTGGTGCTGGAGAATTGAATGGTGTGAGGGGAATCCCAACCCCCACAAACACACTTTGGAAATTGGGATCAGAACACATTTAGAAGGTGAGAAAGGTTAATTAACACAACTAATAAGCACGAAGCTGGGCATCTAAACATGTTTAGTCTGACTTCAGAGCTTAGGCCCCTTTTTTATGTTCTTCTGCCAAATTATGACAGCAATTATACCAGGGTAATAGGATACCCCATGTCGTTTTCCTTTGCCTTCTTTTTCAAATTTTCCTCATTATCATTATATTTACTTTCATAATTTAACAAATTCCTTCATTAATTAAAACCAAAATGAAGATTGCCAAGTAGAACTTCAAAACAGGAAAGAAAGCTTTTTAACAATTCTCAAAAGAAAAAACAACAAAATCATCCTCAGAGAAAACTGACTTTAGTAGTTTTTAGGAAATAAGAAAAAGAGTACTAAAAGAATTAAGAAAACTCTGGTTTGGGGCAAGTCCCTCACTCCTCTAAATCAGATAGCCTACAGGAATAGGACAGAAGATGAAGGGTCGAGTTTGTGCTTGCAGAAACTTTAGTCACTGGACCCATGGAGAGGGAGCAGTGCCAATAGTGCTCATTTCCATGGTAAAATTTAAAGGTCATCAATATAGCAGTTTGATTTCTAAGAACAAGCTTTAAAATAAGACAGATCTTGCACTGGCTGGTTAGAGTGTCGGTCCGTGAACTGAAGGGTTGGGGGGTTGATTCCAGTCAAGGGCAAGTACCTCAGTTGCAGGTTGGGTGCATGTGGGAGGTAACCAATCAATTTGTCTCTCTCACATTGATGTTTCTTTTTGTCTCTACCCCTCCTTTCCACTCACTAAAAATCAATGGAAAAAAATATCCTCAGATGAGGATTAAAAACAACAACAAAATCTGGGCACTTCTGGTGTGGCTCAGTGGTTGAATGTCGACCCATGAACCAAGAGGTTATGGTTCCATTCCTGCCAGGGCACATGCCTGGTTTGGGGACTCAATCCCCAGTAGGGCCTTGCAGGAGGCAGCAAATCAATAATTCTCTCTCATCATTGAGGTTTCTATCCTAACTCTCTCCCTTTCTCTCTCTGAAATCAATAAAAATTTATTAACAAAAAAGAGAGAGAAATACTTCTACTTGAGGTTAGTGTGAACATGTAGAGGTAGAATATAAGAATAAAATTGACACCTTTTAGTTAGAGTGAGGAGGTGGTTAGAGGATTTCAAATTTTCTCTCCACTTCTTTACATATTTTTTGAAAAATAAAAGAAGTCCTTATATCCATGGTTGAGGTGCATACTCAAAGTGTGAAATCATGCAAGGGAGCATGAATAATAAATGGGGGAGCTTTTGTGCCTTTTCTCAGCTGAGGGTCATTAAACAACAGGCCATTAGTTATTTTCTGGTTAAGGATGTGAACTTGGGAACCAGACTCTCTGAGATTCAACCTCTAACAGTTACAGGCTGAAGGACCTTGGACAAAACATTTAATATATGTGCCCCATTTTCTTACCTTTGAGATGAGAATAATAACAGTGTCTATTCAGCAAAGGAAACTATCAACAAAACAACAAGAAAGCCCACTGCATGGGAGAACATATTTGCAAATGTTATCACCGATAAGGGTTTAATCTCCAAGATTTACAGGGAACTCATACAACTTAACAAAAAGAAGATAAACAACCTAATCAAAAAATGGGCAACGGACCTAAATAGATACCTTTCGAAAGAAGGCAGAAGGAAGCCCAAAAGACATATGAAAACATGTTCAAAGTCACTAATCATCCGAAAGATGCAAATCAAAACAACAACGCAGTACCATCTCACAGCTGTCAGAATGGCTATCATCAACAAATCAACAAACAACAAGTGCTGGCGAGGATGTGGAGAAAAAGGAACCCTCGTGCACTGTTGGTGGGAATGCAGACTGGTGCGGCCACTATGGAGAACAGTATGGAGTTTCCTCAAAAAACTAAAAATGGAACTCCCATTTGACCCAGTCATCCCACTTCTAGGAATATATCCCAAGAAACTAGAAACACCAATCAGAAAGGATATACGCACCCCTATGTTCATAGCAGCACAATTTACCATAGCTAAGATTTGGAAACAGCCTAAGTGTCCATCAGCAGATGAGTGGTACATCTACACAATGGAATACTATGCTGTGGTAAAAAACGAAGGAATTCTTACCATTTGCAACAGCATCGATGCAACTGGAGAGCATTATGCTAAGTGAAATAAGCCAGTCAGAGAAAGATAAATACCACATGATCTCACTCAATTGTGAAATATAATGAACAACATAAACCGATGAACAAAAACAGATCCAGAAACAGAGAAGCATCAATCAGACCATCAAACCTCAGAGGGAAGGTAGGGGAGGGTGGGGTAAGGGGGAGAGATCAACCAAAGGACTTATATGCAAGCATATAGGCGTAACCAATGGACACAGACAACAGGGGGGTGAGGGCATGAGTGGGGGGGATGGGGGGTAATGTGGGGATAAGGACACATATGTAATAACTTAATCAATAAAAAAATAACAGTGCCTATTTCATCATGTGAGTATTACTTGAGTTAATAACATTTTTAGTGTCTAACATGGTGCCCAGAATTGTTACCAAGGCACACCAATGAGCAAAAAGCAATTTTGTTTAGTTTGACGAAAACATTTCACTCAACTGCTTTAAGAATGAAGAGTTGAAGCCATAAATACTATTTTAAAGTGATTAAAAGTCGAGAGAACCAAGATGGCGGCATAGGTTAACGCCGGAGTTTGCTGCTTTGAACAACTACTTCAAAAGTGAAACCAAAAAACGGAAGGGACATCACCCAGAACCACAGGAACGCTGGCTGAGTGGAAGTCCTACAACTAGGAGGAAAGAGAAACGCATACGGACACTCAGAGGAGGCCCAGTGCTGAAGTCAAATTCTGAGGTGCGGAGTGCGAGGAGCGGGCTGGCGGCGGAGGGCGTGGTTGGCGTTTTCAATCGGGAGGGAGTCGCAGACTCTGAGCTCCAGATACAGGCGAGTCTTTAGGGACCCAGACTCAAACGGGAGAAGCGGGACTGTCTGGCTTCGGTCAGAGTGAGTGCAGCTTTCTCTCCGAGGTTTGCAGCTGTTGCTGGGACTCAGAGAGGCAGAGCCCCTGGGGACAGGACTGAGAGCCGCCATAACTGATCTCTCCGGCCCACCCTATTGATCCTGTGCGACCCGCCCCACCCAAGCCCTGCACAGAGGCATTTGCCGGATAGACTCAGGCAAAGGCTAGATTAGCACCTCCCTAGAGGACAGAAGTTCTCTCACTGCTGACACAGCTGATTCTCATAGCCACTTGGCCTGGAGGTCAAACCCTCCCTGGAATTAGCTACAACAATCAAGATTTAACTATAAGACTGTGAACAAAGACCACTAGGGGGTGCACCAAGAAAGCATAACAAAATGCGGAGACAAAGAAACAGGACAAAATTGTCAATGGAAGATATAGAGTTCAGAACCACACTTTTAAGGTCTCTCAAGAACTGTTTAGAAGCCACCGATAAACTTAATGAGATCTACAAGAAAACTAATGAGACCCTCGATCTTACATTGGGGAACCAACTAGAAATTAAGCATACACTGACTGAAATAAAGAATAATATACAGTCTCCCGACAGCAGACCAGAGGAGCGCAAGAATCAAGTCAATGATTTGAAATGCGAGGAAGCAAAAAACACCCAACCGGAAAAGCAAAATGAAAAAAGAATCCAAAAATGCGAGGATAGTGTAAGGAGCCTCTGGGACAGCTTCAAGCGTACCAACATCAGAATTATAGGGGTGCCAGAAGATGAGAGAGAGAAAGATATTGAAAACCTATTTGAAGAAATAATGACAGAAAACTTCCCCCACCTGGTGAAAGAAATGGACTTACAGGTCCAAGAAGCGTGGAGAACCCCAAACAAAAGGAATCCAAAGAGGACCACACCAAGACACATCATAATTAAAATGCCAAGAGCAAAAGATAAAGAGAGAATCTTAAAAACAGCAAGAGAAAGAAACTCAGTTACCTACAAGGGAATACCCATACGACTGTCAGCTGATTTCTCAACAGAAACTTTGCAGGCCAGAAGGGATTGGCAAGAAATATTCAAAGTGATGAATACCAAGAACCTACAACCAAGATTACTTTATCCAGCAAAGCTATCATTCAGAATTGATGGTCAGATAAGGAGCTTCACAGATAAGGAAAAGCTAAAGGAGTTCATCACCACCAAACCAGGATTATATGAAATGCTGAAAGGTATCCTTTAAGAAGAGGAAGAGGAAGAAAAAGGTAAAGATACAAATTATGAACAACAAATATGCATCTATCAACAAGTGAATCTAAGAATCAAGTGAATAAATAATCTGATGAACAGAATGAACTGTTGATTATAATAGAATCAGGGACATAGAAAGGGAATGGACTGACTATTCTTGGGGGGGAAAGGGGTGTGGGAGATGAGGGAAGAGACTGGACAAAAATCGTGCACCTATGGATGAGGACAGTGGGTGGGGAGTGAGGGCGGAGGGTGGGGGGGGAACTGGAAGGATGGGAGTTATGGGGGGGGGAAAAAGAGGAACAAATGTAATAATCTGAACAATAAAGATTTAATTTAAAAAAAATAAAGTGATTAAAAGTCTTTTATTTTATATTATGGACCTATTAGGGGAAGGCTATAAAAAGAGAGGGAGATAAAACACAGGGAATGAGATGAAATGACAAACTGAAAGGTACAGAATTGAGAGAAGAAAAGGGGACAGGGACAGGGCCAGAAGCAGAGTGGATCATACCAGTCCAAGGGGGGAACCAGAGGGAAAGGCAAGACAGGCAGCTGGGAGGAGAGGGAGACAGGCAAGGAGCTGCCGGATGGGCAGGTGGTGGATGTATAGCTTACCATCACCTGCTATTTTCCTGAACTCTGGCCTTCAGAGGAAGTTGTCACCACTTTTTAAAATGCATCACTTTTTTGGCTCTTGGAAGCAGTTTTCTGATTTTTTTTAACCCTCAAAGTTTCTTTCTGAAGTAAAATTATTATTATTTTTTTTCATGAAAGGATGAGGATTTTATACCTGCACACAAGAAATGACTTCGGGTTTAGACATGTGCTTTGGAAGGAGAAAAATTGGTCAGCAAATTAACCATCTCCATCTGGAAGTCCTTTGGCCATGGGAGCTGTCAGAATGACTCAGATCTGTTCTTGGAGGCTGCCTCATACAAACGAGTTCAGAAAGTTACACTAAGAGCAGTATGGCCCGTTGGTTTTTCTGTCCCTGGGAACAAAGGCAGAGGTAAGCTCCACAGGTCAGAGGTGCCTCCCCTCTGCCACTGAGCCTCAAGCCAGAACACTTCAAAACAACCGGTCACCTAGGGATATGAAGGAGTTGGATGTGTAGTGAATTATGCCTTCCACCTGTTTGAGGTTTGAATCTATGGTTGGGTAGGGCTATGGGTGTGGTGAGATTGAATGGGCTGGGGGTTAGGGAGTGCTAATCTCCTTAGGTTTGTTCTATTGGTCCAGAAGTAGCCAGAATTTTGGGTTTTCATGAGTCTTCCCAAACATGCAACACTAGGGCTGAAAATCTAGTTCAGGGCCCAACAAACTTTTCATGTAAAGGGCCAGCTAGTAGGTTTGCAGGCCATCGAGGCTCTTTCACAATTAATTAGGTCCACTATTGTGGTACAGTAGTAACCATGGATAATATGTAAATGAATGAGTATGACTGTATTCCAATAAAACTTTATTTGTGAACACTGAAATTTTAATTTTATATTGTTGTCATGTGTCACAAAATAATATTCTTTTTTATTTTTTCTAACCATTTAGAAAAGCAAAACCCATTCTTAGCTCACAAAACAGGTGTACAAATACAGGTGGTTAGCCAGATATGACCCGTGAGCCATAGTTTGCTGACCCTTGGTCTACCTACAGTATTAAAAAAACCTTGGGGTTAGAAAGGAGCTGAGGCACAGTAGAGAGTGATGTTCTTGAGATCCCACACCCCACTCCTATGTGAGGAAACATTTTCTTTAGAACTATTTCTCTGTAAAAAGAGGTGTTCCCCAACCTCTCACCAGATAACTTGAGTTATTCTTGCATGACTGTCAGATAACTGAAGGGTTAACGAATTTCTAGGAAAGAAATATCACTGTTGCCTTCTAATTCCAATTCCTGAGGTTAATGAAATTAGAGAATGAATGAGGTAATTTCCAGCAACAGATAAATTAGGGACTCTTATACTGAGAAACAACTCACTAAACAGAGCTGATGAAATTTGAACCAATTTAGAGAACTAACCAATGGGTAAATTCCCCAAAGCTACAACAACTGACATGTTTAAAAATGCACATAAGTTTTCAATATTACATGTGCAATGTCTCAACACAGACATCTAGATGTTTGAGTTATCCTGTGAAGATAGGTGCACATAGATCCTCCCACAACATCCAGGTTTGAAACCCTGGTCAGTCCCCAAATTGTGAACCATTAACTAAAAACAAACCTCTTATCTAATATAGGGAGAACTAAAGCCCATCAAAGGGAAATGACTTAAATAAGGTCACACAATTTTCCATTGGGATAGTGGGAGTGGGGCAAACACTTGGATTAAGCTCCCAAAGACAAAGGTCAAAGGCTACTTACTCTTCCTAGCCTGAAGGGCTGATGAAGATAGAGAAGAGTATGCCCCAGATGGGCAAGGAATTCTCCCCAGGTACCAGAATTTTCACAAGGAAATGGAAGTAAGGGTGTTGTCAGGTAGAGGATAGGGTCACCATTAAAAAAACTGGAAAGTGCAGGCCATCCTTTTGAAAGCCTATGAAGACTGCCCACTGTGAGCCATGTATTATGTACTTTATACACCCTATCTTCCTTTTTTTTTTTTAAATTATAGTTGACATACAATATGATATTAGTTACACCCTGTCTTCGTTAAGTCCCCAGTTACTCTACCTACAAGATAGGTAAGAAGATTCCCATTTTCCAGATGAGGAAACTGACCGAGACCTACTAGCTATTAATGTTGGTGGCAAAAGACCCCTTAGCTAACTCAGAAAAACCTGCCTCAGCCACAACGGGAATGGCAAGGTCCATTTAAGGTGTGACAGCAAAAGAGTCCTCAGAAGTGGAAGCCTTAACTTCCTGGTGCCTATGAACAACTTCCTAGGGCAGTGATGGCGAACCTTTTGAGCTCAGTGTGTCAGCATTTTGAAAAACCCTAACTTAACTCTGGTGCTGTGTCACATATAGAAATTTTTTGATATTTGCAACCAGAGTAAAACAAAGACTTACATTTTTGATATTTATTTTATATATTTAAATGCCATTTAACAAAGAAAAATCAACCAAAAAAATGAGTTCGGGTGTCACCTCTGATATGCGTGTCATAGGTTCGCCATCACTATCCTAGGGCCTGCTCAGGGGTGCAATTTGGGGAGGTTTGGACCGTGGGCCCATTTTCATTCTCATTAAGACCATTACCCACACTTCACTGTACTGCACCACTCTACCTTGCCCGCTTCCTTCCTGCTGTTAAAACCTAGAGAAGCAGCTCTGGCCAGGTAGCTAAGTTGGTTGCAGTGTCGTCCCATACACCAAAAGGTTGTGCGTTCAATTCCTGCTCAAGGCACATACCAAGCTATGCATTTGAAACCCTGGTCAGTGCACATATGGGAGGCAACTGATTGATGTTTCTCACATCTCTCTCTCTCTCTCTCTCTCTCTCTCTCTCTCTCTCTCTCTCTCTCTCTCCCTTTCTCCCCTTTCCTTTCTTTCTAAAATCAGTAAACATCCTGAGCTGAGGATTAAAAAAAACACACTAGAGTAGCAAAGGTTCAGCTCATAGTGTATGACAACCTCTGAAGCCTTGGACATTCAAAATCTATTCAATTATCAATAAATGCATTGTTCATTGTTTGGATTATCTGTGAAAACACAAGAGTCTTAAGTCTCTTTGCTGCACAGAGGCACTGTCCTCTAGTGACTAAGAGCACAGATCCTGGAACTCAAGTCCTAGAGCCAAACTGTCTGGGCTTGAATCTCATTTCCACCACCACCCATTGGTTATATGACCCTGAACAGCTCACTTAATCTCTCTATATTTCATGATTCCATCTGTAAAGACGGTTATATGAGTAGTAGCTCCTCTTAGGATTGTGAGAATTAAATGAGTTGTTACATGAAAAGTACACAGTGTAGGCTGTTTGAATTAACTGCTATTACTATAACATTAAGGTCATATTGAAGTTAGTTAGATTGAACCAGAAAATTGCCAAGATAGGTACAACAGATGTTTGCGTGAGAGTGAGTGTATGAGGAGGAGGGAGGTAAGGTGAAAACAAGGGGGAAGTGAGGAAAACCTAAGGGTCAGGGAGGAGGGAAGAAGACAAAAATAAAGTGGGAAAATGGATGGACAGGGCCAGGGGGAAGAGCAGGAGAGATCCCAAGAATACAATAGGTAACACTCCACTCAGTGAAAGAAGTGGGTGCTTCTAACCAATAACATGGCAAACATAGAGGTAAATGTTAGATATTAACCTTGTGAAATAACAACAATGACTACACCGATTGAATTTTGACTAAGTCCCAGGCGCTGTACTAGTGTTTTCTATGTTAGCTTGTTTAATTCTCACTCCAACCTTCTGACAATTTTACCACAGTTATGCTTAGGGAGATCGGGTAATGTGTCAAAGGTCAAAGGTCTAGAAAGAGGTACAGGGAGCCCTGGATTCAGACTCAGGTCTGACTGCAACCCTCCAAACAAACCCTGTACTTGCCTCTTAATCAAGAGCTCTGTGTGTTTGAAATATGTTGGCATCAGATTATACTGAGAAATGCACTTATAACTCATTGAGAATAGTAGTCTAATGAAAATCATAAGTGCTCATGTAATGACTAACTATACTTCTAGTTTATAGGGGATATCTTGAGAAGATAATCACACTACTAGACTAATCCAAGACACTAGCTGGTCCAGAATGCAAATAAGTGCAAATTCCTCATGTCTTCACAAAGAGCTCATTGCCAAGGAGAATCTGCTGGATGATGGGAATAAAAAGGGGAATTTAGAATGGGCCCTCAACTGCTGGAAGCATGACCTTTGAAAAGGGGGAAATGAAAGTGAGTAGAAAACATAATACCTGAGATTACAGCTCTTATATTCAGAGTTGATAGATTCCTTGAAGGAGAAGGCAGTTTTAAAGATGACTAATCTCATTTTAAAGATGAGAAAACTATACCCATCTTATTAAATGCTTTAATCATAAATTCGTGTTGTATCTTGCCAAATGCTTTTTCTGCATCTATTGACATGATCATATGATTTTTATCCTTTATTTTGTTAATGTGGTATATCACATTGATGGATTTACATATGTTGAACCATTCTTGTGCCCCTGAAATGAACCCCACTTGATTTTGATTTATTTTTTAATGTATTGTTATATTTGATTTGCTAGTATTGCTGACCTTATAAAATGAGTTAGGAAATACTGCTGATTCTTCAATGTTTTTGGCATGAGTTTGAGAAGGATAGGCTTTAAATGTTTACCAGAGGGCAAGGAGGGTGGGTGGAGGTAAAAGAAGATAAAGGGGTTTAATTATATGGTGATGGAAGGACACTTGACTTTGGGTGGAGAACACACAATGCAATATACAAATGATGTATTATAGAGTTGTACACTTGAAACTTATGTAATTTTATTAATGAATGTCATCCCAATAAATTTAATAAAATTAAAAAAACATTAATACATAAATAAATAAGAATTCACCTGGAGATTAATAAAGATGGGAAAACTAAGGCCCCATAAGGGGAAGAGGATGGCCCAAGATCATATAACCTAAAGGAGGAGAAAGGCTGAGCCTAGAAGCTAAGTTTTCTGATGGCCATACAAGCAGTCTTTCTCTTTCTGGCCCAGTGCTCTCCTTTCTTCCACAGAGTCTGTTGGGTTTAGAGGAATTCCTTTCCTGATTTTCCCAAATAAAAGACAAATGTGAAAATGGAAGGAAATGTGCTTTCCCACGCCCTGATGCAGGTGTGCTTCCTAGCTGATGAGCTTGAGCTTTCAGTTCATATATGGCAATGGGATTTGCCCCCGGAGTTTTTAATTTAGAAAAACAGAAAGAAAAAATGCACAGACACTTAAGTTTCAAGTAGCAGATTTATGGAAAAGCAATAATTCTCAGAAGGCTTCCCTCACACCTTCTGGAATGTTTTCCTCATGCCTCTCTACCTCTCCCCATTTCCCTCTTGACTGCAAAGTCCTGGGTGGAGACTCCCTTTTTGTGTTTAGAGAGTCCGGAGGGCCCCACTCTACCTTTTGCCACAGCATGGATGGACCTGGAGAGCATTATGCTAAGTGAAATAAGCCAGTTGGAGAAAGACAAGTACCATATGATTTCACTTTTATGTGGAATCTAATGAACAAAATAAACTAACAAAAAGTAGAAACAGACTAAAAGATAGACAGAGTGACAGCTGTCAGAGGGGAGGGGGTTGTGGGACTGGGTGAAAAAAGTGATGGGATTAAGCAAAGGGGAAAAAAACCCTCAAACACAGACAACAGTATGGTGATTACCAGAAGGAAGAGGGTGAAGAGGGAATAAATGGTGATGGAAGGAGACTTGACTTGGGGTAATGAACACACAATACATTACACTGAGTGGCCAGATTATTATGACCACCTGACATTTGCAGGCAAATTAGCTATAATTTCGCGCTGAAGTTGCTAGAGGGCCAGACCAATATAAATAGGGAAGCAGGTTGTTTATCACAGTAGAAGTGATTTTTTTCTGAAGATATGGGTAAACAATGCGATTTAACAACCTTTGAACGTGGGATATATATATATATATCTACACTAATAAAAGAGAAACATGGTAATTGGCGTACGACCGCTACCCTTTTCATTGGCTAATCAGGGCGATATGCAAATTAACTGCCAACTAAGATGGCGGTTAATTTGCATATGTAGGCACAATGCAGGGAGGTGAAAGGGAAAGCAGGAAGACGCCCCCTGTCACTGACAGTGATCGGAAACCCAGGGGGGAGCTAAGAGCCCTGCCCCCCAGCCATGGTCGGAGAATCGGGCGCCTTTGCCTCCCTGGCCAATGATAGCGGGAAGTAGGGGTGGAGCCAGCAATGGGAGCTGGGCACGGGTGAAGCTGGCAATCCCAGGAGCTAGGGGTCCCTTGCCTGGGCCTAAAGCGGAGCCTGCGATCGCGGGGCTGCTGCAGCTGTGGGTCCCCACTGCCCGGGCCGGACGCCTCGCCAGAGCGGGAGATTGTGGGGAGCTGGGGGTCCCCTGCCTAGGCCTGACGCCTCTGCCAGAGGCCTCAGGCCTGGGCAAGGGGCCGATCTGGTGATCGGCGATCGGAGGGTGATGAAGGTCAACTCCTTTGGCCGAGGCATCAGGCCTGGGCGGGGGGCGGAGCCAGCAATCGGAGGGGGCTGGGGGTCCCCTGCCCAGGCCTGATGCCTGGGCCAGAGGCATCAGGCCTGGATGGGGGCAGAGCCGGTGATTGGGGGGATATGAGGGTCCCCTTGCCCAGGCCTGAAGCCTGGGTCAGAGGTGTCAGGCTTGGGCAGGGGGTGGAGCAAGTGATCAGAGGGAGATGGGGGTCCCCTGCCCAGGCATGATTCCTGGGCCAGAGGCATCAGGCCTGGGCGGGGGTCAGAGCCAGTGATGGGGGGAGATGGAGGTCCCCTGTCCAAGCCTGACACCTCTGGCGGAGGCGTCAGGCCTGGGAAAGGGGCTGATCAGTCCATCGGAGGGTGATGGGGGTCGACGCCTCTGGCTGAGGCATCAGGCCTGGGTGAGGGCGGAGCCAGTGATGGGGGGGAGAGAGGGGGTCCCCTGCCCAGGCCTGAATCCTGGGCCAGAGGCATCAGGCCTGGGCCAGGGGCGGAGCCAGCAATCAGAGGGGTCTGGGGGTCCCCTGCCCAGGCCTGACGCCTCTGGCAGAGGCATCAGGCCTGGGCAAGGGGCCAATCCTGTGATTGGAAGGTGATGGGGGTCAACGCCTGAGGGCTCCCAGTATGTGAGAGGGGGCAGGCTGGGCTGAGGGACACTCCCCCCACCCACCCAGTGCACGAATTTCATGCACCTGGCCCCTAATATATATATATATATTGAGTGACCAGATTATTATGACCGCCTGATGTTTGTAGGCAAATTAGCCGTACACTGCATCGTATGGAATATGGAAGCCGAAGTCCTGTTTGAACACCTTTGCTGTCTGCAGTTACCAAGATAAAACGTCTCCAGTTCGCACAGGAACACAAGGATTGTACAGTTGAGCATTGGAAAAAAGGCATGTGGTCCGATGAATCACCTTTCCAGTTACATCATGCAGATGGTAGAGTGAGAATTTGGCGGAAACAGCATGAAAGCATGCACCCCACATGCATGAGTACAACCCTTCAAGCTGATGGGAGAAGTGTTATGGTTTGGGGCATGTTTTCCTGGCATGATTTGGGCCCTTTAATTCGTGTGGAACAATGTCTGAATAGCACAACATACCTAAGTATCATTGCTGATCAAGTTCATCCTATCATGTTGATGGCATATCCCAATGTAGATGGCTTCTTCCAACGAGACAATGCGCCATGCCACGGTGCTCGTATTGTGCAGGAGTGGTTTCAAGAACATGAGGGAGACTTTACCTTGCTTAGGTGGCCCCCACAATCACCAGATCTCAATCCAATTGAGCATTTGTGGGACGAAGTTAAAAGAGCCATCAGGAAGCTGGTTCCACAACCATCAAATCTCACAGAACTGGACAGTGCTATTCATCAGGCATGGTGTTAGATTCCTCGCATCACCTTTCAACATCTCGTGGAGTCAATGCCAAGAAGAATCACCGCAATATTGAAGGCAAAAGTTGGCCCAACGAAGTACTGATGGGGTGGTCATAATAATCTGGCCACTCAGTGTATATAGATGATGTATTGTAGAATTTTAAACCAGAAACCTATGTGATTTTATTAACTAATGTCACCCCAATAAATTCAATAACTTTTTTTAAAAAGTAGGCTCCTCCCAGATGCAAGCCAGGCCAATAATTCACTGGACTTGGACTTTCCCTGGTTTCAGCCAGCTCTGGGGACACCAATCTGAAGTGATTCCCCAAATCCAAGAAAGACATATGCCCAAACAAGCTTTAATGTATTTTAAAAATGTCTTTTAAGTTTCCTCCTTTGTTTTGCTGGAAAGTCCTGTGTGAACCTTTCCAATTTAAACACCTATTGGAACAAGGTACTGCCTCACTTTTCTGTTCTGTTCTTGCTGCAGGCTATCACTTGCACACAATTTAATCACATTGCAAAGAACTACAATTATTTTGCATCTCCAGAGGCTCCCGAGAGACAACTGTAAATAATGGATTACTTACTTTACCAAACAAGAAGGCAATTGATTCACACAATTGCCTAAAGACTGCCTAGGAACTCCTCTTTGGTTCCGTAGGGATGCACTTTGGGGGCTGCATTAGAGGATGGAAAACTCGCTGATGGAGGTTAGAATGGTCAGTTTCAAGCCATATGTTTCTTCAGGCTGACTCTTAATTTTAATTTGTCTTTGAATACATTCAGCTCTAACTCTAAAAGTCTCTTCTCACGAGTCTCCTTTTTTTCTTATCAATAGGAGGATGTTTCTGACTGCCTGGGGTCTCTGAGGGACAGTTTTCATCTCTAAACCCAACAAATTAAAAATGATCCTGGGAGGCCTGCTAGCTGGAAGTTTACAAAATAGATTTTAGAAGAATGATCTTGGGTGATTTTTCTAAACACATTAATGTTAAACTTGACATTTGTTTAGGAGCCTCTTAGAATCCATTAAAAGCCATCTTTTCTGCTCAGCTTTCTTTCCTTCTGGGCCTGGGAAAGGGGGATTAGGAGATTCTCTCCTCCACTTGGAGACTTGAATTCTCTGTAACTGCATTTACTGTAGAGCTCTGATTGGTGGAGATTAACCACAAACAGGTGAGGTTTTGAGAGTTTTTCTGCTTGTCTGAATTCTGATCTAAGGCAGGGCAGACTGTTTGGATTTCATTCAAACACAGCCTCAGCCTAAAGTATAATTCTGTACACTGAAGGGAGTAGACAGAAATAAAGGGTGGCTGCTGTTGCCAAAATGCTAGAGAGGTGCTTTCTGGGGTTGGGAGAAAGCCCTGGTCATATTCTATCATATCACTCTGTCTTATTTTTGTCAGAGCACTTGTCACCATATGAAACTGTTCTAGTGAATTACTGCCATACTTGTCTCTCTCACCAATGAAAATAAAAGCTGCAAAATGGCTCAGAATTCTCTCTTCCGGGGATGGCAATTCTGAGGTTGCTTTTCGAGCCCCGAAGGACCCAGCCCTACTCTTCCATGAACTCTGAGATTCATACTTCCTAATCCTAAAATGGCTCCATTAGAGATGCAGGCCTGGTGGTGAGATAGTCATTCATCTTTGCCTGCACCATCCTCTTTAAAAACAAAAACAAAACACAAGAAAATAGCATCATACGAAGTTTATAAAATTTTAACATATACATGGGAGCCTTCACAAGGGAATGAAGATCTGAAATCTCCTATGTAGGATGCCACTTGAAGTTATCACTCCCTAAATTTTGAATGAGGCCTGAGTTTTCTAAGGCACTGGAGAGACCCCAGAAATACTCATCTCTGTTAAAAGTAGAGGGGAAAGGAGAGGGGGAAGGGATTCAACATGAGAACTAAAGGCAGTGGTGAGGAGGGGAACAGCAAAGCTCAACTCTATCACCTGCTTCATGATTTGGTCTCAGGCCCTCCCTGCAGTCTAATGGCCCAAGAAGGCCCAAGCCTTAGAACCTGGGGGGGAACTCACACAAACTAGCTTCCTTTGTTCCTTAGGACTTAGGATGATATCTCCTCCCCCAGAAGTATCTCCATTTCATTTCTCTCCACCAGCGGTGAGTCAGGTAACATTTTTCTCTTAGATACATGAGATAATATACATAAGTCAGTGATTTCCTTCTGAACTCCACCCTTCCCCTTCGGAATTTGAACATTTGTCTTCCATTTCCTGGCACATTCCCTTCTTCAGCAGTCAGCTCCATCCAGAAAGGCCAAAAGAGGCTCTTTTTTCCAAGAGCAAGGGGCTCCCTTTGTGGATGAGCAGCAGAGGGGCTGGAAAGATAGCCCAAGCCTGAGAAGAAACAGCACAGTTTTAAGATCCCCAGTCAGAGGGCCACCTCCCTTCTAACTCTGCCAGCACCATGGCAAGCATTCCTAGACTAGGTTCCACTAAGGAACCAACCCTGCTGAGACCCACAGATCCAGGACCCTGAAGCCTTTGTGAAGCAGATAATATGCAGAGGAGCTTTCTAACAATCTGAGAAACTCATTCATACAAAGGAGCTAACTAGCAGCTTAACAGGTACTGGTGTCACTGGATTGGTTTCATGCCAGGGGCTGGCCCTGTCCCGGCCTGATCCAAGACTTTCATGTTCTTGACTTGTGCAGCAAAGGTTTCAAGAATAATTCGGGTCTGGCCAGTGTTGCTCAGTGGTTTAGTGTCAACCTATGAACCAGGAAATCACAGTTTGATTCCCTGTCAGGGCACATGCCCGGGTTGCAGGCTCAATCCTCAGTTGGGGGTGTGCAGGAGGCAGCCGATCAGTGGTTCTCTCTCATCATTGATGTTTCTATCTCTCTCCCTCTTCCTTCTTCTCTAAAATTAATGAAAATGTAGTTTTTTAAAAAAAGAACAAGTTGGAGTGAGAACGAAAGCAAGTTTTATTCAGGCAGAGACAAAGAGAGAGGCTAGTACATGGATGCCCCTGTGAAGGAAGTGAAAGTACATATCCGAGTGAACATGGGCCAACTCGCAAGTGAGTTGCCGATGTGATCAGTGAATTCTTGGGATTTTATGTGTTTCCAAGGGTGGATTGTTTCTAAACTTTGTGGACCCAAATTCTGACTCCACCTTCTAGTTAGGAGGAGGTCTTGTTCCTAACATACTCTGTTCCGGAAGTGTTATGGCATTTGTTCCATTTGACTCCCCTTCTACTTGTGCCAGTTTTCATTATAATGCTGGTATAATGAGCTTTGGGCTCAGTCTCTGGTCAGTTTTTCTTCCATCTTGGATTGATCTAATCTTAGCTAGTTGTTGTTGATGTTGCCTTCTATGACCACCACAGGGGTTTTCTGCCATAAACTGTTTCCCTTTGATCATGCATGGAGGTGGGGTTTGTGGTGACAGAACCTAGAGGCTTATGGGCTTGTGATGTTGCCTCCTACTTCCTCATTTCACTTGTCTGGGTTTCCCCCTAAATTCTCTCTATTCTGCCTCACTGGTACCAGGGTGATTTGTGTTTTCAAAGATGTCAATGCTTAATGCAAAAATGCTCAGGTCAAGTTGTTGGCATCAGTGGTGGTGGTGGTGGTGGTGGGCAGTATATAGTAAGGGAAGCTTTTCTAAAGCCCCTCAAAATACTGCATACAAATGATTGCCTTCATAGAAGACCAGGCCTTTTCATACATCTACTTTTCAGCTCCCATGGTCATACTTGGGCCACAGAGGAGAGCTGAAATTTCCCTCTGAGATGCCCTTCTTGAACCTCTTCCCTTGGGAACACACAATTACGGCTCTCACTGAGAAACCACAACACTGGATATTCATTCTGTCCCCAGAAAATGTTCTTCCTAAACCCACAATTGGATTGCTCATTGAAAGCTATATTTTCTCTGGGAAGTGAAAAATTCTGTGCCAGAGTTGCTCTCTCAGACTTTCTGAGAACAACAAAGCATTGTTTGGTACCACCAGTATCAGGCTTAGGACAATTATATAACGAATCAGCAACATTACAAGGTTGTCTCCCAGATGACTTATCTTGCATCATTGTTTCCAAATCTCTTAATCATCTAGAAAGCAATTATATCTAGAGATTGCAAAGTTAATTGAAGGGGCAAAAATTCTGGAATTTAATAAAACCTTAGTGGCCCTAAACTACCTACCACACCTTTCATGATTTTTTTAGTTATGTAAAGGGTCATTGGTTTGGGGGCTTTGTTTTAATGGTGGTGGTAATGATAGATGAAGAGGGAAGTTAATGTTCCATCTTCTACTAACAATTCTTTTTTTTTTTTTTTTTTTTTTTTTTATATTTTATTGATTTTTTTTACAGAGAGGAAGGGAGAGAGATAGAGAGTTAGAAACATCGATGAGAGAGAAACATCGACCAGCTGCCTCCTGCACATCCCCCACTGGGGATATGCCCGCAACCCAGGTACATGCCCCCGACCGGAACCGAACCCGGGACCCCTCAGTCCGCAGGCCGACGCTCTATCCACTGAGCCAAACCGGTCTCGGCCCATCTTCTACTAACAATTCTAATGCACTGGAAAGAGCTCTGGATTTAGGAGCCAGGAAATCTGGGTTCAAATCCTGCTCACAACACATCAAATATTTTCATTTTAAGATGGACATCATTGAGCTGCTGAAGGAAAATAAAATATTTCAAGGATGCTTCCAAATCTTGCTCTTCATGCTCTGGAGAAGAAAAATCAGGAGGCAAAATCTATGCAAAATTAAGTGAATTTGAGTTGTCAACACAGAGGATCCAAGTAATTTGATATTTCTTTTGGAAAGCAATATATTTTAAGTTCTAGCAAAACTGAAGCAAATTGTCAACAGAGTACAACAGGGACATTTCACATTTTTGTTTCATTTAATTCTCATGGCAATCCTATAATATTTGACTTACATTTAATAAAAAAATTGATATCCAGAGGGAGTAGAGAACACACCTAGTGAATGATGGAACTAGGACTTAGATGAGTCTGGAATCTAAATGCAGTATTCTTTTCCATAAATCATGCTGGCAGAATATCCATTATAGGAACGGTGTATATATGGCTTGAAGTTTCTTCTAAAAAAGAGAGTAACAGAATGACTTTTGAAGAATACATCTTATCACCCACAAAATACCATAACTAAAAAGACACACACTTATCTATGGTTAAGAGGTGGTTTAAGGTCTAATATAGCTTAAGGAAAT
The DNA here is from genome assembly GCF_964212035.1 of Myotis nattereri. Taxonomy (NCBI): domain Eukaryota; kingdom Metazoa; phylum Chordata; class Mammalia; order Chiroptera; family Vespertilionidae; genus Myotis; species Myotis nattereri. The sequence continues at coordinate 121,995,753 of NC_138078.1, forward strand.
GGCAATAGAACAGTGATGCCTAAAAATATAAGACAAAATAGATATCATTGCAAAATGATAGCAGATTAAACAAGGAAACCATGCCCTAGCTGGTTTGGCTCAGTGGATAGAGTGTCGGCCTGCGGACTGAAGGGTCCCGGGTTTGATTCCGGTCAAGGGCACATGCCCAGGTTGCGGGCTCGATCTTCAGTAGGGGGCGTGCAGGAGGCAGCCGATCAATGATTCTCTCTCATCACTGATGTTTCTATCTCTCTCTCCCTCTCCCTTCTTCTCTGAAATCAATAAAAATATATTTAAAAAACAAAACAAAAACACAAGGAAACCATGATAAAAAAGTTAATGAAACTTAAAATTCTGTTTTTATGTCCCTAAATACAAATCAACAACATATGTTTAAAAATAAAACTGACAGAAATATCAGGAGAAAGGATCACATTAAATTTAATTTGAGATCTTAATATTTGAGATAGGACAGTTAACTGAGTATATTAGTTAGGGTGATGCTAGCTTCAGTAATAAAAATAAACCCCAACATTTTAATGGTTTAGGACAATAGAAGATTTCATCCATTGAATGGTAGAATGTGATGTTCCTGGTTGGTGGGCAGCTTTCTTTCCTGTAATAATTAAGAGATCAAGTTGTTTCCATTCTGAGTTTCCACCATTTTCATAGGACCCCAGAAGAGGTCTCATGCTTCTGGCCATCAGAAGAGAAAACAAAGTGTGGAAAACTCCATCACTTCTCAGAAGGCCCAGCCTAGAAGTGACACAGACCATATATGCTCACATTGCACTGGAGAGAATATGACTATGCCTGAATGCAAAGGTGGCTGGGAAATTTAGTCCCTCGTTTTACATCCACTTCCCAGGAGCAATTCCATGATATGCAAGAGGGATCAGGATTATTCTTTATTGTTTTTTGCTTTGGTTTTTACTTTTTTAAATTTTAAATTACTGTTTACATTCAATAATATTTTGTATTAGTTTCAGTTATACAGCATAGTGGTTAGACAATCATGTAATTTACAAAGCGTTCCCTTGATATTTCCAGTACCCAACAGGCATCATACATAGTTATTACAATACTAGAGGCCTGGTGCACAATCCTGGACCACTGTTTCCTAAACGCTCACTTGCCTGCCTGCCTGGTCACTCCTAACTGCCCGCCCCCTTGCTGGCTTGATCGCCCCTCACTGCCTCTGTATGCCGGCCTGATCACTCCTAACTGCTCCCCCTCACCCTGCTGGCCTGGTCTCCCCTTACTGCCCCCCCTTTCGGCCTGGTCGCCCCCAACTGGCCCCCTCTGCAGGCCTGGTTGCCCCTAACAACCCCCCCCCCCGCCGGCCTGGACACCCTTAACTGCCCCTGGACAGCCTAGTTGTCTCTCACTGCCCCCCCAACTGGCCCCCCTGCTGGCCTGGTCACCCCTAACTGCCCCCCCCTCTGCTGGCCTGATTGCCTCTTACTGCCACCCCTGCCATTCTGGTCGCCCCTAACTGCCCCCACCCCCACCCCCGCTGGCCTGGTCACCCCACACAGCCTGCTGTTCAGTCATTTGGTCATCCCTCACTAACCCCCCTGCAGGCCTGGTTGCCCCCCACAGCCTGCTGTTCAGTTGTTTGGTCATCCCTCACTAGCCCCCCTGCCAGACTGGTTGTAGGCAGCCATCTTGTGAGGGCATGTTGGTTAATTTGCACATTACCTCTTTATTATATATGATTAATGACTAAATTCCCTATGCTGTACTTCACATCCACGTGACTATTTTTGTTACTTCCAATCTGTACTTCTCAATTCCTTCACCCTTTTCACCCAGTCTCCCAACCTCTTTCCCTTCTGGCAACCATCAGTCTATTCTCTGTATATATGAGTCTGTTTCTGTTTTGTTTGCTTATTTATATTGTTCATTATATCCCACACATTAAGTGGAATCATATGGTATTCTTTTTTCTCTGACTGATTTATTGTACTTAGCATGATACCCTTTTCAGTGGTTCTCAACCTTCCTAATGCCTCAACCCTTTAATACAGTTCCTCATGTTGTGGTGACCCCCAACCATAAAATTATTTTCGTTGCTACTTCATAACTGTAATTTTGCTACTGTTATGAATCATAATGTAAATATCTGATATGCTATATGTGTTTTCCAATGGTAGCGACCCACAGGTTGAGAACTGTGGCTCTGGATCCATCCATGCTGTCACAAATAGTAATATTTCATTCTTTTTAATAGCCAAGTAATATTCAATTAATGCTATTGTAAATAATGCTGCAATGAACATAGGACTGTAAATATTCTTTTGAATGAGTGTTTGGGTTCCTTTGGAATTATACCCAGAAGCGAAATCACTGGCTCATAGGGCAGTTTAATTTTTATTTTTTGAGGACTCTCCATACTCTTTTCCACAATAGTTACACCAATCTGCAGTCTCACCAACATTGCAAGAGGGTTATCTTTCCTCCGCATCTTCTTCAACAGTTGTTGTTTGTTGATTTATTGATGATACCCATTCTGACAGGTGTGAGGCAATATCTCATTGTGGTTTACATTTGCAATTCTCTGATGATTATTGACTTTGAGCATGTTTTCATATGTCTATAATGTCTATTTAGGTCCTTTGCCCATTTTAAAATTGGACTGTTTGGTTTTTTTGGTGTTGAATTATATGAGTTCTTTATAAATGTTGGATATTAACCCTTTATCAGATGTATCATTGTTGAATATGTTCTCTCATTCAGTAGGTTGTCTTTTCATTTTGTTGATGATTTCCTTTGCTGTGCAAAAACTTTTTAGTTTAATGTAGTCCCATTTGTTGTTGTTGTTGTTTCCCTTGCCCAAGGAGATACTATGAGAAACATCCAAGATTTTATACCCTGTTTTCTTCTAGTATTTTGTATGGTTTTAAGTCTTACATTTAAGTCTTTATTCATTTTGAGTTTATTCTTGTATATGGTGTAAGAAAGTAGTCTAATTTAGTTTTTTTTATGTATCTATCCAGTTTTCTCAACACCATTTATTGAATAGACTGTCTTTATCCCATTGTATGCTCTTACCTCACTTGTCAAATAGTAATTGACCATATATTTGTGGGTTTATTTCAGGGCTTTCTATTCCATTCCATTGATCTATATGTCTGTTTTTCTATGCCAGTACCATGCTGTTTTGATTACTATGGTCTTGTCATATAGTTTGATATCAGGTAGAGTGAGTGCCTCAACTTTCTTCTTCCTTCTCAAGATTGCTGTGGCTATTTGGGATCTTTTGTGATGCCATATACATTTTTGGATTATTTATTCCAAAATTGTAAATGTGATTATTTTCTTAGTTTCCCTTTCTGATAGTTCATTATTAGTGTGTAAAACTGCAACTGATTTCTGAAGATTTATTTTGTATCCTGATACTTTACTGAATTTATATGTTTAGGATTTTTCTTGTTTTCTGAGGTATGCTTGTAATGCTATGAATTTCCCTCTTAGGACTGATTTTGCTATGCCATGTTCATTTTGTGTTGTAATGTTCTCATTTTCATTTCTTTCAAGGTATCTTTTAATTTCTACCTCAATCTCATTTTAAATCATTCATTGTTTAATAACATATTATTTAGTTTTCATGTGTGTGGGTGTGTGTTCTTTAGTGTTTTCTAAAAAATTTTGTGATTGATTTCTAGTTTCATACCATTATAGTCAGAGAAAATGCTTGATACGATTTCAATCTTCTTATATTTATTGGTATTTGTTTTGAATCCTAACATTTGTTCTATCCTAGAAAATGTCCCAGGTGCACTTGAAAAGAATATATATTCTCCTTCTTTGGGGTGAAATTCTTTGAAGATAACAATTAAATCCCTCTGATCTAGTGTGTTGTTTAATGCTGATGTTTCCTTGTTGATTTTCTGTCTGGAAGGCCTGCCCAATGATGTCAATGGGGTGTTTAAATCCCCTCCAATGACTTTATTACTGTCAATCTCTCTCTTTATGTTCATCAAGATTTATTTTATAAGCCCTGGCCTGTTAGTTCAGTTGGTTGGAGAGTCATTCCTTTCACCAAAATGGTATGGGCTGGATTCCTGGTCAGGGCACATACCTAGGTTGTGGGTTTGATCTCCAGTGGTGGTGTGTATGAGAGGCAACCTATTGATGTTTCTTTCTCACATCAATGTTTCTCCCTCCCTCTCTCTTTTCTTTTCTTTAAAGTTATTAAACACATCCTCAGGTGAGGATAAAATAAAGATGCTCCAGCCTGCCCCCATCTGAGGAGCAACAGTCCTGTGTGCAGCCCACCATGTCCAATGAGCAGCAGCCACACACAACCCACCTCTGTCTGAGGAGCAGCAGCTGCAAGAGCAGCTCTCCCTCCACCCCCCAGCTGGAGGAGCCACCACTGCCTCGAGCAGTCATGCGAGCAGTGCCCACCCAAGGAGCCACTGCCAACCAAGGAGCAGTCACTGCCATGACTGCCCAAGGAGCAGCCTCCACCTGAATAGCCACTGCTGCCCCAGGAGCAGCCTCCACATGACTCAACACCTAGATCCTTCGGTGAGATAAAAAATGGGGAGACAAAGAAATGAAGGAAAAGGAGGAATCACCAGAAAAGGAGCTAAGTGAAACAGGCATGCAATATGTCAGAAAAAGAATTCAGAATAAGGGTCATACAGTTCATAAACCAGATGGATGAGAAAATCAACAACTTATGTAAGAATCAAGAGGAAATAAAGAGTGAGATAGCTACAATAAAAAAAACCACTATGGAAAGTTTCAACAGTAGACTAGGAGAAGCAGAGGGTTGAATTAGCAAATTAGAAGACAGGGCAGAAAAACATACCCAAACTAAACTGCAATTGGAGAACAAAATTAAAAGACAGGAGGAGAGCCTAAGGGAGCTTTGGGACAGCATGAAATGAAGAAACATACAAATAATAGGGGTGCCAGAATGACAAGAAGAGGAACAAAGGTTAGAAAACCTATTTGAAGAAATAATGTCAGAAAACTTCGCTGATTTGGGGAATAAAAAGTCACACAAGCATAGAGAGTCCCAAACAAAATGAACCTGAAAAGACCCACACCAAGAAAATTAGAATTAGAAAGATAGCAACAAGAAAAGCCCAGAGTGAGCTGAAAAGAGATAATAAAGATCAGAGCAGAAATAAATGACATAGAGACCAAAAAAAATTACAAAAGATTAATGAAACCAAAAGCTGGTTCTTTGAAAGACAAACAAGATTGATGAAGCTCTAGCCAGGCTCACCAAGAAGCAAAGAGAGAGGACCCAAATAAACAAAATCAGAAATGAAAGAGGCGAAATAACAACAAACCCACAGAAATACTAAGGATTGTAAAAAAAAAAAATACTATGAAAAACTCTATTAGAAAACCTGAAGGAAATGGACATATTCCTAGAAAAATACAAACTTCCAGATCTCAATCAGGAAGAATCTAAAAATCTCAATAGGGCAATAAATATGGAGGAAATTGAAGCAGTAATCAAAAACCTTCTGGTAAACAAAAGCCCAGGGCCAGATGACTTCAGAGGGGAGTTTTACCAAACATTCAAAGAAGAACTAAAACCTATCCTCCTCAGACTATTCTAAAAAATTCAAGAGGAAGGCACACTTCCAAGCTCTTTTTATGAAGCCAGCATTACCCTAATCCCAAAACCAGATAAAGACAACACCATGAAAGAGAATTACAGGCCAATATCCATCATGAACATACCTGGTAGATGCCAAAGTCCTCAACAAAATTCTAGCAAATCAGATCCAGCATTACATCACACACCATGACCAAGTAGGATTTATCCCAGGGATGCAAGGATGGTACAATAGCCACAAATCAATAAATCTGATACATCACATAAACAAATTGAGCGATAAAAATCACATAGTCATATCAATTGATGCAGAAAAAGCATTTGAGAAAGTCCAACATCCTTTCTTGATAAAAACCCTCAGCAAGTGGGAATAGTGGGATCATACCTCAACATAATAAAAGCCTTATATGTCAAACCTACAACCAACATCATACTCAATGGACAAAAACTAAAACCATTTCCCCCTAAGAACAGGAAAAAGACAGGAATGCCCACTTTTACCACTCCTGGACATAGTACTGGAAGTGCTCACTGCAAGGTTCTTGTCCCAGCATCAAGAAGGGTTCAGGAATCTGGAGAAGGCTGTGTGTAGATGTTAAATAAGAGTCCAAAGACGAGATATAATTTTGAAAAGCATTTGGGGGTCAGAGGAGCTTAGCTAAAGGATCTAAGATCTAAGGTCTTAAGTTCTCCTCATCCCCAGGACCCCATGCTTTTTATTAATACAACTTGTCCTGAGGCGAGGCAGAGATATACACTTCAAAGGGTCAGGGGTTGGAACAGAGTCCATTATCAGAATAGGGGAATTAGCTTATGGCTGTTCAGGTGTTTGGCCAGTAGGAGGCAATAACATGTAGATTAAGATGCCTTTTAGCTGTCTGGCAGTCACAATCAGTTTCCTATTCAGGTTTGGGGAAATGCCTTCAGCCATTTCCAACAGGTGACTACATGTGTGACTCAACCCTGTTCAGTTCCCAAGTCTCATTGACCTTTTGATGAAACTCTTGAAATTATGACATGCTGGAATTGGTCTCCGGCAGCTCACCATAGCGATTAGAGAAAAAGAAGAAATAAAAGGTGTCCAAATTGGTAAAGAAGAAGTAAAACTGTCATTATTTGCAGATGACATGATACTGTACACAGAAAATCCTAAAGACTCCATCAAAAAATTATTAGACTCAATAAATGAATTCGGCAATGTAGCAGGATACAAAATTATAGCCCAGAAATCCATGGCATTTTTATACACCAATAGTGAACTTACAGAAAGAGAGATCTTTAAAAAATCCCATTTACTGTTGCACCAAAAAAGTAAGATACCTAGGAAGAAACTTAACTAGGGAGGTAAAAGACCTGTACTCAGAAAACTACAGGACACTGAAAAAAGAGGTAGAGGAAGACATAAACAGATGGAAGAACATACCGTGTTCATGGATTGGTAAAATCAACATAATTAAAATGTCTATACTACCCAAAGCAATCTATAGATTCAATGCACTCCCCATTAAAATCCCAATGACATATTTCACAGACCTAGAAATAACTCTCCAAAAATTCATCTGGAATAAAAAAAGAAAAGACCCTGAATAGCTGCAGCAATCCTGAGAAAGAAGAAAAAAGTAGGAGGAATCTCAATACCAGATATCAGGCTATATTACAAAGCCACTGTTCTCAAAACTGCCTGGTACCGGCACAAGAACAGACAAATAGACCAATGGAATAGAATAGAGAACCCAGAAATTGACCCAAACAACTATGCTCAATTAATATTTGACAAAGGAGTCAAGACAGTCTCTTCAATAAATGGTGTTGGGAAAATTGGACAGATACATGCAAAAAAATGAGACTACTTACACCATACACAAAAATAAACTCAAAATGGATAAAGAACTTAAATGTAAGACAGGAAACCATAAAAATCTTAGAGGAATTCCACAGGCAGCAACATCTCAGACATATGCCAAAGCAACATCTTCACTGATACAGCTCCTAGGGCAATGGGAACTAAAGAGAAAATAAACAAATGGGACTACATCAAAATAAAAAGCTTCTGCACAGCAAAAGAAACCATCAACAAAACAACAAGAAAGCCCACTGCATGGGAGAAAATATTTGCCAATGTTAGCTCTGATAAGGGTTTAATATCGAACATTTACAAGGAACTCATACAACTTAACAAAAGGAAGAAAAATAATACAATCAAAAATTGGGCAAAGGACCTACATAGACACTTTTCAAAAGAGGATACACAGAAGGCCAAGAGACATAAGAAAACATGCTCATATAGATCAATGGAATAGAATAGAGAGCCCAGAAATCGGCCCGAACCAATATGCTCAATTAATATTTGACAAAGGAGGCAAGAACATACAATGGAGCCAAGATAGTCTCGTCAATAAATGGTGTTGGGAAAATTGGACAGATATATGCAAGAAAATGAAACTAGACCACCAACTTACACCATACACAAAAATAAACTCAAAATGGATAAAGGACTTAAATGTACGACAGGAAACCATAAAAATTCTAGAAGAATTCAAAGGCAACAAAATCTCAGACATATGCCGAAGCAATTTCTTCACTGATACAGCTCCTAGGGCACTTGAAACTAAAGAGAAAATGAACAAATGGGACTACATCAAAATAAAAAGCTTCTGCACAGCAAAAGAAACCATCAACAAAACAAGGAGAAAACCCACTGTGTGGGAAAACATATTTGCCAATGTCATATCTGATAAGGGCTTAATCTCCAAAATTGATAGGGAACTCATACAACTCAACAAAAGGAAGATAAACAATCCAATCAAAAAATGGGCAAAGGACCTAAATAGACACCTTTCAAAAGAGGACATTCAGAAAGCCAAGAGACATATGAAAACATGCTCAAAGTCACTAATCATCCGAGAGATGAAAATCAAAACAACAATGAGGTACCATCTCACACCTGTCAGACTGGCTATCATCAACAAATCAACAAATGACAAGTGCTGGAGAGGATGTGGAGAAAAAGGAACACTTGTGCACTGCTGGTGGGAATGCAGACTGGTGCAGCCACTATGGAAGACAGTATGGAGTTTCCTCAAGAAACTGAAAATGGAACTCCCATTTGACCCTGTGATCCCACTTCTAGGAATATATCCCAAGAAACCAGAAACACCAATCAGAAAGGACATATGCACCCATATGTTCATAGCAGCACAATTCACCATAGCTAAGATCTGGAAACAGCCTAAGTGCCCATCAGTAGATGAATGGATTAGAAAACTGTGGTACATCTACACGATGGAATACTATGCTGCTCTAAAAAGGAAGGAACTCTTACCATTTGCAACGTCATGGATGGAACTGGAGAGCATTATGCTAAGTGAAATAAGCCAGTCAATGAAGGAAAAATACCACATGATCTCACTCATTCATGGATAATAGAGACCATTATAAACTTTTGAACAATAATAGATACAGAGGCAGAGCTGCCTCAAACAGATTGTCAAACTGCAGTGGGAAGGCCGGGGAGGGTTGGGGGGCAGGAGGTAGGGGGGTAAGAGATCAACTAAAGGACTTGTATGCATGCATATAGGCATAACCAGTGGACATAAGACATTGGGGGATAGGGGAGGCTAAGGGACTGTCTAGGGCGGGGGGATAAAATGGACACATATGTAATACCCTTTGTAATACTTTAAGCAATAAATTAAAAAAAAAAGAAAACATGCTCAAAATCACTAATCATCCGAGAGATGCAAATCAAAACTGCAATCAGTACCATCTCCCACCTGTCAGAATGGCTATCATCAACAAATCAACAAATGACAAGTGCTGGCGAAGATGCGGAGAAAAAGTAACCCTTGTGCATTGCTGGTGGGAATGCAGACTGGTCCATCCACTGTGGAGAACAGTATGGAGTTTCCTCGACAAACTAAAAATGGAACTCCCATTTGACCCAGTCATCCCACTTCTAAGATTATATTCCAAGAAACTAGAAACACCAATCAGAAAGGATATATGCACCCCTATGTTTATAGCAGCACAATTTACAATAGCTGGTATTTGGAAACAGCCCAAGTGCCCATCAGCAGATGAGTAGATTAGAAAACTGTGGTACATTTACACAATGGAATACTGTGCTGCTGTAAAAAGGAAGGAACTACTTAGAGAGCATTATGCTAAGCGAAATAAGCCAGTCAGAGAAAGATAAATATCATATGATCTCACTCATTTGTGGAATATAATGAACAACATAAACTGATGAACAAAAACAGACCCAGAGACAGAGAAGCATCGATCAGACCATCAAACGTCAGAGAGAAGGCAGGGTAGGGTAGGGGGAAGGGGTAGGGATCAACTAAAGGATTTGTATGCATGCATATAAGCATAACCAATGGACACAGACACTAGGGGGGTGAAAGCATGAGCTGGGGGGTGGGGGACAATGGGGGATAAGGACACATGTAATACCTTAATCAATAAAGAAAAAAAAAAGCCCTGGCTGGTTTGGCTCACTGGATAGAGCGTCGGACTGCGGACTGGGGGTTCCCAGGTTCGACTCCGGTCAGGGGCATGTATGTTGGTTGCGGGCACATCCCCAGTGGGGGGTGTGCAGGAGGCAGCTGATCGATGTTTCTCTCTCATCGATGTTTCTAACTCTCTATCCCTCTCCCTTCTTCTCTGTAAAAAATGCATAAATGTTAACAAAGGTTATATCTGCTGCTGGTATTGAACCTTTTATCATTATGTACTACTACTGTTCTTCTTTGTCTCTTACAATAACCATGGTTTTAAAGTCTATTTTTCCGGGTAAAGTATTGCCACCCCAGCTATTTTTGTTTGTTTGTTTTCATTTCTATTTGCATGAAAAACTTTTCTCAACAAAATTCTAAAAGTAATTTTTCAGAACTTTTAGTCTGTGTGTATTTTTCAGTCTGAGGTGGGTCTTTTGTATACAGCATATATATGGGTATTGTCTCTTATCCATTCAGCTATGTATTTTGATTTAAGTATTTAATCCATTTACACTTAAAGTGAGTTTTGATTGGTACATATTTATTACCATTTTATTTTTTTATAACTATGTTACTTTTTCTTCCTTATTTCTTCTTCTTAAAAAAAGACCATTTAACATTTTTTATAAAACTTGTTTGGTGTTAACAAACTTCTTTTGTTTGTTTTTTATTTTTGGTCTGGGAAGCTCTTTATTTCTCCTTCAATTTTAAATGATAGCTTTGCTGGGTAAATCAGTCTCAGCTGTAGTTCCTTGCTTTTCATCACTTTGAATATTTTGTGCTAATCCCTTCTGGCTTGAAATGTTTCTATTGAGAAATCAGCTGATAGTCTGCTGCTTTTAAGATTCTCCATTCATCTTTACCTTTGCCATTTTAATTATGATATGTTTTGGTGTGGGCCTATTTGGGTTCATCTTGTTTTGGACTCTGCACTTCACAGACTTGTGAGTTTTTTCTTCACCAGGTTAAGAATTTTTCAGTCATTATTTCTTTAAATAGAATCTCAATCCTTTGCTCTCTCTCTCTTCTCCTGCTACCCCTGTGATGTGACTGTTGTTCCAAAGGTCCTTTAAACTATAATCACTTTTAAAATTCTTGTTCTTTTTGCTGCTCTGATTGGGTGTTTTCTGCTACCTTGTCTTCCTAATCACTGATAGCCTCTGCTTCATCTAACCTACTGTTTTTTCCTTCTAGTGTATTCTTTATTTCTGAATGGTTATTTTTCATAGTTTCTATGTTCTTTGTAGTATTGTTTAAGTTCTTACTAACTTCCTTGAGCATCCTTATAACCATTGTTTAAAACTATATCTGGTAGATTACTTGCCTCCATTTCATTTAGCTCTTTTTCTTTATAATCTATTTTATTGATTTTTTACAGAGAGGAAGGGAGAGGGATAGAGAGCCAGAAACATCAATGAGAGAAAAACATCCATCAGCTGCCTCGTGCACGCCCCTGACTGGGGATGTGCCCGCAACCAAGGTACATGCCCTTGACCGGAATCGAACCTGGGACCCTTCAGTCTGCAGGCCGATGCTCCATCCACTAAGCCAAACCGACCAGGGCTCATTTAGCTCTTTTCCTGAAGCTTTCTCCTATTCTTTAATTTAGGGTATATATTTTTTTGTTTCCCCATTTTGTTTGCTTCTTTGTGTATGTTTCTGTGTATTAGGTCTATCTTCTATGTCTCTAAGGCTTGGTAGGATAGCCTTATGTCATAGATATCCTGTGAGACCCAGAGCCACAGTCCCTTTGATCACCTGAAAAGGTGCTCCAGGAATGTCCCTTGTGTGGGTTATTTTAGCCCTCCTGTTGTAATTGTATTTTCATTGCTAATAGCCCATTTTGTGTGGGGTCAACCCTCAGACTGGCTGAATGTGAGGATTGACCCTGACCACAATGTATGAGCTGCTGTGCACGTACTAACCACACAAAGGCCAATTCGCCTCAGCAGGGTCTGGTTCCTGCTGAGATCTCCCTTTGGATGTGCCACTTGTGTAACTAATTAGATCCTGCTCTGATATTATTTGATGCTTGCCACTGAGTGTGTTTTTTCCAGAGCCTCTTGGCAGGAACTCTGGTGCATGTCAATGCCAGACGCTGCCTGTGTCTGCTCCTGGCTAACCTGTTTGTAGCTACAAAGTGATCCACAGTTTGTGGCTGCTTCTGCTGGGCCTGGGTGTGCACCAGGGTGAGCTTCCACTAGCACCAAGCCTGGGGGGCAGATCAGCAAAAGTCCCAAAGAACCCCAAGACCTGCCTTCCCCTGCCTCCACCTGCTAGATGCCTGTTAGAGTCATTCACTGAAAAAGCCTCTGGCAGGATTCCAGTTGCATGAGGTAGGTTCTCAGTCAGTCACCAGGTAAGGGTGAGTGCTGTTCACCAGATTATTACAGGTTCAATCTCGGTGCCAGTACTGTGTTTGAGGCCGCTCAGCAAAAGTTCTAGGGTACACCAAGACTAGCTGCCATGTGCCAAGTGTCCACAGACCTTTGTGGTGGCACGGGGTCTCAAAGAGTTCTCAGGGTGAGGCCAGCAGAATTTTCCAGGCCCAAACAGACCAAAATTTGGCCAGGTAAAGGAAGGGCCCTACAATGGTCAGGTGTATGAGGAAATAATGGTCCCCACCCTAATGCCAAACTACTCATTCTGTCCTAGATTTTGCCTGGACCTTGTAGGAAAGCTGGAGGTCAGCAGGACAGGGCTGCCAAGAGTTGGGAGGTGGGGCTGCTCATAGGTCCAGTGGGTGGAGCCACCAGAATTTTAGAGGGTGAGGCTAGTGAACCTCCATGATGGGGAGGTCTCTGTCAGGCTCACAGGAGGTATGGCCCCCAATCCAGAGCCACACAACTCAGTCAATGAGAACCTCTCAGTCCTCCCAGACATTATACCTCAGGTACAAGCAGATGACACCTGCACAGGGCATGAGCTCTACTGGCTGGGGCCACAGAGAATCTGGATGGTGGAGTTATTGCCTTCCTTCAGGCTGATGTCATATGGAATGCAAAGGTAAAATAACCCCAAAAAGATGGCATCTGAGTCATGGGAGAGAGCCTCAACACAGGGACTCTGCTGGCTGTCCATTTAGCTCTCTCTCAGGAGACACAAACCCTATTCTCTCCTCAAAGGACTCTATCCCACTCTGCACTAGAGCCCAGGGTGAGTAGCTGCAAATGAGATTTTGTGAATTGGCTACTTAAAATGCTTCCTGTATTTCTTACAGACTCCCATCTCTCCCTGGCAGACAGAAACCTCACTGATTTTTACAGCCAGATGTTATGTGGGTACCTACTTGCAGTTCTGCTTCTCTGGGCTGGTGAGTCTGGCATGGGGTTGAAACCCCACACTTTTCTGGGGAAGTTGTTGCAGCTGAGATACCCCTTCAGAATCTTAACCAACATCTGTGTGAGTGTGGCCAGCCCTTTTCGCATCTCCACCCTTTGTACCAATCTTGACTTGGCTTTTTTCTGTAAATCCTTGGTTATGAGACTTCTGTTCAACTAGTCTTCAGTTGGGTATTCAGGTTAATTGTTCTAATTCTAGTTGTAATTTCAGTTTTGTCCTGGGAGGAGTGTAACTTTTACCTATACTGCCACCATCTTGGATCTCCAAGTATATATTTTCTTTATTTAAAGAAATGTATTTTTATTGATTTCAGAGATGAAGGGAGAGAGAGAGATAGAGAGATAGAAACATCAATGATGAGGGAGAATTGATTGTCTGCCTCTGCACGCCCCACACGAGGGATTGAACCCCCAACCCAGGCATGTGCCCTGACCAGGAATCAAGCTGGTTACCTTCTGGTTTATAGATCAATGCTCAACCACTGAGCCATGCCAGCAAGGCTCCAAGTTTATTCTTGACAAACCAACTCACCTCTGTTCTTTGGCTCACACAATTAAAATCAAACATAGAAAATAAGGCAGCATCTGTTCAGATTACAAGGCTGGAGGGCAGATGCAAGTAGTAGACACATTACCTGAAGTGGCCTTAAGTTGAAGAAGAATCAGAACAGCAGATAAAATTGTCAAAGCAAAGAAGGCACATTCATTACTTCATTAGTTCTAAAGGGCCAGTCAAAGGCATAATAGAAAAGGAATAACAAAATTAGTGGCTAGAAGAATACAAACAAAGAAACAAACAGGCAACCCCACCCCTCTGCTTACCCGCTCCCCCTCCCACACTGCCACCACCAAAAACAAAACAGAGACAAAGTTTGAGGTTTGAGTCAGATTACTTGTTCAGATTTTGGTTGAAAACAAAAAGAAGGTATGCTCCAAAGAAGTCCTTTAGGTGGTGGCACTTGGTGAGGGAAACAGGAGCTAGAATAGTCTTCCCCAGGGGAAAAAATATGTTTTAATACTCTCCAGGTCCCTCTGTGCTGTCTTAAAGGGTAAGAGATCCTTTTTTTTTTTTTTTTTTTTTTTTTTTTTTTTTTTTTTACAGCTGCATAGTATCCCATGGTGTAAATGTACCATAAAGGTGCATATATTCTTTCTGATTAGTGTTTCAGGATTTCTAGAATATATTCCTAGAAGTGGGATCACTGGGTCAAATGGCAGTTCCATTTTTAATTTTTTTTTTTAAGTAAACCCCATCCTGTTTTCCATAGTGGCTGCACCAGTCTGCATTCCCACCAGAAGTATATAGGGTTCCCTTTTCTCCACATCCGTGCCAGCACTTGTCATTTGTTGATTTCTTGATGGTAGCCATTTGGTCAGGTGTGAAGTGATATTTCATTGTCATTTTAATTTGAAACTGATGATTCGTGACTTTGAGCATTTTTTCATATGTCTCTTTGCCATCTGTGTGTCCTCTTTGGAGAATATTATGCTAAGTGAAATAAGCCAGTCAGAGAAAGATAAGTATCACATGATCTCACTTATACGTGGAATCTAATGACCAAAATAAGCTGATGAACAAAATATATCCAGAGATATGGAGACATGGAACAGACTGACGAATCTCAGAGGGAAGAGGGGAGGACGGATGGAAAGCGATTAACCAAAGAACTTATATGCATATATGCATAACCCATGGACACAGACAATACTGCAGTGAAGGCCTGGGAGGGGGTGGTCTGGGTGGAGGGGTTCAATGGGGAAAACAGGGGGACATGTGTCATACTTTCAACAATAAAGATACATTTAAGAAAAGAAAGAAATGAGTTCTTACTATAAAAGGAGAAATAAAGATAGCTTGCTAAAGGTTTCCTTGCAAAATATTTTAATTGATTTTTAGAAAAAGAGAAAGGGAAAGGGAGAGAGAAAAACATCAATGCCAGAGTGAAGCACTGATTGGCTGCTTCCTGCATGTCACCTACCAGGGATTGGCTTGAGCCTGCAACCCAGGCATGTGCTCTGGGAATCAAACCAGCAACCTTTTGGTGCATGAGATGACACGCAGCCAACTGAACCACACTGGCCAGGGCTGGAGAGGCTTTTTCAAAAATATATATATTTTATTGATTTTTTATAGAGAGCAAGGGAGAGGGATAGAGAATTAGAAACATCGATGAGAGAGAAACATTGATCAGCTGCCTCCTGCACACCCCATACTGGGGATGTGCCCGCAACCTAGGTACATACCCTAGACCGGAATTGAACCTGGGACTCTTCAGTCCGCAGGCCGACACTCTTTCCACTGAGCCAAACTGGTTAGGGCTGGAGAGGCTTTTTAAAGGACCCACACTGGCCTGGACAGCATTACGACATGGAGACAACTTTGTGATATGGCCATAGAAGACACTTTATTTTTAGTTAATACAGAAATGTCACAAAAATCAGTCACATACAGAAAATACCCTACAAAAGGAAATTTGTAAATATAAAAAATTCTAGGTAGCATGTTCTCAGACAACAATGAAATAAATATTAAAAATATTAGTATATAGCAAGAATGTCTATAAAAAACAACAATGTAGAATATTAAAAACTCACTTAAGCCGAAACCGGTTTTGCTCAGTGGATAGAGCGTCGGCCTGTGGACTGAAAGGTCCCGGGTTCGATTCCGGTCGGGGGCATGTACCTGGGTTGCGGGCACATCCCCAGTGGGAGATGTGCAGGAGGCAGCTGATCGATGTTTCTCTCTCATCAATGTTTCTAACTCTCTCTATCTCTCTCTCCCTTCCTCTCTGTAAAAAAAAAAAAAAAACTCACTTAAGTTACTCCAAGTTGGTGAGAAAATGCAATACAAAAATGACAGAATATTTTAAAATGAAAATATATAGAATTTTATAATATATGGAATGCTGCCAACATATGGAATAAAGGAGAACTTATCACTGTATATGCCTGTATATATATATATATATATATATATATATATATATATATATATATGCCTAATATGCAAATTGTCCCCTCAAGTAGGAGTTCGACCAACTGGGAGCTTCACCGCTCGCTATGATGTCTGCTGACCACCAGGGGGCAGCTCAAGATATCACATTAATGGATAAAGTCTAAAAATTATATCCATTTATGTCTTCAAAAATATGGACTGAATGCCTCGTATGCATCAGACACTGTTCTAGGTGCTAGGGATACAACAGTGAACAAGACAGGCAAAAAGCCCTACTTGCTTGAAGAATATAAGACAGTGATATGAGAGAGTGTGATCAGAGGTGAGTAGTCATTTTATATAAGGGTATCAAGAAAGACCACTCTGGGGATGTTTGAGCTGTTTGCTACTATTTCAAAAGATGGTGAGAAGACATGCGCTGTGTGAGGCGTGCAGGAGGCAGCTGATGGATGATACTCTGTCATCATTGATGTTTCTATTTCTCTCTCCCTCCCCCTTCCTCTCTCTGAAATCAATAAAAACATCTTTTTAAAAATTTAAACCTTCCATTGGTTAAACAAAATAAAAAGGCATGGAAGATTTTCTTTCTTAACAGAATCATTATACATGCCTAAAATCAAGACCTAGAGGCACTGGAGACACTCTATTAAATACATAAATATGACACTGATGTCTCTCTCATCAATCTAAATTAATTTTGTAATAAAATTATATTGAAGAAAAAATAATATAGTTGTAAATACGTAGAAGTGATATAAATATCACTTCACTCAAATGACAGGATTATATAGAGAAGTCTAAGTCATCAACATAAAATTTATTAAAAATAAATATGTTGAGCAAAGTAATATAATATAACTGACAAAAGTCAGTTGCATCCCAAGTAAGTGACACAGAGATAGACAATATAATAAAAATGAGATTCACAATAATGACAAAATATTAAATACTTCATTATCCTCTTAATTTGAGAGAAAAATATTGAAAGAAAATTATGAAATGTCAGTGGGAAAAGTACAGGAAGACATGCATAAATGATGTTATTTACTGAGAAGAAAAATACTAGAGATATCAAATACTATAAAGATAGCAAGGTTTACACATAAATTTAATGCAGTACAAATGAAGTCACTGAGGGAATTTTTATAGATTTTGACAAGTTAGAAAAATTCCACTGGAAGAATGCAATTATTGTAGACTCATTCTATAAGATTTTTAAATAAATTATCAAAAGTATATTATATTTGTTTTTAAATGGTCATGATATGTTAATATTCCTGAATAGAATTAATTATTTAATAACTCAATATATGGCAAACCAGAAACAGCAGAGTAATGGATTAAGAAATCACTCCTTAATTAATGGATTTCAGTATAGTTGAAAGTAACTTAGATCTATAGCATAAATAATAAAATAAAATAAATTCTAGCCCTGGCCTTTTTTTCTCAGTGGTTAGAGCATTGGCCTGTGGACCCAAGGGTTGTGGTTCAATTCCTGGTCAAGGGAATGTACCTCAGTTGCAGATTCGATCCCAGACCATGTTGGGGCACATGTGGTAGGCAACCAATCAATGTGTCTCTCTCACATCGATGTTTCTCTCCCCACTTTCCTTCCCTCCCTCTCTTCCTCCCTCCCTCCCTTATGTCCACTCTCTCTAAAGATCAATGGAAAAAATGTCCTCAAGTGATGACTAAAAAATAAAAATTCTAGATAATTGAAAGACAAATCTATACATATAAAACCCTAAGTGACCGGAACAACTGGAACAACTGGTCGCTATGACCTGCACTGCTGGGGGGCGGGACCAGCTGGCTAACCTCCTGAGGCCCCTCCCTGGCCCTGATCGGCCACTTTGGGGGTGGGGCCAGCCAGACCCCACCTGTGCACAAATTTGTGCACCGGGCCTCTAGTATAATAAAAACATCAAGAAGAAAATTCACTGCCCTGGCCAGTGTGACTTAGTTGGCCCATCCTTTAATCTTTCTTTGGAGAATGTTCTCTATCAAAATAACTTTGGCAGTGGTAATTTTATATATATATATGAAGTATATATATATATGAGGTATATATATATATGAAGTATATATATATGGTAATTTTATATATATATATATGAAGTATATATATATATATGAAGTATATATATATGAAGTATATATATATATAAAGTATATATATATATATATATATAAAGTGTATATATATATATATGTATATAAAGATGATCATAGTATTGTTATTTATAATTTCGAAAAACTGGAAAACACTTAAAAGCTCACCCCCCAATTGAAAAATAGCTAAGCAAGTGTGGTATGACACCAGGATGAACTTTATTTTTGCCATACAAAATTATAAACAGATGGTTCTACTCACTTTGGGAAAACTGACCAAGTTGTACTTATGTAATTTGTGTATATATTATATATGCTATACTTCATTACAACTTTATTATAAAATGGCAAACATATAAACTAGGTTAATATAGCACATGAAAATATATGTGATGTTAAATGAAAAAGTATAACAAAATACTGGACATCATTGATTACAAATATAAAAATGAATATGTGTAAGCACTGACAAGGACTAGAAGTGAATTGGCACGATAATATATTTATGTTCGTTACCTTTTTAATAACAGCTTTATTGAGATATAATTTACATACAATAAAGTACACCCTTCTAAAGTGTTCAACCATTGCCACCATCTAATTTTAGAACATTTTCTTCACCCTAAAATGAAACCCTTATTCATTAAGTAGTCATTCCTCATTCCTCTCTCCAGGCTGGCCTTGATAACTGCTAATATACTTTCTGCACCTGTGGATTTGCCTATTCTGGACATTTTGTATAAACAGAATAATGCATTGCATAGTGTTTTGACAAGCTTCTTTTCTTAGCATATTGTTTTCAAGTTTCATCTATGCTGTAACATTCATTAGTACTTCATTATTTTTTATGGATGAATACTATTCCATTGTGAACATATAACACATTTTATTTATCCATCCATTCACCAGTTTATGGACATTTAGGTTGTTTCCACTTTCTTTGTAAATCAATTTACAATATCTTTAAATTTTTCCAGCTTTGTATAGTTATTATATATATTGTATATAAGTTGTGTGACAACAATATATAAGAACCTCATGTCAAATCAATTATGTACAACTTGATTTGACATAGTATACAATGTGAAATATTCATTTTAATCAAATTAATTATCATAATCAAACATATCCATCATCTCATATAGTTATCTTTTTGTGTGTTTGGTGAAAACAATCAAGATCTATCCTCTTAACGAATTTCAAATATTCAATACAATATTGTTAATTATAGTCACACTAGAGTCCTGGTGCACAAAAATTTGTACACTTGGGAGGGTCCCTCAGCCCTGCCTGTGCCCTCTCGCAATCTGGGACCCCTTGGGGGATGACCACCTGCTGGCTTAGGCCCGCTTCCTGGGGGATTGGGCCTAAGCTGGCAGTCAGACAGCCCGGGAGCCCTGGGGGGATGTCCACTTGCCAGCAGGGAGCAGGCCTAGCTGCAGTTGGACATCCTTAGTGCTGCTGAGGACGGGGGAGAGGCTCCCACCACCACTGCTGTACTGGCAGCCGGTAGCCTGGCTTGTGGCTGAGCAGAGCTCCCCCTGTGGGAGTGCACTGACCACCAGGTGGCAGCTCCTGCATGAGCATCTGCCCCTGGTGGTCAGTGTGTGTCATAGTGACCAGTGATTCCCAGTCATTATGCTGTTACAGTGAATTTGCATAATACCCTTTTATTATATAGGATAGTGCATGGGTGGGGGCTGGCTGGTTTGCCCTGAAGGGTGTCCTGGATCACCGTGGGGGTTTCGCTGGGGTGCCTGGCCAGCCTGGGTGAGGGACTGATGGCTGTTTGCAGGCTGGCCACAGCCCCTTCAAGGTGGGGGTCCCCGCTGGGGTGCCTGGCCAGCCTGGGTGAGGGGCTGATGGCTGTTTGCAGGCTGGCTACAGCCCCTTTATGGTGGGGGTTCCCGCTGGGGTGCCTGGCCAGCCCAAGTGAGGGACTGATGGCTGTTTTCAGTCTGGCCAAGGCCCCCAGTGGGACCCTCACCCCATGAGGGTGTGGCTGTCCTAGTTGAGGGGCTGATGGCTGTTTGCAGGCTGGCCAAACCCCTTCAGGGTAGGGGTACCCACTGGGGTGCCTGGCCAGCCTGGGTGAGGGCTAATGTGTTTTCAGGCTGGCCAAGCCTCCCAGTGGGGATTCTTATCCCATGAGGGTGTGGTCATCCTGGGTGAGGGGCTGATGACTGTTTGCAAGCTGGCCACAGCCCCCAGCCACCCAAGCTCCCAGTGGAGGCTGGCTGGAAACAGGTATCTGGGATTTATTTAGCTTCTATAATTGAAACTTTGTTGCCTTCTGCAGAGGCCGCAGGAGGGAAGCTTGACTTCCTCCATCGCCAGGGCAACCAAGCCTCCTGCTTGCTCCAGCTCCGTGGCTGCCAGCCGCCATCTTGGTTGGGTTAATGTGCATATAGTTGCTCTGATTGACTGGTGGGCGTGGCTTGGGTGTAGCAAAGGTATGGTCAATTAGCATCTTTGTCTTTTATTCATGTAGATTGCTATACATTAAATTTCCAGAACTTATTCATCTGCAAAACTGAAATTTTGCACTCTTGACCATTATCTCTCTGTGTCCCTTCCCCACCCTCACACTCCTGGTAACTATCTTTCTGCTTTCTGTTGCTGTGAATTTGATATTTTAGATTTAGAGATATCCAGTATGCATCTTTCCATATCTGGCTTATTTTAGTTAGCATGATTGTCCTCAAGGTTCATCTATTGTCACAAATAGCAGTATTTTCTTCTCTTTTAATATTAAATAGTACTCTGTGTGTATGTGTGTGTATTTTATCCTTTCATTAGGCTTTTTCCATATCTAAGCTGCTTTGAATAATGCTACAATGAACATGGGAGTGCTGACATATTTTTGAATATGGGTTTAATTTGCTTTGAATATATACCCAGAAACAAGACAGCTGGATCATATGATAGTTTTATTTTTTTTTAAGATCCTCTATACTGTTTTCCATAATGGCTCTGCCAATTTACATTCCCACCAACAGTACACAAGAGTTCCTTTTTCTCCATATCCTCGTCAACACTTATCTTCCTTTTGTCCTTCTGATGATGGAAATTGTACAGATATGAGGTGATATCTCATTTTGGTTTTGTTTCCATTTCCTGGTGATTAGTTAAGTTGAGCCCCTTTTCAAATACTTGGCCATTTGTATGTCTTTGCCTATTGTTTGAGTTATTTGTTGTTGTTTTTGCTATTGAATTACACGAGTTCCTTATATATTGTGGGTTATTTCTACTTTTTAGCTATTAAAAAACAATGTCTCTATACACATTCACATATGAATTATTGTGTGAATATATTTTCACTTATCTTGGATATGTACCTAGAAATGAAATTTCCAGGTTATAACTCTGTTTAAGTGCCTGGGGTACTGCCAGGCTGTTTTCCAAAGTGGCGGCACCATTTTGCATTCCCACCAGCAATATAGGAGAGTTCCAATTTCTCCACATTGTCACCAACATTTATTACTATTACTAGAGGCCCAGTGCATGAAATTTGTGCAGAGGGAAGTGAGGAGTTCCTCAGCCCAGCCTGCACCCTCTCCAATCTGGGACACCCTCGAAGGATTTCCAACTACCCATTTAGGCCCGATCCCACTGGGCCACAATCCAGGACTGCTGGCTCCTAACCACTCGCCTGCCTACCTGCCTGATTTCCCCTAACCCAGCAGTGGGCAAACTACAGCCTGCGGGCCGGATCCGGCCCATTTGAAATGAATAAAACTAAAAAAAAAAAAAAAAAAAAAGACCGTACCCTTTTATGTAATGATGTTTACTTTGAATTTATATTAGTTCACACAAACACTCCATCCATGCTTTTGTTCCGGCCCTCCAGTCCAGTTTAAGAACCCATTGTGGCCCTCAAGTCAAAAAGTTTGCCCACCCCTGTGCCTAACCACTTCTGCCTGCCAGCCTGATAACCCCCTAACCACTCCCCTGCCAGCCTGATCGATGCCTAACTGTTCCCCTGCTGGCCTGATTGCCCCCAACTTCCCTCCCCTGCCAGCCTGGTCGCTTCTAACTTCTCTCCCCTGCAGGCCTGGTTCCCCCCAACTGCCCTCCCCTGCAGGCTTGGTCGCTCCCAACTGCCCTCCCCTGCATGCCTGATTGCCCCTAACTGCCCCTCCCCCGCCAGCCTGATCACCCCTAACCGCCTCTGCCTGCCTGCCTGATTGCCCCTAACTGCCCTCCCTGCCAGCCTGATCACCCCTAACTGCCTCTGCCTGAGGCCTGATAGCCCCCCCTGCCAGCCTGGTCATCCTCAATTGGCCCCCTCTGCCAGCCTGTTCACCCTTAACTTCCCCTCCCGCCGGCCTGGTCGCCCTCAACTGCCCTCCTTGCCAACCTGGTCACTCCCATCTGCCCCCCGCCCCCGCCACCAGCCTGGTCACCCCAATTGCCTCCCCTGCCCGCCTGGTTGCCCCACACAGCCTGCTGTTTGATCCAGTTGTTTCAGTAGTTATGGCCCCTGGCTTTTTATTTATTATTATTATTATTATTATTATTATTATTATTGTCAATCTAGTAGGTGTGAAGTGGTATTTCATTGTTTTTTATGTGCATTTCCCTAATGGCTAATGATGTTGAACATTTCTGGGTACCTGTTGGCCATCTGTATATCTTTGAAGAAATGTCTATTCAGATCCTTTGCCTGTGTATTAACTGGGTGGATTGTCTTTTTATTGTTGCATAATAAGAGTTGTTTATATTCTCTGGATGTTCAATCCTTATCAGATAATGACTTACAAATATTTTCTCCCATTCTGCAGATTATGGTCTCACTTTCTTGATTGTGATCTTCTTTATTAAAATTTATCTTTACTGTTGAAAGTTTTTAAAAATTTATCTTTATTGTTGAAAGTATTACAGATGTCCCTATTTACCCCACTCCACACCCATTCCCCCAAGATCTTCACCACAATACTGTCTATGTCCATGGGGTATGGGTTAATCTCTTCCCACCAACCCACCTACTCCTGCCTTCCCTCTGAGATTCATCAGTCTGTTCCATGCTTCTATGTCTATGAATCCATTTTGTTCGTTGATTTATTTTGTTCATTAGATTCATATATGAGTGAGATCACATGATACTTGTTTTTCTCTGACTTGCTTATTTCGCTTATCATAATATCCTCTACACTCCTCCTTGCTGTCTCAAAGTGTAAGAGATCTTTTATTTTACAGCAGCATTGTATTCCACGGTGTAAATGTACCACAGTTTTTTCATCTACTCATCTACTGATGGGTACTTGGGCTGTTTGTAGATCATAGTTATTGTAAATTGTGCTGCTATGAACATAGGGGTGCATATATTCTTTCTAATTGGTGTTTTGGGATTCTTATGATATATTCCTAGAAGTGGGATCACTGGGTCAAATGGCAGTTCAATTTTTAATTTTTTGAGGAAACTCCATTCTGTTTTCCATAGAGGCTGCACCAGTCTGCATTCCCACAAGCAGTGTACTAGAGTTCCCTTTTCTTCACATCCTCACCAGCACTTGTCATTTGTTGAACTGCTGATGGTAGCCATTCTGACAGGTATGCGGTGATACCTCATTATTGTTTTAATTTGCATCTATCTGATGATTGGTGACTTTGAAAATCTTTTCATGTCTCTTGGCCATCTATATGGCCACTTTGGAAAAGTGTCTAGTTAGGTCCTTTGCCCATTTTTTTAATTGGATTGTTTGTCTTCCTTTTGTTAAGTTGTATGAGTTCATTATATACTTTGGATATTAACCCCTTATCAGATGTATCATTGGAAAATATGTTATCTCACACAGTGGGCACCCTTTTCATTTTGTTGATGGCGGGGTTTTTTTCTGTGCAGAAGCTTTTTATTTTGATGTAGTCCCATTTGTTTATTTTCTCCATTGTTTCCCTTGCCCTAAGAGATTTATTGACAAGCATATTGCCAGGAGAGATGTCTGAGGTTTTGCTGCCTATGGTTTCTTTTAGGATTTTTATGTTTTCACTACTTACATTTAAGTCTTTTATGCATTTTGAGTTTATTCTTGTGTATGGTGTAAATTGGTGATCTAGTTTCATTTTTTTGTGTGTGTGTACCTGTCCAATTTTCCCAGCACCATTTTTGAAGAGACTGCCTTTACTCCAATGTATGCTCTTGCCTCCTTTGTCAAATATTAGCTGAGTTACACCAATAATGAATTCTCAGAAAGAGAAACTAAAAATCAATCCCATTTACCATTAGTACAAAAAATTAAGATACTTAGGAATAAACTTAACCAAGGAGGTAAAAGTCCTGTACTTGGAAAACTACAGGATGTTGAAAAAAGAGATATAGGAAGATATAAACAAGTGGAAGAATATACCATGTTCATGAATTGGTAGAATCAGCATCATTAAAATGTCCATACTACCCAAAGCAATGTATAGATTCAATTCAATCCTTATTAAAATACCAAAGGCATATTTCACAGATCTAGAACAAATACTCCAAAAATTTATATGGGGAGGAGGAACCAAGATGGCAGCACTTGTAAATGCCTGTAGTTGGTGCCTCCCACAACCACAATAAAATTACAACTAAAATACAGAACAACTATCATCCAGAACCACGGGAAAGCTGGCTGAGTGGAAGTACTATAACTAGAGAGGTAAAGAAGAAAGCGCATTGAGACTGGTAGGAGGTGTGGAGGCACAGAATGAGCTGGTCCAGCACCGGAGTGTGCTGCTTTTTTAATTGGGAGGGAGATCGCCTGTACAGAGGCTGCACGGAGGAGTGAGGGGTCCCAGCCCCACACCAGACCCCCAGGCCAGGGTTCCAGAGTTGGGGAAAAATGTCCCTGTAGGTGGTAAGAACTATGGATTGTAAAAACCAGTGCAGATTGGGGCTGAGTGACACACAGGCTGCTGGAGACCCAGCTGCTCCTCTTAAAAGGCTGGGACCCCCAACTGAATTTACAAGCTCCTGCTTGCTCTGAGCTCCAGTGCCAGGCGAGGCTCTGGGGGACCCAGACACATATTGGGGGAAACTGGACTGTCTGGCAGGAACACAGGAGAGGCTTTCTTGCAGACGGAGGTGCTCGCAGTGGTCATTGTTCCCATGCTGGGACCTCCCTGGTGTAGGACTGACTGGCAGCCATTTCTGTTTGCTCTGTCCTGGAGATTCCCTAAGAGCAGGTTCCACCCAATTTACAACCCTACCCAAGCTGTGCACAGCGGCTTTTGCATATGAATGGTCTGTCCTTTCTCAGCCTAAAACCTGTAAACAAGCTGCTGCTGGGTCAAGAAGCCCCAAAGCTATCAATAAAGGTCCAAGTCCAGCACTAGCATCAGCATGCCTTGCTTCACAGCTGAGCCTCTTCTGGGCACTTCCAAATCTGATACAAAGAGGAGGAATCTTCAGATCTCTCTCTAGCCCCTGCTGGGTGGCCCCAAGCAGTGGCTGACTTTGCACCTCCTTGGAGACCTAAGAGCCAGTGTACCCAGTGTTCAGTTTGAGGCCATACCAGATTACAACTCTTCACATCCATAAGTGACACATTGAAGCACCAAAGCCCCACTGAAGCAAGGCCTGCCCCATCAGGGTGTCTCCTGCACAGCAGCTCTTCCATTGTAGACACAGCTGATTCTCACAGCCAATTGGCCTGGAGGTCAATTCCTCCCAGTGATACCAACAGCACTCAAGGCTCAATTACAACAAGACTGTGCACACAGCACACAAAGGGATGCACCAAGAGTATCCACCTCAGGTGATTGGGGAGGCTGAGCCACTGGTCCTTATAGAACACCTACTACACAAGGCCACTCTACCAACTCTAGGAGACTTAGCAGCTACCCAATACATAGAAACAAACACAGGGAAGTAGTCAAAATGTGGAGACAAAGTAACATATCACAAATGAAAGAAATGGAAGAAAGCAAACTGCTGGAGTTCAAAACCACAGTTATAAGGTTACTCAAGAATCTTCTAGAAACCTCTGAGGAACTTAGTGAGACCTTCAAGGATCTTAGTGAGAATGCCAAAGAGATGGAAAAAGACCAGTCAGAAATTAAGCATACACTGACTGAAATAAAGAATAATATATAGGGATTCAACAGTAGACTAGAGGATCCCGAGAATCAAGTCAATGATTTGAAATATGAGGAAGCAAAAAACACCCAACCAGGATAGCAAAAAGAAAAAATAATCCAAAAATATGAAGATAGTGTAAGGAGCCTCTGGGACAACTTCAAGTGTACCAACATCCGAATTATGGGGGTGCCAGAAGAAGAGAGAGAGCAAGATATTGAAAACCTATTTGAAGAAATAATGACAGAAAAATTCCCCTACCTGGTGAAAGAAATAGACTTACAAGTCCGGGAAGCACAGAGAACCTCAAACAAGAGGAATCCAAAGAGGACCACACCAAGACACATCATAATTAAAATGCCAAGGGCAAAAGACAAAGAGAGAATCTTAAAAGTGGCAAGAGAAAAGTCAGTTACCTACAAGGGAGTACCCATATGACTGTCAGCTGATTTCTCAACAGAAACTATGCAGGCCAGAAGGGAGTGGCAAGAAATATTCAAAGTGATGAATAGCAAGAACCTACAACCAAGATTACTCTACTCAGCAAAGCTATCATTTAGAATTGAAAGTCAGATAAAGAGCTTCACAGACAAGAAAAAGCTAAAGGAGTTCATCACCACCAAGCCAGTAGTATATGAAATGCTGAGGGGTATTCTTTAAGAAGAGGAAGAAGAAAAAAAAGATAAATATAAAAAATTATGAACAACAAAGTGACAACAAATACATATCTATCAACAAGTGAATCTAAAAATCACATGAATAAAAATATCTGATGAACAGAATAAACTAGTGAATGGAATAGAATCAGGGCCATGGAAATGGAACAGACTGATGATTCTCAGAGGGAAGAGGGTGTGGGGGTGCAGGAAGAGATTAGACAAAGATCTTATATGCATGTATGCAGTAGCTA
Source organism: Myotis nattereri (assembly GCF_964212035.1). NCBI lineage: Eukaryota > Metazoa > Chordata > Mammalia > Chiroptera > Vespertilionidae > Myotis > Myotis nattereri. The sequence continues at coordinate 122,023,208 of NC_138078.1, forward strand.
TGGACACAGACAATAGGGTGGTGAGTGCCTGGGGTGAGGTGGTAACTAGGTGGATGGGAGCTATGGGGGAAAAAAAGAGGTACATCTGTAATAATCTCAACAATAAAGACTTAAAAAAATTTGTATGGAACCAAAAAAGGCTCAAATAGCCACAAATAATCTTAAAAAAAAAAAAAGTTGAAGGGATCACAATACCAGATATCAAGTTATACTGCGAAACCACTATATTCAGAACAGCCTGGTACTGGCACAAGAACAGGCATATAAATCAGTGGGACATAACAAAGAATCCAGAAATTGACCCAAGCCATTATACACAGTTTTTGCTTTTAATGAAGTCCAATTTATCTACTTTCATTTCTTTCGGTGCATTTGTTTATGTTCTCATTAGGGGAAAATGGGTTATAAAAACAGTTAGGTCAGTGGTTCTCAACCTTCCTAAAGCTGCGACCCTTTAATACAGTTCCTCAGGTTGTGGTGACCCCCAACCATAAAATTATGTTCGTTGCTACTTCATAACTGTAATTTTGCTACTGTTATGAATCGTAATGTAAATATCTGATATGCAGGATGTATTTTAGTTACCCCTGTGAAAGGGTCTTTCGACCCCCAAAGGGGTTGCGACCCACAGGTTGAGAACCGCTGCGTTAGGTGAAAGTGACTGCTGAGAATAGACGACTAGAGACTGCATCCTGCATAATGCATTAGATGTACTGACCTATGCCTGAGATACAAATGAGACTTTCTACTCTCAAGAAGGATCCTTTAGTTTATTGCATCTGTTCATTCAACAAATATGCCCTAGATACTACTATGTCTTAAGCATTTTGCTAGGAGCTTAGATACAAAAATGAAAGACAGTCCCTGCCTGTGGCTCAGTGGTTGAGCGTCAACCTATGAAACAGGAGGTCATGCTTCGATTCCCGGTCAGGGCAAATGCCTGAGTTGTGGGCTCCATCCCCAGTGTGGGGTGTGCAGGAGGCAGCTGACCAATGATGTTCTTATCTCTCCCTCTCCCTTACTCTCTGAAATCAATAAAATATATATTCAAAAAATAGAATGTTTCTTAAAAAAGAAAGACAGTCCCTGTCTTCAAGAAGCTGACAAAATATGAGGTGTGTAACCTCATAATTGTAACACTAGGTATAATGTTGAAAACCATTTAAGAGGCTGTGGAAGAGTTCAGATTATGAAGAGAACACATCTCATTGAGGGTGTTCATAAATGCTACTTTGGCTGAAGACATTTTAAATCATGGGAAAAATATAACCACCACTAAATCAAGAAAAAAACCATAGCCACTGAATAAACAAGTTAAAGGAATGCTGAAATGGTGGGTGGGGGATTTCATAGATGCTCTGTCTAAATTCAAACAATTCAGGGATGTTTTGTTTGCTTGTTTTCATGAAACACACACTTTTCATTTTGACCTGTATATCTGAATTAGCATAACCAAGTATACATTATTATACTCACTGCTGGTGAATGATAGCCAATCCTTGGACCTGGAGAATATTATGCTAATTGAAATAAGCCAGTCAGTGAAAGACAAGTATTGCATGATCTCACTCATATGTGCAATCTAAAGAACAAAAGAAATTGAGGAACAAAATAGATCCAGAGACATAGAATCATGGAACAGACTGTCTAATCTCAGAGGGAAGGCAGGAGTGGGTGGGTGATGGGATAAAGGGGACATCTGTAATACTTTTTTTAAAAAGTCTTCCTTAGTACATATTAAATTAAATTTACCACTGGCACCATTTATTTGTGTGAGTGTGTGTGTGTTAAAAAGATATTGAATGAGAGCTAATGGACCTCTGGAGCTCAAATATTCACTCAATAAACAATTGTGGGCTCCTGTTGTGTATAGTCACAGTGGGAATAGATAGGAGAGGAAAATAATTATGAATAAAACAGGCATGCTTTCATTTCTCTGAGAGCTCACAGTCTGGTGGATGAGACAGAGACATAAATGGCCAATTGTAATACAGTGTAATAGGGAAAGTAGTCTGAGTGTGCGTGTGTGTGTGTGTGTGTGTGTGTGTGTGTGTGTGTGTAAGGGGGGAGAGAGAGAGAGAGAGAGAGAGAGAGAGAGAGAGAGAGAGAGAGAGAGAACCTGAAAATGAATAGGAGTGCCTGGCCTGAGTGGGTCAATTGGTTGAGTGTCATCCTGTGCACCCAAAGGTTGCTGGCTGGATTCCCAGTTAGGGAGAGTACAGAAGGCAACCGATCAAAGTTTCTCTCTCACATCAATACATCAATATTTCTCTTTCTCTTCCTCTCTCTAAGCATGTCCTCGGTTGAGGATTTTTTAAAAAATGAATAGGAGTTATCTAGTTAAAGGAAAGAGCTGGCAGCAAGAAATTCCAAGCAGAAAGAAAAGTATTGACAAAGGAGAGAAAAATGGAAAGATTAGGCAATGCAGGGTAAGGAAGGGATGAGTGGGGAGAGTGAGGGATGAGTTTGAAGCAGAAGCAGATTATGAAGGCATGGCAATAGGGTGTGACATAATCAGTTTTCTATTTTAGATTACCTGGTAGCTGTGAGAATATGTAGGAAGGAAACAAGAGAGGAAGCTAAGAAACTTTTTCTATTGAATTTGTATTGATTTCTAACCAAGATGACAATACTTTAGGGGGCAGCCAAGGAAATAGAGATGGTTAGTAGATTAGAGAAATTATTTAAGATATAGAATCAACAAGACAAGGTTATTAATTAGATATGGTAGGTGAGAAAGTATATTAGAGCTCCCCAGAGAAACAGAACCAATAAGATACATATAGATATATAAGAGGAGATTTATCATAGGAATTGGCTCCTGTGATTAGAGAGGCTGAGTTATGCTATACCATCTACAAGCTGGAGAACCAGGAAAGCTGGTGGTATAATTCCAGTCCAAAGGCCCAGAACCAACAGCTACAATGTCTGAGGGCAGGAGAAGATGGACATCCCAGCTCAAGAAGAGAGAGAGAGAATTCACCCTTCACCTGCCTTTTTGTTCTATTGGGGCCCTCAATGGATTGGGTGATAAATGGATCTTCTTTACTCAGTCTACTGATTCTGTTGACCTTAAACAAAATGGGTTTATTCAGGAACAACAAAGAATTACAATTCTGGATAAGTAGTAAATGAAGTTTCTGTTTATTAATCTTCACAATTATAATTCTAATTTCTAATCTCTTCTGGAAACACCTTCACAGAGATACCTAGAAATAAGGTTTTACCAGCTGCCTGGGCATCCCTTATCCCAATCAAGTTGACATGTAAAATTAATCATCAGAGGGAGAGAGAGAGAGAGAGAGAGAGAGAGAGAGAGAGAGAGAGAGAGAGCTATATATTATATTACATTTGATGTTTACAAGGAGGCCTCCAGCAATTAGTGGTCAAAGTGCAAGGGAGACACAAAGATGTTCATGATCTAGTTCCTGTGCTCAAGGAGATGTTAATCTCAGCAGCAGAGCTGGTGGCATACGCTGTGTCTTTGTGTAAATTAGAAAATGTGCTCCCTCCAAAGCAAGGCTTGTCAGCTAGATTTCAGCTCCTATTTGCCTTCGCAGCTAGGCAACTTATTCAGGGCACCACAAGAACAACTGTATTCGGCAGTTCTGTTGTCAGGGAAGAAACACAAACCACTAAAATACAGGGTCAGAAGAAATTGACACTGTATGTGCAGTACATAAAGACCTCAGAAGAGAGGGAAAGAATATGAAATGAAGGTGGAAATTGAATCTGGCCTTGGTGGCTGGGTAGGGTTTTCATAGGTGGAGATGAGGATGGGTGCAGGGAAGAGAGTGGAACACTTTCTCCAAAGGGTAAGACAAGAAAAATGGAAGCATGTTGAAGGAATAATGGTAGTTCAGTTGGCAGCAGTGTAACCTACAGAAGTGGCTCTTTCTAGCTGTCTTTTCACAGCAGAAGTCCTTCTTAAAGTGTGAGAAAAGTTGGCTGGGCTATCCATATACACATGCAAATGCACATACACACACATAAGCACACGTGTTTACACATGCATACCCACATGCATACATGTACACATATTGAAAATCCCATAGGAGTTCTCCATTTTTTCTTCGTCTCTCTTCTATCCTTCCCTTTCAAAGTGCTTTCCAGGAAATGGCTGTTAGCCATTTAGTGATCTTCAGGATAGAGCACTATAAGACAAAACTAGAACGGTCCCAAGCATGGCCTTGACTGCCAGGCTGAGAAGTTATGAAGTTGTACGCAGTGGGAGCCACTGGACTCTAGTGAGTAGGAAAATGCTACTCTCAACTTAATGTTTCAGGACAACTAATCTGCTGGTGTTGTTTAGAATGGGTCAAAGAACCAACCTGGGTAGAAATGTTTTACTCAATATGAAAACTTAATTATTTCCATACAAAAATCTGACTTTGTTTATAATGTGGAGAAAAACAACTATTTCACAGATCCCAGTCAGACCAGTGAAGACACTTGCACTCTCCTCACATGTAAATGTTTGTTGATTAACATACATGAAAAATGCTGCCATTAAAAACTCCGAAAGACCCCAAGAGTCAATGCTGTAGGAGCCAGAAAGACTACCTTTTCCCAGAGATTTTTTTCCTTTTAAATCAACAACCAAAACATTATCTTTCCTTTCCTCACCTAATATTTTTGGAACATCCTATGTGCCAGTTGTTTTATATACAATGTCACATTAAATCCTCATCATTTTTTTCAGATGAAAACTAGGGCTCAGAGGACAGTAAGGATCTTTCACCACATTACTCAGCTATTAAGGGACAGAGCTGGGATTCAAACCCCAAACTCTCTGACCACAAAGTCTGTGTTTGTCTTACTACAGTACAATAGCCTCCCAGCCCAATTAATGAAGGGAGAAAGTAAAATTAAAGGTAACCAAATTAAAGGGGGCAGGATTGACCACCTTAAATTGTATTTCTTTGGCATAAGGATTATTTTAAAAAAATAGTGGTGACCAATAAAGAAATTAAAGATTAAAAAAATAGTGGTGAAGCAACTCTGGTGAGAGGACATCTATACTAATAAGAGGGTAATATGCTAATTAGACCAGATAGACAGGACATCTTCCAGTCATCCAGTCATCCTGTCCTCCTTCTGGACAAAGCCACATTGGCAGGGGCTGAGGCAGAGGCAGTTAGGGGCAATCAGGCCAGCAGGGGAGGGCAGTTAGGAGCGATCAGCTGGCAGGGGAGGGCAGTTAGGGGTGATCAGGCTGGCAGGCAGAGGGGTTAGTGGTGATCAGGCAGGTGAGCAGTTAGGAGCCAGTGGTCCTGGATTGCGAGAGGGATGTCCGGCAGTCGGACATCCCCTGAGGCATCCTGGATTGTGAGAGGGTGCAGGCCAGGCAGAAGAACCTCACTGGTGCACGATTGGGGCTGGGGAGAGACTTCAGAAGGGATCCAGAGTGTGTCCGGCCCATGTTGCCCAGTCCCAATTGACCAGACCCCAGCAGCAAGCTAACCTACTGGTTGGAGTGTCTGCCCCCTGGTGGTCAGTGCACATCATAGCAACTGGTTGAATGGTTGAATGGTTGGACACTTAGCATATTAAGCTTTTATTATACACTGAGTGGCCAGATTATTATGACCACCTGACATTTGTACGCAAATTAGCTATAATTTCCCTCTGAAGTTGCTAGAGGACCAGATCATTATAAACATCTGAATAGCACAACATACCTAAGTATCATTGCTGATCAAGTTCATCCTATCATGTTGATGACGTATCCCAATGAAGATGGCTTCTTCCAACAAGACAATGCGCCATGCCACGGTGCTCGTATTGTGCAGGAGTGGTTTCAAGAACATGAGGGAGACTTTACCTTGCTTAGGTGGCCCCCACAATCACCAGATCTCAATTCAATTGAGCATTTGTGGGACGAAGTTAAAAGAGCCATCAGGCAGCAGGTTCCACAACCATCAAATCTCACAGAACTGGACAGTGCTATTCATCAAGCATGGTGTCAGATTCCTCGCATCACCTTTCAACATCTCGTGGAGTCAATGCCAAGAAGAATCGCCGCAGTATTGGAGGCAAAAGGTGCCCAACGAAGTACTGATGGGGTGGTCATAATAATCTGGCCGGTCCTAATAATCTGGACACTCAGTGTATAAGATATGTATAACCCATGAACACAGACATTAGTGCAGTGAGGGCCTGGGGAGGCAGGAGTGAGTGGAGGGGTTAATGGGGCAAAAACAGGGACATCTGTAATACCTTCAACAATTATGATAAAATATTTAAAAAAGAATGAAGTATTGATACATGCTACAATTTGGGTGAACCTTGAAGACTTTATGCTAAGTGAAAGCAGACACCAAAGGTTGCATATGGTATGATTTAATTTATATGAATATCCAAAATAGATAAATTAATAGAGAAAGAATGAAGATTGGTGGTTGCCAGAGCCTGGGGGAGAGGAGAATAAGGAATTATTGCTTAATAGGTATGGGGTTTCCTTTGGGGTAATGAAAATGTTTTGTTACTATATAGAGGTGGTGGTTACATAATATCATGAATGTACTAAATATCACTGAATTATGCACTTTAAAGTGCTTAATTTTATGTTACATAAATTTAACCTCTGTAAGAAATAATTGCCATAGATGTCCCGTAAAGTGAGTCCCTCACCCATAAATAAACTGTATCAGTATTCAAACTGTAAAATGGGTAGTAGTTTCTTCAGCTGGGTTTTTGATGAGCAAGAAAGTTGCAGACTACGGGAGGTGATTCTTGGAGGGTATCTGGTCAACAGCAGGTCTCTCTGGATAGTTTGTTGAAGATGTGCACTCTCCAAGAGATATGGCCCAAAGTATTGCATGTGGTTGGGCTGATCTTGACCCATGAGTTCAAGAAAATCCATCCTCTCCTTCTCCTCCCTCTACTTTTCTTCCTCTACCCATTCCACTCCAGATATACCTTATATGAATTTTATGAAACAAACACAATATCTGGTATAAGTTTAGAGGAGTGAAAGCAATAATTGGGAGAGAAAGTAACAAGAATTTTCTACCATGGACTACCTTTTGCCTATAACCAAAGAGACCAGGTGATAGGAATGAACCTGGTAGGAATAAAGAGATGTTATTGCTCAAAATTCTTGTACCAGATGGGGCCCTTTAGAACCTTATGTCAGAAGGCAATAATGAGGTATCATTGGTTCTAGGTTTGATCTCTGTGTGAGTCCGGTTGCTTAATTCTATTGTATTAATTTGGTTCCCCAAAGTTCTTTACCTGAGGAGTGCACTGCCCTGGCACTCAACCGGCTGGAAACTAGTCCTGGCTCTGTTAGTGATCTACTGAGTGACTCTGACAAGTTCCTTTCCTTTTATGGGCCTGTTTCCTCATCTGCAAGAAGAGTGGTCTAAAAGGTCTAGTTTTCAGGATAAGCTGAAAGTGCACCAGAATATTCATGAATTTGAGGAAACTAAAACATGTCATCATTTGCTCCAAGGAACCACCTAAAAAAATTGAAGCCCTGGCCGGTGTGGCTCAGTTGGTTGAATGTCATCCTATGCACTAAGGGGTTGCCGGTTCAATCCTCAGTTGGGGTGCGCATGAGGAGCAACTGATCAATGTTTCTCTCTCACATCAGTATTTCTCTCTCCCTCTCCCTTCCTCTTTTCTCTAAAATCAATAAAAACGTATTTTTTAAAAAAATTGAAAAGGCTTAACTGCACACACGGCCATCCAAGACTTCAGAACACTTAGTAAGTTATATAATGTCTTATCATTGGGGTATGCACCTGAAACTAATATTATATGTATTGTGTGTCAACTGTAATTGAAAAATAAAAAATGATTTTAAAAAGAAAGCCTTCTGTATAATTGAGATATTTCTTTAATGCTCCTAGAGTGTCCTCCCTAAAGGACATGAACAAAATCCTGCAAAGTAATTCTGTCCGTCCCTTGAAGCTTAAATATGCTATTTCATCAATTTGCACTGAGCAGTCCAGACTTTCCTACATAGAAAGGACACACCTCATCCTGCCAATTGATGGTGAACAAGGAGCATCCTTCAGGTTGAAAAAAAAACCTCAGCAACTTGAGGAAGAAAAAAATTGGACCTTGAAAATGATCTCTTCCTCCTTTTGACTGGAAAGGAAAAGATAGACTGGGTGCTCACACTGTCTGTGTGGAAAATAAGATGGCAGCCGCCATGTGGAGAATAACAGGGAGCTGATAAGGCCAAAAAGCAGCTAAGATTCTGGCGAAATTAGACCAATTATTTGGGACCACAAGTAAATTATGGCAACATTAGGAAAATACCTACTCAGGCAGAGTGTTTTGAATATTGCTTGTATTCTTTGTAAAGTATTTCCTTTTGGTTCGCTCCTTCATGCAGAGATAAATAATTTTAAAAGTATCTGTCTGTTTCAACTATATCTAGAGGAATTCCCCAAAGAAGTGCTCTGTTCACACTAGGGCCAGACCATTAAAGGAGGAACATGTGGGAGTTATGATGCTCACAGCAATAACAATTGAAGAGAGAGGCCCTCCAGGAAAAGAATTCAAGGGGACTGACTCAACCCACTGGGGCAGCACTCCTTCCTTCCTAACAGATCTGCCTACAGCTTGTTCTGCTTGCTTACAACCCTGGAGGAGTATGTGCTTTATTTTAATAAAAATCCCCACTCCCTTCCAGTGCCTTCCTACCTCTTCTAACTACAAAGTCCTTTTTGAAGCCAAGGGAGGTGCTACCTTCCTAGGTGGAGTCAGACTTCCACAGGTTATTTCCATAGGTAATGTCTCTCTTTCTCTGGGTGCAATCTCCATTTATACACACTATCATTCTTTGCTTTCAAATAATTCTGCCCTCCAAATTCAAGCATTCAGCCTTGTCCCCCATTGAAGTTCTCTCTCTCTCTCTCTCTCTCTCTCTCTCTCTCTCTCTCTCTCCTCAACCCCCTCTCCCGGAAATATATTCTCAGGCCTTGCCACCATGTAAACCTGTAATCCTTTTATGCCACTATCCATATTGGTTTATAAAACATAGGTTTGCAACTCATTGGAAAGAAAAATGGCACCTGTCAAATACCAAACCCTATGAAATGCCTGCGCAATTTCACTTTTCACCTAGTAAATATCCAATTATTTTTCAGAATAGCTCTTTCCAGAATTCAAATCTGTTTCCATTAATATTAAAAGTTTAGAGGTCTGGAAGAACAGGAAGGGGCTGATTAAAAGCAGACAGGGTTCATTATCTGGTTAATCACAATCTAGCATTTCCCACCCCCATTTACCACTCTCCTTCCCCTGTTCCCCTCCCCAACCCAATATTCTGCCTCAGAAAAGGTCACACTCAAATTCTGCAAATAAAACTTATCCTACAACATATCCAAGGGTGGAGCTCCATTTTGGAGAGTTTGAGACTGGTATCATTTTAAAAGATTTTTTTTTTATTCCATTTCACCCGGGGAAAGAAAATAGCTTGCAAAGTGTTCCCTACAATTCTATTGCACAGAGCGGATGCACAGTGTGTTTGTTAGAGTCAGGCTCTGTCTGAATATTAATCATAGAATATTTAGAGTTGGAAGGGCTCCTTGGAGATTCCATGCTCACTTATTATATAGAGAAATTAAACTCATAGAAGGGAAGGGATTTGCTAAAATTGCACCTTCAGTGAGTGGTGGAGCTGGAACTAGGACATATATCACTGCAGGCAATGCTGGTGTGTAGTGGGAAAAGTGCCTAAAGGGCCTGAATTGAATGAATTGTAATTGTTTCTCAATCCACTACATGTCTATGGGCCACATGTTAATGGCTAACCTTTTATTGCTTCCTTGAAAACTGACTCAAAGGCAAAGCCAAAATGGGTATTTTAAAGCAAAGCATATTCTGAGGTCAGGCGGTAGGAGGAGGTGTCTTCTAGAGCTGCCTGGCTGCACTTGGCTGGGAAGGCTTTGTTCCAGGCCTTGGGAGACTGCTCATTCAGATGCTTCCACTGCCAGTGCCAAAGGGAAGCTCAGGAAAAGGATGAACACCACAGCAACACTGAGCCTGCCCTTTCTTTGAGTAAAAGTCTAATAAGTAGGGCAAGGGGGTTATGTGACATAGTCCTGGGAGGTGTGGAGTAGCTTTTTCAGCACCATGAGGTTCCTCGGAAATCTTTTAGGGATTGAACGGCTTCCAAGGTGAGGCCACCATGGTAAAATTTCATTAAAAAGGGAGGATTTGTTTATTGGCACAATTCATAAAAATATCAAGGGAATGCAAGAGGAACTAGCTCAAAAATAAGTACCAGCCAGTGCCTTTCCTATACATAGGTGACTTTGTTAGCGTCTTCTTTTTTCTCTGGATTAATCAAAGCCATCTCCTAGGCTCCTTGTACAAGGCTGGTGAAAATTTAAAATGGTACAACCTCTGTGGAACACAGCATGGTGGTTCCTCAAAATATGTAATGTAGATTTACTATGTGAGCCAACAGTTCCACTCTGAGGTATATACCCAAGAGAATTAAAAGCAGACTTGAACAGATACTTGTATACCCATGTTCATAATAGCATTATTCACAATAGCCAAAAATGTAAAAGCAACCCAAGTGTCCATCAATGGATTAATGAATAAAAATGTGGTACATTCATCCAATAGAATATTATTCTGCCATAAAATAAATGAATTAATGACACATACTAAATTGCGAATCAACCTTGTAAACATTATATTGAGTGAAATAAGCCAGACACAAAAAGACAGATATTATATCATCCATATATGAAGTATATAGCATAGGCAAATTACATAGAGACACAAAGTACAATGATGGTTACCAGGGACTGGGGAGAGGGTAAATGAAGAGTGATTTATAATGGGAATATATCCTAAGAATTCCAAAACATCAATCAGAAAGAATATATGCGCCCTTATGTTCATAGCAGTATGATTTACAATACCTAAAATCTGGAAATAGCCCAAGTGCCCATCAGTAGATTAGTGGATAAAAAAGCTGTGGTACATTTACAGAATGGAATACTACTTGACCATAAAACAGGAGCTTTTATCCTTTGAGTCAGCATGGATGGACCTGGAGACTATCATACTAAGCAAAATAAGCCAGTTAGAGAAAGACAAATATGACATGATCTCACTTATATGGGGAATCTAATGAACAAAATGTACTGAAGAACAAAATAGGCCCAGATGTATGGATGCATGGAACAGAATTACAGATCTCAGAGTGAGTGTGTTGGGGGGGGGGCGGGGGACAGGAAGAGATTAACCAAAGAACATATATGCATATCTGCATAACCCATGGACACAGATAATAGTATGGGGAAAAGTCTGGGGTGGGGTCGGGATGTGGTGGAGGGGGCAAAAAGAGAAAAAATGGGAGGCATCTGTAATACTGTAAGAAAATAAAAAATATATAAATAAATATATACATAAAAAGAGAAGCCAGCCAAACTTATTATGGTATGTGAAAATAGTCTTTTCCTCTGCCTGCCCTCTCTCTGTTCTTTTTTTTTTTCTTCTTCTTCTTTAAAAATTTGTTGAGAAAGAAAGAGAGAGGGAGAGACAAAGAGTGAGCTCAATTTGTTGTTGCATTTATTTGAACATTCATTGATTACTTCTTGTATGTACCCTGATGGGAGATCCAACCCACAACCTTGGCATATTGGGACAACTCTATAATCAACTGAGCTATCCAGCCAGGGTCTCTTTTCTTTTAATTTTTAACAATTGTGTTAAAATATACATAACATAAACTTACCATTTGATGTGAACAGTTCAGTGGTGTTAAGTACATTTACGTCATTGTGCAGTCATCACCACCATCCATTCACAGAACATTTTACATCTTGCAAAACTGAAACTCTGTACTCATTAACAATAATTCCCTATTCCCTGTTCCCTCAGCCCCTGGCAACCACCATTCCAGTTTCTGTCTTTATAAATTTCATTGTTCTAGGTAACTCATATAAGTGGAATCATGGAGTATTTTTCCTTTTATGACTGGTTTATTTTACATAATACCTCCAAGGTTTATCCATACTGTAGCATATGTTAGAATGTCCTTTCTTTTTAAGGCTGAATAACATTCCATTGTATGCTTACACATTTTGTTTACCTATTCATCTGTGAACAGACACCTGGGTTGCTTGCAAATTTTGTTTTTGTGAGTAATGCTGTTATGAGCATGGCTGTAGAATATCTATCTGAGTCCTGGCATTCAATTCTTTTGGATACTTACCCAGAAGTGGAACTGCTGGATCATATGGTAATACTAATTTTAATTTTTTGAGGAACCACCATACTGTTTTCCAGAGCAGCTACACCTGTTTACATTTATGCCAGCAGTACAATTTCTCCACATCCTCGCCAACACTTGTTATTCTTGGGTTGTTTATTTTATTTTTTAAATGATAGTCATCTTACTGGGTGTTAAGTGGTATCTCATTGTTTATTGTGAGTACCTGTCTCTTATGGTTACGATATTCTTGCTTTTGCAGTGATTATTCTATGCCTTTTTCTCAAAGTTTTAACTTCTGACAAGTCAACATATGGTTGGAAAGATGCCCCTTTGAGGGATGGTTCTCAAAGAAAGCAACAGCTCCCTGTGTCCAGCTGTACTTTTGGTACAATCTCCTCCTGTTGATGAACCAAGACCTCCACACTTAAATTCTGACCCACTTTCTTCCCACCACACCATGATATCTGCATAGGCTCCATCGCTGCTCTCTCCTACTATTTTTAGAAGAATCAAACATACTTATCTTGCTCCAGGCAGCAAATGGTTTCTGGGGAGACAAGCCCTGATTGTAAGCTAGGAGCCTCCAGCCATCCAAAGAGAACTGATGAGAAACAGATGTGTTTGTCCCTCTTGGCCCATCTATCATTTCTTCTCAGCCATTGTCCCATGAGGAAAAGCTAGATGTGGGCTCCTTCAAGAATACTTTCTTCATCTTCTGGTCAAGAAGCTTGCTGTGGAAGATTTCAGTTTTCTTCTCTCCACCCAAACACCAGTACTAAGACTTCCTGCAGGGATGACAGGGTGGAGATGGGGGGGAATTAACAACATACAGTATCATGTATTTATTGGGCTGCAGGACAATCAATACATGAAGGCTACAATTAACACTTCACTTTGGGAACTACACACACTGCCAGTGAGAAAGAGAACTAGACACAGAACAAGACAAAACCTAGCAGTAGCAGAGGTCCAGTGTCAGCCTCTCTTCCTCCCACCTCTTGTCTCAGGTACACCCATTCACCTAGTGTGCTAATCCTATATAATAAAACCCTAACATGCAAATTGACTGAACGGTGGAACAACTACCCCCCGCAAGGGAGGCGACCAGCAGCGGAGATTGGGTTGGGGGGGAGGCGCAGGGCTGGCTGGTGAGCACAGAGGGAGGCAACCGAGGGAGGCAACTGGCAGCAATGGCAGGGGATGGGGCTGGCCAGCAGGCAATGCCAGGCTTCCAGCCAAGGCGGGTCCCAGTGGGGCCCCCCTGATTGCTCTGCCTACCGGTTGCCCCACAGATAGCCCTGATCACTGGCCAAGCCTAGGGACCCTACCCTATATATTGGGAACAGTCTCTTAGATTTAAAAATTGAAACCTGGCAAGGGTACTCTAACACTGAAAAAACAGGATGATGCAGTGATGACATGCATGGACTCAGGCTTGCACATTTTGTGGTCAGCCCTGATTCTGGCACTTATAACTGTGTGACAAAGCCAATTACTTAACTTCTCTCTGCTTCAGTTTTTCTACCCATAAGATGGAGAAAATGGTATTACTGCCTCTGAAGGATCATGTTATGTACTACTTTTTATAATCAGGGCAAAAAAATGTAGCTGCCCATACAACAGTAAGATGCCTTTCACCTACCTGTATGAAAAGTATGGTCACTGGTGAATGCAGCATCCTGGATTGCGAGAGGGATGTTCGACTGCCGGTTTAGGCCCAACATCCCCTGAGGGGTCCCGGATTGCAAGAGGACGCAGGCTGGGCTGAGGGACCCTCCTCCTCCCACCCCACCCTCCCATGCACAAATTTATTTCACCAGACCTCTAGTAAGCTAATAATCATGCTGTACAGTTTCTCATTCTTCAGACTTGCTTCTCTGCTCTACACCATCTTCCTGTAGTGGCTGTACAATGTGTATGTATGTGCACAGGTGCATACACCTTATTTTTGCACACAAAGAAGTGTTGTCTTAGTTTCAGCTGCCATAACAAAAAAACATAAGCTGGGCCCTAGCTGGTTTGGCTCAGTGGATAGAGTGTCGACCTGCGGACTGAAAGGGTCCTGGGTTCAATTCCGGTCAAGGGCACATGCCTGGGTTGCAGGCTTGAGCCCCACTAAGGGGCGTGCGGGAGGCAGCCAATCAATGATTCTCTCTCATCATTGATGTTTCTATCTCTCTCTCTTCCTTTCCCTTGCTCGCTGAAATCAATAAAAATATAAAACAACCACAACAACCATACGCTGGGTGGCTTAAACAATAGAAATTTATCTTCTCACAGTTCTGGAGACTTAAAATTACAGGATGAAGATTCTGGCTGACAGGGTTTGTTTCTGGTGAAAGCAGTCTTCCTATCTTGTAGAGGGATGCATTCTCACTGTATCCTTACATGGCAGGGAGAGGGTTAGAGAAAGGGGTGTGAGATAGAGAGAGGAAGAGGGAGATATCTTTCTCTCCATATAAGGCCATAGTTCCTATAGGATTTGTGTCCCCCCCCCCCTTATGACTTCACTTAATTACCTTCTAAAAGCCACTACTCAAGATGTCTTTACATAATTTGTGGAATTGTTAGTTATGAATCCACAGGGTTCAAACAGAATGCAAGTTGTCAACACAAACTTCTCCTGGCCTTTCAGGGCAGATGAGGGAGAACTGAAGGAGAGTCTGCTGGATGGCTCATCTTCTGGTACCCTTGGCTCAGAACTATATATGTGGGATTATTTGTATGACATTTCTGAACTCCCCTTGGGGGATATCAGGGAGTATGCCCAAGGCCTACAGAGGTTTAGCATTATCATCTCAACAAGAGTTTCTAGGATGGGGGTTCAATTTGAAGCTAAGAAAAATAACTTTTCTCTGGAGAAGAAAAGACTTGATGATAGCTGTCTTAAACTATCTGAAGAGCCATCCTGTGGAAGAAAACACAAACTTGATCTTTGTGACTCCAGAGGAAAGAATTAGGAGCAGTAGGTAGAAGTTACACAGACATGATTCCAGCTTAATTTAAGAAAGGCATTGCTAATGACAAAAGTGGTTCAACAAAGAAAAGGGCTGTTCAGGCAGTAGTAATCTTCCTGGGAAGGTAGTATTCAAGCAGAGGCCTTGTATCTGTTAGGGGGCTACTAAAAAGTTTATTGGCTAGATGGACAGTTGGGGTAGATGGTCTCTGTAAAGATCCATCTAATACCATAGGAGTCTATCTGAATGCATGGGGCACAATCAAATTTAAGTAGGCTCAGTCTCATAGGGCCTAACTCACTTTAAGGAATTAAAAATCTAATTACTGTTATGGCATGCCACTTTGGGATTATGTGATTATCTTTCCCTCAGCAAGCTAATAACATTTTGCACATTTCTTTTCTATCATCTGACATTATAGTCAAGTCATGGTTCTTTATTAATGGTAAAACTAAGGTCCCCAAAAGGTGTAACTTCCCAGAGGTTATCCTGAATGTGTAGGGGAACTTGAAGAACAACACAGATTACCTGACTTACAGCTCAACTCCAGTGACAGCCCACACAATGTAAACCATGCTCCATTGCTTTTAGAGAGAATAGGCTCACTTGACCAATTTGAAAATCCTCTCACTGTATTGAGATGAGTAGAAAACACAATGTGAACTTTCCAAGTTCAAAATCTAATTCCTACTGCGGAAATGAGACATCTGGTTCGGAGTTAAATAAGATGGATCCTAAGGGATCTTTGACAATGAATTGCTTCTCTAAATCTGCCTTTTAGTAATTTAAACATACATATATCAGAAACATATGGATTAAATGTATAAAGGCTGGGGATGCAAACAATGAGATAATTTTAGTATAATGGGTAAGAAGAGTGTTCCAAAGGACTGACAGTCTGCTGTATTTTCTTCTTTGCCTAGATATTTGCCTCTACCCGGCAAGAAGTGTGTAGTGAGGGCCTACTGTGTTTTTAGCACCTATTGTGTTGGGTGGCAGCTAACAAAAAATATGCCAGAAATGAGTAAATTTTCAGTGAGATGGTCATACTATTCTGAAGTAGAAAATATCCAATGGGCTAACCTTGTTCTGGTGACATGCAACTATAAGGAACATTAATGGGCCAAAGCATAAAATGTGAACCCAATTGTCTTCTGGGAAATGGAGCAAACTTTCACTGTGCACACTGAGAATTACAATATAGGGTTGGGGTGGGAAGAGTGAGTGTGGGGGCACATAAAACATATAGACAGGAATCCCTCAGTTAAATGGCTTGCCATTAATTGAATTTTCTGATTCTGTGGATAATCATTTTTGCATTGCAGCTACCTGGAGCAAAGATGTGTCTGCATTAAAGGCCTCATAAGTTCAGGTTCAGTCTCTCTGAATGTTTGTACATACATGCACATGTGTATATGTGTATGTATGTGTGAGGTGGCTGATCACTCATAAGTGAATGTTTATAAACACAGCCTTTTACCTACCACAAATTGTAGGTGTTACAGACACACTGTAAGTCTTGCTGTCAGCTCACTTGGAAAGAGGCTTATGAAGACCCAAATCCAGGCTGCCTCTGATGGCCCTGGCTGAGCAGAAGCAGGCTTAGGAAAAATCAGATACTTTTTCCTACATTTCAAAGGGGCAGAAAGCAGAATGGCTTCAAATCCAGAAGGAATGAAAGGAATTTCAGTAAGAAAAGTTGATTAGCCTTGCTGGTATGGCTCAGTTGGTTGAGCATCATCCCATGCAACAAGAGGTCGCCTGTTTGATTTCCGGTCAGGGCACATGCCCAGGTTTTGGATTCAATCCCTGGGGCGGGGGTGAGGGGGGAGGCATGAAGGAGGCAGCCAATCGATGACACTCTCTCATTGAGATTTCTATCTCTCTCTCCCTTCCTCTTTATATAATTAAAAAAAAGGAAAAGAAAATTTTATTAGAAATGTAAGGAGTTATGTTTCTGAAAAACAATGAAGCAATTGGAAATTAGGAACCACAGATTTTAAAAAGCATTGATAAAATGTAAATCTAAAGTACAACTGTATATTTGAATTAAAAAGTGGGCTGACGAGGTGGACGAGTGGTTAAGGCGATGGACTGCTAAAAAGTAAATATAGATCACAGGCTAAGTATAAATTTTGCTTAAATTTCTATAACAGAAAATATAGAAAAGAAATTTAAAACTTTCATTGTTTTGGGGTAATTAGTGGTAAATGTTTTTTTAAAGTATTTATAATGGATACTATATAGTTATACTTTAAAAGCATGAAATCTCAATGAAGGAAAAATACCACATGATCTCACTCATTTATGGATAATAAAGACCATTATAAACTTATGAACAAAAATAGATACAGAGGCAGAGCAGCTTCAAACAGACTATCAAACTACAGCGGGAAGGCCGGGGAGGGTTGGGGGAAGGAGGGGAGGGTAAGAGATCAACCGAAGGACTTGTATGCGTGCATATAAGCATAACCAATGGACATAAGACACTGGGGGGTAGGGGAGGCCAGGGGATTGTCAAGGGCAGGAAAAAAAAGGAAACATATGTAATACTCTTTGTAATACTTTAAGCAATAAAACAATTAAAAAATAAAAATAAAAGCATGAAATCTGAGTGAAGAATATAAATTCCTTGAAATATTTTGTATTTATGTCTGAAATTATTTCTAAATTAAAAAATTTAAAGAATGGTATAAATGTTTATCAAAATACATGAACAAGAAAGTTTATAGCAACACTAAGTATAATAGCCCCAAACTGACAACAACCCAAATTTCCACCAACAGTAAAATGGATAAATAAAATATCATATTTTAATAATATGAAATTCTCCACAGCAGTGAAAAAGAAGAAACTACAGCTACACAGAACAACATGGTGGATTTCACAGACATACTGTTGAGTAAAAGAACCAGACAAAGATTCATATTATATAATTACATTTATATGAAGTTCAAAAAGAGGCAGAACTAATTTACAGCAACGGAGGTCAGATGCTGGTTACCTTTGAGCAGGGGATGTTGCCTATGAAAGGGCAGGGTATGAGAAAACTTATGTGCTGGAATTGTAGCAATTCATGGAGCTGTAAGGTGGAATTTGAGCACTTGACTGATGTTTATTGCATCTCAAAGAACAAAAACTTAAACGTTAAAAAAAAAAAAAGAACAAAAGGCATGACAGTTGATATTTCCCTTTCTGGCTCTTCTTTCTATATGCCACTTCTCAGATCCATCATCTCTACTGTATCCTTTTCTGTTTTCTGGGTTTCAGCATGTACAGGGTGAGGCAGAAGTAGGTTTACAGTTGTTCATTTAGAAATTAGTACAATAATTAATAGATAATAATACAAGAATAAACTCTGTTTCATGTACTCACAACTGTAAACCTACTTTTGCCCCATCCTGTATTTATCCCATTATATTACAACTAGAAGCCTGGTGCACTGATTTGTGCACCAGTGGTTTCCCTCAGCTTGGCCTGAACCCTCTTGCAATCCAGGACCCCCCAGGGGATGTTGGACTGCCAGTTTCAGCCTGATCCCCGCAGGCCAGGCCGAGGGTCCCCGTACACCAGGACTCTAGTATGCATACAAGATCTTTGGTTAATCTCTTCCCACCCTCCCCCCTCCCCCCTTACCTCTGAGATTCATCATTCTGTTCCATGTTTCCATTCCTGTGTGTTGAGCGTCTACCCTCTGGTGGTCAGTGCATGTCATAGCTACTGGTGAACAGTCAGTTGAATGGTTAAACAGTTGCTTAGGCTTTTATTATATAGATAGATGGGCTATTTGCCTCTATGTCTGTTTCACCAGCTTGTAGGTTCCTAGAAGACAAGGAGCATATTTTAATCATCTTAAACCCAGTACATGACAGATACCTGGTCCCGCACTTTAGGAACCTCACTCCGACCCTACTCTGGCTGTACCTCTCTCAAGAGCAGAAATCCACTGGACCAAAGAAACTTGCCTAACCAGAGTCATGTCCTTCCCTTCTAGCCCATACTGTGGATACCCAGAGCCCAGGAATTTCCCACCTAAATGGCCTTGTGCCTGCTTCTAGGGTCTGTGCATCCCTGTGTTTCCAGTCCATCTATCCCTCTAACTGTAGAACACATCACCAGTGTGCAAAACACTTGGACATGAGAGCCAGGGAGTCCTCCCACATGAATGAGGCCCTTCATGGCATAGTACACAGTTGGGGATGATATAGAAAAGGGAGTCAGGAGGCCAGGCTGGAGATTGGGGGCCTACAACTGACCCATCTGTGCTACCATGTTTAGCACAAAGCATGGGAGAGGGAACCAAGAATTTTAAACTTGAATCTGACCTCCAGACCATTACAAAGATATGTTTTATTTGTAAAGCTAGGAGGACAGAACATACATTTTTATTAAACAATATCAGCTTAGTTTATAACTTGTAAATCTTTAGACATATGGTATATTGTACATTTTCCCCAGGCCCCATATGTTAGAGGCAAGCTTGCATATAGTAGCTATTCAATACATAATCAGCTGAATAAATATCATAGGCTGCTATTTTTGTTTCAGATTTATGTTTCTATTAGAAGCCCAGTGCACGAAATTTGTGCACTAAGGGAGGGGTGGTGGTGTACCTCAGCCCAGCCTGCACTCTCTCCAATCTGGGACCCCTCAGGGGATGTCCGACAGTTGAATATCCCTCTCACAATCAAGGACTGCTGGCTCCCAACCACTCGCCTGCCTGCCTGCCTAATTGCCCCTAACCGCTTCTGCCTGCCAGCCTGATCACCCCCTAACCACTCCCCTGCTGGCCCGGTCCCCACCAACTTCCCTCCCCTGCTGGCATGGTTGCCCCTATCTGCCCTCTCCTGCAGGCTTGGTCTCCCCCAACTGCCCTCTCTTGCCAGCCATCTTGTGGCTGTGGGTGCCGCCATCTTTGAGGGCGTGGGATCAATTAGCATATTCCCTCATTATTGGCTATGGGCGCCACCATCTTTGCGATGGCACGAGGGTCAATTAGCATATTCCCTCTTTATTAGATAGGATTACTGAACCTAAATGTATTACATTAAGTCTTATCAACTTATTTCAAAGCAATTCATGTTGCTAATATTGCATACCAAAGGTGGCTAAAGTTTTGGTTAATCAATCTAACCCACATATTCCCATCATCATCCCCAAGATACACAGAAAACCCATGATAACAAAAATGTTGCAGTATTTTCTGTCACCTATAGAGATTGTTTTTCCTGCAATTAGGTTTATGTTTGATACCAGGTCAGGGCACATATCAGAAGCAACCAATGAATGCACAAATAAGTAGAACAATAAATTGATGTTTCTCTCTCTCTCTCTCTCTCTCTCTCTCTCTCTCTCTCAAATCGATAAAAAACAAAAAGGCATTTATGTCTCATTGCTAGAGACATTTTCTCACCTACAATCTAAATCACCAAATACAGCCTAGTTGGAGTGGTTCAGTGGTTGAGCATCAACCCATGAACCAGGAGGTCATGGTTTGATTCCTAGACAGGGCACATGCCCAGGTTGTGGGCTTGGTCCCTGGTGGAGGACATGCAGGAGGTGGCCAGTCGATTATTCTCTCTCATTATTGATTCTGTCTCTCTCCACCTTCTCCCTTCCTTCCTAAAATCAATAAAAATATATTTAAAAAGTGTATAAATCACCAAACACACTTTAGAGCCCAGTGTCTTTTGTATCAACCATTGGATTTCTGAAGAAAAGACATTCCCATAGGACCAATTTGCAAACACGCAACAAATTCCAATAGTAATATGACATGAATGCCTTGAATTGTCAAGAGCTCCCCACCCTATTTACCCAAGCAATAGAGTTGGCACACATTCCAGTTTTTGCACTGGAGCATGCACACTGCCCCATCAAATGAAGGAGATACAAACAGATGTGTATTCTGGCAGCTCAGCAAAACCTGTACATGGTCCAGCATAGAGATAATATTGGCACTAGGTCTCTAAACCTGGGGGTTAAGATCCTAATAAGGGCAGCTATAATATACTAAACACATACTATATGCCAAGCTCTATGAGACACTTTGCAGATTCCATCTTCACAGCCACTTTGTGAGGTAGGGGCTTTGCATTGTAATTTTGCAGAAAAGAGGATGAAGCTGTTACATAAATGAGAAAGACCAAGCTAAGACTCAGACCCAAAATGTGAATAACCACCAGAAAGGCTGCTACTTACTAGCTATAAGAGCTTGGGCAAGTCACCTAGTGTCTCTGACCTTAGGTTTTCCTATCTAGAAAAAGGAAATAATGATGGCACCTATATCTCAGAGTTGTTGGAAAGATCAGATTAGCACACAGCCTGGCGCCATGTCAGACTTCAATAAATGATAGCTTTCACTAATTTTATTAACACGATGAAACTCTCCAGCACTAGGCCTTATGGCTTTCACCTTCAGAAGTCATCAATATATCCTGGCTTCCTTGACCAGGCTAGTTAGTGACAAATACTAACAGGACTAATACTGAAAGCTACCTCCATTTTTTGGACTTCATTATCTAAGATACAATCCTGAAAACCTGGATTTCCAAAAGTATCTTCTAGGGCAAGAACTAGGGAAGAAATTAAAGGAATGGTAGGAGTTAGCATAAGAACAGAATTAAGAATTCTCAATATGCTGTTGCAATTAAAAGCAAATATCCAGTCTAGACAAAGATTACTGTGTTCTTTGTGGAGAAGCAACCAGAGATGAGGTCACCAGGCACAGCCATTGCACCCACCAAGCTTGTAAGCCCCAAAGAAAAACTTCATCAAGCCAATCAAAGCCATTTGGCCTAGGTGCCTGGACCCTTGTAGATTTTTTTCTGCTTAAACTTGAAAAAATGCCCTAGTCACCTCTGCCTTCAAAGCCTATCCAAGCTGAAAAAGGCCATTTATCTTTCTATGACAACTTGGAATCATTTATATAAACTAGAAGCAAATTAGGATTGAGGCCAATTGTTATTTTAGGCACAGGTTTTTCAGGAAATTAGGAATTCTATTATTTTGCAAATTAGAGTTCACTTATTACATGGAATATTTAAAAACTTAAGATTTTAGAGAATGGGAAGTGTTACAAAAGTTAGATCAACTCTATACTATGGATTATAATGGTAGAGAGGAAGTGAGGCTCACTAGCATGATTGATTTAGCATACATCTCAAAAGGGTTGACACTTTCCTCTCTTGTTTCTTCTTTCTTCCTCTTTGCCACTGCATTTATTTCATGGTCTAATCTGAGCCTCTCTACTTCCAGGAAGCTTTCTCTGACCAACTGCTATCGTTTTCATTGTTTGAACAACTTATCTAGTTGTTCAAATAATTTTGTTGTTTCTACAATTGTCTAAGGCTGATATTAGCACTAATCACTATTTTATTACCTGTTCATATATGTATGTCTTCTTACTCCATTTAGTCCTTAAACACTGGGATTGTATAGTTGTAAAAAAATTATGATTTATCCCAAACGTTTTCAAAAATTCGTCAGGACGTATGAACTATTGTTTTAGAATTATTTGTATTTTTCACAGAAATCTAACACAGTTATACCTAAATAAAATAAATTGTAAATGCTTGTTGAATGGAGGAATAAATAAAGGAATGAGTCATTAGCCCATAGAAATCCAATATATTAATTTGGGTTCTTAGCCTTATAGTAACTTCCCACGATCTGTGGGTACTCTAGGCTAAAAGAATATAGCAAAGGCAGGCATGACCCAAAGGTTGATGGCACAGGAAAAGAACATTATGCCAGAGATTGGAGAATCCACTAATAATCAACAGATTTCACAATCAGCTTTCTTCTCCATAACTTTTAGTATTCAAGACTATCAAATAAACATACAGATATTGACAGCCTTTTAACCCTTTAAGCAAACACCTGGGTTTATAAAACTAATAAGGCCTCCTTGCTTTTCCTCAGATATATTAAGCACTCAGGCTCTCTGCACTTGGTCTTCCTTTTGCGTGAAAAGCTCTTTTACCAAATATCCTCATGACTCATTCTCACTCTTCTGAACTTTCAGGTCTCTGCTCAAATGATGCTTCCTGTGTGAGGCCTTCTGTGACCACATGACGCCCAACTCCCAAAATTCCCATCCACCCAACCCTGCTTGAGTTTTTTCTTCAAATTTGTTGCCACTTGACTTAATATATATTTAATGATGAACTGATTCTCTTTTAGAATGTAAGCTCCATGTGTGTGGAGGATGGTACTTAGTTTTATTCACCATGTTCCCAGCAATTATCACAATACTGGCATGTTATAGGTGCTCCACAATATTTTTATAATGAATAAGTGGGGTGAGAACTTAATTATAAAAAGGGTTGACCGTTGGAGTCCTTAAAAATGCCCCCTAAAACATAATTCACTATTGATTGGAATGCATTTTGGTGCAACCACTATGGAAAAGGGTGTGGAGGTTCTTCAAAAAATTAAAAATGGAATTGCCTTATGACCCTGTGATTCCACTTCTAGGAATATATCCAAATAAACCCAAAACACTAACTCGAAAGAATATATGCACCCCTTTGTTTATTGCAGTATTATTTACAATAGCCAAGCTATGGAAGCAACCCAAGTGCCCATCAATAGATGAGTGAATAAAAAACTGTGGTACAGACATGTAATGGAATACTACTTTGGCATAAAAAGAATGAAATTTAACCTTTTGTAACAGCATGGATAGATCTAGACTTGAGTGTATTATGCTAAGTGAAATAAATCAGACAAAGAAAATACCATATGATTTCACTTATATGTGTAATCTAATGAGTAAAATTTAAAAAAAAAACTAAAAAGAAACAGATTCATAGATACAGAGAATAGACTGACAGTTGTCAGAGGGGAGAGGGTTTGCAGGCTAGGTGAAAAAGGTGAAGGGATTAAGCAGACCAATTGGTAGTTACAGCATAGTCACAGAGATGAGATTACAGCATAGGGAATATAGTCAATAATATTGTGAAAACTATGTATGGGGCCAGGTGGGTACCTGAAGCAGTGGGGAGACCACTCTGTAAAGTACATGATTTTCTAACCACTTTGCTGTACATCTGAAACTAACACAGAATAATATTGAATGTAAAAAAAAAATAAAAAAAATGTAAACTGCTCACTAACTGCATTGAAAGGATTTGAAATTCTTTTTCAAATTCTTTTTTCACAAAGTAATGCAAACTTTTTTAATGCATTCATCTCATATTGTAAAAATTTAATATAAAAAGCTATAATATAGTGAGGAAAATATATTAAGACTACTATGTTCTAAGCATGATGCTAAGAATTTCATACATGGCATTTTATTTAATCCATACAGCAACCTTATACATGAGTATTTTAATATCCTTATTCTACAAATAAGGAACTGAGGCTCACAAAAGTTAAGCAACATACCCAAGACTTCACAACTAGTAAGTCATGATCTGGCTGTTTTTACCATGTGCTGTAAGTGGATGTGGGAAGGAGGTTGGATAGCCATTGAAGACCAGATACACAAAATGGGAAACTAACTGAGCATGGGCAACTAGGAGACTGCTTATTCAACAGATAGGATGGGTGTGGGGTGAGAGAGGACTGACGGATGGGATCATGGAAAGAACTAGAAAGTAGCCAGACTTGTTTGAACCCATGGCCCTCTAGCACCAATGCCCATGTGTAGGCTTGAAAACAAAAATAATCATGATTTTTGTGTGGTTGCCTCTTACTAGAATGCCCTTTCCATCCAATGCTCACCTCCCTGGGACCACCTCAAATGCAGCCTCCTGCATGAAGCCTTCCTGATCTCCTTTTCCCACTTCAACAGGTAATCAACTGCTGCTATGAGGTGGGGAATATGGGAAAACATCAGAACTGGGGTTCAGGGAACTGTTGGGGGCATTAGGAAAAGTTAGCCACTGAGCTGGACACAATGGGTCTGACTCAAGATTTGTACTAGGAGGTTTTTCATTTGTGTCCAGGTTATAAAGACTCTGAAAAGTCCAAGGTAAATAAACAATAAAGTAACCCATACCTGTCTCCAGATTGGTCAGAGAAGACTAAATGCAAACTACAAGTAAATAACAAAGTAACTCACAGCAGCCATGAGAATTGGTCCCAAAATCAAATTCAGCAAAAAATACACAACCACTCTTTCCAATTTTTTGCATATTATTGCTTCCGTCTAGAAAGTTCTTTCCTTCCATCTGTTCCTGTAGAAATCCTGCCCCACCCTTCAAGGCCCAGGCATATGAGCCATCCTCTCTGAACTCTTCCCTAATTTCATGCTTCTCCACTCCTAACAGTGGTGACCAATAGAGGTGTTACTATAGGGTGGGGAAATAAAGGAAGATCTCATTGTTCTTAACTGGCAGAGGAGGGATTGGAGCCCTAGTCTAACTGCAAAATCCATGCTCTTTCCACTTAACAATTTGCTTATTACCTACAACAAAAGCTGTGTACTCCAATTCCACATCAGCCGAATCTGTGGAATGAGAGTAAAGTACACAGAATGGACAACTATCTAACTGAACATAGACAACTAGGTGATTCACTTCAGATCTCTTTCTAGTTGCTATACTTCCTCCCATTCTGTCCCTTTCCCTTTATCTTATAATAACTCAGAAGTAGCAATACTCCAATAGACTGTTGTCCTTGATGTCATCAAAACATAAGTCTGGGTGAGAAAACAGTGGTGTACTGGTAGCCTATATATGGAGGAAGTACTTGGGGCAGAGCTGAATACAACTTGGACCAGCCCGGGAGGCATACTCAAGAGATATTGGTTGAGATGTCTTTGCCTAGGCCCAGGTTGAGTGTATCCTACTTTTCAGCAGGTATAATTCAAGGCTGATAATTCCAGTTCTGGCTATCTAAGAGATTAATTTATGAACTCCAAATCTGGGTTCCCCCTCCAGCACCTACCAGACTAAAGCCAACCCATTTTCTCTCTTTATGCTCTGTCCACTACCACCCTCCACCCTGTGCTTCAGAACTTCTTTGATGTACTGATTTGGTACTTCTGAAGATGATAAGGTGAAGTGTCCAAATTTATTAGCTTGATTACTATTAGGGACCATAATCTCCCAGATATGCACTGGCAGAAGAGGGAGTTGTATGAGAGGAGAGGACCATTATGAAATTAAACAATAGAAGAGGCATGAGAAACATGCAATCTCCAGAGTGGAATTATCTAGATAGGGTTCTCAACATGTGTTCCATGGCCCACCTGCCTCAGAATCACCTAGGAGCTTTAAAAATATATAATCTCAGGTCCCAAACCCAGACCTCCTGAACGTACAGTATACCAAGTTCCTCAAGTGATTCCACTATGCAACAAAGTTAGAGACCCATTACCTTTGCCAGCCTAACTGCTTAAAACAGTGATTTGCAACCTTGGCTGTGCAACACAATGACCTGGGGAGCTCAGAAAAATACTGACTCACGGGTACAACCCTTGTGATTGTAATTCAGTTGATATGGGGTGGTCCTGGACATTGGGATTGTAAAAGCTTCCAAGGTGATTTTAATGTGTAGCTGTAGTTATAAATCATTGGCTTAGGGCAGCCCCATCTAGAAAAGAGCCTCTCCATCCCTGGGAGTATATATAAATTTTTTAATTCTCTACTGGGCCGCAAGTATAAAGCAACATTTTCTGAGCGGATTTAGAATTCCCTTGCAGGTGCCCACAGGCTATTATAAAAGACATAAGGGACCACCCTGGCCAGGTGGTCAGTTGTTTGGAGCATCTCCCACTGCACCAAAGGGTTGCAGGTTCAATTCCCCATCAGGGCATATACATGGGTTGTAGGTACAATCCAGGTCGGGGCACATACAGGAGGTAACCAATAGATGTCTCTCTCACATTAATATCTCGGTGTCTCCCTCTCTCTACCCATTCCTCTCTCTCTAGAATCAGTGAAAGCATATACTCGGAGGAGAAAGGATTTTTTTAAAAAAGACAAAAAGAGCCAATGGGGGAAATGATCATGTCTCATCATTCATTTCCCTAATTAACCTCAAAGATCAGGACCACAGCTACATTCTGGCACATCTAGATGACCTGGCAATGGCCACCCTTAGCATTTGGTATTTGTATCATCCAAGCTTTATCCTCTCTGTTGGGCTCATTGGAAGCTTTCTTAAGATCTGGTGATCGATGTAAAGGTGAAGATGCAAAGAGCTGATTTTTGTCTTTCTATACCCTGCCCATGTCCAAAGAAACATGATTTGCCTGATGTAGCCCCAAGTTCAAGCCTCATAAAAGGCTCCAGGTCCATTTGTGTGTCTCAGCTGTGACTGACGAATAGCCATCCATCCTCTTGTGACTAGGGTTGCTGCCTGTTGTCATATTAGGTAAGCAATTATATAAATTACCTCTCATATGTTTGCCAAAATGATTTCTCCTAGAATTGTAGAAGTGGAAATAGAGTGCACAGAGAGAAATTGAGTTTGCTCCAAGGGGCTATGAATGCACCATTAAGGAAGCCTCAAAAAGAGATTAGCAATCCATCTGGTGTGTTTGCACATCATTTAGTGCCATTTTGGGACATTTCTAAAGCAATGACAGTCACGGTGGGGAGGAAGAGGAGGAGGCTCCACTGGCCATTAAGACTATATAGTAAGAGGCTGTGGTTATTAGGGCATAAAACCGGGTAGTGCTTCATCAGCTCTGACTTCACCTCAGTGCTCCAAAGTTTAATAAAAATCAATGCTTGGATTCCAATGCCAGCAGATTCATTAAGGCATTGTGATAACTTCAGGCTTTTCTCTGAACAAAATGACTCGATATCCTTGGAGAGATCTCTCTCTCTCTCTCTCTCTCTCTCTCTCTCTCTCTCTCTCACACACACACACACACACACACACACACACACACACACACACCTTCATGAAAGAAAACTGATCAATGGATGACCCTCTATAACTTTTGACCCATTATTTTTCAAGTCAAACTGTGAACCATCTTAGTTAAATATGGGACAATTTAGCTAAATTTCCACTGAAAACTCCCACACTCTTTAGGTGCCTTAAAATAAAAATATAAATACCTGGTATAATCAGAACATTGTGCAAGAATCATGTTGTATTATAGTCACATTTTATGTAAAACTAGAGGCCCAGTGCATGAATTTGTGCACCAGTGGGGTCCCTCGGCCTGCCCTGCAAGATCAGGCCAAAACTGGCTTTCTGACATTCTCCCAAGGGGTCCCAGATTGCAAGAGGGCACAGGCCAGGCCAAGGAACCCCACCAATGCACGATTGGGGCCAGGGAGGGACCATGGGAGGGCTCTAGGGTGTGTCCAGCCCATCTTGCTCAGTCCTGATGGGCCAGACCCCAGCAGGAAGCTAACCTACCAATTGGAGTGTCTGCCCCCTGGTGGTCAGTGCACATCATAGCAAATAGTTAACTGGTCGACTGGTCGGCCGTCTGCTCCCTGGTGGTCAGTGCATGTCATAGTGAGCAGTTGAGCAGCCTTAGCATATAATTAGCATATTACGCTTTGATTGGTTGAACAGTCAACCAGTCAACCAGACACTTAGCATATTAGGCTTTTATTGTATAGGATAATTTTCCTTTAGTAGACAATATATCTGCCTCTATGGCATTCTCTTTTACTGTTATTAGAAATTGTATCCCTGCAGTACCAGTATACCTATATACTAGTATAGTAAGATGGGCTGCACTTTCATTCAACTCATCATGAAAGTAGGAATTCTGCCTACCCCCAGTGTTCACCCTTGTTCCAAAAGCTGAATTCTTGGCCTCTAGAGTTATTTTCTGAAATGATTATGCAGAGTAGATTGAACCAAGTGCTCATAATGAAAATGTTTATTTCCTGGCAGAAATACAATCTGAATGAAACCAGGAGATAAGGTCCCAGAGATCTGCCACTCCACTGAGAAATGTGGAATTTAATCAGTTGGTTCTTAATCCAGAGTTCATCTGTTGTATTTTCTTTTTGATCAGAATTGGAAAGGCATCATCAGGTTTGAAAGAGTCTACCTGATGAGTATATAATGTTTTTAGAGAAGGAAATTTTATTTGTTTTGTCCACTGGTTAGCTCCATGGCATAGATAAGTGACTGACACATAGTAAGCACTCAATAAATACTTTCTGTTCTTGTTGTTAACTGGAAAGCAATATGAAATTAAAATCAAAGTGATGGCGATAAGTATATGCTCAGCTGTATTTTTCAACCAACAGAGAAAGGAACAAACCTACTCCAATCCTGTGTCCCCTAATCTTGGCCTCACTTACTTCTCTACCACTGTCACAAACCCGGGTTATGTGATCATATGGGATGTGAGTTTGAGCTCCACATCTCAGTCCTCAGCTGGCCACCATGACAAGGTGGCATGGAGGGGGAGGCACTTCCAAGGATAGGAAATTTGCCAAGAGAGCAGATGATGGAGATAAAGGACAGACTGCATCCCAGGGGTACTCACAGCCCTGGTAGACACTGTACTTCTAGCCTTACTGAAGGACAACCTAAATTGACTGATGCACACCAGCAGAGCCCCCACCAAGGCCACCAGGACAAGAGCCTCTGAATTTCCTGAGCCACAGAACAATTCAGAAAGTCTTGGCAGGATCCACATGACACTGAGCACCTGAGTAAAAAATTGGGGTCCACCAAAAAGAAACTAGTTGACCGATTGACCAAAACATAGGTAGTCCATTTTATATATTTAGGTAATTCCAAAAGCTGAAGAAGATTCCCTTATTAGAATAACGTTTGTCAAAAATAGCCTAATCAGCCCCGGCTGGTGTGGCGGAGTTCACTGTCATTGTCTCATGCACTAAATTTTACTGGTTTCTTTCCTGGTCAGAGTACATACCCAAGTTTGGGGCTGGATCTACAGGAGGCAGTAGTAGATCAATGTTCAATGTTTCTCTCTCTCTATCCTTCTCCATTTCTGTCTTTTTAAAAATCAACAAAATTGCCCTAACCGGTTTGGCTCAGTGGATAAAGCGTCGGCCTGCAGACTGAAGGGTCCCGGGTTCGATTCCGGTCAAGGGCATGTACCTTGGTTGCGGGCACATCCCCAATAAGGGGCGTGCAGGAGGCAGCTGATCAATGTTTCCAACTCTCTATCCCTTTCCCTTCCTCTCTGTAAAAAATCAATAAAAATATATTTAAAAAGAATAAAAATAAAAATCAACAAAATATTTTTTAATCAACAGCCTAATCACATATTGATGAGAAATTAATTAGACCACCATAAAAACATAGAAATTATTTATAAAATGAGTTCTATAAACTAAAAACTATTAATGATACCGAAACCATAACAAAACAGAAAATTTGGGGGAGGAGAAAGCACCCATGTCCCATGGCCCCCATTCTTTCATGTTTGCATTTCCCCTACCTCCAACCTTGATCTATATTCATACTTTTATTATATACATATATTATGTTTTAAAATAATTTATGCCTTATTTACATAAGTAGTACATATACATAATAGAAATATCAATATAGCAAAATAAAAAGAAAATTGAAACTGTTTATAATCTTACCAATCAGTGATAACAACTGTGAACATTTTTGTTAGCCACTATTAGCATTTTGGTGTGTACTTCCCAATTTAATAAATTACTACTACTGTTACACTTACACACACACACACACACACACACACACACATACACACAAACACACATGCATGCAGACCCCAAACATCATATTTAAGAAACTGCCTTTTTGGCTTAATAATAGGTAATGAACATATTACCACATCAATAAATACCTTACAGTAAGATGACTTCTTATAACCTCTCCTAGCCATATAACTCTATTATTATTACTTTACTAGAGGCCCGGTGCACGAAATTCATGCACTTGTGGGGGGGGGGCGTCCCTCAGTCCAGATTGCTAGAGGGTGCAGGCCAGGCCGAGGGACCCCACTGGTGCACCATCAGGGCTGGAGAGGGACAGGGAAGGTTGGCCAGCCAAGGAGGGACCATGGGATGGCTCCAGGGCATGTCCGGCCCATCTTACTCTGTCCTGATCAGCTGCACCCCAGCAGCAAGCTAACCTATGGGTTGGAGCATCTGCTCCCTGGTGGTCAGTGCATGTCATAGTGAGCAGTTGAGCGCCTTAGCATATCATTAGCATATTATGCTTTGATTGGTTGAACAGTCCACCGGTCAACCAGACACTTAACGTATTAAGCTTTTATTATATGGGATTATGCAATTCTCAGGGATGCTGCATTAAAAATGTGTTACTGAATCAATTCTACCCTTTACCCATTGTGTGCTCTGCACTGAGTAGATATTGTGAAGTACATACATATGTACCATTACTACCTACTTATTATGTTCCAGGCATTGCCTATTGACACATTGCAAATGTTCTTTCACACCCCTTTGAAGTAGATACCACTGTTCTTATTAGATCAAGAAACCAAAGGAGGCTTGGAGAGGTGTTTAAACTCTTCTCACAGCTAGAAAGTGGAGAGGTCGTAAGTTGAAGATAGATCCATCTGACTTTCAAGCCTAGTCTTGTTCTCTGAGAGACTAGTTTGAAAGTTGAGCTATAACTGTAGTGATATGATTAGAGAATGGACTTGAGCAGAGTGGGTGGGGACAGTAAGACTGTCAGGCTTATCTCCTGTTATATTGATAATAGATCCCATGACCTAGGAGAAATCAGAGAGATCCCTACTGTCTGGAGTGGTCAAAGAAAACATAATGGGAAGGTTCAATTAGAGATGAATCTTAAAAGATAAGCTAGGAAGGCACTCTGCATGGGGCAGCAAGGGCAAAGGCTTAGTGGCAGATATGTAACATTCTTTGGACTTGGTCTGGTAAAGATACTAATCTTATGAGAGGAAAGGGTTTGCCCTGGAAAAGGGTGCTGCTGAAGAGGGATGACTGCCTGCACATATGATCCTGCATAGAGTCAAAGAGAGTCACTCATACTATGACAGTATTCAGGAAACCAAGATATGTAGAACATTCTGTTTCCATATGTTTAGTTAATTATGAATTCCTGAACTTGGAAACCTTGCAATCTTTGGAAAGAACCAGACTACATATTAAGGGATTAAAGTTTGAAATGTCATTTCCCATTTCTGTCCAAATAAGGTTGAAGCATTTATTTGTTGAAAAAATATTAAGTATTCCATGACTGGTTTCTTGCATGGTATCTGAATGATCTGGATCACCCATTGACTTGATGGTAGCCACTAAAAGCTGAGATGAATCATCTCTGATCGCATAGATTTTCAACATCAAAGATAGAGCTTGATGCAATTGGCAGGAGTTGGGTTTCAGAGTTGAGCACGATGCTTAAATCTCTTCTTTTGATTAGCTTTGATAATTCCATCTCTTTATTTTTTAGATACATGTTTTTATTGATTTCAGAGAGCAGAAGGGAGAGGGAGAGAGAGATAGAAACAGCAATGATGAGAGAGAATCATTGATTGGCTGCCTCCTGCCCGCCCCACATTGGGGATTGAGTCTGCAACCCAGGCATGTGCCCTGACCAGGAATCAAACTGGGACCTCCTGGTGTGTGGGTTGGCACTCAACCACTGAGCCACACCGGCCAGGCCACTCCATCTCTTTAAAAAAAATCTTCCTCTCTAGTTTGACCTATCATTTGTGTCTTGCCCACCCCTAAAGAAGTAACTTTCTTTTAAAAATACTATTTGATGGCTTATACACATTTTAAAATTAGGCTGCATCTTTGGATACAAACCAGTTTGAAATTCTGTGTGCATTTTTTTTTACATTTCAACCATTTAATGTGATGACAAGTAGATCCAGTCTGAATATAAGCAATACTTGTATTTGTTCCACTTTAACTAACCAACAATAGAGAATGGTTCAAAGGTCATCAATAAGAGATTGGGTTTGGTTTAAAGTTCTCTTTGAAACCAGAGTAAACAGAGTATTGCACTAGGCCCACCTGCAATGTTTGGCTTGGATACAGGTGATTGGCTCTTGGGAAAGGAGGATGCAATCGTTTTCAGTGAAGACTTTGGAAGTTGTCACTTCCCAATTTTGCACTCAGCATCCAACCTCTGTCACTGATCAGTGTTAGCAATTATTTGTAGAGAAGATAGAAAGAAAGCAAACCCTCAGGCCTGCTAGGAAGGGTGATGGGATTGGCCTGAGAGATTCACAAGGTGACCCAAGTTGAGGATTATTTTGGCCAAGTGGCTTGGACTGCTATTAATCCTTACTGTCTTCAGATGTGCAGTAGTGAGT
Organism: Myotis nattereri; assembly: GCF_964212035.1. NCBI lineage: Eukaryota > Metazoa > Chordata > Mammalia > Chiroptera > Vespertilionidae > Myotis > Myotis nattereri. The sequence goes on from NC_138078.1 coordinate 122,056,557, forward strand.
CATCTGCTGGAATATGATTAATCCTGCTTTTTAGGAATAGACAGCACACAGATTCCACCCAGATCTCATATAACACACTGGTCCTGGAGCTCTATGTGACCCTCAGCAACTCATTAGTCCTCTGGGCCTTCATTTTCTCATCTATAAAGTGAATATATCTGCCCTTCCTATTCATCAGTACTGCTGTGAGTATCAAATAATATAGTATACATAAAAGTGTTTTGGAAACCATCCTATATAATAAAAGGCTAATATGCAAATCAACTGAACATTGGAACAACCAGTCGCTATGATGCACACTGACCACCAGGGGGCAGACACTCAATGTAAGAGCTTTCTCCTAGTGGTCAGTGTGCTCCCACAGGGGGAGGGCTGCTCAGCCAGAAGCCAGGCTCACGGCTGGCAAGTGCAGCGGCTGTGGCAGGAGCCTCTCTCACCTGTGCAGCAGCACTAAGGACTCCTTGGGGGATGTCTGCCTGCTGGCTTAGGCCTGCTCCCCTCGGGGGATGTCCACCTGCCGGCTTAGTGGGCCTAAGCTGGCAGGTGGACATCCCCCAAGGGGTCCTGGACTATGAGAGGGCACAGGCCAGGCTGAGGGACCCCCCCCTCCAGTGCACAAATGTCATACACCTGGCCTCTAGTATATTACAACAAATACAGGAGATTATTATAATTATTTCAGTTTTTTAAGGTATCTTAAGGTTATGTTGTCAATGATACCTGAATAAAACTTTCTAATACAAAAATAATATTTTTTTAAAAGACAAGCATTTGATGCACTGTAAAGATTTTGAAATTTAGGCAGAACATTTGTGTACTATATGGTGATCTATACCTCCAAAATTTCATTTGAGATAACCCAATAAAAGAGAGACTTTGTACTTTGGAAGCTTCCAAATGGCCACCCTGGCAGATGGGCCCCAGCTGTCCATGACAAGGGGACCCTTGAAGCACTGCCAAAAGCCTACCACCCAGATGTTCTGTGCATCTGTTCCATGTTTAGAAAACTGCTAAACTTTCCAGAAACTACCTAAGATACTTTAACATGTTATTTACTCAAGGCGGTGGTACAGAAAACAAGCTCAAACTGAGGAGAGAAGTATGCCTTCTGTGCTAAAGGTCAAGAGCAAGGGTTGGCAACTTCTCTGAAGAGAGTCAGATATAACAAGTTCTTGTTATGTATTCATAGGGGTGAAGGGAACCAAGGAAGCACAGGTCTGGAAGTAGACAAGGGCCAGTAGGACTAGTCTCTTGATGATATCTTACATACACTACCATTTCAAGATCCATTTGAGCTAATAACCACCTCTTTCTTTTAAAATGAAATTAATCTCGGAGGATAAGAGTCTATCATCCACTCACAACTTAGAATAAATGTCTTCAGTTAATCCTTAGTCATGTTCTCCTATCTGAGATTTATTACAATGTAACTATGAAAACTTTTACTGAGAAGTACTTTCAGAGCTTTTTAGAATAAGTTCAGATTATTTGGGGGAAGAGTAACTCTGAAGAGGCATTATACATTTTTTGTAGGTAAGATAAAGACAGGTCACATCAAAGTATAAAAGTGGAGGATGAAAGTCAATCAAAGACCCAGGATAGGTTATCAGCTATCTTTGTAGACCAGTGAAAATAATAAAAGCCTGACACTCTTGGTATGCAAACCATGGATAGCTCATGGCTAATCTAGAGAAATGATGGTAGGGCTGAAGATTAATTTGACTTCAAGGAGAATGGAGTGGAAGGTGAGGAGGAACACTATGCACATCCTGCTACCCAGTCACTCATGGTCATCTAAATCACTAGGGCTCATGAAAACCCTTCATTTTATCTGAGCCAGAGGCACAGGACACAGAACTGGAGTAGTTTGACTTTGAGCTCACTGAGCCATGGCTAACAGTCCATCATCAGAGTCCCATTTCATCCTCTGACCAAGGCAGCACAAGGGCACTGTATTTGTATCTATGTAGAGCAAGTTCACCAGGGAAAGTAAAGTCTTTGAGTAAACATAGATTTTTCTTTTTAAGTAATTCGAAAAAGAGTGAAAGCTTTCTAACAGTCCCAACTGATGGATATCATTTTGAGCAAATTCAATAGGCCAAAATCCACATTTGTACTTCAAGAAAATAAGATGTATGAGTGCATAACACAATCAACCATTGGTGGCAAAATCTAGGTAACAAATATATGGGTGTTCACTGTAAAAATATTTCAAGTTGGCTGTACATTTAAATTTTCTCATAATAGAATGTTGAGGGGAAAAGTAGAACCTCTCAGAAAAAAATCTGCATTTGAAAAACTGATCATATGAGGCATGGTAATTTTTTTTTAAAAAAAGGATTTCCCTGATTAATTTTTAAGTAAGTCCTTCACTTCTGAAGAGTGCGGTACACTAACAAAGTGGATGTAATTCTTGCTAAAATTGTATTAGCAGATTTCATGCCCAGGGAGGGGGAACGTGAAAAATTTCAGAGAAAATGCAATCAGGTTATAATGGTTTTTAATACAATGTCCCCAAAAATCCTTTTTCTTTCATTTTAAAATGCCTGTGAAGTTGAGAGAGAGAGAGAGAGAGAGAGAGAGAGAGAGAGAGAGATCCTCTTCTTTGGAAATTTCCATAATTTATAATAAAAGTGACTGAAACAAATCTGCACATTAAAGGGGGTTGGAAAAAGATCTTGTATACAGTATTTCCTTTATGAGGGAACAAGCGTGAGACTTAAAATATGCAAAAATATAGGTGAGGAGACACCTTCTAAATACAGGGTGGGAGGGCAGCCATTTGGGTTCACACTGCTGAGATAATCTGCATAATTAGACTGCCCTGGTCTTGCTGCCTCTGTTCAAAGTCAGAAGATAGTAGAAGTACAATCTGGGTTCTCAGTCTCCTGCTTGGAGTAATGATACTGTGGTATGACATGGTCTCCAAAGTGCCTTCCCATTTGATCTGTTCCTCCGTACAACCTCTTATAATGCCTATTTTACACATGAGGACACAGAGATTCAACCAGAGTTAGAGAGGTCACACGGCCACAAACTCATGTTGTCTGGCACCTGACTGCTATCTGTGTGAAGACTGGACCTGAGTGTCTTGGTTACTTACCACAAGTCCACTGACTAGGTGAGAAGTATCAAGCTATTTCAGCCTAGCCTTCAGCTATGACAAAATGGCTCTCCTTAACAAACCTGATGCTTGTTCTTAGAAATTATACCTAGAAGGTGCCACTCTCCACTGCTCAAAATAGCAACAACCTTTACCATCCTGTTGCCTGACTGGCAGGAGAAAAGCCATGGCTACTGGGCTGTGAACTGTGTGTGTTTTAGGACTTGCAACTAGGAGGCCAGAAGATGCCCTTAAAGAGACCACACTCTAATAATTCGGGCCTGGTAGTCTGAGAATGTCTTTGTGTGGCAGCTTTTCGCCTACCTTATTTCCCTGATTTGTTGAGCAAAGGAGAGAGGCTATGGCATTGTCAGAAGTGATCGAGTAGGTGACCTGTAGCTAGGATGCCTGTTCCGTATGTTTTTATTTTCAGCATTATGGAAAAGATATTCACTCGTCTTTCTAGAGCTGAACACAGGCAAGCAAACATGTTGGGAATGTCAAAATGGCAGGGAAAATCCTGCCTTTTAATCAAGAGTGAACAGAGTGAAGAAGAGTGAACAGAGTCTGCTTTGTTTCCCCCCATCCCCTGTCCCCTGCCTGATTTCATAAAGAAAAAGAGGGAAGAGAAAATTCTGTCAGGATTTCTCAAATGCAAAACATGTCCACACTGACAGAAATAGACTGTTTTCTATTAAGGAATCTGGTCATGGCAACAATTATATTTTTGAATTTATGATCATGTTTATAAAATGATACTCAAGAAAAGATTTTAAGAGGAGATTTTGTGAACAAATTCCTCCAGCCCAGCTCTCTTTGGGAATGCCTCAATAAGCAACATTAGCCACACTGCTAATGTTTTTTGTTGAACTTTGATGGGGAGATTTTACAATTGCTGCAAATTGAAAAAAAGTGTCATCCCCTATTTTCCAATTTGTGATATTAGTGTTTTCTATTTATTAAGTTCTCCATGCCACCTAGTGTTTATCTGAAGAACTAGCCAGATTCTTAGCAAGTACCCTTAATCCTGTGCAGGATTCCAAGTTCATGCTCTAACTCAGTTTCAGGTAATAGATGAATAAAAAAAATTGCAATAATCTTCAGAATTTCATAATTAAATATTAACACAGATGACTAAATTCTTTTCTCTAAAGAAAACATTGGCTTTTTTCTTCTATAGGATATTCTGAAATACAAAAAAATCCTAGAATGGTCATGGTGGAAGAGACTTTGTAGACCTTTAGTCTACACTCACCACACTCTTATACCAGGAAACCCTTGTCTAGAATGCAGTTTCACAAAAGCTTCTCTGTAACTTCAACTTTAAAGTAAACAACATGGCCAGAAAGCCAGGAGGGGCCTGAAGACCATTCAGAATCTCTGTTTGCCTCCATGTGGTAGCAGTGAGCACCAGGAAGTAGTGGGCAAAGACAGCCCAAGAAAGAAAGGGCCTGCTTTAGCTCTGGCAGATGCTGGCACAGCCCCAGATCTTGTGGCTGGAAGAGCTTGATCAAATTTCTTCTCCTTCTTCCTATTCCCATCCAAAAACAACAAACTCTAACAAACAATGCCCATAATGTTGGCAACAACAGAGCTGTCCTTTTCAAAATCTGTGTTCTATCATTTGATTTCAGTGATTACTAAAGCTTTCTAAATGCTACCAAAAGCTGAGCGAGGACTGGAGAGGTATGGAGATGGGGAACAGAGCTGTTGGAACTAAAACCAGGTTTCCAAAAGGACCTTGGCAATCCTACAGAGGCCCTTCTCTGGGTTTACAGAAAATAATGGTTGTCATAATTTTGGCAAACACATGTCCTGTATTTTATACAATGGCCCCAATTTCAAATATTTCCTCTTGTTGTTCATATAAGCACACTTGGCCTGCTCACATCAGGGGTCCTACTTTCTTTTGAGGGGAGTGCTCAGAAATATGCTCACCATCTCTTTAAGGTGGATGTCCCAAAAAACACAACCCTGTTTCTGCCACCTTTGGCAAACTTAGTTACAGTTGCCTGAAGGGTCACAGATTGCTGGTGGGGTTGGGGCTTGGGAAGTCAGCTGGAGACACGAAAAGTTGATAACCTTGATCTATACATTTGGAGTCTATAAAGCACATTCACTTTGGGCCAGTAAACATGAAGTGGATCTTAATTAGTTTGTTTGTTTGTTTGTTTCCCCTTAATTCTGCTGATCTGGGCAGTCTATAAATCTTACTACAACAGACAAAATACCATAAGCATGACCTTTTTAAAATCCATCTGCAATGAGTCAGGGAGCCAATAATCAGAAGTGTCTCCAGGCAAGGCCCCAGAGGAAAGCAAGGTGGTGAGAGCTACATTTGACAAACTCCTCAGGCTCTGGAGTTCTAGTCAGTTCTGCCTAGAAAAGCCAACATTCCTGCTAATCATATTTGGTGTCCTTAATTGGAAATTTGTCACCATAATAGGGAGCCCTTGGGTCTTGCCTAATCCTCAGTCCTGCTCAAAGGTGAGGTGGTTGGCAGAGTGGGAAACAAAGCCGAAGAAACTCAGAGGATAAGAGAAGAGGGAACAAGCCAGAAGTGAAGTGGGGCAGAGGAAGAGCATTCAGGACACCAAAGCAAGAGTGCAGAACTGAGAGAACCTTCCAACCAAAGCCTCGGGGGCAAAGGGCCTAGGAAAAATGGGGAAGGAAGCCAGTGTTAACCAGGCCTCCTAGGACTTTAAGCTACACCCCCCAGTCAAGTCTTTCCAGCCCAATCTAAGGGAAAAAAAAGATAGATGAGTCTGCTCTTACTTTCAATATTTTAATTTCTTTGAGTTTCATCACTAACACCTTCTATCTCCCTCTTTCTCTTGTGATTCTTTTTATTGCCCTTCCTCCTATACTCTCATCTCATTAGCATATCCCCCACTGTATGCATCTCTTCATTTGTGTCTTTCTTCATCTGACAGCGCCCCAAACACTTCCTGATTCATGGAATTTGGGGTCAGCACTCCCTATTGCTCTGGGATCAGGTATGCCAAGGCTTCTGACCATCAAAGCTGCTTCTTGAGTCTCCTCACTCCCCACCCCTTGGTCTCACCTTTCCTGTGGCCAACACGCCCTAGACAGCATAGCCTCCTCTAAAGAACTTGCTCTGATGAGTATGGTATGATCTAATCTTCTGAGTCATGCTGCTGCCAGGGGCGTCCAGGCCTCCCACTGTGGCAGGAGCAAGGTCTGCAGTTCCACAATACAGGGCTTTGGCACACCCTCCTCAATTTCACAGTGTACCCTCCATGGCCTATGTGTAATGTGGGTCCTGTTGACGGCCCCCACCATTGGATACCTACTCTGGATTAAATGACATGAACTTAAAAAGCAGAACACCCTAAACTGTTATTCTTTTTAGAAAATATTATGCAAAGATTAAAAACCAATTTCCCAGACTTAGATTCTTTGCCCTTAACTTCTGTGGCAGTGGTGGGGACTATAGATTCTTTTAGTTTTTCCACTTCATTATTTTGACAAAATAAGTTTCATTTAATGTCACCTTAGATTAATCCGGAGTGGCGAGAACTAGATCTAACGGTATAACCATCTCTTATTTATTGAAAGTAGATTTTCATACCATTGGGAGCAAATGAGTTCAAAAGGGAAAAACTTTAGATATCCCAAACCTTCGCCACCAGAGTTCTTGACCTGTTCTGTGGGATTCTGTCTCCAGAGTCAGAGCAAAGAAAAGGGAGCAATTAGATGAGAGGCTCTCTTATGTCTGAGGGTCTAGCTGACTGTTCTTGCACAGTCCCTAAATGGTAGGAAAAAGCTATTGAATAGGGCCCTGCTCTGTGGCCCTTATTCAGCTGTCCCATTCAGCCCTGTCTCCAGCTAGTGGGAGTGAGGGAAGTCCCCAACAGCTGCACTTTGCAACTAGGAAATAAAGCTCTGAGCCTTTGATCTTTTCTTCTTGTCCATTCATGTTTAATCTTGTTTCTCATTTACTTCTTCTTCAAACTCAACTAACTTAGAAACTAAGGAATCATGTAAATAATGTAATATATTTCCTCCTCCAAACTCAAGCAGTTTAGGCCCATATGACCTTTGTGATTTTCATAAAATCACCATGGACCCCAGAAAAAAATATCTACATTTGCGAAAGTCATATAACAATTGAATCTCACAATGAAAGGTGCAGTAGGAACCATCTAGTCCAGCCTCATCATTTTATAGATGAGGAAGCTGCTGTCCAGAGTGGTTGGAAGGCCTGTCCAATATCACAGGCTGAGACCCAGGATCACAACTCTCAGTTCAGGTTATTAAATGACACCATAGTGGTTTGAACCCATGCTTGGTTATGGGAAAGTGAACCACAGTCATGCAATGAACTTTCAGAGAATATATATATATATATATATATATATATATATATATATATATATGTATATATATATATATATATATATATATATATATATACTTTTATATAAACTTTTATTATTTAGGACCCAAAGAGAAACATCAGAACTCTCTGTTCAGTTAGTGATTCATGAAAACCCAGCTAAATCCCCATGGGCATTGTTACACAAGAACTCAACAAGTGGGAAATCTCATTCCTAGCCAAGTGTTGCTACCATCACTCTTCCAGGGGTAAAGCTAGCTACCCAAATTCCATAGCCACTCCTATGTACACACCATCAAAAAGGCAAAGTGTCACTGAGGATGATGTCTCTGGATCTGACATCAGCTCTATATCCACTGGCTCCCTCAGCCCTCCCACTTTCTTGACAAAGCTGTTCCTATCTGTCTCCTTCCCAGTGATGGAGGAAATAAAGTCTTAATAGGGGTTTTCTCATTTTTTGTCAACCTTAGGTAAAGAGAAAAAGCTGATACCATAATCTCCAGTAGGGCTCTATTCTGGGAAGGTCTGATACCACCCCAGTTTCTCACTTTTTCCTGTTCACTTAAACTCACTCCTCTTTCTCAGTTCAGTCTTCCATGCAGGTACACATCCTGTAATTGTCTATGACGATATATATGACAAGATACAGGTGGTGGTATACAGATGACTTTATCTACATACAGCTTGTGGCACCTCATCTCTCAAATCCTCCCCTTAGAAGAAATTGCCTGTGACTTTCCTTCAAAGCCTCAAGTTATCCAATAGCAAAAAATCAGAGTCCTTAAAGTTGACTCACACAGGGCCCTTCTTGAGTTAGAGCAGCATCTAACCTTGGGACATTTGGTCTTACTCATCCCATCACCTATCCTTGGCAGACAGTTTACTCCCTATAGACAGCTATAGCTATACAGAACTATATACACTAAGAAGTTATAAACATATGTTCATTCCAGAAAACTTACTTCAATTCATTCATTTAACCAATATTTTACTGATTCATTCATTCATTCATTCATTCATTCATTCATTCATTCCACAAACATTTATATGACATATGGATGGCTTCTTGAAGCCTTTCTTTTCTTTTAAATATATTTTATTGATTTTTTTTACAGAGCGGAAAGGAGAGAAATAGAAAGTTAGAAACATCGATGAGAGAGAAACACAATCAGCTGCTTCCTGCACACCTCCTACTGGGGATGTGCCCGCAACCAAGGTACATGCCCTTGACCGGAATTGAACCTGGGACCTTTCAGTCTGCAGGCCGATGCTCTATCCACTGAGCCAAATGGGTTAGGGCTTCTTGAAGCTTTTCTTAACTAACTCAAGAATCCCCCGACCTCTAGGCTATGTCATCACATGACCCTTTTATTTTCCTCATAGCATTTACAATAATCAGAAATTATCTTACAGACTGAATTACAATTTCTCTTACAACTAGAATGTAAGATCCTAAGTGATAAAAATTTTTCATCTTCATTATAATTTTATGGAACCACCATCATATATGTGATTTGTCATTAAATAAATGTCCTTAAGCAGCATATGACTGTATTCCCAATAGCCAAGAAATGAAAGCAACCCAAATGTCCATCAATGGATAAATTGATTAAAAAATGTGGCATAGCCATATAATGAAATATTATTCAGCTTTAAAAAAAAAAAGCACCCAACTGGCATGGCTCAGTGGTTGAACCAAGAGGTCATGGTTTGATTCTGGTCAGGGCACATACCTGAGTTGCAAACTCCATCCACAGTGTGGGGTGTGCAGGAGGCAGCCAATCAATGATTCTCTCTCATCACTGATGTTTCTATCTCCCTCTCTCTCTCCTTTCCTCTCTGAAATCAATAAAAATATAATTTTTTAAAAAGAAATAAAAAAGAAAAAGGAATGAAATTCTGACGCATACTACAACATGGATGAACCTTGAAGTCATTATGCTAAATGAAATAACCCAGTCACAAAAGGACAAATACTGTATAATTTTATTTCTATGAGGTACCTAGTGTAGTAAAATTCACATAGACAAAAAGTAGAAAGGTGGCTGGCAAGGGCTGGGGTAGGGAGGGGGAAGAAAATAGTGTTTAATGGACACAAAATTTCAGTTTTGCAAGAATAAAACATTCTAGAGAGATGTTGCATAACATTGTGAATATACTTAACTGCTTAACTCAATACTTAAATATTATTAAGATGGTAATTTAATGTGATATAGCTGAAACCCCAAATAAAAACAACATAAAAATGAAAACCAAAACAGAATGATTTGGATAGATGTGAAGAGAATGAGGACAGGGTAATGAAGAAGAAATGTTCTTTTATCTATATACTAGAGGCCCGGTGCAAAAAATTTGTGCACTCGGGGGGGGGGGGGGAGGGTCCCTTAGCCCAGCCTGTGCCCTCTCGCAGTCTGGGACCCCTCAGGAGGTAACGACCTGCTGGCTTAGGCCTGCTCCCGGGTGGCAGAGGGCAGGCCCAATCCCTAGGTGCAGCCCCTGGTTGGGCTCAGAGCAGGGCCAATTGGGGAGTTGGGGTGCCACCCCCTGTCATGCACAGAGCAGGGCGGATCGGGAGGTTGCTTTACCACCCTCAGTCACGCTCAGGGTAGGACCGATTGGGGGGTTGGGGCACCGCCCCCTGTCACACTCAAGGCAGGGTCGATGGGGAGGTTGTGGCACCACCCCCTGTCATGCACAGAGCAGGGCCAATCAGGGGGTTGGGGCGCTGCCCCCTGTCACTCACAGATCAGGGCTCATCAGGGGGGTTGGGGCTCCGTACCCTGTCACGCACAGAGCAGGGTCGATCAGGGGGTTGGGGAGCTCCCCCCTGTCACGCACAGAGCAGGGCCGATCAGGGGGTTGAGGAGCTCCCCCCTGTCACAGAGTAGGGCCGATAGGGGAGTTGGGGCACCGCCCCCTGTCACACACAGAGCAGGGCCGATCAGGGGGTTGGGGAGCTCCCCCCTATCAGACACAGAGCAGGGCTGATCAGGGGGTTGGGGAGCCTTCCCCTGTCACGAACAGAGCAGGGCGGATAGGGAGGTTGTGGCCCCACCCCCTGTCACACACAGAGCCACAGGGCGATCAGGGGGTTTGGGCGCTGCTCCCTGTCATGCTGATCCCGGTGCTGGGAGGCATATTACCCTTCAGGGTGGGGGTCCCCACTGGGGTGCCTGGCCAGTCTGGGTGAGGGGCTGAGGGCTGTTTTCAGGCTGGCAGGTGACTGAAGTTCCCAACTGCTCCTTTTTTTCTTTTTCTTTTTTTATTCTGGGCCAGCTTTAGCTCTGAGGCTTGGTTCCAGCTCTTAGGCCTCCACTGCTGAAAGCAGGTATCTTGTTTGTTTGGGTTTTATAATCGAAACACTGTTTCAACTCCAGCTCTGAGATCCCGGCTGGCTGAAAGCAGGTTTCTGGGGTTTTGTTTAGCTTCTATATTTGTAACAATGTTTCAAACTGCAAGCTCAGAGGCCGGCAGTGGCAGGCGGGGAACGTTGGAGTCCTCCGTCACTGAAGCAAGCAAGCCTCATGTTCACTTCAAGCTGCCTGGCTGCTGGCCGCCATCTTGGCTGGCAGTCAATTTGCATATCACCCTGATTAGCCAATGGGAAGGGTAGCGGACGTATGGCTAACTACCATGTTTCTCTTTTATTAGATAGAATATATTTTACAATGAAATTGTTTTCATATATAACTTGTGTAATTGAAATCATTGTTAAAAGTTTTGGAAAACAATTAGAAAAGGCCCCTGCTTTGGAAACATTAAGAGTCAAGTGAAGGAAACAGATATGTACACAAAGTAGGTACTGGGCAAAGTGTAGTGGGCAGCTAAGAGAAGACAGCACCAGGTGCAGCCAGCAATGAGAGGGCAGCCCTTTCCTCTTGGACAATCATAGGAGGAGTGGCCACTGAGTAGCTGACTCAAAGACAGGTAGGTATTTTTCTGGGGGAGGCCAGTCTAGGCCCCAGAGACCACACCATTCAAAACCTTCCACTTTTATATACAGAGGCTGAGCTGCAGTATATTCAAACACACTTAGTTCAAATAATGCCATGAAATATGAGGGGGGAGTACTTTAAAGATACTTTGAAAACAGTCGTTAAAATAACTAAACTAAGTGTCAAGGAATGCTAAAGCCCTAAAGCTTATTATATGCATACACAAAGTGATCTAAAGCAGAGATGGGGTATGCCAGACCCCACAAGCTGACTCCAAGGTTTTCATACAGTCATTAGGTTTAGCCTAACAAAACCATTACATAGAACTCCTTGGAGGATCTGCTGAATGAGTAAGAATGATTTTTAATTAGCATATTATTTTTTTTTATGTCAGTGTATAGGTTTTCAGTGCTTGCGGGGGGGGGGGGTGGGGGCGGGATGAGACATTTGTTCTCTTCAATTCATCCAGGCATTTGGGTTTATACTATTAATTTGTTCAGCAAACCGTTTATTTATAGCTAGAGCAAAAGAAGCTTTAACTCAACCCTTGCCTGAAATTCAAATGGATGGGATCTAGAGGGTCCAGCATTCAGTCAAGATATTTATCTAGTCAACTCTTCATTAACCCTCTAATGAGAGAAGTGTTCAGAGAGTGCGAAAAGTCTTTGCTTTCTTTCAGGGATACAGTCCGTCAATGAATTCTTTTTTTTTAATAGTTTCATTTGCCTTTCCTGTTCAGCTGTTCTTACATAAAACAAGAAAATCAGTTTGCAGTTCCAGAGTTCCTTGGTGTCTAGAATAAGATGAAAATAGCCTGGTTCTAACGCCTAACATTCCCTAGGGGCTGCAATGCAGCTACTATTGCTCACAGGAACCCTGTGATCTCCTTGATGCCTCAGACATCTCCAAGGCTGGCAACAGAACACCAGCTCCCAAGCTATAGCACAAGGTTATTTTCAAGAACAAATTGTTCAGGGACTCTGAAGTCAGGGCGACTCTACTTTAGTGTGAAGCTCTACCTCAGTAATTCCAGCCCTTGGGAGCCAGCCCATAGCATCTTGATTTAGGAAGCACTGTAATATTGTTGTGAAAAGCATGGTCTTTGAAGCCAAGCTGCTTGGATCTAGCTCTGTCATTTGCCAGTTGTGTGACCTTAGACAAGTCACTTAACTTTTCTGTGCCTCAGTCTCCTCATCTTTAAAATTAGCATAATGATAGTTATGTGGATTACATGAGTTTACATATGTAAAGTGCTTAGGTCAATTTTAAAGTTTTCAAAGTATGTTAGTTCTTTCTTGGATCCTCCTTCAAATGAGTCAGTTCAGCATCTCCAGGCTTCCCAAAGGACTTCATGAAGGGTTAAGCCTTCTGGAGGCTATGCAGGAATGGAGACATGGGATTGCACTGTTAATCTGTCTGCCTTCCCCTCTAGATTGTGAGCATCTTGAGGGCAGGGCCAAGTCTTATTCATAGTTATATCCCTAGCACCTCACATAGTCCCTGCCCCCCCCCCCCAAAAAAAAGCATCTCAGTGAAAGTCTTTGAATTAAGCTCTTTTGAGGTTCTGTTAATTTTGAGCTCAGCAACAGCCTAATCAGGGGCCCCAATTGGGTGATTTCTGAAGTCAGTGACCATGTCTCATTTCAGGGTCCTCTGTGAGCAGTAAGGGAGAGTAATGGAGAGCACCACTATTGGCCCATATGCTAGCTCCACTAGAGAGTCACCAAGTACCAGTAGGAAAACCTAAATAGTTACAGCTGATGAACACCCATTTTTCTGTAAAGTGTTTGAGAAGGAGATGGTTTAAGGGAGTCCAGGCATGAAATGCTACACAATGTCCCTTCCAAAGATGCCCATTTCCTGATCTCCATAGTCTGTTGCCTTATATGACACAAGGGACTTTGCAGATGTCGTTAGGTATCCTGAGTCGGGGAGATTATCATAGATTATACAGGTAGACCTGAAGTCATCACAAGCTCTTATAATTGGGAGGCATGAGGATCAGAGTCAGAGAAGGGGATTTGACAATGGAAGCAGATATGAGAGAAAGATTTGAAAATGCTGTACTTCTGGCTTTGAAGGTGGAGGAAGGTGCTGTCCACTCAGACATGCAAACAGCCTCTAGAACAGCAGTTCTCAACCTGTGGGTCGCGACCCCTTTGGGGGTTGAACGACCCTTTCACAGGGTTCGCCTAAGACCATCGGAAAACACATATATAATTACATATTGTTTTTATGATAAATCACTATGCTTTAATTATGTTCAATTTGTAACAATGAAAATACATCCTGCATATCAGATATTTACAGTACGATTCATAACAGTAGCAAAATTACTGTTATGAAGTAGCAACAAAAATAATTTTATGGTTAGGGGTCACCACAACATGAGGAACTGTATTAAAGGGTCGCGGCATTAGGAAGGTTGAGAACCACTGCTCTAGAAGCTGGAAAAGGAAAGGAAATAGATTATCTGGTGAAGCTTCCAGAAGGAACACAGCCCTCTTTATCCCAGCCTCTCCTACACTCTTCCTTAAATAACAAAGCACATCACATCATTCTCTCATTCTCTTCCTCAAAATTGTTCAATGGCTCTCCATTGATACCAAAATTCAAGTCGAGACCGGGTTTGTGATCTCATGAAATCAAAGAATGAGTTTCATGGACCAAGAGGTGAGCAAAGTTTTTAATACAGAGAAGCTCCCTGCAGCAGGGAGGGGATCCAAATGGCTTGCCGTTGAAGCTCACTAGTCAAATACATGCTCTGACACATGCCTAGCTGTGTGACTTTAGGCAAGGTACTGAACATCCCTTTGCTGCAGTTTCCTCATTTATAAAATGGGAATAATAATAATACCTTCCCTTATAAGGCTGTGGTTAGTGTAATGAGAAAATATATCCAAAGCCCTTAGTGCTATATGTGTTGGATATTATTGTTACTAGATGATGATGATGATGATGATGATGATGATAGCATATTATTAACACTACTAGAGGCCCGGTGCACAAAAATTTGTGCACTCGGGGGGGAGGGAGAGTCCCTCAGCCTGGCCTGTGCCCTCTCGCAGTCTGGGACCCCTCAGGGGATGACCACCTGCCGGCTTTGTCCCGCTCCCCAGGGGATTGAGCCTAAGATGGCAATCAGACATCCCTCTGGCAGCCCGGCAGCCCTTGGGGGATGTCCACTTGCCAGCGGGGAGCAGGCCTAAACTGCAGTCGGACATCCTTAGTGCTGCTGAGGAGGTGGGAGAGGCTCCCACCACCACCACTGTACTGGCAGCCATCAGCCTGGTTTGTGGCTGAGCAGAGCTCCTCCCATGTGAGAGCGCCCTGACCACCAGAGGGCAGCTCCTGCATTGAGCGTCTGCCCCCTGGTGGTCAGTGTGTGTCATAGTGACCAGTCATTCCCAGTCTTTCTGCTGTTAGGGTCAGTTTGCATATTACCCTTTTACTATATAGGATGGAGGCCTGATGCATGGGAGGGGGCCGGCTGGTTTCCCCTGAAGGGTGTCCCAGATCAGGGTGGGGGTCCCGCTTGGGTGCCTGGCCAGCCTGGATGAGGGGATGATGGCTGTTTGCAGCTGATCACACCCCCTTCAGGGTGGCGGTCCCCACTGGGGTGCCTGGCCAGTCTGGGTGAGGGGCTGAGGGCCGTTTTCAGGCTGGCAGGTGACTGAAGCTCTCAACCTCTCCTTTTTTTCTTTTTTTTTTTAATTCTGGGATTTATTTACCTTCTATGGCTGTCACTGGAACTGAGAGCCGGCTTTAGCTCTGTGGCTCAGCTCCATCTCTGAGACTTCAGCTGCTGAGAACAGGTATCTGGGTTTGTTTGGCTTCTATAATTGAAACACTGTTGCAGCTCCAGCTCTGAGGCCCGGCTGGCTGAAAGCAGGTTTCTGGGGTTTGTTTAGCTTCTATAATTGCAACATTGTTTCTTAGAGTGCAGCTCAGAGGCCAGCAGCGGCAGGCGGGGAACCTTGGCTTCCTCTATCACTGAAGCAAGCAAGCCTCCTGTTCGCTTCAACTGCCTGGCTGCTGGCCACCATCTTGGTTGGCAGTTAATTTGCATATCGCCCTGATTAGCCAATGGGAAGCGTGTTGGAGGTATGGTTAATTACCATGTTTGTCTATTATTAGATAGGATGTTTCCTATATAGGCCTTGTCAGCAAGGGCTAGTCCCTTCACCATCTAGTGGCTTCAGTTTCTTCATCTCACCATAATAACAGCCTGTACCTCTTACGTTATTTCCAGATTTCAACTTTATTTAATTATGTAAAAAGTGACTTTAAAATGTTTAAAGTATTAGGCAAATGTTAGGCAGTCCTACTGTAGTTCAGATATTACTTTACCTCATGCCTCGCCCCAGCAGACACACTCCCCCATCACCAAAATGGGATCACCTCAAGTTAATGAAAATTTATGACAATGATGATTTTTAAATAAAAATAATTTCCTTAATAAAAAAAATATTCTAAATAACAGTAATTTCTAAATATTTTCCTTACACAGTGTATTACAGTGGACATATCCTTATATGAATACCCATTCTGTCGCATAGGAAATATGGTCAATAATATTGTGATAACTATATATGGTACCGGTTGAGGCAATGGAAATATCAAGGGGAACACTTTGTAAAGCAGGGTTCCTCAAACTACGGCCCGAGGGCCACATGCAAATACAAATATCGTATTTGTTCCCATTTTGTTTTTTTACTTAAAAATAAGATATATGCAGTGTGCATAGGAAATTGTTCATTGTTTTTTTAAAAACTATAGTCCGGCCCTCCAACAGTCTGAGGGACAGTGAACTGGCCCCCTGTTTAAAAAGTCTGAGGACCCCTGTTGTAAAGCATATGATTGTCTAACCACTAAGCTGTATACCCAAAACCAATGTATAATAAATTAAAAAAAAAAAACTACCCATTTTGTGAAGAGCCCATGAGATTTTTGTTGTTTTTTAAACATGAGATTTGACATCAGGCTCAAAATTGAGACAGGATGGGAACTTTGTCAAGTTCAAGTCATCTCTGCAGCACCGCTGCTTTGCTCTGTTTTTAATGAGCTGGCGTCCTCCTTTTGAGACAGACTGAAGTGAACTTGGATTAGGCCCTTAGTCCTAAAACAATGCTTCCTACCTTTGTTGAAGCCCAAAGAGCTTTTCTGTGCAAAGGCCAGAGTGTCTTAACAAATGGCATTCCGCACATTTTCTTGGGCAGCGGCTCCAGCCACAGCGGGATTCCACTGCATTCTTGGCAGTCCAGCTCTTCTCCTCTGGCAGGGGGTCAGCCTCGGGTCACTGGGGTCAAGGAACCTCCACAGGCTGCCCATGCCTCGAAGGTAGACAATAGAAGCCCCCACCGCAGTGCTTCCTGCTTCAGCAGCTCTGGCTCATGTGCACAACTATCCAGGGAGAGGGGCTCCCGGCCTGCAGAGGAAGGGACAGCCTCAGGTTGCACTGGATATGGCAAGAAAGAAGCAGACGGGGGAAGTATCAATTTGATTTCATGTTTTTAAGGACGAGTTCTTGTGGGAAGGGGCTGGGAGGGTTACACTTGCAAGCAATCCGTGCTGTGGGAAATGCACCAAAGGAGCATTACTGGGCCCAATCACAGCTGGACCTCCTTGTAAGTGTATGAGGCTCATCAAAAGGCCTCCAGCAGGAAGGAAATTCTAGGAGCAGAGCCTATGTTTAGGTAGAGGGATTGTGGGTGAGTTTCCTATTCTTTCTTATAGTCAGTGCATTTTCTCATTTATTTTAACAATGACTATTCATGCTCCTGTAATAGCGTTTAACAACCGCACCCTTAAGGCAACTTCCCACTGCCAAAGCCCCTAGAGTGCAAAATTTCCCACAGTCAAGAGTTGGAATAAGCTCCGATTTCCTGAAAGTCTCTTAAAATGCATGAGTGTGTGGAGTGATCTGCAGTGGGTATGAAGGGGGTTTCACACGTGAATTCATTAGCACCCATTCATTTCTGACCAAGGATTAGAGTGTGTGGTCTGTAAGTCTGGAAGCTTGGACCCTGGGAAACTGGCCACAGGATAGAGTATTTTGGTTTGTGTGGGGCTTGGAAGGTGGTGGTGAAGAGAGTGTGCAAAGTAAAAGGCAAAGCACATGAGCAAATACTAGGAGTGTATGCATGCAATGCATGATCATGCCTGTCTGTCTCCCTGCCTCTCAAAGTAAGAGAACAGTTATACCATAAAAGAAGAGAAAAGATCTGGGAGAAGAATCCAAAGATTTTTTTATTCCATTTTATTATTTTTGAGATAAAATTGACATATAGCATTATATTGAGTTCAGGTGCATAACTAAAAATTTGATATCTCTAATAATAAAAGGGTAATATGCTAATTAGACTGGACATCATTCCGGACGTCATTCTGGACATCCTTCCAGACGAAGCCAGGGCTGAAGCGAAGCCTGGGTCTCGGGTGCCTGTGGGCGGCCAGAGGGAAGCCAGCCCAGGTCCTGGGTGCCAGAGGGAAGCCAGTGCCAGCAGCCAGGGGAAGGAAGGCCTACTCTTTTTTTTTTGAAAATATGTTTCTTTATTGATTTCAGAGAGGAAGGGAGAGGGAGAGAGAGAGAGAAACATCAATGATGAGAGAGAATCATTGATCAGCTGCCGTCTGCACGCCCCCTACTGGGGATCGAGCCCACAACCCAGACATGTGCCCTTGGCCGGAATCGAACCTGGGACCCTTCAGTCCGCAGGTCGACGCTCTATCCACTGAGCCAAACCGGCTAGGGCAGGAAGACCTACTCTTGCATGAATTTCATGCATCAGGCCTCTAGTTTGTATATATCATGAAATGATTACCACAATAAGTCTAGATATCATTTATCACCACACATACTTAACTTTCTTTTTTTTTAAAAAAATATCTTTATTATTGAAAGTATTAGATGTCTCCCCTTTTTTCCCTCATTGACTTCCTCCACTTCACAACTGCCCCTCCCAGGCCTTCACCACACTATTGTTTGTGTCCATGGGCTATGCTAATATGCATATAAGTTCCCCAGTTAATCTCTCCCCACCCACCCTGCCTACCGTCTGAATTTCGTGAGTCTGTTTCATGCTTCCATGTCTCTGGATCTGTTTTGTTCATCAGTTTCTTTTGTTCATTAAATTCCTATACGAGTGAGATCATGTCATACTTATCTTTCTCTGACTGGCTTATTTCACTTAGCATAATACTCTCCAGGTCCATCCATGCTGCTGCAAATGGTAAGTGTTTGTTCTTTTTTATCGTTGCATAGTATTCCATTGTGTAAATGAAGAAATCCAAAGTTTTGTGGGAAAAGTTTAGGCAGGCAGACTACAAGCTGTAACTTCAAGGCATGGCCTTATTTTCTCATTTGTAAAGTGCCAAGGTGAAGCCAGCACTACCCAATAGAGTTGCCACTGGCTACGCGTGGCTATTGAAAACTGGAAATATGGCTAGCCTGGATGGAGATGTGTGGTGAGTACAAAATAAATACACATTAGATTTCAGAGACTTAGTATGGAAAAAAAGAATGTGAACTATCTCATTAATAAGTTTTAAAATACTACTTGTTGAAATGATAACATTTTGGCTATATCCTGTTAAAGAATATGTACTACTAAAATAAGTTCACCTGTTCTTTTTTTCTTTTATGTGACTACTAGATTATTTCAATTACACATGGGGTGCACATTGTGTTTCTATCAGACAGCACTGGGTTGTGCAATCTTCTTAGAGCTTCATAAATTTTCCCATTGAAACAGCACTCAGAGCTTATGCAAGTGCCACTGAAGCGAGTGGGGGAGGCTGGTCAGAGCAGAGTCTAAAGCAGCCTGCCATAAACAGTGAGTTTCTTTGAAATCTCACGTTTTCAGTTTTAAAATGCATATGTGCCTGCTTGAATATAAAAAAATAGCAGGTCTAAAAGAAAAAGAGACTTTTCTCCCTGACTCCACACTCTAATCAATATCTTTAAGAAGACAATGTTTGTCCTGTGGTTTCAAGCCCCACCCCACCCCCATCACACTGTGTAGGAGTCTTGGGGATCTGTGCACTAGTTTGGGAAGCACAGGCAGTGATCTCTAAAAGGAGGCTCCTGAGTTTCTAACTGCCACCTGTCCCCCTTTGTTCTGAGTTTCTCACCTTTGCTCCCACCCTTTAAAGTTCCAGAGGCCCTGGGAATAGATTTGGCCAAGTAGGAAGGAGAGGCACAGCATTTCTCTCCTTTTTGTCACCCCACAGAGCTATGCGCACAGGTGCCCATAAATACTTGTCGTCTTGAATAGTTTAGTAACCAAAACTGAGGTACCCTGCCCTTTCTCAGCAGGGCCGGTTCCTGTGGCTGCTCGCAGCATGAAAAGTTCTTTCAACATGGTCCTGCTTGGAAAACGTAACTAGGGAAGAAGTTGCCCCCAATCCTTTGGGAGAAGCAGATGGGATAGAAACCAGAAATAAGCAAATGAGATAAGAAATAAATTTGGAACCAGCACAATTCAGAAAGTCATGTGGTGCTCCATCATCAAGCTAGAAGGTAACCTGTATCTAAGTTACACCGCAATCAGTGCGGTAAGACTTGCTGAACAGATTTCACATTTTCTCTGTTCTAACCCCATATGAGCTCTCCAATAAACTTGGCCACCTCATGCTGAAACTGTTTTCCAATTTACTATTCCCTATTTAGACTATCAATTCTACTGGTAACTGCCTTTGATTCTCAAAGATACCAACAGAGTCTAGCTCTGGGCCACTGGCCAGGCTACAGCCTCCCCAAGCCTTGGTGCAGGGGGAATCCCATAACACATTCTCGAATAGATCCCTTGAAAGTTACTTTTTTTTTTCTGAGTGACTTGATGACTGATCTGAATAAGCCTCCACATAGGGTACAGTTAAAGCACCATCACCAAAAGGTGTCCTTGTTCCCTCAAAGAATCTGCTAAGATCACTGTGCCCTCTTCTACCTCCCAGTCCATGAGAAAACAGGGACTGAAAGCTAGTGCCTGGCTAGCGGGGAGAGTCCACAATTGGGAAAACTAGGACTGCTTGTCCTGTGTATGTCACGGGTCTTTGTGGTCCTCACTCTTCCTTGGGAGTTTCTCTGATTGGAGACCCAGGGAGCTGCTGCTGGATACAGAGTTGGACTTAACTTGAGGCTCAGATAAAGAAACCCCTGTGAGCATGTTCCCTGGGCCAGAAAGAACCTGCTCAGCTGTTCAGCAGTTCTGGAAACTCTGATGGGCTGCCCTTTGGTTTAATGAGCTCTAGCCAGTTCACACAGCCGGAGCAGGTGGGAGTTCAACATTCACTCAGCTGCCTCCCTGGGGGAGGGGGGAGAACGAACTGAAATGCCTCTGGGTCAACGTGGTCCCCTTTCTTTCAACAGAAAGAAACTTGCAATTCACAAGAAAACCCATATCCTGTCAGTGCACAATTATTGGACAAAGGCAGTTGTCTTTCTCCTGCAGTCAAGGAAGATTGTTTAATAGTATAATGCAGGAAGTGTCATAGCATTCATGTAACAAATAATTCCCATGGATCTGAAGGTTAATCTTGGTCAAATTTCTGGGAAATTGAGTTCTTGTCTAATCACAGAATATGTGAACTGGAAGGGGATTTTGTTAGCAACAAGTCCATTCCCTTCACTGCATGTGTGAAGAAATGGAAGCTTAGAGACAGAGAAATACTTTGCTTATCTCAGCAACTTAGCGGCACAGGCAGGGTGAGAATTGGCTCTCCCAGCTCAGCGAATATTTTAGAGCACTTGGGGTATGTGCCTCATGCTGTTCATAGGCACTGGGGATACAGCAGCCAATATGGTAGATGGTGGTCTCTGCTCTCTCATACCTTCTCATCTACCTATTACAGTTTTGAAATGGGGCATCAAGACTGGCAAGACTGGCAGAATACTTGGAGCCCTATTTTCACCAGCAGGTGGGAACTAAAATTAGTCTTGCTACCCTGTGGCTTGGACTAGTCCCTGAGCATAGGCATGCCTGCCAAGGTGCAGCTTCCATTCAACTTCCCAGCATCCATGCATCAACATTCTTTTAAAAATAAAATATTTTAAAACAATTTCTTCAAATCAGAATCAAACTAAATTCACTACTCACAACTATTCAATACATTTCTTAAGCCATTTTTTCTTTTTTTTTTAGAGAGAGAGAATGGAAGGGAGGGCGGAGGGGGGGTTTGGGGAGAGAGAGAGAGAGAGAGAGAGAGAGAGAGAGAGAGAGAGAGAGAGAGAAAGAGAAACATCCAAGTGAGGAAACACATCAATTGGTTGCCTCCCACTTGCACCTGGACCGGGCTGGGGATTGAATCGTCCACCGGCTGACCCTCTAACTACTGAGCCAAACCGATCAAGGCTTTTAAGCCATTTTAAATTTATAAGTTCTCCCTTTCTCTTTCTTTTTTCTCCTTTTTCTCTCTTGTGTTTGTCTTGTTCAGTTGTCCACAGTCTGGATTTTAATAATTGGACATATCCCATTGTTCCCTAGATTTCCTGTCATTTGGAAGTTAGAACTAGAAGCTTGATCAAGTTCAGGTTCAATTATTTTGGCCAAATTACTTCATAGGTACTGGTGTGTAGGTCATCAGAAAGCACAATGGTTGTCACTCCTCTTATAATGTTAATGAGACTGATGATCAATGCCTAGACCCACTGATTTATGAGGGGATGCAAAATCCTTCCGTCTTTCTGCTTTTATTAGCTAGAATGCTTTTAATAAAAGGAATCTTCCCCTCTTAATATATATGTTCCCCTCTGGGGTATGGTTTAGTAGGAAAGGAAGATAAATGCTTGGTTCTTTCTTTTTATTCACCAATTTTCAAATGAGTGATTTATCTAATATCTTTAAAGTGAGCCAATTAGTTTAACATTTTGTCTTTTTTTTTTGTTCTATAAGCAACATTATAATACTATTTATTGTTGTGGATTTAAACAAATAATTCTTGATCTCCTATTCTGTGGAAGGCATTGTTCTAGGTACTTTGGGCCACAGTCAGGAGCAAAACAGACATGGGCCCCTCCTTCCTAGAGTTTACAATTCAGGACTTCTTCCACACACTCCCTGCTATGCTGCTTAAACAGGAGATATTGCACCAGATGCTAACATATGACCGTCCATATGCAGAACTCTGTAAATAAGCTGAGAATTCCATTGTCATACTGATACCCTCAGGCCCTTTTCACCACACTCCCCCGTCCCTAAAAACTTGCCTTTTGTAATATCCTCTCTTCCCGCTAATCTGCCCTGAATTTTCATGTTAAGCAGATTTTGTGGAGGAAATTATTCAACAACATGAATCTGTACAGTGTAATTCTCTCCATCCACCTTTCTGTATCTCCCAGGAATAGACTCTGTCACCAATCTTTTTCCTACTCAAGCAGTTAGAGGGTCAGGATTTTTCTAGAATGTTGTGGCCTGGGTATTAGTGACCAGTCCCCATCCCACAGCCTGCATCCTTTCCAGTGTGGAGGGGGCCCTGCTGTGCATCTGTGGGGAAGCACTCCTGTTGAGGGGCAAAATCTCAAACTGTAGGTACAAGACACTTAGGAGCCCAAAAGCCATTGGCTAACTTGCTGCCCATCAGACATTTAGGAGAGTAGCTGTTCCTCTCTCTAGTATGCCTGACTTGGGTCCCAACCTTAGCTGAAATGAAGTAGGTTGAGGAGGTTGCTGACTCCAGTGAACAAGTGATCATTTAATTATATATTTTTGGTCCTATGCATGCTTAGAACTTCACTGCAAGGTCAAAGCAACAGCCCACACAAAAGTTGGCTAAACATGCAAGAGATGGAAAATGTTGATGGTAGCAACTAAATATAGACACACATGTGAGTGGATTCCGGAAACTGCAAAGCAGTGAACCTGACACTGAGCCCTAGCAATATCCTGGACTACATTATCAAACAGGTGGCTTTTGCATATTTAGAAAAGAATGTGGAGCCCACATTATTGGGCTTAAAAAGGTTAAAGAAGAAATTTCTGAGTAGCTCCAGTCAAAGAGATATTTTTGATGGTGGGAAACAAGAAGGGCCATAGTGTTCCTATTTCTATAATACCTTGAGGAGATTTTAAATACAGGATGTCATGAAGATAATGGAAATTACTGAGAATGACTGAACATACAGCATATATTAGATTTTGCAATAGTATATTTAAAAAAATACAAACAACAGCCTAGAATAGCTTAAAGTGTGTTTCTGATAATGGTCCCTAATTCCCTCCTCACAAAACAGTGAAGCCCTTTCTCCAGATTTTTTGGTCCAATAAGTATCCTTACTTACCTGCCTATTATAAGTTGTGCTGATCTTTTGTGTATTCTAAACAGTATTGTCTTTAATGATAGTATCACCAATAAAATGATGATGAGTAGGCTGGTTGATAATGCTTAAGGAGGTTTGTGCCTGGTAAACTAACTCTACCCAGGGCATTGATTAATGGAGGCTCCAGAAGTTCAGAACTCCAGCCCTGTGCTGATGAACATTTTTGTTAAGGGGAGATGCAAGTAAAGAGAGTCCCTGGATCTAATTTATTCATGACCCCAAGAAGAAAGGGCAGGCTAGCCCAATTCTACACTTTAATACACACAAATTCCTACCCCCAAACCTAAGACATCAGGGTATTAAGAGCTGGAAGAATTGACCTGCTCACATTCCTGCTTAAAGGGGAGTCCCTCCTGGTTGAAGATCCCTTTCTCTTATCTGCTTGGCCTCTCCTCCAAAGAAAGAGCACACACTTCTATAGCCCCTCTGTTCTCCCTCCAGGTAAGCCCTGAGAGAAAACAATAGTGGATAGGTATCCATTTCACTGAGAGCTCCTGGGAAAATGAAATTCTTCATAGAGATCATTTCATGTTAAAGCTGTACATACCATGCTTTAGGTTGAAGGAAATCGGTGTAACAAAATACAATTTGAGCATAAATCTTACCATTCTTACTATAATTATTTGTTCAATAACAAGGTGCTTCTCTCAGGAAATTCTTTAGCTCAATCCTGTCATTGACAAATGCATTACTGAAAAGGTAGGCAAAAAAGAACAAAGGAACTTTGAATGCAAAATGCTGGCTTCTCTAAAAAGGCCTCACCCTACAGGGGCCTTCCAGCCCAAATGCTCTAGGTTTATACAATGTAGCTATTACATTCCTCCTATGTTTTAGAAGTGACTTCAGCGCAATTGATAAACATCCTTGAAGCTTTGGCCTGCTTAGCAGTTTTCTAAGAATATTCAGGCAACTCATTCACTTTACTTTTGCAAACTAGTCCATGAAAAATGCCCACCCAAACCAAGGAGTGTTGCTCAGTGCTTGGTTGCAGCCTGTTGCTTAAAAAATTGCAAACTTTATGTATATATTAAATGGGATTCACCCACTTTTAGTAACTTAGGTCATTTGGACTAGGAAAGTCCTTGGGTTGAATACACAGGAATACACACATTGTCCTCCCCTCTTCCTCCTCCCCTCTGAAACTCCTTTCTTATCAAACAGGTGGTTATATTTTTGTTCCTGTATCTTATCAGCACCTTATTTGCCATGAAAGAAAGGCAGCATTTGTTCAAATATTTTTTTGTATATACTGATCAGTTACAAGGAAAGTTGTGCCTTAAAATACTCTGCCTGGAAAACATTTTCTAAGTACAAGAAGATGAGGCCTGAATTTAAGTTCTATCTTACAATTGGGAAGGAAAAAACAGTGTATCCTGTACTAAATGAAGAAAATGTAATAAAATTGGTAAATGCAAATCTTCATTTCTCTTCTCAACTAAGGAAAAAAAAATGGAAACACTATATCTGATGTTTTTCTACCTTTTTTTTCACTCTTTATTTCTCAAAATTTTCACCTACAAATATAACTTATTTATCCTGGATTTAAAAATGAAGAATAGCCAATTATATGGGAATTTCAGCAAAGCATATAGAAACCAGAAAAGTTTTCAAATGGTCTTTATTTAGTTCATTACTTGGGTTACTTTTGTGAGTTCATGCTAGAGAATGCGAATCCACAATACATATTTTTACACCAAAAGGTAGATGAAGCTCCTCCCACTCATTTTCCTCCCTCTGGTCATGTATAGTGTAGACTATTTTCAGACCTTTGGTCCTCCCTTAATAAGGAGGTGTCCTCCAGGAACCAGTTTGAGTGGGCTTCACATGAGAGTCCATTGAAAGATTCATGACAGTGGTCAAAATACCCACTTCATCAGTCACTGATGAGGAGTAGGACTTTTCAGTTGTTTAATGGGTATCAGAGAACAGGGCCAAAACATTGCCCCCTAGGGGAAACTGTGGATAGCGCCCTCATAGGGTTCAAGTGAGAAAGTCAAGTCCACAAGAAACAAATAAGAGCACGAGTCCCCAGCCAGTACAAAATAGAATTTGAAGCAATTACCCAACTAACTCAGCAACAAAATTAAAAAGACCTATTTAGTTTCATGAGTGTTTAAGGCCTCAAAATGGTCATAAACTAAATAGCCTCCAATCTCAGATCCCCTATGGCTCAATAACTATGCTGTACAACTTCAGGCTCACAGATTGCAGAGAGGCAGAAAGGCTGCTGGGCATTTTGATGGGAACCAGAAAGCACACCAGGTTCTCCCCTATTTTTACTTGAATCAAGTGCTAGGTGTGAGCTACGATGATCTGGAATTGAATTCAGAGAATTGCCTAGCTCTCTGCTGGATGCCCAGCAAATACCCACCTGTAAATTCATCAGGATTTGTACATGTCAATGATTCCATCCTCATTGTATCCAAGTAAGTACTGAGATTGATAACTACATAAAATCTTACATGTAATTTTGCTAGTAATTCCATTCATTCCAAAAGATAGCCAAATGTGGCCCAACACATTGGAAAATTTCATGGTAAATTTATTTTCTTCATTGTATTCAAGCCTTTTAAAATAACAATAATCAAAAGTGATGAAAACACCTAAATAGACACTTTTCGAAAGAGGACATTCAGGAAGCCAAGAGGCACATGAAAAAATGCTCAAAGTCACTAATCATCCGAGAGATGAAAATCAAAACAACAATGAGGTACCATCTCACACCTGTCAGAATGGCTATCATCAACAAATCAACAAATGACAAGTGTTGGAGAGTATGCGGAGAAAAAGGAACCCTCCTGCACTGCTGGTGGGAATTCAGACTGGTGCAGCCACTATGGAAGACAGTATGGAGTTTCCTTAAAAAGTTAAAAATGAAACTCCCATTTGACCCAGTAATCCCACTTCTAAGACTATATCCCAAGAAACCAGAAACACCAATCAGAAAGGATATATGCACCCCTATGTTCATAGCAGCACAATTCACCATAGCTAAGATTTGGAATCAGCTTAAGTGCCCATCAGCAGATGAATGGATTAGAAAACTGTGGTACATCTACACAACAGAATACTACGCTGCTGTAAAAAAGAAGGAATTCTGGAACTGGAGAACATTATGCTAAGTGAAATAAGCCAGTCAATGAAAGAAAAATACCACATGATCTCACTCATTTATGGATAATAAAGAACATTATAAACTGATGAATAAAAATAGATACAGAGGCAGAGCAGCATGGAACAGACTGTCAAACTACAGAAGGAAGGCTGGGGAAGGTTGGGAGAGGAGGTAAGAGATCAACCGAAGGACTTATATGCATGCATATAAGCATAACCAATGGACAAAAGATTCTGGGGGGTAGAAGAGACTGGGGGAAAGTCAATGGGGAAAAAAGGAGACATATGTACTACTCTTGGAAATACTTTAAGCAATAAAATAAAATTTAAAAAAGTAATAACAATAAGCACTACTCTTTTAATTTTTAAAAAATTATAGTTGGCATACATTATTATATTAGTTTCAGGCATACAACATAGTGGTTTGACATTTATATGCCTTACAGTGTAATCATCATGGTAAGTCTAGTAACCATCTGCCACTGTGCAAATTTATTATGATATTATTGACATATTTCCTGTGCTGTACCCTACATACATGGCTTATGTATTTTATATCTGGAAGTTTGTACCTCGATAAGGCTACTCAAGCTCTTGGCTACCCTCTCCCACCTGTGTAGAAGTAATCTATTCCATTGAGTTGTCTTCAAATCACTAAAATTTAAGGCAGTAGAAACTTTAGAAATCATATTCAAACACCCAAGCATTACCAAAACCTGTCATTATGATCCAAATGAGATTTCCAGAGTGGGTTGTTGGTGGTGGAAGTCCCACTATTCCCTCCTTTCAACATGTCTGAGCCCTACCGCCACATTCATGGAACCAGCACATCAAATGTACCACCCTACAAAAACTTCAGTTAAGCCCTATGTTGACCTGTTACAATCCATATGCAATGGTGAGTGTTGTTTCTTTAAAAAAATGATAAGATATTATAAATTAGGTCACTTAGGCTAACATAGGGTATTATGGCTTACTTGGGCATACACATGAAATAAACTTTTTATAAGTAGCAACACTTGGACAGATCACTTTCTGACTTATTCTGGATGCACTGGAAACAAACACACTACAGGATAAAGATGAGAGTAGGGTCTGTAAAGAGAAAAGAAAGGAAACACATTATTTAAATAATAACCAGCCCTGTTCTTGGCTATGTGGCTCAGTTGGTTGAGTATTGTCCCGTGCACTGAGGGGTCACTGGTTTGATCCTGGTCAGGGCACATACTCAGGTTGCAGACTCAATCTCTGGTGGGCACGTGGGAGGCAGTCAATCAATGTTTTTCTCTCACATAGATGTTTCTCTCTCTCTCTCTCTCTCTCTCTCTCTCTCTCTCTCTCTCTTCCTCTCTCTCTAAAAATCAAAAAATATTTTTTAAAATATAAAACAATTGTAATAAATTTTAAAAAATTACCCACGCTTTTATCTGATTGACATCTCTCTGTGGAAGAAGAGTTTATGAAATGAATGAATAAATTCATCAAGGAATGCACAAATGAATCAATTCTATTTGGAAAACACCCTTATTACACTATCGCAGGCTTCTAGATAACTGTCTGAAAAAATCTACTTGGTACCATTTGGTTGGCAGTTGTGTTTGTTACCTTCTGCTGTTATCATTTTCAGTACATCTTAAGTCTTTCATTAGTTTTAAGGCCAGCTTTATCTCTCCCACATGCCTACAGGATGCCTGGCATATAGTTGGGGCTCAAAGTAATTTTTGCAGCTGTTTAGTAATTTGCCCCTGAAATCACACAAGTTGACTGACAAGACAGAACTTGAGCTTCCTGCTGCTCATAAAGGCAGCCCCCATTTCTTTTCCTGCTCTTCACCATTAGGCGAGAACTGCAATTCGACAGACAACGCCATATACAAGGAGTCCCTTCAGAACAGAGGCTCAAACATGCCTTGTCCTTAGTGGAGATCCAAACCCACAGCAGGAGCCAGAAATGCATTGTGGGCCTCAGATGATCCATTTTAGAGAGTAGGCAAAAGCCCAAACACCACCTGTTTTCAATATGAATGTCTCCATTACCAAACACACATTTTTACTTAGGCCTCAAATTAGGTCAAATGCTAAACCAGCCTCCAATTCCCCATCAGCCCAGCCCTCCTCAGAGTAGGGTTCCGCCTGTATAATCAGTTTGTCGGGGCCATGGTGGTCTGGCTGGCATCCACTCATGATGCCCTCAAATCTTCGTGCTCACTCAGCTTATCCACATAGCCACCAGACAAGCCTTGCCATGTCACCAGACAGGCTCCTGCTTGTTATTAAAGCAGTGAATGGGACGAGCCATGCCTTCCCTCAGGGGAACAGCCAAAAGTGTAGGCTAAATGGAAACCACCTTCCTCTTGGCCAGTCATGACAAGGTTCTGGAGACCATCTTGGTGGCATGTTCTCTTGAGGATGTGAAACAGTCCAGCGGCTGGTGTTTTTCAGAGCTAATGAGTGATTTGGGAAACTTGGAAGCAGCCTCCCACACCCTGCCCTTCCTCTCTACCCTTGCCTCAAATCCCTAAATGACAATGTCATTGCTTCGGCTGAAAACTTTGCTCCTTGTTTTTAAAAAATGCAGATGATCCAGGAGGGAAAGCATACTGTAAGCCTCTTGGGCTCAGGGAGTAGGTCGTAGTAAGAGGCTGACATCTGGGAGGCTGAGGAGGCCTGGAACAAACCTGGCTTTCCTCACACCCCCCTCGCCCCCCCGCGACCCCGAGGTTTAGAATCTGTCAGAGGGAGATCACACAGATTGCAGCTCTGACCGGTCTTACATGCCAGTAGTGACTGCTGGAGAAGCATGCCATGGGTGACAGTATGACAAAACCAAACCTTTAAAGGAAGCTGGATAAGAGCTAATGAGGCTTACCACCAGGGTGATAGGACTTTGCAATGCAGCCTGGCATCAGCCACTATGTGCTCATACAGTCACAAAGCTGATGACAAAAAGAGCAGAACTTGCCTTCCTAAAGAGTGCTGGCTCCTTCCAACTCACAGGTTCCTCAGGAGGCCATGGGCTAGTTCCAGCAATATTGTCACACTCATGTGTCTTGAAGCAATGTTCACATGACCTATCTTCAGAACCCATTTCTGAGCCATGTGAAAACAATCCTCTCCTTTCATATCACATCTCATCTCTGAGAAAAATTACCTTGAGGCGGAGGGAACCCCATAAGAACTTGGCTTCTTGGCAACTACATTACATGCAAAAGGATCTGGTTGGTGACAGAACCCTTTGGCCAGTGCCTCATATATGGTCTTTACTAACTTCTATTTTAAAAATTTTATTAATCAGAGAGAGGAGTAGGGGTGACTCCAAGTTTGCTGCAGGCTTGGAAGGCATTCCCTACTGATTTGCAGGAGCAGTGGCTAACATCTTGAAGGAACAACCTAAACAGACACTATTGGAAAATGAGGGCAATTCTGTTAAAGGAGAAGGCCAAGTGCGACTATTGGAAAGTGGGAGCAATTTTCTGAAGGGTGGTTCCACAGGCTATGTCAAACTCTTGGCCATTACTAGAAAAGTATGAATCTGTAATAACCATAATCCTTCAAAACTAAAACCAAATTCAAGATCCATGGGGAACCAGGCCCAACAAAGGGAGATGGAGGGGGTTATGGCTGTTACAAGGATAGTGGCTTCAGAGTTGGTGGTAGAGAAAGGGAAGATGAATCAGTAAAGTGGTGAAAGGAGAGGGTGACAGTATAGATGAAATGAACCTTGAATTAAAAAGTAATATTATGTCTCTGATGACACAAAATGTGATCTGCCAGTGTAGGCATACTGATAGGCACTCTTTCCAGCTGATAATAGAAAAAATTATTTTCATAGCATCATACTGAGATTTTAAAATTATTGACTAGTATCTAGGATTCTGGTGAACCTGGGCAACTGCTTTTAGTCTTGTCAGGCAGTGGTGGTCCATATAGTCAGAGAAGAATAGAGTCACTGGGACACAAATAGTCCCTTGATCTCTGACCCTAACACACACCTGCTGCAGCACAGCAGGCAATGCTACCAAGCCCAGGAAATGTCTTTGCCAAGGTGGGAGCCTTGGTATTCCCCATTCATCTGGATTCATGTGAACACAACAAATACACCATCCTAATTTCACTGTGTGATGTGGCACCAAGGGAAATGATATCCTCCTCCCACAGGAACAACCAGGAAATCATTTAGACTTCTCCAGTCAAGTGGAAGAAGGAGCAATATGGGGCCCACATATAATGACTACTTTCAGAGTTAATATCACAAGGCATTTCCTTAAAACATTTCCCTCCAAAATGTTAGTTATTAAGTTGTGCTATGGTCTAACATCTTGCTAAAATTTAAATCTTTCAACTCAAAAATGGGTTTGAATTATGAAAAATATCTAAAGATCTTAACACAGACAAGCCAAAGTTTCCAAGAGTTATTTGGTTGTTTATTTTTTTAAGAATCTTGCCAACACATATAAATCTACATGGAAATTTTAGTTAGAAACATCTGAAAACTTCCATTTTTAGTGGAAACACTGACATCAACTTCAAAGGATCTGCCACCTAATCACTGAGCAAACAGTACATGTGTGTACACTTTGGAGTTGGCAGAGAATCCTTTCTAATATTTAGAGCTGCCTAGAGATAGAAAACCATCATAAGTAGTGAGATTCCTGTCACTGGAGGTGTTTAAAGCAGTGGTTGAGCAACCATTTGGCAGGCCTATTGTTGAAGATAATCAATCATCAAGGGTTCAAGATTGACCTGGATGACTTTTAAAGGGGACTGCGGGAATTGAATTGAACTGATATAAGTCTAGAAGGTGATGAATTTATTTTTGTGTAGCTCTACATTCTATAATCCCTGAAGCACAGTGAAGTTTCCTACTCTTGCCAAAGTTGCTGGTGGCTAATGCACTAATATGATGCTCTACTTCTCCCTCCCAGATGTAGTGAGAATGCTCTATACCAGTGGCACTCAACCTTCCTAATGCCGCAACCCTTTAATACAGTTCCTCATGTTATGGTGATCCCCAACCATAAAATTATTTTCGTTGCTAGTTCATAACTGTAATTTTGCTACTGTTATGAATCGTAATGTACATATCTGTTATGCAGGATGTATTTTCATTGTTACAAATTGAACATAATTAAAGCATACTGATTAATCACAAAAACAATATGTAATTATATATGTGTTTTCCGATGGTCTTAGGCGACCCCTGTGAAAGGGTCGTTCGATCCCCAAAGGGGTCGCAACCCATAGTTTGAGAACCGCTGCTCTATACTCTTACTAGTGTTATACTCTGGTTCTACATAGGTTCTAGGGCTAGCCAACCTAGTTGTTTGTATACCCAATAACCATTCCTCCCTTCTTATCAATCATCTACTAATTTGTTCAGTGTCCATCCTCCTCTTTGTAGGCATGTCTTTCAGCCAAGACTGGCCTCAGACCAGGGCATGAATCTCGGTTAGTTTTTATACTCAACAGCTTAGGGCATGTGAGCTAATTCTAGGCAACGAGAGATGAGATGTTTGCTGAAGAGAGTACCTTCTAGGAAATATTTCTTAGCTCTTCAAAAGAGACTTGAGAAAAAAATTCTCTTATTGCTACCAACAGAAAGTGGTGTGTGAAGATGTATTATTACTACATCTGTTACAGCCATCTTTTCTTTCAGCTTTATTTGGGCTTTATAGCCATCTTTCAAACATGAGGGATCCAACATGCTGAAGTTGGCAAAGTTGAAAAATGAAAATAATCTGGATCTTTGATAATAAAATTGAGGAATAACCATCTTTGGAGCTTCCCTTACACCATTGCTTTTTGATATGGTATATGATATGATTGATATGATATGATATGATATAATATGATCTATATATATAAAAGGCTAAGTGACTGACTGTATGTCCATCCAATTGTCCAACCAACTGACTGGCTGGTACATATGATGTGCCCTGGCAATTTAAAAATAAACATTGACTCGTGCATGCATGGTACATATAAAGCCCTCGCTGGTGTCAATCACACCCATGTTTTAATTTTATAGTCCTATATTATATATACTATTTTGACATGTAGTTTTTTGTAGTAACGTAATTACTGCATGAATCTTTTAATTAATTTCCTTTCAATGTGAACAAATCTGTGCACTAGGCCACTAGTATGATATATAGTATAATATATTATAATATAATCTACACTAATAAAAGACAAAGATGCTAATTGACCATACCTTTGCTACACCCAACCCACACCCACCAGCCAATCAGAGTGACTATATGCAAATTAACCCAACCAAGATGGCGGCCAGAAGCCACAGAGCTGGAGCAAGCAGGAGGCTTGATTGCCTGGGTGATGGAGGAAGCCAAGCTTCCCGCCTCTCCTGGCTGGCTGTGGAACTCCGCTAAAGGCAACAAAGTTTCAGTTATAGAAGCTAAATAAATCCCAGATATCAGCTTCCAGCCAGCCTCCACTGGGAACTTGGGTTGCTGGGGGCTGTGGCCAGCCTGCAAACAGCCATCAGCCCCTCACCCAGGCTGGCCAAACCCTCATGGGGTGAGGGTCCCCGCTGGGTGGCTTGGCCAGCCTGCAAACAGCCATCAGCCCCTCACCCAGGCTGGCCAGGCACCACAGCGGGACTCCTACCCTAAAGGGGATGTGGCCAGCCTGAAGACAGCCCTCAGCCCCTCACCCAGGCTGGCCAGGCATCCCAGTGGGGACCCCTACCCTGAAGGGGCTGTGGCCAGCCTACAAACAGCCATCAGCCCCTCACCCAGGCTGGACAGGCACCCTAGGGTTACCCCCACCCTGAAGGGGCTGTGGCCAGCCTGCAAACAGCCCTCAGCCCCTCACCTAGGATGGCCAGACCCTCATGGGGTGAGGGTCCCCACTGGGGGCTTTGGCCAAACTGCAAGCAGCCCTCAGCCCCTCACCCAGGCTTGCCAGGCACCCCAGTGGGGACCCCCACCCTGAAGGGGCTGTGGCCAGCCTGCAAACAACCATCAGTCCCTCACACAGGCTGGCCACACCCTCATGGGGTAAGGGTCCCTGCTGGGTGGCTTGGCCAGCCTGCAAACAGCCATCAGCCCCTCACCCAGGCTGGCCAGGCACCCCAGCGGGGACCCCCACCCTGAAGGGGGTGTGGCAGTCTGAAAACGGCCCTCAGCCCCTCACCCAGGCTGGTCAGGCACCCCAGCGGGACCCCCACCCTGATCCGGGACACCCTTCAGGGCAAACCAGCCAGCCCCCACCCATGCACCAGGCCTCTATCCTATATAATAAAAGGGTAAGATGCAAATTGATCCTAACAGCAGAGCGACTGGGAATCACTGGTCACTAGGACACACACTGACCACCAGAGGGCAGACACTCAATGCAGGAGCTGCCCTCTGGTGGTCAATGCGCTCTCACTGGGGGGAGCTCTGCTCAGCCACAAGCCAGGCTGACAGCTGCCAGTACAGTGGTGGTGGTGGGAGCCTCTCCCAACTCCTCAGCAGCGCTAAGGATGTCCAACTGCAGCTAGGCCTGCTCCCCGCTGGCAAGTGGACATCCCCCGAGGGCTCCCGGGCTGCCAGAGGGATGTCTGATTGCCATCTTAGGCCCAATCCCCCGGGGAGCGGGCCGAAGCCAGCAGGTGGTCATCCCCCGAGGGGTCCCAGACTGCGAGAGGGCACAGGCCGGGCTGAGGGACCCTCCCGAGTGCACACATTTTTGTGTACCGGGCCTCTAGTATAATATAATATAATATAATATAATATAATATAATATAATATAATATACATAATATAATCCTATATAATAAAGAGCTAATATGCTAATGGTCATGATGCCCTCATGCCATAATGACTGATCAGCAGGAGGCTGAGTGCATGGCAGGCGCTGGTGGGCGGGGTTGCGTGTGAGGTGCATGCGGGTGGGTGGGGACTTGATGCTGTGTCCCCACCCAGTGCCAGCCGGGGACTTGACACTGTGTCCCCCACCAACAGGGCTTGATGGGGGTGGCGCCGGCTGGGTCTGGGTCTCACCCAAATGTGGGTGGGGCTGGCCAGGTCTGGGTCTCTTCCCTTTCAATGTGCAGGAATTTTGTGCACTGGGCCAATAGTACAATAGTAAACTCCTTTCGTTTAAATAATTTTGAGTTGAATTTCTTCTTACTTATAGCCAAGAGCATCTTAAATAATACCACAATCTTTGATGGGAACTTGTCCTCTCAATATGTTATTGAGATGTGAAACCACTATTTTCATCCATGTCATCTGGGCTAGAAGATTATAGAAAAGAGGGGAGTGTTGAGACTGCCTTTTATGCCCAACACTGGTGTATGAGCATCTCATTCCTGTATTCTTCCTCAAGCTTTCCTTTAAAATATATTTTTTTTCATTGATTTTAGAGAGGAAGGGAAAGGGAGAGATAGAAACATCAATGATGAGTGTTGAGTAAGACTCCCTCCACGTTCTGCGTGGAGTAGGGTTTGGTATCTGAAAGAGGAGCCGCACAGCAAATGAGAGAAAAAGACACGAGATAATTTTGCAATATTGGGGGACCAGGCGGCAAGTCCCAAAGGACTTCCTCCGTGCTCAGGCCTCACCAAGCTTTTATTGATCTGGGATGCACCCATAGCATAGCCCTTAGGCAGGTGACCCCCTGGTAACAAGCAGACTAGCCCATCAGCAAGGATTTACATAATAATAAATGGGGGAGTAGTTTCAGCTACCACTGTCTGGACAAACAGAGGTGACGCCTAGCTCCGAGCTTTGCTAGGGCTTCAAAGGCACCCAGCCTTCGGGGGGGTTTCGGGGAGTTCTCTGTCTATGCTTATCAGATAGTGAAGGCAATAAACAGTTTCCCATAATGAAAAAGAATCATTGATCGGCTGCCTCCTTCACACCCTTACTGTGGATTGAGCCTGCAACCTGGACATGTGCCCTGGATGTGAATCGAACCTGGGACCCTTCAGTCTGTAGGCCGAAGCTTTATCCACTGATCCAAACGAGCTAGGGCCTCAAGCTTTCTTTTTGGTGTGATTATGCTCAGCTAACTCTTCTATCCCTCATAAAATGAGACCTCTAGTGGGTCCACCTCACTGACTCTCAATAAATGCCTGGCCTTTTCTGGAGTCTGGGGTATAGTGGACAGAACTGTGGCTCCATTTTGGAATAGTAGAGCCTAACCTGTCAGTGTGACAAGATGATTGCAGTCTAAGGCAATTTGTCTGATTCCTTTCTCCCCAGAATTTCTTTGGAGGTACCTCTGACTGACTGTCCAACAGGGTTGTGCGCCCTGCATCAAAGGTCATACTCAAAATCTTTTTGCTTAGGCCAATGATTCTCAAAGAGTGGTCTCCAGACCAACAGCACCATGGAATTTGGTAGAAATTCAAATTTTCAGGCCCACCCCAGGTCAACTGAAATTCTGGGGGTGGGGCCTGGCCATCTGTGACCAATGCCTCCAGAAAATTCTGAAACATGTCAAATTGGAGAAACACTACCCTAGACTTTGGCTACTGCCATGACTGGTAACTGGGAGCAGGAAAGCTTCCCAGAGCTCTAACTTCATTATTTTATACTGTGAGGATCCTATCTCACTCTGTAATTATAATTCCATTGCTGTGACTATGTGATTGTCTATCTCCCTCATTAGTGGTGAGCTCCACCAGAGTGGGCACCAAGTGTATCTTGCTTTGTTATTGTATCCTCATGCCTAGCATAGTGCCTGGCACATAGTATGTATTCCCTCAACATTTGTGGAATGAGTGAAGAGGGGCACTTATTGGCCACATAAATTGTTGATGGCATATTTTGCTCCCTACAAAATTCAGCAAATTCCTAAGATGTTCAAATTGTACAGTGTTTTCTCTAAGCTGAGTACAACTGATATTCATTTTCATGGTTTCCCAAATTGAAGTCAGCAATGAGAACAACTTCATATTATTCCAGAATGTGCCTTTCATTCAGCAAGCTATCATGCTAAAAAGCCATGGGTATTGGCTACTGTTCATTACAGGTTACGTCTTGAAGTACACTTGCCTTTATTCATTTTCACTAGAGCCTTGACTCTGCATAATACTAAAGATCCCAGGGCCAGTCTAAAAGGAAACTGGCAAAGTGCCTAAAAGGTCCTTGGTCTTTTGTTGGCACCAGCCCACCCCTACTCAATCCTTGCCCTTCAAGACCACTTTGGATTCTTCAGGGGAAATACAGATGAAAATCTGACACTGGAAAACACTTCTGCATAGCATTCTCCCTCTCCCTGTCAACTCTGAAACCAGAGATGCTGCTGAAGCTTCACTATGTGACCAGGAGAGAAGAGCTTTAATTTACAAAGGAGAAAAAAAATTTACAAAGGAGATGGCAACTCCCCAGAAATACAGAGACTGACCGAAAGTGGCAGGAGAGGTGGGGTGGGTGAGTTGGGGGGATGAGCAATCAAAAGGACATAGGGGCTGTCACCTGAGTGTCCTGCCTGCCTACCTCCTAAGAAATGGTTTAGTGTGTGGAATTTTCCTGCCCTAGCTACACTGGTAGAGAAAACGTAAAAGAGGTGTGTGTTAGCAATGGGGGACAGTAAAAGGGCAGGCAGGTAAAGAGACCATTTGGAGCTCTACCAATTTTGAACCCTTAAGTCAGAATATGTTATTATTCGAGATTTCGAATCTTTCCTTGCCAGGAAAAAACCCACCTTTATACTCCCATCTACTCATTTTCTATATAATTTCAGCCATAAGGCTTTGATCTAAGAGCAGCCTTCCTGCTATCACTTGTCAAAGGCAGGTGTAGAGGCAAGCTCTTCTCTAAATGTGTAACCCACAGAGAGTGTGTAAAGAGTGCAGGTGGGGGCAGTGTCCATCTCAGAGTCCCTGAAGTGGGAGCTTCTTCCTGCCCAGGCTCCAACCTATGCCCACTATCAGAGGTGAGGCTCAATAGCCAGACCTCAGAAATGCAATCATCCCTCATCCAGGGGCCTAAGTGCACATGGTGCCTGGTGAGAAAAGGTCTGTGATGAAGCAGCTCATGGCATCCTAGTCCCCTAGAAGGGCACTACTTACCTTGGAACACCATTGTGCATTCCAGCTCCCAAAATCCGGTGTGTGTGAATCTTTCCAGCATTTCCTCATAATCACTTTTTGCAGTAGGCAGGGCAGGGAATGATTTCTTAAGAAAAGCCCAGAAAGAAGTCAAACTGTGATATAGGTAACATGACATAAGTCACCTGGGCCAGCAGGAGGCAAGCAGATAGAGGTTCTGCCCTTCCAACACCCTCATCATAGTAGCTCCTTCTTAACTTGATATATATTTGCCCCCACTCATCTCACTAACTGGCTACCTAATGCTTGAAGAGGTTTTTCAACAACCCTGTAATCCCAGGTCCCTGCATAATGGTGTCTGGGGAACCAGACTCCGGGGATCATTCTCTGAATTTCTCTCCAGAGTCAGGAGGCCAGAGCAGAATAGAATGGCCTAAGATGCCTGGAAGCTCCAGAATGCCTGTGTGGAGGTGAAGTGGAAGCAATGCTTGAAGAAAGTTGAAGATATGTGTGTGTGGCTGGTCAGAATTCAAGGGTATGAGTGGGAGGCTGGGAGGACCGCTTTTAATGTGTCTGATTGCATTATGAGCATGGATATCCAAAAAGTACCCCTAGTGTGGAATTGGGTTGTATCCACTAGAAAGCTCCAAATAAAGATTGTTTGGAGGAGGCTAGAATGTACAGAATGTACTGTAAAAGGAGCTGAATCCCTGCAGTTTACACAGTCCAGCGCACATTATCAACCCAAGGGAAACACCATACAATCCATGCTGCATACTCTTACTTAATTCATCTTCTTTATACACCCTGAGCATATTATCAATTCCTATTCAAGAATTTGCATCAGATAGTGCCGACTTGAATTTCAAATTGCTTTGCCTGGCTTTTGAGGGCTTCATACACTGATCCTACCCTTCCCTAGTCCTGTAGTAGCAAACCCATCTGCTCTGCTTTTTTGATACACTTCCTTTCAGCGACTTCACTACTCACACTGATCCCATCCCTAGACATTTTATCTCATCTCCCTTCTCTTACATTGGAGGCAACCTGTAGCACCCAGAGAGTATAACAAACCAATGATGATTCCTACTCACGGGTACTCACAAGATTATTCTCTCTCTTCCCCTCCTAGCAAACCCAGGTAGGGCCAAGTAGGTCAGGAAGTCACCCTGACCATTGCAGCATGCACTGCTCTCTTTTGAGGTACAGATGACCAAAGACTTATGCATTCACTGGCATGTTTCTTGGGTGAGCTTTGTCTCCTCCATGGAATTATGGGCTTCCTGAGAATAAGGACACTATGTTACTTACATCCTTACTTATCCTCCCATACAGAGGCCAAGATCAGATGTCATAAATCATATTACTGCCTCAAATTCCAAGTGGTTTTGGAGGCCCTCACATTCAGAGCCAGCATGACTGCCATTATAGACATCAGATAACCAATGGCTGGCCTTTCTAGGTACTTCATCTTTGGAGTCTGTTCCAATAAAATAAGGGCTTTCAAATTCTTTGGTTGGCCTCAAATTACAGTTCTCCACAAGGGAACTCAGTAGACAAATTGTATGCAACGTGGGGCACACAACGGCCCATCTAGCCCTCCCTTGTGTGTGGGCCAATGGCTGAAGGAGCAAGTTGAAGAAGAATGCCTATCTCCAGCAGCCACCTTAGATGCTGTTCCGTCCCCCCACACCACTCTGATGCACCTCTTGAGTCCAGGGATTTTGTTCACCAACAACTGGTCGCCATCAGCCTATGGCACCTTTGGTTTAACAAATTATTTAAGTCACTACCCTTTGAGTAAGGTAGAACTCCTGCTTGCTCAAAGTAGATCATTTACTAATACTAAGGGGGTAGTTAACCTTTAGTTCTAGGAATTCACCCTTCCCAGAGCACCTGATTCTATAGTTTGAGTTACATGGCCTCTCAGCTTCAATCTGTACAGATGAGTAAGGCATCACTTGCCTTCCACTTGGAGGCAGAGCCTTCAGTCCCTGCTGGTCTTAGATATTTCTCTCTGGACCTTG
This sequence comes from Myotis nattereri, assembly GCF_964212035.1. NCBI lineage: Eukaryota > Metazoa > Chordata > Mammalia > Chiroptera > Vespertilionidae > Myotis > Myotis nattereri. Next base: position 122,096,416 of record NC_138078.1, read on the forward strand.
TATCAAGGTTACGCATCAAGGTCAGACACCAGCATCTGAGTAACCCTAGATCAAGACCTTTCCTTTTTATTTTTTTCAGCATATATTGCCTGATGGGCATGCTGGGACATGTGTTCAGGACACAACAAAAGCTCCTAGGTTTCATTCCTGGTTAAAAAGTGTCAAAATCTGTTGTCCCAAAAGCACAGGTTTTTATATTTAGATGTTGTGTTTTCTAATTTGCACTAAGACCAATCCAGCCAGAGAAAACTATTGTTATACACACCTCATTTACAGAAGTGCCTATTATCTGGGTTCCATGTGTCCAATCTCTGCCCCTAGTGTGTAAATTTTTTTTTTTTTTGCTTTTTACTTTATTCACATTTATCTTTATTGTTGAAAGTATTAGATGTCCCCCCCACCCCTGCCCATTGAGCCCCACCAACCTGCTCCTGTCCCCTATCCAGGCCTTCCCCCACACTATTATCTGTCTATGGGCTATGCAATATGCATGCAAGTTCTTTGGTTAATCTTCCCCCCCCCCCGCCCTCCGCCGCCCCGGCTTTGAAATACATCAGTATGTTGCATGCTTCAATGTCTCTGGATATTTTTTGTTCATCAGTTTATTTTGTTCATTAGGTTCCACATATAAGTGAGATCATGTCATACTTGTCTTTCTCTGACTGGCTTATTTTGCTTAGCATAATACTCTCCAGATCCCTCTATACTGTCTCAAAGAGTAAAATATCTTTCTACACTGCATAGTATTCCATTGTGTAAATATACCAGTTTTTTAATCCATTCACCTACTGATGGGCACTTGGACTGTTTCCATATCTTATCTGTCTGTCTATCTATCTATCTATCTATCTATCTATCTATCTATCTATCTATCTATCATCTATAACCCTAATATGCAAATAGACCTAACAGTGGAACAACTGGTTGCTATGATGTGCACTGACCACCAGGGGGCGTGCGTGGAACATAGCGGGCATTGGCAGTAGGCGGCAGAGTGTGGAACATAGAGGGAATCAGCTGCAGCGGGTTGGTGGAGAGGGGGTGCCAGACCAAGGCGGGACACCGGTCACTGTCACTAGGTGAACCTCTGGTGGTTACTGAAAATTCTTTGCTCCCATGCTCCACAGTCCCACCAGGCACTTGCACCCGCTGCCTGTGCCAGCCCTGGTTGCACCCACTGCCGGCGCCAGCCCTGCTCGCGCCCACTGACAGCACCTGCTCTGCTTGCACCTGCTGCTGGTACCAGCCCCAATTGTTCTGCGCCATCAGCAGGTGCGAGTGGGGCCTACACCGTCATTGCGTGGGATCCGTAGTGGAGCTGCCAGCAGACAGGAAATCGGGGGCCATGGTGGGAGGAGCGGGGCGGGGGCACAGAGGACGGGCCAAGACCCACCCCTGTGCCCACTGCAGCCTCACGGCCCACAGTTCCTTTCAAGGTGCAATAATTCATGCACTGGGCCCCTAGTTGTAAATAACAACAGTGCTATTAACATGGGGGTAGGGGAGCAATTATTCTTTGTGATTGGTGTTTTTTACTTCTTAGGATATAGTCCTAGAAGTGGGATCACTGGGTCACATGGCATTTCCATTTTTAATTTTTTTGAGGAAACTCCATTTTCCATAGTGGTTGTACCAGTCTGCATTTTCAACAGTGTACTAGACCAAATGGTCTAGTGTCTAGTTCCTTTTTCTCCACACCCTCACCAGTATGATAGCCATTCTGTCAGGTGTGAGGTGGTACCTCATTGTAATTTTCTTCTCACTGATGATTAGCGATGTTGAGCATTTCTTCATGTCACTTGGCCATTTATATGTCCTCTTTGGAGAAGTTATCTATTCAGGTCTTCTGCCCATTTTTTAATTGGGCTTTCTTTTGTTTAGTTGCATAAGTACTTTACATATTTTGGAAATTAACCCCTTATCAGATGTATCACTGGCAAGTATGGTCTCCTATCAGTGGGTTCCCTTTCCATTTGATGCTGGTTTCTTTTGCTGTGTAGCTTTTTATTTTGATGTAGTCCCATTTATTTTCTCCTTTGTTTCTCTTGCCCTATAAGATGTACCTGTGAGAACTGTGCTATGTGAGATGTCAGATATTTTGCTACCTATGTTTTCTTCGAGGATTTTTATGGTGTCACGACTTACATTTAATTATTTTATCCATTTTGAGTATATTCTTGTGTATGGTGCAAGTTGGTGGTCTAATATCTGCCTAATTATCCCAACACCATTTATTGAAGAGGATTTCTTCACATTATTGTATGCTCTTACCTCTTTGTCAAATATTAATTGAACATAATGGATTGGGTGGATTTATTGGTTCTGTTCTGTTCCACCGATCTATATGCCTGTTCTTGTGCCAATACCAGGCTGTTTTGATTACAGTGGCTTTGTAGTATAACTTGATATCCGGTATTGTGATCCTTCCAACCTTGTTCTTCTTTCTCAAGATTGATGTGGCTGTTTAGGGTCTTTTTTGGTTCCATATAAATTTTTGGAGTATTTCTTCTAGATCTGTGAAATATGCATTGGTATTTTGATGGGGATTGCACTGAATCTATAGATTGCTTTGTGCAGCATGGATATCTTCATATTAATTCTACCAGGTGTAAATTTTAAGGTGGAATTTTGTCCAGGGTTAAGAAGCCCAAATTAGATTTTCTCGCGGTCCGAGCTGGGGTAGGCGCTTCAAGCACCAGGGACGGACAAGAGCTGGGTTGGTGGCGAGTAGCCTACACCATTTGCTCATCCTCGCGATGAGTTTGCCCCTCAATCCCAAACCTTTCCTCAACGGATTAACAGGAAAAGCCAGTAATGGTGAAACTTAAGCGGGGAATGGAGTACAAAGGCTACCTGGTATCTGTAGATGGCTATATGAACATGCAGCTTGCAAACACAGAAGAATACATATTGGAGCCTTGTCTGGACACCTGGGTGAAGTTTTAACAAGGTGTAATAATGTCCTTTATATCAGGGGTGTTGAAGAAGAGGAAGAAGATGGAGAAATGAGAGAATAGCATCTTTTGTGGGAAATTTCTTTTTATATACATTTCTAGACAATAAAAATTTGTTTTTTCAAAAAAAAAAAAAAAGCCCAATTATATCTACTGCCTCTTACTTATCCCAAGGTTTATTTACCTCCTTACAAAGCTCCAAGTGATCAAGCAGGTATGAATTTTCCCTGTGTAAACCATGGTATTTTTCTCAACAGACTGTGTTTGCTTAAGTATTCAGCAAGTTAACCCTTCCCAACAATGCGGTGCCCTTCCACACAGGGTCATATGAAGGTGTCCTGGAGAGGAAGAACAGGATCACTTGCTTTAATATCAGCTCTTCCAGAACTAGCAGAGGTCACATGGTTCCCATGCACAATCATCTGAGCTCTTTCTGCATTAAAGTACACTAAGCAAGGAGCCGCTGTGTGAGATTAGATTTATCATTAAGATTTATCTCCAGGTACTCCTTGATTTCTTCCCCTATAATCAGGTAAGCCAAGTCAACTAATGTCTGCCATGACCCTTAACCTGGCCATTCTGCAGGGCCAGGATAGCTAACATGTGGCACACCTGACAAGCTCGTCCCTTCCTAATGATTCATATAACACGGACTAAGGGGAATAGGGTAATCAAATAAAAATTAGCACCTGAAATAAATAGGCTCTGGTGGCAGATCAAGCTCTGCTCCAAATCTGCTTCTTGCATTTCTTAATTGTCACCCATTGTGCAAATGACCTAACTTCAAGTCCTCTCAGAAATCTGCAAAATGGGAACAATTTATACTATGCAGGATTGCATGAGATAATCAACCTGGCCTGGACTTATTGCCAGGCACACAGCTCTATCCCACCTCACTGCTTGGTTGAGAGATGACGGATAAAACTACAGATAACTATTTTTCATTTTACAGTAAATAGTATGCCCCCAAAACTGTTTGTTGCTGCTGCTACTGACTGTAAAGTATTCAGAACTGAAACTGCAAAGTAGTAATTTTTCATTATTTTTAAAACAAAGGTGAGAGCAAGGGCACTGAAGACCTTTAAAGGCAAATGCAGTGAAAGAGGGTTGAGATCCTAATGCAGCCGTGGGCAAACTACGGCCTGCGGGTTTGAAATGAATAAAACTAAAAAAAAAAAAAAAGACCGTACCCTTTTATGTAATGATGTTTACTTTGAATTTATATTAGTTCACACAAACACTCCATCCATGCTTTTGTTCTGGCCCTCCGGTCCAGTTTAAGAACCCATTGTGGCCCTCGAGTCAAAAAGTTTGCCCACCCCTGTGCCTAATGTGTATTCAGAAAATCACCCACTGACCATGATTATTTCTTTGTGGCCAATCAGGTCCTAACTGCTCTGAGCAGTGTCACCACAAAACAGCATGTTACCATCAGTTTTAGGTTATCTATGGTGAAAGAGAAAAGCAAATCCCAGGCAGTGGTAAATCTAAAAAACAAAACAAAACTATTTGGAATGCATTTTGTGTGTGTGCATGTGTGTGTGTGCGCGCGCGCACGTGTATTTTTTCTTGGCAGGAGACTTACCTTCCTAATTATGGTTCCCTTAGGCTATCATTAAAATTAGCCTGCATTCCCCAAGCACACACCACTGACAGCAGGGGTAAGGCAGCCCATAAGTGACAAGGTAAGGTCTACCTGTCTACTTGGGATTAAGTGTTTGAAAATACACAAAAAATCTCTGTATGTAGATGATTATGTACACACACACACACACACACACACACACACTTCCAACCATGTCATGTAAGAAACAAAATATTATAGAGTGGCAAGGAAGCTGTTGCAACATTTCCCCAAAGCCCAGAGAACAAGACCATAAGACCCTTTAGAAAAGTACCTTAGGTCATCACTCCCAGGCTTTATCTTCATTCTTTAACCACACCATCAGCTTTTACCTGGTAGAATTAATGCATGAAAACCTTTTTCCTTCCAACAATACTGTGCTATTTCCAGAATTCCTAACATTTCCTTAAGAAATGTCCAAAGCAGAGTAAAACATACATTTAATTCCACATGTGGACACTCATGCTGAGAAATGGATTTCTGTAGATTTTACCGATTATTGCTGAACTTAGAAGTCTCTTGAAACATTGATGAGCAAAAATGCAATCTTACATGAAAACTGAACTTGTACAGTTATTTACATATTTTAATGACTCCTTTACCATTGGACAGATAATTCATGCGGTAACCAAGATCTAGTTGCAAATTTTCCTAATATTAATTACATCTTTATCCTGTGTGACAGTTGATGCTGCTTCAAGGCATTTGGGATTGAGAAAATATTAAAAGTACTGCATTCTAATAGAATGAGTAAATTCCAGGACACATTTCCTTTGAATCATTCCCAAGCATTAATAGTGGTGTTAATATACTGTATTCTAAGAGTATGCATCCAATTGTTTTGGCCAATGTCTTCTTCACTGGGGACAATATGGAAACTACCAAAAATTAACTTTAACATGAACAGAGAACATCTTAATTGTGCACTCCGGGATTATAAAACTATAATGCCAAACTGCTCCTCGTTCAGTTCAATGTTTGTTTCTTGGAAAATTACTTAATCTGTGTAAAATGCAGTAAAAATCCCAAATGTGGTAGCATGGAGAAGCCATGCCTTTAAAATAGACATCTGTATCTTTTGGAAGCCACCTTCCTCTAAATATTATTTTAAGTTAAAATAAAACATAAAACATTATAGAGTATAATAGTCTACATTTCGTGTAAAAAAGATAAAAATATTCATATTTACTTGTATATGTAAAAAGAAACTTTGGAAGAAGATGTATATAAACTACGTTTATTTAGGGTATGAGGATAACTTGGCAGATGGGCAGAATTGAAAGGGAAATGTTCACTCTATACCTTTATATGTATTAAGCCCTGGTAATATATTACCTACTTAAAATCTAAATTAGAAAAGTAAATATTGCCTTACTGGTGGACTTGAATTCCTATATTACCATAGGTCATCTTTCAAATATTTTCCATATATATATATATGGAAAGAATTCTTAGAAGAAAATATTAAGAGTTTAAAAGTAGAAACTTAATTTGTAAAGTGTATCATGGAATGCTGTTATGTTTTTTTTTCCCCACTGAAAGTCGTATTTGGTAATTTGGCATTTGCTTGAGTGATCACACACACACACACACACACACACACACACACACACACGCTCCTGTAGTAGATACTGTTATTAACATACTACCCTTTAGCTATGCAGACTCTAACAACACAAATGGAAAAGTAGAATTTTATGCAGAACCATCTATACTTAATTCTTTTGGTTCTATAATCACAAATGATAAATTTTACTTCATGTATAAACTGTTAGATTTCTAATATGCTCTAAAGTTAAAAGATGCAAGTCAATTCTTTGCACTTTTTCTTTTATCAAAATAGTAGCTGCTAATTACTACTTTTGAAAGAAAATATAAATCTAAGACTCACAAAACATTTTTTCTTAAGATAGAGAGTGGGTGAAGGGTTTGAAAGAAAAATAATTTAGAAGTGACTTTGTAAAACACAAACCCTTCACATGCTATTAACTGAGGCTTTAGAAAAGTCAGTTCTCCTAACATAGCTTTTATTCTACCTCATACTGTGAACTCTTCAGGTTTTAAAATATTCAACTTGCCTTTATTCTTTCTTTTGGTGGGGGGAAAGAGTGAGCCTGCCAGCTGGTAAGAAGCCAAGAGTTATCCAGTCAGACCTGAATGGAAAAATCTACGATTTGTTTATTTCATAGTTCAAGTTCAAAAGCAAGAGACAATTTAAATAATAAAAGAGTAACAGAAAAAATACAAAGAAAGAAAACAAATCAGTAAGAGTCCAGAAGAACCTTCAAGAACATTTAATTCGGAAAATGTTATTGGTTTAGAGAACTTGACTGAAAGAAAACAGCTGGGCAGAGTTCAAGGTTTTAAATTAAAAACAATCTAACAAGGTCTATGGGGATAACTCTTTGAGCCACATTTTGGAGACCAGATTCATTTCTACCAAGTAAAAGTAATAGCAGTCTAAGCTAAAAAGGAAATTCCTCACAACTGAGGTAGTTACTAAGTATCAGCACATTTTCCAAGTTCTCACAAGGCAGCTTAGCTATTTACAATCCATTTTTCCTCATACATAAATGGAGTGCCTTTTCAATTTTGTCTTCTGTGAATTGTTTAAAAAAACCACTTATACACACCAGCCAGAATATGCCTATTTTATTAACATCATGCTTTAATAAATAACTGACTACTTCTAATAAAATTAAGCCTCTGTTTACAACAGCCCCCAATATTCCATTTTGACCATTCTGCAGAATTTGGTGTAAAAAGTTGAATGAAATGTAGACCCTGAGCTATCAAGTAATTATGTTTCAATATAAAAATAGAGAATTACTCTTACAACTGAAGATTGAACAATAACACGAACAACCTCTCTGTGGGTTTTAACTTCTGTAGAATTTGTTGGGATCTTAATGGCTGTCTAAAGAAGGAAGGGACTTGCAGAATTTTCTTCTTTCTGAGGACTTTTGGGAACTCCTTTTAAAGTGATTTGTTACATTCTCATAGTTTTATGAGCTGTCATTTGTTAAGGACACAAGAAAAAGGTTCCTAAGGGGCCAAGCCAGCTGTTAGTCTTTGGCCTGGGACAACAGATAGGCCTAAGCCAGTTCACCCACATGGCTAAGGGTCACCGCTAAGATGTAGTCTTCTCAGCTCTACTCTCTCCACTAACCCCCACCCCCGCCCCCCAAAAAAAACAACAAGAAAACACTAAAAAAAATCTGGACACCTAGATCTTCCCCGAAGTGACTTTTTTGGTTGATGGGGTAGCACACAGCTATGAATCACTGAAAGTCATTTGCCTTTCTGATCACAGGGTGCTGAGCAAGAAAAACACGTTAGACACCTTAGAATTTCTTTTAAAAAACTGGGATGCCAAAATGAATGTAAACACAATGCACAGACAAAAACTTTGCTTAAGTGTTAATGCTATTCCCTGAGCACAGGCTGTATACCCACCCCAGTTGTATCCCCCAGACAGCTCCCTCTTTGTGGCTGGGTTTGAAATCTGGAACACTGTAACGGGGTACCAAACGAGATGTTAGTCACTTATTTCTGCCATTGGGATATCAATTCAAAGAGGGTCACGTGTGGCCACGAAGATCAGCATACAGTGGCTTGTTAACTTGACTGGATAAAAAACAAAACAAAACAAAACCCACCCCTAAACAATGTGTGAACATGTGATAACTCAAACGCCTTATATGGCCTTATATATTTCTAGGGAAAATGTATCAAGAATCTTTTAAATGGGTTACACTTTAGGTGGTTCAAGTGAAACTATATGTGATCTTAAGTTTATGCAATTCAACTCAACCGAGATGGGTAGTCTGCAGTCTCTTCCAGTCACCAGATATAAGTGAAATATAACATTCTTCTTATACTGATGCTTGAATACAACCTGACAAGTGGATTAGAAACCCCTTTGTGCCTTCACATTCTGTCCTAACTTAATAATAACAAACAAAATCATCTCCTCTTCTCTCCAGATAAGGCAACTAAAACAACAGGGATACATGGAAATTTTACTGCTTGTTGGGCTTTTTCTTTTAATAAGATAACGTGATAAATAAAACCTGCTTCTGTACAGCTATTTAATATTTCAGAAATACGTACATGTTACATGCCAAGAAAGGACCCTGGTTTTCTTGTAAGAAACAAGGTGAGATCATAATTGAAGAAAAAAACCCACAAACAAAAACAAACAATAAAGAAAAACAAGAGAGTGATAAAATCACAAATGCACAACTAACTACAGTTCTGTACCTACACCACTAGCCACGTTTAACATGATTCTGGGGAAGCAGGAACTTACTTTATGTACAAGTCCCTTTTTCCCGCAAAACTGAATGAAAGAACAAGGTCAGAATTTTTTAAACCAGTGGCCACATAGTAAAAACTGTACATTGTTGTCCATTCATTTGAAAAGCAAAGTCACTAGGATGGTATAAAAGTGATAACTGGTGCCTTTTAACTTTCTGATGATGAACACATTTTCTCTAAGATTGAGAATTATCTCCATTCTCTCTGCATAACCAGAAACAAGATGCAGAAGACAGTGAGGAGGTAGGGCTGAGCTCCAACACGGGCACCAGCGTGGTTGGCTTTATCATTGGCATTCCTCCCAGAGTGGTCAGTTGTGTTAGACTCAAACTCCGAAGGGCACTGCTGATACTCACATCCACTTCCACTTCCTTCTCCACTGCTTTCATCGCCTATTAACAAAAAACAGAAGAGAGATTTCATTCCACTTGTTCTCATCATAAGGTGTACAAGAACAATTTGTACTTTAGAACCACAAGTGCTTACTGATATCAAAGAAGTCCACATCATTCCCATTGTAAGCATTCTTCATTTTATTGGTCATAACCCGCAAAGCCATGATTTGACGAAGGATCGTTGTGTCCGGTTTACTGGTGTCAACCTGGACCTCCGGATTACTGATCTGGTTGGCTAATCCATTTCCTGTCACTGCAAATAGGTACCTGAGATGAGAAATGACCCCATTGAGATTATCAGTAAGACAAAAAGTTGCACAAGATCAAAGATTTCTGCCTAGATTCTAGTATTTGCACTGAGTACAATTAATTTCCATTTCTAAATGAACTTGAATTTTTCCTTTATCTGGGTATACATCTTTTTTTTTTAACATCTTGTTTCTCCAACTTGACCATGACCTTTTGAAAGCTACCCATTTTGCAGAGGTTGGAGGACCAGAGTAAAGTACTGAAGTGTGGATACTTATTTAAGTTACTGAGTGTGTAGGGGAGGGACACAGGGCATCATCAAATAAGAGAATGGATCTAGAGCTTTATGAGGCCAAGCCATTGGGCAAAGGATCACAGGTATTAAATATTTTTATATGACACTATTGGAACAGCTTGGTCCCTGGTGGGGGTCCTAAAGCTAGTATGACTATTATCACAAAGTTTTGCCCAGTACAAGTAAGTGGGTACCTTCCCAAAACTTCTACAGTACAACCCATTCCTAAGAAACTCTAGAAGCCTTCCATGTTGTTGCTACCTACCCTGAATTGCTTCTTTTTTTTTTTAAATATATTTTATTGATTTTTTACAGAGAAGAAGGGAGAGAGATAGAGAGTTAGAAACACCGACGAGAGAGAAACATCGATGAGCTGCCCCCTGCACATCTCCCACCGGGGATGTGCCCGCAACCCAGGCACATGCCCCTGACCGGAATCGAACCTGGGACTCCCCAGTCCGCAGGCCGATGCTCCATCCACTGAGCCAAACCGGCTTCGGCCTGAATTGCTTCTTGATTGACAACTGAGGAAACCCTCCCTGAAGGTTACCCAGGCATTTAGGAAGAGAGAGATTGCAAATCCATGCAACTAAGGCTAACCTGCTTTTGCCTTTTCCATTCCAGCAGTCATCCTCATTGCCATTTCCCGCAGCCATCCTCTCATCATTGCAAACATTGCTTGGTAGAGAGGACCAGAACTTCTTGGCCTGCTTCAGTTTCTCCTTGACATCAGTAACCTAATTAAGAAAAACAAGAGAGCGACCTCTATAAAGCAACACAAAACTACCTTATAGATGTGCCTTTTGATCATTTCTAAAGTATCTCCAGAATGACATGCAATTCATTTTCAACTTTAGTCAACAGAGAAAAATGAAGATCAAATTTATACTTAGAACTACAAAATCACTCAAATAAATTAAAAGTTGAAATATTCGGAAGGAGCTGAGCTGCCTGGATCCACTGTCCACTTACCTCTTCATTGTAACTACCATCTGAGGCCCACCAGGTTCCATACCCTGTAGATACAATAAGACACAGACTCTTCCCACAAGACTTTTATGCTCAAGCTCAACCTTATATATTGTCCACTCTGTGATACCTGCCTTTCCCTGATCTCTGTCCCCTTCTCTTTGTTCTTTCCTACTACTAGATTTGAAGCACATTGCTGTGTATAATGCAGTCCTGCTTACATTTTCTTATCCTTCTCCCAGCTTATCATTAACTATATATCACCTTAGTTAGTAAGCTGGAATGTCTGCATTTCCCTCTCTTTTGGGGCTTTTTCAGCATAAGGACCTATCTTATTCTTCTGAGCCACCCTGTAAATACCACAGTAGTGATGATAGGCTCATAGGAGATGCTTAGTAAATGCATGGTAAAACAACAGGGGGGAAGGAGTTGAAATTAAGACTTACTGCATCACATGTTCTAGGCTACATATGAACTTTCTCAGCTAGAAATGAATGAAGAAGATTTACTGACACATTCAATTTGCTTGAAAAGTTTCGCCTGAAAGACCCACACTTGTAAGCCTTCCAACTAAAAATGTACTTGGAACAAATATTTTCATTTTTTTGTCATTGAACATGGCCATTCCTGGCAAAGTGCTTACCAGTTGGTCCAAACTAGTGCCAGCTGCTGTGGTTGGGCGTTCCTCAGGGTGATATGGTCTGAAGCGAGCACTAAAGGCACTCTCAGAGATGGAACGGGAAATGCGTCCGGCTGGGAGGGGCTTTGGGGGTCCACATCCCTGAAAAACCTGCATTGGAGCAGCATGATCATATTAGGGAAGTCACATCACAAACTGGAGAGGGCCCCCAGCTCCCTTTTCTAACATCCTGCCTTCATTACCTTCTGAGACACTTGCACACTATTGTCCTGCATGTTCATAATGGCATCAGAAATCTTCACATCGATGGGATCCATGACTGATTCAATGTTGAAAGGGCCCTCTAGCCTCTCCGCCACCATTAGCATTGCATCTAACATGAGGTTTGGGGAAGAATAATACAGCATAAAAAGTAAATAATTAGTTCACCCTTAGGTAATCAGTCTGATTATTTTACTGTTTCTTGGGGGAGGAAGGCGAAGGCATACATCATAATTAATGTTTTTATATCTATTTCTATTATGCCAAACTATATTAAGTCACTACGTATTGCCAGCTACCTAAAGTGTGAAGTGGCCAGATGAATGCTTCATTCTCCAGCAAGGAAATCCAATCAGGAATCTTCCATTATACTAATTTTTCATTACTTACATGTGCCAGTGGCTGTCACTGTAAGGCTCTGAGCTAGCTCCCAGCTGACAAACCAAAAGCTGGAGGCAGAATAACATGCCAGCTCTCTCAGACTTCCTAGGATCTTTTCATTTCAGGTTCCATTTACAAGAGTCAAAAATATACATCACTTAAAATCCTGGCATACCAACATGTAATTTTTTTTTTAGGAAATCCTTCCAGATGCCTGAGAAAACACAAATAGAAGTATTCCTCCCAATTCTAATGACTTTAAAAAATACAATTTTTGGAATAAGAAAAACTTCCCATTTCAAATATAAGGGCCTTGATTTATTTTATAACAAAAGATGTACTGCTCTGGATGAAAACACGACACAAGAGGCAGCACACACAAACCATGTACTCACAGCATATCTTCACTGATTACTCAAGTCACTTTTACATATTGGCAGAGTCTGGAATGTTATAGCACACATTGAATCTCTTAAACAAAATATGCTGTACTTGTTTTCTTGCCACGCATGTTTGTTGGGATTATGAGATTTCGTATTTTGGCCTGATACCTATTGTGTAAAATTAAATGAAATTGAAAACGTAACCATGTTATCTCCACTTTATACTCTAGTGCTTAAAGCATGGCAGGAAAGGATGGTGAGGCCCACATTATCCACAACCTTTAGGTAGTCCAAGGACAGGGGTTAATTTCCAGAAGATTGTCTGTGTCCTCAAAGAACACTGCAGGCCACAGCTGAACTTCTACCTAAGCTTTCTAGTGAAAAGGAGTTTCAACATCAGCATATCAATGAAATCAAATTTGGTCATCAACCTTTCACCTTCAACCTAGAACAAATGCAACACGGCATTTTAAAGCACAGGGTCATTTCTCTAAACTACAATTCCGATGTCACAAACCACAAATAGATTTCCGTGAAATGCAATTTTTTTACAAGTAATAACAAATGAAGTTTCAGGTTGCATTGTGGTAAGCACCAATAAAGTGACGCTTCCAACCTCTAAGTAAAGCCTGCCAGCATGAATATACCATTGTACTAGTGCAGAGAAAAAATGCTTTTGATGTGTTAGCAAAAGGAGACTTTTGTAAACAAGTGGAGCACAACTTAAATGTGTTCATCATTGTCAAAGCAGCAGGGCTGCCACGTACAGAAAGCACATTCCTTCATAGCTGAGAAGTCAGCTCTTGCTCCAAATAAAAATATTATGAATAGACAGATAATAAACATCCAAAAACGCAGAATTTAAACAACAGAAAACAGCGCATTTTGTAACTACTTATTCCCCTAGTGGTGAGGAAAGGCCAGATCACTAATGTGTTTGTGAAAGACTGAAAAGAAACATAAACCCCAATTCACTGGCTGTTTGGCGTCTTTGTAAACTCTGAGCCGGCCATACAGAAGGGCCTGGGAATAGAGAGTGAAGCTGGGCCTTTGTTGGGGCCGGTGCCATGGCGTTGCGTGTTGCGAGGCTGAAGAATGCGAATGAGGGCGAATTCTGCTTGTGGCCTGTAGCCCAGGAGCCAAAGCTGCCACTAACCCCGGGGAAAGTCATGATTGGTTATCAACTGGGCTCTTCCTTGCAGCAGCCAGCCCTGACTAGAAGTACCAATCTCAGTCCAAAGATGGTTGGTTTGGAGTTTTGGTTTTCTTCTGGTGGAACTAGGCCACAGGTCTCATTTACAGGATATTTGATTGTGTGCCTTCTGTCAGGAATCAGCTGGTGTCTCCACCAGCAATCCCAATATCCCAATACGAAATTCCCACTGGCAGCAACATGTGACATTAATAAGGTTGGCAAGAGGTCCAACAATGTTAACACTAATATACTATGTGATGGAGGACAAGTGGGACCTAAGCATAATTTATGAATCTCCAGAAACTGACTTTTTTGGTTGGAGGTGGAGAGCAGGAAGTCTTCAAACTGAAGGTTTCATAGAACGAATCTCTTACAAAACCAAGTCCAAGGTGTTTCAAAAAGTTGGATCCACCTTGATAAAGGTTGACGATACTTTAATAGATGCAGTTAGAGAGAGGAAAGGAAGGGCATGACAACCAGAAGGCAGATTTGGAAAACTCATTCTTAGTCTCTTAAAGGCTCTAGTCCAGTGGTTCCCAACCTTTTTGGCCATGCCCTACCTAAGCATCTCTAAAATTCGGATGCCCCATGTGACATATAATTCTTATTATTCAAAAAGTGAACTCCTATTCACATGGAAGAAGCCTTAAAGGCCATTAACTTGGTCTAAACAAGCTTCCAAAGAACATGGCATCCATGAAAGAGAAAAATAAAAGAACAAAAGGACAGTTGAAGTACTGAAGAAGAAATCACTAAGAAATTGTTTAAAAATTGCCCCCCTTAAAAATCAAATTGCACCCCCTGTGGTGCGTGTACCCCATGTTGGGGACCACAGGTCTAGTCCAACTGCAGGATTTCAGTGCTCAGGACCTCAGCACTGAGTTGCTCCCCGCCCCAGCAACAAAGCCATCCCTCCTCACTAGGGAAAGCGATTCCTTTTACACTGGCCTCACGACTGGACTGGAAGAACAAAAGGCAGTTTCCCGACTTAACCCCAAGATCTGATTTAGAGAAGTGGGAGAAAAAAAACCTTTGACCATTCATTAACTGCAATCATATAAAGGGGAAAGAAAAATTCCTTGCAAAGAAAAAAAAAAAACCTTACAGCACGTATGGCAGAGGCATGTAAATTGGGGCTGAATTCTGCAACCACAGAGCAAATTAATTAGACCCTTGTGAAAATTCATGAAAAAGCACCGGAGATTAACAATGTCTATTATTCTTGGCCTTTTATATCAGCTTATTAAAATAAAGAGTAAAATACCCATTAAACATAAAGTTTAAATACAATTATACACCTCAGCCCTCCAAAAAGTATCATTTAAAATAACTGAGGAAAATTAACTCAGAAATTCTACCAATTTCTACTTGGGTTTAATTTTACTTATTGAAAGATAACAAATGTCATTTTTAAAACACACAACAAGAACTTAAGCCCTCCTTGTTTTAGGTAATCTTATTGAGAATATTTATTAAGCAAGCCAAGTATGGTTTTGATTTCATATGAACCTGCAAACTCTTGGAAATATATGTATAAGAATTTGTATTTTAATACAGGATATGAGTTATAGTTTTGGCCAGAATATTAGAATAATAGGATAGTGCAAATGGCATGCCCTTCTGCACCTTATTATTGATGTGTCTGTAGAAAAGTCAGCAAAACTAGATCACTGTCATCATACATTTTTTGTACCATGTGGCAAATTCTACTCTTTTTGCCCAGAGAACTAGTGGGCTAGAAGCTATAGGGGAAAGTGAAAAGGCTATCAACTTAAAACAAATAAATGTAGCACAAATAAATTGCAAACTTGACATTTGGGTATGGGGTGACAGTGGGACTAAAAAAAGAGAAAGAAAAAACATCAACTTTAGATCTACAAGTGCCATTGGGCTTTTATTTCCATTTGGAATATTTTAAAGCAACACTCTCTCCCATGCTTCATTCTGGGCATGATGTGCCATTTGTGAGTGTATGTCTTTGCTGGTTTTACGCCTTTCCTTTCATGGGATTCTGCTTTTCTGTGCATAGAAGATTTTTTTTTCAGGTCTTCTAGCTTTGAGCTATTTAGGCTACAATTGTGCTGAAGTGCTTAATATTCACATCTTTTTCTTTCCTGTGTCAGTGTTAGCAAGAATCTGTTGGAGCCAATTTATTGATGCACTTTCAAACAGAGTTAAAATGATAATTAGCTCTCTTGCAGACTAAAAAGCATTCCCCACAACCAATCCCCACCCCACCAAAAAAAAAAAGCCAGCACATTGCATACATGTTCTCGTGATGTGGACAAATAAGTGAAAAATAGATGCTTATAAAAATACTCAAATTCTGCAATTATGCAAATGTGACTGGGGATGGGAAAAAAATCTGAGTCTGTTCATATGAGCTATTAGTATGTGTGTGTGGTCCAACTAGGCCAGCCGTGGGCAAACTATGGCCCGCGGGCCGGATTCGGCCCGTTTGAAATGAATAAAACTAAAAAAAAAAAAAAAAAAAAAAAAAAAAAAAAAAAAAAGAGACCGTACCCTTTTATGTAATGATGTTTACTTTGAATTTATATTAGTTCACACAAACACTCCATCCATGCTTTTGTTCCGGCCCTCCGGTATAGTTTAAGAACCCACTGTGGCCCTCGAGTCAAAAAGTTTGCCCACCCCTGAACTAGACCCTCAGTATTAGGAGCTTCAACACTGATGCTTCAGGACTAACATGTGTATTTGGTAGGCATCAAGGAGTCAATGAGTGGATATTTAAATTATCCTTAATTTATCCTTCCCCACAAATCATAATTAACCCTCTTAGAAACTGGCCACTTCACTACACTGCTGTCTGGGTTCCAGTAATGGCTTTGTAGGTTTTAAGTATATGCAAGAATATTTACCTCTAAAATTACCAAGGTAAACATTTTTCCATCTCACCAGAGCAGCCTGTTATTGTTAAATCCTCTATAGAAAGAGAACCCCCTAAATTTCTAGTCATATTTCACTTAATCCAAATATCCAATGGGTATCTGGCCAGTGTGCAGAAGATTTAGTTGCAGTGTAACAGATACAATATTTTCAAAGCCACTTTTGCAGCACAGTGATGACTGTAAACTAGCATTTTATGGATACTAGCCCATGATGCATTACCCAAACTGGCCTTTGGGGGAAAATGTCAAAAAGCCATTTTCTCATTATTAAAACTTAGTATTCACTGTGTCAAATGTCTTCAAAATGCCACCATTAGTTCAAGGGAACATTTACTTGTAGAACAGTATGAACTTTGAGTAGAGTTAAATTGGCAAACATTAAATAACAAATAGAAATTGCATAGCTGACAACTGCAATACTCCTTGTGGCAGGAAGCTGAACTATTTCCAGTGACACAAATACATGAATCGCTTGCTCACCTATGAAATTGTTCCACTCAGAATCAAGATCTCCTTGGTTGGCCAAACAGCCTCTCATGATGTTCGAGCAGTAGTTGTAACATGGCTTCACAGTCACTAGCCCCTGGCAGTGGGAGCAGTAAATCATCTTCAACAAGGCTTGGGTACACTGGGCTGTGGGTGTTACCTAATTTGGGAGAAGAAAGAAACAGTGTTGGGAGCAAAGATAGACACAGAAGTTGCAAGTCTATCAATATGACCTTGAAGGCTTGGCCATGACTTTAACTTAAGAACAGTTGTGATGAATCACATTTAGCAGGCCTGGCCTGCTTCCTGAAGAGGTGAAATAGTGCAAGGTTAGATAAAAAAGGTGTGCGCTGGGAAGAAGGATTGGGGGAAGATAGGGATTAACATTGCATTACCTTAAATAACCAAGCTCCAGGTAACTCTCTGTAAACTCTCACTCCTCCTTCCTGTCTCTCAATCTCTGTCAGCCACATATGCACTCTCACTCACATTCAATGACTCAATTATTTCAAAGTTCTTTTACAAATATCTTTCCAGGATCATCCATGAGACGCATTAGTAGAGGCTACTTTACCTGTCCACTGTGCATGGCTTGCTATTATGGCCTCTACCATCACTGTGTTTGCCTCGCCAGACTAGAAAACAAGCACACCTTTCTTTTCAAAAACTGCCTTTGAAACTTAACCCACTAATCAAGGTTTAGGAGGGTACCCTCGTATGTACTCCATTCTATACCTATAGTTGTGCAGAAGGCAACATTAATGTAATCTACAGGGAAGAATATGAATAAATTTAAACTTGTAGTTATGTGAGGGCCTTCCAAAGTTTGGGAGCAATAAAGCAGAGTCCTCAGGGAACACCTGCTGAAAAAGGTGGGACTGCAGTTAAATTTTGAAGAAGGAATTGGATTTAAGTTATTAGGAAGAACATGCAATTTGAAAGCACTAAATGAACAAAAGCTGCAAGAGAATATATCAAGCATATCCTGGCATCTTAGAATGGGGTTGCGGAATTGTGGGAGATAAGGTTGGATACATAGGAAGGAATGTGTGCATGGACAGAATTTAAAGGAGCTTCAACATCAGGCATAACCAGACAGGACTACTGAAAGTTCATGAGGAAGGGGAAGAGCTAGGATGAAAGCAGTACTAAACTAGATTGGACTGGCCATCCTCTCCTGAGAAATGAGACTTAGTTTCATCTTCCTACTTTCATAAAGTGAAATTATCTTGGGCATGGAATTGCTCATACCATCCTGTCACTCATTTCCATCAATGCTTAGAAAGCATCCTGGCTACGTATCACAGACTGGCTGCTAACCAAATGTTCTGGTCTCCCTATTCTCTCTGCCCCACCCTCCTCTTTTGCAGTCAGTATCAGAGGATTAGTGCATTCCTCTCTATCAGTACCAACCAGTTCTGCAAACACAGACTTTTGAAAGCAGATACCACTGCAGAGAACAGATGCAGGGATACAGGGCTGTCCAGCAGTGCACTTCACCTGCTCGGGGTGTGATGTTGCATACCACTTATCAACAGTACCCCGAGGAACAGAAGAAAAACATGCCCCCTCTTATCGCAAACAGCCTAGAAGAGGGGGAGAAAGCATCCAACAACATGGCAATTATATACACGAAAGTCAACATTCCCTATGAAGAAGTAGGATTTTCCCCCAATTTTAACCAGTCCCAAATGTTTTCCTAGGCACTAAGCTAGTCTTTTTGACTATATATTGCTATAAAATCTTGGCTAACCAATACCCTAGAGGAGTGGCCATTCTAGATAGCTAGGTTTTCTGGATAGATTTAAGTTCATTCCTTTAAATAAGTCACATATAGTTAAGACTTTGATACTTGTCCACCCCCTCATTTTACAGATGAGCAAAAAGGCCTGGAAAGAGGAGGTAGCTGGAGAATTATAGAAGTCTTAGAGTTGGAAGGGGCCTTAGAGATGAGAGTAGAGCTCTCACATTTAAGGGATAAGAAAAGCAAAGCCAAAGAGATGAATCGACTTGCTGACAGCCACCCTGATACATTTGATTATAGTACTGCACCTTATCAAACCTTTGGGATGAAATGATTTCCCAGATGTATCATGTTTCCCTGCCTTTTAAAACAGAATATATTAAACTCTAATAGTAGGCATCAGTCATTTTTTTCTTTATCTTAGTTAGATTCAGGTTCCACATTGGTGAGACTACTAAATAGCTGGATTTTAGAGAGGTAAAGAGTTATTATGTAAATGCCTAAGAAAAATCACACAATAGCACATGGAATTTATTGAATATTATGCTTAAAAGGAAACAATATCCTACTACGAAGAAATATAGAAGGCCAAAATGTCAACAAATAGTTACTGAGCACCTATTATGTGTCAGGGATTATTCTGGAATGTATTTGTGAACAGATAACAAGGCAAGTAGGAATTTCTATTTTAGAATATGTAACCTGTTCTAGAAAATGTGAAGAAATTCCAAAACAGTATAAGCCTTTAGGAAATAAACAAAAAATTTAAGTCCAATAGTTACATTCCAGAAACATTTTTTCAAATAAGTCTTTTTCTTTTTTTTTAACTCTAGGAAGCAGTCCACTATATTCTTAGTTTAACTGTAAATCTAAATCACTTATGCAGTAGACCTTATAGTACCCTCTCTGAAAGTAGGTTAATGGCTCAAGTTTTAAAAACAGAGACCACACTAAATGACACAGTAGAGTTTTATTTAAAAGAGATTATGAAGCTTGTTTTAGCGGAGTTTTTTCATTTCATTCTTTGGCAATGTGCTGGCTCATGTGCTGCATATGATTTGTTGTTTAACTACTAAAAATGATTACAAGGAAGTGGCTCTACATGCTATGGAAACACTAAATAATACCAGAACTAAGAAGAGAAATGGCGAAGTTATAAGAAAACTGGGACAAGAAAAGACATATGATACACCAAAGTTGGAGATAATCTGTCTTTTGACTAACAAGCACTAATCAAACCACCAGGCAGTATTTTAAATGAAGGGAATTCAGAACCCAGGAAATAAACCCCTCATGTGGGATGAGGAAGCCCTAGTATAAGAAAAGAGTTGTAAAATAGTCATGAGACCTAAAGAAACAAGGGTTCCAGAGAAAAAGCCAATAATGTGACCACTCCTCAAGTCTTGAGTCCCCAACCTGCCCAAGCTCAGGATGGTGAACTTAAGAGTGCCAAAGACCAGCACTACCTCTGACTCTGGACTTCCTTTTGGAATCTTCATGAGCTTCAAAAACCCAAAGGGAAGAAAAAGCCAAACAGCATGTGACACTTCTATTTAAATTATCTCGTGGAGTTTCTTTTTTTAAAAAAATATATTTTATTGATCTTTTACAGAGAAGAAGGGAGAGGGATAGAGAATTAGAAACATCGATGAGAGAGAAACATCCATCAGGGGCCTCCTGCACACCTCCTACTGGGGATGTGCCCACACCAAGGTACATGCCCTTGACCGGAATCGAACCTGGGACCCTTCAGTCTGCAGGCTGACGCTCTATCCACTGAGCCAAACCGGTTAGGGCTCTTGTGGAGTTTCTGGAAGAAGTCTTGGATCTCCTTGATTCAATGATGGCTCTTGTTTGTCACATCATGGTACACCAAGCTCTGGTGGGTGCCCCTTCATTAGCTTTCAGTGGTCTCTTCACCATACCAGGGCAAACCTTTCCCCAATAAACAAATATAGTAGTGGACTAAATCATGCCTTGTTCTGGGAAATAATTTTTAATAGAAATTCAAGTTCATTCACAGTCTACTTCCTTATAATATTCAAAATCAATTACTTATTTATAGAAGTTGTTTTATTCCAAAAGACTTAAGACCAAGTGGTAGATCATGCCACATGGGGATTCACAAAAGGGTAACCATGCTCCAAGATCTTAGTATAATCTTCAGCTATGTATTTATTCTCTATGTATGGCACGCCACTGAAAATGATCTATCTGATTGTTCCTTTGGGTCACAGCACTTGACTAACATTTGATATATTTTCCATTTGTTTTGAAGGGTCTGTTGAGCTCAGATGTCAGTGACCTCCAGAATCCATTGGGCTGGAGTCAGGTGGGGTTATTATTGCTTTTATAAAAGTCACATTTCAGACATCTTTCATAGATTAAATAGTTTCTCAAAATTATATTGAGAAAGAACAGGAAAAGGAAAACTGTAGACTCCTCCCTTCCCCCTTTGAACCACAAACACAAAGAATAAATTAGTGTTCTCAAAAGAGAAAATGCTTCATTAATTCCTATGGTTTTATGATCATGAAAGTATTGATGTCAAGATTCAAGAGAAAAATATTCTGTTATTTGTCAGAATAACTTGTGTATTGATAACTTTCATTGGATTTTATTCACTTACATGATATACATATGTTCCAGGCTCTGTTTTATGCTTTACACATTTTAACTCATTTAAAGCCTTAAAAAATAATGAGATGAGTTTATCATTTCATTTTACAGATGAGAAAGCAGAAGCCCAAAGAGATTACGGAGCTCACAGCAGAACTTCCAATAAATGGCCAAGATTTGAACCCAAGAAGTTTGATTATAGAGCAGCTACCTTGGACTCCCTTGATGGTTATCTGAATGATTTCTTTTCACAATAGAGCATAGGAACCCTAAGGGAAATACAAGGAGCTAGACCTTCTCCATAGCTCCTAGATCTAGTACAGGGTATCCACATACAGTGAGCACTCAGTATGAGGCTGCATGCTTTCTAGTAAGAATTAGCCGTTTTCAAATGTATGCAACTGTTCTATGTGGAACAATATTGAATGGATATTTGGATGATATTATGTTGTTTAATAATAAACAATAATGAATTATTCAGTCAATGCTATATCCTTCCCTATGTTCAATATGTTACAGGGGGAGAACCAAGATGGCGGCATAGGTTAACGCCGGAGTTTGATGCTTTGAACAACTACCTCAAAAGTGAAACCAAAAAACGGAAGGGACATCACCCAGAACCACAGGAACGCTGGCTGAGTGGAAGTCCTACAACTAGGAGGAAAGAGAAACGCATATGGACACTCAGAGGAGGCGCAGTGCTGAAGTCAAATTCTGAGGAGCGGAGTGCGAGGAGCGGGCTGGCGGCGGAGGGCGCGGTTGGCGTTTTCAATCGGGAGGGAGTCGCAGACTCTGAGCTCCAGATACAGGCGAGTCTTTAGGGACCCAGACTCAAACGGGAGAAGCGGGACTGTCTGGCTTCGGTCAGAGCGAGTGCAGCTTTCTCTCCGAGGTTTGCAGTGGGTGCTGGGACTCAGAGAGGCAGAGCCCCTGGGGACAGGACTGAGAGCCGCCATAACTGCTCTCTCCGGCCCACCCTGTTGATCCTGTGCGACCCGCTCCGCCCAAGCCCTGCACAGAGGCATTTGCCGGATAGCCTCAGGCAAAGGCTAGATTAGCACCTCCCTAGAGGACAGAAGTTCTCTCACTGCTGACACAGTTGATTCTCATAGCCACTTGGCCTGGAGGTCAAACCCTCCCTGGAATTAGCTACAACAATCAAGATTTAACTATAAGACTGCGAACAAAGACCACTAGGGGGTGCACCAAGAAAGCATAACAAAATGCAGAGACAAAGAAACAGGACAAAATTGTCAATGGAAGATATAGAGTTCAGAACCACACTTTTAAGGTCTCTCAAGAACTGTTTAGAAGCTGCCGATAAACTTAATGAGATCTACAAGAAAACTAATGAGACCCTCGATCTTATATTGGGGAACCACCTAGAAATTAAGCATACACGGACTGAAATAACGAATATTATACAGACTACCGACAGCAGACCAGAGGAGCGCAAGAATCAAGTCAATGATTTGAAATGGGAGGAAGCAAAAAACACCCAACCGGAAAAGCAAAATGAAAAAAGAATCCAAAAATGCGAGGATAGTGTAAGGAGCCTCTGGGGCAGCTTCAAGCGTACCAACATCAGAATTATAGGGGTGCCAGAAGATGAGAGAGAGCAAGATATTGAAAACCTATTTGAAGAAATAATGACAGAAAACTTCCCCCACCTGGTGGAAGAAATGGACTTACAGGTCCAAGAAGCGCGGAGAACCCCAAACAAAAGGAATCCAAAGAGGACCACACCAAGACACATCATAATTAAAATGCCAAGAGCAAAAGATAAAGAGAGAATCTTAAAAACAGCAAGAGAAAGAAACTCAGTTACCTACAAGGGAATACCCATACGACTATCAGCTGATTTCTCAACAGAAACTTTGCAGGCCAGAAGGGATTGGCAAGAAATATTCAAAGTGATGAATACCAAGAACCTACAACCAAGACTACTTTATCCAGCAAAGCTATCATTCAGAATTGAAGGTCAGATAAAGAGCTTCACAGATAAGAAAAGCTAAAGGAGTTCATCAGCACCAAACCAGGATTATATGAAATGCTGAAAGGTATCCTTTAAGAAGAGGAAGAGGAAGAAAAAGATAAAGATACAAATTATGAACAACAAATATGCATCTATCAACAAGTGAATCTAAGAATCAAGTGAATAAATAATCTGATGAACAGAATGAACTGTTGATTATAATAGAATCAGGGACATAGAAAGGGAATGGACTGAGTATTCTTGGAGGGGAAAGGGATGTGGGAGATGCGGGAAGAGACTGGACAAAAATCGTGCACCTATGGATGAGGACAGTGGGTGGGGAGTGAGGGCGGAGGTGGGGCGGGAACTGGGAGGAGGGGAGTTATGGGGGGGAAAAAAAGAGGAACAAATGTAATAATCTGAACAATAAAGATTTAATTAAAAAAATATGTTACAGGGGTAACAAAAATACGAATACACACACACACACACACACACAAACACATATACATACAAATATACGTGGATATAGGTATATACAAATATACATGAATACAGATATATAAATTTAGATATGCAATATCACTCATCATAGCCTGCTCACAAAGTAAAAGGCACAAGTAAACACTGCTAAATATGGAGAGAAAAGATTTCACTTGAGTAGAACAAAACAGAAAACAACACATTTACCAAATTTTTAACATTTTGAAAGAATTTCAGCTAAATGCAGCAGTGGTTACTAATTTCTGCTAGAAAGTGTGATGTTATTTATAGAAGAAAAAGGTTTTGACATTATTTATATAAGACTGAGGTGGTTTTATCTGTTTACTTGGGGAAAGGGAGCAGTAAGATATAAAGGGACCATCATCTGGACTCAATACTTCTATATTAACAAATCAAAATCTATCTGAGTTACTGACACATAATAACAATACATAATAGCTAATTTTCAAGCCTTATAAAATCCATTAAAACTCACCAAGGGCTTTCTAAATGTTAGGGTTAGGAGGCGCCTTATAATTTAGATTTTAGAAGGCAGTCTATGTTTCATGGTCAAAGTCAGTGGGGGAAAGCATCCTGATTTCCTTTTTAACTTATTAAGACTTAAAAATACTTATTCCTGCCTTCCTCAGGATATACATTTAACATGACATCTGTACACCATTTATGCTATTAAAAGCCTTTGCAGAAAAGTCCCTTTCTCTGCAAAGACTCTTCTAATATGAATCGAGCCTTTCTACAAAATAATCTGCATTTTCCAAACACCACAGTAAAAACTACTGCAAGCATCCTGAAAAAAGAAAAACACTGGAGCAGTACTCTTCATGCAGCCTGGATTTCATTTCAGTAATTCAGAATGAGCCTTAAGCCACATTACACAGTGATGGCAGTCAACATGCTGCACTGAAGTTAAAAACACATTTCCTTTTAGTTTATTCCAGTTCCAAACATACATTCTGCTGCAACATTTTTTTCCTGCACAGCCAATAGTACCAAACAAGCAGAAAAGGTCTAGATTTTATCTGTTGCTTGGTAACATAAGCACCCAATAAAAAAAACAAACAGGAAATATTTCCCAAAATTATGGTAAAAGAAAGAGATAGGGTACCCAAACATGTGGTGAGAAGTGATGAGTTTATTCAACAACTTCCTAACTAGTTTTGAAGTCAATATACACACAAAGGAAGGACGATGAGATGTTCCTATTTCCCTGATAACAGAATGTTAAAGACATAACAAAATATATGGAATAAGCTAGAATTCATTAAATGTTTGTAGATGCATTGTAGTTAAAACCGAAGTTTCATAAATACTTAAAAGTATGTCTTGTTTTGTTTCAAATTATTAGACTCACTTATGACCTAGAAGTCAAAGCATCATGGAATCAGTCCCCTTGTAGAAGACTCTATTTGTTTTGAGAATATATAATCTCAATTTATTCAGTTCTTAACACTTTCCACACTCTTAACATCACCATCTCCATTGCCACCATAGCTAGAGTCCCACCTTCTTCCTGCAATTCCAGTTCTTGAGTTGGATTGAAAAAGAATATTAAGGGTTAAATAAATATTTACACTTTGTTTCTTAAAAGCTTTTTATATTGACCATTTATAGAAGTTGTATTTATAATGATTCAGGGAAGTGACAAAATAAATTGTGTAGTACTTTGTAGGTGTTGGGCATTTTGAATAGACTGAAATGAAGGGGGAGCAATGGAAATTGTTTTCAAGGCAGGACAGTCATTAAGACATCACAATAGAAAGGTACCGATTTCTAATTATAGTCCCTGTAGTTTGGGGTGGGGATGCAGACATAGCCCCATTATGTCAGTGTTAATTGAAACCATGAGAATGCAACTCTCTTTGGCATAGGAGCTATTAATTTTCATGGTACATGTAACCACTTGTGCATTTCGAAAGACCAAAACAGACTTCACCCTTCCAGGCAAAACTGCTACAAGCAGGTAAATAAGAAATGTCACATGAACCATGACAAGTAAAGATGGAATAAGTAATACAAAGATGTGTAGCACCAGACTTTCTTGAAACATCTGTTACTAATTAGGTCTTTTCTGAAGTTTGAATTGTAAAACTCAAATGGAGTAAGCTGAAATTACTGAATATTTTGGGCCCAGAAAAACTGAAGCAAGACAAGTATACTTCAACTAAAAAGTGACTTTCTCTTGAAACAAGTTAGGCTTGCTGATGCTAACAGCCTTTAAATAGCTCAGTGATAATCAAATCATTGCTCAACATATAACCGCAACCTTTTGTTGCAGAAGTAAACTGGAAAAGCAGGACATCCACTAATGAAGAGGTGGTTGGGAACATCTTAAGTACGCAACAACTAGCCTCAAGACCGAGATGCTTTTCATATTTGAAATTAAAGACCTTTTTCTAGATGAAGTAGGTGAGGTGGCTGTCTTTAATTAGGAAATACATTCTCCACTCTGAAAGGTCTTTTTTCAGGCCCAAGGTAATTAATTCTATTGGACAGCAAAAGAAGGAATGTTGTTTATCTCTTAGATTGCTGTAGTGTCACCTGCAAACTACATTTGGGATAGCAGTTGGCAGGAGTGGGAACCCACATGAAAAAATACTGCTTAGGTACCCAAACTGGTTGAAAAGCTTATTTATTGTATTAATCAAATGTAGAGTTTTCAGCATGTTCAATTTTAAATATGTTTTTGACAGCCAAATTATTTATTGTCTTCCAATACCACTGTACCTTAAATAATAATAATAAAAAACACCTCATAGACACAGACAATAGTATAGTGATTACCAGAGGGAAAGGGGTTGGGGGAAGTTGAAGAGGGCAAAGTGGGGACAAATGGTGATGGAAGGAGATTGACTTGGGGTGGTGAACACACAATACAGCATACAGATGATGCATTATAGAACTGTATCCTTGAAACCTATATAATTTTATTAACCAACATCACCCCAATAAATTCAATTAAAAACAACCAGTTTAACTGGTAGGCATACTCCAAAATTTAATAAGAAATATTTCTCAAATGTGAAAATATTCCTATATTCCTTGTATGCTTCCTCTAAACAGAAATATTACATAGATGATAGATTTTTTAACATAATTTATGTTTTAGCACCTTTAAAAGTTGATGTGATTCCTGAGTGTTATTATTACATAATTTTGATAACCTAACCCAACTTCATTGAAGGATTTGGTTTCAAGTTGATCCTTAGGTCTAGAAGAAACTCAGTAGTGAAGCAAAATATTATTTTTTAAAGTTTCCAATTACAACACTTAGTCATAAAACAGTGTTGTCAACTAAACAATTGGCAAGTAATGTTTATTCAAAGTAAATAAGTGCTATCGCTTGTATCCATTGTATTCCCATATAACTATGGAAATATCTTGTAAGCAGATATGGAAGTACAATGAATATGGAATAGAGATAAATTCTTTAAAAATTAGAGTTATATTTAGAAAGTAACTTTCTCAAACAATTTAACAATACAAAGTTACACAGGAAATCTATTTCCTACTTTAAAAATAATCATACCAAAGGACCCTCAGAAATTGATTGTGACTATTTCATTTTGGATCGCATACTCTTTATTGCATAAGCAAGGGTGTCTGCAACTAAATACAAAAGTCAACCTTATTAATTTCCTACAGTTAATTTTGAGAACCATGTGAAGAAGAATACAACACAGGGAAGCTACATCTGCTCACTTCTCCCTGAAGGAGCTAGGATGATGTAGACAATGGCAAGCTTTACACCCCTCAATCTTCTAACATGCACTGAATTCTATCCAAACTGCTTCCTTGTTTCATCAACCACCCTCCACTCCAACTTGGACTTTCTGGAATCTCAGTTCCCTAAGGGGGTTCCAACCTTGCAAAGTGAGACTAAGAACAAGACAGGCTTGAGCCAGCTCCCTGGTCCTTCCTAAGAATCAATTCAAAGGAAGGTGGATGGTTAATGTAAATAAGCCACAAACAACCAAACACTTGCCTTTACTTGTAGGCACACACATGCAAACCACACAGCAGCACCTTTCCACCTATTCAGCTTAGGATGAAATGAAGGAATTTTTGAAGGAGGATAAATGTGTTATATGAACTACACTGGAAATAAGTTTGGTCTGGATTAATTGTGCCTTGTTGGGGGACTCTGACATGAGCATCTCCAAGATTAATAATGGTTGCTGAAATGGGCAGAAGTTCAGGAACCAGATTATTTCTTCAATTATAACAATCATCTCCCCACTTGCTCCCACCCACTCCCATATGCCCCAAAAATGTTTTGCAATTTACAATAAAAATATCAGGGGGAAAAAGACTAACAAAAACATGCTGGAAAGAACTGTTTCCTGACAGTTTCTGGCCCACAGATAAGAGAACAAATAAAACTATAATAAGTGCAACCCATCACCAAATCCTTTTTATCTCCCAATTCCAATATGAAATATCCTATAAGCACCCATCTACACTAATAAAAGAGAAACATGCAAATTGGTGTCATGCCGCTACACCCACCAGCTAATCAGAGTGACTATGCAAATTAACCCAACAAAGGTGGAGGTTAATTTGCATACACAGGCGCAGAGCAAAGACTGAAGGCTCTGGCTGAGTGAAGACTAAAGACTGAAGTCTGAAGAGGCTTGGCTTCTCCAAAGGCCTGGGTCCCGGGTGCCGGAGGAAAACCAGTGCTGGCAGCCAGGGGAAGGAAGGCCTATTGCATGAATCTCTTTGTGCAATGGGCCTCTAGTTTTTTAATAACTCACAATTCTTTTTTTTTTTAAATATATTTTATTGATTTTTTACAGAGAGGAAGGGAGAGAGATAGAGAGTTAGAAACATCGATGAGAGAGAAACATCGATCAGCTGCCTCCTGCACATCTCCCACTGGGGATGTGCCTGCAACCCAGGTACATGCCCTTGACCGAAATCGAACCTGGGACCTTTCAGTCCGCAGGCCAACGCTCTATCCACTGAGCCAAATCGGTTTCGGCAACTCACAATTCTTTAGAATGTCTATCTTCACTTTGGTGAATGTTAGTTTCCTCTCTACCTAGGGTGACCATGAAACCTGGTCTGTCCAAGAAAGTCCTGGATCCTTATTAAAAATTAGTGGCAATGTTGTCTGGGTAGGATTGCTAATAAGACTTCCTGATCCAGACATTAAGTGTCCTAGTTTGGGCAATAAATTACATGATACTGTAACACTAAATGAACTCTCTAATAGGCATTCAGGTTAATATTCTGGTGTTTATACTGCTGTCTAATTTTTATTGACCACTCCTCTAGTCCTCAAAATAACCAAATGACCTAAGTATAAGCTGTTGTCCTTTTGTCTACAGGATTTTTAGAAATGCACTAAAATTTGGCTTTTCCTTTGAGGGCCTAAAGGTACTAGCACTAAGATAAATCTTGCAAAGATAATTTTGGCCCAGTATATTCTATTTCTTCACTGGTACTGAGTGATGAAAGGGTAGAAGTGGAAAGGCCTTCAAAAAGTTTTCAATTTATGCCCTAGTCAGTTTGGCTCAGTGGAAAGAGTGTTGGCCTGGAGACTAAAGGGTCCTGGGTTCAATTCTGGTCAAGGGCACATGCCTGAGTTGGAGGCTCCATCTCCAGTAGGAGTTGTACAGGAAACAGGCAATCAATGATTCTTTCTCATCATTGATGTTTCTATCTCTCTCTCCCTTCCGCTCTGAAATCAGTAAACATATTAAAAAAAAGAAGTTTTCAAATTTCATCTTGGTGGGGTGGTGTGGGGTAGAGTGTGGGGGAGTGAAGGAACCACAGAACCTTTCCCCCCTTCAAACCTTGCTCAAAACCCTACAGCATAAAACCGAGAAAAGCAAAGCTTCTCTGGTGGAGCCAGGAGGTAAGGTCACAGATTTACAGTCTCACCCACTAGAAGACACCCATCTCCCTTGCCTCTCTCCTCAAGGAAGCCCCTGAAGCACCTCCTTAGACCTGGTTCCAAAGAACACAGTCTGAAAAATAAAGGTCTAAGACCAATTCCTTTAATTTACAAATGAAGAAAATGTGGCTCAGTTCATCTTCTTTTGCCCACATATTTCAATTTCATCTCCTCTACTGGTAATTCCATAAACAAAGCTATAAGTCAAGAGTGGGTGGCCCACATTGTCATTGAAAACTGTCTTCTTAAGGTATATACCTTATAACAAAGAAACATACAGCAATGGATGTTAAGTGCTTTTCTAGACTACAACTAGTAGACTCAAACAGAGTCACTCAATACAACCTAACGTGGAGCCCGTTTGTGAATGTTTCTTCCTCTGGAGGGAAAATGGAATAGAAGCTGAAAATGAGTAAGGAGGTATTAAACGATTTTAAATTAAGGTTCCAAAGTGAACATATATTCTACTTCTAAGAATAGCTACCAAAAAAAAAGCTACTGAAAAGAATGATAATGATATATGAAGATGTTCATCATAGTATTGTTTATAACTGTATAAGGCACATGTATAAACACAAAGTGTAGGAGAAAAGAGGCAAAAAGAATTGAAAAGGAAAGAAGAGTTACTGAAGCAATGGAATTCTGCTGATTTCTTTTTCTACCCCTCCTAAAGTTTCTTTTAAAATGAAACCAAACAAAACAAAAACACAGAATGCAAATAGCACTTACCACAGAGACTTTGCTTACTACATCTCTTGCAACTGCTAAGCCTTGAGCAAAAGTACGGGCTGCTACAAATGCACGAGTAATTTGTAGTTTCAATTTCCGAGGGACATCTCCAAAGGGCTTCAGCTGCTCCGTATACTTGCTCACACATTCCAGATACTCATCTGTGAAGTGGTACTGCGAGTTCACCAGGCGGAACATCCGCTCCAAAAGGCGAGCCCAGAAATCATTTAGCATTTCTTCCAGGTTCACATTTCCCACCACATAGTAGCGCTTCAACTCTTTGAAGAGATCTTTAAATAGCTCAGAATTTTGCATGTATAAGTGGCCATATGTCTTCACAAACATGTCATTCAAGGACTTTTCTGCATTTTCAAGTAGTTCTTTAAAGAATTCTAAAAACAAAACAACAAAAAAGAAAAAGTTTTCAGTAATTAAATAACCAAGTCTTTTTTTCAGGTAAATTTGAAATAAAAAAATCATTAAATTTAATTGGAAAACATGCTTGGATATAGGGTAGATTTCTTTTGGTGAATGCGGCATCTCTGATCATTTGTCAATGAAAAGAAATATATATCACAAAATCACACAAAGAGAGGTAGGAAAATGGAATTTTAAACTAACTTATCAGGAGCCAGAATAAAAGAAATATATGTACACACACACACACACACACTCATTCTTCTCTCTTATTCAGTCACAAGATAAAAAACTAGAAAAAAATCAGTACACGAAGTCTATAACATGAAGTGTCCCAGAACTTTATGCTGCAAGAATCTAAACCAATGTTAATAATGCCTCCTAATTGTTATCTGACAATAGGACAGGTGTTTTCAAATGGTGTTCTTTTATTTGAACACATTTTTTTTAGTTCTCTCCTCCTTATATACACATGACAAGTAAGAAAACTGCCTGGGAAATGCTTGAAGCCAAGAAAAATAATGAAACACACCAAGAAGCAAACACATAATTTTTCTGAAAATTAGGTGTCCCCTTGTGTCACTGGTTCAAATTGGGGTATCCAAATTGACCTTGAGTTGCTAAAAATTCATACAGTAACATCATGAGTTTTTTCTTCTGGTGAGGGTAGGGGGAGGGAAAGACAGAGGAAGAGAGTAGAGGGAGGGAAAGACAGAGGGAGAGGGGGAGGGGGAGAGAAAGGGGGAGGGAGATGAAATGCATAACAGATTCAACCAATATAAAGACAATAGGGAAAAATAACTGAAAAAATATATAAGTATACCACATTATTTCAGACTTACATTTTGCCCACCACATACCCACAACATATGTGTTGAAGATTTTAATCTCTTAAGTACAAATTGCAAATTAGTTTCTCCTGAAGCTTTCCTCAGGAAATTCAATGAAGAGGAGCTAACAGTGTATCTGTAACATTAATCATTCTCAAAAAATCTATGCCTGGTATAAAAATAAATACCTCATGATATCGAGTTTTTAAGTAGGAAATGTAATAAATACCAAAGCAAAATATAAGGACCACATCAAATAAGAAACTGCCTCCAAGTGAACATGGAGCAGGAAACAAAATACGATGCCTCCTTCAAAGCCAGAACATTAGGGAGCTTATCAAAATGCAATAGCACTACAAACCATTCTCTGTTCATGGTGGGTGGGCAAACCAGAGGCTGAAAACTTATTACAAATAGTTTCTTAAACCTGGACTGAAAACACTGAAGCCTTTTGGAGGGAATGTGTGTGACTTTCCTCACTATCAAGAGATTCCATTCCTATGCCCCTGTATCATCTCCATGTGGTTCATGAGGCTTGGAGCTAAGTTCATAGTCCTTTGGGCCCACCTTTTCAAACCATGTGTGTTTTGTTTGTCTATTTTTTCTTTCTTTTACCACTTGCCTTTTATTTCCTGGGCTATCTTCAGAGAAAGGGAAATTGATTCCCTCTGAAGATTAAAAACTAGGCAAGTCAACTACTCCATTATCCCCATCACAAGTGTACAGCTTGGCATTTTTACCAATGTTTTCTCCCTGGAAGAAGGACAGAAAGTACAGAAGGAGCTGAAGGAACCACATGAAAAGCATTATTCAAATCAGGTATCTGGAAAGGTCTCTGATTCTCTCCAAAATCCCCAGTGGTTCTCAAGTGTGGTCTAATGATGGGCATGCATCAACATGACAAGGACATGTGTTAGAAATACAAGCTCTTTGGCCTCAGCCTAAACCTACTAGGAATCAGAAACCCTGAGTGTTAGGCCCAGCCACCTGTGACTCTGCTGCACCCTAAAGTTTGAGAACCACTGCTCTAGTCAGTGAGACTTCTCCCATTTTACCTCTCACTTGCAATGACCACCAGCTCAAGCAATGAGCTGAATGTGAAAAATTCAAGTAAGTGTTCATGTTTTAATTAGTGGAAAGTGTCTTTGTAATGAATTGGGTTTTTTAAATTTTTGGTTGCAATCATGAGTGTGATTTCTTCATGATGTTTTGGGGGCAAATTTTCTTGTGTGGAATTGTCTCTCAAGTAAATGTCAAATGCAGGTGGCACGTCTCTGGAATTCAAAGTTGGGGAGTCTCAAGGTGACAAAAGAGACCATAAAAATCATCTGGTCCACTTTCTACCCCTTGCTTGAATCACCAGCATCCTTGTTAAATGGGGCTGATTTTGGGGGGACATAAAAGAAAGCACACTGAATTGTGTTATTACATGCCCAGTATGTTGCACACATAGACAGCTCTCACATAATGGAAAAATAGAGTGTGGTCATTGAGATCAATGTGCAAGTTTTATGTCAACCCAGTGCTATTAATATTTTACAATCTAAACACTAGATTCCAAAGGCAACCATAAGTCCTTCCCTATACAGCTGGTCCCAGACTTACAATGGTTTGACTTACAATTGACATTATGGTGCTGCGAAAGCAATACATATTTAGTAGAAACTGTATACTTCAAATTTTGATCTTTTCCCATGATAGTGATATACAGTACAGTACAATGCTCTCTGGTAATGCTGTATAGTGAGAGCAAAATGATTTTGCCCAACTTTAGGCTAATGTAAGTGTTCTGAGCACATTTGAGGTATGCTAGGCCAGGCCAGGATGTTCAGTAGGTTAAGTGTATTAAAGACATTTTTTACTTAGAAGATCTTCAACTTACAATGGATTTATCAGAATATGTTACTCCACTGTCAGTTGAGGTGCATCATATTGTATTTATATTATATTATATTATATTATATTATATTATATTAATTATATTATAATATTACATTACATTATATTATACAAGGGGCCTAGTGAAAGAAGATTCATGCACTGGGGGTTTAAGGGTGGGGGGTGGGGGGGTCCCTCAGCCCGACCTGCACCCTCTCCAATCTGGGAGTTTCTGTCTGTCTTTGCAATCATATGAGTGAATTGTCTGAGACCCCCTACCCAGTTTGGTTTGTTGCTCACAGCATAATAGAGGCTTTTTTTTTTCTCTGATCCATTGGTGGAGATTTCCTGGAAGTTTTAGGATATCTTCCCTATAATTTTTCCTAGACACTGATTTTACTATGTCTCTCAACTTTGCTTTCCCTCCATCCCCAACCGCAACAGTAACTTGCTCCAGGCTCACTTTGCTCTAGTGTCTAGGAGATCCGTCTGCCATCAGAACTACGATGCCCAGCATTCCTGGTGCTCCCCGCACTCTAGGTTTTCCCTGACTGAGGGAGCCACATCCCACAAAGCTGCTGGCTCTCCTGCTCTGCTCTCTGTCTGGTGACCGAGGGAGCCATGTCCCCCCAAGCTGCCAGCTCTCCCACTCTGCTCTGTATATGCAAATCACCCACCATCTTTATAGAGTTAATTTGCATACTCACTCCTCATTGGCTTGTGGGCATGGCTTGAGCGTAGCAGAGGGACAGTTAATTTGCATGTTTCTCTTTTATTATATAGGATTAATTTTATTATATTATATTATATTAATTATATTATATTAGAGGCTCGGAGCACAAAAATTTGTGCACTCGGGGGGGTCACTCAGCCCGGCCTATGCCCTCTTGCAGTCTGGGACCCCTCAGAGGATGTCCACCTGCTGGCTTAGGCCTGCTCCCTGGGGGAACGGGACCAAACTGGCAGTCAGACATCTCTCTGGCAGCCCGGCAGCCCTTGGGGGATGTCACCTTACCAGCAGGGAGCAGACCTAAGCTGCAGTTGGACATCCTTAGCGCTGCTGAGGAGGCAGGAGAGGCTCCCACCACCATCACTGTACTGGCAGCCATCAGCCTGGCTTGTGGCTGAGCAGAGCTCCACCTGTGGGAGCGACCTGACCACCAGGGGACAGCTCCTGCATTGAGCGTCTGCCCCCTGGTGGTCAGTGAGTGTCATAGTGACCAGTCAGTCCCAGTCATTCTGCTGTTAGGGTCAGTTTGCATATTACCCTTTTATTATATAGGATAGAGGCCTGGTGCATGGGTGGGGGCTGGCTGGTTTGCCCTGAAGGGTGTCCCATTGGGGTGCCTGACCAGCCTGGGTGAGGGGCTAATGGTTGTTTGCAGGCTGGTCAACCCCCCCCCGCAAGTGGGGACCCTCACCCCATGGAGGTTTGGCCAGCCTGGGTGAGGGGCTGATGGCTGTTTTCAGGCTAGGCACACCCACTTTAGTCTGGGGGGGTCCCCACTGGGGTGCCTGGCCAGTCTGGGTGAGGGGTTGAAGGCCATTTCCAGGCTGGCTAAGCCCCCCCTTTCCCCGCCCCGGCAACGGAAGCTCCCAGCCTCTCCTTTTTTTCTTTTTTGTTCTGGGATTTATTTACCTTCTATAATTGAAACTTTGTAGCCTTGAGAGGAGCTCAGAGCCGGCCAGGGCAGGCGGGAGGGAAGCTTGGCTTCCTCCATTGCCAGGGGCAACCAAGCCTCCTGCTCGCTCCAGCTCCGTGGCCACGGCCCGCTGAAAGCATGTATCTGGGGTTTATTTACCTTTTATAATTGAAACTTTATTGCTTTGAGTGGAGCTCAGAGCTGGCTGCAGCAGGCGGGAAGCTTGGCTTCCTCCATCATTGGGGCAGCCAAGCCTCCTGCTTGCTCCAGCTCCATGGCTGCTGGCCGCCATCTTGGTTGGGTTAATTTGCATATAGTCACTGATTGGCTGGTAGGCGTGACTTAAGATGTAGCGAAGGTACAGTCAATTTGCATGTTTGTCTTTATTAGTGTGAATTATATCATAGGCCCAATGCATGAAATTTGTGCACGGGGGAGGGGGGGGGGTCCCCCCCTCAGCCCAGCCTGCACCTGATCACAATCCAGTACCACTGGCTCCTAACTGCTCACATGCCTGCCTGCCTGCCTGATTGCCCCTAACTGCCCCCCCCGCCAGCTGATCACCCCTAACCACCTCTGCCTGCTGACCTGATTGCCCCTAACTGCCCCCCCCCACCAGCCTGATTGCCCCTAACCGCCTCTGCCTGCCAGCCTGATCGCCCCCATCTGCCCCCCCCCACTGGCCTGGTCGCCCCCAACTGCCCCCCTCTGCCGGCCTGGTCACCCCTTACTGCCCCCCTTGCCGGCATGGTTGCCCCACGCAGCCTGCTAGTCAGTCATTTGGTTGTCCCTCACTAACCCCCCTGCCAGCCTGGTCACCCCACACAGCCTGCTGTTCAGTTGTTTGGTCGTCCCTCACTACCCCCCCCTGCTGTCGCCCCACACAGCCTGCTGTTTGGTCATTACTGTGACGGTGTCCCGGACAACTTGCATATTCCTCTATTATTGGTATATAGTATATTATATTAATTATATTATATTATATTATATTATATTATAATTGGTACACATCATTTAGTGTAGAAATGAGATGTTGAGAATTATTTTACTTGTGCTTTCATGACTCATTTAATAATAATTCTGAATACTCACCTAAATTTCTAATGAATGGCACATACAGCCGTACTGGTTTTGAGGGTGGGGCAGAGGGACATGTCAAGCTTAGTGTTAATTTAAAACTTCAATGAAATATCAGAGTTCAAAGTGCTCCAGGTCAAAGAACCAATGAATCAATGAACATTTTATGGAAAAAAATAAAGTATTCTTAGAGTTCTTCATTCAGGTCAAGGGCCTATGAAGTATAAAAGAAATGATCTAATTAAGAGGATTGATTTCAAATTGGCATGCCCTCTGTGGAACACCACCATGGACCTTACTTTGCTTCCCATGACTCAAATTCTGTCTAGAAAGTGTGTGTGTGTGTGTGTGTGTGTGTGTGCGCGTGAGAGAGAGTGAGAGAGATATTAATTTATACTTTAAGAGATTAGCTTGGTGCTACATACATACTAAATTCTAATTCATTTACTCATTCATAAAATTAATTTCCTTTCCTTCACATTTTAAAAGACTCTTTAGTGTGGCCATATATATTACAAATATAAAGATAATTTGAGTGGACTACATATAGAAATTCTGTAAAATTGACCTAAAAAGTTAAAGTCTGATCATCTAATCACTCCACATGGCTTTACAGTGATTAAGTATGTACTGAGTGGCTATTAATGCCTCGAATCAAAGCACACAGTTTTACCATGCATCTTAACCTTCCTTTCTAATCAGAGAGTAATGAAAATTTCTAGAAAGACAAATTTCCTCCATCGAATTCACCTTTACTATACTGCCACTCTCCAGAAATGGCTTTATGAGTACACCCGAAATTTTTAAAGCACCTATAAAATCCTTAATCCTTCACTTCATGGAGTAAGTTTTAAATATTCATCTGTAGCACCTATGGACATCAAGAACAAAAGGCAAAAGACCCAAAGGGCTAAAACTCATTTCACCTTAGACTTATTCTTACTGACCCTGTTAAATTGGACTAGTCTACCTGTGCTTTTTGCCTCAGAGACATTTTAAGGATGGCAGAAATAATTTAAATTCTAAAACCCATACCAATTAGGTACAATATCAACCAAAGCAAAATTTGCTATAAGGAAAATAAAAACTTCTGTATCGGTTCCTCCTAACAAATAAGCAGCTCTGTGATGTTCTTGTATAATTCTTTCACATCCTGCTCCCTCATTTCTTCCTATGACATTTCCTTCTACAATGAGAACTAGAACACAAATTAGACATTCAGGTCATCAATAGCAAATTCACTAATCCTAATCATTGCAATGCTCATCTCCACTCCCCCCCCCCATCCCCCATTCAGAATTCAGGATTAGAGTCAGATCTTAACTGCTAAAGAAAAATTGTGTAGACCTGAAACACCTAGCAATCATCCCTTCATAATCATGCCTGAAGCCAATTATAAGACACATGGTGGCTAAGAGAGAACTCAGCCAGGAGCAGTGTAAAAACCAGAGTTCCACAACGATCAGAAGCTGAGTTAATTGGAAATTAGATCTCCCTTGCAGCAACTGCTTGAATTCATGAAAAATGCTGCTCAGGGAGTCTCTTTTAAGTGATGGTATTGGTGTCTGAAAAGAGAGTCAGAAAGGAGATAGTTTACAAGCATTTGAAATATGGTGTCTGTGGTCAGGGTTTATTTCCCTTTCAATTTTCAGTTTGGAGGCTTAATAATTTATGTTCTAAGGATCAAGCAACTGCTACTTCTAGGGCTCATGAATGAGCACTTAAAGTAGAGATGGAAATAAACACTGTAGCATGATACATATCTAAAGCAGCATTACATAGTAGGAAAAGCATGGGATTTCCCATTTATGAGCCATATGACCTTGGCTGGACAAAAGATTTAATCTCTCTGACTCTGATGCCTCATCCATAAAATGGAGGTGTTACTAACTCAGCTCATATGGATAATGCCTGGCACACAATAGATGCTCAATAAATGGACAGTATTCATAATACATGAGGTGATACTGTCAGCTTTAGAGTTTATATCTACAATCATTTAAAAATCTCTTAAGGGTGATTTTTAATCTTTACTGGTAGAGTCAAATATTATCCATCTGGGGGGAACATAAATTAAGCCAAAACTACTGGAGATCAGTTAAGAAGACCCAAGGCCTTATAAAACTGGGAGCAATTTAGCTAAAGGAAATGCTTAATGGCTCTTGCTTCCAATGCTGTGCAATGTCCCAGACATCTATGAGGGTGGGAGCAAATACTGTGTGAAAAATACAGAATAGAGAAATATCAACCTAGAGAAGAGATTTTACATTATATTAAAAGAGACAATATCAAACACATCACACACACACATATATAGTGTCCCCCAAAATATATATACACTTTAACAGCTGATAGCTCAATTTTGAAAATGAAATGTATTTTAATAAACAATGCCTTATAATTATTCAAACTGTGTATATATTTTTGGAACACTATATATATAATCAGGGCAAAAGATTAGGCAAAAGAATTAGGGAAAGGAAAATTAAGAATTAAACAGCAGGTCAATTTCCAATCCTATTCACATATTTCATTTGCATACTACCTTCTTTGCCAAAGTCAGCTCAATATAAGGGCTGAACTACGGTATTGTAAGTATTTTCCAGCTCTTAAAAGATGATTATGCTTAATGTCAATACTAGTACCAATTTAACATGAGAAAAACTAGAGTGAAAAGGCAAAACTTTTCCATATAAAATTTGTTTATTTAAATATCCTGTCTTTAAAAAAAAAAGAGGAAGAACATCCTGTACTTCTGGAACTTCTATCCCCAGCCACTTGTCTTGCATCAAATAAACATCCAAAATTCTTAAAACAGGTCAAAAGGCCCTCAGTTCTGCTATTAAATGCCATCAGTTACTTGGCTGCAAACAATTGACTGCCCATTGATTAACTAACTAGAATGCATTCTAGAATTAACCTGTGACCTTCAGAGATTGGAAGCTGTTTCTATTCAATCCATTTGCTTGGTGCTATAGATTACCACCTTGCATTTACATTATTAGGAAGGTGTCTTTTACATATAAAGATTAATTTCCTCTTTACTTACTGTAAAGGCTGTATTTTGCAGCCCTGGTGTGGCATGCAAACATTAAGTTACCACATCAACAAAATTCCTGAGAAAAGCAGCCTATTTGTAAATGCTACAAATCATACTTTTTACACTGTTAAGAAAACTCAGAGTTATGCCCATCCATTTTTTTCACCCAAGATCAAGTACTTAATGAAGAACAGGTAACATAAACATCTACAAATGTCTTGCTTTATTGGTAATGTATAAGTTTTTAACACCAACTTTCCTTTATTTGGGCATAATCTCAATCCTCAAAAGTGCCTTGTAGGGTATGGGGTACTAATAGAACATGTAGTTGATTAATGTTCATCAACTGATAGAACATTAATAGATCTTTCCTAGTATGACAGGACAACTGCCAGCAGCAGCACTTAGGGGCTTTTAACATATCATATCATTGGTGGGATTGCCCGTGATCCCACCAATGTAGGAACAGTCCTTACTTCCCAAGAATAATTTTATTAGTTAATGCACTTTGCATGTTAAAACTTTGCATAAGACAATCAATGTCTATCTTTCATGGCTCCTGTCTCTTGCTAACTTGGCTAACAGGTTCAGCTTTCACTGGACTCCATTCCATTTCTACTAAGGGTACTTTCAGTACCAGCTACCCAATTCACTATAGTACACCCATATTCCCTCACATTCATGCCAAGAGAAGGCTGAGGGCATGTTTCAGTAAGCTAGGAGGTTGAAGCAGCCATTGCAAGTGTTTTGTACACTAACCTGTATGTGGATCTATTATAGGGTCTCATATACAAACCTCATAATACAGTCGATCTGCTCATGATCTAATATTAAGAGAAAACCAGGACACAAAATAGCATAATGTTATCATCCCAATTTGTGTGTATGCATGTGTATTATCTACCTGCACAAATAGATGCTGTAAATACAGTGGTAATGAGTTGAGTGTTGGGAACATATCATTGGTGGGGTTGCCTGTGATCCCACCAATGTAGGAACAGTCCTACATTGAGGTAATTTGTTTTCAATATATTTTTCAATTTTGTTCACTCTAATTTTTGAGTAGTATTTTATAGTCAAAAAACATATGTCCTCATGCTTTCAAAAATAACTTTATTTTATCTTTACTCTATTAATTCAACTTAATTGCTGGAGGCTTCGATGCATTTTCCATACTTTTTCCAAATTGTCTACGATGAGCATTGTGATACTTAAGGAAAAAATTCAAACATTTTTTTTAAACCAAAGCAGTTTTTACATTTTATTTTAAAAAATACAATTTTTCCTATTAAGTATTCCTTTCAAATTGTAGCAATTTAAAAAATATGGAAAATAATGAAAAAAATATAAATCACCTCAAATCCTACCATTAAAAAAGAGCAACGATGGTTCATCGAATTTTCTTCCTGTCTTTTTCCTATGAAGATATGTACTGTCACATGGTTCAGATCGTACTGTATTTATACCCTTTTCTCATATAACACTGCATGCTTAGCATTTCTTGTGTGGTTAAAAATTCTTCAGAAACATCATTTTAAACAACTGCATATTATGACACCATAGGGACAGAAAATGTAATCATCATAAGACATATAATAGGCTGATTTCCTATTTTCCTTATTATAAACACTGCTGTGATAAACATCCTTGTACATAAATCTGTATGCAGATCTTTCTTTTCTTGAGATAAATATCTAAAAGTAGAAATTACTAAATGAAAGGGTATGAACATATTCAAAACTTCTGGCACATTGCCAAACTGACCTCCAGAAAAGGTGGGCCCATGTATCCCTCTCCCTATTTGAGTCGCATTTATTACAAGAGTTTCAATTGCTCTGCTAATTCTTTTAAGAGAGAGATGGGCAGGGACAATGAACAAGAAAAGCCTGGCTGGCTTGGGAATCTCTCAGTCAATCAGTTGGAGTCAGTGCTAGATCAAATAAGCCCTTTTCTTTGCCTGGACAGACAGACACATGGAAAAAGGGTGGGCAGAAGTGAACAACAACTGTCTCAACTCCCAGGCTCAAAGTGCAATGAACCAACAAAGTAGATAAAAGCAGTTCATCCAAAGCTCTTCCATTTATTTACTTGCTTCCAAACAGATCAGCTCCTTCTTGCTGATACCATGTCTTTTTAATAAGTCAAAGCTAACAGCAGTGGCCCAAAGTGAAAGTGCACAGGGCTCCCTGGAAGCTGCACAAGCATTTTCAATCCGATGAAATAGCCAATACTAGAGCCACAATTGGTCACACTTCAGATAACAACTCAAAAGGCAGAAAACCTTTGTCAATACAGAAATGTGTGTGTTTTGTCTGAGCTCTTGATTTGATTACAGTAAGCTGGCATCGGCTCATTCTCATCAACTTTCACAGATTATAAAAAGAATTAGCAAAAATACCCAGCAATTTAGTCTCCTTCACATGGAAGGAAAAGAAAATAGAATTGTAAAGGAAAAAGTAGTAGTGCTTCCCAACGAAATCAAAGAACATTAGCATGATCTAGAAAGAACATTGCATTTGCTGGAAGGCCAGAAGGCCTTATGTCTTTTTCTGTACTTTCTTAGCTACTCATCCTGTGAAATGTTGCCTGCTGCACTATAGCAGAAGTTTTTAAAAAGCAACAAATTTTAAAAGGATGTTTTAATGAGTGAAATCTGAGGTGAGGATTAAAAACCAATCCTTTGTATGTGTGCTATACATTTCTATGACACATTTATTTTACAACTTTTTTTTAATGTGAAAATCTCCCAGGAGGTCTTAGTAAGTCAGTATGGACATGCAAAGGACAATGATAAAACCATGTTGCTAAAAAATAGTTAAGTTCAGGGGTCATAAAAATTCCACAAATTTCAGCTTAGCTAATGGCCATAAAACTTAGTTGGATATATTTGTCTTTTAATGTGAGTGGCCAGCTCACTCCCAGTGATGTCATTACTTTCATGGGCATGTGAATTCTAATGCCTTCCACTCACTGAGCCTCCACACTGGTTTTCCTGGTGGCCTAATGAAGTAATGCCCATTATGAACTATGGAAAAATTTTAGTCAGTGATTAAAACACAGATTTGGCTAAATCTGAAGAGTGCTTCATGTTCTGCCTTTGTGAAATGAGAGAAAACAAGGGGGCTTTAAGGAAAGGGTGGCCACTCTGATTTACACTTGGCTCATGCAGATAGATGGAACAGACAATTATTTCTTTTATGTGCATTGTAAGCTAATTCAGAAAATTTCTACTATTATGCAAGTTAACAAGCTTCAGGCTCCCAGGAGGGTTTTCAAAGACCTGGTGAAAGTAGCGGAGAGTTCAGAAATGATAGGAGGAAAATAGAGAGTACCATGCAGACGGCTAATTAACATCTTGCAAGACCTTTCACTAAAGCAGCTGGTGTAGTCACATGTTCAGAAGATTCACAGAATTTTTAGAATTGAAAGGGTCTTAAGAGAGCATCTAGCTCAACCCCCTCATTTTATGGATGGGAAAACTGAGACCAGTTAATTGCCTCAGGTCACAGTGGGTTCACAGCAGAACCAGGCTGACAATTCAGTGTGCTCTGCCTCCAGACCAAAGTGACTACATTTGGCTTCTAAAATGACAAAGTTTTCCCAATGGACTAGCACCTGACAGTTTCCTTAACATTTATTTTAAGATGCAAAATATCTAGTAAACAATTTGATTGGGGAGTTGTTAAGCAATAATATATCTTTGTAGTTGTTATATAATTATGCCTCTTTTAAAAACAAGTCTCTCACAAAATGCGACATTTTGGGGTGGGTCTTAC
The DNA here is from genome assembly GCF_964212035.1 of Myotis nattereri. Lineage (NCBI taxonomy): Eukaryota > Metazoa > Chordata > Mammalia > Chiroptera > Vespertilionidae > Myotis > Myotis nattereri. The sequence goes on from NC_138078.1 coordinate 122,139,608, forward strand.
ATTGTAGTCCCAAAACATGGATTATGCCCCACTTCTATTATTTCTATTCCCTTTGCCAAGCAATTCTTTCAAAGACCCCTGAACTGAGTATCTGATTAGCATATTCATGAGACAACTGATTCAGCTATGTTAATTAGCAGTTCTACTTTAAAAAATAAATTTAAAAATCCCAGCGCTAGCCAAAAGGGGGAGCAGCTAGCTCTGTCACCACCATTTTTAGGCTCTATGGATGGTAGTCTAAGATGGTAGATTTCTGGTATTGAACATCTAAGTCAAAATGTGAGTTAAAAGATTACTGTGTATGAAAGAGGTGAATCTTTAAACTCAGAGGTACAGGTTTAAAATATGGGAAACCTGAGAATTTTGTTGCTGCCTAAAGAAGTATTCTTCTGTACTTCACTCAGGTCTGAAAATGCATGTGTAGGGGGGCATGCACATGTGCACATACACAATTTATAACTTAAAAACTAATTTATAGAATTATAGTCTCTTTAGGTATGCAAACAATAGAAACTTAAATGTGTAGAACAAAAACAGTGACCTTAGAGATAAGGGATATGAGATAGCTGGTTCCAAAATGCCACAGCTGACTGGAGCTCATGGAGGCAGAATAATGTAAAACTGGAAAAATGGGATAATTTCTGATTAAAGAAAGTTAATTCACTAAAAGCCTCCAAGCCTTATTTTATTGAAGAGTTTATAAAAATTAATTGTTCCTGCCTTAGAAAAAGTGGTACCTCATAAACATGGCTAGAGTTTTGATGATAGAGGAAGCTGCATGGGCTCAGGGTCAACACTTTGGATTTATACTGTAATCTTGGAGATAGCAATACATGCCCTTTTGAAGTTGCTTGACCCTACAGGTTTCCATGTATCCTTTTGCTATTTTCTCATTACTTATCTTCAGGTTTCTTTGTGGTGCCTCACTGCCCACATCCTGGTTCTCCAGCTGCCATCTTGTTACTCTGACCTACTTCCTCTTTTCATTCACAGCAATAACCCAGGGTTTGGCTTTTATAAAGGCTTGGACAATTCTTCAACCAAAGCACCCTATCCTTGAATTTTTGAAAGTGAAGACATCCCCTATACAATTTTACTCAACATCTTTAGGCCTTGAGGATTAAAAGTCAACCAATCAATAAATGCAAAACCTACTTTAGGATTATGATTTGTTGGATACCAGTCAGCTGAGGTTTTACTGTAAAAGTATTTAATTGTCTTAGAAAACCTAACTTGGAAGAATTATACAACATATCCCAGTTCTGTTCTGATCTTTAGAACAAACACATTTCAGCAACTACTTCAAAAAAATAATCTATGCTTACTATCTTTATTCTCAATGCTATGTTTTAAATTAAAGTCTGAAGAAACACACTGGCATTTCATAATCATTTTTGTGACCAGTTTGGAAACTGATAAAAAGTGTTAACACATTTATTGAATGTGAAGCCTGAAAGGAAAGGGCAAGAGAAACTGTTTTTTGTCCTTTTTTCAAAAACATATGTTAACACTTACTGGATGGCTTTTTAAAAACTACACATTGAAATCATACAAGTAATGCTATAAAACCATGGGGAGCGAGTAGGGGAAAGAAAGCTAAACCAGCAGGCTTATAGACAAGAGAGATCACTGTGAGCGCCACACTAATGTCTAATAAGAAATGGAGTAACTTGGAGGTGGTGGCCTTGGAACCTGAAAATAGCTTTATCTGCACCCCATCACACTACCAATAGGCTAGCCACTTCTAAAGAGCAGGATTTTTTCCTTCTAAATTCCATCTTAATTTCTAATTTCCTTCTTAATCACCCAAGTAGTAATTTTTAATAATCAGCATCTCAAGTTTTCTAAGATGACCATCTGATTATCTTTCTAAGTTTTATCCTCAAGTAAAAGAAAATGCTTTGGTTACTGTCTTTGAATGAGAAATGTCATAGTTAAGAGAATACCATTCTTTTTAATAATCATACTAGTAATTTAGTGACCAAGAGAGACAGAGGGAGTCTAATAATGTCTTTTGCCAATAACTTTGATCTTCTTGTGATGCTAACATATTGTTAAATATACCTTACAGTCCTGTGTGTTGAGAGGTATGGAAAAATTATTTCCATCTATCCTGGGAAAGGAGAAGATAAAATTAAGATTAAACATAACTTTGCATACAATCTGCATACAAAGTATTAGAAAAAAATGGGTACAATATATGGTATGCTACATAGAAAAAAATTAGTTCAACTACATTACAACTAAAATATGCTTTCATGGTCTAGCCTGGGAACCAAACTAACACTTATTAAATTGGTTATAAGTTTCAAATAACAAATCTGAAAACCAATATTTGAAATATAACCTGTTCTTTAACTAAGGACTGCCTTCTATATCAAATCTAATTTAGTCCAGCTTCTCACCATGGTAACGAGCCCTTTGCAGAAATACTCAAAGACATTTCACATCTTAAAAATTTGCCTTGTACTTCTTCACCACACATAATGTCAAGAAAAGCATGCATCAAAGGTACTATGTAATTAGAATGGCCTTTAAAATGAGCACAAAGAAAATCACTCCTATTAAAATTAAATCTACTTCATCATAACAATCTTCACACTGAGTGAACAGCGCCAAAGAAAAGGATCCTGAGGTGTTTTGGACCCCATATTCTGGTTTTTAAAATCCTTTATATGTAACATTGCTTCAGATATGATTGAAGTGCTTCTCGATTGGCTCATATTGACTATTTCTTCACCATTAAATAAAGTGTACACGTGAGAATCCATGTTTGGCAGAGAGGATTGAAACGGGTTTGGTTGTGGCTTTACATGGATAGACTAAGCCAGAGCACCGCTAAAATGAGGCCAGGGAAGGAGATCAGCTTAATGAAGACTATAGTATGCTTGCTACCGCTGGGCTACTGCTGCATGGAAACTCAAGAACTGAGTGTTGATCCTCTCTGTGTTCTACAGAGTTTCTACGAATTTTAGTTATCTTTGGGGAACCATTTTGAAATTTAATTTGAAGTCCAGCATCTGTATAGATGCCTGCTTTTTATTAGGAAAAAAATTTTTTAAGTGATGTGCGTCAACAACACTATTCTGTGTTCACCCGAGAAAAGAAATAAAAGCATTTAAATTAAACTACTTTAATCTATTTTTGGCTCCCTGTGACCATATTTCCATAATGCCTACCATACAGATTTTAGTGCATCCAGAAGGATTTTAGCAATAAAGCTATAGGGCTAACTTGCCCTTAGGATCCAACAAGAAGGAACATCTTGAGAGAAAACTTGAACACTGAGAGAACAGAAGAGCTCTGAAAAAAGCAATTGTACAAACTTGAATATCACCTCTTAAATGTGACTTGAATAAAAAGTGTAAAAAGAGGAGGAACCAAGATGGTGGCAAAGGTACACACCTGTACTTGCTGCCTCGCACAACCACATCAAAATTACAACTAAAAGACAAAATGGATATCAACCACAGGAAGGCTGGCTGAGTGGAAATTCTACAACTAGAATGAAACAGAAAAGTGCATTGAGACGGGTAGGAGGTGCAGAGGTGCACAAGTGCGGAGGTATGGAAGTGCGCGCGGAAATGGACTGGCAAATGGTTGTGCTGTTGTCTTTTTCAATCAGGAGGGAGATACAAGTTCCCAAGTGCTCTGAACTCCAGTTCTGGGCAAGACTCTGGGGATCCCGACTCATACGGGGAGAAACTGGACTGTCTGGCATCAGGACAGGAACACGAGGGCGGCTTTTTTGCAGAGGTGTTCGCAGCAATCAATGTTTCTGCATGGGGGCACAGGACGCAGAGACCCGGGGATCTCTCTGGGGCAGGGCTGACTGGCAGCCATTGCTGTTTTCTCTGCCCTGATGATTCCCAGAGACACCGCCCGACCCAATTTACAACCCCACCCAAGCTGTGGGCAGAGGCTATTGCATATGAATGGCTTGTTCTTTTGCAACCTAAAACCTAACAAACTGCTGCTGGGTAAAAGAGCTCCAAAGCTTCCAAAAGAAGGCCTAAGGCTCAACAGTAACCTGCACTGCATCACAGCTGGGCCTCATGTGGTCACTTACAAACCCCAAACAAAGAGGAGGAATCTGAAGATCTCTCTGTAGCTCCTGCTAGGTGGCCTCAGGCAGTGGCTAACTTTGCACCCAGTGGTCAATGTGAGACCATAATAAATTACAACTCTTCAAATCCATAAGTGATACACTCAAAGGGCAGATTCAGTGAACACCAAAGCCCCACTGAAACAAGTCCTGCCCCACAAGTGTGTCTCCAGCATAGCAGTTCTCCCATTGTAGACACAGCTGGTCCTCACAGCCAATTGGCCTGGTGGTCAATTCCTCCCAGTGATACCAACAGCAATCAAGGTTCTACAACAAGACTGTGCACACAGCCCACAAAGGGGTGCACCAAGAGTGTCCACCTCAGGTAATTAGGGAGGCTGAGCCACTGGGCCCTATAGGACACCTCACACACAAAGCCACTCTATCAACAAAGGGAAGCAGCCAAAATGCGGAGACAAAGAAACATGTCACAAACGAAAGAAATGGAGGAAAGCAAACTAATGGAGGACATAGAGTTCAAAACCACGGTTATAAGGTTACTCAAGAATATTCTAGAAACCTCCGAGAAATTTAGTGAGACCCTCAAGGATATGAAAAAGGACCAATTAGAAACTAAGCAGCCGAAACCGGTTTGGCTCGGTGGATAGAGTGTCGGCCTGCGGACTGAAAGGTCCCAGGTTCGATTCCAGTCAAGGGCATGTACCTGGGTTGCGGGCACGTCCCCAGTGGGAGATGTGCAGGAGGCAGCTGATCGATGTTTCTCTCTCTTCGATGTTTCTAACTCTCTCTCTCCCTTCCTCTCTGTAAAAAATCAATAAAATATATTAAAAAAAAAAAAAAGATTGCCGAAACCGGTTTGGCTCAGTGGATAGAGCGTCGGCCTGCGGACTGGAAGGTCCCAGGTTCGATTCCGGTCAAGGGCATGTGCCTGGGTTGCGGGTACATCCCCGGTGGGGGATGTGCAGGAGGCGACTGATCGATGTTTCTCTCTCATCGATGTTTCTGATTCTCTATCTCTCTCCCTTCCTCTCTGTAAAAAATCAATAAAAAATATTTAAAAAGAAAAAAGAAATTAAGCATACACTGACTGAATTAAAGAATAATATACAGAAATCCAAGAGCAGACTAGAGGATCCCAAGAATCAAGTCAAAGATTTGAAATATGGAAAAGCAAAAAACACCCAACCAGAAAAGAAAAAAGAATCCAAAAATATGAAGGTAGTGTAAGGAGCCTATGGGACAACTTCAAGCATAGCAACATCCAAATTATGGGGTCCCAGAAGAAGAGAAAAAGCAAGATATTGAAAACCTATTTGAAGAAATAATGATAGAAAACTTCCCCTACCTGGTGAAAGAAATAGACTTACCAAGTCCAGGAAGCACAGAGAACCCCAAACAAGAGGAATCCAAAGAGGACCACACCAAGACACATCATAATTAAAACACCAAGGGAAAAAGACAAAGAGAGAATCTTAAAAGCAGCAAGAGAAAAGTCAGTTACCTACAAGGGAGTACCCATATGACTGTCAGCTGATTTCTCAACAGAAACTATGCAGGCCAGAGGAGAATGGCAAGAAATATTCAAAGTGATGAATAGCAAAGACCTACAACCAAGACTACTTTATCCAGCAAAGCTATCATTCAGAATTGAAGGTCAGATAAAGAACTTCACAGATAAGGAAAAGCTAAAGGAGTTCATCACCACCAAACCAGTATTATATGAAATGCTGAAAGGTATCCTTTAAGAAGAGGAAGAAGAAAAAGGTAAAGATAAAAATTATGAACAACAAAGTGAAAACAAATACATATCTATCAACAAGCGAATCTAGCCCTAACCGGTTTGGCTCAGTGGATAGTGTCGGCCTGCAGACTGAATGGTCCCAGGTTCGATTCCGGTCAAGGGCATGTACCTTGGTTGAGGGCACATCCCCAGTAGGGGGTGTGCAGTAGGCAGATGATCGATGTTTCTCTCACATTGATGTTTCTAACTCTCTATCCCTCTCCCTTCCTCTCTGTAAAAAATCAATAAAATATATTTTAAAAAATAAAATAAACTTTAAAAAAGCAAACAAAAAAACACACAAGTGAATCTAAAAATCAAGTAAATAAAAAATCTGATGAACAGAATAAACTGGTGAATATAACAGAATCAGGGGCATAGAAAGGCCTGACAATTCTCAGGGGGAAGGGGGTTTGGGGGGTGCAGGAAGAGTCTGGACAAAAATTGTACACCTATGGATGAGGACAGTGGGGGGGGTGAGGGCATGGGGTGGGGTAGGAACCAGGTGGAAGGGAGCTATGGGGGGAAAAAGAGGAACAACTGTAATAATCTGAATAATAAAGATTTATTTTTAAAAACGTGTAAAAGAAATTGAGGAACAAAGCAAATGTGAATGCTCACTGGACCAAAGTTCCAATACATACCATCAAACTTCTTATAACGGGAAGCAAAGACGGATTGCAAATGATTGCACTGTTCGGTGACCACACTTTTGAACTCATCTTTACTTTGCAGGCTGTACTTCTCCTCCATCTCTTGAGAGCAGCAGGTATAACCCTGGGGACAGATCTTCAAATGATCACCTGAAAGATAAAGTGTAGGACACTTAATTTCCATCATGGTTCATCAGGTTCAAGAGGGAAGAATTTGATTTAGGTATACAAATTCTGCTTCATTTTCATCTGTGAGGATGCTGCTAAGGCCTAGGCATCTTATGTATGGAGGCTTTCATTAAAACAAAAATATTCAGCCTGGCCAGTGTGGCTCAGTGGTTGAGCATCAACCTATGAACCAGGAGGTCACAATTCAATTCCTGGGTTGTGAGCTCAATCCCCAGTAGGAGGCGTGCAGAAGGCAGCCAATCAATTATTCTCTCTATATATTGATGTTTATCTCTCTCTCCTTCTCCCTCCCTCTTTGAAATCAATAAAAATATATTTTAAAAAGAGCAAAAATATTTATTACCTTCTTGGAAAAATAAAATAAAGCCACCTCCAAAAGACAAAAGAGCTTTCCAATCAGGAAGTGTGCTACATCACAGGAACACTAGTGTGGCCAGTAAACAGAGTATTATTCAGTATCAACCCATTTCTCTTTTATAATTCTTTATGATTCTATGTCTCAAATCACACAAATGAGACATAGTTTTTCTAGCTTTGGGAGTTTACACTCCAAGAGAGGGCACCATTAATGAAGAAGTATTTATAAAATGTGACAACAACCAAAAACTGAATGAATATATGAGAAATAGTTATACTTGGAGGAAGCATTGGATAAGTGCATTTCAAGAAGTTATCAGTCAAGCAGAAACAAAGGGAATTCACGCTGGATAATTTGAGTCTATGATAAGTCAAAGGATGATATAAAATGATCTTTAATTTTAAGATTTTTCTCATCCAGCAACTTCTGAGCAGATGTTAAATATTGTATTGACCTTATGATTCTGTGTGGCCACTCATTCCAGTACAGACTAATGGTTTCCAATAAATAATCTTTATGTAGTGAAGGAATCCTGAGGGTCTAGAGAAATGTCAAAGTCGCATCACTCTACAGCAGCTTAACTCACAAATTATATCCCCTTCCCCTAATCCAACTGCATTTTGCTTGTGGTTTAGCCATAAGGGGCTGGAGGATTGTGGGTGTTTTTTTAAATAGATCCCAGAGTTCACCCACACATTACTCCTCCTATCACAGGACCAAAATTGTGCTTTAAAGAAGCCATACTCTCCTTCATAATGACCAAGAGATGCAGTGCCACTGGAAAATAAATCCACTAGGTACTTTATTCACTGAAAGGGCGAGGGCTATGCCCTCTATCTTGCCCTGGATCCTCCATGTTGGGGCAGAGGCAGAGGAGTGCCTTCTTCCCGGAGGTCCAGGCCCCTGCTGGCCACGCCCGGGAACAAGACCCAACTTGGCGCCTGGCCAATTGGAGGGCCTACAGTCAGCTCACCTCCCCTCACTATTAAAGCCCTGATTTTCTCCTGAGTAGCACTCGGTTTCCGGTCGCTGCGTCGACTGGAGGTCCAGGTCGGGTTAGCTAACTCAATAAAGGACCTTCTGCTTTTGCATCAGACTGGCTCCCTGGCGTGGTTTCTTGGGGATCTTGAATTCTGGGCATAACACACTCCAATATTAATTGGTGTGGTATAGATACCATAGTACAAATGTTTACAAGGATTCACTTTCACTGTTCTTTCTGCTATTGCTGTCCATGTTCCACGTAAGACATGGGATCTGAAAAAAATCAAGATCTCAAGAACTCAAGAATGAGTACATTGAAGACACTTGAGCCTGCCAATGGTAAGCATGTACAATAAATAAAGGGATGAAGAATAAAGAACAAATATTTCTAACAACACTAATAACCATAGGAATTGAGCATGAGCTGGCCTTTGCTATTTATTGGCTATGTGTGCTTAGAGCAGTGGTTCTCAACCTTGGCTGCACATTAGAATCACCTGGGAATCTTTTTAAAATCCTGATTTCTGGGCCTCATCCTCTGGAAATTCTGTTTCTTTGTTATGGGTTGAGGCCACAACGTTAGTAACAAAGAAAACGGAATTTCTGGAGGATGAGGCCCAGAAATCAGGATTTTAAAAAGATTCCCAAGTGATTCTACTTTGCAGCCAAGGTTGAGAACCACTGGCTTAGAGGAAATAAGTCTTCACGTAAGATAGATACCAAAGTGGCTCAGGGTTGGAGGTAGGGTGGGGGGGGGGGTGTGTGAAACTACTTTGCATACAATTGAGCTGGCAACTTATTTGACTAATACTAGGATTATCAACTGCACATATACAAGCATTATATAATTGTATATACTCCTGATCATTCTTCCTTCCTGGCAATTAAAAAGTGTGGAGAGTCTTACTGCCAGACAATACGGGTATGCAACATTAAAGGACTATTTAAGGAAGAGGGTAAGGGAAACAATCTTCAAATAACTTCTTCATCCAGAACTGCTGGAAGTCTTTTTAGCATTTTAGAAAGCCTTGGTCCACAGATAATTCAAACAAGAAAGGAGGGAGGGTAGATTTTGTAGAAGAATTAAGGAACTGTGAAGTTTTAGAATATCTTAGCTCTCATCAGTCAAAGAAGAAGGGTTGCCCTGGTGGTGTGGCTTGGTTGGTTGGAGCGTCATCCCACACACCACAAGGTGCCAAGGCACATACCCAGGTTGTGGGTTGGATCCCAGGTCAGGGCATGGCAGGAGGCAACTGATATCTCTCTCGCTCTCTCTCTCTCTCTGTCTCTGTCTCTCTCTCTCTCAAATAATGATAAAAGTCTATTTTAAGAAAAGAAAGAAGAAAGGTTGCTAAGGCTGTTTTCTGGAAACATCTTTGTTACAACCAAAAACAAAACTCCCTCCTTCACTGGCTTAATGAGTTCACAGCAGGCCTTCGGTACTAGTACATAATATAATTAACAGAGAGATATCCAGTTGTCTCCTGGTTTCAAGATTGAGGATTTCCCCCAATACAGTCTGAATAAATAAAATAATATGAAGAACCCCAGTTACAGTGTTTGCTGCAGCTGTACTAAATAATCCACATCACAGTCACACCCCACATAGAATTGGAATGCTCAGTATAAGGACTTAAGACACACAGGGCTATTTAAACAAATTATAATATGGGAACAGCTACTTTTTAAGGTTATCACGGGCTAAAGTTCATCACAGGCTGATTTTCAAGCCCCTGCAAAGATTCTGTTGGGAAGTGCACTGGATTTCCAAGGTAAAACAGTTCAAGAATTTGGAAAATAATATTTTCACCTAGTCTTAGCAGGGTTCACACATATAATAAAGAGTCACTTATTGGATTTTATAAAAATAGGTTTCTAGCCGAAACCGGTTTGGCTCAGTGGATAGAGCGTCGGCTTGGGGACTGAAGGGTCCCAGGTTCGATTCCGGTCAAGGGCATGTACCTGGGTTGCGGGCACATCCCCAGTAGGAGATGTGCAGGAGGCAGCTGATCGATGTTTCTCTCTCATCGATGTTTCTAACTCTCTATCTCTCTCCCTTCCTCTCTGTAAAAAATCAATAAAATATATTACAAAAAAATAGGTTTCTAAATCCAAGGAAAAGCACCCCTTTCCCCACTCCCCAATGCATACATGCACAGACACCTGACCTGAAGCCAGCAAATTCTAAGAGACAGCAGGAAAGAATAATGTTCTACATTTAAGAAGGTGCCAGACATTGAAGGGTTTAAACTTATCCACAGGAATTTTACGTCAAGGAGACAATCTTCAAAAACAGGTAACAACAATAAAAATTTTACTGGTAACCTGCTGAAAGTACACAGCACCATTTACACTGGCACATGTAAAGAGCCCAGCAGGGCCCATGTGCCCTGCCCTTTACATATCCACCAGAGGCCCTTAGCAGGACCTTATGGAGACCTGCTTATATCGGAACACTGGAATACATCGCTGTTTTGGCAATATCTAATAAAAAAATAAAAAGAGAGTCCACTTTCATTTTAGAGAGAACATTCCAGGAAAAAATTGTCTAATGGTAAAAGGCTTGCCCTGTGTAAAGGATGAGAACAGGGTAAATACTTGGCTAATGCTCCTGCTGGCAAAGTTGTCTACCCCTCGGTGCAAACATGCTAACTCCAACACTCAACTTTTGCCCATACAGCCTTGAACACACCACTTATTCTGCCTGCATTTCTACTAGGTGGACCTGTTAATAATGCAGATTTTTTTCAATAGATGGAGTTACACTTATGTTGATATATATGCAATTTGATATGTATACGATTTTGTTGTATTGCTCCTTCAGATTACCACTTGTTCCAATCGATGGCACACTCACTTTCTGAGCAGCACTCAGAAATGTACGAAGAAGTGGAAAATTGGGTCTCTGAATGGTCTGCCTCAAAACAAAAAAAGTTCTATTTGTGGGATGGTATCCACAAATTACCTGAAAGATGGGGGAAATGTGTAGCTAGCGATGGACATTACTTTGAATAAAGCACTTTTGATGTTTCTCTTGAAATTATTGCGTTTTCTTTGATTACAGTTAATAATGTAGATTAATCATTAACCAGCTAATACAGATTAACCATTAACCAGTTAATAATACAGATTAATTATGAACTGGCTAAAAATGCAAATTATTAACTGGTTAAAAATGCAGATTATTAACCAGTTAATAATACAGATTAATCATTAAACTGGCTAATAATGTGGATTAATTATTAACCGGTTAAAATGCAGATTAACTATTAACTGGTTAAAATGCAGGTTAATCATTAACCGGTTAATAATGCAGATTAACTATTAACAGGTTAAAATGTGAATTAATCATTAACTGTTTAATAGTGCGGATTAACCATTAACAGGCTAATAATGTGGATTAATTATTAACCGGTTAATAGTGCGGATTTTGTGATCCAAACTTTCAGCAGCACTTTTCTTCAAAATAAAGTAATGAATTAAAACTTCCCGCAAATGCTCTTTTTTTGGCACAAAATTCAACATTTTAAGCGTAAAAATATGATGTTAACACCTTCAGAAAATTTGACATATGAACTTTTGAAGCTTGTTGTCAATACAACAAAAGAGCATACATATCAAATCACATATATATCAACATATGTGTAACTCCATCTATTGAAAAAAATACGCATTAACCGGTATACCTAATAAAAAGCATTACTTGAAAATGTAATTTGACATTCTTGCCAAAAGCTTTGCTGAAACACATGCAGTCCAAAACACACTTGTGAATTAAATCCCAAGATACACTTAGGCTACTGGGATTAAGTGCCATGACCAGATTCTGTTCTTGAGAAGCAGAAGGAGGGAAAGGGGGAACAGGCTTGGTGCATTTGAAAATGGAATTATAGCTCCACATTTGGTAAGAACTGGAGCAACTAATTTTTTTAAATATATTTTATTAATTTTTTACAGAGAGGGAGAGGGATAGAGAGTTAGAAACATCGATGAGAGAGAAACACCGATCAGGTGCCTCCTGCACACCCCCTACTGGGGATGTGTCCGCAACCAAGGTACATGCCCTTGACCGGAATCGAACCTGGGACCCTTCAGTCCACAGTCTGACGCTCTATCCACTGAGCCAAACTGGCTAGGGCTTGAGCAACTAATTTGATTCTTAAAACAACTATTTCTATTTTAATCACCCAAAATGTTTATATTAAAAGCCAGGGCATACATTATTTGAAAGACATAATAATACAGATGTTTGAGACTGCTTCTAAAATTCTGTGCCTGAATGAGAAATGTCTTTTCTTTCTGGAAATTTCTTTTCTAAACCTGGTGATCCTGTATACTTCTCATTTAAAAAACATTTCATTTTTTTTCTTTATGCTGAGAGGGTTGAGCAGAGACAATGGAATCCGATATGCGACAAGTAGAGAGCCACTACAGAAATGGCACTGGGTACATGTATTTTTTAAGGGACCTAGGTGACTCTGATACATAACCTTCCATAAAAATTATTACTTGAAAGGCTTAAACATTAGAGCCACAGAAGAGCAGGTAATACAGCTCAAGTGAACAGTGAGTTATGATCCACACCTAACATTTGTCTCCTATATTTTCCTAATTCTATCCCCTGTTTCTATGCCCAATGCTGTGTAGGCTCTCCATGTCTCTCTTCTACTCCCTTAAAGCTCTTCTGTTTTCCCCTCTTTTATTCTACCTTTATTGCTCTTGCTTACCCTACTCCACCTACTTCTTTTAACTGCACATAACATGAAACCAACGGATTTTTAAAAATTTGTTGTACTTGTTGAGAGTTCCTGTTCTAATTTTAAAAGCAAAGGAATTGAATGCTTTATGGTTTTCAAAGGAAGCACCTAAATAAAGTTGTTTTTAGTACATGGCTCTTGATTAGTTTTTTTTCTTTGTGGGTCAGTGGTCCTCAAAAGAAAAACAGTCCCCTAGTCCTGTACTAGGAGGCTTGCATGAGATTCAATGAAGCATGCTTTTTAAAGCTTAACTCTATGGCATTAAAAAAAATCACTCGAAAGAGCCATACTTTTTTTTTTTAATCACACCAGCTCTATATAATTTCTCTTTAGTCTTAATATCAAGGCCTTAGTTCTCAAAGCTAAACAAAGATAATCACAATAAATTCCTACTCAATCCCGCTGAGTGTGTACTGGTTCTTTTCATTTTTTTTCAGCACTTCAAATCAATAGTTAAAGAAGTAGGCATTGAATATGTGGAATCTATTCCATCCTTTACCAGGGCTCTGTGGTGAACAATCTGTGGAACTGTGCTTTGTCACTTTATCTCATTTAACGGTCTCACCAAAGGCTGGCTCTGATGTATAAATGGGATACAGCTAATGCCCATTAATTTTTAGTTGCTCATAACCCACCTTCCCGTAAAAATTGTTGGTTGCTGTTAGGTTCTCAGGCCAGCCCTCAGCTTATTTACTATCAACTTTACAATTTTAACCATAACTTACAACCATTTCTACAGCTCTCTCAGAATATTCATTTTGCAGTCCAACTAGATGCCAGGGGAAAAAAATGTCTGTCAGATTTGTACACATTTTCAGGGGATGGGTGATAAAGGAATACTTGTAGTTTTCATTAAGGTGTCAGATTTCTGAAACTGTAGGAGATAAATCTCTAGAGATTACTGTCCCAGAGTCCTAAATGGAGGAACCAAAAACCTTCATGGGATACAGTGGCAGAGAACCCAGGCTTGCCTGCACCGGCATGATTTGTAAGACACACCCCAAATGATTTCATCAATAAAGCAAGCAAATGCCTCTGATAAATAATAGAGACACAAACTGCACCCTAAGGGTAAGAGCAGCAGGGAGGGACATCTGAAAAGAACACGCTGAAAAGCACTTTGTAAACTGCAACTCTAAGAGACTATGATTTTTGCATTGGCCTTTCTTGCAGAAACCGAGTGTGCCTCACCTGGGTTTTGAAGAAAACAGCTCTTTAGGAGAGGTTTTTAAGAAGTTAATTTAAAAGCTTCCAAATACTTAGCACTATCTGGATCTTTCCTTCTGCAAGGCGAATGATTGCCTAGGGATGAAAAGACTGATCTGGAGAATCGGGAATACGGGTTTGAGTCCCAGCTGTACATGATTCACTGTGGGCTCTTGGGAAAGTCACTTACCCAATGGAGCCTAAAAAGTCCTATGCAAACAAGGAAGCATTATGTAAATGTTAAAACTATGCAATTGCAAAACAAAGACAGAAATGAAGACCATCTATTATACTTTGATAAGCTACTGAGGCTCTCCATGAAGACACAACTTGTACTGAGAGGGGCCAGGAGAGCAGCATCTTCTCTCTTCCATGTATTTCAGGAACATATCTCATTGAAGACAGATTTTAGGGTAGTAAATACAGCCAGAAAAGAAAACATGATCAATTAGTTGCTGGGTAGAATGCATAAGTGATGGTGAAATGATGACAACTAAGCCGAGACATTGATCTAAATGCCATCACAAGCAAAGCCTGGGGAGCCTAAGCAGACATGATGACAAAATATAATGTGTTATTCTGGGTGGGTACAGAAAAAGACATTATAGGAAAACTAAGGAAATCAACAAACACATGCAAATGGTGAGAACAGCATTATTCATAATAGCCAAAGGTCCAACAATGAATAGATAAACAAATTTGGTACAATTGAATATTACTCAGCCATAAGAAAGAATATAGTTCTGATACAGGTTACAACACAGCTCAATCTCAAAAACACTATGTTAAGGGAAAGAGCCAATCACAAAAGCCCACATATTATACGATTCCTTTTATTTAAAGGCCTAGCTAGCACAGGTCAATGTATAGAGAAAGCAAATGGATTATTGTTTCCTAGGGCTGAGCGGGCAGTGTGCGAGTCAGGCTAATGGGAAGTAAAGGGGGATGGTTATAGTTAAAAGGTATGAGATTTCTTTCTGAAATGATTATGTTCAAAAATTGATTTTGGTGAGGATGCACAATACACTAAAAGCCATTGTAATTAAATGGTTTAATTTGGGGGGGTATGAATTATATATCAATAAAACTGTTAGTAAAAAAAACTAAGGTATGGACTTTAGTTAATACTAATGCATCAATATTGACTTATCCATTGTGACAATGTACCACACACTAATGTCAGATGTTAATAATAGGGAAAACTGGGTGTGGGGTCTAGAAAAACTCTGCTGTCCTTCCATTTTCTGTGATACTTTATCCTGGAAGAGCTAGATTATCTAAAAAATCAGTTTTCAAAGTAAAAAGAATATGTGCGGGGACTTGGGGGGATAAGAACACATTTGTAATATCTTAACCAATAAAGGGAAAATAAATTTTTAAAAAAGATATAATTCTAATATTGGGAAGCCATATTAAGCTATTAATTGAGGGGGTGATTTTCTTAATCCCTCAATTTCTACTTTACTTTTTTATTTTTATTTGTAATGAAAGTAAAACAATTCTTTGTCATTGGTCTGAAGAATTACCAAAATACAACCATGCACATTGAGTTCCCCAGTTAAGGCTTGGGAGGGGTGGGTGTGGGGTGGAGGGAGTCAATGGGATAAACCAACAACAACAAAAACTAAAGGGGATATCTATACTACTTTCAACAGTAAAGATAAATTTTAAAATAATTTAAAATTAAAAAAGAATTACCAAAATAGTTTCTGTTCACTTTCTAGATCTAAAGTCAGGTGGCCACAAAGTAAGCTAAAATGCAGGTTGTTGTAAAACTCCAGCTCCTCCAAGTTACCTAAGAACCCCAAGAGGAATATACAATGCTCAACTTCATGGGAACAAAGAAATAAAATCTCTAAAAGTTTTTAATAATATCAGGAAGGTGGGGGACCATATACATTAATCTATCCTCCCCCTTGCAAAAAGGAGTGAAATTATTGCATATAATGTGCTATGCACACGGAAAGCCTAAAGTCATTTGACCTAAACCTTAATAGTAAGGCACATAAATTAGTTATTATGCAAATGTATGACTTGCGATCACCTACCCATCAGTAGGAGGAATGCAGATAGTTAGCATTTTGTTAAAACCTTGCCAAAATATAGCTCTGGAGGGCTTAAGACTGTCAATTATTTTTAGGTGCACTGATCCTACAAGGTAAGATAGCGAAGGGCAATCAGAAACACATATGTTTTGAAAATCAGTTTCATTATATTTTTCTAAGAATACCCTTCGTGTTAAGTGTAGTTGGAAGAGTTAGGGTTGCTACTTTAAAACTCCATACTTCATTTCATTGAGCTTGCAACAGCTTTAAAATCCACTCCAAATAGAAATCAAGCTGGGCTTTATATTGATGTTTAAATAAGCAAATTATGAACCAAAGTTTATGTCTGGCAATCTTAAAACCCCATCTGAATTGTACCAAACGTTTACTAAAGTAAGATATCAACCAAAATGAGTGGGTGGCCTGAAATGAACACATTGACCTACTTTACCAACACTTTAGATCAGTTAGAGCAACTGCATCTATTTTGCACATTTTCTAACACTTCGTCCAGGTCCAGGGCTCAACAGGAATAATACTGGTGATTAAGCTAAAACTCTTCAACAAGTCTGAGGATCTAATAAATACTACCTCAGGAGTCAATGCTAATAAGAGGCTCCAGAAATGTGTTGGGGAACCATAGAGGATAGGCTATGGACAGGTAGGAAAAGATGGGGTGCTCCTGTTTTACAACTAACAAAGGAGTCAATGATTTAGGTGCACATGTCATGGTCGTATCAATTGAGAGATTAGCTGAAATACTAATTTATGATTTTCATTGGGCTCACACTTTAATGGAATGCCCGGGGATAAATAAATGATTCCAAATACCTCAGTTATACGTTCATCTACAAATATAAAGTAGCTTAGAGAGGAAACACCATTGGCTACAACATTTTTTTTCTTTGGTGTCCAATAGTACTTCTGGAAACCTGTGTACCAAGCTGTGGATCAAAACCCTGGTAGACCAAAGCACTGGTAGGACCATCTCGAAGACAGCTAATCAGACCAGGCTTGGAGCATCACAGAGATCAGGGTGGGAGAATGCTGGCCACCAGCAGCATCTTGCCCTTTCTCAACACCACTAGTGTGCTAAAGTCTTATGATTGCCCCTGAGAGCAGTCAATCTCCTGTGGGTAACTACATAAGACCTTAGAGAATTAGAGAAAGAGAAAGGAGGAAGGTATCCTTAGAAAAACATTTGGAGACATGTCTTTCCTCCTCCGCCCAGGGGGATGGCTTGAACACCAGGACTTCCAACGGAGAGTGGTTTTCCTTATTATTTCCAAATAATCTCTAAAGGACCCTCCAGGAATCCAATTCTCAGATAAATTGCCATAGCCATTTAGGTTTCACAGCAAGATCACAAAGGGTCAGGGGTAGGGGGACTCACAGATATGAGACACTTGCTCTAATACAAATATTTATACCTTCCTTTTTATGTACATTTCATGGGTTGTGGGTCATGAAGATTTTTAACATTTTTTCATAGTTGTTTTCATCTTTGGCTAAGAAAATAAAACCCCTCAAGTTTTGTTTACTCTCCCTTTCATGACATACCTCAAATTCCTTCCTCCAAGGTAGAGTATGAGAATAGGTTTTCAGGTAATCTACTTTCTAGGAAAAATATACCTAAGCATATCCATTCATCATGAATTCTTCCAAAGATATTTCTCTAAGTAGCTATCTAGAAAAGCTTTTACACTAAGGTGATAGCAAAGTCCGCTGCTTCACATAAAGAAAAATGACTCTCTAACATCAGATTTCAAGGCACATACACCTTTCTTTAAAATTCTAGCCAACATCAATGAAATGACAAAGGAGAAAGAAATATTCACATTTTCAATGTTTGTACTTAATTACATCCCTCAAAATCTACTTCTACAGAATTCTTGTTAAAGGTCATAGTAAGTTACAGCTAACTCCAACACAGATCTGCACTGAAGGATTCTTTATTAGTCTCAGTTCCAACGGACATGGACATGAGTCATAGTTGAACAGGAGTTAATTTTTATAACATGAGAGAAAAATTCTTCTGAACTTCAGGACAGGCAGGTGGAAGAGGGGCAGCATGCTTGCTTCACAAGGTTGAATTTCCCCAACCCTCTAAAAAGCTCCTCTCCTTGCCATTCATTATCTTGTACCCTAACACCTAGGCCTGCCACCATTGGAGCATACACTCTAGAATTGGTTCCCATTTAATGGACACTTTGCTATTTAGAAAACTTTTTTGACAAATGTAAAGTTTTCAATGTATACTTTCTTTTCCAGGTCATTGATTGGAGTTGTAAGTAAAATTTGTCTCAGTCCTAATTTTGGAGAGAATGCCACGGTTAATGTTGCTATCTAGAGAATTATCTTTTTTATACCTACCCTCTGCTGCCTGTCTAAAAGTCCATCATAACATTTGATGAAAGAGTCCCACAGTTCTGTGGTGATGCCAGTTAAGTTTCCTTGGCTTGGTAAATTAGGCATTCCAGGTCTGATTGGGATTTATCTTAATGGCAATGTACTAGCTCCTTGGCATTACTCAATTTCCTAATCTGATCTTTTAGAATACTTCCTTCAGGGTCAGACCTATTGATTAATTACATTTGGTTTGTTCATTAGGATTTGAAAATATTATGTTTACCACTTCTTCACCTAGTTACTTCAACCAGTCCACCTCAAGAGATTATCTGGAAATGGTATCCGGCCCTAAAAATTTCCCCCAAGTCTAAATCAAAGAATCAATTCACTTCTCCCAAACTAACTTTTGACCCAACTTGACAACGTAAGAAAAACATTGTTGGTGCTTAATGTAGTATTTATCAAGTACCTTTTATCTGCCAGATGCCATCCATCAGTGCAGAAATAGAAAAGGCTTGGATTCTGCCCTCTTGAAATTATAAGATGAACAGAAATAGATTTTATTTTTGCTCTATATGCTTTTCTTCTTCCCTCCTTATTCTATAATCTGAATTTCTAAACACACACACCACCAACTATCAATAGTTCATCTGATCATATCTTGGAACAATTCAGCAGAAAACATTCTGGTGATTTCTCAAAAAGTTAAAAATAGAGTTACCATATGACCCAGCAATCCTTCTCCTGGGTATACACTCAAAAACATGTATTCACAAAGATATATGGAACCCTTTGTTCACTGCAGTATTCACAGTGGCCAAGACATGAAGACAACCAAGGTGTCCTTTGATAGAGGGTTAGATAAAGAAGATGTGGTACATATATACAATGGAATGCTACTCAGCCATAAGAAAGGATGAAATACTGTCATTTGAAACAACATGGATGGACCTTGAGAATATATTATGTTAAGTGAAGTAAGTCAGGCAGAAAAAGCTAAGGACATATGATTTCACTCATATGTGAGATATGAAACTGAAACTCATGGACACAAACAGCAGTGTGGTAGTTGCTAGAGGGAAGGGGGTAGGAGTGAAGGGGCCCTAATATATGGTTATGAAAGATGATTTGACTTTGGGTGATGAGCACACAGTGCAATATCCAGATCAATAACATAGAAATCCATACTGAAACCTCATGATCCTATTAACCAATCAATGTCACCCCAATAAATTTAATTTTTAAAAAAGACAAGAGGCAAGGTGATACTATTTCAGGCCAATCCAACCCAACCCATGCTTCTCAAATTGTGATTTCAACAGATGTGCCTTAGGAGGTGCCTTTGGACAAATTGGGAGAGATTCACACACTCAAATATAATCTATACATTGTGAGACATGCCATGTCCATTTGTTAAGTCATACATAACTATAGAAGATATTATCTTGAACTCAAAGAAGAATCTTGCAATGAGGGGAAGAAGCAAATTCCACAAAGCTAAAACTTCTCACATAAATGCTTTTTACTTATTTGGCTTGACAAATCAGATCACTAAAAATTCAAATAATTTTTTTTAAAGCCACTTCTTGGATAATGTCAATGCTTTGATTTTTTTCAATACTTTATTGATTTTTAGAGAGGGAGGAAGGGAGACGGGGAGAAGAAAGAAACATCAATGTGAGAACGCAACACAGCATTATAGATCAGTTGCCTCCTGCATACCCACTACCGGGATAGAGCCCACAGCCAGGCTTGTGCCCTTGACTGGGAATTGAACCAACAATTTCTTGGTATCAATGCCCAACTAACTGAGCCACATGGGCCAGGGCAATGCTTTGATTTTTTAAAGTATCTAAGTGTGGTCACTTGATGAAAAGATTCCCTAAACTTATATTCTAATAGTCAATAAATCACTGGGATGGCTCCATTCAATGTTTGCAGCTGAGGTCTCAGCGAAGGAGCTTCTAAGTCCTCAAGTGACTGACACACCACACAATGAAGGAATTGAGATACAACACAATTCCTCTCTATCACACTAAGAATAATCCCTAGTTTGTTCTGGGCTCTGAAACACCAATAAAAAGATGTTTGAAATTAAATGTAAGGCATCACTTAGGGAATTCTTTAGCTAGGCTGCCATGCCAGCCACCTACCACTTTCCACTGGTTTCTTTAGTATCAGAGAAGGGAAAATAAAGGCAGGTCTTGGGCACTAAATTAAAGTCTTAATGTAATAAATTATTTATGACTCAAAAAATTTATTTCCTTACAGAAGATGGAAAAATGAGTGCCTCTTTGCCAGCAAGTGACAAGGAAAAGAGAGAAACCAGTCAATTGCTCTGCATTCAAGTCCCTACAGGCCTATGCAAGTCCTGAGGATCCTCAGATGCAGATCTGCTAGATCAGAAGACTCTGAACCACCCCAGGGCCACAGAGATAGATATGAATATTCCAAAAAACAACTAGTGGCTTGGAGGTAGCCTTGCCCTCTTTACTGCAGAAATATCAGATAACCAAGAATGAAGGGGGTGCCTGTTACCATTTTTGTTTGGTGCACGGATGAAAGGAGAGAGGCCATTCTAACTTGAGCCTCTAAGAAGAAATGAAGTTTGCTGCCATAGGGCTAACAATGGAGTCACTATAGAATGGTGTTATCTGTCATAAAACCTAAGAGAGGTCCCAGAGCTCCTGAACTCTGGACAAAAGACAAGTTTGAGACCTGATGTTCAAAATTCAAAGTATCAGACAGCTGTCCATGCTAACTGGGTAAGTGGTTACCTATTACAATATCCTGCCTTCCATAAATATTTTGGCCATGGGTCAACTGCTCATTTATAAAGAAATTAATTTGGTCAAATATCTGATTCCCAAAGTTCTGATTACTCCTCCAGTCCCAGAATGTGACCCCCCCAATCAAGGCCCATCAGCTACTTTAGGATGAACAAAAACCATGGGGAGTGAGGGGCGGTTCGGACTACAGCCATTAAGGGGCAAGAGAAATAAAAGATAGCATATGACCCAGGTCTGAGTAGTGGGAGGGCCACCTAAAACTGATGCGAGTGGCAATCTGGCACCAGGGCCTCAGGTTCCACAGTAACGCCCATCAAGCAAAGGGACATGTTTTTCTCTCCAGTTTCCGTTACATAGAGCCTGCAGATGGCACACAGCATTACTACTGTAATTATTGATTATAATTATCATGAAAAGTCTTTGATGTGATAGCAAAAATTATTAAAATGGCCCTTCTTAGGAAAAAAAGGCAATAAATACAGCCTCCTTTGGAAAATTTAAGGACACAATTTCATACCAGGACCTCCTGACAGAAAAGTCATTTTAATATACTTTTTTTTTTGCTCCACTCCTTGAAGATGTTTTATCCTGTGTGGAAAATGATTAATCATATGTGGTTCAGCATATATTTTAAGAGTATTATTAAATGTATTTAAAAGAAAAAAATAAAGTAGCCTTGCAGACAGAACACGTATTTGCAAAAGCTCATACCTGATCCCATAGTAACCAACAAGAGATGATTTAAAAAAAATTTATAAAGTATAGTTGGTATGCATATTACATTAGTTTCCAGTGTACAACATAGTGATTCAGCATTCATATACTTCACAATATGATCAGCACACACTAACTCTAGTGTCGGTCACTGTGCAAAGTTATCACATTATTATGGACTATATTCCCTTCACCATTTCTACCCATCACCCCCCAACCAATTTTTTAATTGTGTTTAGGATAAGAACAAATGATAACTAACATTAAATATCGGTCTTGTTGCCCTAGCTGTTTTGGCTCAGTGGATAGAGAGTCGGCCTGCAGACTGAAGGATCCTGAGTTCGATTCCAGTCAAGAAAAATGCCCAGGTTGTGGGCTCGATCCCCAGTAGGGAGCGTGCAGGAGGCAGCCAATCAATGATTCTGTCTCATTAATAATGTTTCTATCTCTCCCTCCCTCTCCCTTCCTCTCTGAAATCAATAAAAATATATTTTAAGCCCTAGCTGGTTTGGCTCAATGGATAGAGTGTTGTCCTACGGACTGAAGAGTCCCAGGTTCTAATCCGGCCAAGGGCACATGCCTGGGTTGTGGTCTCAATCCCCAGTAGGGGGTGTGCAGGAGGCAGCCAATCAATGATTCTCTCTCATCATTGATGTTTCTATCTTTCTCTCCCACTCCCTTCCTCTCTAAAATCAATAAAATATATTTTATCCTATCTAATAAAAGAGTAATATGCAAATTAACCATCACTCCATCACAAAGATGGTGGCGGCCATGGAGCAGGAGCGAGCAGGAGTCTTGGTTGCCCCGGCGATGGAGGAAGCCAAGCTTCACACCTGCCTTGAGCTCCACTCAAGGCTACAAAGTTTCAATTATAGAAGATAAATAAATCCCAGGTACATGACCGGTTTGCTCAGTGGATACAGCATCAGCCTGCAGAATCAAGGGTCCCAGGTTCGATTCTGGTCAAGGGCATGTACCTTGGTTGCGGGCACATCCCCAGTAGGGGGTGTGCAAGAGACAGCTGAACGATATTTCTCTCTCATTGATGTTTCTAACTCTATCCCTCTCCCTTCCTCTCTGTAAAAAATCAATAAAATATATTTAAAAAAATAATAAATCCCAGGTACCTGCTTCCAGCTGGCGTTGCCTCCGCTCAAGGAGGGGCTGGGAACCTGGGTTGCAGGGGCAACCCAGGCTTGGAGCAGGACCAAGGCAACAAAGTTTCAATTATAGAAGTTAAATAAATCCCAGATACCTGCTTCTAGCCTGCGGGCGTGACCAGCCTGAAAACAGCCATCAGCCACTCACCCAGGCTGGCCAGGCACCCCAGTGGGGACTCCCACCCTGATCCGGGACACACTTCAGGGCAAACCAGCCAGCCCCCACCCATACACCAGGCCTCTATCTTATGTAATAGAAGGGTAATATGCAAATTGACCCTAACAGCAGAACGACTGGGACTGACTGGTCACTATGACACACACTGACCACCAGGAGGCACACAGTCAATGCAAGAGCTGCCCCCTGGTGGTCAGTGAGCTCCCACAGGGGGAGCTCTGCTCAGCCACAAGCCAGGCTGACGGCTGCCAGCACAGCGGTGGTGGTGGGAGCCTCTCCCACCTCCTCAGCAGCACTAAGGATGTCCGACTGCAGCTTAGGCCTGCTCCCCGCTGGCAAGTGGACATCCCCCGAGGGCTCCCGGCCTGCCAGCTTAGGTCCGATTCCCCCAGGGAGCGGGCCTAAGCCAGTAGGTGGACATCCCCCGAGGTGTCCCAGACTGCGAGAGGGCACAGGCTGTGCTGAGGGACACCCCTTCCCCCCCCCCCCGCCGAGTTCACAAATTTTGTGCACCAGGCCTCTAGTGTGTGTGTGTGTGTGTGTGTGTGTGTGTGTATGTGTGTGTGTATTTTTAAATATATATTGGTCTTGTTTTTCAAGACAACATTGGCAGTGCTATGCTTATCTGTTTGAATTAGGAAACAATTTGGTATACTTAGATAAGTGTTGGTAAGTAGAAATATATAAGAATACATAATAGTTCGCTTAATTCTCTTTCTGTCATAGGATAATAAACAGTGCAAGGTCACATTTTTAAAAATCTACCTAATCTTATGTTTTAACTCTGAGATAAGGTGGCATAATCCCAAATTATATCCAATGTTACAGGAGGAGCATATACATTACCACAGTGCAAGTCTGGAATCAGTTTCAATTGGTGGAGGGGGGATTTGTAAAGCTGAAGCAAAACAAAAATCCATTATTAAAGTCTGGACTTTTGCAAGTAAACTAACTGCCTAAATCAGAATGAATCCAACCAGGCTATCTGGAAAATAATATTTATTTTTTGCCCATGGGTGTTTCTATTTTTAATATATGACAATGAACACAGCCCAATACAAAAAAAGACCAACTAATGTAAACCAAGCTTAAGTTTACTATGGTAAATT
Source organism: Myotis nattereri (assembly GCF_964212035.1). NCBI lineage: Eukaryota > Metazoa > Chordata > Mammalia > Chiroptera > Vespertilionidae > Myotis > Myotis nattereri. The sequence continues at coordinate 122,163,948 of NC_138078.1, forward strand.
TAATCACATAGAATGGCAACACTACAATTAAATAAGCTTAAAAAAGAACCATAGCGCTCTCAACTTTCATAAACATGTTTTTGAATAGGTGCTTGGTAATACAAGTCTGAGCTTCCATTTGGCCTAATGACCAGTAGGTATGGGTAAGTGTGGGGCATGCTCTTACAAAAAAAAAGAAATTGTTTCATTATTATGAAATGAGCCTTCATGATTTGTGGCTTCAAACATAAGCAAATGATGTTGAGAATTATTACAGAATGGGCCTATGTTAAGAAAAATCATGACACATTTTGTTTATTGGTTAAAACTCTTATAATAGCATTGGCAAATTTGGTAGCCCTCTGATAGCATGCAGAACCCAAGCTTCTTCTTATCCTAACAGTGAAGAGCAATTCAGAAATGGAAGGGTCAGGCTCTTCAAGAACCAAGAGCTTCAGATTACTCAGCATCAGCAAGGTTCCTCGGTCAGTCCAGTTCAATACAAACGAAGTCACAATAAACAGAAAACTCAACCAAGAGAATAGAAAAGCTTACAACACTCAGTACTTGTGCTAAGTCTTTGAGGCAGGTAGGCACCATGTGATAAGGAAAGCATAAGGGCTTCGGGATTAAATAGGCCTGGGTTTGAACTGACTTCTGTTCCTTACTACCTGTGCGACTTTGGGTCAGTCTCTTCACTTCTGAGACTACTTCATCTTTGGTAAAATAGGGACAAAAAAAAGGATATACCTCAATGTCACTGGAAGCATTAAATGTATATAGCATCTCATCTAATAGTGGCTATTATAATGAATGCTGATGTCTGAAGATGTTATATATTGTTCAGAAGGAGGATCCTTTCTGTGCTTCAGGGTTCAGCTATATTTAATCAAAAGAAAAGAATTTTTGTTTTCTTATTGTTATTACTGCTACTACTAGTAGTACTATTATCAAGTGTTAGAAAGCATTTATTTCTAAAAATTATAGACCAAATGTTAATTTAGCTTTATTTATAGCCAAAACAGAAACTACCCTTTGGTTTAAAAAAAAAATCAGGCTATAGGAATATCACTCTGGGGTTTGTCTAGAGAATGCTTTCTTTCTAGAACATTCTAAAATGGATCTGTTAAGCCCTAGATCAGTGGTTAGAGTGTCAGCCTGCACACCAAAGGGTCACAGGTTCGATACCCCATCAAGGGTACGAACATGGGTTGTAGGTTCAATCCTCAGCCCTGGTCGGGGCACATGCGGGAGGCAATCAATCGTGCCTCACATCCATCTCTCTCTCTCTCTCTCTCTCTCTCTCTCTCTCTCTCTCTCTCTGTCTCTCTCTCTCCTTACATTCTCTAAAAATCAATGAAAATAAAAATATCCTCCTCAGGTGAGGAATAACAAAACAAAACAAATGACTTTGTTAAGACCTTGGACATCAATAAAAAACAAAGTAGTAAAGACTGATTCATATGAAATTGCCATTACCTTAAGTAAAAAAAGGTCAACTCAGTAATTTCACATAATTTACCCTAATATTTTGAGGAATTAACTTTGCATCAACATCCAAATATTTCTACATATAAACTAGGAATAATTTGTGTTCTAGAATTCTTGCACTCGTGAACACAATTAAAAAGATTAAAATAAGACACTATTTTACTTAGTTACATAGGTATCTTACCTTCTTAAAAAGTTTGTGTGCCCAGAGTATGCAGTTAAGTCAACAGTACAATCCTGACAAATGATCAGTTCCTTCCTAACAGCCATTTTGTTGAAAGCATACTCTGCTCTATAAAATAAAGGTGGATGATTCAGAAATTATTAGAATATCTGAGGATAAATGTATGTCCAATAAAAAAAACAAAAAAACAAACCACCCTGAGATGAAGGGAGTTTGTTCCCTATCACATCAAAGAAAGGGAGAACAAAGATGGAAATGACAGCTCCCTGCACAATTATGATGCATATTAAGTGCTGATGTTTTGATGTTGCTGATGAAAGTATATGGACTTCAGATTGTTTCAGTTCGTCACGTGATTACTTCTCCATAGTCTATTTTTTAAATATTTCTGTCAAATAAGTCTTCCTCTACTAGGTTTTAGACCGGTACCATAGATTTCCCTTCATTATCCCCTTATAATTGTCCATAAGATTCACAATTATGAATGAGAAAAAGAATTCATCAACATAATATAATACTTACTTGCCAGGATGGGTAGGCAAGGTTTGGAGAGATGAAAAATGACTACTTCCTGAACTAGTGTTTCTATGAGGAGGGTAAGGACTGTGCAGGGAGGCAGGGAGGAACAGGAGCCCTGGGAGATACGCTGGCCTTGGCCCTGAGTATATATATGACTTAAGGCACCAAGTAACTAGATAAAAGTATGAAATGTTGATCAGAGCACTGTTAAATTTAACATGATAGGAGAGAAAGAAGTTCAGAACCCATCACGTGTGTTTCTTCTATTTTAGAGTGAGGCACTATGACAAAATTAGGCATTACTGGGGAAGAAAGAGTTCAAAAAGTAAACAACATGCAAGGTGCCTGGAGACTGGTTTAAAAATAGGGAGAAAAAAAACAAACAAAACAAAAACCTTACCTATGGTTACCTAAGAGTAAGTGCTCCTAAGTACTTAGATTTTGAGGAAAGGGCTGGAGAGAGAAGGGAACCTTCTGTGTGGCTAAAAGACAGAATGAAAAGAAGTGAAGGTTATCTTCAATGAATAAAAGCTAGTCCAGACTGGGACTAGTGAAAAGCTAGAAGGCATAGCAGGTTAGACACAAAATAAAAATTAGGCAGGAGCAACTTGCACGAGATTGCAAAGCCAATAGAGTAAGAGGCTCTTTTGCTCTATCAAAGGGAAGAAGCCATTTACAGCATCCAAGGATCCACTTAATCACAGTCATGGGGCTAAAAAGGAGATGGTCCATAGACTAAATGAATCTTTTGTCTTCTAAGAAGATTCGCATTCCCAAAGGAGAACTCTGAAGCCCACAGGTCAGAGGTACTAGATCAAATAGTGGTAAACATGATGCTCTGCATCTAATAAACAAACCAAAACTAGATAAATCATTGGGACCAGATGGTATCCACCAGTCAGTTTTGAAGTAACTCAAGGGTGAAATTGTTTTGGCCAACATGTGTAGGCTGTCTTTACAAACAGCCACTGTGCCTGAGAGACTGGTGCTTGTCAATGTGATTCCTATTCATAAGAAGGGTTCCAGAAGGGATCCTGGGAAGTAAAAACAAGTAAAACTCATTTCCATATCAAGTAGGCTGGCCAACTTCACAATAAAGGTGAAATCTCTGCCCATTTACAAAATGAAGCTTATGGGGAACAGACAAAACCTAATATTTTGGCAAAGGAGAAAAATCATGTTGGTGTAATAAACCAAAGGTTGTGGGGTGGTCACTGCAAAGAGAAAATGCATCTGAATAAAGAGATAAAATTTATGGAGGTGCTAAAAACACAACAAAGTATTATCATGTACCTATGCTAATGTGTACTGGCAATATGTCTTAAAAGCTACAAAAGAGATAAGCCAAATTCAGAAGTTAGATAAAAAGATCAAAGTAATTATTTGAAAGAAGTGGGGGAGACAAAGGAAAATAAATTAAAGTTCAGTGTGGAAAGATGGGAATATTTCTTTTAATCAAACATACAGAAAGTCATTAAAAGTGGTCTTTTTATAGCCTCCTGATATACTAGCCATTCAATAAGCAACCTTAGAAATATAGCAGTGGCTCACTTTGCTTCAACTTTCAAGTCAACCCAATAAGCAAGGTCTAAGAAAAAAAGAAAAGAAAGAAATATTTAAAGTCTGTGAAATTTACTGTAGACTTTTGGAGCCACCCTCTGGGACATAGCCTTTATTTTGCACACAAATACTCTAGTTGCATATTTAACCGACTCTTCCGTCTGATTTCTAGACATTCAATTCTGCCCTGGGTTAAAAAGGACAAAGAATGAACCCAAATCAATGACAGCAGAAGTGACAGCTGAAAAGGGAGGCCGAAGCAACAGCAACAGAACAGTCTGGGGCCATTTAGTTTAGGGGCAAATAGTTCCTCCTACTTCAAAGAGCCCTAAGGATATCACTGCATTAGAGCACCATTTATTAAATAATTTCCATGATGATGACCCTGTGTCTTCTTTAACTGATTAATTACGGTTTTATCCTTCTGTTTAATAAGGCAAGGGCATACATATTTCAGAAATATTTCCATTGAAATGTTGAGAACATTTTTTAAAGTTTGCTTGATATGTGAAAGGACAATTATCTGGAAAAATCTCTTACTCAAAATATTTCTTTATCATATGAAGCAAGATAACTAAAACATTACTTGAAAGCCACAAGTGGAAGGTCAATAGTTGTTACAAGTTGTAATTCAAGTGCTTCACAGAAGTTCTACATGTGTTCAGAGCACAGATCAACAAAGTGATATATTAAGAAAAATTGGCTTGTTTTATATACATTTAGGTCCTTTGAATTTGTGTTCCAAAAAAACAACATTTACATTCCACCTAAATTGTGGTGTCCTTGCCTGAGACACAACTGGGCAGAGAGCTGACCCATGGAACAAGGATATTTTTTCCTTTTAAAAGACATCAAACAGATGATTCATGTTGCCAAAAATAATACCAGAAGACTTGGAAGACAAGAGTTAAGTAAACATAAAAATAAGGTTTATTTATCAAAATAGCCTTATTTATTTCTTCAAACACATATTTTCCCATTTGGGAACAGACTCTATGAACTGTGCTTCACACCATTCCTTATTTCTCTCAAGACAACTTGTGCTTCATAAGGAAACAGAGATGAAACATCCAGGGAGAAAGCCATGCCTTAGAACAGTGATGGCAAACCTATGACACGCGTTTCAGAGGCGACACGTGAACTCATTTTTTTGGTTGATTTTTCTTTGTTAAACGGCATTTAAATATATAAAATAAATATCAAAAATATAAATCTTTGTTTTACTATGGTTGCAAATATCAAAAAATTTCTATATGTGACACGGCACCAGAGTTAAGTTAGGGTTTTTCAAAATGCTGACACGCCGAGGTTCGTCATCACTGCCTTAGAACAAGCCACTGCACATCAAAGGCATCATTGCTAGTCTTAAAGTGCTCCAGGAAAATGAAATAGGATAAATCCTGTATACCATATTGCAGGCGAAAATAACAAAGTTTCCTTGAAAACAAAACTGCATAAATTATATTGTTCATTCTCCTGTACATTAGAGTACCCAAATGCAAAGTTTGCTCATCTCTTATAAAAGAGAACAAGAGAAAGTATAGGATTCTGAGTAAGGAAAAGAGCCCAAAACAAATTACATAAAATAATGGAAACAAAAACATTGAAGAAAATGAGCAGAGAAAAGGTAGGAAAAAACAGTGGCTTACTTCTTCTTTCCAAAAATGCCAATGTATCAAGTGTCACATGCCATATCTGTACCATATATGTAACACCAACACAATACAAATTTTCTACATTTGAAACTATATGAGCAGTTTTACAAGTTTAATGGCCTTGATTTGGAGATTGAACTTTGATATAAACCCATCACTGCTCCAGTCTCACAGGACATTTTATAAACGGACATATGTGTGGTCATAGATGGTGCTTAGCAATGATATTCGGAGATCATTTCTTTAGAACAATGCCCTCTTAATATTTCCTACTTCTTAGCAGGATCAGACACTAAAAGCACCAGAGTAATGCCCTGCTAAAGAAGGGATAAAAAGCTTACAATATGGCAAGCATTTCTAAGAGGAACAAACATCCTCTGTGAAGACTGTCCTGAAAACAGCCCTCTGTGATGGCTCGGACAATCTTTATTTCATGAAAACTGACACAATGATGACTTTTCAGTGAAAGCTTATAAACTCCTTGTTTCCTCTCACAGCGATGAATGAGTGCTGCTGTGGTTCTGGACCCCCTCAAACTCCTGTCCATTGCATAGCTTCTCCTACTATAAAAAACAGGTACATCAAGTCAGGATAGCCAGGCTAAGGACAGAAGGGGGTGGGGTTGGGTGAGATGATTCCTTTTGGTAAAACAAATGGTGGTGGTGGTTTGCTATTCTGACAGAAATCTAGGGCATAAGTGCTGAGAATGCCATGGCAGAAAGGCCAAGGGGTGCCTGGGTAAGTCACTGTCAATACCCAGCTTGGTTCAGGAATAGAAATTAACCATACATATATGTCCTCACCCAATGGTTTAAGAAATAAAGTTTGCTTTAAACATATAGCTTTGTTATAGACTGAACGTTTGTGTCCCTTAGAAATTCATTGTTGAAACAATCCCCAAAGTGATGGTATTTGAAGGTGGAGCCTTTGTGATGTGATTAGGTCATGAGGTTGAAATCCTCATAAATAGAAAGAGGACATACAGAAGGCCCAGAGACATATGAAAACATGCTCAAAAGTCACTAATCATCCGAGAGATGCAAATCAAAACAACAAGGTACCATCTCACACCTGCCAGAATGGCTATCATCAACAAATCAACAAATGACAAGTGCTGGAGAGGATGTGGAGAAAAAGGAACCCTCATGCACTGCTGGTGGGAATGCAGACTGGTGCAGCCACTGTGAAGAATAGTATGGAGTTTCCTCAAAAAACTAAAATTGGAACTCCCATTTGACCCAGTGATCCCACTTCTACGAAAATATCCCAAGAAACTAGAAACACCAATCAGAAAGGATATATGCACCCCTATGTTCATAGCAGCACAATTTACCATAGCTAAGATTTGGAAACAGCCTAAGTGCCCATCAGCAGATGAGTGGATTAAAAAACTGTGGTACATCTACACAATGGAATACTATGCTGCTATAAAAAAGAAGGAACTTTTACCATTTGCAACAGCATGGATGGAACTGGAGAACATTATGCTAAGTGAAATATGCCAGTCAGTGAAAGAAAAATACAACATGATCTCACTCATTTATGGACAATAAAGAACATTATAAACTGATGAACAAGAATAGATACAGAGACAAATGGCAGGGGAGGGGGTGGGGGTTAGAGAGCAAATCAAAGGACCTGTAAGCATGCATATTAACATAACCAATGGAAACAGACACTGGGGAAGTGGGGGCTTGCCCAGGGTGGGAATGGCTGAGGGGGGGGGGGTCAACTGGGGAAAAAGGAAACTTGTGTAAAACTTTAGACAATAAAAAATCCTCATAAATGGGATGAGTGTCTTTATAAAAGAGGCTCCAGAGGCCCTCTCCAGACACTGAATCTGCCGGCACCTTGATCTTGGACTTTCCAGCCTAAAAAACTAGAAAAATAATTTTGTTGTTTAAGCTACCCAATCCATGGTATTTTTTCAGTTTAGCCCAAACTGACTAAGACAAGCTCCTTTTTCTCTCACCCTTCCCCAAAATATCCTCAATATTTTTATTATGAAAGAATTATGCCATTTTCCCACTCAACACCTCCCAACATCACCCCTCCATTCTCCGGAGATGGAAAACACTGACATAAGGTTGCATGTAAATAAACCATGTAAGTTGCATGAAAGCAAATGCAATTAAAGATTCCAACCACTAGCCCTGGACAGTACTGCTCAATAGTTAGAGCATCAGGCAGCAGACCAAAGGGTCTCAGGTATGATTCCCGGTCAAGAGAATGTGCCTGGGTTGCAGATTCGATCCCCAGCCCTGGTCGGGGTGCATGCAGAAGCCAACCAATTGATATGTCTCACATCGATGTTTCTCTCTATATATATCTCTCTCTCCCTCCCACACACACACCTCCCTCACTTCCACTCTCTTAAAAAAAAAACAATGGAAATAATATCCTCAGGTGAGGATTAACAACAACAACAACAAAAAGATTCCAACCACTAAACTGTAAAAAAACTATGATCTTGAAATCTAATTTCCTTAGTCTATACAAGATGAGATGAAGTTCCCTACAAATGTGGGTGAACGTGTCCAAGGTAGCACAGCCAGTAACTTATTAGGTCAGGATTGGAACCCTTGTTTCCTGTGGTCCAGTTTGTGATTTTTCCATCCCTTAATCAGTGAGGTGAACCCTGACATTAGCCCTTAGAGAACTGCAAATTGGAAATTCATGAGACCAACATGCTGCTAGACATGCTGCCTGCCCTCCAATAGGCATTTTCCTCAACTTTTAAAAAGTCAAAATGTAATTCACATACCATATAATACGACCAAAGTATATAGTTCATTGGGTGTTAGTATATTCAACGAGCTTTGAAAAAAAGAGTTGTGCAACCATCACCACTACTTACTTTCAGAACATTTCCATCACCCCCAAAAGAAATTTCATACCTATTAGCAGTCATTCTCACTCCCTTCCCTCACCTACACACATCAGCCCAGACAACCACTAATCTATTTTCTGTCTCTACTAATTTGCCTATTCTGGACATTTCATATAAAAGGAATCATATAACACGTAGTCTTTCTGTACTGGCTTTTTTTCATGAAGCATAAGGTTTCCAAGGTTTGTCCATGTTGTGGTATGTATCAGTGTTTTATTCCTCTTTGTGGCTGTATAATATTCCATTGTATGGATACACTAGATTTTGTTTATCCATTCATCAGTTGGTGGACATTTAGGTTGTTTTCCACCTTTTGGCAACTGTGAATAAAGCTGCTATGAACATACTTAAATTATACTGTTTGAATTTGGATGCTGAATACAAATATTGGTAGGAAACCCTCTTTACAATACTAAAATCCTAATAATCTTCAAATTCAGCTTTCTTTTTTTCTTTTCTTTTTTCCACAAATGGTTTTTATTTTCTTATGTATATATCTAGTAGTGGAATTGTTGGGTAATATAGGCCAAAATGTCTATGCTGAACTTTTTGAGAATCTCCCACCCATAACATTTTGGAGTAAAATTCCATCTGACAGGCCTCAGATATAATCTTAACATGAGTTATTTGGTCTCCACAAGCTGCTCTGGTCATGAGAAACAACAATGACATTTAAATTGGGAATGATGACCAAAACAAAATAAACTCCAAAACATGGGTTTTAATTCCTCAAATAAGAAAACACACTTTAAATTTAGCACTACTTCCTGTTTTCATCCTAAAATTTAGACAGGGCATTCTGAACTTCAATACACACACATAATTATAAAAGGGGAATAAAATAGTAAATACGAATCAGATACCCCCTTTCCTTTAATAACTCTTATGCAAATTACATCTTTCAGAAATGGTTAAAGGAATACATAATCAACTTTCTGGATCAGAAAACAAATTAGCCAAAAGATATCTAGATATGAATGTTACTGAAAATCTAATAATATCCACTGTTTCTAACAGAGCTAAAATTAAAAATAGATGCTTCCTAGAGTAACTTAGACATTTAAAATGGTCTCATTCTCTATCAAGAGATCCTACTAATGCAAACATTATCAACTCATTTTTAAGAGACTAATTCAGTAGGTAAAATGTCATTCTTGTCAAAGATGGTGGGAGGCAGCATTTGGCCTTTCTGTGGAAAGTCACAGAGTTTGTTGATTTCTCTTCATTCTGAAAATTACTTTTATTCATTACTCAGGCTGCTGGGCAGAGAATTTTCCCTGATCACAGCTGCAGAATTTTAGCCCCAAAGCCAAATAAGTAATTTTTCCTAACTTTCTTTTTTCTTAATGTTTTATTCTATTTCACTTGTAGTTTTGGTGACTGCCTGCAGATAAACCCTGTGGTTTCAACCTAATTTTTAAAACTTCACTTTTATCCCAATTTCATTAATCTTTCACCACTATCCATGCTTGCTTTACCTATATCCACACCAGTTAACTTGTCTTTTTCTAATCACTCAAAGAACATTTATTGGGTACCTAATATGTGTCAGGCATGGTGCCAAATCTGTAATAATAAAAGGGTAGTATGCAAATCGACAGAATGGCCAAACAACCGTAAAGACAACCATGCTATGACACACACTGGTGCCAGGACAGGCAAGGCAGGTGCGATGTGATTGGTCGGGGCGGGGGGGGGGGGAGGGGAGAGGGGAGCCCCCACCATCACCACAGGATCATCCCAAAAAGGGAGGCCCTGGCTATCCGGCCAGCAGCGCTACAGCAGGTGGGCGGGGCCTCCCTCTGCCGGACAATCTGACAATCGATCTCCGGGACTGCGAGAGGGTGCAGTACGGGCTGAGGGACACCCTCCCCCAAGTGCACGAATTTCGTGCACCGGGCCTCTACTGTTGAAAGTAAAAAATAAGCACACTTTCTGCCCTCGAGGAATTCAAAGTCTAGTATGAATTATTCCAATAGCTCACCCTTGTACATTTCCATTTCCATCCCAGTATGACAGTATCTTGCCAAGGTTCCATGTCAAAGCTATCCAAGAGCCTGTTGAGTTTCAGTCCTGGCTATATTGACCTTCTCTGTTCCCAGGGGACTATCTGATGAACAGCTCTATCATAACTCAAATTATTCAATTTTTATTCTGATCCTGAACACAACACTGATAGGAAAATCTATTCAGAACAAGAAAATCTTAAGATATTTTACCCTCAATTAATAAAAACCAGAGGTAATATGATTTTATTTTCAAAGATATTCCAAACCTAAAGACAGTGATTTTTTTCTTTAGTTTTTGGTAGAAAAGAAAATAGGACTATTAAAACCTACATATATGCACTTTTTCTGCATTACTCACTCTTCCTAAATAGTTGCAGCTGTTTCACAGGCTTTTTCTGAAAAAGTATGGAACAACATTTTAGGTTAGAGGGCATACATTTTAGACAGTAAGATCAGAAATAGCAAAACACTGAATAATTAAATGTTAATAAGCAATCCCTCAAAAGCTGGACAGAAAGGATAAAATACTATATACAAGAATGTTCATCAGCTCTCCAAGTGTTTACATGCTATCAGTGTAGCCATCTCAAGACCTTATCAGAATCATGGATTTCAGGCCAAAAGTATGTAATAAAAGCATGAATCAGGTATGCACTGAGATGATTCAAGTTTAAAAGCATTTCAGATCATAATATCAAGTTCTAAGACCAAAGCTCCAAATGGTATCATTAGATAAAAGCACACACATATGTTTTCAATGGTTCAGTTCAGTGGTTCTGAGCTTGTGGATCTCAGAGGTACTTCCAAGAGTCTATGGATTTATAGGTCTGCCAAGGACTTTTTGAACATTGAATACTGTCTCACTTATAGAACACCACAGTTTTCTCAGACTACAAAAGGTTGTGATCCACTGCAGCCAACACTAAGCACTACTGTGTGGGCAGAAAAAGTGGCAGGGAAACCTCAGTGAGCTGGTGCGCTTAAGACAGATTATGAAAATGATTTATAAAAGGATGGTGAACCCTTCTCCAAATGGACCTTCAGCAAATGGTCACCAAAGATGACACCAATCCAATGTTCCCTTAGGACAAAAAAAGCGAGACTAACAACAGTGCACACAATGGGGGGAAAGGGGGACATATGTGATACTTTCAACAATAAAGATTTTTTTAAATAAATAAAAGCAATGATGAAAAAGATCAGAAACCTTGTAAGTCTCAAAGTAAGTCTGCCACAAAGCAGCTGAATAATTTGGGGCAAGTATCCCCTTGTCTGAATTTCAATGACCACATCTGTAAAATGACTTCTGATCTCCACTCTGGTTCCAACATTCATAGAAGCTCTAATAGCCTATATTACCATGATTCTGTTTCTCAGGAGCCCCAGGGGCCTCCTGTGGGAAGGCAGGGCCGACAAACCTGAGCCCCCCAAATGAGCTCCTAGACTGGGTGTTCTGCCAGAAGCCATGTTTATTTTATTCACCTGTGCATCCTCAGAGCCACAGTTCCTGGTTGAGTTGATCTCAACAAAGACTTGTCAGATGAATGTTGAGGGCTGGAAAGATCCTTCAGAGCAACAGATGTAGACCAACCTCTCATTTCTTAGTCAACTGAGGTCCATAGAGGTTCTTAGGAAAACCCTTTGATCATGTCTGATTGCTTCTGAAGTGTTCTTTCTCTTCCCTAAACCCTGCCTCTTACATTCTGCATTGAGTAGCAGGCCAAAGACAGTAAAAAGTATTTTTACAAATTATGAGATCAAAGCTGTTTACCTCTGTGGGGAGGTTTGGTTTGTATAGTCCACTCTCTGAATGCTAAAAGCTAGGGTCCAACAGTCAGTCCATTATGTCTGTAGGGCTGAAAGCCTGACAAAGGTAACGGGGAGGGAGGGAGAGGGGCATGTGTAAAGAAAATAAATAGGGCCCCTTTGCAGACTTTTGCTTTAGAAGACAACTTAAACTGCCATCACTGAGAAACAAAATATGATTCCCATTCTATGAAAAGGTGAAGGACTGAAAAGCAGTAAACAGTAATGAATAAAGGCAAACATTTATCCCATGGTCAATGCCAGACTCACCTACCCTCAGTGCAGGCTTGGCAGGACAGAAGTCCATTAGAAAAACTTCATAAATTGTATTCAATCAAAGCACTTACCTTTTGGGGGTCTCAGTTTACCCTATCAAAATGAATGTCTTGCAGACTATTTCCAGCTCGAATGTATTATGGTCTCTCCCTATTTAATTTTTCATTTAAAAGTATCCGGAAGAAATCACTTGCAATGATTAAGGTTAATAAAATCCTAAGAAGTAAGTGTTCTAATAGTGAAAGTCAGCAAGACCAACAACTTATTCACATGACTACAAAGGTCCATACTTTAAGCCCTCTTACCATGAACTGCAAGCGCTCCATGAAAAGCATACTGAGATGATCCAGAAACTTCTTGATACCAAATTTGGACTTTATGAGCTAAGGTATTTTCAAAACACAGGGGATCTATCCTTGGTACTTGCCTTATTTTCCCCTCTATCATGGTCTCTTTGAACCAGATTGCTTAAGAAGCACTTGCCAATTGCTACAAGATAATCCAGTTATCTCAACTGAAATATTCTATGGGTAAGTAACTTAACTGACCTACCCATTAGTGCCCAAATAACTAAGTTTTACTACAGGACTGGGCTAGCCCAACTTAAATCTTTTTATATATATATATATATTATTGATTTTTTTACAGAGAGGAAGGGAGAGAGATAGAGAGTTAGAAACATCGATGAGAGAGAAACATCGATCAGCTGCCTCCTGCACATCTCCTACTGGGGATATGCCCGCAACCCAGGTATATGCCCTTGACTGGAATCGAACCTGGGACCCTTCAGTCCGCAGGCCGACGCTCCATCCACTGAGCCAAACCGGTTTCGGCCCAACTTAAATCTTAAGGCTCCAGTTTAAAACACTGCGCAGGGGCTGGGAGCTGACCCACCTTATTGTCCCAAGCTGGCCAGGTCTAGCTAAGAGGAACAAGTGTTCAGGCCTTCTTACCTCCCACTTACACTTAGGTTTCACATTCTTGTCAAGAACTCTCCACATTCTGAATCTTATTAGGCTTAGGGCAGGGATTGCAGCTGAAGGCACTTAGAAAACCCTTCATGAGCTCTCCTATTTTAGCAAGTGAGACACAAGGCTGAGAGCGTAAATACATCTCCTAGAAGCAAGCAATTCACTTCTTTAACACCAGAAGAGGATTTCTGTAATCTTGTTAAGCCTCAGAAAGTAGAAAAGGGACCTGAGGCACAGATGGATTAAATGACTTATCCAAGGTCATTCCATATAGCTCAGGAATCAGTCTCCTAGTTCCAAGTCCATTAAACCACATGCCATAATAATAAACACATAAATCTGATTCCAAAACACCTATTCTAAACTAGCTGGGCATTTCTGTACAATTCAGGTATTATGGTATTCCCTAGACTGACAATATTTGATCACTGGGCACAAAACCATAATTCATACTTTAGCCTATAGCACTGCAACCACTGAAAAAACAAAATGCACAAATAAAACAGAAAAGAGTGTTTTTTCTTTGCTGCTGTTTGCTGCTCCCTGGGAAGAGGTTCAGAAAGATAAAAGATTTGCTCTATTGGTCATTTCAAAAACAAAATCATTGAAGGCCCTGGAAGAATGCAGTTGAGTTTTATTGTATGCAACTTTTATGCAGAAGCTCTGTGGAGAGAGGCAGAAAACTCTTCTTAGGGAGTGAGCCCTGGCTCTTATTGCATTTGCATGTGTAACCAAGGTAATGGGAAGTGATGTTCACGAAGATGGCCCCGAGGTGCCTGCAGAATCAGACTCAACTCTATTCTGTGATTCTTTTTAGACATTAGTATATATGACTTTCTTTCCTCTTTGAAAAGTGCTCTTCCAACCTGCTATGTAGAACCTGCTTAGCCAGGAGATCAACCTGATGGTGCCTCATTATTCAACCGTAGGCTAAGTTATATCTAGCAAAGAATTTCAAGTTCACTTAAGATTCTTTTGAAACAAAACTATTTTAAATCATTTTTAATTATCAAGTTCTTTTTGTGAATATACTGTTTCCTGTCCTTAGGGTGACCATAAATTATAGTCCACATGAGGACACATTTGAGAGTGAAAGGAGATGCTATTAACAGTTATGCTGGGACAACAGGTGTGAACCTGGATTGTGCTGGGCAAATTGGAACAATGAGCCTCTCCCTTACCTATAATTGTTCAAGAAAAGTATCTATTTACCACGATTATTTTGAATAAAAGGGTTCAAAAAATGTGTAACTCTTAAAACTGCTTTCCATCTATCTTTCAAATGTGAATCATCTTGAAACAGTACTGGAAATAGGAAATAAATTGGATGTGCTATATTTTTTTTTCTGGCAGCACATGCAGTCTTTATTTAATCTCAATTATCTGGATGGCCAATCCTGGCCCTACAATTAGTATGCAGGAGGCCTCCCTGAACAAGACATCCTGGAGACAGCAATGTAGCACACTTTATAACACTCCAAACATCCGAACTGACTGTAGACCTCATTCTTTCCATCCTCCACACCAAAGTCTAATGGGTTGTTTTAATTCATAAAAGCACTGTTAGTAAAAATTAGCCATCTTTCAACATGTTTTTTACTCTTGTGACTTATTGTCGAAAAGACTGTTGATTCATTCGCAGAGGTCCTCAAACTTTTTAAACAGGGGGCCAGTTCACTGTCCCTCAGACATTCCACACATGCGCACTGCGGGCCCAGGATGAGTCGGCTGCTAAGCAGGACAGGCAGCGGCGGCAAAAACACCCGGCGGGCCCGATAAATGTTTTTGGCGGGCCGCATGTGGCCCGCGGGCCGCAGTTTGAGGACCCCTGATTTAGAGCTTCACTCTCTTAAGATTTTGAACAGCATGGCAATTTTTCTACTTAAGAAAATACTGAGGAAATTATTTCAATATAAATTAATATAATGTTAAGTGGTATGTTTTTATACTTTGACGTGGCCCTTTTTTTGTTCATATATCTAAGAGTAGATCCTACCCTTAGAGTACCTTAAAAATGCAAAACCAGCCCTAACTGGGTTGGCTCAGTGGATAGAGCGTCGGCCTGCGGACTCAAGGGTCCCAGGTTCAATTCCGGTCAAGGGCATGTACCTGGGTTGCGGACACATCCCCAGTAGGAGGTGTGCAGGAGGCAGCTGATCAATGTTTCTCTCTCATCGATGTTTCTAACTCTCTATCCTTCTCCCTTCCTCTCTGTAAAAAATCAATAAAATATATTTTTTAAAAAATCAATAAAATACATTTTAAAAAAAAGCAAAACCAGGAAATTAATTTTATCCTACTTACAATTAAATAACTATATATAAAACCACATCCTTTAATTCTTCTCCCAAGCACGTCACATAATTAATTTAATCCTTATTAGTGCTATATCTTTACTTTCAATCCTGTTATTGCATTCCTTTATACAATCAAGTGCTTTTTAAAAACTAGTATATCAGTTAAGTTTGCCTCCTCTGAAAAAGGTTATGACTCTTTTATACCCTGTGGGGGCTTTTGAGCCTAGTTCCTGTTTTTCTTATATTTCTGTTAAGTTATAGTTCTCATAGAAGCATTGTCACTTTCATGAAATAACCAGTCTGTCTTAAATGATATTAAATTTGTACCTATTAGATAGTGTGAGCTAAACAAAGAAAACTAATATAGTATTACAACACAGTTGATAAAGAATGGCATGCAAACCTAGACAAGAATGTCAAAATTGCCCTAACCGGTTTGGCTCAGTGGATAGAGCATCGGCCTTCGGACTCAAGGGTCCAAGGTTCAATTCCGATCAAGGGCATGTACTTTGGTTGTGGGCACATACCCAGTGGGGAGTGTGCAGGAGGCAGCTGATCAATGTTTCTCTCTCATGGATGTTTCTAACTCTCTGTCCTTCTCCCTTCCTCTCTGTAAAAAATCAATAAAAGAACAAAGAAAAAAAAAAGAATGTCAAAATATTTTTAAATGATTTGTTTGCATGGTGAACTATAATGCAATTACTCAACCATGGTACTATTCTCTTCAAAATCAATTTAAATTGAATTAAACACCCCAGTATTTACAAAGCTTCCTTTCCTGGATAAATAAAACTTTCTGCATATGGACATTTAAATGATTTTTTTTTTAATCCTCACCTGAGGATATTTTCTGCATTGATTTTTTAGACCGAGTGGATGGCAGGGAGGGAGGGAGGGAGGGAGGAAGGGGGAGAGATAGAGAGGGAGAGGAAGAGGGAGAGGGAGAGGGAGGGAGGGAGAGGGGGAGAGGGGGAGAGGGGAGAGAGAGAGAGAGAGAGAGAGAGAGAGAGAGAGAGAGAGAGAGAGATCATGTGAAAGAAACACATTGATTGGTTGCTTCCCACTCTCAACCCGACTGGGGCAGGGGATCCAACCTGCAAATGGAGATATGTGCCCTTGGCCAAGAATCAAACCCATGACCCTTGGTCCACTGACCGACACCCTAACCGCTGCATAAATCAGCAAGGGCTAAATGAGGATTCTTGAATAGCAAATAACTAGTTATAGGTACAGTATTGGGCATTTAATTATCCTACAGGATTGGAAGGGGAAAGACAATGATCAAGAATTAGGGTCTAAATAAATCATTTTCATCAGGAAATTGTTTAGTGACCTATGAAACATTCAACCAAGGAATCTGGAGTCAAGCACTCACAGCCCAGCTGTGACTAATATTATTATTAACAACCCACCATTCAAAAAGCAGATCAAAATAATTAACACTCAACTTAATTTTTAAAAAAGGCCAAATTATTCCCATATGATTGCTTTTAAAATAAGCAAGTTTTGTCAACTAGTTGAGTACTTAGTTAAAAATGAAAGTTGACAAGTTAGATTGAGTGGAGGTGGGAGGTCAGGTTTCTCAGACCAGTACATATGAAAATAAAATTTCAAAGTCAAGTGTCTTTTTAGCAAATGCTTTAAAACAAAAACAGAAGAGCTCCTCACAACCCACCCACATTGCTCCAAAAATAAATTGTTGTCCTGAGAATAGATGATATGCAATCTGAGGTTTTTGCTCACCTCAGCAGCCGCAGCAGCAAAATCTGTCCCCAAAATTTTCTGGTAAAGTCAACAATCAGTTTTGTCTTTGACTGTCAACCCAAAACAAAACATGGTTGGAAGGGAGGAAGAAGGTAGTTATTTTGCAAGAGATGGTTAAGAGTTCCGGGACTGTTTTATTTTGAGGGGGGGGGGTGAGCAATTTTCTAGAGAACCACTTGAAATTTAAAAAAGCAAACAACTGGATGTGGAACATTGGGAAAGCTTATCATTTTGGCTAATCTGCTTCAACTGACAGTTCCCATACCTATAGAAGTTCTTCAGTATTTTTATAGATTAGGGATTATTTTTTTTCCTACCTTCATTGTTCCAGAGGGACAGTTCCATCATCTCTACATTTCAACCTGGATCATATTTTCAGGCTCACAAGAGATGCTTCAAATGCTCCAATTGTATAACAAGCCTTTTTTCTCCTTGGATGTTCTTCAGCCTCTAGAAACCACTAACAGATTTAACTAATTTCCCTTCCAAGGATTGAATGATCACTAGCTCAGTAACTATTTGAGGACCTAGATCGACATTCAGAAAAATTCCATAGACTTGCTAACCAAAGAGATGTTCTTTTAAGACTGTAGCTCTTGGGACTGGGGGTGAAGGGGGGAGCTAGAAGCAAAAAGGAAGTTTCAATTACTTTGTGAAGTGAGGCAGAAAAATTACACGAGATCCAAGCAAACTTTATTAGCTATGACAAGCAATCCTTAATGCTTTTGTTTCATTAGTGCTCTGAAACCTTTGCTAAAATATTTGAAAAATTCATTAAACCAAGTCATCCCATTATAATTGCTGTGTCTGGATGTGTGTATGTGTATACTCACATATGAAATTAATTTTAGGCAAATTTCCATTCAATGTGTTTTATGAGCACCATTAGGAAATTAAGAAAAGTCTTAAGCCTTTTTCTTGTTCAAATATAAAGGTAATTGGGAACTATGACAAATTTAAAAACTGTTAATTAAAAACGTACTTTAATTCTTGACTTCTATGCCTAGACTAGCCTCAATATCTCTTCTCGTAGAGTCTGTCAAAACCACTGAACACACAAGACAGGAGAATATAACTACAAATTGCTAAGAAACAACTTGTATTCAGTTACATTCTTAAAGCAAATATGCAGTACTTTGAATTGCAGTGTTCATTATTTAAATTACTTCAGTTTCAGGACTAAAAACCCAAAGACACATATATTGCCACAAACTCTTGTGTTTTATTCAAACCACTCTTGTCTTTTGAGAAAATTCAGCAGCCTCCATGCCTCAATGCTGAAATATACTGTTTTGTTATCTAAACAAACTTATCAAATAAAAGCCCGCAGCCATCAGTTCCAAATATAAATAAAGCCACCTTTATACATGAAGCTTGTCCTTAATGAGCATACCATTTCTTTGACAGAAAAAAATATCCTTGAGTTGATTTCTCTTTTCCAAATTGGTTAATACAAATATAATAAACCTTAGGTCATTATGCCTCTTACTATGTTTCTCAAAGGGAGAGGCAATTAACTTATCCAACAGAAACTGAGGCCCCCAAGATAAGCAATTTAATTTCCAGAACATTCTAAAAGTCATTCTAAAATTGAGCCAGGGCTGCAGGTGATTTCATAGAAATGAGTACTGTTCCTACCATAAATGAACACATTCATTCCTTCAACACCCTGCCCAAACACCAAGCCACTCCATCAGCCCTCGCTCAACAGTTTGAAAGAGCTTATAGGAAATCCAAATTTTGCTTTCGAATTCCAGAAAGTTTTTGTTTGGTAAGGCAGCCCCAAGGGTATAAATTAAGGGTAATCATAACATGCTGGTGTCCATTTTCCAGAAAGAAATCTCCTGACCCCCTCCAAAGTTTAACACTTTCTAGAGTTGCCTACAACTACCTACAGCCCATCAGCTTCAGGTTTCTTCCCAACACCACACCTCAGATGTTCAGAGAAAACACCAGAAAATATAGTTTCTGGTTCAATAAGAACATTCATTGACTTACTAGCTAGCCCCTTCAGAATTCTTCCAGGTTTTAACATTTTCTGGAAATGATTAAAAATCAAGACTCTTGGCATAAAGGGGAATGTGTTCTCTCTCTCTCTCTCTCTCTCTCTCTCTCTCTCTCTCTCTCTCCCTCTCTCTCTCTCCCTCTCTTTCTCTCTCTCTCTCCCCCCCTCTCCCTCTCTCTCTTCTTCTTCCTCTCCAAGTTATAACAGTTTTTTCTAAATGCCAAAATATAGTAAAAGATTTTTACTCCATTGCCCCATGTTAGAGAAAAACAACTATGGTCTCCATTTACTCATAGAGAAACCAGTATCCCTTCATCTTTCCTGAAGGAGATTGTATTATTTTAAAATCCTTGTTGCTTTTTTATTAACCAATGTCACCCCAATAAATTCAATTTTTAAAAATCCTGGTTGCTGACAGTTATATTTAAAAAGTTAGATACTTTGCATCTCCTACAATATTTCTCTGACCGTCTTTTTTACAAGGATTAACTGTATTTTAAAACTTCTCAAGAAACAAAGATCCCAATTCTAGGAAAATGAGTTATTACTTAAAGGTCACAGATACAAAGATATGTGTCACTTATTGTCCTAATATGGAGTTTGTCTTCTGGACTGCTAAAAAGTCTTTATAAAAATTAAAAGTAAAAGGAATTGTAAAAACAACAACCTTGATTCCTAGTTGTATCATAACTAAATAGGGCTTGAGGGTTGGAACAGGTAAAATTCAAAGCTTAACATGAAGCTAATTTTCACTGGTGGGGTTAATATTTATTACAAACACTCATATCTAGATTGCTCAGTAGGGAAAGTCCTCTTAGAAGAAATGTGTACCAGCTCCAAAAAGAGGAGCCTCTCAAATTCCCTCCTTTTTTCCTCTAGCACACTGTGTGCTCTTAGAAAAGTCTACTTGTCTTGAAAGTAGAATGAAATGATAATTTCCCACTCCCCAACCCACGACTCAGAGGTTAAGCTCAACTAACACTCATAATTGCCGAACTGGAAGTTTTGCAAAACTCTTTGATAAGGTCTCTGGTACAAATTAGGAGCATTTTAGGCGTTTACTTAAGAGCAAGCACATGTCTTCCAAACTGCTGCACTTCCTGCTGATCACTTTTTGAAATTTGCTGGGATATTTTAGATAGCAAGCTTTGAAAGCGCAAAGCAATTGTCAATACTGTCCTTAATGTGTTGCTTTTCATATCCTATTATTGGACAACATTAAAACCAAATAACTCTTATAGGTTTCACTTTTGAATTTTTACCAACACCAGAGGGATGTGAACATGTCCTATGTCTCAAAATGCCTTGAACTCTTTGAGTATCCCCATTAACATTTTACTGGCACTTTTCATACTTCTACACCAGACCCACTGTTAGCGCAATCAAAGGAATTTGAGATAGAATCTCTACACTCCCATTTATGTTCTGACTACAACAGGCATGTCCTGGATTGCAAGGAAAAACATTCCTTCCTAGATGTTCATCCTCAGATAAGGAAAAAAGAGCTAACAAAAATCAATGCAGCTACTTGGAGTACTGATTTCTAGAGCATTAGTAGGAAAGAATAAACATAACTATGTCCTCTAAGCATCATGTTGTTTTCTCCCGGATAGGACCAGATTCACAAGATAAGAAACAAAAGGTAGAGAGAAAAGCATACATTTCTAATTAATATACAAAATGGGATATAACCAGAACACCCAGAATTTATTCTGACATCAGCTTTACATGCTATTTTTAAAATTATTCTACAGTTATATATTTTTTTAAAAGCACAGAAGTATAAATGAGCTCAATTAGTTAACTATGACAGGTATGTGTCAAAAAGCTAGGGTAATTTAATCCTCAATATCAGTGCATGAGTTCATTATCCAGTGAACAGTGAGTGTCTACCATGTGGCAGCAGGCATTGGGCTTGGAGATGGGGTTACAAAGTCTCTGCCTTGAGAAAAGCTTCTAGTTGGGGTTCCCCACTAGAACTGGGCTCAGAGGCAAAGGATAAGTGATCATCTGACAAAATGAGGCTGAACTTTAGACATCAGAAAGGGAGTTCACATATAGATTTTCTAGGGTCCCACTTTAGAGTCTATAGAACAGGAATGGTGTGCAGAGTACACTCATCTTCAAGTTTACTTGACTCTTAAATTGTTAATGACATATCAAAGTAATAAGGGGAAATGGGCAAAAATCAGGAAGGCCACTGGTAGACAAGTGACCAGCCAAGTGACTGCTTTTATTACAAGGAAATGATGGTAGACTGGGCCCTCGCCACATCAATCTGTACAGAAATCAAATTAGTGGTTGCCTAGGGCTGTTAGACAGATGAAGGGAGAATGATTGCTAAAAGGTACAGTTTCTTCTTCTTAGGGTAAAAACAATGTTCTAAAACAGATGATGGTGATAGTTGCACAACTCTGTGAATATACTGAAAACCACTGGAATGTACACTTTCACAAGGTGAGTTTTATAGTATATGACTTTTAGCTCTACAAATCTGGTGGGAAATTACCCCAATCCATGATACTGCTGTGGCTGAAAGTGTTTGGCATCACATGGAAGGGTCAGAGAAACCAAAACAAACATTCCCCGCCCCCACCCCCCACCCCCATAGCCACCAAAGAAAAAAAGCAACCCTACTCTTTATACAATAGGGCAATTCATCTGTGCCTAGAATACCATATGCTATTCTAAATCTCATGAACACTACCAAGAGACTTTCTGGGAAAAGGTAGCAAATAAATGAAAGGAACAGGAAGGTAGAAGAAGCCCAGTGAGAGAAACAGACTAACAGGGGAAAGTAGATGAAGGAAAGAAAAGGGAAATATGTGAAGTCACAAAGAGTATGTATGGCAAGGGTGAACCTAGAATTTCTGATTATGGAAACCTTCAAAAGCTTAAAAGTATCTAATTGGGAGAGTGGGAGAAAGGGGCAAAAAAACCTACAGTCTGTTACACATGTTGAGAGGAAACAAGGCCTAGTGAGACAATCTGACTCTATGACCTTGAGAATAAATCAGTGACCTTTCTTCGGCTTCCACTTCCAGTCTTCAAACACAATGTGATTCCTAATTATACTCAAATCCTCTCTCATTAATCAAGGGGAGACATTAAAGAGCCAGAAGCTCCTAGAAGGGCTATCATGTTCCACTGCAAGTTCACTATACAGAAATTTACTAATAAAGTCATTCAACAGGTATGTAGATGACATAAATTTCATATGAGATATCAAAACCCTCCAAGTTTCCATAGGGTTTTAAGACCTTGAAAAAACCTTTGTCAAACCTTGTTGGCATAGGATGTAAAAACTCGCCAGAAAGCTTCTGGTTTGTTATGAAATTGTTGCAGCCTATTATGAGACTACATTTTTTTTTGCTGCCTGGTTGGCCAATATATTCTAAAACAAGTAATATAAACACTTCCATCACCACATGCTGCATAATAAAGCATCTTCAAAGCTTCTGACCATTTCAGACCTCAATTTGTAAATATCATCTATCATGCATGACAAAGTATCTCACAGGATTAATGCAATTAGTGAAATCCTGCCAACATTTGTGTATTGTGGGATTACAGAAACTGAACTATGCACCCCTGGTATGTGTATATGTAGTAGTCTACAGCCTTTGGATTTCTTAATGTGTCCCCAAGAAAATAATTCTAATGGAAGCAATTCACTGAAAAATTCTCCCCAATTACCAAAAGAAACATAACACGATGGATAAAGGGATATTTAAGATTTACACCAAAGAGTAGTATATGGAAAATATAAAATATCTGTCTCATCTACTGTAATGTAATATTTTCAAAAACAATCTATTCATAATCTTGGAATAAATCATATTTTTAAGGTAAAAGCCACAAACACTAAACAACAAACAACAAAAAGAAAATGAAAGTTTAATAGGAAACCACTTTACAACCGAGACAATTTCCATTTCTTAAAAATATTAAACTGGAGATATTACAAGTAGTTATACATTCTTGAAAATGGTCAACTTGTACTTGGGAATACCACAGCCTTTGGTCATCTAGCAATCAAATTCTCCAACTCTGTTCAAGGGAGTGAAGCCTCCCTTCTTTCTTTTTCTATCCAGTCACTGAAAAGCAGGCTTTTAAAAAAGAAAACAAAATAGAACAAGAAATGCTAACCAAGGAAAGCAAGTAGTGGCTCTAACTGGTGCAACTATTAAAAATAAGCACCTAGATTGGAACTTTCCTTCATATTGTCCATTTGTACGGTCCTTAAAATATTTTATTGGTCCAGATACTGATCTAATCCCCTCCAGAGCTGCAGAATCACAAAAGTACACTAGGGGATTATGCCGTAGGGTTTGCAACAGTAAAATCTCATTTAGGAAGGGAGAGAAGAATGTAACATGAAATAAGACAGAGAGAAATGGCCTCTCTTCAAATTTCCCAACAGAGCTTTGAGAGTTGTCCTATAGCCAAGTCTCCCCAGGGTTCTCCTAATCCTCAGCAGCCACTGAAGAAGAGCCAGGATGAAACTTTTTTCTGAACAAAGAGAACTGAAAAGGGCCAAGTCTCAAAGTCAGAGGCTCCCAGCTCACCACTGGCTCAAAGCCAAGGAGCAGCCCTGTATGTTCAGGCCAATGGCCCTGCAGCTGACGGACAGACAGCAGGCTGGGGAGGGGTGGATGGGCAGGGAGAAGCTACAAATCTGACCCCCAAGCTCTCTCCTGCTACCCAGAAAAACCTCCCCAGGGCAACAAGGCTGCCCACTCCAGCTCCAGTCCTTGCCAATGGCATTTCACATTCACCAGACTTCTTGGCAATGAAATCCCCGTTTCGGCCATGATTGCCCAGGCATGTGTTGGGCACGGTGTGCACGTGTGCAGCTTCAACTGACATAAGCATTCCTACCTCCATGATGGAATCCAACACAAATATCTTCGCAGAAGCAGACATCAAGGCTCAATGTTCTCTCAGTGACAAATTATTTAACATGTTGGTAGCTCAGGGTTTCCCCAGCTGTAAAACAGAATCAGTCCACCCACTGCACTGGCTTACTGAAAGGAGGCATAGAGAGGGCAACAAGGCACTTTGTGAAAATAAAGTGTGACCCATACTGCCTCGGCACTCTACACACTTGGTTTACAGCCTGTCCACTTGCACTTTCAAGCTTGTTCTCTGGAAGTGTTTGCTTTGGGCCTGTCTCCTCAAGTAGCTGTGGGGAGGGGGCTGCTCACCTTTGCTTTTGCCTGCCCCTCAACAGGACATTGACTGGTAAGCCCTGGGCAGAAGCTTAATGCCTGGAGCCTGTAGGGACACAGACCACAGCGAGGATGCTTTTTCTGGAGTACTTGCAACCTGAGAGTAACTGGACCAGTTGGGCAGCTCAGTGTTTTATTCTGCTTTCTTTTCACTCATAGATCTGTGTCTTGTAGACTCCTGCCTTCTATCCCATCCCAGATTTTCCGTTTCTCTTGAAAAGCTGCTGGTTTCTTTACTAGCATGAGCACCTACATTCAGGGTCCTGGAGACACAAAGGATGGGAGGCTTTAAGAAAACATATCCAAGGAAGCTAATCTACACCAGGACTTCTCCAACTGTGAGGTTGTGTTGGAGAAGGAACAAGAGAGAACTTCAAGGGTGTCAGAAGCCCTGGAGCCCAGAGCCCAAGACCTCCCAACATCTGTTGTCAGTGAGAGCACAGCAATCTTTTTAATACAGTTTCCTCTCCTACATCAGCACCAAAATTATTTTTCTAGCCCCCAGGTCTACTCAACACCCCTGCTACATGACCTCATCTCCCATTCCTATCCAAATTATTGCCTCATTACATTGTTCCATATTGCTTATTTTCCTTGGCAACAGGGTTGAACTAAGAATTTAAATTTTAAGAGGAATTCTATCTACTTCCTGTCTTCATTGCCCTCTCATTAACACCACCTATCAGTTGAATCTTTAAAAAATATTTATGATGCTAATATTGACAGTTAGTAACATGCATTGAGCACTGCCTATGTGTCAGGTACCAGAGGAAGTACTGTATTATCTATATTAGCTCCTTTGATCTTCACAACTCAGTAAGGTACGTACAAAACTATTATTTTACCCCCTTTTACATATATGAACACTAGAGCAGAGTCACTAAGGAACCTGTCAAAGATCAGAGCTAATAAATGGTAGTAAGGCTCCAGTGCCTACAATACTATTTTAATCCTATATAATAAGAGAGGGATATGCTAATTAGCCCAGATATGCTAATTAGTCATGACCAGTATGCAAATTGACCATCACTCCAACACAATAAGAGGGATATACTAATTAGCCCTGATATGCTAATTAGTCACAACCAGTATGCAAATTGACCATCACTCCAACACACAAAATGGCTGCCCCCTTGTGGCCACAAGATGGCCACCACAAGATGGCCGGCAGGGGAGGGCAGTTGGGGGCAACCAGGCCTGCAGGGGAGGACAGTTGGGAGCAACCAGGCCTACAGGGGAGGGCAGTTGGGGGTGACCAGGCTGGCAGGGGAGGACAGTTAGGGGCGACCAGGCCTGCAGGGGAGGGAAGTTGGGAGAGACCATCCCTACAGGGAAGGGCAGTTGGGGGGACCCAGGCCTGCAGGGGAGGGCATTTGGGGGGGACCATCCCTGAAGGGGAGGGCAGCTGGGGGCGACCAGGCCTGCAGGGGAGGGCAGTTAGGGGTGACCAGGCCGGCAGGGGAGGGCAGTTAGGGGCAATTGGGGAAGCAGGGGAGCAGTTAGGCATCGATCAGGCTGGCAGGGGAATGGTTAGGGAGTGATCCGGCTGGCAGGCAGAAGCGGTTATGGGCAATCAGGCAGGCGAGCAGGTGGGAGCCAGCAGTCCTGGATTGTGAGAGGGATGTCCCAGATTGGAGAGGGTGCAGGCTTGGCTGAGGGACACACACACACACACACACACACACATACATACACCCATGCATGAATTCTGTGCACCGGGCCTCTAGTATTTTAATAAGATATCATGCACATACCATACAATTCACCCATTTAAAGTGTACCATACAATAGTTTTAGTATATTTTGAGTTGTGCAACCATCACTACAATCAATATTAGAATATTTTCATAATCCCATACCTTAGTCATCACTCCCTAAGTCCTAGGCAGCTGCTGATCCTACTCTCTCTCTCTGTATTTGTCCATTTTGGATATTTCTTGGAATTGGAATCATACAAGTTGTAGTTCCAGAGCCTATACTCTTAATTACTACCTGATACTGAGGAAGAGGACAGTGTCCATTGATAAATCTCAAACACCTGTTTTTTCCCCAAGCCAAAGTCAGATTACCAACAACTTCCCCTTGAAACATGAGACATCCTGCAACATGCCTTTATGTTGGCTGGAGATGAGATTTAGCAAGGGGTTGCTGGAACCTTTGGGGAGTTATTAGGACACAGTATAGCCAAAGAAAATGAGCACACCCACCGGAGTAAAAAAATATTTGTGTTCACCTTACTCGCTGTTGATGAGAATGTAAAATGGTGCAGCCATGATAGAAAACAGTTTGGCAGTTCCTCAAAAAGTTAAACATAGGCCCTAAGCCAGTTTTGCTCAGTGGATAGAGCATTGGCCTGAGGACTAAAGGATCCTGGGTTCAATTCCGGTCAAGGGCACATGCCCGGGTTGCGGGCTCAGTCCCCAATAGGGGGCATGCAGGAGGCAGCCGATCAATCATTCTTTGTCATCATTGATGTTTCTATCCCTCTTTCCCTCTCCCTTCCTCTCTGAAATCAACTTTTTAAAAAAGTTAAACAGCATTACCATATGACCCAGCAACTCTATTCATTGTACATTTTTTTCAAGAAAATTGAAAACAGGTGTTGAGACAAAAATGTGTACACGAATGTTCATAGCAGTACTATTCACAATAGCCAAAAGATGGAAACAACCCAAATGACCATTGAATGATGAACAGATAAAATATATGGTATGTCCATACAATGGAATATTATTCAGCCATAAAAAAGTGCCAATACATGCAACAATGGAAAAGAACATTGAAAATATTATAAATGAAAGAAGCCAAACAAAAGGTTCAATATTATGATTCCACTTATATTAAATATCAAAAATGGGCCAAATCCAGAGACAGAAAGCAGATCAATGCTCACCAAGGACTGGGAAGGGGGGTATAAGAAGTGGTCATTGAATGGTATAAAATTTAACTTTTATGAGGATGAAAAAGTTCTACAACTAGGGTGCCGATGATTGCACAATATTGTAAATGTACTAAATAGCACTGAAGTGTACACTTTAAAATGGTTAAAATGGCGAAATTTCTGTTATGTGAAATTCACCTCAATAAAAAATGAAGCAAAAGTTTTAAAAAATTTTTTTCTGGATTCAAATTGCATGCAAGTGACTCAGAGAACTTTCAAGTGAAAAATGGGGGAGGAGGAATTAATTTTACAATGTCTTGCAAGGATTAAAGAATAAAAACATGAAAATCAGAACTGGTGCATAGTAAGTTCTCGAGTAAGAGAAGCAATCAGTAAGCCAAGGATTTAAATCACTGCCCTCACTCTCTAAACCAGGGTTGGGAAACGTCTGGCCCACAAGGCCCACAAAATCATTTGGTCTGGCCTGCCAAGGCATTAGGGGTGAGTTAATTAAATGTTTGACCAAATATAGCAGGCTAATTTTTAAGTTGATAATTTTGTATGGCCTGAGAATGATGTTATAAATACCCAAATGGCCCTTGGCAGAAAAAAGGTTCCCTACCCCTGCTCTAAGCAAAGATACCAACTCCTATTCTCCACCTGAACCAATGAAGTTTCTATATACAACAGAGTGGTTCTAAATAGCAAATGATAGAGAAATTTGGAGCTCCATAAAATTAGACTGCTTTGACCTAGAGATGAGAGTCCTAAATCTTCTTTACAAAACCTTTTAAAATGCAAGCAACCCTTTGTAATACTTTAAGCAATAAAAAAAAAATGCAAGCAAAAACCATTCCCAATCAAACCTAGAATAAATGTGATATAGCTCCTGGATGGCATATCAGTCAATCTAAAGGAAAACCTAAAGCTTTCAAAAAATATTTTTTTTATTTTTTTAAAAAAATTTTTTTAATATATTTTATTGAGTTTTTACAGAGAGGAAAGGAGAGAGATAGAGAGTTAGAAACATCGATGAGAGTGAAACATCGACCAGCTGCCTCCTGCACACTCCCCACTGGGGATGTGCCCGCAACCCAGGTACATGCCCTTGACCGGAATCGAAACTGGGACCTTTCAGTCCGCAGGCCGACACTCTATCCACTGAGCCAAACCGGTTTCGGCTCAAAAAAGTATTAATAGTGCCACTCTGAGTCCCCAGCATCTTCAGTGGGGGATGGGAGGATTATAGGAAATAATACACAGAGAGCAGAGCATTTCTATTTTGTGAAGAATTCCTCCTTCCACAATGAAAATAAGGTATTTATTTCCTAGAACAGAAGGGCAGCATTTTGTTGTTATTGGAGCACTTGTCTGTATATTTATATGTAATGTGAATATCTATTTTTGAAAATAATTTCCTCTCTAAGGTGTTGTTTTCCCTTTGAAACCAGTCTTTAACATGATTGGGCGGGGGGGAGTGGGGGGGAACCTCATAGACACAGACAACAGTGTGGTGATTACTAGAGGAAAAGGGGGGTGGGAGAGGTAGCGGAAGGTACAGTGAGGAGAAATGGTGACTGAATTAGACTTGACTTGCGGTAATGAACACACAATACTATATACAAATGATGTGTTATAGAATTTTACACCTGAAACCTATATAATTTTATTAACCACTGTCACCCCAATAAATTCAATAAAAAATTTTTAATGTTTCCACAGCAAGGGAACTTTGTAATCCATAAGGGGAAATGTGCACAGAAAAGAGATGCAGACACAACTGAATACTAGTAAGATCCAAGGCCAGAGACTGGAAAGAAGACCTGCTTCAAATATGCTTTTAATTGCTCTATGAAAACAGTCCACCTGATGGCTCAAACATGCAGCCAACCCTGGTTAGACTGGCTCTAGGGAAGCTTTCTCACTGCTCAGCCCTGGTCAATGCTTCATCCATACCAGCAATTCTGAATAAGCAATAAGTCTTAAAACAACCTAAATCTGAAACAACCTAAAACCAGAAGTTAACTCTTTGCATGCTAACTTGCCCTCCCAAGCAACACAAAAGACCCTTGGTGGAAGCACAGACTATTGATAAGAGCTTTGGTCCATTTGCTCTCCATGGGAGCACTTCTGAGTAGCACATACGGAGCAGGCCATATGTGAGCAGCTACTACATGGATAAAAGGAACCTGCGCTCCAGAATGCAGCTTAGGATATTAATTATAGTCTATGCTATAACACTTATTTTGAAAATTTGAATTTGTTCCAATGTGATGGATGTATTAGGAAACAATTTGAGCATAATGTGAATCTCATGTTTGCTTACTTGTGATTTCATCAAGAAACACTGGGTAAAATAAAAAAACTGCACTAGCTGAAACAAACCCTGTAAGAACACACAAAACATACACACATCAAGCATCCACCAGCTCCCTCAGTTCACTGTGTTAAGAGTCACATCCATTCACATTTAGTATTAACAATTTTCCGTCTGATTTCAGATCACCTTCCTTCTACCACTTCACAACTCACAAGCTGCCATCGTTATATGCCCATGTCCACAAGCAAACTACAGGTGGTTTTAAAGGTAAAATGCCATATTTATTATAATATTTATTTCTTAACCACTTAGCATGTACAGAACTGTGCTACTGGTTTTTTATTAGGTTCCTTAATTTTTCAATGTGCCACTGGCAAAGATTTTTGCTGAAGTGATCTAACCCCAATTTTCCCATAAGGCCTGTGGTTTCACTTCATGTTTTGGCATAGCACAGAGATTTTTTTAGGAAAGAGTATGTTGTGTAATAGAACTGACTATATTTTCCTTCAATGTTTGTATATTCAATAAGTTAACTAGCTGCTGCACACTTAGTAGAGTAGATCACTATCTGTCCTTTCACCAGAAACCTGTTAATAAAAGTGAATCCTTCAGCATGCCCAGAGGAACATATACCAGCATGATCTGCCTTAAACTCTACATACTTAAGTGGAATATGTACCAGAATCAAAACGTCCAAGTGCTAGTTAGAAAAGACCAAAATACTTTTTTCATAGGATAAAAAAATATGAATAATAAGACAACAAGCTCAGTTAGAAATAGGGAAAAAGCCCTGGCTGATATGGCTCAGTAGATTGGGCAGATTAGCCTGTGCACCAAGAAGTTGTTGGTTCAATACCCAGTTAAAGGCACATGTCCAGGAAGGAAGCCATCAATGTTGCACTCTCATATGGATGTTTCTCTCTCCCTCTCCCTTTCTCTCTCTCTCTCTCTCTCTCTCTCTCTCTCTCTCTCTCTCTCTCTCTAAAAAAAAAAAAAAAATCAATAAAATATTCTTAAAAAAAAATAAAAATGGGGGAAAGACCTAAGCAGACATCTCATCAAAGAAAATATAAAGATGGGCCTGGCCAGTTTGGCTCACTGGCTAGAGCATCAGCCCACAGACTGAAGGGTTCTGGGTTTGATTCCAAGCAAAGGGTTCAAACCTCGAAACTCGGTTGCAGGCTCGATCCCTGGCCCTGGCCAGGGTGCATGTGGGAGATAGCCAATCAATGTGTCTCTCATATCGATGTTTCTCTCTCTTTGTTTCTCTCCCTCCCTTCTACTCTCTCTAAATCAATGGAAAAATATCCTCAGGTGAGGATTAACAACAACAAAAAAAAGAAAATGTAAAGATAGCAAAAAGACATGGAAGAATGATCCATATCATATGTCATTGGGAAATTCAAATTAAAACAATTGTGTGGCTCAGTTGGCTGGGTGTCATCCCATGCACCAAAAGGTTACAGGTTTGATTCCTGGAAAGGGCATCATCACATGCAGGCTCCATCCCCTGTAGGAGGCATGTAGGAGGGCAGCTGATCTATGTTGCACTCTCTCTCTCCCTTCATCTCTCTCTAAAAATCAATTTTAAAATCTTTAAAATATCTTTTAAAAAAACCAAAACTGTGAGATACCACTACACATCTATTAAAAGGCCCAAAATGCCAAACACTGACATGACCAAAAACTGGTGAGAATATGGAACAAGAGGAATTCTCATTCATTCATGGTGGAAATGCAAATCGGCACAACCACCTTGGAAGACAGTTTGGAAGTTTCTTTTTTTTTTTTTTTTAATATATTTTATTGATTTTTTACAGAGAGGAAGGGAGAGAGATAGAGAGTCAGAAACATCGATGAGAGAGAAACATCGATCAGCCGCCTCCTGCACATCCCCCACTGGGGATGTGCCCGCAACCCAGGTACATGCCCTTGACCGGAATTGAACCTAGGACCCTTCAGTCCACAGGCCGACGCTCTATCCACTGAGCCAAACCGGTTTTGGCGGAAGTTTCTTACAAAACTTAATATACTCATGCTTCTTGGTATTTATCCAAATGAGCTGAAAACATCTTATATAATAAAGCGGTAATATGCAAATTGACCCTCGCTCCATCACGCTGTCACAAGATGGCTGCATCCACAGTGGAGGCAGGGTTCCCATAACACAACATGGCTGCGCCCACAGTGGAGGCGGGGTTCCCATAACGAGCTGTAATAAGCGATCAGAAGGGACCTGAGGATGTGTGGTGCCGGGCCGGGGGACCTGAGGCTGTGCCCCCCCGCCCAGTGGGGTTTGACGGGGGACCTCAGGCAGTGCCTCTTGCCCGTGGGGCTTGACGGGGTACCTCAGGCCATGCCCCCTATCTTGGCACCGGACCAGGGGACCTCAGGCCACGCCACCCACCCCAGCACCGGGCCAGGGGACCTGAAGCTGTGCCCCCCTGCCCAGC
This sequence comes from Myotis nattereri, assembly GCF_964212035.1. Taxonomy (NCBI): domain Eukaryota; kingdom Metazoa; phylum Chordata; class Mammalia; order Chiroptera; family Vespertilionidae; genus Myotis; species Myotis nattereri. The sequence goes on from NC_138078.1 coordinate 122,196,239, forward strand.
GGGGCTTGACAGGGGACCTGAGGTTGCGCCCCCCACCCGGCGGGGCTTGACGGGGGTGGGGCTGGCCGGGTCTGGATCTCGCCCAATGGGGGTGAGGCCGGCCAGGTCTGTGTCTCACATGATTTTGAGGTGCATGTGGGTGGGCGAGGACTTGACTCTGGGTCCTGCAGCATGCCCCAGACTCTGACAGGAGGAAGATTTTCATATACATTTTACTAATTTTATTTCATCTCTGACACTTCTATTATAGAAAATGGGAAGATAGCAATATTAAAATATTTCCACTAATTAATTCCCTTTTAATGTGCATGAATTTTGTGCACCAGGCCACTGGTCTCCACATAAAAACCGCACACTGGTATTTATTTACAGAACCTGGAAGCAGCCAATCTGTCCTTCAGTAGGTGAATGGATACACTGTGGTACATCCAGATAATGGAATATTATTCAGTGCTAAAAAGAAATGAACTGTCAAACCACAAAAGACATGGAGGAATGTTGAATGCATATTACTAAGTAAAAGAAGCCAAACTGAAAAGGTTACATACTGTATGATTCCAACTACATACATTCTGAAAAAGGCAAAACTATGGTGACAGTAAAAACATCAGTAGTTGCCAAGGGTTGGAGGGGATGGGAGGAATTTATAGTTGGAGTAAAGATTTTTAGGGCAGTAAAACTATTCTGTGATACTATAGTGGTGGATACATGCAATTATATAGTTATCAAAACCCCCAGAATGTATACCACCAAGAGTGAATCTTAATGCAATGATGGACATTAGGTGATAATGATGTGTCATATAGGTTCATGAACAGTAACAAGTGTACCACTCTGGGGCAGGATGCTGACAATGGGGGATATTGTGCATATGTGGGGAGGCAGGAAGCATATGGAAACTCTCTGTACTTTCTGATCAAATTCGCTGTGAACCTAAAATTGCTCTAAAAATAGTCTATTATAACATATTAAGGGTAGTTCTTAAATAAGTCTAAAAGCCCTTTCAAAAACATTTATGCTTATTATTGTGACAAAGCAAGATGAGAATATTCTAAGGAGAAACAAAAATGCACAAAGAATCACACTTTAATGTGTCCAAATGAAACTACTACTCAGAGCAAATGGCCATGTACAAGATAAAAATTGTAAAGCCCTAACTAATTGTGATAGTTTTACTCCTTTCTAATAAAAAGGAGCCATACAATCTTTTTTCTATTTTTTCCTGAAAGAAACAGTGTTATCAATTTTTCAAAGTTAATAAGACTCAAGGATCTCTGTCAAACAAAGCCATGTCCTTCAGCTAAAGATGGCAGTAAAGCCATACCCTGTTGTTAAATCTGCAGTCAATTCAAGTCATTTCTTTCTTTTAAAAAGTTTTTTATGAGGATTTCAAAGTTCAAACTTTGAAAGAAAAAAAGAGTAAGGAGAGGAGATGAGAGGAACTTTAGGGTTGCTATAAATGTCTCAGTCTTCAGTTGGAAAGGTTACTTAAGGATGCACAATTACCTGAGTAGGAGTGAGAGCCCAAGCCAAACACAGACTCTGGGCATTGTCTTTGGCACATGTAAAGCATTTCCGGAAAGCTTCAGACCTCGGGCTATCGAACTACATGAACTACACGTACAAACAGGGACCTTAAAAGGTCAGGTATCACTTACCCAGGCTGTCAAAGACCTTAAGAGTAACCAGGAGCCTTAAGAAGCTACCAGTAAAGATGTCAGATCCCAAGCACATTCATCCCCACAGTCCTGCTAATCTTACTAGCCAGCATTCCCCTTTCTGTCCCATTACCCACTCCCAACAAAACAAAAAGAATAACTGTGCTACCTGTCAAGCTGAATTCAGCTTATAAACTAAGGCCCTCTCTGCATAGTCTCTAACCCTGCTGGAAAGCACTGCCTTTCAGGATCTCCATAGAAGCCTTTTGGATTCAAAGAGGCCACAGATCAGAGCCAGAGACCCCCGCCCCCCAAGCCCGGACTCACAATAATAGCACATTTATTTGCATAAAGATAATAAAATACATCTTAATACAAGTAAATGATGCCTCCGAGAGCTTAGTATTACCTCCTTACCATTTCCCTGCACCTTTCCAACTTGTGGGTGAAAAAAGTAAATGTATTTATGTGCCACACAGCTTCTGCCTCACAGGAACAGATCCATTTTGACTCTGTAGTACAGCATTTAGTTCAAGGACTCAGTATTTCTTGCAAACTGGGTGACTTAGAATAACATTTGCAAATCAGTTTTTATGGGGTGGCAGGTGGAGGGGGGAGAAGCATAAAAATGTTTGTAATAGAGATTGTCTTAGTAGAAATCTCAGAAACACTAAAGAATTCAATTGTTAATCAAGAACAGTTAAAAGATTAGGCTCATTCATTTGGTTTTGATTTTTACTTGCAGGTATTCAGAATCAGAACAGAAGTAATTGTCTTAATGGCAACGTCTCTTTCATATGGTGCTCTTTTTTTTTGTTTTGACTGGCCTACATTTTCTGGAGATTCTACTGTGAGTGTGCTTAATATGCACATCTATTTCATACACATCATCTCACTGAATATTCACACACAAGCCCTGAAATGGGAACATTACAACCCAGGAAAACCAGGTTCTAAGAGCTTTCCTCACCAGACCAAGCTTGTACAGCTCATAGGTGGCCACATGCCGAGTCAAAACAGCTGTGACTGAGAAGCCTCTCTGAGAGTCACATGGCACCACATGGCACCGTTCTTCCCCTTCAGTGGAGCCTGTGGTTGACCCTGGCCTGCACAGAAGTGGGAGGCAGTGGGCTAGGATTTTAGACAACTTGCAGGACAGGAAGCTGTAAAGTACAGAAAAAATTTATTGGAACTCTCTTGAATACATTTTAAAGTATAACTCAATATTTCCAAACAAGGTAGGCTGGAGGAGGAGAGGGACTCTGTCCCCTGGAGACAGATGTCTGGTCCCAGCCCCACCACACCAGTGCTGCAGAAGTCAGTCTAGGCCAGTGATGGCGAACCTTTTGAGCTCGGTGTGTCAGCATTTTGAAAAACCCTAACTTAACTCTGGTGCCGTGTCACATATAGAAATTTTTTGATATTTGCAACCATAGTAAAACAAAGATTTATATTTTTTTTTAAAAAAAAATATATTTTATTGATTTTCCACAGAGAGAAAGGGAGAGAGATAGAGAGCCAGAAACATCGATGAGAGAGAAACATCGATCAGCTGCCTCCTGCACATCTCCCACTGGGGATATGCCCGCAACCCAGGTACATGCCCTTGACCGGAATCGAACCTGGGACCTTTCAGTCCGCAGGCCGACGCTCTATCCACTGAGCCAAACCGGTTTCGGCTATATTTTTGATATTTATTTTATATATTTAAATGCCATTTAACAAAGAAAAATCAACCAAAAAAATGAGTTCGCGTGTCACCTCTGACACACGTGTCATAGGTTCGCCATCACTGGTCTAGGCTCATACCTTTAATTGTACAGGGCTGAGGGGAAAGGGCCAACCTTGACCATTGCTTTGCTCCTCCCTGACTCAGCGCAAAGTCAGAGCTCAGCCTCCCTGGCCTCTCACTGATGGGGTCCTGAAGAAAGGCTGCTGCCTGCACAGGCCAAAAATTAGGATGTCAAAGAGAAAAACAGCAAATAGGACTTCCACACTTGGTCTCAAAAGGAAGGCAATGACTGAGACATTGGGGCAGGTTGTGGGGGAGGAAGGCAACAAACAACTTACAATGGGCCTCCATCCTTCTCAGCACTGGGGCCATGAGGATAATCCACTGGGCTGTGGATTGGTTTAGCAGGCCCTGAGTGTACTCTGGTCCAAAGATAGGAGGGCCAGTTGGACACTGCTGCTGGGAACATTTCTTTGTGGCAGAGAACACAATGCACAGGGGCAGGGTTCAGCCTAATGGAGACAGCATCTGAGCCCATTCAAGCTCTCAGAGATCAGCTTCTTCGGTAGAACAATATCACATGCATTTACTAACAAGCAACTGAGGGCCACTGCAGAACAGCTGCTGCCAATGAATACCCCTGGTGGGTCAGGAGTAAAGGGGCAGGCCTAGGTTTCCATGGCCAAGACTACCATACCAGTTAGGCTGGGAGAGGGACAGCATACGTGGGTGAGGCTGGGTACTTGACTTACCTAAGTAACAATACCTAAAGGGTTAAGTCAATCATGTTCCCAGCTTTAGTTTCTCAACAAGGAACCAGTAAACCTCAGGGCAGGGTACAGATCATGGGATTAAAGGAGGTTGGTGGCCAGGCCCAAGTGAAAGGAGGAAAACGGCCCATAATGCAACCCTGAGAAACAGAAGCAAGTACCCCAGGAGGGGCCTGTCTGGACTTCCCCAGGCCCACCAGCATATAGCTTAGTTATTTTGTCTTCACCAGAAGCCCTGAAAACATTGTCCCATTTTACAGTTACAGAAACTGAGGCTCAGTTTTGATCAGAAAAATTAAGATAAAAATCCTCTCTGTGGTGCTTATGAAGTCAATACAAAATTCAATGAAATAAATACAGGAAATGCCAAGCTTAACAAACAGGCACTCCAGTATTAGTTAAAATGCAGGTCATCTAACTGCTGAGCTCTTTCTGCTATCCCACATCTACATCTTGAAAAATGAGGTAGCCAAAATTAATGGTTGCTTTGAGAATGGATTATATATGTGTAGGTATTATTAAGCCAATGCTAAAATTAAAGGATATTTCTAAAATAATAGCAACTTTGCACAGGAGAGGACTGGGATTTCAGCTTCGTTGAGAACACTGATACATGTTCTTTGTGCATCAACTTCTCCATGAGGCGGCCTTGTGGGTGGGGGGTGGAGAGGCGGCTGTTAAACAGCAGTAAGGGCACTAGAGTCCATTTTACTTCAGGTTTTCATTTGGGGTTTTTTTTTTTCATCTAAGCAGTTTTTTCAGAGGATTCTATTAGGAACACAGATGGAATTGGAAAATGTTTAAATGAAGAATTCATATTTGCTTGTTTAAATTAAAATTACTTCTAGGCACATCATCAAGAAACTTTGGAAAGTAATTGGGCAAAGCACAAGGGCTCTTAATTGTAACATGTAATGTTTCAAAGAGAATGAAAGGGACATGATTTTATTCCCTTTCAAAGTACAGCAATGAAGACCTTGATGATCCTGTATTACACACAATAAGCAGCCCTTAATGGTATTAATGGAAATGGGAGGCAGGTGCACATACCCAGAAACTAAAGAACAACCTGAGAAGTGGCTATTAAGTCAGAGATCTGCCTATTCAGATCCCCCTTTGCCTCCCTTGTTTTAAGGACTGGCTCAATAACTAGCAGAGTTATTAAAGTATTAATAGTCCTAATTCACTCTGACACACTTGAAGTAAAAGTACCTATTCTCTGAGTACAAAGAACTACCTCCTCCCTGCTCCAGTTTCTAGTCCGTTTAATTTGTTTTGAAACTAGAGCTAATTTTATGCAGCATTAGATTTTAGAGGGAAAATCACTCATATGTTAATCTGCTTGGTGCTTCTGGACCACAAGCTAATTCTCATATCCATTAGAGGCCAGATCTGTCTTAATACTTGAGGGGAGAAACAGTCAGAAGCCCCCAGTCTCTCCCCTCTGAGAGTTCAATCAGAGAGTTCCATGCAACTTGGGCATGTTGGTGGCAGTAGAAGCTGGGATCAGCAGGACATAGAGGAGGAATACCTGCACCTCTGTGAAGAGGCTGTAAATCTGCTCAATGACTTAAGATCAGCATCCTGACAGGATCCTGTTTTCACAAATGTCCACTAAATCTTACCTGGCCCTAACATATCACAAAAGCAAAGTGGCTTTATGGACAAGGGCCTACAGTTATCCTTGGGGTGGAATGAAAGTCTCTCCTTCCGTCTCCCAGTATTTCCTGCTACTGTAGTAATGATGCATGAAAGACAGCAGTGGGATTCAATTATATGCTGCAAATAATTGTCCTGAAGCATTTTTGTAGGGATATTAATTCATTGTTATTTATAGTTGTCTGTCAGTGTGAAAACAGCAGAGGATTGGAAGCAATTCTGGTGAGGAAAGGTTAACTTTTGAACATTAAATAAAGTTATATAAATAAATAAGTAAATAAATAAATAAAATTTACAAAGTGCACAGCAGACAATGAGATTTCCACTTGTTAGTGAACTACAACTTATGGTGTTAAAATATTCTCAAATTCTTTCCTGAAAGGTTTAGGAATAATTATATACCACTTAAAGGACAAGTATTGCCAGATAAAACTAATAAGTCTATAATTTGTTCTAGAGGCAGGGTTTCCTGTAAGTTAGAGCTGGATTTAATTTTATCATTGTACTTCAAAATGTTTGTTGCTTATTAACCACATGGTATGTTGGTATGCTGAACTTGTGAGGTTGCAGACCTTCATTTTCCTAACTCTAGTGCCTCACATATGGGCTCAAATGCTCTAATTGAGTTCCCTCAGTAAGTTCTTTGGTTTCTAACTTTCAACATCCATTTACACTCATTGCATATTATTCCTAGCTATATTATTTTCATGCTAGACTTAAGTTCAAGAACTATATTATCAGAAAACTGTTCTCCTCAACATCTCTGTATTGTCCAAAAGCCTTATTGTTCCTGGAATAATTCTTATGCTGGGCTCTCCTACAGTTGAGTAGATGCCATCCAATCTTTTCAAATGATGCACAGGTTTGTAGCTAAATACACTTTAGCAACTCTGGGCATAACAAAATAGGTGGCAGACTGGAGTGCGCACTTATCTGCACACTATTTGCAATTATTAGCACAAATGGTCAGAAGTCCTTACTTTTGAGGCTTCACAGTGAAAGGACAACCCTTCCTGTATCTGGCAGTCTTAACACCCCTGTGTTTTTAGTCCACTTAATGTGGAGAGAAGAATATGCTTTCAAAGTCTAACATGCCTCACTGTTGTTAAATCGAAGTGCTGCACCAAAGGGGATGCTTTGGAAAGGGTTTGTGGGAATGTATGCCCCGTTTCTTCATGGGAAAGCAGCTGGGTGTTTTTTGAATCAAACTAATAAACATTTACTGAGCCCCTATACTGTCTGCAAGGCATGATGGGGGATTATAAAGCTGAGCAAGGCATGACACCTGACTTCAGGGAGCTTACAACCCTTTCGAGGTAATAAAATCAATAGCCACTTTTAAGATAAGGTAGTTATTATTTCCTTTAGGACTGTCTTATTTTTCTAGCACTAGCAACTGACACTTAGCTGAGCACATAAAGGATGTTTAATAAATACTTAACAGAATAAACAACTTAGCTGAGCACATAAAGTATGTTTAATAAATACTTAACAGAATAAATGAATAAATAACTATTCTAATGTCTATTCATTTGTCTATTTTTACTCATTCATAGTGAAATGCTATATGGAAGAAGGAGAGATGTCCAACCATGGGTGTCAGAAAAACAGATACAAAGACCTATGAGAGATGAGAATTTTTAGTTGGCAGAAGCAGAAGGGGCAAATTTAAGGAGAAGGACGAATTTGGGGTGGGAACAACAGTCAGGGCTATTCTTGAGGAATGAATAATGTGATTTGGCTATATATTAATAGAGTACAGGGTGTGGAAAGGAGTACATAAAGCCAGGAAGGGTAGAAAGGTTGAGAGGGTGGGTAAAGGGCCTCTATCCCAGATGACTGTGTTGTGACCACGAAATATACATGTGGTCAATGCTGCAAATTGAGGGTGTGTACTGCTATTGTTCTGATGGCCAGAAAGACTATAGTTTACCCTCAAACAACACTGTAAGGGTCCATATATATGTGGATTTTTTTCAATCAATACCGTAAACATACTTGTCTTATGATTTCCTTAATAATATTTTTTCTCTAGCTTACTTTATTGTACACATACAGTATATAATACATATAATACACAAAATATGTGTTAATCAACTGCCTGTATTACTGATAAAGTTTCCAGTCAACAGTAGGCTATTAGTAGTTAAGTTTTTGGGGAGTCAAAAATTATACCTGGATTTTCAACAGCATGGGGGTTCAGTGCCCCATCTCCACCATGTTGTTCAGGGTCAACTGTATTCTGAACATAAAAATTGATCCTGAGTTATATTTTGTGCAGCAGCAATTTAAAGAAAATTTGGAATAAAGAAGCATATGTTAGATGTTAATGCCTTGCCATTTAACTTTCTGAAAAAGTGACTTGGTTAAAATTCCCACTGTGGGACTGCACTCTGAGTCATGGGGAGCAGAGTCTCTGTGGCCTTTCAGAAGTTCATGGGCAACATTCCAGGCACCAGCCAGACAAGCAAACCATAAACATACACACACTGGCTGAGGCAGTTTGCACTTCCCAGCATCCTACTTCAAGCAGAGAGGCACAACCAATCCAGCTTTCTCTTCAGAATCCAAGCAACAAGGGTGATCCCAGCTTTTTCAAAAAGCTCCTTGGCCTAGCTTTTCACCTAAACCTGCTTTTTTCTCTTAATGAAATGAGGTCTCCTTTGATACATGTCTAGCTATTTGTCTAGGCCCTGCATAGACCCCTCCCTAGTCTAAGTTCTTCCTTGCCTCCTCTCACTCATCTATTCTTCCTTCTTAATTAATTAGCACAGAGAAGAAATGTGCTTATCAACTCTACTTAATATCTAACTTAAGACAAATGGGGATATAGTGACACATCACCTATCTGGAACCTAAAAACAAACCCTAAAAGTTTCTGATTAGCTAAAGTCCATGGGCTGGACACCCCCCTCCCCGACTCTTGTGTAGGCTCACTTGGTGAAGAGTTTGGGTAAGCTTAATGCTACGGTTTCTAAGACCACGAGGGAAACAGCCAACAAGGACAGACAGGAGTTGCTAAAAGCAGGCATACTGACAGCAGTACAGAATGACAGCTGACAGCAAGGAAGGAGACAAAAACCATTCAGAAAGCTCAGTTACCCAGAACTGCTCATTTCAAGGTTTTATTGTATTCAAAAATACATATGCAATGAGGAAAAGGCTTTTCTCATATTTCTCTTATCTTTCCAGATCATCTCATCAGCTCTCAATACATTTGCCATGAAACACAGAATATCAGAGCCAGAAAGGATCTTAGTGATAATCTAGTTCAACGCTCTCATTTTATGAACACCAGGAACAAGGCCCTGATATAATCACTTAGTGAATGCCTGTCACCCAGATGGCCAGTGGCAGAGCAGGGAGCAGCATAGCATCCACGCCTTTCTCCTGCCTGGCAGTCATATGTTTATGTGCTTATGCTACTACTTATGTCGACTTAGAGAAAAACAACAACAAAAAAACTAAACTAAGGCAAAAATAGAGTGTATTTGTAAATACTGAAATTTCATAACATTAAACTGAAAAGTAAGCAGGACAGTACAAGGAATTAAAAGCTATGTATATTGTCAAGTTTTGAGAAACACCTCCCTAATCAAATTTTATTGATATTATTGGTGCTATTGCTATCATCTACCTTCACTTATGAGACTGAGATATCATCTTTAATATCAGGTCTCTCTACATAATAGTGAATTCCTCAAGCACCACGCAACAAGCATCCCTTCATGTCAAAGTTTTCTCTCCTCAGCAGATGGCCCTCTTTCCAAGCAGTCTTTGTTACAACAGAGTTCTAGTATGAAAAGGCAATGTGGACTGCTTTCTGCTCCCTGTTCTTACCCTTGCTGACCTCTCCATTTCCCCCCAAGTGGCCACTTGTGATCCAGGATCGGAACAGCACAAGAAAAGGGTGCCTCTCTCGGCCGCTGTGGCTCAGTAGTTGAACATTAACCTATGAATCAGGAGGTCCCGGATTCAATTCTGGTCAAGAGCACGTGCCCGGGTTGTGGGCTCCATCCCCAGTGGAGGGGTGTGCAGGAGGCAGTCGAACAATGATTCTTATCAATGATGTTTCTATCTATCTCTCCCTCTCCCTTCTTCTTTGAAATCAATTACAATATATTTGAAAAAGAAAAGGGGACCTGGAAAATAATAGCCTTGATCCCAGATTATTTTAGCTATGTACTATCATAGCTTCAATTGTTTCTACTCGTTAATTCTTTAAGTCGGTTTCAACCTTACATCTTGTTCTTAATTATTAACAGGCTTTAATGTTATATATACTGTAATCAACAATACAAAAAAAATTGTTCACATACATGAGGGCATAGGAATCAGAAAAGATTCAAGCCACCTGGAATATTACTGTATAATGTTGAGTGGTGCATGAAGCAAGATATAAATTGAAAGTTTGAGAGATGGCAGCTAAAATTATGGAGAATCGGGGGATACAGTGGGATGATGAATGAGGGGAGTCTTATATAGTAGAGAAGATTTAAAGGGATACATACATAGTTCTAATTCTTAAGATATCATAAAGGCCCATAGACCCTAGAAGTGACAATCTCAGGAAGCTACCAACAACCAATGATTCAAAGAGGTGGGGAGTGATCTCGGTTATATCAAAGCAGCACTAGTGTATCCATTAGGCAGTCAATAGTCAATGTGCTAGCCCCAGTAATAAACTAAAAAAAAAAAAAGCATGGCTAAAGCAAATGACGGCTATAGGAAGATATCCCTGAACACCAGGGTCCCTGGGATCATCTGAGACATTGTGCTGACCTGGACTCTGTGGTCGGTCCAAAGGGACAGTTCCTTCTGAGAAAGATACCTAAACTTGTGAATGATTTATCACTCTTGTTCATCACAGGAAATTAAGCTGCAGAGTTATATCTTCTATACCCTGATTCTGCTCCCATTGAGGGTACCCCAGTAAAAGGTAAAGACCTAGAAATGGTGGTGAAAGGGTACAGCTGTCTTCCAACTGCAGGTCTTATTGGCAAACTGTTCTTTCAAGGCCCAATTGAGGAAAAAGAGCAGAATAATCACTCACCATTTGTTAGACAGCCCCAAAAGAAGCAGCTAACCGCTCTCCTCTTCCACTTATATGCCGCCCACCCCCGCCTTTACCCCACCATTTAAGCACCTCTTTCACCAGCCACCTGTCAAAATAAAACAAGACACATATCTTTCAAAAACTGACACTGGAAATAAGCTGTTGGATGATTTCTTTCCAGGACCTGTTGAAAGATAATAGATGAAGCAGACAATTTAAAAGGCGAGACTGTACCCTCCCGATCACAAAGCTGAAAGCAGACAAACCGTGGAAGCCAATGACACAGGAAACGCCCTTTGACCAGAGACAGACATTAGGCATAGCAAAGTTATTTTCCATAAAGAATAAGAAGCTGAATTAAGCCATTTCACAACTAATAGTCATAAAATCATTTCATTGTAAAAAAGTGGGAGAGGAGGGAGAATGGAGGGTTATTACGAGCCTCTCCTTTTAGAAGCAATGACACTGCTTTCTAGGAAGTTCTGTTCAGATGACAAATGCTTTAGGAAGGGTTTTGTTTTTTAAAGTGAGAAACACAGACATGTAGGGAACTGCTCCAAGCAAAGAGTAGACGAACCACAGAAAAAGGCACTGCCCTTTACGCAACTAATTTGTACTGCCTTCAGGTTTAAAACCCACTCCCACCAGCCAATATTTTAGCTTTTTATGGGAATATTGCTGAACTAAGTTTTTAGATGCAGGTTCCTGGCAAGAGCTCAGAGAGGGTGCATCTGGGAAACGCTGGGAAGAATAAACAAACTTAACTCTTAGAACTGACCAAGTTCTTAGGTTCAAACCTCAGATTTCTTCTCATTTCCCTTCCCTGCATACCTGGAACAGAAGAGCTTGGTGTGTGCTGCAGTTAGATTAGGCTTTAGGCACAAGAAGGATGAATGTTTCCTTCTTTTAAATCTTGTGAAATGGGGGGAAAAAAACACAGAAATTATAGGCATATATGCAGAACCCACGGACACAGATAGTAGTACATTGAATGCCTGGAGGAGTGGGGGAGTAATGGAATAAAATAGGGGCATCTGTAATACTTCAACAATATAAATTTTAAAAAACAAGAAACACCATATCATTTAACTTAAGAAAGTTATTCAATAGAAGCCAAATTCATTAGGAATGAAGATGATCTTTGTCATGCTCAATATAAAACCAAACACACACACACACACACACACACCCCACATACACCTACAAACTACCAAAAATAATCTAAATGTTCATATTATAGCACATCAACTTCAGGGAAATATTATTCAGACATTTGAAGAATTTAATTGTATAGACCTATAAAAGCATTTTTATAATTTCATGTTATATTAAAAATATCAGATATACCAAGTAGTATATACTACAATGTAAGCCACATAAAAATGTATACATGTGAATAGGGATTGGGCTATGATATGCAAATGATATAGAAGTTACTCTTTATTATTGTTATATCATCCTTTCAATTGGAAAAAAATGAACCTACCATAAACCAATATCTCTGGAAGCCAAATGACACTGTGACAACTCTTAGTGCCAGGTACAAAGTCCTGATAGCAGAGTTAAGGCAAAGAGAATAAAAATGGCTGAAGAAGCACAGGTGCCTTCCAGAGCTCCAAAATGGTTTCAATTCCTAGATCTGAAATGGAGTCAGCCCAGAGGCTCTCACTTCCCCTGGTATATAAATCTTCCTGGTTTTATGGCCATTGCAGGTAGCTGTTATTTGCTGTTATGGTTTTTTGAGCTACTTATTGGAGAGTTCATAATCAGAGACCAAGAGATATGAATATACAAAAAAGGAAGGTAGGAGGGGTTTGCTTCTTTACGCTGAAGACAATCCCATGGACATAAAAGCCTGACTGAATTTCTCAAATGTTATTTCTTTGGGTTTTATGGGAGAACAGTACAAGAAATGAAATCTTTTTGACGACACTATTATACTGTTTAATAATGTCTTTTACATAAGAACCTATATAATAAATTCTTTCCAGATTTAGCATCAACAAGAAAATGTCTTGCCTGAAGAACTGTTCTTTATTTTTATCAGGTAAGTGGGAAATGCATAACCAAACCAGTTTGGTATCCTGTTTTATCTCAGTTATCTGGATGACTACTGGACAAATGAAGGCTCATTTGCTGTAATAGCCTTGCTTTTAAAATTCTTTATCCCATCCTTCTTCCATGAGCTTTTTTCTCTTCTGTTTATATAAATGGGTTAATCTACATAATGAATTCAAAAAAGACCCATTGTGAGTGATCAGTAAATGCCATCTATTGTTATTAAAATAATAATTAATAACAATTATTTTTATGATTGTAGAGATCTTATTGAATATGGATTAAATATTTTAAGTAAGTAGGATTTATATTACAATTAAATTTTTAAAGCATTGGAAGAAAATGATGTGACTTGTTAAAGTTTCAAGATTAAGAATTCAAGACATATGGTTGAAAAATTGGTCCCTAGTTCCTTTTAAAACTGCACCCTTGATGTTTAAGGGATCAACAGCTTTCCATTAGTAAAGCAATTAGAGGACTGAAGAAATAACCAGGTTAGTCTCTTCTTGGTGGTTTCTTTTTTAATGAAAAAATATGAATATTGACTGATTAAACAAAATAAATATTGTGAAAGGAAGAGAAGAGAGAGGAGATGAGAAAGGTCTGGTCAAGGTCATAATAAATTGTTTAAAAAGAAACCTGAGCATAAAGTCCAATGCTTCAGTGGACAAAATTCAATACAACTAAGAAATATACTTAAGGTATGTAGTATTTGAAGAAATCTCCAACATTTTACATTTACCTGAGTAAAATGTCCTGCTATTATTCCTTATTTAGATTAACGATAAAAATTTACCTTTATTGTGCAAAGAATGACTATCACAATTAAAATACTTTAAGTACATTGTAATGGTCCCTTGAAAACTGTCCGCAGTTGAGGTTATACTTTCTTCAAGAGCATATACTACCAAACATATAATATTATAAACTTTAAGGTTTGACATAACTCTGATCACACATCAAGTAACTGTTGAAAATGGTGAAAAACTCCTCTACTGCCAATTTTTGTTAAGAAAAATACTTAATACTTGAGTCAATTAATATTTGGCAAAATGTAGCATCTAAATCTACATTTCTTAAATGTCAACCCAGGAAACCACAAAACATTGGCATAACACTCAAGCATGTAACAGATTCAAAGACATTTCTGAAATTAATAACCACACCAAATGTAATCATTCCCTTTATTCTAAGTGATCAGCTGGCATCCTTTCATATTAAGAACACATCTCAATTTTTGTGTTTTTTTTTTCTTTCTGCAAAATATGAGAATACAACAGTGGCTGGAACTTCAAGAAGGAAAACAGATATCCTATTACTAACAGCATAGCTGCCACTAATTAGTCTCTCATGTTAATATGATCAATTACAGAAAAGTCATCTATAAGTCTGACTAACAGGAAGGAAAAAAGAAATGCAAACATCACTTTCATACACAAAGTTCACACACACACACACACATCAGGGAAGTATTGTCAACTAAAGTAATGTAGAGACCTACTTTAATAAACATACACATTTATAATGAACACAATGGTTTGAATTAAAATTGCTGTTCCTGCCTGGCCTGCGTGGCTCAGTGGTTGAGCACAGACCTATGAACCAGGAGGTCATGGTTCGATTCCCTGGTCATGGCACATGCCTGGGCTTGCTCCCCAGTGTGGGGCATGCAGGAAGCAGTGGATCAATGATTCTCTCATCATTGATGTTTCTATCTCTCTCTCCCTTTCCCTTCCTCTCTGAAATCAATAAAAACATATTTTTTTAAAAAAATAAAATAAATGAAATGAAATGGCTGTTCCTGAGGTGTCTGGAAATACTCTCTCCTCCTATGTAGGTGTTAAATATCTCCTATTATCATATTTACACCATTCATTTGCTCAGCAAAATCTTTTATTACATAACATAGATAAACAAGATAAGCCTCAGCCTCCATTACCCCAGAATGTCATTGTATTTTACTTCATTCTTGAGTTTAGTAGCAACCAAGAAAATGTCAGGGCTCCAAAAGAAACACTAAGAGGTTACTGGTGAAAATGGTGCATGCTGTGTCTTTTAAAAATAAAAGCAGAGACAAATTAATCACTTCCCCCTAAAGTTAAAGCTATGTTTACCATAAGATAACTAAGGATTGGTTTGTCCTTTCATGAACTCACATATCTTAGTCCACACCATGACTACTTCATAGTGTATGGACCATTAGATTGATTAGACAACAGGAAACAAAATGCTTATTTCTATTCTTAATCGGGCAGTTTATCCTTATAATAATAGTATTTAAATCATGGCATATGCCACCATCTTAATATTTAAATTAACTAGTGACCCAGTGCACGAAATTCATGCGGGGGGGGGGGGGTCCCCTCAGCCCAGCCTGCACCCTCTCCAATCTGGGATCCCTCTCGCAATCCGGGACCGCTGGCTACTAACCGCTTGCCTGCCTGCCTGACTGGCTGCCCCTAACCACTCTGCATGCTGGCCTAATCACCCCAACTGCCCCTCCTTCTGGCATGATCACCCCTAATTGCCACTCCCGCTGGCCTAATTGCCCCCAACTACCCCCCCTTCCGGCCTGCTCGTCCCCAACTTCCCCCCTCTCATCAGCCAGCTTGCACCCAACTGCCCCCCCCCTCCGCCAGCCTGATCGCCCCCAACTGCCCCTCCCTCGTCGGCCTGATTGCCCCCATCTGCCCTTCCCCCTGCTGGCCTGCTCACCCCCAACTGCCCTCCCCTGCCAACCTGATTGCCCCTAAGCATCTCTGCCTCAGCCCTGCCACCATGGCTTTGTCCAGAAGGATGTCCAGAAGGACGTCCAGAAGGTTTCCCAGAAGGTCTCCCGGTCTAATTAGCATATTACCCTTTCATTAGTATAGATATTTATAATAGGCACACCTTAATCTGCATATCTAAGTAAGATATGCAGTATCTCTGTATACAAACTATGCACCCAATTCACTACCATACAGTCAGTTCACTGCATTAAGTGGAGAACTTGGTGCTCCAGCCTCTGTCATTGCAATGTAATTTAGTCTACCCTTGGTGTAACACAAGGGGCCTAGATTAGAAGATGGCTAAAAACACTGGGTTGTAACCAGGAAACCCTGAGAATACCAGGATCTTAGGACTACTCATGTACCTCTAAGTAAAACTGCCAGGCACGCAAGGTGGTGCCTATATGTATTGCATCCTCAGAGTCCCTCATCAGAGCTCTAAATTTTTGAACAAATTAACAAAAACAGGGCCCTACTTTTATCTGCAATATTCATCTAAAATTCTGGAAATCATCCATTATATTTCCATTAACAATAAAATAAAATTCCAAAAAAATAATCTTACTTGAAATGGGGAAAACCCTGTTCTCAGAGCCTCAGTGTGGCAAGGAAGCCTCCTTTCCCATCCTTGTATAACTGCAAACACTTGTCACTGAGGCTGCATTTGCTTACAGTCCTATCTCTTGGCAGCTTCTGCACTTGTTCCCCATAGTCAGGGTCCTCCTCTCCTTTTGACAACCTATACATTTGGTCACCATTAATAAAGGTTTGGGGAAGTGAAGGAATCCTGCTACCAATTGACAGATGCATCTGTTTCATCTGTTGCTGAACCAAACTTCTCCTGTAACAATCATTGCTGGGCTAGAGGGTTTCATTTTGAGCCACTCACCATTGAAAAAAGTATTTCTGTGGTCTCTATGGGGAATGAGAGTAGATATCGACCTTTTACAAAAGCCAGAAGTTTTTTTTTTAATTTTTAATTTTATTTATCAATTGATGGGGAGGGGGGAGACATCAATTTGACCTTGGTATATCAGAGTGATGCTGTAACCAACTAAACTACCCAGCCAAGACAAGCCAGAAGGCTTTTATACTCATAGTACTGTGGTCGTTCCTCTGCAGACCACTCTGAGAAGAGAAAAAATAGTGCAAAGTGACACAACAGTTCACTTTGCATTTTCTGGTGTAAGCCCAATTCCTAAAATGATGGCCAAGGTCTATAACCATCGAAGAGAACTCCATGTTAACCTCACTAACTTCGGCCCATCTCCCTGCACTGCTCCACTAAGTACTCTAAAATTAACCTGTACCCATTGTGAGAAACAGGGGCTGGCCATTCAAATTTCACATAAAAAGCACTATTCCTAGGAAATGAGAAGAGCCACATTGGGCCTAAATGCAGACTCTACATCAGGGGTCCTCAAACTTTTTAAACAGGGGGCCAGTTCACTGTCCCTCAGACCGTTAGAGGGCCAGACTATAGTTTAAAAAAAAAACAAGCCGAAACCGGTTTGGCTCAGTGGATAGAGCGTCGGCCTGCGGACTGAAGGGTCCCGGGTTCGATTCTGGTCAAGGGCATGTACCTGGGTTGCGGGCACATCCCCAGTGGGAGATGTGCAGGAGGCAGCTGATCGATGTTTCTCTCTCATCGATGTTTCTAACTCTCTATCTCTTTCCCTTCTTCTCTGTAAAAAATCAATAAAATATATTTAAAAAAAAAAACCAACTATGAACAAATTCCTATGCACACTGCACATATCTTATTTTGAAGTAAAAAAACAAAACAGGAACAAATACAATATTTGTATTTGCATGTGGCCTGGGGGCCGTAGTTTGAGGACCCCTGCTCTACATGTTCAAGAACACTACTTTGCACCCTGATTATCACTCATCAAGTGCTGCTCCTTGGAAGTAGTTATCACAACTATAACTAAGTACTTATTTGAAGAATTCCTGAGTCAATATCTATCTCTCTATTTAGGCTGTGAGCTCCAAGTGTGAAGCCTGGCCTATTGTGCTTTTTGATCAATGCATTATCTCCAGTGCCTAGCATAATGCCTGGCAATTAGTAGGCACTCGGTAAACAATTGCTAAATGAATTCAGCATCTATTTACTAGACAGGCTCTTTCTACAAATGGAGGTTCAAATGTGTAGCCTCACACTCATAAGTCCTAAAGAGTCAACTGTGCCCTCTGAAAGCTTCTACTAAGAGCATCCTATTTACAAGGAGTACTATTTCATGTATTCATTCAACAAACATTTTTAAGTGTCAGACGGTGTGCTGGACATTGGGTATAAGGGCAGTGAATAAAAGAGGCAGAGTCCCTGCCCTCAGGTCAGATGGTGAGAGCTGCAAAGAATAAAGCAGAGAAGGAGAGGGGCAAAGTGTATTGTGGAGCATTCTACTTCATGTAGAGGTCAGGAAAGGCTTTCTCCATTAAGGTGATAGGTAAGCAAAGCCCTGAAACATGTGATGAAGTGAGCCATGCTGCTTGCTATCTGGGATCAGTGTTCTAGGTACTGAGAATAAGCGCAAAAGCCCCTCTGAGTGTGCCTGGTGTGCTTGAGGAACAGAGACAGGGGAGGAGATGATATAAACTGCCATGGGAGGGGGCAATGGGCAGATCATGTAAAGCCTCGTAAACTTTGGCGTTCACTCTGAATGGCAAGAGGGGCAGGTGGAACATTTTGAGCAGAGAAATTATATGATTTGGAATTAGATTTAACAGAGTAAGATTTAACAGAGCTGGATGGTACTGGCTGGTGTGTTGAGAATAGCCTGGGGCAAATGGAGCAAGAGCCAGAGCAGAGATTAGCTAGAGGCAACTGCAATAATCCAGGCAAGAGATTATGGGGAATGAGATCAGGCTAGTAATTGTCAAGGTGGGAAGAGGAAGACAGATTCTGGATATTATCTTGAAAGCAGAGCCCAAAGGCAGAGATTATGAGAGACTGTCTAAACAGAACATTTCCAAATCTTTGTCCAGATCCCAAGAAAACTGACACCATCCCTTATTTGGGAAAGTGGTGATTTCTTCATTTGTTTTCCAACTTGAAAGATATGAAACCATCTTCTAAAATTGCCATACTGCTTAATGATCAATCCACCTCTCGCCAGTAGAATCTTCTTCCCAGAGTGTGCCCAGGCCCATGGGACCCAAAGGGACAGGAGGAAAAAAGTTAATTATAAACTGGGGATAAACAAGGCAGAATATTAACCATCCAGCCATCTGGAGACATTTAGCTCACATTCAGTTTAAAGTGATCCCATTGCACACCTCCCCTTTACAAAAATTCTCCCCATAAATGCACACAAAAAACTATTCTTCATCATAGCCTTCAACATCCTAGGCAGGGAGTGATTTTTAAGGACTATTTCTAAAATATACCAGTTAAAAGCTGTCCTTTTTGCTTTTTAAAATCTTAGCATGGGGAAATATTCTATAATTAAGGCAATTTTAACAATAGTAGATAATAATTTGACTATAAATTGTAAGGAATGTAATGACTGCTTATTCTGGCACCAAAGAAGCAGGACTTGCTGTGAAGTGACTGCCAAGAAAAATGATACTCCCACTCAGACTGGACCACTGCAAGTAGTAACTGTTAACCACATGCTTTACACTGCAGTTTGCAAGGACACAGTGCTTTTTTTCCTCTTTACCCAAACACCAGACTGAAAACTCAATGGAGACAAACCATGTGGTGGAAAGAAACAATAACTGAAGGAAAAAAAATATTCTGCGGCTAATGCTTGCTGGAATGCCTACGTCAAGGGTTTGGAGAACTAAGAAAACCTCTGCAGTCCAAAAGAAACCACTTCCAGTCTGCTCCTGTAGACAGAAGCCCAACATACAAGAATGAAGCCAGGCTGAAAGAGGCTATAGAAAGCCAACTGACAAAGTAGCCATGAGAAGAAAGGACTAGCATGAAAAGAACGGCTGGGATGAAGCTGAGACCAGGTGACCTTGAGCTAGACTAGACAAAGACAGCAATCCTGCCTGGGACCTGACCTAAGCTTCCTGGAGAAGAGGGAAGTGAGCACCTCGTAGAAAAGCTGAAGCAAGGAACAGGAGCCAAGGCGGCCTCTCTTTTTCTACAAGCACCTCTGCAGGTACAGCTAAGTTCCTGTTAATGTCTAGAATAGACAATGTAAGAAGAAACCATGTCGACCAGGATTAAAACAAACCACATGAAATACTCAGATCCTACCTCTAAGTAAGCCAAGGAATAAATAACACTATATTCTAGGTGTGTTTTTTTTTTTAAAAAAGATTATTTTCCCTTTCTTACTTAGGCATCCAAGACTGAATATAATCTAAAATTTAAAAGAAACTATACAGCTTAAAATAAATTCATTAAAAGGGGATTAAATAAAAATATCCATTCTTAAAATGAATACAAAAATTCAAAAATCATGCTTGAACTTATTTTTGAATAGAAAACATTTCTCAAACACCTACCCTGTGCCATGCCATGTGATATAAATTAGAGATATGTGGCCTCTCAGATCAGGCATGATTGGGCAAGAAGAGCTTTTTTTAGCGTTCAAATAACCACAAGGTCAGAGACAAGGACCATCAAATATACCCTCATTTTTAATACAGCACTCCTATCCTTAACTTCTAGTGTTTCTTTAATTATGATTATACATTTACTTAGTTTGGTAAATGTTTGAAAGGGAAACCAATATTCAAATATTTAAACCTGTCACCTGTAACTAAAAACCAACTCTTGCCTCTTGTGACTTCAGGTCCGAATGTTAGTTTCCCAAGCTGAACACAGAAGACAGTATTAGGAACTACATATAACCCAGATGTTCTAGAAGGCTTAGAAGAGAAGACACTAAGGAACAAAATCACCAACCAAAATCTCTTTAGTGAATAAGCCTCTGAATAAATAATATACAGTCTTTAACCTATTTTTTACAGAAAGGGCAAAGTAGCACATAGAATTCACTCCTTATTGATCTGGCACTATTGGGAAACTAGGTGCTCTAAACAGGTAAATGTGTAAGTTTACTTAACTTTCCTCTTTCAAGAGCAATTTTTGTATTTTAAATATGCCCCCTCTTTCTAAATAAAACTTTCTAAACTTTGAAACCAGAATATACCCAACATAATTATTTAATACTATCCTGAAACATACTAGTGTTCTCAAGGTTTACAGAGGTACCTCTGAGCATTCACCCCTCCTAAAATATCTCAAATTGCCAAGATCATTAAGTTCTGGGTCTATTTTTCAACTTCTGGTCTCCCCACCCTGTTTCACACTGGCATTGGTCACCTCTCCCATATGTCACCTTGCCCACCTCTAAAAGCACACCTTCCTCGCCCAGCTGGCGTGGCTCAGTGGTTGAGCATCAACCTATGAACCAGGAGGTCCTGGTTCAATCCTGGTCAGGGCACATGCCTGGGTTGTGGGCTGGATCCCCAGTGTGAGGCTGGATCCCCAGTGTGAGGTGTGCAGAAGGCAGCCAATCAATGATTGTCTCTCATCATTGATGTTTCTATCTCTCCCTCTCCCTTGCTCTCTGAAATCAATAATAAAAAATATATATTATAAATAAATAAATAAAAGCAGACCTTCCTCTCACCCCTCCCCTCTCCAACCAGCACTACTTGTTACTTCTAACCAGCTATGACATGAGAATCTATATAACCTAAACGTTATCTTCCCTTTTTAAACCCTATCTACCTAATTTGAATGTAAGCACCTCAAAAGCTTTGTTCCTGTTTTAAACATCATTGAATCCCCAGCACCTAGCATTCTGCTATTGATGGAAGAGCTCTTCATTCAGTGATTGCAGATGATAAATTTCTGAAGGCTTTTCCCAAGTAGACAGAATGCAAGGGCTTCATGACAGCTGTTTCCATCATTTAGCTTTCCTGCTTACTTCCACATTCCCAGCTGTGTTCTGGATGGCTGTGCCGGCCACAAGCCTAGGGATTTACCGTACTTCTATTTCTTGATAAGATACTTGAAGAGAATAAACACATGGCAAAGAGGACATTAAAGTAAGGGATAAAGAGATTTTTTTTTTATTTTACCAATAAAGACAAAGGGAAAAATATCACCCAACACACTGACACCTAATCAATACATGACAAGGCTGGATGCCTTTCTATCTAATTCTCTCCAAAGCACTTTCAATACCCTAGTCTTATTTCTCTACCCTCAGCAAATCATCACTGGTTATGGCATATACTAAATCTTGATTAAAAATATGTTTTTCCAAGTTTAACAAACCTTCCTCTTAACTCCAAGTTAGTCAAAATTAAAACAAGCATGCACTGAGTCTAAATTAAAGCTCTATAATGAGATAACACTTCGTGATGAATTTCATTGGAAAGTTTAGAATCACAATGTCAGAGATGGAGGGGACATCAGAGATCATCTAGGGTAGTGGCTCTAAGTATGGCTGCTCATCAGAACCACTAGGGAGCTCTTAAAAAATTACCATGACCTAGTTACACTGCCAGAATGTATGATTTAATTAGTCTGGGGTGGTGCCCAGACATAAGATTTTAAAAGCTCTCCAGATGGTTCTAATGTGTAGCCAGGGTTGAGAATCCCTGACCTAATCCAGCATTCTAATACCCCACTCACATTTTTTTTCAGACAAAGGAGAAGAAAAAAAACCTTACCAAAGGTATCAAACAACTAATTTGTCACAGAGGTAGGCTAGGACTGCTCTTTCCAAGAAACTATGTTCTCTCCATGTAAACTACTCTATCTAGGACAGTGGAGATTCTCTTCCATTATTTTCTATCCTCACTAAACCAACATCCCCACTTGTCCCAAAGTAAATGCATTTTCTGAATATTCTTTGCCTTGGAATCCTATTGTATAATTCTTGAAAACCTAAACTATGTATGTCTGCTTCCCTATAGTATCCCTTCTTTTTTCTCAAAGAACTTTGGGAGTTTAATCAGGCATGGTTCCCCTTAAAGCCATATTACTTTTCCTCTGATAAGTTAGACTCAGCCCATCTTTTTCACCATTATCATCACATGGCCTTCTTTCAAATCCCTTGCCAGGTTTACCTACAATTCTCTTTCAGCCCACTTAAGTTCTATCACCTCCAATTCTCTTCTGGCTCAATTAATTTCTAGTTTGTACCTGCCCTGCCATACTTTGTGGACTTCCATCTTCTCTTGGCTTAAACTCTTTCCATTTTGTGAAAGATGCCTTTTTCCCTGAAGCAGCCTCTTTTACTCTGCCAGTTAGTCATGCAGGGTTCTTTTTTTCTTCCCTCAAGCAGCTGGTCTTTTTGATGTCTGGCACACATTTATCTGGGCTTCCAATAAGATGTTTTTACATAGTTTCCAGGCTTCCTGGAGGTTATTGACTTTTTTAACTCTTCCATTCAATTTTTTCCCTAATTTCTAACATTTGTTAGAGTTTCTTTTTCCAAAGTTGAATACCTGGCTGATAGATCTCTTTGATTTTTCTCTCCCACCAGATTGCTGAATTAAATGCATCAGAACTTAAATATAATATTTCAAATTACCTCCAGGATGGAATTGCTTCATGAATTTTCTACACTTTCATGTTCTCTATAGTAAGCAACAGATGTTTAACCAAGAGGAACTAAAATGCTAGTTCTTACTTGTTCGGATTTTAGTATGTCTGCTTATATAAAAATTTCTGGTATACTTAACCCTGTGTTCCTGTTCAGTAAAGAAAATAAAGTCAAGTTTTATTTTTATAAAGTTAACCAATGTGCATTGAACAGCTCTATATCTTAAACCTAATGCGTTAAATTATACTTCTAAATTTGTTCTAAATTGCCTAATCACAGAAGTCTTGATTGTTTGTTACTTAAAGAAGTATAGCCTTAACCGGTGTGGCTCAGTGGATAGAGCGTCGGCCTTTGGACTGAAGGATCCCGGGTTTGATTCCGGTCAAGGACATGTACCTTGGTTGCGGGCACATCCCCAGTAGGGGGTGTGCAGGAGGCAGCTGATAGATGTTTCTCTCTCATGGATGTTTCTAACTCTCTATCCCTCTTCCTTCCTCTCTGTAAAAAAAAACAAAAAACAATAATATATATATATATTTTTAAAAGTATATAACTCACCCGGTGGGTGTGGCTCAGTGGTTGAGAGTCGACCTATGAACTAGGAGGTAACCGTTTGATTCCTGGTCAGGGCACATGCCCGGGTTGTGGGCTTGATCCCTATTGGGAGGCATGTAGGAGGCAGCCAATCAATGATTCTCTCTCATCACTGATGTTTCTATCGCTCTCTCCCTCTCCCTCCCTCCCTCTCTGAAATCAATATATATTATATAACTCAAAGTGCAAAGAAAAACTCAATTCTGAATCTTTCTGAAAAATTCCTGCAACACTTGGTTATTGATGAAGTGGTAAAGTAAATACTCCCCCAAAAGAATAACAATATTCTCCACATTATACCAACATATCATGGAGATTTAACCCTAAATGTATTTCTCTTCAGAAGCTGAGATCCAAAAGATTTACAGGAGTGCAAGAGACCATGGGATGACAATCTATTATCAGGTAGTGTAATCCCATCATCACACTGGTGTCCTGGAAATGAATGTGGAATTGTCTGCCATTCCACACCCTCCCCACTTGTTTTAACTATTGCACGTGGTACTGTTGGGCACACAAAACACCAGGAGCTACCACCTCTGTCCTCAGGTTGCTTACAGTTGTAAAGATACATGTGTGCCTGCACATACAATTAACTATTAAACAAGACAACTGTGTGCAAAGACCATGGACCAGACTCAAGAAGGGAATTAGGAGGAAGAGAAATTCAGAAGTGACTCCATAAACATATCATTTGAGATACTTGAAGCCACTGACGCTCAAAGCAGAGAAATTACTCCATTCAAAACACTGCTGTAAAGAAATGAAGCTGGCAATGTTCCCTGTGGAATGGGAGAGTAACAAGACAATGGCAGGTAGACCAGTAAAGAATTATTTAAAACAGCTCCCTAACAGCTCTCCCTGCCTTTATGCCACTAGCTATCTTCCTAAAACAGCTTGACTAATGACATTTACCTTCTCAGAAACCATCACTGGTTCCACATGGCCCAGGAATTACAATTTATATTGTTTCTACTATTAACAATAGATTATCTATGTCTGGGTATAAGAAGTGGCCTGCAAAGGACAGGATTGGTTCCTCTCTACTACAGCATCACAATAGTGCTATGATGATGGATCCTTTACTAGTTAACTGATGATCCCCTCACAGCTTATATTTCTAAAACTAGCCCTCATGGGAGTTGCAAAGGTACACTCTTGTCTTACTATCTGTAGAACATAGCACAGACCATACTCTGGGTCAGATAAGACCTAGATTCAAATCCCACCTGTACCATTCCCTAGCTGTGAGACTGAATATATTTAGAAGTCCCTTTGGATCTCAGTTTCCTTGTCTATAAAATGGGGATGATGAAAGTAATAATTCTGACTTCATATGGTTGCTGTGGATTTTAAATGGTCTCATGTAATTCCCTTAGGGACACCAGGTCCAGAGAAAACACTCAACAGCTACTTTTCATGAGGCCAAAATGCATTTTTTGTGAGCACATATGTAAACAACATCAGTGATAAAAGTTACTGTTATTGGGGAGCCAGAGACTCACTTCCAACTGATTAGATTAGCATTGATGTTGTTTCCCTTGTAAAAACAAAAATTCCCTTTTTCATTCTTTAGTCCAGTCCTAGCTAATCCTGAAATTGCATGCAACCCATTGTGAGTCAAAAAAAAAAAAGGAAAATAGTAATTATGCTGAATAAAACATTTTATATTTGTATGTTCTAACGAGAGATAGAGCTGCATAATCCAGAATTTTTACTAAGTTTTTTATAAGCATGTCTAGCAGGTAGTTCCTATAATACCTGGGACAATTTCTATACTGACAGGCCCTGTGGCTCAATTAGGCCCTCTTCTCAAGTGAATATTAATAAAAAATAATGTTATTTTTTATTAATGAACTAGCATTACCTAGCTAACACTTGGGTCCCAAATCCCTTCTCCCTTGGAACTTCCTGGGCACTTTCTCCCATCTGTACCACTCACAGAGTACT
The DNA here is from genome assembly GCF_964212035.1 of Myotis nattereri. NCBI lineage: Eukaryota > Metazoa > Chordata > Mammalia > Chiroptera > Vespertilionidae > Myotis > Myotis nattereri. The sequence goes on from NC_138078.1 coordinate 122,222,013, forward strand.
TAACACACACCATGTTTTATTCAGGGAGCCAAACTGATGATTCCAACAGAATAGAAGATCACAAGTTTTCTATAAATCTAATCCATCTACTTAAATTGGAGAAGAGAGAATACAAATCTTGAAGACGTATGTTTTGTGTATTACATATAATAATCAACTCAGTAGCAAAAAGTATTTCTACCTCTCCCTTCACACACACTTTTATTCCATATAATCCTAACATAGCTTATATAGTTCCAGAATCCTTTAGGGCAGGGGTGGGGAACCTTTTTTCTGCCAAGGATCATTTGGATATTTACAACAACATTCACAGGCCATAGAAAATTATCAATATAAAATTAACCTGCTATATTTGGTCAAACATTTAATTAACTCACCCCTAATGCCTTGGGAGGGCCAGACCAAATGATTTTGCCCGCAGGCTGGATATTTCCCACCCCTGCTTCAGGGCATACATTTATGTATGCATGCTCCCACCAGCATACTCACAGGTGTATTGTTCATGAACATAGATTGGAACAGGAAACAAAAATTCCAAAATCACAACTATGACACAAAGTTCTTGTTGATATCATTCAATGTCACTATGGAAGAGACTTCTGGCAAACTTAAGAATGTTTCTGTCTCACCCCTAAAGACAATTTCAACAAAGATTAGATTAGTAATAAAATGCCAATTGTTGCATATCGTTTATCCCAACTTTATGGAGGAAGGCACACTGAAAATGGTTAGATTTTAAAACTTCTTTTTAATATTATTTTTTATTAGTGAACTAGAATTACCTAGCTAACACTTGCGTCCTAATCCCTTCTCCCTTGGAACTTCCTGGGCACTCCTTCCTCCTCATCTGTACCACTCACATAGTATTTATCACACACTATGTTTTATTCCAACTATGTGTGTGCATGGCTTATCTCTACTATCAGGAAAGGTTTTGGTGGCAGAGGCCTTCCTGCCCTTCTTTCTTCCACTATGCCAAACACAAAATATTACACATAGTAGGCACTCCAAAAAGATATACCTATTGAAAGCTAACCAAAAACATATCCTTTGTGCTAAAGATACCTTGTGATCATGGCATCTTAGCTACCCATTACTTGGTAAGTATAAAGGTACATGCAGGACTTCAGGACTTCAGCATGATGTACTCCCTAACACCCTTGAGAACATATCAAATGATCTTAATTATGATCTAAAAAGACTGAGAGTACTTAAGAACATGGAGTATTCTTATAGCCTGTTCAAACCTCTAGAAGGCAAGTGCAAGGCCCTTGGGAACAAAACCTTAACCTTGGGCTAGGCACCCAGACATTGTGCCCCTGGACTTTTGTATTTAAATACAGATATATACCCCCCCACCTCCACCACACACCAGGGAAAGTGCCCAACAATTCATTCATTCAAACATAAGCTGAATACAAGTCATTATATGACTTTCTCCCCAAAATGACCAAAATTATCTGAGTGTAGCCCAGGGAAGACAAGGCTAATGTATGCATCTGGAGAGGCCAGGCTGGCTGATGGTAAAGATTACCCTGTTTCTATACTAGCCGTCTAAAGGTATTTACTTGGGTCTGTCTGTGTTGTGACAGTGTCCTAGACTCAAATGAATGCCTCTAACACTCCACATTTTTGAGCCATTCAGTCATGCATTTTTGTTATTGTTGAAAGTGGTGCGAAATTGCACTGCATGAGCTAAAATCCTTGGTGGTCTTCCAAGGATTCCAGCTAAAAAGGCACTTCCTTTGTTCCTTAGGAGAATGCAGTCCAGTAGGTCATTCAAAAGGGGAAATAAAAGCAGCAGCCCTGGGAGGGAGATGAAGGACAAGACAAAAAGAATAAAATGTTTTGGGTGTGAGCACATTAGCTTCCATTTCCTGCTGCTGGTCACTAATAACTCTCCTATCTTTGGAGGGAAAATGTCCAGATAGACATTCACGCAAAAGTATTCCTCAGGTGTTTTCTGGGGATCATGACAATCAAAGGGAACACCTGGTACATTCTCTGAGCACTCATCAAACTTCCTTTTTCCTGAGATGCTGCCTGGGGAAGATGTCCTGCAGCTTCGAGACTGCACAGAGCAAAGTTGGAGAAAGTGGGGAGGGCCATTTCACAACCCACTCCCTGAATACCTCCAGTCTATCTCAAAGGCACATATTGTTTGCATGATCAGAAGATGAAAACTTGTCACACTCCCATTAAGTGCATCACTGCATTTATCCCTTCAAAATGTGGGAATGACAACTGTAACCTTCACGCCAATCATCTCCGCTGGGCCCAGGCCCAAACCATGCAGGGCACAAAGACCCCAGGTCAGACCTGTAGAGCCCCCAAGCTTCAGTGACTGCTGGTTCACTTCACTTTTTCTGCCTGGGAAGGAGGGAGAGTGGAAAGAAAGAGGGCTTTTTAGAGCTCTACCACCAATAAAATCGTGCCACTGTGAGGACATACTTGAGCTCCCCAAAAGACAGGCAGCTCAAGGGCAAACAGTCTCCAATCAGTAGTGTGGGAGTTATTTGATAACTGCCAAGGTGCAGTGGACTTCTATGCTGCTTCAACAACTTCTTGGGTTCTATTTCTAAACAGTTGCTGATTACATTCGGAAAGTGCCCAGAAACTTCCCTCAATTACCTTTGTAATTTATATGTAATTGATGACTGCACTTAATCTCCAAGGTTATTAATAGTCCTTCCAAAAAATAACCCCCAAGTCTTCCTAAGCCTTTGGGAGTGCCTGGCTGATATTACAGTATTTCCTTTGCCAACTGCCGCCCCCCTGCTCGCCCCACCCGAGCGACCAAAACCTAGAGGCAAAGGCGCACTCTGCTTACTTCCATGAAAGGTTCGGAATGGAGGCTTGGCCCCTGAGCTCGAATCGCTCACTTCTCCGTTAGGTTATTCTGGCCACGAGCCAGGGAGATTCGTATTTCTTTCTGAACCCTCCGGGCAAACGGGCTACCTGCGCAGCCCGCGGGGCTGCACGCAACAGTTGGCCTCTCAGAATGAGAGTGCGACCCAGGGGGGACCCGCCCGGCCATTGCCGGCCTTGGGAGGGGTAAAGGGCGCCGGCCTGAAAGCTGCCTCCCAGGCGCTCCAAGAAGGACTTTCACAAATACCTCCAAGTACCCCCAAGCGCCAAAATCCGGGGAACTTTTTCACAGGCTAAACAGTCTCCATTTGCATAACCATCTCCTAGCCGAGATTCAGGTTTCCTGTAATCAGTCCTTTCAAAGGTTTGTAATTCAACGTGCAATTAACCCTTAAAATGAGGTGAGAAAAAAAGAAAGGGGGGAAATACCCTTCTCGCACAACACCTTCAGAAGAGTTCCCAAAAGTCAGATTTGGAGGGGTGGAGAGTCTTTTGCTTTTTAAAGGCGACTAAAGCCGCTGTAGCTACTAAAACTAATCCGTCTCAGCAGTGGGAAAGAGGTGGGCAAAGGGTTTTTAAATAACATCAATGAAACATCAATTCAAGTCCCGCGTTTTGCGCTCCCCGTACTCTGGCAAGAAGGTTCCCCACCACCACCCCACAGGCTACGTCCACCCGGACCCGGCCTCTTGTCACCCACACAACAAAGCGGGGAGCCCCGTAAGAAGTTCAACCCGGAAAAGGCCAAGGAGCGGGTGACGCGCACTCTGCGGACCAGAGTCCTCTGGGGCTTCCCGGGACTGGGGGCGAAGGGTCAGAGTGCCGGAGTAGCAACGGGCAATTCGGCGGCGCCCCGCCACACGCAGCGCCCCGGGGGCCGCCGTGTCCGCGGGAACCTTCTACGCCGCAGGGGCTCGCTCTGGAGTTCTCCCTGTGGGCTACCTGCGCCCGGCGCTGGGGGCGGCGGGGCGAAGGGACTTCTGTGGCCCCTTCTCTCGGGCGCCCGTCTCTGCGCTCGCCCCCCAGGGTTCCCACCTACCGTTGATCTCATGCATAGGGGCATCGTTCTTGTTGAAGCCTTTTGACACGTAGAGACGCCGCACTTCCGAGCAACTTTTCGACTTGAGCTCGGCAGCCAGGAGCGCGGCGCTGAGCACGGCCAGGGTGCAGAGAAGGGCGGGCAAGCCGAACCGTGCCATGGTGCGGACAGGACGGACGCGCTCCCACCTTCGGGACAGGACGGAAAGTGGAGGGCGCGGGCCGTGAGGAGCGGAGTCGGGGGCTCGTGAGTGGAGCGAGGGAGTTGGAGAAGTTGGGGGAGGAGGAGATCGGCAGGAGGAGACGCGGGGCGAAAAGTGGAGCTGGGCCTCGCGCGTCAGGCAACGGTCCCCGGTGCCAGGCGCCCGGCTAGGGAAGGAGTAGGAGGAGGGTGTAGAGGCGGTGCGCGGCCCAATGGAGCGGAGGCGCGGACCGGTGACCTCGGGGCTCCGCGAAGACAGTGAGTGGGGCGAGCTGGCCGCCGGCGGGACAGGGACGCGGGGAAGGAGTGGAAGGTGGCAGACGCCGCGGGGGCCGCGGAGGGTGTGAGCGGCGGCGGCTGGCGCTCGCTGCGCGCGGCTCGGGCTGCCCGGCGCTGATCCGCTCTCCTGACTCCACTCGGCTCACTCACTCTGCCCTCGGCCTCGCTGTTGTGCCCTCCTCAGCTCCGCCGCTGATTGACTAGCCGGCGTGCACTGCGACGCACGGCAAACTTGGCCCAGCGGGCGGCACAAGGGGTAGGGGCGGGCGATGGGGGAGGGGGGTAAGGGGGTGCTGGAGACGGGCGGGAGCTGGTAGGGTCGGGATGGGAGAAAACCTGGAAGCGGGGTTGGATCCGGAGCAGCTAAATCCACTTCCTAGGGGGCCGCACCGGGCGCGCTGCGCTCCCTCCGGAGACACGCCCCGCTGGGCTCCTCCTTCCTCCCCTCCTCCGGGGAGGCGGAGAACCTGCCCACCGCCCCAGTCAAGAGGAAAGGCTAACTTCTCCAGGATTAAGGGCCCAAGCCCTGGGGGATCCAGCAGGTGGGGGCTTGTCCCAAAGCCCACGTCGGAGTCCTAGGCCTTCTGCACGCGGCCACCTGACCCGGTACCCGCAGTCCACAGCCAGGTGAAGCCCTCTGGCCTCCATACCTGCCCCCCTCCCCGCCCCCGCGCTGCAGCCTCGCCAGAGGACGCTCCTATCCGCCCAGTTCCTGGGCCAGGAGGGAAAGGCGCTGGCATTACTCGCATTTGTTTCTCTGCAGGCATCAGGGGAACTTGAGACTCGGAACTGGCCCTAAAGCCTCCTCACCTGGGCTCTTCATACCTGCTTCCCATCAAACGGTGCTCATGGAACATCGACTTCACCTCCCCGCCTCCACCCCTCTCCACCACGCCTGGTTCTGCTACCAGTCTAACCAAATCCTGAAGTGCGGAAGAAAAAAAAAACAAAAAACTTCGAGGCGATGGGACAAAGTCAAGATTGACCTTATAAACCTGGCCCAAACCCTCCTCTGCACGTTGGAAACTGAGGCACAGAGAAGGGAAGCGACTTGCTAATAGCCTGCAGCTAGGTGGGGTGGGACCAGAAGTCTGGACTCAACTCCCGGGTCACATGCAATAAAGGTAGCCCAAGACCCCCAATTTTTCTCTACCCTCACCTCTCCTGGACCCAGTCTCTCCTTAGCCGTCAGAAAACTGGAAATAAGCGAGTCTTCCCTCCTTCCAAGCTTTGTCAGATTCCATTAATGAGTGTTTTTGAAACTCCCAGGTCTCCTTTAATGAAGGGAACTGTGCAGATTGGGAACTTGTCATTACCGGTGTTGTTACAATCTGCTTTAAGAGTTACAGTGAGAAGTGTCTCAGACACCTCGGGAGTGTGCTGGGAACTGGGCAGATAAAAGGGGCTGGAACTTATTATTTGGCTAGACTCTCAATTCCCATAAAATTACATAGGGTGAAGATATGAACCATCATTACAATTATCACCCTCCTTAGGGTTTGTTGAGACTTCCTCCACTGTTGTTTGCAAACCACGTTGACAGGTTTGGCTATGAGGAGCTGTAGAAAAAACTACCATACCTGTTGTTTTGAATGCCCACTGCAGAATCTTCTACATTTTATTAGCTCTTGGAGGTCGTCAGCCTAAACATATAGACTGTGACCTGTCTGTAAGTGGAACTTAAAATTTCTGTTAATTGACAGAACAGTTAACTCTGCAACTAGGAGAGGAGTTTTTCTAAATATGCAAACTCAAATACAATTGAATTTCCAGCCATTTTCCAGGGACTTTCAAATAGTACAGGTTTTCCTTAAACTGATAACCATCAGGTCCTCAAGGCATTGTTAGAGCTTAGCTCAGCACTTTTAACTTCCATTGATTGATGCATTTACTTAAAGATGTTCTTTACCAAAGAGAATATAACCTGACATGAAACCCATATTAATCAAATGAAATCCAGCTCTGGCTGGGTATCTCAGTTGGTTAGAGTGTCACCTACATACACCAAGGTTGCAGGTTGGATACCACATACAGGAGCAACCAAGGAAAGCATAAATAAGTGGAACGACAAATTGGTATTTCTTTCTTCCCATTCCCCCTCTAAAAATAAATTTAAAAAGTACATTACTAGAGAAAAATACATTATTTAAAAATTAAAGTAAAATGAAATCCAGTGGCCATAAGTGAGAAAAAGACACTCCCAAACCATGAAGCCCCAATCAGAAAGCTTCTTCTCACACCAAGACCAAGGGGAAGTCATTCCTTTCCTCCCAATTTACTCCTGCTCTTCCTGTTAGTATACTATTAACCAAAACTTGAGCCTTTTCCACCAGAAACAGTAACCTCTGAATAAAAACGGATCTGGACAAGTCTAAACTTTACCACACAAGGCAGGAACCTGGAGCTCTGCTCAGAGGCGGCTCCCACTTCAAAGCCTCCTTTCATTTAAATACAAACAGGGTGAACAACTGGCAATCTGAGAAACAAATACCATCCAGGTTTTCTTTTCAGATGGCCTGCAGTTCCTCCTCCCCTCCCCCAACCCCTCCAGCTCCTCCCTTCCAAAGTGGCTCCTTAGTGGAGATGCATCCACTATAAATTTGCTGCTCAACACCAAAATTTGAGTTGGGGCTGCATGTTGAATGCAAGAATCAACAACTCGGGATGATTAACCCTCATATAGCACTTTTTTGCTTTTTTATTGTGGTAAAACATACAAATATAAAATTTTCCATTTTAAAGTGTACAGTTCAGTAGCATTTAGTACCTGCACAATGGTGTGCAATCATCACCACTCTTTAGTTCTAGAACATTTCATCATCCCAAAAGGAAACCTTATACCCATTCAGCAAAGTTCCTTCCCTTCTCCCCACTAATCTTTCTTTTTTAAAAAATTTGTATTTCTTGATTTGACAGAGAGCAAGAGATGGAGGAAGGGAGAGAGAAACATTGATTCGTTGTTCCACTTATTTATGCATTCGCTGATTGATTCTTGACTGGGGGTTGAACCCGCAAGCTTGGTATATCAGGATGATGCGCTAACCAACTGAGCTACCTGGCCAACACCTAATCTTCTTTCTGTATCTATTGATTTGCCTACTCTGGACATTTTATATAAATTGAATCCTGCAACATGTGAACTTTTGTGTCTGGCTTCCTTCATTTAGCATCATGTTTTTAAGATTCGTCCATGTAATAGCATGTATCAGTATTTCCTTTCTATGGATGACTAGTATTCCATTTTATGGATAGACCACTTTGGATCATATAGTACTTTACAGTTTGCAAAATTCTTCCAGGTGTACTCTCATGATCTTAAAAATTTTTTTAAATAGATAAGCGAATTGAGTCTCGGCGTGTATGTGGCTTGTTCACAGCCACAGGGCTCTTAACTGGCTGAACCAAGACTGAAAAATGTAAGGCCTCTGACTAAATTCCATGCATTTTTTGTTAGAAAACACAGTACTCTTGGTCTCATTTAGGGTTAGCAGTGAATGTGCAACTGCCCAGATTCTGTAGAAATGTCCCAGTTTCAGATTAATAAGTGTTCATTGAGCACTTATTATGAACCAGAGGCTGCTCAACCCTAGGAGGGAAGATGCACAAGCCAAAAGGAGTTTGTAGTTTAATGTACTGGGTAAGACTTATATGTAAAGGCTTGCTTAAGTAGAATGCATTTACAGTATAATTGGGCAAACAGAACAAAGCATGCACTCATTGCTGCTGTCCTCCAAGCCAAGAACTAGTTGAGTCAGGTCCTCTCTCTCAGCTTTGGGAGCACTTCTCTTGGTTTGCTGGGGAGTTACCTTAGCCAAACATGGGGATAAGGAATAGAATTCGACTTCTCCCCTTAGGAGAGGTGGTTGTCCTACAGCCCTCAAGTTTCTCTCCCTAACCAGCCCATCCCTTCCACAGCCATCAGAATAATACACCTTTGACAACATCACCTGAACAATGTTCCTCCCTCCTCCATGGTATTCCATTGCTTTCCAGATCAATTCCCAAGTTATACAATATATTTGGATCTTTGCTATCGGGCCATAGTCTACATTACAGCTTTCTTACTGGTCCTTCCCAACCCTGTACCTTGAGCTTGGCCCCACAAGAACATATCATCATTTTCCATCATGCCATACATTTCCTTGCAACCTTACCATGCCCCTGCTAAGAATAACTTTTTATTCCCCTCCACTCCTTGGAAAACTCCTTTATACTCACCCATCAAGACTTAGGTGAGGTATCACCTCTTCTGGAAAACCTTCCTGGATTTTCCCAAGCAGAGCTAATGGCTCCTGCTTCTAGGCCTCCAAAGCACTATCTACACAAAATGACTACCACACTTGCCACTCAGCAGAGATCTTTCTGTCTCTGAGGATTCCTCTACCCCATCCTCCAACAACTCTACTAGACTTTATTTTGATTTGAATGTCTATTGCCTGCCAGAGTACAGGTTTACCCAGTAGACAGTTTACCAAGGGAATAAAAGACCTAGAATTATATCTGAACTCTCCTGGTTTTTAAATGTTAGTGGCTATTTCAGAAAACTTAAAAGTTTACTGGATAAACTCAACCTATCTTTAGCCTAGATATTACCAAGTCACTTTCCTCTCTTACTGCACACCTCTCCTTTTCAAGCAACCAAGCAGATAGTGTCTTCTGACCACTTTCTATGTACAAAGATTGGCTCTGTGAAGGCTCTGGAAACTTGAAATACTTGAGATCTTTGGTGATCTGACAAACTGCCTGGGGAGGTAGAATCCATATCTATATGGAGAAAGGCACTGGCAAAGATAACACAAGACAATGCATATCCCCCAGGACAGTCATCCCAACGTGCCCTTTGCTTCACATTGCCAGACTCCTCTTGGTCCCTCTGGGAATTTACAGAAGTTCCAGTGATTGAAGGATCAGCCACTTCGAAGGAGTTGATTTGTGTAGTTTGCTCCTATCTCCTAGTTTCTTACCTCCCTCCAGTATTCTTTCTCTAATTCCTGAAGTTTGCTTCACATTTCCTTCTTCCTCAGAGAGCTCATCTGGGTTTATGGTTGTGACTGCCAGGTCTGGTACCCAGTCACCATTCTTTTCCTGTTTATACCAGTATTGTCTATTCATTTCCCAGTTGCCATACTCCCTCTCTTCATTAATCACCTGGACCAACTTAGTTCTCCGTTCACTCCACAGCAATCACCCCTTGCCCAGGTTCCATTACCTCTTGTCTGGACGGTAGCGCCAGTCTCCTAACAGGTCTTTTGGCCTCCAACATCTCTCTCTCCATCCATCCACCAAGGGACTGTCACAAAATCAATCTTCCTATAGCATCATTTGTATATATCATAATCCTTGGTTTAAAAGTCTTCCATGAGAAGACAGTATTACAATAATTACCGACATTTGCTTAGTACTGCAGAGTTTAGGAATTGCTTCCGCATGTATTATCTAAGTATGTATTATTTTCCATAATTTATGGGTCAGAAAACTGGTGCAGAGTCTTAAGTTGAAGTCCTCTGAGTCCAAGTTCAGTGACACAACTACTTCTCACTATGCCCCAAGCTCAAAACTTACCAAGGAAAACTTTGAAGATGGCGCAAGGGAAATGGGTAAAAGAATGGAGAAGGTAGGACTTTCTTAGAGCCATGAAGGATAAGGAGGTATCACTAGGCAGAGAGGTGTGGGGATGTATGAAGACATTGTCTTGACTGAATACAGGTTCATCTTGGAGACTATCATGCAATAAGGTGCCAGATAATGGAGGTGATGATAGTGCCATCTTGATCCTATCAACACGGAAAATTTATAAGCAGAGAGTGAAAAGATGAAAGTAATGCATTAGAAAGAACGACCTGGGAAAGTGAGGAGGCATAGGATGGACTGAAAAGAGGTAAGGAAGGCCACTGCAGTTTTCTCAATAAAGTGATAAGGGCCCAACATTTCTTCATCCAGGGATTCTGTATGAAGAGCAGAAAATAAGTAAATTAAAGATATTCAGAAAGAAGAAAGGCAGTGTTTATCAGAGAAAGAGGCTAGGCAATGGGGTCAAGCAGACTGAGATTTAAATTCTGGCTCTGCCATTTACTACTGTCTGTATGTCCTTAGATAAATAACTTACCCTCTCTGAGCCTCACTTTCAAAATTACACTGTGAGGATTACAAGAGAAAATATATGAAAAGCATGCCTCTTGGCCTGGAGCATGTTGAATTTCTTTTTGTGCCCACAGCACTAGGCATGGAGTGGACAATACATACATATTGAATAAACAAAGCATTTAGCATATTGCCTAGTACAAAGCATTCATTTATTTATCCATTCACTCATTCCTTCATTCAACAAGTAGTTATTGAGGATCAGTACTCTTTTAGGCTTTGGGAATATAGTTATGAATAAAAAAAAATGCCCCTTCTCACATTGAACCCAAAAGTTGGGGCTCAAGAAATATTAACTAGCCGAAACCGGTTTGGCTCAGTGGATGGAGCGTCGGCCTGCGGACTGAAAGGTCCTAGGTTCGATTCTGGTCAAGGGCATGTACCTGGGTTGCGGGCACATCCCCAGTAGGAGATGTGCAGGAGGTGGCTGATCGATGTTTCTCTCTCATCGATGTTTCTAACTCTCTATCTCTCTCCCTTCCTCTCTGTAAAAAATCAATAAAATATATTTAAAAAAAGAAATATTAACTAATACTGTTGTTATCATAGTTATTATAAATTCCATCTTCTTTACCATTTGCTCAAACTTAGCCCTACCAGCATTGAAATGCCCTTTAGTATGATAGTATAGTGGTCTAATAATGGGACACATGAATTACATCTGTGTTGGTCCATAATTAAATTACACAAGTCGTAAAACAGAGAGGAATCTGAGTTATTTTCATACAATATGGTTCCCTCACTATAGGCAAGGTGTTTTTTATCCCCATTTCCCTGCTGCCATATCTGAGGCCCAAAAAGTAACATGGATATTCTTATACAATAATAACATATCTACTGTTATTGATAATTTCTCATATTTACTACTGGGACAAAGGTTTCATGAAATACATAGCTTTTATAAAAATTAAAAGTCATGTCTCATATTAAAATAAGAACCAAGACCAAAGTCTATATGAGAAGAAAGTTGGTTAATCTTCTCTATACCTAAGTTTCTTTTTATAGTTGGATTTATAAAGAGTATTTCTAATTACTAAAAAAAAAAGCCCACTTTTTACTGATTATACTTCCATGTGATGGTAAACAGTTGCCAGAAATAGTCATTACTCTAGCTTGTTGCACATTATTTGACCTACAGCATTAGATGTAAAATGTGAATTTTAATTTAACTGGAAGAGAGTTCCTTCTCTAATTTACCCACTGGATATAAATGGTTCATTCATGGAAAGAAAATTATTTCTTCATATGCTTTTGATTAAATAAAAGCACCTATCATTTGTGTTTGCACTTACATCAGGAAGCCACTTCTGGAACATTCATTTTTCAAAATTGTTTTGTAATACTCTTCCACATCTCATCCAGGTGATGAAAAAATCACACAGGCTAAAAGACAGGGTGGAGGTAGGGAACCCAGCATTGTCTGAACAGAGGCTACTAGAATATGAAATCTAGAAGAGACCTTGGCATTTGTCTAGTCAATCCACCTTAACTTTGACCTTTCTTGTTTTGTTTGAAATGTCAAGCCTGTGAAAGACTGTCAGAGGCAAAACATACGTTCTGACTAGAATTGTAGCAGTAGTAATGGTGTTTTTCCAACCTTGCTGCTTCTACTGAAGATTTTACCTGAGAACAAGGTCTCCTAGGTATCAGGCATATTGTGGTGCAAGGCTGCAGAGGACACCTAGTGACATGTGGTACTAAATATTGTATTTTATATTCATTTTCCACATTGTTTGGAAAAAACAGACAAGCTATCTGGTGTTAGATTCACTCTCAAAGGGCTCCAAGTAGCTGAAGGGTACCCTTCCCAAGACTGGCCCTGAACATTATGAAACCTGTTCCTTCTCTGTGATGAACAGGAAACTGAACTGCAAAATCAAGGCCCACTTTTTACTGATTATACTTCCATGTGATGGTAAACAGTTGCCAGAGATAGTCATTACTCTACTTGATGCACATTATTTGACCTACAGCATTAGATGTAAAATGTGAATTTCAATTTAATTGGAAGAGAGTGCCTTCAGTTAAAAAAGCAACAAAATGTTTTAAGTAACATAAGAAAGTTCTTAATGAAGTAGTAATTTAGCCCAACAGGTTTTAGACTTGCACTTCAAACCTGAGAAGTCACAATGAATTCCTTTTTTCTCTTCCTCCTCTTCTCTTTATTCTTCCACCATCATCTCTGCCTTTATGTGAAGAGACAATGTGCATTTTTAAGAAGACCCAGCAGGGAGTAGTCATTTTTATTCCAAAGAGATACCACAGATAAAGAGTTGAAGAGAGTCAGGGTCAGACATAGTTTGACATTTGTCATTTTCTAACCACTGACGGAGCGGTGTCTATGGAACTGCTGCTGTTACTGCTGCTATAACAATAAAGCATTCAAATGACCAAGAAAACTATTAAACCTGGACAGACATTCCATGAATCTAGCTGAATCCAGGCTGCACACACAGCACAGGAGGCTTGGCCTTTCCCATGTCCCTCTCTGCTGACATATATTAGCTTCTCTTACCAAGACTGACTTTTTCATAATTCTGACATTTTCTTCTTTGTTTGTCAAATGTCATTTTAAGTTGTAAAGTGACATACTTTTTTAGAAATAAATATATTTTTATTGATTTCTGAGAGGAAGAGCGAGGGAGGGAGAGATAGAACAATGATGAGATAGAATCATTGATTAGCTGCCTCCTGCATAACCCCTACTGGGAATTGGATCCAAAACCCGGGCATGTGCCCTGAATTGGAATCAAACCACAACCTCCTGGTTCATAGGTTGACATTCAACCACCGAGCAACACTGCTGGGCACTAACTAACATTTTCTTAATTCTTAGAGTACACAGTGCTATATTCCAGCATACATGAGGCTTGTGAGGGACAAGGGAGAATGCACAAAAGTTGGCATAAATGAAAAAGATACTCTTCCTTGCTCTTCCACTCCCATCATCTCCAAGAGAACTCTGTCTTCCTTCCCTTAACTTCTCAGGGTCAAGGTAAGGACACAGCTGAAAATGTATAAAGAAAAAATTATTTTAATTTTTAACAATTGAATCTAATTTCTGTGACTCCTAACTATATTTCCTTTAAAAGTATGGAGTCTTATGAGTTTGTCTTTAAAATCTATAATAAATATGTACAAATAATATGATTTTGAAAATTTGCTGGCTTTAGTCAATATTTTAGTTACTATAAAGAAAGGAGTTTGAGAAAACCTTTTGGGAGTGCTAGTTCTATATATTGACCCAGAGGTGGTTACCTGAATGTATACTTATGTAAATATTCATCTGATTTATGCACTTTATTGTTTGTATATTATAAGGGGGGATACAACAAACCATAACCACAATTTTTTTAGGGGATGGGTCAGGGGTAGTGTATACACACACAGTGCATACACACAGTGTATGTGTATATGGGAGTGTGTGTACATATACATGCATATGTATATAATTTGAAGATTTTTCTGCATTTTGCAGTAAATATATATGACTTTTACAGTCTCAAAATTAATACATATTTTAAATGAACATCAACTGTCCTGATGAAGAGAAACTCTTTTTTTACTTGCTTTTTCTTTCCTCCCTAATGTTTCCTACTTTTAATTACATCACATTTTATCTCACAGAAACAAAGGTCTTCTTTCTTTTTGCATTATACTCAAACATTTATCAAGCAGCTCCTCTCCAAATTCATCACCTTGGGGCTCTCAGGTGGCATGGGTATGGGTGATAATTACAATGCAGTGCTAAATTATCAAAGCCTTCCCAGGATGCTCAGAAGCTGGAAGAGCTGAAAGCATGCATGAAACCAAGTCCTGAATGGAGAGCTGAGGATGAAGGATGAGAAATGACTGTATATACACGACCACCACAGGGCCGAACTGGTGGCATTACCAAATACAGAGCTAAAAATGGAAAAGTACAGAAATACAAAACTTAGTTAGAAACCAGTGAGAAGAATCAAGGGTAACAACTACAAATTATGTTGAGGGGTATGGCCCATCTTTGTTAATCAGGAGAATCTGGGTGCCTGGATGTCAGACTATGTAAAGGTAATAAGGATGAGATGGTCAACTACTCTAACCTGAATACTGTTAGATGCTGCACTTTGAAGGTCCAATACTTGCTTGGCTTGGTTTTTTTTCTTTCAGGCTGCTTCCCTACCCTAGATAATAGCTACTATTTATTGAGCTCTTCTCATCTATACACCTTCCATGAAAATATGATTTATCACCTTTTGAGCACTTATTATATGTTCTTTAATTTTTGTGGCAATCCCATGAGATAGGTTCTAAGGTTATCTACATTTCAAAGATTAAGAAACAGTGGCTCAGAGAGATTAAATCACATGTCCAAGGGCACCCAGATGATTAGTGGCAGAGCTGAGAGTTGTGCTCAATTCTGATAATAAAGTCCATGCTCTTGATCACCTTGTTTTCCATACAAGACTATTTGCATCTCAGTGAGAGACACTGTTTGGTGTTGGGGCAGCCAGCAATCAGTCATGGCCTAGACCAGTGATGGCGAGCCTTTTGAGCTTGGCGTGTCAGCATTTTGAAAAACCCTAACTTAACTCTGGTGCCATGTCACATATAGAATTTTTTTTTAAATATATTTTATTGATTTTTTACAGAGAGAAAGGGAGACAGATAGAGAGTTAGAAACATCGACGAGAGAGAAACATCGATCAGCTGCCTCCCTGCACACCCCCCACTGGGTCAGCTGCCTTCTGCACACCCCACACTGGGTATATGCCCACAACCAAGGTACATGCCCTTGACCGGAATCGAACCTGGGACCCTTGAGTCCGCAGGCTGAGCCAAACCGGTTAGGGCAAGAAATTTTTTGATATTTGCAACCATAGTAAAACAAAGACTTATATTTTTGATATTTATTTTATATATTTAAATGCCATTTAACAAAGAAAAATCAACCAAAAAAATGAGTTCGTGTGTCAGAGGTCTCAGATGTCATAGGTTCGCCATCACTGGCCTAGACCCATTAGCTAAGATGATAAAATGCTTTCTTTCCTTCTTTTTTAAATTGAGTTAAAAGTCACATAAAATTAACCATTTTAAAGTGAGCAATTGAGTGGCATTTGGTGTGTTCATGGTGTTGTACAACTACTACCTCTAGGTCCAAAAGTTTTCATCACACACAAAAGAAACTATATATTCATTAAGCAATAAATCTCTATTTCCCTCTTCTCCCAGCCCTGGGTAACCTCTATTCTACTTCCTGCCTCTATAAATTTGCCTATTCTGTACATTTCATTTAAGTGAAATCATATCATATTGTTCCTTTGGTGTCTGGCTCATTTCACT
This sequence comes from Myotis nattereri, assembly GCF_964212035.1. NCBI lineage: Eukaryota > Metazoa > Chordata > Mammalia > Chiroptera > Vespertilionidae > Myotis > Myotis nattereri. Next base: position 122,237,866 of record NC_138078.1, read on the forward strand.
TAGCATAATGTTTGAGGTTCACTCATGTTCTAAGATATATCAATACTTCATTCCTTTTTATGGCTGAATAATATTCCATTTTATGGATATATGTATTTTATTTATCAATTTATCAGTTGATGGACATTTGTATTATTTCTATGTTTTGCATGCTCAGAAATTTATCCTAAGGAAATAACCAAGGATTTCATAAATAATTAGCTATAAGGATATTCACTGTGCATATATACCATAACTTGTTAATTTATTTATCCTCTGATGGATATTTGGGCTTTCCCCACCTTTGAGCTATTCTATAAAGCTATTGAATAATGCTGCTATGAATATGTATGCACATGTATTTGAGTATCAGTTTCCAATTCTTTTGGATATTGACATAATTTCTTTATCATGGATTATGACAGGAATTAGAAAAGAAGGCTCTAAACGGTTGCCCTCTGTGGGGCAGTAGTTGAGTAGTCTGCCTTTGGCAGATTTTTGAGAATGGCATGGTAAGACATCATTGGGCCTTGAACCTGTAGGCCTCTGACTGAGTCCTAACTCTGCCACTCCTGATTCCAGTTTTCTCATCTCTGATATTTGAGCTCTGGAGTTCCTTCTAGCCCTGACACTTGATTTTTAATCTAGACAAGATTCTGGCCCTCTAAACACTTACAATTTTACTTGGGCAGACATGTCCCCCAAGAGACAATTGATGACTCACAACAGCATGTGTGCGAAACAGCAGTAATTAGTTTTACAGGTGTTTGGAGAAAGAAGTTTTCCTTTGAGTTCACTTTCTCCACTCAACATGAGGAAGCCTTTTTGCTAATTTTCAAATTTCTTACTGTAACAGCTGCTGCTGCTGCCATTAATTTAGATGTCTTGGGCACTGCTCAAGCAGGATATTACCCGCAGGGACCAAGGGCAGAAATATGAAAAAAGAAATGTTATAATGGTTGAAGTGCTGAGCTGTCAGAGATGCCGAATTCTGGCTGCACAAATCCAGTCTTTACTAGGAAATGAGGAGCAGCTGGCCACAATGCTCCCCCAACCTGTGGAATGGCTGCTTCCTTAATTTGAAGGAAGAACAGCTAAAACTCCAACTCTACCCCAGACCCATGAAAAAAAAACAATGTTCTACCACCTGCATTGCAGCTTCTCCATTCATTCCATGAAGAAACACAACAACAAACTGCGCCTCAGCCTCTCCATTCATTGCCATGCCCCTTCTTTGAATTCTATTTTAAATGTTACTTGACAATTGGATAAAATCATATTTCAAAGAATACACTGGGCAACATGCATCAGGGACCCATTAAAACATGCTTTGGTATATACAAAAATATACTCATTTTCACAGATTTAAATGCTTCTCAGCTCTCTCCAAAGGACTGCATGACAGATGGTTTCAAAGCAAGTCACATTTACAAACAGCAGACAAAAATATTATTTAGCAGATTCTCTATGAGTTTTTCTGAGCCTTCCAGAGCCAATCTTTTTCCATGGATTCTCTTATTTCTGGAGGCCCAACAAAAAAGGCTCTCTACTTCCTAGCAACCTTTATGTGTATATTTCCTGAGCTTGGAGAATATAAGAGCAGAAAGTAGTTCTAGAACTATGGATCTGGCTTTTTAAAACATATATATTTTTATTGATTTGAGAGGAGAGAGAGAGATAGAGACATCAATGATGAGAGAGAATCATTGATTGGCTGCCTCCTGCACGCCTTCTACTGGGGATTGGGCCTGCAGCCCGGGCATGTGCCCTTGACTGAAACCGAACCCAGGACCCCTCAGTCCGCAGACTGGGGCTCTATCCACCGAGCCAAACCATACAGGACTGGCTCTTGTATTATTTTAGAAAGTACTACCTTAGCCTGAAAAATATAATTACTCAACCATCACAAATGCTAAGCCAAAAACTGGAGATGGGGAGAGGAGAGGGTTTGTGTGGAGGACAGAAAGAAATAAGAAAAGAATGAACTGATAGGAGAATTGTCACAGGACTTATGAATCATGTATACAGCCATTTAATAAAGTAAATTATGCTTTTGATGAAGGTCACTAAAATAAGGACCACCTTCTGGACAATTCCTCTGCTTTTAAAGTTTTGGAAAAAGTCACATATCAGGTGTATTTTATGAACAGGGAATAACCCAAAGCCCTGGCCTGTCCTCCAGGAATCCACTGTAGGCAGGGACCAAAACGTTAACTCACAAGGCAGGCAGTGTGTGTTAGATCCAGATAGCTGGTGGTTCTCATGATCAGAGGAGGGGTGAGGTCACTGGGCCTTCTGGGTGGGTCCAGGCAAGGAAAGATATCCACACCAGAGAGACCAAGGGGATAGAAGGAAGGCAGAGAGCATGTCAGATAAATAGAAGACCTTGAACAAAGGCCTAGATTCTAGGCCCTAGAAGATGAGGAACATTTGGGAATGGGCAGAGAGAGGAGAGTGGGGGACATTTCAGCTTGGGGGAAGAGTGGAAACAGACTTAGGGAGGAGTAAGTGAGCCGAAGCTATGGGGTTGGCAACATGGAGCTCTGTCTGACTGGAAGTAAAGGATGCTTTTCACAATGTGTGACCCATCAGGTCATGTTCTCTTACTGTACCATGAAAACTATCTTCTTTCTCTTACTGTTAGTCTTACCCTGAAATCCAACAGTATTTATACCATCTCTAACCGGTATTGACAAAGAAAAGAAGCAAAAGCCTGAGCAACCCAATAATATATCTAATTCGGTTTCTGATTAATAGCACAATTGTGGGTTGTCAAAGTGAAGCCATCCTGCAAGGAGTTGGTATATTTTCATCTCTTACAGTGAATTTTTTCTGTTTATTCCTCCCACTCATGTTCTAGAATTTTATTTATAACACTTTTTTGGCCTGCTCTTTAAATTATGTGTGTACATGCCTCTGTGTGTGAGAGACTAAGAAATTAAAGTATTCTCTTAGGCTTTGAGATTCTGGAAAGCGGGCCCCACATATATTCCAAGTATTATAATTATGATCCATTATGTATCAGGAGAAGCAATATAAATGGTGCCCCTCTGTTCTGGCTTAATCTTCTTGCATAGTTGCCTCTTCGGCTAATATTCATGGGCCCAGCAAAGCTGCCTGACACCCAGGTTCATGGGGCCTTCTGTGAATCTGATTCATTGTGCTGGAAGGGCCTTCAGAGAGTGATCAGGGCTAGACCCCTGATGCCAGGCAGGTCCAGGAGCAAATTACCCAGTCAGGTGGTAATAGGTGTCAAGAAAGAGGCCACCATCCCAGATGGGCACTTGGGCCAGAACTAAATGAGCCTGAGGGGCAGGAAGGACTTCCCCAGATCCAAGAGGAATGAGTGGGTCTCCTTGCCCTTATTTGTGGCCTGGTAGTGGTAAGCTGCAGTAGGCCTGGCCCACATGAAAGCACGCAGAGGGATGGAAAAGAAGTAGGACTGGTTCACATGAAGTCCATAGCAACCCAGGCATCTTACCTAGGACAGGGTTATCTTTTCAGCCATGACCCAAGCCTGGACAATCATTTGTCTTTTCACTGGAGTGAGGCTCAGAGATAAGGCTGGGGACTCTTCCTCTGGCTCACAGGGAAACAAAGAGCAGCTCATGGGTGACAGGCAGCTTTGCTGGGCCCATGAGTTGCTCTTTGTGTGGCATCGGATAAACAAGACAAGGTTTGTCCTCTGTTGTCTCATGGTCTAGGTCAGTGGTCGGCAAACTGCGGCTCGCAAGCCACATGCGGCTCTTTGGCCCCTTGAGTGTGGCTCTTCCTAAGCCTTAGGAGTACCCTAATTAAGTTAATAACAATGTATCTACCTGTATAGTTTAAGTTTACAAAATTTGGCTCTCAAAAGAAATTTCAATTGTTGTACTGTTGATATTTGGCTCTGTTAACTAATGAGTTTGCCGACCACTGGCTAGGTTAATACATTTATTACTAGAATGTACTATAGGATGTAGTGGAAAGAATCTTAGATTTGGAATTGTGCAATCTTGTCTTTTAAGTCTTCCTTGGCCATTTTGCTCATATAGTCATCTTGGGGAAATTATTTAATTTTTCTAGGCTTCAGGTTTCTCAATTGGAAAATGGGAATAAAAATAGTGCCTTCGTGAAAGGGTCGTTGTGAAGATTAAAAGTATCTTGAACATAACATACAGATGGTAAATATTAGCTCCTTTCATTTTTTACCCCAATATACCATACTGATTTTAAAAATCCATTTCAAGTAACATGAAAAATCCATTTCAATTTCTGTTGATCTAAATATTGCTTTAAATAAATGTACCACTGACTAGAGGCTTGGCCAGCATTTTGCTTTAAGGAAATGTGACTGTGATGGCATGTTTTATAGTAGGATCTCATCTGTATATAAGGAAATTTTTATTCCTTTGGTCTTTTCTTTTTCGGTGTCATCATAAGATTTATTTTTCACCATCCTGCAGAACTCCAGCTTGGACCCAGGCCTCTGGGTACACTTTCATCACTGCCAAGTAAAGTGGAAGAACACCTTCTTGTTTTTGCAGATTAATGTTTCTGAACAAATAAAAGACCAATAGTACTAATTGTCTTTATTTAACTTAATAATAATCATTTCTATCTGACAGTACAGATACTCAATAACTAGCAACAGCTACCATTATTATTATTATTACTTCTATTATTATTATAAAGTAGGAGATAAAAAGGGGAAGACATTCAAGAGGAGAGCTTTATCATTCACAGAAATGCTAAGTTCCAAATTGATATACATTATGTCAAAGGCCTATTCAGTCATCTCAGCAAGATATTGACATACCCCTTCTGAAGTCAATGAAGTCTCCATAGTTGTCAACTTGATCCTTGAGCCTGAGACCAGAGAGAAAAAGGAGGCTGTCCAGCTTAAAGTTATTTTTAATTGTTCCAGACAAAAGATAATGAGAATGTGGAGAGGCCCTTCCTGGGAGAGTTGGGGGGTCACAAAGGCAGGGCCCTCCCCTCAAGGAACTTAGAATCTCCTCTTGGCTCATTACTTTCCTTATTAAACCCACTTGTGTGTTGTTTTGTTAAGTGTCCTTAAGTCTTTTCTCAAGAGAGTCACTTAGAGATCACTAATTAGGCCTGTAAACCCATAGTAGCCAAGGGCCCCTGCCTTTTATTCCTTTTGTTTCCCTCTCCCTCTCACAGAGACTAGAACAGTACTCAGCACATGGTGTAGTAGCCTCAATAGAAGTTGCTGACTGTCTGACCTTGGAGACTTGGTCAACAGTCTAGTTAGAAGCCTCGGCTTAAGTTGTGCTAAGTGGCATTCACCAGTGGCTTGCCTGGCTGATTGCTGGCACAGCCAGAGCAAAAGGATGCACAAAGGTCAAGCATGCCAAGGGCAACTCAGTCAGGAAAGCCAGACCATGAGCAGATGGGGGTGCGGAAGGTGGCCAAGGGGGGTGGTTTTCTCATCTTCTTCAGGAGATTGGATATAATTACCCCTATAGCATGTGCCCAGATTACCTTCTGTGGAATTAAGTCTGACAGCAAACTGCCTGTTAAAAGTGATAGAAGCCAAATGAAGGGGGATTGGGGGGGGGGGGAATGAAAAACGTGACCTTTTAAGTTATATTTAATCAGTAAACATCTGATACTTTTGGTTTTTATTACCACCACCACAGAAATGGCACTAGCTCTATGGGGTTTTGTGTGATATTTGCTTCTGTTGGCTAAGAATTCATTGACCATATATGCCAAACACAACATTTGGTTGACAATGGAAATTCAGAGCAGCTTTTTGTCTCCAAGGGGTAGAGCACACCTGGACTTAGAAACATTCCTAATGGAACCACTGAGAAATTATGTGATGTAGAGACTGTCATGTCTCCTAATAAAATAGGATCAGTTTCTTCCCCACATGAAATCATAAAACAGAAAAGCTTCTAAACAACTGAATATCACTATAGAGATAGTGTGAGACTCTGAGAGTCCGGGAACAAAGTTCCTAAGGCCTGCTGGGGAAAGAGAGCAGATTTAATGCACGTCGTTCCTGAAGGAGGAGCTGGGAACAAAAGGTAGAAGCTACAAGGAGGCAGATTTCAAGTCAATATAAAGCAGAACTTTCTAACTGGGTTGCCTGCTTAGGTAATGAGTGCTCCATGTGGTTAAGTATTTAAGTTTCTGATTTACTCCTCCTAACCACATATCCTGGTTCTTTGCCCAAACTTGCAAAACAAAAGCCCTAAACTGTCCATGACTCAAAATGACTAAATATGAGACCCTGGCATCCTAACCTTAGGAGTTGTTAGGCACAGGGCCACTGACAGTCCCAGCTGGTACAAGGAGGATTTCTTCCTCTGGAAATCATAGTAGGTTCTCCCAGGTGGGTCCTCTAGAGGGGATGTGGCTCCAAAGCAAGCATTTCCTGGAGTGAGTTAAGATGCTCCTGCTTTGGGCACTCCAGGTGTTGGGCTTTCTTTCTGTTGTTGGGTTTTCTGGGTTCCAGGCAAGCCCTTGGGGCTGGGCCAGCCAAGCCAGGCACAGCTGTAGCATCCCACCTGTTCAGCCACTCTTCCAGGCAAGTCCTTTCTTCTGCTCCAAGGAAGAACTGCCACCAAGCAAGTTTGGCAAGTAAATACAAGACATTTACAAACACCAAATCATTTTTCACTAGCTTGCTAGTCCCCTAAAGGTACTATAAGAGTAAAAGACATGAAATTAGCATTCTTGACCTTTGACTCTATACAAATCATTATTCTGCTGAAAGAATGGCTATTCCAAAGCAGAATTCAATCATTCAGGCCTGCGAGAGTGAACCGGGAGATGTGTCCTTTAAGAGGTAAATGTAAAGCTCAGTTCCATTTAAGTTTTAAGTTTATTCCTCTCTTAATAGAATATTCATTTTAAAGATAGCATTTTAGACTTTTGAGTGCCTCTTTCAATAATAATACGTTACATTGGGGGGGGGGGGATCCATTTACAAAGCATTTTCCAGAACCTGCCCTGCCCTTAAAGAAGCAAAGAGCACAACCAGAAACATATGTGCTCAAGGAATGTTAAGATCGAAACTGAAAACTCAGATGTCACTGTGCCATTGGGGTGCAGGCAGATTAGGCATTGTCACCCATCCTCAGTTTACAGATGAGGAAATTGAGGCCTACGGATGTTCAATGACTTACCATCTTGGCTCATCTGCCAATCTTGAGCTAAACAGAGAAAGCAGAAACCATGAAAATGAATTGGCCTCCCTTGCTGTTCTGTATAAGGCAGATAGATCTATTGGGGGACAAGTGAGGCTTGTCCTCAATCCCTTCATATTGATTTGCACCCTGCCTGTATCTGAGTTGTAGAGTTGTGGCTGTCCACCACAGGTTTGGAAGATTTAGAGTCTGAAATGTCTTCCACCACCTTCAAATCTTATCACAGAGTAAAATAAACACTTTTCATTATTTCAGTAACTCAACAATCCAAATATTTTTCTGAGTTTCTTGGCTATTTTGCTAGATTTGAGAAATATTTTATTACTGTCAGGTTGTTTTTGAAGTGTTGTTTTAAAAGTTTTTTTTCCTCCCTTCTTTTTGTTTTGTTTTGTTTTGTTTTGGTTTGGTTAAGAGGAAAGACTCCAAAGCTGGTGACATCCCAACTTCTGTGTCTTAAATAAACCTACCACCTGATTGTTTACCTCCTCTCTGGCTGGCCCAGGGCCCATTTCAATGCATTTCCATGAGTGGGTATAAAGACCCTAGGGGTCCTGGCCCAGCCACTACCCACATCACCTATGGCCCTTGAAGACATAAAGAGCTTCCTTTCCAGGAGTTCCTGTGAGAGGAGCAGAGCTGAACTGATTGCCAGCTTGGGCCAACTATATTCCAGGGCTGAACCCTTGGAAGGAAAGCTGGGAGGGTGGCCTTGGCCACCTCTACTCTGCCCATATATACTAATGGGCACGGAGAAGGGACAGCATTGGGACAACTGTCTCAGGGCATAGCTGGAAACAGTCAAAGATGAGAATCAGAGGCAAATCTACTAAGGAAATTCTTGCCAACGTGGGTGGCAGACCAGGATGTTTGAGAGTGAGGGCTAGTTAAGGTGTTATTTATTTGTTTCTAGGCTCTTTCTTACGTTATCTCATTTAATCCTGTTAACAATTTCATGAGATAGATGTTACTACCCCCTATTGTTCAAATGAAGAAACAAAGGCCCTGAGAGGTGCAGGCACCTGCCCAAGGACACAGAACTTTCTCTCCAGGTACTCCTATGCATTTAAATTCAGTGCTCATGTACTTGGGGCTTTGCAGCAGCATGCCAGCTATCCCCAACACTACCTGACAGGGGAGAAGGAGTAGACAAGAGATAACAGGAGATGCTTTTCCTTCCTGGGTTTCTGCAGTTTCTATGTGCAACACTGTGCCTGGGAAGGGTTTGGAGCTGCTCTTCTCCTCTGATTGGTGCCTGTTGGCCTCTTCCCCTGTTGACTCCCCCAGGAACCCCAGGAACACACAGTCTTCAGTGTGAATGTCTCCCCTCTTTCCCGCCCCCTCTCCTACAAGCTAGAGCTCTTATCCTAGAATTCAAACCCTCCCCGGAAACAGGAATCTATGTGCTAATGTGTTAATCCTCCTATTCAAAAGGTCGTTACTTCCCTACTGTGGGGACCAGCAGCAGATTATAACCCTCCCCATACAGTATTTCTGTCCTGGGGTGAGCCTTGTTCCAGCCTAATTATAGCACAAAGGGGACTTTAGACCCTCTCATGAAGTTGTTTAAATTCACTGTGAGCAAATGGGGCTAGATTGGGAAGGTAGCAGTAGGGTCCTGACTTTCAAGTTACTGGAGACCACGTGATGACCAGGGTTCTTTCTTCTTTTTAAAAGATTTTTAATGGATTTTTAGAGAGAGAGGAAGAAAAAGAGAGGCAAATCGAGGTGAGAGTGGAACATTGATCAGCTGCTTCCTGCACACCCCCTATCAGGGATTGAGCGCCACAACCTGAGCATGTGCCCTGGCCAGGAATCAAACCAGCAACATTTCAGTGCACTGGAAAACATCCAACCACTGAGCAACACTGGCCAGGGCAAGGGCTCTTAGATAAACTAAGAGAGCAAGAAAGGACAGTCATGCGTGTGTGCCCTAGCTAGAGGAGTCCCCATAATGGGCAGAACAGTGTAGACAAACTACCTTACCCAGGGCCAGAACTGACCTTTGAGGAATGTGGCCCTCCCTCTGGCATGCCATGGGAGCCTTTAAAAAGATACCTCCATATGGGAAACTTTCTTTCCTGTGTGGTAAAGGACTGGGCTCAGGCTTCATCCAGGTGATTCTGAGAAAGCCCAGAAAGAAGAGAATGGTGGATACAGGCAACCAGGGCCTTTTATAATGGCAAATGGCACTGAGGAGCGGCAGTGTTGGCCTTCCTATTTGGTAGGGGTTGCCAGAAGGATATAGGCCAAGTTTAGTTATGGGCACTTGCTCCTACTTTGTGGGCAAATGAAACAGAAGAGAACATCTGGGAGAGAATTATTGCCTCACATTTGCCCCTCTCCTTCCTTTCCTCAGTAGCTGTACCAGGAGGAGGAGAAGGAGTGGTCCCTGGTCACTGGATCTGGAAGGTTGCTGAAAGGAGTGATTGAGGGGAAGGAGCACTGGCCTGGGAGTCAAGAGTCAGGGATCCAATTATCTTTCAGTCTCTGGCTCTGTATCTTTCCTCATCTATACTCTAAGCGAGTTGGACTAGATCACTGCTAGGGACCTTTCTAGCTCCAATATTCCAGATTTTACTTCCTAAGAAGAGCTTTTAGAAGCTAAAAGATAGGACAGGACATGAGACTGGAATCCACAGAGGACCTTTTCCCCTGGTGAATTAAAACTGGGATGCTGCCCAGGCTGGGTAGTCCAGTTAGTTAGAGCATCATCTGATATGGCAAGGTTGTGGGTTTGAACTCCGGGCACATACAGGGCACATACAAGAATCAAGCAATGAATGTATAAAAAATAGAACAACAAATCTAAGTTTCTCTCTCTCTTTGAAATAAATAAATTCTAAAAACCACTGGAATACCATCATGGTTGCTGCTACCACAATGAGCAGCCTCACCCTGAATGGTCACATCTCCTGAAACATTCCTTTGAGGCTACAGATGACCAGCCACGGTTGCCCAGATGGCCTCTGGGACCCATTGTAGAGCACAAATCTGTTGTTGTCCTACAAAGACCTTCTGACTGACTAACGGACCAAGATCCTAATGAGCAAGCTGGGCAGAGTGGCGGAAAATGCACCAAAATGTGCCAATGGTTGTAACAATTCTGAGATTAGGGATAATGACTTTCCCCTTTCTCCTTATTTTCTAACTTTTCAGGAAGGAGGTCATATTATTTTTTTTTCCTAAAAATTGCTTTGCTAAAAGAAAGTTTTCCAGGGGCTATTATCTATAGATGGCAAGGTGCTGGGATCTTGACTAGGCTGAGGTTTACTTTGAAATAGTACTGTTAAATATGCTAACCACTAGCCACACATTGCTATTTAAATATAAATTAATTAAACATAAGCAATTTTTTTACTATTTATTTAAAAAAATTATTTTCTTTATTGATTAAGGTATTACATATGTGTCCTTATCGCCCCATTGCCCCCCCCCACTCATGCCCTCACCCCCTGTTGTCTGTGTCCATTGGTTAGACCTATATACATGCATACAAGTCTTTTGGTTGATCTCTACCCCTTACCCCCACCCTCCCCTACCTTCCCTCTGAGGATTGACGGTCTGATAGATGCTTCTCTGTCTCTGGATCTGTTTGTGTTAATCAGTTTATGTTGTTCATTATATTCCATAAATGAATGAGATCATGTGATATTTACCTTTCTCTGATTGGCTTATTTCGCTTAGCATAATGCTCTTCAGTTCCATCTGTGCTGTTGCAAATGGTAAGAACTCCTTCTTTTTTACCGCAGCATAGTATTCCATTGTGTAGATATACCACAGTTTTTAATCCACTCATCTGCTGATGGGCACTTAGGCTTTTTCCAAATCTTAGCTATGGTAAATTGTGCCACTATGAACATAGGGGTGCATATATCCTTTCTGATTAGTGTTTCTAGTTTCTTGGGATATATTCCTAGAAGTGGGATCACTGGGTCAAATGGGAGTTTCACTTTTAGTTTTTTGAGGAAACTCCATACTGTTCTCCACAGTGGCTGCACCAGTCTGCAATCCCACCACCAGTGCACAAGGGTTCCTTTTTCTCTGCATCCTCACCAGTACTTGTCGTTTATTGATTTGTTGATGATAGCCATTCTGACAGGTGTGAGATGGTACTGCATTGTCGTTTTGATTTGCATCTCTCAGATGATTAGTGATTTTGAGCATGCTTTCATATGTCTCTTGGTCTTTCTTATGTCCTCTTTCAAAAAGTGTCTATTTAGGTCAGTTGCCCATTTTTTGATTGGGTTACTTATCTTCCTTTTGTTAAGTTGTATGAGTTCCCTGTAAATGTTGGAGATTAAACTGTTATCGGTGGGATCATTGGCAAATATGTTTTCCCACACAGTGGGCTTTATTGTTGTTTTGTTGGTGGTTTCTTTTGCTGTGCAGAAGCTTTTTATTTTGATGTAGTCCCATTTGTTTATTTTCTCTTTAGATTCCATTGCCCTAGGAGCAGTATCAGTGAAGAAATTGCTTTGGCATATGTCTGAGATTTTTCCTGTGGATTCTTCCAGTATTTTTATGGTTTCCCGTCTTACATTTAAGTCCTTTATCCATCTTGAGTTTATTTTTGTCTATGGTGTAAGTTGGTGTTCTAGTTTCATTTTTTGGCATGTATCTGTCCAATTTTCCCAACACCATTTATTGAAGAGACTGTCTTGACTCCATTGTATGCTCTTGCCTCCTTTGTCAAATATTAATTGAGTGTAGTGCTTTGGGTCAATTTCTGGGTTCTCTATTCTATTCCATTGATCTATATGTCTGTTCTTGTGCCAATAGCAGGCAGTTTTGAGAACAGTGGCTTTGTAATACAGCTTGGTATCTGGTATTGAGATCCCTCCTACTTTGTTCTTCTTTCTCAAGATTGCTGCAGCTATTCGGGGTCTTTTCTTTTTTTTATTCCAGATGAATTTTGGGGGAGTTTATTCTAGGTCTGTGAAATATGCCATTGTTATTTTTTAATGGAGAGTGCATTGAATCTATATATTACTTTGGGTAGTATGGGCATTTTAATGATGTTGATTCTACTAATTCATGAACACAGTATGTTCTTCCATCTGTTTATGTCTTCCTCTATATCTTTTTTCAGTGTCTTATAGTTTTCTTAGTACAGGTCTTTTACCTTCTTAGTTAAGTTTACTCCTAGATATCTTACTTTTTTTGGTTCGATGGTCAATGGGATTATTTTTTTAGTGTCTCTTTCTGTAAGTTTACTATTGGTGTATAGAAATGCCATAGATTTCTTGGCATTAATTTTGTATCCTGCTACATTGCCAAATTCATTTATTAAGTCTAATAGCTTTTTATGGAGTCTTTAGGGTTTTCTATGTACAGTATCATGTCATCTGCGAATAATGGCAGTTTTACGTCTTCTTTTCCAATTTTGATACCTTTTATCTGTTCTTCTTCTTGTCTAATTGCTATGGCTAGCACTTCCAGAACTATGTTGAACATGAGTGGTGAAAGTGGGTATCCCTGTCTCATTCCTGTTCTTAGGTGAAATGGTTTTAGTTTTTGCCCATTGAGTATGATGTTGACTGTAGGTTTGTCAAATAAGGCTTTTATTATGTTGAGGTATAATCCCTCTATTCCCACCTTGCTGAGAGTTTTTATCAAGAAAGGGCATTGATTTTGTCAAATGCTTTTTCTGCATCAATTGATATGACTATGTGATTTTTATCTCTCAATTTGTTTATGTGATGTATCACGTTTATTGATTTGCAGATATTGTACCATCCTTGTATCCCTGGGATAAATCCTACTTGATCATGGTTTATGATCTTTCTGATGTAATGCTGGATCCAATTTGCTTAGATTTTGTTGAGGATTTTGGCATCTATGTTCATGAGGGATATTGGCCTGTAATTCTCTTTCATTGTGTTGTCTTTCCCTGCTTTTGGTATTAAGGTAATGCTGGCTTCACAGAATGAGCTTGGAAGTGTTCCTTCCTCTTGAATTTTTTGGAATAGTCTGAAGAGGATAGGTTTCAGTTCTTCCTTGAATGTTTGGTAAAACTCCCCTGTGAAGCTATCTGGCCCTGGGCTTTTGTTTACTGAAAGCTTTTTGATGACTGCTTTAATTTCTTCCATAGTTATCGCCCTATTGAGATTTTTAGATTCTTCCTGATTGAGTTTTGGAAGGCTGTATTTTTCAAGGAATATGTCCTTTTCCTCCAGGTTGTCTAGTTTGTTGGAGTAGAGTTGTCCACAGCATTTTTTAACAATCATTTGTATTTCTGTGGGGTCTGTTGTTATTTCGCCTCTATCATTTCTGATTTTGTTCATATGGGTCCTCCCTCTTTGCTTCTTGGTGAGCCTGGCTAGAGGTTCATCAATCTTGTTTATCCTTTCAAAGAAAAAGCTCTTTCTTTCATTGATCTTTTGTATTGTTTTTTTGGCCTCTATATCATTTATTTCCACTCTGTTCTTTATTATTTCCTTCCTTCTGCTCACTCTGGGCTTTTCTTGTTGCTCTCTTTCTAATTCTTTAAGTTGTAGAGTTAGATGATTTACTACCATTTTTTCTTGTTTTTTGAAGTAGGCCTGTAGAGCTATTAAATTCCTTCTCAGGACTGCTTCCATTGTGTCCCATAGATTTTGGATTGTAGTGTTTTCATTGTCATTTGTTACCAGGATGCTTTTTATTTCTTCCTTAATCTCTTTGGTAACCCAATCATTGTTTAATAGCATGCTATTCAGCTTGCAAGTGTTAGAATCTTTTTGATTGTTTTTATTGTAGTTTATTTCTAATATTCTGCTACTTCGTCTGAGAAGATGATTTCAATCTTCCTGAATTTGGAGAGACTTTGCCTGTGACACAGTATGTTGTCTGTCTTTGAAATTGTCCCATGTGCACTTGAGAAGAACATATACTCCATGGCATTGGAGTGAAATATTCTGAAGAAGTCAATTAAGTCGTTCTGATATAATGAGTCATTTTGGATTGCTGTTTCTTTGTGCTTATTTTTTGTCTAGAGGATTTATCCAGTGATGTCAGTGGGGTATTAAAGTCCTCTACTATGATTGTATTATTGTTTATCTCTCCCTTGATATCTTACAGGAGTTTTTTTATGCATTTGGGTGCTCCTGCATTGGGTGCATGTGTTTACCAGTGTTGTATCCTCTTGTTGTATCGATCCCTTTAGTATTATGAACTGGCCTTCCTTATCTCTTTTTATGGCCTTTACTTTGAGGTCTATTTTGTCAGACATAAGTATTGCTACCTCAGCTTTTTTTTCATTTTCATTTGCCTGAAAGATATTTTTTCACCCCTTCACTTTCAGTCTGTGTGAGTCCCTTGTTCTGAGGTGGGTCTCTGGTAGACAGCATATATATGTGTCATGTTTTTTTTTTATCCATTGAGCCACTTTATGTCTTTTGATTGGAGCATTTAGTCCATTTATGTTTAAAATTATTATTGATAGGTACTTGTTTGTAGCCATTTTTATTGTTTGTGCCTGTGTTCCTTCTTCCCTCTTTATTTCTTCTTTTTATACCAGTCCTTTTAGCATTTCTTGCATTTCTGGCTTTGTAGTGATAAACTCCCTTAGTCTTTTTTTTGTCTGTGAAACTCCTTATTTCCCCTTCAATTTTGAATGATAGTCTTGCTGGATAGAGTATTCTTGGATTCAGTCCCTTGCTTTGCTTCACTTTGTAAATTTCCTTCGATTCTTTTCTGGCCTGATGTGTTTCTGTTGAGAAATCATTTGATAATCTAATGGCAGATGCCTTATATGTAACTTTCTGTCTCTCTCTTTCAGCCTTTAAGATTCTCTCTCTGTCCTGAACATTTGCCATCATAATTATGATGTGTCTTTGTGTGGGTCTTTCTGGGTTCATCTTGCTTGGGACTTTCTGTGCTTGTGTGACTTTTTTCTTCCCCACCTCAGGGAAATTTTCTGACATTATTTCTTCAAATAGGTTTTCTAACCCTTTTTCCTCTTCCTGTTGTTGTGGCACCCCTATTATTTGTATGTTGCTTCATTTCAGGTTTCTCCAAAGCTCCCTTAGGTTTTTCTCCTGTGTTTTAAATTTTTTCTCCAATTGCAGTTCAGTTTGGGTGTGTTTTGCCTCCCTGCCTTCCAATTTGCTAATTCGGTCCTCCACTTCTCCTAGTCTACTGTTGAAACTTTTCATGGTGTTTTTTTATTGCAGCTATATCAGCCTTTATTTCTTTTTGATTCTTACATAAGTTGTTGATTTTTTTCATTCATCCGGTTTATGAATTGTATGACCCTTATTCTGAATTCTTTTTCTGACATATTGCATGCATCCATTTTTCTTAGCTGCTTTTCTGGCAATTCCTCCTTTTCTTTCCTTTGAGGGTTTCTTTGTCTACCCATTTTTGCTCTCACCACAGGATCTAGGTGTTGAGTCATGCAGGGGCTGCTCCTTGGGTGGCAGTGGCTCCTCGGGCGGCTGCTGCTCCTCGGGCAGTTGTGGCAGTGGCTGCTCCTCATTTGGCAGTGGCTCCTCTTATGGTCGCTATTCTCAGTAGTGGTGGCTCCTCTGGCTGGTGGGGGCAGGATGCTCTCGCAGTTGCTGTTTCTCAGATGGGGCGAACTGCTTGTGTGGCTGCTGCTCCTTGAATGGGGTGGGCTGCTCATGGAGCTGCCACTCCTCAGATGGGGGTGGGCTGCTCGCAGGGCTGCTGCTCCTCAGACAGGGGCTGGCTGCGCAGGGCTGCTGCTCCTCAGTCATGGGCGGGCTGCTCGGGCTGCTCGCGGCTGTTGCTCCTTGGGCAGGGGCAGGCTGCTCCTCAGATTGGAGTGGGCTGCTCCTCAGATGGGGGTGGGCTGCGTGCAAGGCTGCCACTCCTTAGCCTGAGGAGGTCTCCTTGCGGGGCTGCTGCTCACATGGTCGCAGTGCCCTGGGCTAAAGCGTTGGGCCAGTCAGAGGGGAGCATGCTTCAGAACTCACAGGAGCCTGCGCCCTGGGTGGCTGGAGTCTTGGTGACCATGGGACTGCAGTCGAGGCAGCAGGTCCCTGATGGGGGTGGCTGTAGAGTCCGGGGTGTTATCTGAGGGCTTCCTGGGTGGAGGTGAGGCTGGGCTCCCAGTCACAGCAGCACTCCCATTCAAAAAGGCGAGGCCTCTGAGGAAGACCTGGCCACTCTGGGACTGTTTGCAATGGTAGCAGAGGCTGGCTAGTTAGGTGAGCCCAGTTAGCCTGCCCCTGAAGGTCCTGCAGGATCTAACTGTGCCACACGCACACACCCCACACCACCATACACTCCTCCTTTACTCCCTCACTCACTCACGCTCTCTCCCTCACTGCCGCCTTCTTCCTGCATCCGTAGTTGGGTCTGGAGTGTTATTGACCCATTCGTGAATGGAGTCTCCTCTCTGGTGTCTGGTTACATGACTCGCTCTCTAGCACATTGGCTGGACAGATGAAAGTCCAGCAGCCCTTATTTGCCTTTGAGTAGGAAAACCCAACTACAGGGGCCAAGAAGCAGTTCATTTGGACTATACTGCCACAAGGTTTCAAGAACTCCCCGACTCTCTTTAGCAGAGCGCTAGCATCTAATCTGTCCAAATTCTCAGGACAGGACTTGGGGGTGTGTTCTATTCCAATATGTGGATGACCTACTATTGGCTAGCTCCAAGCGAGCTCAGTGTTGGGAAGGAATGCAAGCCCTTCTGAGACTCTTAAATGAAATAGGTTACTGGGTGTCCAAGAGAAAGGCACAAACCTGCCAGAGAGAAGTCAAGTACCTATTTTTCCAAATAACCCGAGGGAAATGAAGACTAGGGACTGAAAGGAAGCAGGCAGTATGTGGTATTCCAGTCCCCAGCACCCAGCGTCAGATTCTGGAATTCCTGGGAGCAACGGGGTTTTGTCAAATCTGGACTCCAAAGTTTTCAGATCTGGCTAAGCCTCTCAAAAATACCTCTGCTGCAGTCATCCTAATGAAAGCAAGGGGACAACACTGGCTAACTCATGCTTGAATGACTCAATATCGAGGGCTTCTATATGAGACCACCTTCTTACCAGTCACTAAGGGAGCCCCTGAGCATGATTGCTTAGAAGTCTTAGAGGAGGTTTACTCCAGCCAGCCAGAGCTAACAGACAGGCCTCTGCAGAATCCCGACCTGGTACTGTTCACTGAGCCCAAGGAGGTCACGGTCATCCACTATAAAGGGCACCAAAAAGGATAGGACTCAATGTCAGAAGGAAACTGCCATGCAGACACAGCAGGCAGGCTGGCTGCAAAGGAACAAGTAGTGCCATCATGGATCCTGTTGGCCCCTGAGTTACCTAAACCTCCAAAATACACTCATCAGGAAGAGGAATAGGCCCAGGAAGAAGAGGGTAAAAAGACAAAGGAAGGTTGGTGGATGCTCCCAGATCATAGGGTCTATGTCCCAGAACAGTTAGCCTACAGAATAATCCTCCAGCAGCATGAGCTTACCCTTTTAGGTAAAACTGCCCTAGAAGCTTTGTTAAGCCAATACTACATAATTGCTCATCTCTACTCCTTGTGTGCCTCAGTTTCCCAGCACTGCCTCCTCTGTATGCAAAACAATGCTAAACAGGGTCCTGTAAGACCAACCAAAGTTCAGTGCTGCAGGCAAACTCCCTTTGAAGACTTAGAGGTAGATTTTACAAAGGTAGGACCTAGCAAAGGGAGTAAATATATTTTAGTTTGTGTCTGCACCTTTTCAGGGTAGGCTGAGGTATATCCTACTCACACAGAGAAGGCAAGAGAAGTCACTAAGGCATTGTTGAAGGACATAATTCGCAGTACGGAATGCTGCTAACCATAGGGTCAATAACAGCCCAGCCTTTGTAGCAGAAGTAGTACAGCAAGTAGTTAAGGCTTTAGAAATTAAGTGGAACTTACATACAGGCCCCAGAGTTCAGAGAAAGTAGAACACATGAACTGGACTCTCAAACAGGTTATGGCTAAGCTATGTCAGGAGACAACCTTACCCTGGACAGATATCTTGCCTCTTGCACTCCTGCGGGTGCATTATACCCCAAGGTTCAGGATAGCTTTCTCTCCCTTTGAAATTCTCTATAGCAGACCCCTTCTCTTAATTCGGCCAAAGGGAGATTTGGGGAAAATAGAAAACTTAGAAATTCAAAATCAACTACAAGGCCTTGGGAAAACTATCCTTGAAGTCCACTGGTGGGTTACTGACCAATTGCCCATCTCTCTAGGACAGCTGTGCATCCCCATAAGCCTGGAGACCAGGTTTGGGCAAAAGATTAGAAAAAAGAGCCCCTTAAGCCAACTTGGAAGGGACCCTATCCAGTCATACCAACCACTCCCACAGCTCTCAAGGTTGCAGGGCTGAACATCTGGATCCACTACTCCTGGGTGAAAGCAGCCCACCAGTAAGTGACGTCCAGCCTGAGTGGAAGGTGATCTCTGACTAGGAATACCCCCCTGCAGATCACCTTCAAGAAGACAGCGAACTTGGCAGATCAACCTGCATAGGGATCCAGATAACACCCTGCTGGACTAATCCCTGCACTAATATTTTAGGATATCTCCTATTAGCAATATTCGTTACCTTGATTTTTTTTGCCTTTCTAGTTTACTGCTGCACCTGACACAAGGAACAAGGAAGTAGGATGATTCCACTCCTTCTACTCCTTGTTTTTCCGTGTATCTTTAGTACTAAACCTACTTCCCTTCCCATCTGTCATTGTCAGGAGAAGAGACCCTGAAGCTCCAGATGTACTCCAGACCAGAAACCCTGACTGTCATTATAATTCTCTCGATAGAGAAAACACAGGCTACTGACCCCATGACATCACCCCGTTCAGCAGGAAGTAGTTCAGAAAGAACAACAGCCTTATCCCCATTCTTTAGCCTAAGGTTTTCCTTATAATCCCTAAAGCTGCAAGTCAGTTTGAGGATCAAGAGGGGGGATTGTAATGGATAAGGACAGCATAGGTGATTATAGAAACAGGGTAAAGACAACTTTACCCCAGCCCCCAGCAGAGACAGAATGCTTACTTATCTATAATCAGTCTAGTGGTCGGCAAACTCATTAGTCAACAGCGCCAAATATTAACAGTAAAACGATTGAAATTTCTTTTGAGAGCCAAATTTTTAAAACTTAAACTATATAGGTAGGTACATTGTTATTAACTTAATTAGGGTACTCCTAAGGCTTAGGAAGAGCCACACTCAAGGGGCCAAAGAGCCCCATGTGGCTTGCGAGCCGCAGTTTGCCGACCACGGGTGCGGAGCAAACCCACACTGTGGAATAATAAGTTTTCAGAGGCTTGAACTAAAACCAAGGTATACATGTTTGCAGCTAGTGGCAAGCAGGTGTCAGCTAGAAGATTTTTTATGACCTACTTTTTAGCAGAATAGCTTTTAGTTAGTCCCCCCCCCCCCCCGAAACAGAATCTGGGGAATATATATATATCAGGGTTCAGCAGAATAGGGTTTCTCAGCTTTTGAGAAACTGATTTCCCTGAGCCAGCAGCGCTGCATTTGGAATAAAGGTGAACTTCTGCATCTTCCAAGTGCTTGCCTGGTTTGTTTTCCTTCTTTTTTTTTTTTTTTTTTTTTAAATATATTTTATTGATTTTTCACAGAGAGGAAGGGAGAGAGACAGAGAGTTAGAAACATCGATGAGAGAGAAACATCAATCAGCTGCCTCCTGCACATCTCCCACTGGGGACGTGCCCGCAACCCAGGTACATGCCCCTGACCGGAATCGAACCTGGGACCTTTCAGTCCGCAGGCCGACGCTCTATCCACCGAGCCAAACCGGTTTTGGCTGTTTTCCTTCTTTTGGTTACTTTGTTGTAACAATATGAATGGTACAAGGTGCAAGGCACAGTGCTAAGCACTCTGGATAATATAAAGAAAATGGTCACTGCCCTCAACTCTCCTGCTTTTTGAATAGTTGAGAAATATATCAGAGGGTTTGACTATAATTTAAACAGTAGGGAATACAACACTACTCTAAAACATCTAAACATATTTCGAATCATAATGACTTCTAATAATAACTTTAGTAATACAAATGCTTTTTACCAGGAAATGATATGAGTTTAGGCAGGAATTTGTTCTACCAAGACTAGAATGTGATATCTAGATCTTCTGATTGGCCCAGAGAAGTCAGACTGTGAACAGAGTGTAAGTTATCCAGTTTCTCTGTGGCCTTGGGTATATCTCTTCTCTGTATACGTTTGTTCTTTTGAAAAATGAGGATAGCTTTAACAGTGCTTCTATATCTGACAAGTTTATGGCTAGAAAATTTATTATTCAAGTCCCATTAACTATTTCAATATACATTTATATATGCAAGACATTTCCGTTTATGTTCTCTCTATTTTTAAATCAAAGTTTCCCCTAGTTCTATTTCTCAGGAGGATCCAGTTCTCTTTCCCCATATGATTTCCAGAACATTTCAAAACTCTTCAAATGAAAATATGCGAGTCATGACTTGTGGGTAGCAAGTTAGGACTTGTGGGGACAGTTGGGGGGAGGGCAAACTCTGAGATCTGCCAGCAATTGTTCTTCCCCTTGATTCAAATGAAGGAAAAGATCAGGTTATTTATATAGCATAAGGTTCCAGATTTTCAGGAATGAAATCTGAGCCCAGCATGTCAACATTTTGGTCTGGTCTGTCTTGGAATCTACAGTAGATAGATGCCTTTGTGCTGGGAAACATTAAGAAGGTCAATATTCTTTTCTGATTTTTTTCTTTTAAGAAAGGGTTCATTCTCACACTCTAAAGTGGTGGTATTAGATATCATCCAGATAATACACTCAATGGTTATGCCGACTTCAGTTTCAAACATAAAGCCTCAGGGCAAACAGCTTTTATGTATTCAGTTACATGTTCTTTACTTCACAGATAATGTTTTTCCACAAATACTCCAAGCTTGGGAGGAAATATAGAACTGAACAATCAGATGAAGTAAAAATAATAATGACGTTAATAACAATGATTCCCAAATTGCAAAGAACCCAGAGAGACATCAACCTGAGCTTCTCAATAGCCCACAAGTTGCTCCATAAAGGGGAACTTCATAGAAGCAGCACCTCCTGGCAAAGGTGAGCTCTGGAGTAGGACAGGCTGAAGGTCCGCCTCCTGGGTCTGCCACTGATCAGTGTGTATAACCTTGGACGGTTATTCTCTGTAAAATCAAGGACAATAATACCTTCCTGCCTGAACTATCCTGAGCATTAAAGAGATACTATTTTTCAAGCGTCTGGCACACGGTAGGCAGCACTAGGGAAACTTGAGTTTCTTTCCGGCTTCTCCTTTAAGTCTCTTCCAGCCCTAAAACACTCTGGCCCTAATCCCATTCCTTTGTTTCCATAATCCAGTCCACGTTTTAGAAAAATTCCTAATTCCCAGTCACTGCAGGAGCACACACACCTGAATTGTTTCTTTCAGTTTCCAAATTGCCACTATAACTTTCTTCCTGAGAAGTATTTGCCCCAATTCACTGTCTCTTAAAGTGTGTAGCCACAGTTGTTTTTTCTTCCCTAATTCTACTTAACTCCCCTCCCTACCCCCCACGGTGGCGGAGCAAGCTTAGGGGGAGGAGGACTGCCCCCGGGACAGAGTTCTTCTCAGCTTCCGATTTCCGCTCCTCCAGGTGTTTTCGTTGCAAGCCATAGATTTAGCAAGTGTTTCCCATGTAGAAAGGGCACATGCCCAGCGCATTTTGCAGACTCCGGCTTTGGGATTAGTGGATCCCAAAATAGAGTCCCTTGGGGGGTTGGTTTCTTGGAGGTTTGATTACCGCGCTTTGGAGAGAGAGGACTGCTGCGCGGTGGTCCTTTGGGAAGGGAACTCCTTTAATTCCAGGCAGGCTTCAGATATATATTTATAAAAGCAACATATATAATGTATATATATTTATAACAGTAATATAACCACATTACAGAATCTTTGAAAAGTAGAGAAAAGGACAAAAAACCCCCCTCCCTATTCTTAATTAGAACTCCTAAACATAGCCACTGGTAGTATTTTGGTATGTTGTTTTTTGCTTTGTTTTTTTTCCTTACTCCTTTCCCAGTCCTTGCTTCATTTATTTATTTATTTGTTTGTTTTACTACACACACTTTTTGGTACCTTGCTTTTCACACTGTAAACTTTTCTAGGTAGCTATTTCATAGTTTTTTAAAATATATTTTTTATTGTTGATAGTATTACAGATATCTCGCATTCCCCCTCCCCATCCCCCCTACCTCATAGTTCTTAGTTCTTATTATATTAGTAACTGCAGACTACCCCTACTAGATTTAGTTTCACTTATTTTACAATTTTCTTGTTGGCCCTGTAGGTGGTTCCAATGTGTCCATTGTAATTAACACTGCAGTGAATATATATTAGCATAATGCCTTTCACCCACATTTTTTACTATTACCCTAAGTCATCTAGAAATTGAAATATGGGGTTAATGAGTGTGAACATATTTATGGTTCCATAAATCTTGCCCAAATGCTTCCCAAAGGGTTGAACCAGTATACACTGTTACCTGCAGCTGGTCAGAGTGTCCTTTTATCACATCCTTCCCAGAACAGGCTAGCATCTTTTTAAAAATGTTGGTTGTTGGTTTTTGTTTTTTTTTTCAGGGTAACTATGCTTTGACTTACAGTGAAGGGAAATGCTTCCCCCCCCCCCTTGACCTTGATAAATATTATTTTCTGCTTTTGTTTTTTAAGCAAGCCTTTTGAAGTGAGTAGAATTTGAATGAAGAAAGAGGGCTTAGTGAATAAAAACTGGGAGGTTTTGCCCTACCTGGTTTGGCTCAGTGGATAGAGCATTGGCCTGTGGACTGAAAGGTCTGGGGTTCGGTTCCGGTCAGGGGCACATGCCCAGGTTGCAGGCTCAGTCCATGATTCTCTCTCATCATTGTTGTTTCTATCTCTCCCTCTCTCTTCCTCTCTGAAATCAATAAAAATATATATTTTTTAAAAAAACTGGGAGGTTTTACCTGTAATGAAGTTAAAGAGCAAATGGTGAATTGGAAGAAATGCATGAAAATTCTCCATGGAAAGGAAAAGAAAGGGGAGTAGGGGATAAGTTTGGGAGGGGATAAATAGTGGAACCAAGCCCCTTGATGTGGTCCAAGCTGCAGGTGTGAGAAAGATGTATTTAGAAGCAGTGGTTTGGACCAATTGAAAGCAAAAGAGGCTGCACTCCAGACATGAAATCAGCATCAAGGATTTGGCGAAGAGATGAAAGAGAAGTGAATTTTGGATTAGTTAAAGAAATGACAGTCTGTCAGGTACAGGGGGAAAGGAATCCTCTATTCTGACTCTTATTTATTGAACACTTTCCCTGTGCTCACTTTTTGGAGGCTATCTCAATAAATCCTCACAATAACTGAAGGAGATGCATTATATCCTTATACTCATTTTACAGATGTGGAAACTGACAATATGAGGGGTTCAGTGTTGCAGCCAAGGCCTCACTTGTAATATATATTACAAGTAGCAGAGAGGAAGATTTGAAACCATGTCTTCATGCTTTAAACTTAGCACCATCAGGATCAAGAACAAGATTTGGTTGAAGGAGGAAGAGAAACAGCATTTATCCAGATCATGAAAGTCTAGGGGTCAGGCCTGGGCATAAAAAGACTGGAGAGACCAATGGCCCATATACTCAAATTATTTTGGGAGGTAGGACTGAAGGTCCCCAGATTCCCAGTCTGAATCTGAACAGGTTGTCCCTGAAGGTTGCTGATCAAGGCCTAACAAGAATTCTGATTCCTAAATCCTCAGCTATTTGAAGGCCCAGTGTCTTAGAGCTTCACCACTGCCTCCTTCAGGATACCAACTCCTCTTTGGACCAGCATAGTGATTGTGAAATATCAAGGATTTCTGTTTGGCTAAATATGATTTACTCTCCCCTAGATCAATGAAATAATGTGTCTTCTGTTCAATTTCCAGTACCTCCTCTCACCCAGTAAAAGTAGAAACTCTGGCCTGGCTGGTGTTGCTCAGTGGTTGAGCATCGACCTATCAACCAAGAGGTCACAGTTCAATTCCAGGTCATGGCACATGCCCAGTTTGTGGGCTCAATCCCCAGTGTGGGGCATGCAGGAGGCAGCTGGTCAGTGATTTTCTCTCATCATTGATGTTTCTATCTCTCCTTCCCTCCCTGTTTCTCTCTGAAATCAATAAAAATATATATTTTAAAATATATATAGAAATATTTTTTAAAAAGTGAAAACTGCCAAGCTTGGAGGGTTTGTAGTAGACAAAGCCAAAGTTAAATTTTCAAAGGCACTTGTCTCTTAGCCCCTTATTTCAACTCATTATTTCACTAAAAAAACGTTGGGTTTGAAATATAGATTATGTTTGACTGGTCACCAGTACAAATGTGTCCTTATTTTACCACTATCTGTTCTGTACAGTCTTCAAAAATGTGGTTGTGTGGTACACATTTAGAAATTGGAGTAACAGAGGTGAGCCGTGGAACCAGGAAAATGTCTTAGTTTGGCTGGTTTAAAGGCACAGGTTTCCAGAAGCCCCCAAACTCAGTATTCAGCCAGGAAGGAAACCCAGCTGGCCTATTGTCTTCAGAGACAGTAATAACAGATAACTATTATGGTCCAAATACTCCAAAATGCTAGTATTATGCTGTATTGCTGGGTGAATATATTATAAACTATTTTTTAAACTTTTTTTTTTTTTTTTTTAGAAACAAGAGCCAAGTATTTTATTTGTTCATTTCTTGCATTGGAAGTACTCCTGCATGACATCCTTGACCTAAGACTCTTTGTCCTTAACTACTTAACTATCATACAACTGCAACCAACCAGTTTATGGGGTTTTCCCTCTCTGTCAATTTCACAGAGGCCTATTCACTCCTCTAGTTTCTCGTTGTCATCGACCTTAATTAGGTTGATTTGGTGTTCAGCACAAAGGGTCTCCACCAACTTGACATACACAGTCTCACTGCAGTTGGATGGTTGCAAACACACACATATGGGCTTGGCGCTGGTCTCAGGCTTTGGCAACTTGGCAAATTTTTCATGCTAGGCCCTCATGGATGATTCTGGTATTCAGTACAGCTTGTAAATTAGTACTAACATCCATTACATCTCTAGCAACAATGCCTTCCTCAGCCATGGTAGGTTACAAGTGAAGCAGGATTTCTTTTAAATTTTATTTTCCAACCACAGCTTACATTCAATCTTATTTTGTATTCATTTCAGATGTACAGTATAGTGGTTAGACAACCACATATTTTACAATGTGTTCCCCCCAATACTTCCAGTACCCACCTAGCACCATACATCATTATTACAATATTATTGACTATGAGGAGTTAGATGGGATCAGGCAGTTTAGGGTAAGGGTCCAGGGGAGGGAAGATGGTAGATAAAGAAGAGATGAGCCAGATGGTCAGGATGTGAGCATAGTAGGTAGAATGCACCAGTCAACCACAGAGCTGCCCTTCCCACTGAACCCAAGAGCTGGAACTAAAAGTGGGGAGATGAGGGCAAAAGGAGATTAGCTGGTGTTTTTGTTTGTTTGTTTTGTTTTTGAAAGAGCCAATAGAGAGCAAGAGTAGAAAAATATAAACTCCTAGACTGGTGAGCTTCTGCAGCAACCCCTCTCAAGTGCTGAGAGCTTTGTTACTTTCTCTGTAATAAACTTCGCTTTCCTTTGCTTGCCCTCCCTTGTCCGTGAATTCATTCATTGACTTCTCAAGACAATGAACCCAACAGCTCAACTATATTCCCTGGGCTGTACTTTATAGCCCTGTGACTGTTTTGTAACTACCATTAAGAAGTACAAAATGGAGCATAATCTTGAATGCACCTGAGAATCATCCCCCAGCCACTTGGTGGCAGAAAGGGAAGTTCCAGAGTTATATGTACTTTCCTGTGTTTTTCAAACATTTCCATAACAAGAATGATTTGCTTTGATATTTGGAAAAACAGTAAGAAAACATTCAGTGTCGTTTACTTAAAATGCATTTTAGTCAGGACTGTCAAGATGACCAATCACCTAGCATATTTTTATTTAGCATTTAAAATGAGCTTGAGTAAGAGAAAGACAAGTATCACATGATCTCACTTATATGTGGAATCTAATGAACAAAATAAAATGATGAACAAATTAGGCCTGGAGGCATGGAAGCATGGAACTGACCGAAGGATCTCCGAGAGAAGGGGGTGGGGGAACAGGAAGAGTTTAACCAAAGAACTTATATGCATATATGCATAACCCATATACATAGACAATAGTGTGGTGAAGGCCTGGGGCAGGGTGGGAACTGAGTGGAGGGAGTCAATGAGGGGAAAATGGGAGACATCTGTAATACTCTCAACAATAAATATAAAAAATAAAATAAAGTAAAATAAAATTTGCTAGGCTGGAGCTAGGCCCTGGTGGTGGTGGTGGTGGTGGTGGTGGTGGTGGTGGTGGTGGTGTGTGTGTGTGTGTGTGTGTGTGTGTAGGGAGATTCAAAAGGAAAGGTGTGACTGTTTCATTGAGGGCCTGTTATGTACCAGGTACATTTCTGCTGTTTACTCATTTCATCCTCCAGCAAAGCTGGGAGGTAGGTTTTCACTAGCACTAGCAATATGAATGAAGAAACTGAGGCTCCAAAAGACCACGCATCATGGCTAAGAACACACAATAAATCAGTGGAAATTCTGGGCCCAGAAGGCAAGTCCGTCTACTTCAGAACTTGTATTCAGTAATTATATATCATTGTTCTTCCATAATATATACACTCACATATACAATACGGTTCCTGTCCTTTTAAGCCTTACAGTTTCGTTGAGAAGATACGATAAGCACAAGCACACACACACAGAGGCAGTGCCTGGTTTATGAACACTCATCACGGACAGAAACTCCACCTCTTGGGCCTTTGAGAAGACTGGGTTGGGCTGCAGAGGACGGGACTTTCATCCATACCTGCCTTGTCTCTGAACTTTTTATGCTTTGACCATGGCTGGAATCCACCATTACTTTCCCAATTCATCAGATTGAAAATCTAGGTTTCATTCCATTCCGCCTTTAACAATTAAGGCAGTGCTTCTCAAACTTTAATGCGCTTAGGAATCACCTGGGGATCTCATTAAAATGCAAATTCTGAAGGAGTAGGTGTAGGGGTGGGGGCTGAGAGTCTGCATTTCTAATAAGCTCCCAGGTGTTGCTGATTTTGTTAGTTTGAGGATTCCGTACAGCGGTTCTCAACCTGTGGGTCTCGACCCCTTTGGCGGTCGAACGACCCTTTCACAGGGGTCGCCTAAGACTATCCTTGATATCAGATATTTACATTACGATTCATAACAGTATCAACATTACAGTTATGAAGTAGCAACGAAAATAATTTTATGGTTGGGTCACAACATGAGGAACTGTATTTAAAGGGCCAGAACATTGAGAACCACTGCGGCGTAGCAGATTTTGAGGAGTTAGTTAAAAGAGGTAATCCAGACCTCAGTCTTGTCTACCCTGCCCCAGGCAAAGTGCTGAGCTGCTCTTTGTCTCCATGTGGGCCAGAAGGAGAATTCCCAGCTCTAAACTCCCCCCAGTGAAGGGCAAATGATTGTTTAGGCTTGGGCTGGGGCTGGGAAGGCAACCTGTTCTAGGAAAGATGCAGGCCAGACCTCCTCTTCTTCCAGTCCCTCTGGAGTTGGCCACCACCACCAGGAGCAGCAGGCCACAAACAAGGGCAAGAAGGCCCATTCATTCCTTTTGGATCTGGGGAAGTCCTTCTTGCCTCTCAGGCTCATTTAGCTCTGGGCCAGGTGCCCAGCTAGGTTGGTGGCCCCTTTCTTGACACCTGTTACTATTTGACTGGGTAGTTTGCTCCTGGCCCTGGCTGGCATCAGGGTGCTGGCCCTGGTCACTTTCTGAAGCCCCTTCCAGCACAATGACTCAGATTCCCAGAAGGCCCCATGAACCTGGGTGACAGGCAGGTTTGTTGGGTCCATGAATATTAGCTGAAGAGGCAACTATGCAAGAAGATTAAGCCAGAACAGAGGGGCACCATTTATTTTGCTTCTCCTGTTGTATAATGGATTATAATTATAATACTTGGAATGTATGTAGGAACTGCTTTCCAGAAGATGAAAGCTGAATAGAATATTGAGCCTATTTTAGTCTATCAACCATAACATTGTGTCTATGGGAAATGGTTTCCAGTTCCCAAACAGTGCCTCATTGCATGCTGGGAATTGACTGCATAGCAGAAGCAATGTAAGGCAGTATTGTACTCACTAATAGAGTAACTGTTTAGAGAATGTGTGTTATACGAGCTCAGAGGAGGGAGGGTGGACCATGGGCTAAGTGTTGACAGAAGACTTTTTGGAGCAGGGGAGTATGAGATGTGCCTTTCAGGAGGAATAGGGTTTTGGTAGGTAGGGTAAAGGGGTGCAAAACACTGAGGTAGTAATGACATACTAACTACACATGCTGCGAAAAATGGATTAAGGCATTCTGGTTGGAGTCAAGAGATGTCAGGTCAGGTAGGATTGGAAGAATTATCTACAGAGCTTTCATATGAAAGGAAAGTAGGGGGAGGTGAGAGGGAGAGAAGAAGAGACACAATTTATCATCACTGCTGTGGGCCAAGCACTTTACCTACATTATCTCTATTCTTCAAAGGACTCCAGAAATATAAGCAGTATCCTCATTGCTTTGATGAAGAAATAGCTTTGTAGAGGTTAAGTGAGGCTCCTGAATCCACCTAGGTGGTAAGTGCTAGAATCAGAATTTGAATCCAGGACACTGTGCTTTTTTACTTCTACACATGTTCCTGACATATGTTGGGCTTAAAAATACCCAGGGACACCCATTTCTGAAAATGTTCCAAAGGCCACCTGTTCCAGGTCCTTGTAATGTCAGAGGCCACAGTAACTGTCCTAGTTTCCTGGGACTACCATAAGAAATTACCACAAGCTAAATGGGTTCAAACAACAGAGATGTATTTTCTCACAGTTCTGGAGGACAGGAGTCTCAAATCAAGATGTTGGCAGGACCATGCTCCCTTTGAAGCCTCTAGAGGAGGATCTTCCTGTGTAGTCAGCTTTCTCCACAGAAACAGAACCAATAGGAAATGTATATCGAAAAATGAGAGAGAGAGAGAGAGAGAGAGAGAGAGAGAGAGAGAGAGAGAGAGAGAGAGAGAGAAATTATAAGGAATATGGAGGCTGGCAACTCCAAACTCTGCAGGGTGGACTGGTAGGCTGGAAGCTGGAGACTCAGGGGAGCCAGTGTAACAGTCTGCTATAAAACATGGAAGAGCCAAAGTCTCAGATCAAGGCAGAATTTTCTCTTGCTGGGGTGGAGGAGAGGTGGGGTTGTGGAGGTGTGGGTGGGAAGGCCAGTCTTTTTGTTCTGTAGAGGCCTTCAACTGATTACATGAAACCTACCTGCATTATGGAGGGCACTCTGCTTTACTCAAAGTCCACTGATTTAAATGTTAATCTTAGCCAAAACACCCTCACAGACATATCTAAAATAATGTTTCACCAATTATCTGGGCATCCTGTGTCACTATGAAGTTGACACATAAAATTAACCATCACGCCTTCCTTATCTCTTTCAGCTTCTGCTGGCTTTAGGCATTTATCTTGGGGCTGCATGTTCTAAATTCTGCTTCCATCTTCACATGGTTTTCTCCCCTATATGTCTGTGACTCAAATCTCCCTCTGCCTTTCTCTTATAAAGCCACGGGTTATTGGATTTTGGGCCTAACCTAAATTTAGGATGATCTCATCTCAAGATCCTTAGCCTAATGACATCTGCAAAGAACATTTTTTCCAAATAAGGTCACAATTATAGTTTCTGGACATTAGGACATGTACACATATTTTTGGGGGGCTACCATTCAATCCACCAGTGTCCCCCATGATGATATGAGGAGTTCTGCTAGTATGGCCACTTCCTACCTTCAGGGTAAAAAAAGATTCCAGGTTATCAATAACAATCCCATTGCAAGAGCTAAATCAGCCACAATCTGGACTAGTAATATATATTTTTTAAAATTTATCTTTATTGTTAAAAGTATTACAGATGTCCTCTTTTCCCCCCATTAATCCCCTTTCCCCCAGCTTCACCACACTATTGTCTGTGTCCATGGGCAATGCATATATGCATATAGATTATTTGGTTAATCTCTTCCTGCCCCCAACCCCCTTTTGCTGCTCTGAGATTCTTTAGTGTGGTGTCATGCTGGGAGACCAGAAGATGTTGGTTTCCACTGGGGCGGGGTGGGGGGGGTTGGGGGGGTGGTGTTGCCTGCCTCCTCTCTAAGTGAAACAAGAAGGGGTAAGAATGTCCAGAGAACCTTTTTTTATTTTCATTAAAATTTTGTTTTCTTTATTTTTACAACATATTTGTGGTTTTTTTCATACAAAGCTTTCCCACAGTGGCCAGATATAGAAGGTTTCATTTTTACATCTTCAATTTTTTTATTATAAAAATATTTAACATTATAAGAAAGCTGAAAGTACAAAGATAAATGACTCCTAACCTCCCCGCTCTAATACAACTGATTTTTTCATTTTCTTTTTCATTATTTGTCCACATACTAGTATGCCATGTCCCTTTGTGAAGTCTTTCCTCACTTCTTCAGCAGGTTTAATGTTCCTTCTGTCCTCCAAAAGCATTTTGTGAATTACAACTTTTGGTTTGTTTGCATGACTTCTATTTAGACTGAACCTTCTTCAGAGCAGGGGACCAGATATTCTCACCTTTGTGTCTATTATACATAGTACTACACCTGGTACATAGTTTTCTCTAACTAATACATATCTGTGCATAATCATAATCATACTATATGTACAAGTAATTTTGTGATTTGCTTTTGTTACTGAGCATCAAAGTACGCATATTGTTTTTCACACAATATATTTCAATAACCTCCTAATATTCTATTCCATTAATGGACAGTCATTTGCTTAATCATTTCCCTCTTACGAGAAATGGCTTTCAGCCTCACACTATTCAGTTATACTGAACTGAATACCTTCAGATGAAGTGTTTCTTGTGAGTTTTCCCAATGAATGAACTTTCAAACCGTGGGATGAGCATTTTTTAGTTCTTGATAATATTTTGTTTCTCAAGAAGGTTAAACCTATTTGCATTAACATTGTATACATGTAACATTTTCGCCATAATTCTGTCAGTACTGTATTTTGAAATTATTTTGTAATTGCTTAAAACTATTATCCCATCTTTTTTCTTTTGTTTCTTTCATTTGAATTCAATAAAATTTAATGAACACATTTAATTTGAGTTCTATATGTAATTCATACTTCAAAACCAAGAGGTCTACAGGTGTCCGGATTTGTATGTATACCCTCCATGGACAGGTATAAAAGCAAAATTTAATATTTAGTAAAAAAACAAAAACAAACAAACAAAAAAAAACGGCCCTGAAGATAGAAGTTGCCATCCTATTACAGACCACATATCACAAGCAAGACCTCCCTGAAGCACATATGAAATGATCCACTTTGGACTAGCTCTGAAATATCTCCTTTAGCCACACTAGGTAGAGCCTCTATATATTTATAGTAAAGAAGAAGGGAATCTAACCATGTCTTCTGTAGTAGGGAGCTGTTTTATAGCTTTACTGATATTGTGTGAGCTCTGTCTGTCTTTTCAATAAATTCTTCTGCTACCTTCTTAAAGCCCTTCAATCCACTCTCCATATTTTATATCTAGATATTTGACTAAATAAATACTACTGAGTTTATATTTGAGTGTTATTGCTGATCATCTTCATTCTTTCCTGAATATTTAAGTTTCCCTCTGATATTATTTTCCTTCTGTCTAAAGAACTTATTTCTTATAATGCAGTACTACTGACAATGAGTTTTCCTTTAACTGAAAATGTCTCTGTTTCATCTTCACTCTTTAAAGATTCTATCACTGTTTACAGAATTTGGGGTTGACAATTTTTCTTTTGTCACTTTAAGGATGTTGTTCCACTGTCTTCTGGCCTTCATGGTTTCTGATAAGAAGACCATGGTAAGTTCAATCACTATTCTCCTATATATAGTATTTTGTTTCTCTCTGGCTACCTACAAAATTTACATTTTATCCTTGGCATTCATTCATTTGATTATGATTTATTAGAAATGGTTTTCTTCATATTTATCCTGTTGGGGTGCACCCAATTTTGGAAGTTTTTTAAAAATATATTTTATTGATTTTTTGCAGAGAGGAAGGGAGAGGGATAGAGAGTTAGAAACATCCATGAGAGAGAAACATCCATCAGCTGCCTCCTGCACACCCCCTACTGGGGATGTGCCTGCAACCAAGGTACATGTCCTTGACCGGAATCAAACCTGGGACTCTTCAGTCCATAGGCCGATGCTCTAGCCAGCCGTGGGCAAACTACGGCCCGCGGGCCGAATCCGGCCCGTTCGGCTGTTCTATCTGGCCCGCGGAGCCGAAAGAGCGGAGGGTTCTCTTGCTCTCCCCTCCGCTCCTTCACCAGCAGCAGTGTTAACATGTATTAGTTCACACAAACACTCCATCCATGCTTTTGTTCCGGCCCTCCGGTCCAGTTTAAGAACCCATTGTGGCCCTCGAGTCAAAAAGTTTGCCCACCCCTGCTCTAGTCACTGATCCAAACTGGTCAGGGCTGGAAGTTTTTAATCATTAATTTTTTTTCTCTCTTTTCTCCTTCTGTGATAGTTACCTATATGTTAGATCTTTTGATATTGTCCCACAGATCTCTGAGGCTCTGCTCATTTTATTTTCTGTTCTTTGTTCGCTATCTTCTTTTTATTGGAGAATTTTTCTTTGCCTCATTGACTACAGTTATCATAGCTCTTTAAAGTAATTGTCTGATAATTCTAAGGTCTGGGTTATAGCTGTGTTGAACTCAATTGTTTGTCTTTTGAGAATGCCTGGGTCATATTTTCCTGTTTTATTTATTTTTGTATGTTGGGTAATTTTGGATTGTACACTGGGTATTATAATTGTTAGGTTGTGGAGACTCTGGATTCTACTGTATTCCTCCAAAAAGTGTTGACACTCTGTTTTAGCAAGCAATTAACGTGCTTAGCCATGAACTGTAAACTCTGTCTCACCTATGGAGGACATCAGCTCAATAATCAGTTAAACTCTTTTAGCCTTAGCTGTAACGTGATTTGATTCTACCTCAGGCATGCATAGTACAAGGGCCCGGGGTCAGCAAGAGACCTTGGCTAAGTCTATGCACAGAATATATGGGATTTCTTGCTCTGCTTTTGTCCTTTCCAGGATTCCTTCAGCATTCTCAAGTGGATGTAGTTTCTCTGGGTTCTTATATCCCTGGTCTTCAAACCAGAAAAATGGCAAGTTTTCTATTGGAATTTTAGCTATCTTGTGCCATCCTGTAACAGTACTCTGTACTCAGGCTATAGCTGTAAAAATGGAAACTCACCCCATGTCAGTTTTTTCTGTCCAGTTTTAGCTCCCATACAAAATCTGCCTGTATTTTTTTTCACTCTCAAGAATCTCTAAGTTTTTTATTTTTTAATTTTCTTCAGAGTTTGTAGTTGCTACTTTTGTAGTTGCTAACAGCTTATTGTACCATACTGGAAATGGAAACAGTTTACTATTTTTGAATTAAAAAAAACATTGGGAGATTTACTCTTTGTTAAAAAATTTATATATATATGATATAACATTAAAAACAAAAAGAAGAAAATAAAACTACACATAATCTTATTTCTAAAAGATATATATGCTGTTAACATTTTGGTATATTTCCTTCCAGTTTTTTTTCATGTATATAATAGTATATCCAAATGTGCTTATATAAGTATATGTGTGTATATACATAAATAAATAACTAAAATAGGAACATACTATAGATATATTATAATCTACTTCTTCCCCAACCTAATTTAGCAATATATAATAAACACTGAAAAAGAGCTATTCTGGGTTTAAGAATAAAGAGTTGGAAAGCTTACTGAAGGATTGGAAAATGAGAGCTTAGATCTAAAAGGGGATGGTGCTGAGAGGTAGTATCTTTGAGGGTGAAAGTCACAGAAGAGCCTCAAGACACTGTGCTTGGTGGCATTACAGAGTAGAGGGAAGTGTCTTTTTTTCAGCACTACATACCTGGAAAGGAGCTGAGGATTTATGATACAGCCTGTTTTCTTCTGCTAACTACTGGCTATTAGAGACTCTGATGGGAGGAAGTCCCAGCCCTAGAGTCTGCAGTGGATTAGGCAGGCCACACAAGTAGCTCTGCAGGACTACTGCTAAATGCATATGAAAGAGGTGAGGAGTGGGAAGCTGAGTTAGTGGAGCATAGCTAATAATTGCTGTAATGATTTGAGTTTTCAGGTATTATCAACTATAATAGGGGATAACTTCCTTCAGATTCAAATTACCTGATGAGAATTCACTCTTTGTTTTTTATAATCAGTCTCCCTTTGGATAGGTCTGGTCTGAGGTATTCACTACTCACTTATCCATTCCCCCCTCCCAAGTATGCTGACTCTTTGATTAGATCTTTAGATGTGGCTGCTCCACCTAATTTTGTTAGCCACTGACTTCAAACTCAGTATGTTCTCTTTAAAATTTTTATTTATTGATTGATTTTTAGAAAGAAAGGAAGAAAGAGAGAGAGAGAGAGAGAGAGAGAGAGAGAGAGAGAGAGAGATATTTGTTGTTCTACTTATTTATGCATTAATTGGCTGATTCTTGTATGTGCCCTGATGGGAATTGAAACCAAAACCTTGGTGTATTGGGATGATGCTCTAACCAACTGAGCTACTCAGCCAGGACAACAAGCAGAGATGTTCAGCCAGAACAAGCAGAGAAACTCTTAAAAGTTGAAAAGATAGGCAATGTTCAAGATAATACTTCTGCTAAAGTAAACTTTTTAATGAATTATATAATATACACATAGAACGTGCATTAATCATAAGGGCCAGGTAGATGAATTTTCATAATCTGAACACACCTATGTAGCTATTACCTAGATTAAGAAACAGCATTACCAGCATTGGAAATGCCTGCTCCCAGTAATTTATTCCTCTACAATGGTAGTCACTAACCTGACAACTGAAGATAAGGATTTATTTTGCCTTTTAACTTTATCTGAATGGAATTCTATAGTATATACTCTTTTGTGTCTGGCTTCTTTCACTCAACATTATGTTTGTGAGATTCTTCCATGTAGTTTTTAAAAATAGAAATAGTTATTTTATTCTCAATGCTGTACAGTATTAGTTCTATTGTTAATGGACATTTGACTTATTTCCATTTGGGGATTATTATGAACAGTGCTGCACGAATGCTCTTGTCTATGGTTTTTTTGAGAACACAGGTGTAAACATTTAGATTGGGGTTATATATAAGAGAGAAATTCGCTTGTTCATAGGATATCTCTATCAATTATCTATCTATCTATCTATCTATCTATCTATCTATCTATCTATGATACTTTCAAGTAGTTTTTTTATTGTGCTTGTACCTATGGCATTATTGTGCCTATACTCTGCTTAGCAATGCAATAGAATTCCAATTGTTCCAATGCTTGGTATTATCTACTTTTTAAAATGTTAGCCATTCTGATAGGTATAGTGACAGTGTTTTTTTTTGCTGTCCTTCTGTCTATTAGATTCATCCAAACAGAACCACATGCATTTATTTACTCTGAGTTAAAACAATGAGTCCAGCCCTAACCGGTTTGGCTCAGTGGATAGAGCGTTGGCCTGCGGACTGAAGGGTCCCGGGTTCAATTCTGGTAAAGGGCACATGCCCTGTTGCAGGCTTGATCCCCAGTAGGGGGTGTGCAGACGGGAGCCAATCAATGATCCTCTCTCATCATTGATGTTTCTATCTCCCTCTACCTTCCTCTCTGAAATAAATGATTTTTTTTTAAAAAAATGAGTCCAATTAAAGAGTAAGCCTGCCCTCAAGCAACTCTAAATCCAGTGGGAGACTCACTGAAATGTATACAGAAGATTACAATATATGATATGTGCTATTATAAGTATTGACTTATAGTAGAGGAGAGATAATGTGCTAGGTTATACCAGAGGAAGGAGTAGTCTGCTCTGTCTATAGTATGCGATGACACAGATTAGATGGGGCTAGAGAAAGCAAGGAGACCAGTTGGGAGATCATTAAAATAGCACTATTGGGAGGCAAATAAAGAACAAACCCTGAAATCGTCATGCAAATAGAATTGACATAACTAAATGACTATTAAAATATAGAGAGAAGCCCCAGCCAGTGTTGTTCAGTTGGTTGGGCATTGTCCTGTGCTCCTAAAAGGTTGCCAGTTTTGATTCCCAGTCAGTGCACATGCCCAGATATTGTACTTGATCTCCAGTGGGGAGCATGCAAGAGGCAGCTGGTCAATGTTTCACTATCACATCGATGTTTCTCTCTCCCTTCCTCTCTCTAAAAAATTAATTTAAAATCTTGATAAAATAAAATATTGAGAGAAAGAATGGAATTACCAGATGGTGATACTAAGGAAGTGGGAAGAATAGGTAGGCATCAAATATAAGGTAGAAAATCAGAGAGTTATCAATGGTGACTCCCAGGTTTTAGACCCAGGTATCTGGGTGAATTCTGTTGTTATCAATTGAGGGAGAGAAAGCAGGTAAAGAAACAGATTGAGAGTGGAGGTGGGAAAGATGTCTTCAATTTGGACATTCTAAGTTTAAAAAACCCGTGGGTTATCTAGTAGGCATTTGGAAATATGGGCCTGGAGCTCATAACAAAATGATGGGAGAGAACTATGGATATTATTTGAAGGATAGTTAGTGTTTGGGAGTTATTTTTTAAAAAATTATCTTTATTGTTGAAAGTATTACAGATGTTCACTTTGTTTTTCTGGGGGTGGGGGGTGGGGCGTTATTTGACCAATGAGAATACATGAGATCAATAAGGAAGTTATGAGCAAGCTTAGAACAACAAACCCTGGAACCCCATATTTAAAGGGCAAGTAGAAAAAGATGACAACCCCCAAAATTATATTTAAGCATAATTATAGGTTGCGGAGCAGAGGGGAGAAGCAAGCAGAGAGAGAAAGGTTGAAGACATAGGTGGTAGACCTGATGAGTTCTGTGGCAAGGACTCAAAAGTGGAGAGAAATTGGCATTAAGACCCTGCAGATGAGGAAGAACAACCCTTGCTGACACTGGGAGGAAATGAAGAAAGGGTATGTTGGGAAACACATACATATAGGTATGTTTAAAGACAGGAGAGTGAAGTAAAGAGTTCACACTTGATGGTATGTATCTCTGTAAGGACATCTGCAAGGCATCCTCCTAAGAGTGAGGGAGGCTAAGGTGGGGTTGGGTGAAGAGTAGTAAGGCTTATATCAGTCATTGTAGTAAATGGGAGGCATTGGTGATTAGAGGCAAAAATATGATTGCAGCATGGCTCAGTGATTGAGCATCGACCCATGAACCAGGAGGTCACAGTTTGATTCCTGGTCAGGGCACATCCCCTACTGGGAATGTTCAGGATGTAGCTGATAGATCACTCTCTTTCTTCATTGATATTTCTATCTCTCTCCCTCGCCCTTCCTCTCTCTGAAATCAATAAAAAAAAAATATTTAAAAAAACAAACAAGCAAATTCAGCAACTCCCTTAGGGCCAACACCCTCGCAATCCACTTCATGCTGAGCTTCCCTAGCCTTACCATTTTGTTGAAGGGGTTTCGGGAGAAAGTGCCTTTAGGTGGGTAGTAAAGCAGACTGGGGGAATTCTTAATATATTATTAATTGAATGATGGGAATGGGAAATGAAGCCATGTCAGATACCATGTTCTTCAGCTAGGTTTCTTATCAGTAACGCCCTCTGGTCACTTCTTCCTTCTTATACTTGGAGCTACATTCCCTTACCTTGTATTAGGTCTTGGGATCCAGCCACATCCCTTTTTGCCCATGCTAGTGACAGCAATAATATAGTAGAACTCCCAATTCTCTTAGTTGACACTTGGGGAATTTTTAGCAGTGAAGTTAGAATGAATTCAGTTAGCCTTTGCCTCTACCTTTTATTTGCTTTTTGTGCTGGCTGGAATCCTCACCCAGCCATCAGCACATCCTGTTCTTGTATTTAAAATTAGACAGTGGCAAAGTGAAGGCACCTTACAGACCATAGGTTACACTTGAGAAGCAGAGGCCTGGAAGCATCATCTTTCCAATTAGGTGGGGAAAAAGGGAAAGATTTTGATTCAATGAGACCTCCAATGAAGATCTCATTACAGTGTTAGCAAAATTTTGGATGTTAACCAAAGACTGTCCATCAACTTGCAACTCTAGCAGTTATAGCTTCCGCATGGGAATTTTACTCTAGATGAGACTGCATTTCATCCAGGGAGAGCTATGTGGATGGCTCTTATTCACGATGCAGGTGCGTTGGAAGGTTTAAGTAGTTAACATTTGTGAAACACACTGCTCTTTCAATGAAATGTGCGTCGAGAATAGTCTTCTATTGTTAACATCTTCTTTTTGAGACACTCCAGGAGTCAAAGTGCTTGTTTTCACACTAGTTTTAGGAAAGAAAGATGTTGGACTATATTTCTGCAAAATGCCCAAGGAGCCAGCATGAATTGGAAAATGAGTGACAAAGGGAACCACTTGAAGATTCAAAGACCACTCAGCACCAGTTATGCCAAGAAATGCTATGCAAATTAGCACTGTGGCTAATTAAAAAATACTCAAAAGAAGTAGTAAGTGAAAATGACCCATCACGTTGATAAATAGTCAATCTGTTTAAGTTGTATTTCCAGTGTTAATTGAGATCTGGGTGACTCAATGCCCTGGTGGCCAAAAAATCAGTTCTGAAAAAAAAAGAAGGTACTCAGAGGTCAGGCCATGGTTTTTCACATCTGCACACAGCCCCCACGCCAGCCCTTTAGAACACCAGATGTTTATGCTTCACTTCCTGACCTCCCTTCCAAATGGCAGTTCTTGGAGTCCCAATGAAATAGTTTGCAGGCTGTTTGTTATTTGTGTGGAGTGCTGTGGATTTGATTTTTGCCTGAAATGACTTACTGACAGACTTCTTTCCCAAAATGATGATATTTCACTAGGAAATTTTTGAAAACAAGGACCATGGACAAGATGTGGACATGGACTCCAATGTTCTCTAGAGGCCTACGACCCTAACAGTGGCTTAGGCAGGTGGGCAGGGGTCGAGATAGAGGTTCCTGTGACCCAAAGAAAATCTTAAGTTTAAGGTAAGGTAAATTTTAGAGTCCCTAGGGAGATGTGAGCCTGAGAGAGTTCTGCCTTCCCCAATGTGGAAACCATGCCAAAGGTAACTAGAGGAGTAAACCAAAATGTTGAGCCTGGCAACATGAAAGATTGAGTAAACCCATAATTCACTCATTTGCAAAGTGGCTGGAGAAATCTCCCTCTTGTTGGCGGAGCAGTCCCATGTAGGCGATGACATGTCAATAGTGAAGTATCTGTCACTCCCATTGGTGCCAGGCCTTTGGTTGTGGATGACATAAAGAAGGGACTGCTTAGCTTAATGAAACAAACAGACAAAATCACTTGAGAGGCCTGATTCAGTGCTTTCAGCTCTCTGAACAACCAGCTCTGTCTGTTGTTGAGATGCTAGCATTGCTGTGGAAAATGTAGTTGCTTTTGTATGAGTCACATCCCTTCCCATAAAGCCCTCCTATTTGGGAATTCCCATTATCATGGCACTTTATAGAATCATGTCAAAACAGGACAGAAACTTTTGGCCACATATTCTGTGCCCATCCTGGTGCTAGGTACCAGAGGAGAACCATTACTTTGTGGTGGGGGAGAAGAGAGACACACAACACAATTAGAAAATGTAATGACAGAGTATAAACTCAAGCAGTGGATTTTATGTTGGAAGAGGGCTCATATCTCTGTGGAGTCATTGGTGAAGGTTTGGGAAAGAGATAAAGAGGGTAAAAGGCATACCAAGTGGAGGATTATAGCATGAGCAAAGATGCTAAAGCAAAAATGAGCATTGCCAGTGCAGGGTCAATGAAGATCAAGTGAGGGAGGATAATTTTTGGAGAAAAGATGTAAAGTTAGACTCAGGGAAGTTATTCAAAGCCATAATAAGGACTTTGGAATATGATTGCCAGGCAATACTGAGTACCATAGGAAGACAGTACCATCAAAGAAGATGCCAGTGTCTCTGTGTGCAGGAGTTGGAGTTATTGGGCTGAGGATGTTGCAACACTACAGACATTCAATGGTTAGCACTTAGCCTATGCTGGGGCTTGGGAATGGAGAGATAGCACAGGCGAGAGCTTTGGAGCCAGACACACCTGGGTTAAAATACTCCCATTCACCACTTATGAGCTGTGTAAGCTTGAGCAAGAAACCTCGCTTCTTTGAGCCTCAGTTTACTTCTCTGTAAACTGGGGGTAATCCTTTTGCTTGCCTTATGGGAAAGTGACTAGATGAAAGGAAGAGTGTCTATTGCACATAGGCAACCCCACTAAGCAGTAGCTTCTCATGTTTGTACTCATTGGAAGAGACTTTTTGAGAAAGAGCCAACAGGATTTGGTAGCAGGTAGGACTAGAGTTGTGGGAGATGGGGAAGTCACTGATGATTTCCATGGTTCAATATGGTTCAACATGGGAACAATAGTGGCCCAAATACCTGAGCCTGGATGGGACAATGACAAGTCAAGCTCTATTTTAGTTAGCATTTGTGAAGGCAAGAGGAACTGCCTTCTAGCCATTTTTTCATTTGTATATTCATCTTTGGCTGTGCTCAGGCTCCAAGAGGGCCTTGTTTAGAGAAATACTGCAGCATAGCAGAGAAGGTATATTTTAAAGTGACAGTTCTAAAAATACTGCTCTCTTCTTGCCCTTTCACAGCTGCAGATTCCCAATCTTGATCCTCACAGGGAGAAGTAATAAAATGCATATGTTTATAATAAAAATCATATTTCCCTCTTCCTGTGATGTCTCCCAGTTGTAGGTTCCCATCCGTTTGCTGTTTTACCTATCATTTAACAAATGTATTTTAAGAAAAGTAATCTTTTCCACTGACATGTCCTATAAACGTCACATCCTCAGCTTTGGTTCTCATTGAGGAACAGAGATGCATGTTTTGAATATTTCCAAAAATGCTTTTGACTCCATTCCCAGGCAAGGATTTTTATATCTTTGGTTAGAGAGAATATATACATAAAATGCACTACACAGTGATGTGGGTCCTTTGGGATGGATTATAAGAAAGCAAGATATGAATCTGAGTTCTGGAAAAATT
This sequence comes from Myotis nattereri, assembly GCF_964212035.1. Classification (NCBI taxonomy): domain Eukaryota; kingdom Metazoa; phylum Chordata; class Mammalia; order Chiroptera; family Vespertilionidae; genus Myotis; species Myotis nattereri. The sequence goes on from NC_138078.1 coordinate 122,279,163, forward strand.
AGCTATAATTAGCAGCTGAAATCTAGGGCTCAGTTCTTCTGTGGGTCATCATTGAGGTGTGCTTAGTGCAAGGTATTCTGGGAAGTCAGAGCTTGGTTAGTATAAATGAGTGGAGTGAATTGGACTCTGGGAGATTTTCTCATGAAGGCATTTGAGTGGGACCATGGAATGTAAGACCAAGGTTGGACACTTGGCCAGCTCAACAGTGCGCAAAGAGCAGAGAAAGCACCCCTCCCTTGGTCTGCAGATGGAGGTCCAATCTGAGGACATAGAGAGTATCTGGCTTTGTTTGGAGATATCTATCCATGTGCTGGTCTATGGGTTAAATAAAATATGTAAAATGCATTTTGTATGGCACCTGACCCATAGTAGGTACTCAAGCTAGTGGTATATGAAGGCTGTTGTCAAGATCCACATATACAACAGTGCTGGAAATCTTGGCAGGGCTTGGGCTTGGAGCTGATAATAAGAAGGAGACATGGACAAAGTATAGTATAAGGCAGAACACAGACAGAAGAAAATTGAAGGAACCAAGCCAGGGAGAACCAACAGGATAGGGGAGAAATGTGTAGGAAGAGATGCGATTAGGGGATAGGCAAGTAGTAAGTTCACTCTAGTGTGCTTGGTCATTTCATTGGTTCATTCATTCATAAAACAAATAATTATTGAGCATTTAATATGTTCTTAGCACTGACCTACTAGTAAGTGCTAGGGATACAGCAGTGAACAAAACAGAAAAGGATCCTTCTCCAACAGAATTTACAGACTCATGGTAATAGACAACAAAACAGATTTGCGGGTGAGGCAATAGTGTTGGAGTCTAGAGTTGGCCTATCCAAACCCAAGAATCCACTGAATGGGAACCCAGAAGTCATTCATCTCAGTCCTTCTCAGTTGTGATTTGTCCTAAATAGCAGTAACCAACCCTCACCCAACCTCAAACTTCTTGGCAGGGCTGACTTTAAAACAGATACCTGAACCCAAGGAATATTTGGGGGGACAAATGTAGGTTTCCCTTCCCTACATCCTGTTTGCTATGGCCATAAATGCCTTTTGCAGAGAAGGAAGCCTAACTTTTTCCATCTGAAGGCCTAAATACATTAGAGGGATAAAATCTAAACTAAATAATAAATGATAATCACTGTGGCAAAAAATAAAGCAGGGAAAAGGGAAAGGGAATCTTGGGGAGAGGGTTATAAATTTAAACAGGGAAGTCAGGGAATCATTTAAATAAAAGTACATTTTAGTGGAGAACTGAAGGAAGAAACAGGGCAGGCCATGCAAATCTGGGGTGGGGGAGAAAATTCCAGAAAGAGGGAACAGTAAGAATGTGCATGGCATTTTCAAGGAAAAATATAGCAGTTATGGGTGGAGTGGAATATATGAGGTGGGTAGCAGTATAACATGGCATAGTGGGAGGCCAGATAATGATTAGGACTTTGGCTTTGACTCTGAATAAAATGGAGAACCATGACTGAGTGCTGAGTAGAGGAGTGACATGATTTGACCTACAGTTTAAATGGGTTAGTCTGGCTGCTGTGTTTAAAATATAGGGTGGAGATGGTAGAGGGTATAGAGAGGATAAAGGGTGAAGGTAAAAATAAAATAAAATAAAAAATAAATAAATAAAATTTAGTGTAGAAGAAAAAAGGTAGAAGCATGGAGGGGGATATTGCCATAATCTGGGCTAGAGATGATGATAATTTAGGCTAAAGTAGTAGAGGTGGAAGAGATGAGAATTGGTTAGAGTCTGGATATGGTTTGAAGGTGAACCAAGCAGTATTTGCTGATGGATTGGATCTGGGATTTAAGAGAAAATGAGGAGTCAAGAATAATGCAAAGGTCTTTGATCTATGCAATTGGAAGTACAGAGCTTCATTAAGAGAGACTGAGAAGATTGTGGGTGGGTTTGGGGAAGGAGGTAGACAAAGATCAAAACTTTTGGTTTTGCCATGTTAACTTTAAGCAACTTATAAATGACATCTAAATGGAAAAGTTAACAAGCAGGTTGAATATATGAGCTTGGAATTAATAGGAGAGGCCTGAGTGGGCCTTTGATGGGCTAAGGGTAGGGGTTCAAACTGGGTCCTAGCTAGCTTGAAGCTCTTCTCCTTTACTTCCATTCTCAGGGCTGGAGCTGGACCTTGGTACAGGATCCATCCTTAATAGGTGAAGCTGATCTTTCTCCTCTCTTTGTTGTTCTTTTGGCCTATCTTGGTCTGTACGCCTCAGGTCCTAGTCTCTATATGCTACTTTGGCTGATCAGAGTTGTCCAACTCTAGGTCCCTCTCACATGTACTTTTCCTTTAGGAAGCTCTAGGAGAGAAGGAGCAGGCTGAACTCTAAAGCTGGGTGGAGGGTGTTTGTAGTCAACCTAGAGCTCCCTCAGGCTCACTAGCTATTGGCACCACCTTCAGAAATAACTTGTAGAAGTAAAATGCTGTGGATACAGCAATTAGTGTGTTCTTTGAATCTATATGTACAATTATTATCTTTTTTGGAGGTCATATTTCTCATGTTTGCAGAAGGGATTTATTTGCTGTGGTACTGTAGCAACATGTAGTAGTCAGGTAAAATAATGTATAAATACAGGAGTCTTTCTTGAACATTTGCCTGTCTTCTTTTCAGAGTCTCCATTTTCTATAATGGTGCCGTGAGGTCCCATTGGGCACTACCTATTCTCAGTCATTCCTAATGCAGAAGGTCACTGGTTTTTCCACCTCCAGAAAACTGATACTTACCTCTTATAATTTCCTAGCAGCCCAATTTGGTACCTATGGGTTGGAGAATGAGCTGTTGTTTCCTAGGTGTGTGGCAATATCACAAATGCGTTTGCCATGTGGCTAATAACCAATCACAGAGAAAATCAAGTTGGGTGCACATGGAAAGGCTCTAGTTATTAATCAGAATAAACTCCCTTTTCCCTTGACAACCAGTACTATTCCTTAACCCTGCTCTTATCGAGTGCACATTGTGTTCATGGATACACTTTTAGGAAGCATGGAATTATTTATTTTCTCATCAAGTTTTTCTGACATAATTGCACAGAAACATTATGGAGCTTTGGAGATCTTCTGTTTATGAGTCACAGAAATTAACTTTCTTTTCATAAAAGCTCTTTATAAAAAGAATAAAATAGAGCCAAATGCCTGTTCTTTGAACTTAAGTTGCCTTTCTGTGACTTGCTGAAACCTGAACCTAGATGTCTGTTAGTCTTAGCCTTACTTTACGTTTGAATTTCAATTTTAAGCCTTTGCACCCAAGAGAAGGCCGGAAGCAAATGTCCCAACCTGGATCTGACTAATTTTAGAACTAAATCTTTTCCCTCCCTTATCCCCACTGCCAAGGTGGCCCCCAAAGTGACTATGGGGAATCCATAGAACTCCATAACAAAGTGGCCAGAAAGGGTTTTATAAAAGCTCTTAGAGATCCTAGATGCTTTCAACTAATTTTTTGAGGTGCCTAGCTTCACAGAAGTCCTAAGCATGAGTTGAATTTGTCTATGAGATAAACCATTGATGTTGCCAGTGAATATTTTATGACCATGTTTAGCTTCAAAAGTAACTAGGGGAAAAATGTGTTCTTGGGATGTTCATCATCACTATAATTTGAGACTTCCTGAACAACCTTTACAAGATCCATTTTCCATATAAAAGGACTAAACTTAAAGCTTGGTTTCATTGTTACTAGGAATAAGAAGGTATCTTCTATCATAGCTAGGACCATAGGAAACTGCTGATCATTGAATGGGTTGGGAGAGATGAAACTTTCATTTGAATTGGAGCTCAGGATCTGAAGCAGGTGAGTGGAATAGAGTGAAGATACCCAGGGCAATCTTCACTAATAAAAGAGAAACATGAAAATTGGTGTCACTCAGCTACGCCCACCAGCCAATCAGATGTGTATGAAAATTAACTCAACAAAGGTGGTGGTTAATTTGCATATACAGGCGTGGAGCCAAAGACTGAAGATTGAAGACTGAAGACTGAAGACTGAAGACTGAAGACTGAAGACTGAAGAGGCTTGCCTTCTCTGCTGCAGCTGGACCAAAGGCCTGGGTCCCTGGTGCGAGAGGAAAACCAGTGCGGCAGCCAAGGGAAGGAAGGCCTATTGTATGAATCTTCGTGCAGCAGGCTTCTAGTATGTATACATAACGGAGTGGGGCAAAGCCCAGAGAATCCAGATCAGTGTCCATATCAGCCTGGTGGCAAGGGTAGGCAGTGAGACTGAGAGCAGGTGGGCATATGGGAACTTCCCAAAATTGAAAAGGAGAAGGAAATGGAAAGTAGTTCCCTGGGTAACACAAGGTACCATAAGCGAGAAGATTAGGAATCCGGGCAGGCATTTGGCTCAGCACACACAAGAACAAAATTAGAAGATAATTATTAGAGAATATAGTCCAAATGTCAGTTTTGTTCAAAAGTTTGTTATATTCCCTGGTATTACAAGAACCAGTCCTGGGATGTGGATAGCCCCAAACAAGCAGGTGCAAGTAGATAAGTGGTAAAGTCTGTCAAATAGTGAAACTGAGGGATGGGGAGAGGAGCACATTCTGATTCACTTGGTCTCATGAGTCAAATAGAAAAGTAAACATTTATCTGAGATTAAGATGAATACAGTAACTCTTATTTGTCCAGGCCACCTTAGACCATGGAACAGTCCAGGTCCTGAGTGGTAACCACGTGCTAAGCATGTTCACAAAGCACCCACTGGCGATGGTGCTGGCTTATGCATTAATAGACCCAATCCATACTTAGGGCATCCTATATAATAAAAGCCTAATATGATAAGTGTCTGGCCATCTGGTTGTCCATTCAACTAATCAAAGTGTGATATGCTAATGATATGCTAAGGTCACTCAACCACTCGCTATGACGTGCACTGACCACCAGGGGGCAGACAGTTGACCAGTCAACCAGTCACTATGATGTGCACTGACCACTAGGGGCAGACGTTCCGATTGGTAGCTTAGCTTGCTGCTGGGGTTTGGGCAATCGGGACTGAGCGAGATGGCCAGACACACCCTGGAGCCATCCTGCGGTCCCTCCCTGGCTGGCCAACCTCCCACGTCCCTTCCCAGCCCCGATTGTGCACCTGTGGGGTCCCTCGGCCTGGCCTGTGCCCTCTTGAAATCTGGGACCCCTTGGTGGATCTCGGAGAGCTGGTTTCAGCCTGATCTTTTAGGCCAGGCCGAGGAACCCCACTGATGCATGATTTTGTGCACTGCGTCTCTAGTATAGCATATAACTCTGAGCTCCACTTAGTCTCATATTTGGATGTCTAATTCTTAGACTTCTCACTGTCTGACGGGTCCTGAGTGGTTCAGATTCCTCTTTAGTAGCCATGGAATTTGGTGTTCTCTGCAATTCAGTTGCCTCACTATATCTCCTGACAATGCTTTCTTGTGTGGCTCCTAAGATCATATAAGAGTGGATCTCCCAGATGATTACAAATAGTTCTCAGCCACCTTTTACTGGTTTGGCCCCACAAGCTTGTTTGGGCTTAATGGTAGTTTTTTTTTTTAAAATATATTTTATTGATTTTTATTACAGAGGAAGAGAGAGGGATAGAGAGTTAGAAACATCAATGAGAGAGAAACATTGATCAGCTGCCTCCTGCACACCCCCTATTGGGGATGTGCCCGCAACCAAGGTACATGCCCTTGACTGGAATCGAACCTGGGACCCTTGAGTCCGTAGGCCGACGCTCTATCCACTGAGCCAAACCGGTTAGGGCGGTAGTTTTAACTATTAAGCATTGCAGAGCCCTTCTGTCAACAGTACTGAAGACAAGGTCCTCAGCTACTGAACTGGGAGCATTTGAGGGGTCCCTGCTGTGTTGGGTGTACTTGATGTCCTTCAAATTGATGGTTAGTGGGGGTCCCAGAAAAGCCATGGCTTCTGTTTTCTCCTACTACAGATGGAATTCTTGTTTTCCTAATATATACTCTTCATATTAGGATCACCTTTCTCTCCATTCTTTGTTCATAAATTCTTAATCCAATTTACCTCGGGACTTGCTCATTAATTCCTAAAATTATCTTCACCATTACATTAACTACATGTGGGTTAAAGCTAATACTACTTTGTGCTATTTTTATTGCGATAAAAAATAACATAAATGTTGCCATTTTTGTCATTTTAAGTGTTAAATTCAGCTACATTCACAATGTACAACTATCACCACTATCATTTCCAAGCTATTTTATCATCCCAAACAGAAACTCTGTACCCACTAAGCAATCATACCCCATCCCCACTCCTTCTAGTCTCTGGTAACCTCTAATCTATTTTCTGTCTCTATAAATTTGCCTATTCTAGATAATGTTTTCAAAGTTCATCCAAAGTTGTACCATATATTAGAATTTCATTTCTCTTTAAGGCTGAATAACATTCCATCTTATTTATTTTGTTTATTTATTCACCTTTTGATGAACACTTGTGTTGTTTTCACCTTTGGGCTATTATGAATAATGCTGCTATGAATAGGTGCATACAAATATCTGTTTGAGTCCCTGTTTTCAATTCTTTGGGGGTATATATCTGGCAATGAAATTGTTGGATTATATGGTAATACTATATTTAACATTTGAGGAACCACCAAACTCTTTTCCACCGAAGCTACATCATTTTACATTCCTACCAGCAATGTATGAGGATTTTGATTTCTCTACATCCTTGAAAATACTTATTTCCCCCCTTTTAAAAATTATAGCCATACTGGCTATGATGTGGTATCTCCTGTGGTTTTGAATTCTATTTCCCTGATAACTCAAGATGTTGAGTATCTTTTCATGTACTTATAAGCCATTTGTTTATATTCTTTGGAGCAATATCTGTGTCAAGTCCTTTGTCTATATTAATAGGGATATTTGTCTTTTTGTTGTTGAATCATAGGAGTTCCTTATATCCTTCTGTCTTTTAAACCCTTTTCAGATACATGATTTACAAATATTTTCTTCCATTTATAGTTGATGAAGTTCAATTAATCTATTTTTTTTGATGCCTGTGATTTTGGTGTCATTTTTAAAGAATCTATTGTTAACTCCAAGATGATGCAGATTTCTTCTATGTTTTCTTCTGTTTAAGTTAATTTTTTGCATATGATGTAAGCAAAGGATCTAACTTCAGTCTTTTGCATGTGGATACCCAGTTTTCCCAGTACCATTTGTATTTTTAAATTTTGATTGTTGACACTATTACAGATGTCATCCATTTCCCCCCTTTGTCCCCATCCACCCAACCCCCAGCCTCACTTTACTCTGGCCATCACCACAGTATTGTTTGTGTCTATGTGGACTGCACATATGTTCTTTGGCTAATCCCTTCACCTTCTTTCACCCAGCCTCCTCATCCCTCTCTTCTCTGACAGCTGTCAGTCTGTTCCATGTACCCATGCCTCTGTTTCTATTTTGTTTGTCAGTTTATTTTTTCCATTAGATTCCATATATTAGTGAGATCATATGGCATTTGTCTTTCTCTGACTTAGCATAATAATCCCCAGGTCCATCCATGCTGTAGCAAAGGGTAAGAGCCCCTTTTTTACAGCCTTGTAGTATTCCACTGTGTAAATGTAGTATAACTTTTTTTTATCCACTTATCTACTGATGGGCACTTGGGCTGTTTCCAGATCTTGGCTATTGTGAATAATGCTGCTATGAACATAGGAGTTCTTTCTGATTAATATTTTAAGATCCTTAGGATATATTCCCAGAAGTGGAATTGCTGGGCAAAAAGGCAGTTACATTTTTTAAAATTTTTTGAGGAAACTTCACACTGTTTTTCACAGTGGCTGCACCAATCTGCATTTCCACCAGCAGTGCACTATGGTTCCCTTTTCTCCACATCCTCTCCAACACTTGTTTGTTGATTTATTGATGATAGCCGTTCTGGCAGGTGTGAGGTGAAATCTCATTTTGGTTTTAACTTGCATCTCTCTGATGATTAGTGATGTTGAGCAATTTTTCATATGTCTATTGGCCATCTGTACTGTCCTCTTTGGAAAAGTGTCTCTTCAGGTCCTTTGCCCATTTTTTTAATTGGATTTATTGTTTTCCTGGTGTTGAGTTATATAAGTTCTTTATATAATTTGGAACCATTTGTTGAATAGACTATTCTTTCTCCATTGAGTTGTCTTGGCATCCTCAACAAAAATCAATTGACTATAGATGTAAGGACTTATTTCTAGACAAAGATGATACTTTTTTAGAACCATTAGTGGAGAGAAAGCTAAACTCAATATATGTTTTGTAAGTTTTTTTTCCATTAACAAGTACTTAACAAGAACTATTTATTCTTCCTTTTCCTCTCTGAAGAGAAATCTTTAGCTCATACTCTTACCTACATGCTTTTGGATTCTAATTTACTCATAGTTTCTTCCTTTAGCAGCTTCATTTGGTTTGGAAACCATCTAAACACCGCCTCTCTCTTTCTGCATTGTTGATTTTATCTTCTCTTAGGAGATCCTTTGGTATAACTACTCCTGACTAATCAGACTTATTTTGCCCTCCAATTTGTCACCTCACATACGCTTCTTAGAATCATCAAATCTTAATATATCAGAGTTGGAAGGTAGCTTAGTGGCATCTCATCTGGATGATTACATACTGTACCATGCTGACATGGAGATGCCTCAAGGACTATAATGAGTGGGGCTTTACAGAAAGATATTTGGTCTCCACCTCTGTTCCATCAAAGTTACCCAACTTTTATCTCATTTATAGTTTGGGGCTTAGTGTATGGTTTTGCTTGGAGAGGGAGTTGATCGCTGTGTCATTTAGGTTTCAGGCAATAGAGATTGTCTTTGGATAACAAGCGAAAGGAGAGGGGGATAACATTTTTTGGAAGGAAATGGGAGTGGCTGCAGTAAAAGCTAAACTACCAGGTATCAAGAAGATAGGAACAGGGCAGCTCTGGTGACCTCAAATGTGGGAACTCAGGGACAGTTTAATCAGACTATTTCTGCTGGGTGAATCAGATCCTACTGTTCTTCCATACTTTGTTACTTTACTTTGCTCCACATCTATAGTCTTTGGAAAGAGACTGGCTTAACTTGGTTCAGAGGAAGGCAACAAATCTTTGTTGACATTCTCACCAAGACAACATGAAATGAGAGAGAGGTAGCTCCTCAAAAGAAAATCCAGCACAGCCAGAGTGGCTCAGTGATTGAATGTTGACCTATGAACCAGAAGGTCACGGTTCGATTCCTGGTCAGGGCACAGGCCCTATTTACAGGCTTGATCCCCAGCAGGCAACCGATCAATTGATTTTCTCTCATCATTAACGTTCCTGTCTCTCTTTTTCTCCCTTTCCCTTTCTCTCTGAAATCAATTAACAGAGAAACATGTTCTTAACAAGGTAAAACAACAGATTCACTACAAGCAGTAAAAAAAAGTTTAAAAATCCACAATCAAGATTAGGACTCAGCAAACTACAGTCTGTTGGTCAAATCCTGCCAGTGGTCTGTTTTTTAAGGCCTGAGTAATTTATATATTTTTAAAGGATGTTTTTTGAAAACCCAAAGAATGGAATAAAATATTTGCAAATCATATGTTTGATAGGGAATTGTATCAAGAATATTAAAAAACATTTACAACTCAACAATAAAATGACGAATAATCCAATTTAAAAATAGACCAGTGATGGCGAACCTTTTGAGCTCGACGTGTCAGCATTTTGAAAAACCCTAACTTAACTCTGGTGTCATGTCACATATAGAAATTTTTTGATACTTGCCACAATAGTAAAACAAAGATATATATATATATATATATATATATATATATATATATATATATATATATTTTAGTTTGCCTTTTTCTTTTTTTTTCAATTAAATCTTTATTGTTCAGATTATTACATTAGTTACTCTTTTTTCCCACCATAACTCCCCTCCACCCAGTTCCCAACCCACCCTCCGCCCTCACTCCCCACCCACTGTCCTCATCCATAGGTGCATGATTATTGTCCAATCTATTCCCTCACCCCCACACCCCTTTCCCCCCACAAGAATAGTCAGTCCATTCCCTTTCTATGTCCCTGATTCTATTACAATCACCAGTCCATACTGTTCATCAGATTATTTATTCACTTGATTTTTAGATTCACTTGTTGATAGATGCGTATTTGTTGTTCATAATTTGTATCTTTACCTTTTTCTTCTTCTTCCTCTTCTTAAAGGATACCTTTCAGCATTTCATATAATACTGGTTTGGTGGTGATGAACTCCTTTAGTTTTTTCTTATCTGTGAAGCTCTTTATCTGGCCTTCACTTCTGAATGATAGCTTTGCTGGATAAAGTAGTCTTGGTTGTAGGTTCTTGGTATTCATCACTTTGAATATTTCTTGCCACTCCCTTCTGGCCTGCAAAGTTTCTGTTGAGAAATCAACTGACAGTCGTATCGGTACTCCCTTGTAGGTAACTGATTTTCTTTCTCTTGCTGCTTTTAGGATTCTCTCTTTGTCTTTTGCTCTTGGTATTTTCATTATGATGTGTCTTGGTGTGGTCCTCTTTGGATTCCTTTTGTTTGGGGTTCTCTGCACTTCCTGGACTTGTAAGTCTATTTCTTTGACCAGGTAGGGGAAGTTTTCTGTCATTATTTCTTCAAATAGGTTTTCAATATCTTGCTCTCTCTCATCTTCTGGCACCCCTATAATTCTGATGTTGGTACGCTTGAAGCTGTCCCAGAGGCTCCTTACACTATCTTCGTATTTTTGGATTCTTTTTTCATTTTGCTTTTCCGGTTGGGTGTTTTTTGTTTCTTTGCATTTCAAATCTTTGCCTTGATTCTTGCGACCCTCTGGTCTGCTGTTGGGTGTCTGTATAATATTCTTTATTTCAGTCCATTTATGCTTAATATCTAGTTGGTTCTTTATCACAACATCGAGGGTCTCATTAGATTTCTTGAGGATCTCACTACATTTATCAGCGGTCTCACCAGTCTTTTCGAGGGCCTTATTAAATTTATTGGCGGCTTCGAAACAGTTCTTTAAAGACCTTAAAAGTGTGGTTTTGAACTCTATATCCAACAGTTTGCTTTCCTCCAGTTCTGTTGTTTGTGTCCTGTTTCTTTGTCTCAGCATTTTTTATGCTTCGCTGTGTCAATAGAGTGCCTTTCTGTGCTAGGTGTCCCAATTACCTGAGGTAGACACTCTTGGTGCACCCCCTTGTGGGCTTTGTGCACAGTCTTGTTGTAGTTAAGCATTGATTGTTGTAGTTATCACTGTGAGGAATTGACCTCCAGGCCAATTGGCTGTGAGAATCAGCTGTGTCTGCAGTGGGAGAACTTCCGTGCTGGAGACACCCCTCTGGGGCTAGACTTGCTTTGATGGGGCTTTGGTGCTCACTGAGTCTGCCCCCTGAGTGTGTCTTTTATGGCTCCAAGGAGCTGCAAACTGGATGGTCCCACTCTGACCTCTGGGCTTCCTGGCTCCTGGATCTCTAGGGAGGTGCTACTCTAGGCTTTGCCTGAGGCTATCCAGCAAAAGTCTCCCTGCAGGGCTTGGGTGGGGCAGGTCCCACAGGATCAATAGGGCGGGGTTAGCAATTATGGCTGCTCTCAGTCTTGCCCTCAGAGGCTCTGCTTCTCAGTGTCCCAGTAATCGCTGGAAGCCCCACGGAGAGAAAGCTTCTCTAGGGTTCTGAGCAATGCCAGACAATCCTGCTTCTCCCGCATGAGTCTGGGTCCCTAGTGACTCGCCCGGAACTGGAGCTCAGAGCCTGCTACTCCCTCCCAATTGAAAACGACAACCGCGCCCTCAGCCGCCATGCTGCTCCGCATGCACTCTGCACCTTAGTATTTTACTTCAGCACTGCGCCTCCTCTGAGTCTCGGTATGCCTTTCTCTTTCCTCCTAGTTGTAGAACTTCCAGTCAGCCAGCCTTCCTGTGGTTCTGGGTGATGTCCGTTCTGTCTTTTAGTTGTATTTTTGAAGTGGTTGTTCGAGGCAGCAAACTCCAGTGTTTACCTATGCCGCCATCTTGGTTTCTTCAGTTTGCCTTTTTCTTTTTTTTTTTTCTTTTAATTAAATCTTTATTGTTCAGATTATTACATTTGTTCCTCTTTTTTCCCCCCCATAACTCCCCTCCTCCCAGTTCCCACCCCACCCTCCGCCCTCACTCCCCACCCACTGTCCTCATCCATAGGTGCACGATTTTTGTCCAGTCTCTTCCCGCATCTCCCACACCCCTTTCCCCCCCAAGAATAGTCAGTCCATTCCCTTTCTATGTCCCTGATTCTATTATAATCAACAGTTCATTCTGTTCATCAGATTATTTATTCACTTGATTCTTAGGTTCACTTGTTGATAGATGCATATTTGTTGTTCATAATTTGTATCTTTACCTTTTTCTTCCTCTTCCTCTTCTTAAAGGATACCTTTCAGCATTTCATATAATCCTGGTTTGGTGGTGATGAACTCCTTTAGCTTTTCCTTATCTGTGAAGCTCTTTATCTGACCTTCAATTCTGAATGATAGCTTTGCTGGATAAAGTAATCTTGGTTGTAGGTTCTTGGTATTCATCACTTTGAATATTTCTTGCCACTCCCTTCTGGCCTGCAAAGTTTCTGTTGAGAAATCAGCTGACAGTCGTATGGGTACTCCCTTGTAGGTAACTGAGTTTCTTTCTCTTGCTGCTTTTAAGAGTCTCTCTTTGTCTTTTGCTCTTGGCATTTTCATTATGATGTGTCTTGGTGTGGTCCTCTTTGGATTCCTTTTGTTTGGGGTTCTCCGCGCTTCTTGGACCTGTAAGTCCATTTCTTTCACCAGGTGGGGGAAGTTTTCTGTCATTATTTCTTCAAATAGGTTTTCAATATCTTGCTCTCTCTCATCTTCTGGCACCCCTATAATTCTGATGTTGGTACGCTTGAAGCTGTCCCAGAGGCTCCTTACACTATCCTCGCATTTTTGGATTCTTTTTTCATTTTGCTTTCCCGGTTGGGTGTTTTTTGTTTCTTTGCATTTCAAATCATTGACTTGATTCTTGCGCTCCTCTGGTCTGCTGTCGGGAGTCTGTATAATTGTTATTTCAGTCCGTGTATGCTTAATTTCTAGGTGGTTCCCCAATATACGATCGAGGGTCTCATTAGTTTTCTTGTAGATCTCATTAAGTTTATCGGCGGCTTCTAAACAGTTCTTGAGAGACCTTAAAAGTTTGGTTCTGAACTCTATATCTACCATTGACAATTTTGTCCTGTTTCTTTGTCTCTGCATTTTGTTATGCTTCCTTGGTGCACCCCCTAGTGGTCTTTGTGCGCAGTCTTATAAACCTTGATTGTTGTAGCTAATACCAGGGAGGGTTTGACCTCCAGGCCAAGTGGCTATGAGAATCAGCTGTTTCTGCAGTGAGAGAACTTCTGTCCTCTAGGGAGGTGCTAATCTAGCCTTTGCCTGAGGCTATCTTGCAAATGGCTCTGTGCAGGGCTTGGGCGGGGCGGGTCGCACAGTATCAATAGGGTGGGCCCGAGAGAGCAGTGATGGCGGCTCTCAGTCCTGTCCCCAGGGGCTCTGCCTCTCTGAGTCCCAGCAATGGCTGCAAAGCTCGGAGAGAAAGCTGCACTCGCTCTGACCGAAGCCAGACAGTCCCGCTTCTCCCGTTTGAGTCTGGGTCCCTAAAGACTCGCCCAGATCTGGAGCTCAGAGTCTGTGACTCCCTCCCGATTGAAAACGCCAACTGCGCCCTCTGCCCCCAGCCCGCTCAGCGCACTCCGCACCTCAGAATTTGACTTCAGCACTGCGCCTCCTCTGAGTGTCCGTATGCATTTCTCTTTCCTCCTAGTTGTAGGACTTCCACTCAGCCAGCGTTCCTGTGGTTCTGGGTGATGTCCCTTCCGTTTTTTGGTTTCACTTTTGAAGTAGTTGTTCAAAGCAGCAAACTCCGGCGTTAACCTATGCCGCCATCTTGGTTCTCTCCAGTTTGCCTTTTTCTGATACAAGAAAATAACCAAGGTAAGGAGGCCTTGCGGGGTGTGATTTGAGTGAATGAATACATTTGGGGGCAGGAGGTTGAGGGACTTTCCATCCAGAAGGTTCTACTTTCCCTGCACCATCTCCACTCCAGTCGCCAGATGCAAGTCCACGTGGCCACCTGTGCTTCTAACCACCGCGTAGACACCAGAGATTTCCACATTCCTCCTCGAGTTTCCCTGGCAAGAGCTGCTCACAGAACTCAGAGATACACTTTTCTTCCAAAGACTTATAATTTTGATATTTATTTTATATATTTAAGTGCCATTTAACAAAGAAAAATCAACCAAAAAAATGAGTTTGCGTGTCACCTCTGACATGCGTGTCATAGGTTCGCCATCACTGAAATAGACAAATGATTTGAATAGACTTTTTTCCAAAGAAGATATACAAATAGCCAATAAATCCATGAAAACATGTTCAGCATCATAAGTCATTAGGGAATTGCAAATCAAAGCCTCAGTGAGATACCACTTCACCCTCACTAGGATGGCTTTAACCAAAGGGACAGATAATAACAAGTGTTGGTGAGAACACGGAGAGATTGGAACACTCATACACTGCTAGTAGGATGGGCAAATGGTGCCATCAATTTGTAAAACAGTCTGGCAGTTCCTTAAAAGATTAAGCAAGTTTCCATATGACCCAGTAATTCTACTCCTATATATGAACACAAAAGAAAATCAATAAAGGGGGAAAAAAGAATTGAACACACTGAGGTCCACATGAACCTTGCACATGAATCCTCATAGTAGTAGTAGTCATAATAGTCCAGAGGTGGAAACAACCCAAATGCCCATCAATTGATAAAATGATAAGTAAGTATGTTATATCCATATAATAGAGTATTATTTGGTTATAAAAAGGAATGAAGTACTGATACATGCTACCCCATGTATTTATGTTGAAACAGTATGCTAAGTAAAAGAAGCCATTCACAAAACACCACATGTTTTATGATTCCATTTGTTTGAAATTAAACCAATAAAAAACATAGAGATAGAAAGTAGATTAGTGGTTGCCTAGGACTGGGGGTGGGGGTGGGGGAGAGTGGGGATGACTTCTATTGGGTAGAGGTTGTTTTTTTAGTGGTAATATTTTTTTAAAAAAATATATTTTATTGATTTTTTACAGAGAGGAAGGGAGAGAGATAGAGAGTTAGAAACATCAATGAGAGAGAAACATCGATCAGCTGCCTCTTGCACATCTCCCACTGGGGATGTACCCGCAACCAAGGTACATGCACTTGACCGGAATCAAACCCGGGACCTTTTAGTCCGCAGGCTGACACTCTATCCACTGAGCCAAACCGGTGTCGGCTAGTGGTAATATTTTTAAAATTTATTATAGTGATGGTTGCACAATATAATCAATGTACAAAAACCCCACTAAAATACTTCAAGTGGGTAAATTGTTTGATATACAGATTATATCTCAATAAAGCTATTAAAGTGGAAAAAAAGAGAACATGCTAGAGACCATATGTGGTCTGCATTACCTAATTTATTTACTATGTGTTCCTTCCCAGAAAAAGTTTGTTGACTCCTGCTCTGGTTAAACTCTTTTAGTTTACATCCAAGGAGGCTGTGACCCAGACAGGGCAGAGTGTGACCTGCCCATGCTCACTCAGCTTCATGAATCCACTGATCATTCTCTAACCCACCCTTGTCAACACACAGCAAAATGCCAAAGTGAGCAATCTGTTCCCAAGAGTATTTTGATATAAAACTTCAAAGCCTTGTTGCTAAGGGTTTTCTAATTTGAAATAACAAACTCTTGCACAAACTCAAGTAAGTGAGAAACCTTCCCTTCTCATCAGATGTGTCCAGTGATACCTGCTAGCTCCATGCTAATTGGGACTTAAAAACACAATTTATTATTATTATTATTTGCTAAAGCTCATACTTCTAACACCTTGAAACATTTACAAATTGCTTCAGTAGAAGAATTCCTTTAGTAAGTGTGCTAAGTAAGACTTTGTAGCCCTTATCAATAAATTTTAAGAATGGATTCAGAACAGTATTGAAGGGCATTTCATTTTGCTTCTACAGGATAGAAGGTGCACATGAGCCTTTTGCCATGAAAATAACCCATAGTAATGCTGAACTCTGCTCTACAGAATATTGGTGAATAGGCTTTTGTTTCTGCCTCTCCATTACTAGTCTGGTGTTGGGTGCTTTTGGGTTACTCTCCTCCAAATTAAACTATGATCTCTTTCTGCAGGCTGGATTATATACTTCAGGATTTACAACATGTAATAACGTGTTGGTAATGTTATTATCCAAACCCAGAGTGTATCCTTCACCTTTTTATCCATGGAGAGGGATAGGGACCCCAGAAGCAGAGCCTTGGGTAAAGGCGCCAGTGTCTCTGAAGTCTTTCTGGCTTTGCTTCTGGCACACCTTCTGGCCACTACTGTTGCTTACAGTGGGAGTCAAGATCTGTTCCATTCCTGGACCCACTTCTTTGTTCCCCTCCTTGTACCAGCCCCAGTTCATTCCATCCAGCGGTCGCCAACCTTTCGGATCTCATGGACCACAGACCACTGGTGGGCGACGCTTAAATTCTGGTTAGCGTCTGGGTCACTGATTACTGCAGGAGGACTTCTACAGCTATCCTTACCACTTTCTCCCACTGGCCTCTCAGCCCTGGTCTCCAGTTGAGAACTAGTGTCCAGAATGAAGGGAAGGAGTGGTCCAAGGTCTCCAAAATAGGAAATTTGCTTTTGATAATTTTTCTAGCTTTGGGGTAAATTCAATATAATGGGATGCTGATTGTATTGGTCCCGCTCTTCTTTCCCTTATGAAGTTTCTGCTGGAAAATCAGTCACTTCCTAGTTGGGTAAAGGCATCAGTGTCTCTGGAGTCTGTTGGTTGGAGTATTTTGGGTAGGTTTTTCGGTTTGTTTTTTTAAAATATATTTTATTGATTTTTTTAGAGAGGGGAAGGGAGAGGGGTAGAGAGTTAGAAACATCCATGAGAGAGAAACATCGATCAGCTGCCTCCTGCACACTCTCTACTGGGGATGTGCCCACAACCAAGGTACGTGCCCTTGACTGGAATCGAACCTGGGACCCTTCAGTCTGTAGGCCAACACTCTATCCACTGAGCCAAACCAGTTAGGGCTAGGTTTTGTTTTTGAGGCAAAGGAGATAATAAACTCAAATCCATCCCTACACAACAATGGGGGCTGAGAGAGAGTGTAGGTCCAGGTAGTGCTGAGAAAAATTCTACTCCTGGGACACACCTTGCCCTCATGTAACTTGAAGATTAGGGCAACTGTGTCTTTAGCACCCAAAACTGCAGTATAAAACCCCAGACACTAGACTTGAAACATTAATTTCACAACTTTCAGTTGTGTTTTCTGAGACAGAAACACGGAGACAGTTGAGCTATTTGTTTAGAGATTCTTCAGTGAAGTTGATGAGCCACTCTCTTTCCAGGAGTGCTTGAAAATGCCAAGAAACTTCATGGATCATTTCTCTGCTCTCAGTTCTCTCTTGGGTCATTGTTGGCCTTTATCCCAGGCCTCCTCTGGTAGCCAGCTCCCTCATTCCAGCAATCATTTCTTTGCAGGAGTTTGCTTCTAACCTTTCAGTGTGTGTCCCAAATATTTAGTGATGGACTCAATCCAATAGAATAGTTTTTTATTCCTTTAACTTATTTAAATAACTTAAGAGAATGAAAGCTGTAAGCTGAATAAACATTGCAGTTGTCTCGACCCAGTCACTCCTGGGTGGAGACTCTCTAATCTAGCAGTTCCTGGGGCGCCTTTCTTTCTGCCTCTCACCTTCCTTGACTATCCAAGGGCACTTGGGATTTAACGATCCAGTCCCACGTGCAGGGCTTCTTTGTAACATGCCAGCCAGCACTGCTCCTTGAGCAATCAAACCTTGAGTTTTCTGTATGATCCTCTTTGTTTCCTTCAGGTTTATTATGGGGCGTGACACCTGCCATTGATTATCTGAGCCCATAGCCTGGCTTAGCTGTGTGAGGATGGAAAGAGTTGACTTTCCCCTAGGGGAGGAGGGTGAGGGCTGGGCACAGAGCAAAGCTGCATCAGGCTCCCTGGCTCTGTTTACTACTTGCTATTTTGAAACTTTCTTCCCATGGAACTGTCGCATGGCTCCAATGCTAGAAAGAAGTGTGATTTGAGATCCATGTGAAGGAAACATTTTGAATGTGTTGACACATCATGTTTATCTTCCAAGATTCTCTTGGTGGTGTTTGCCCATGCAAAGTGAGGAGAAATGGAGGTTTGTGGAGATTAGATTACCTGGCTCCTTGAAGGCCAAAAATAAAGGAGAGAGAGAGACAGAGAGAGAGAGAGAGAGAGAGAGAGAGAGAGAGAGAGAGAGAATATGAATGACTTGGTCCCATTTTTCTTCATAGCTCAAGGCAGTATGTGTATTTCACCTAAATTAGGTATCTAACTGCTTGCATTCTCCTCAGCACTCAACTTGTTTGTGTGGAAACAGCCTCAGTGAAGCCCTTTCTACTTAGTGGTTATTTCCCAGTTGAGGCTCTGGGAAGGCTATGAGAAGGGGCTTATTTTGACTCTAGAACCACTTTATGGTTTCTGAGAGATAGAAATTTTATTCACATAGCCCTGGCTACTTGTAAAAAGGAAAACACATCCAGCATTTACAGACCAAAAAATCCACTCCAGCATGAGAGAAAGAGCAGGGAGCCATGGGCAATAATCAAATTAACCAGAGTGCCCTCAGCTAACTCCTGGAAAAATAGAAAGAATATTAAGAACAGGAAGAAGCCACCTCAGACTAACTTTCCAATCTTTGGAGGATTTGCTTTAATCATATCTTTCAGCTTTTTCAACATTCCCAACACTTCCTGACTTCTCCTTGAACAGATCTAGGTGTCTTTCTCTGCAGTCTGAGCTGTTCTCACATGGGCCCTGTTGCCCTGCGTATGATAAGCTATTCCATATGGTTGGGCTCTTTGTTCTCACAGTGCTAGGTTTTACAACTTCCCATTGACTTGGAGTTTCTTATTTTTCCAATGGGTTCTTTGGGGATTTGCACCTCTTTCTAATATACAAATTATTTTCTCAGTTGTGTCACATTTGTTCCTAATTTTGAAAAAAAATTATAAGGAGTTCTCCATGTAAAGAGCAGCCAGAGGAATACAGGACGGAACCGATACAGAGTCTCAATACCTCAGACAAACCTATCAGACACCATCTTGGGCAGCCTGCTCCAATGAAAAATTTATCCCAAGACTTTTGTCCTGGTAAGTCAAAGGAACACAGGAATGCCCTGCCACAGCTAAGAATGTTTAGGATACACCTGTAGTTTCTTCACCCAGTAGATAGGCCATGCCTGTCTTTTGGAACTAAAAATAGTCAGGGGGAAGCAAATGGTTCAGAGAGAAATGAACTGTGGAAGTTTCAAGGGGTCGAAATTAGAACAGAGTTTAGGTGGCTGCCCTCACCTCCACCATCAGAACAGGAAGCTGCCGGTTTAGGTCTCTCCATCACCATTTGTTTGATGTTAGTGCCTTAAATAACTTAGTCTTGTTTTCTGAAGCAACCAGTGCTAAAAATATAGAGAGCCTAATAGTTGGATTCACATCTATGGCAGACTAATGTACCTAGGAAATAACATGGTAGAAAGCTGTGGTTTTACTGCTATATACTAGAATCACCTAGGGAACTTTTAAACCTATTCATGTCCAGATCCATCTCCAGGAACTCTTGCTGTAATTGGTCTGGGGTGGGTGGGGCCTGGGCATTGGGTGACTTTCGAGTTCCCTAGTGCGTGGTCGGCAAACCATGGCTCACGAGCCACATGAGGCTCTTTGGCTCCTTGAGTGTGGCTCTTCCACAAAATACCACATGCGGGCACGCAGGTACAGTGCGATTGAAACTTCGTGGCCCATGCGCAGAAGTCGGTATTTTGTGGAAGAGCCGGTATTTTGTGGAAGAGCCACACTCAAGGGGCCAAAGAGCCGCATGTGGCTCACCAGCCGCAGTTTGCCGAGCCGCAGTTTGCCGATCACTGCAGATGATTTGAATGTGGAGCCAAGATAAGAACCACAAGTGTAAATGAAAGAAAATGGCCTTTGGAGTTAGTCAGAACTAGGTTCAAATCCTAGCTCTTCTCCTTAATAACAATGGAATTTCTTAAGCCTCAGTTTCCTTGTCTATAAACAAGGAATAATAAACCTACCTCCCTCAGAGGGAATGAGCTAATGTATATAAAACACTTAATGATGCCTTGCATGCAATAGTCACTTAATAAATGCCACTCTCCTCAGGGCACACATGCTATCTTTTAAACCATTAAACCCCAGCAGTTTTTAGAAATTATCTCCATTTAGTTTTCATATAGATCAAAATATGTTAGGTAGAAAAAAAGTTAATGTTGTAGAAGAACATTTAGCTCAAGGTTCAACATTTAGACATAGGCTTTGTGACCTAGAAGAATTTGGCATCATCCTTCAGTGATCAGAACTTGGAAAGTGGGGCACACACAAAGTGCTGTGTATAGTTTAAAAATACACAGTTGTGTTGTACACAGACTCTAGGAAGGAGACACAATTTACCAATAGTTCATATGAAAAAGACCTTGGGAGATTGAGCTGACCACAAGTTAAATAAGGGTGGACAGTGCCATGTGACTGCTAAAACAGCCAACACAATCTGATAACATCAAAGGACAGAGAAAGTAGCCAAATAGTCTTCTTGAGAGGGTGGCACCCACCTCTGGGCATTCCTGTCATTGGAAAGGGTGTCACATAAAGAACAGTTGAAGGAACCAGGGATTTGAAAAGGCTGTGTTGACTGTCATCAATTCCCTATCATGCAGAAGGATCTGGCTTCTTCTGTGTTGTACTAGAGAGCAAGATAAAACCAGTGGATGGAAATTATTAGCATGTTCAGCTCATCATTGGGTACTAGGTCCACGGACATCGCTTTGGCAATTCAAAGAGATGATGATTCTAGAAGGATCTTATATTTTATTTTATTTTATTTATTTATTTTTTATTAAATCTTTATTGTTCAGATTATTACATTTGTTCCTCTTTCCCCCCCCATAACACCCCTCCTTCCAGTTCCCACCCCACCCTCCGCCCTCACTCCCCACCCACTGTCCTCATCCATAGGTGCACGATTTTTGTCCAGTCTCTTCCCGCATCTCCCACATCCCTTTCCCCCCCAAGAATAGTCAGTCCATTCCCTTTCTATGTCCCTGATTCTGTTATAATCACCAGTTCATTCTGTTCATCAGATTATTCATTCACTTGATTCTTAGATTCACTTGTTGATAGATGCATATTTGTTGTTCATAATTTGTATCTTTACCTTTTTCTTCTTCTTCCTCTTCTTAAAGGATACCTTTCAGCATTTCATATAATACTGGTTTGGTGGTGATGAACTCCTTTAGCTTTTCCTTATCTATGAAGCTCTTTATCTGACCTTCTCTTCTGAATGATAGCTTTGCTGGATAAAGTAGTCTTGGTTGTAGGTTCTTGGCATTCATCACTTTGAATATTTCTTGCCACTCCCTTCTGGCCTGCAAAGTTTCTGTTGAGAAATCAGCTGACAGTCGTATGGGTACTCCCTTGTAAGTAACTGACTTTCTTTCTCTTGCTGCTTTTAAGATTCTCTCTTTGTCTTTTGCTCTTGGCATTTTCATTATGATGTGTCTTGGTGTAGTCCTCTTTGGATTCCTTTTGTTTGGGGTTCTATGTGCTTCCTGGAGTTTTAAGTCTATTTCTTTCACCAGGTAGGGGAAGTTTTCTGTCATTATTTCTTCAAATAGGTTTTCAATATCTTGCTCTCTCTCATCTTCTGGCACCCCTATAATTCTGATGTTGGTACGCTTGAAGCTGTCCCAGAGGCTCCTTACACTATCTTCGTATTTTTGGATTCTTTTTTCATTTTGCTTTTCTGGTTGGTTGTTTTTTGCTTCTTCGCATTTCAAATCTTTGACTTGATTCTTGCGTTCCTCTGGTCTGCTGTTTGGAGTCTGTACAGTATTCTTTATTTCAGTCCGTGTATGCTTAATTTCTAGTTGGTTCTTTATCATAATATCAAGGGTCTCATTAGATTTCTTGTAGATCTCATTAAGTTTATCGGCAGCTTCTAGACAGTTCTTGAGAGACCTTAAAAGTGTGGTTCTGAACTCTATATCTTCCATTGACAATTTTGTCCTGTTTCTTTGTCTCCGCATTTTTTTAATGCTTTCTTGGTGTACCCCCTAGTGGTCTTTGTGTGCAGTCTTGCTGTAGTTAAGCCTTGATTGTTGTAGTTAATACTGGGGGGATTTGACCTCCAGGCCAACTGGCTGTGAGAGTCAGCTGTGTCTGCAGTGGGAAAACTTCTGTCCTCTGGGGAGGTGCTAATCTAGCCCTTGCCTGAGGCTATCTGGCAAATGGCTCTGTGCAGGGCTTGGGCAGGGCGGGTGGCAGGGGATCAAACAGGGCGGGCGGAGGGAGCAGTTATGGCTGCTCTCAGTCCCGTCTCCAGAGGCTATGCCTCTCAGAGTCCCAGCAACCGCTGCAACCCTTGGAGAGAAAGCTGCCCTCACGTTCCGACCGATGCCAGACAGTCCCGCTTCTCCCGTTTGAGTCTGGGTCCCTAGAGACTCGCCCAGAACTGGAGCTCAGGGCCTGAGCCTCCCTCCCAAAAATGACAACTGCGCCCTCAGCCACCAGCCCACTCCGCGCGTACCTCCGCACCTTTGTATTTTCCGCACTGCGCCTCCTCTGAGTCTCAGTATGCTGTTCTCTTTCCTTCTGGTTGAAGAATTGCCCCTCAGCCAGCTTTCCTGTGGTTCTGGGTGATGTCCGTTCCGTCTTTTAGTTGTATTTTTGAAGTGGTTGTGCGAGGCAGCATTCTCCGGTGTTTACCTATGCCGCCATCTTGGTTCTCCCCTCGGATCCTATATTTTAAAAATCCCTCTTTGAATATATATATCTCACACTGATGACTTAGTGGAGACTCTATCACTGGCCAGCTGTGTGATCCGGGACAAGTCATTTAGTCTCTCTGGTCTTTAGTAAAATGACATTGGGCTAACTGATATTAAAGAACTATTACAGCAAATGTTTATTGAGCATTTAGTATGTTCTAGTCATTATACTCAGATATTTCTGCCACCTAGGACATTTCAGTACTTATTTACAGTATTTACACTTGGTCACATTCACCACAGCCTCCCCAGGTCATCCCACCCTAAGCCCACATGCTTGGGTTGAACTAAAGGAAGACACACAGTGGTTTTAGACCAGAACACTATGAGATTGAGGCAACTTGCCTGCATGGATTGATGAAGCTGAGTGGGAATTAAATCCAGATTTACCCCATAAGAAGATAAATGCTCCTTAGAGGAGGGCTTTTTAAGAATGGATCAAAAGCATTTTCTACACATGCATATGCGTACATATGTAGGCATATGGAAGACTATGGGAACCTCTGGTCCCATGCCTAATTATATCCAGCCCTGGCAAAGTTCAGTCAAAACTAGGTTCCCATGTCAAAAGTTTGTGAATCTGTGGAAGGAAGGTTAAACTGTGCTTCCTAGTGAATTGCCAAGTACTGTGAGGCAACCATGAAGTACTTTTGGAGCAATCAAGCTTGAGGGGCCTTTATAGAAAGACAAAGCTGAACTTGGCCTGGATCTCTCTCTCTCTTTTATTTATTTAAAGTTTTTGTTGTTGACACTATTGCAGATGTCCCCCATCCCCACCTTTGCCGACCTCCACCCAGCCCCTGCTTCCCCTCCCTTGGCCCTCCTCAAACTATTGTCTGTGTCCATGGGCTTTGCATATGTGTTTAGTTAATTCCTTTACCTAATCCCTTTACCTTCTTTATTCAGTCTCCCCTCGCCCCACCTCTCACAGCTGTCAGCCTGTTTCATGTATCCATGCCTTTGGTTTTATTTTGTTTGACAGTATATTTTATTCATTAGATTCCATATATTACTGATATTATATGGTATTTGTCTTTCTCTGACTGGCTTATTTCACAGCATAATACTGGTAAACTCCAGGTCCATCAATGCTTTCACAAAGGGTAAGAGTTCCTTCTTTTTTTATTGCTGTGTAGTATTCCATTATGCAAATGTACCACAGCTTTTTTTATCCACTCATCTATTGATGGTCACTTGGGCTGTTGCCAGATCTTGGCTATTGTAAAAATGCTGCTATGAACATAGGGGTGCATATATTCTTTCTGATTAGTGTTTCAGGATTCTTAGGCAATATTCCCAGAAGTGAGATCACTGGGTCAAAAGGCAGTTCCACTTCTAATTTTTTTGAGGAAACTCCATAGAGATTTCCCACAGTGGCTGTATCAGTCTGCATTTCCACCAGCAGTGTATTAGGGTTCCCTTTTCTCCACGAGCACTTGTTGTTTGTTGATTTAATGATAGTAGCCATAATGACAGTTGTGAGGTTATACCTCATTGTAGTTTTAATTTGCATCTCCCTGATGATTAGTGACCTTGAGCATTTTTTCATATGTCTCTTGTCCATCTGTATATCATCATTGGGAACATGTCTATTCAGGTCCTTTGCCCATTTTTAAATTGGATTGTCTCATCCTGATGTTGAGTTGTATAAGTACTTTATATATTTTGGAGATTAACCCCTTATCAGATGAATCATTAGCAAATATGCTCTTCCATACAGAAGCCTTTTAGTTTGATGTCATCCCATTTGCTTATTTTTTCCTGTGTTTCCCTTGCCCTTGGAGACATTTCAGCCAAAATATTGCTCTGAGAGGTGTCTGAGATTTTATTGTCTACTAGAGGCCCAGTGCACGGATTCATGCACTGGTGGGGTCCCTCAGCCTGGTCTGTGCCCTCTCACAATACAGGACCCCTCTGGGGATGTCGGACTGCCAGTTTTTCCCGATCCCCACAAGCCAAGCTGAAGAACCCCACTGGTGCACAAATCCATGCACTGGGCCTCTAGTCTAATCTAATAAAAGACAAACATGCAAATTGACCACACCTTTGCTCTGCCTTGAGCCATGCCCACCAGCCAATCAGAGTGACCATATGCAAATTAACCCAACCAAGATGGCGGCTGGCAGCAATGGAGCTGAAGCGAGCAGGAGGCTTGGTTGCTCCAGTGATGGAGGAAGCCAAGCTTCCCGGCTGGCTCTGAGCTCCACTGAAGGCAACAAAGTTTCAATTATAGAAGGTAAATAAATCCCAGAATAAAAAAGAAAAAAAAGAGCGGCTGGGAGCTTCCATCGCTGGTGGGCTTGGCCAGCCTGAAAATGGCCCTCAGCCCCTCACCCAGGCTGGCCAAACCTCCATGGGGTGAGGGTCCCCACTGGGGGCGGGGTTTGACCAGCCTGCAAACAGCCATCAGCCTCTCACCCAGACTGGCCAGGCACCCCAGTGGGGACCCCCACCCTGAAGGGGGTGTGACCAGCCTGCAAACAACCATCAGCCCCTAACCCAGGCTCGCCAGGCACCCCAGTGGGGACCCCCACCCTGAAGGGGGTGTGACCAGCTGCAAACAGCCATCAGCCCCTCACCCAGGCTGGCCAGGCACCCCAGCGGGACCCCCACCCTGATCCGGAACACCCTTCAGGGCAAACTAGCTGGCCCCCACCCACGCACCAGGCCTCTATCCTATATAATAAAAGGGTAATATGCAAACTGACCCTAACAGCAGAATGACTGGGAATGACTGGTCACTATGACACACACTGACCACCAGAGGGCAGACGCTCAATGCAGAAGCTGCCTCCTGGTGGTCAGTGTGCTCCCACAGGGGGAGCTCTGCTCAGCCACAAGCCAGGCTGATGGCTGCCAGTACAGCGGTGGTGGTAGGAGCCTCTCCCGCCTCTTCAGCAGTGCTAAGGATGTCCAACTGCAGCTTAGGCCTGCTCCCCACTGGCAAGTGGACATCCCTTGAGGGCTCTTGGGCTGCCAGAGTGATGTCTGACTGCCAGCTTAGGCCCAATCCCCCAGGGAGTGATCCTAAACCAGCAGGTGGTCATGACCCAAGGGGTCCCAGACTGGAAGAGGGCACAAGCTGGGCTGAGGGACCCCCCTGAGTGCAGAAATTTTTGTGCACCGGGCCTCTAGTATACATATAAGATCTTTGGTTAATCTCTTCCCACCCTCCTCCCTCCCCCCTTCCTTCTGAGATTCATCAGTCTGTTCCATGTTTCCATGTCTTTGAATTGAGTGTCTGCCTCCTGGTGGTCAGTGCACATCATAGCTACCAGTCGAACAGTTGAATGGTTGAACGGTCGCTTAGGCTTTTATATATATAGATGTTTTCTTTTATAATTTTTATGGTTTCATGACTTACATTTAATTTTTTTTATCCTTCTTGTTTTATTCTTGTGTATGGTGTAAGTTGGTGGTCTACTAATAGTTGCAATTTTTTGGATGTACCTGTCCAATTTTCCCAACACCATTTATTGAAGAGACTATTTGCATTCCATTGTGTGCTTTTGCCTCCTTTGTCAAATATTAATTGACCATATTGACATGTGTTGATTTCTGGGATCTCTGTTCCATTCCATTGATCTATATGCCTGTTCTTATACCTGTACCAAGCTGCTTTAATTACAGTGCCTTTGTAGTATAGTTTGATATCTGATATTGTGATCCCTCCAACTTTGTTCTTCTTTCTCAAGATTGCTGATGCTATTCTTTGGTTCCATATCAATTTTTGGAATATTTGTTCTAGATCTATAAAATATGCTATTGGAATTTAATAGGAATTGCATTGAATCTATAGGTTGCTTTGGGTGGTTTGGACATTTTAATGATATTAATTTTTCCAATCCGTGAACACAGTATATGCTACCACTTGTTTGCATCTCCCTCTATTTCTTTCTTCAATATTCTACAGTTTTCTGAGTACAGGTCTTTTACCACCTTGATTACTTTTATCCTTAGGTAACTTCGTTGTTGTTGTTGCAATAGTAAATGGGATTGTTTTCTTTGTTTCTCTTTCTAATAGTTCATTATTGGTGTATCCTGCTACTTTGCTAAATTCATTTATTAGGTTTGGTATATTTTGGTGCCATTGTTAGGGTATTCTCTGTACAATATCATGTCATCTGAGAATGATGACAGTTTTACTAGTACTTTCTCTTTTCCAGTTTGGATGCCTTTTATTTTTTCTTCTTATCTGATCACTGTCCTAGGACTTCCAGCACTATCGATATACTAGTATATAAATGGCTAATATTCAAAGTGTCCCCTCGGGAGTTCACCTGGGAGAGCGGGAGTTCGATCACTCACTATGACATGTACTGACCACTAGGGGGGGCAGTGCGGAACATGGCAGGTGACCACTGGTGGTGGTGGAGCCCTGAGGAAATGAGGAGGAGGCAGGAAGGTGGGGAGGCAGGGAGGCGGGGAATCTGACCAATCCTGATTGATGGCCAGGCCTAGGGACCCTACTCGTGTACGAATTTTGTGCACTGGGCCTCTAGTATTGAATAAGAGTGATGAAAGTCAACATCCTTTTCTTGTTTCTGATCTTAAGGGAAAAAATTTTAGATTTTTCCCATTGAGTATGTTGTTGGCTATACGCTTGTCATATATGGCCTTTATTATGTTGAAGCATGACTCCTCTATTCCTACTTTATTGATGTTGAAGTATGACCCCTCTATGCCTACTTTATTGAGAGTTTTCATCATACATGGGTGCTGGCTTTTATCAAATGCCTTTTCTGCATCTATTGATATGATCTTGTGGTTTTATAACTTCACTAGAGGCCCAATAAATGAAATTCATGCACGGGGCGGGGGGGGGTGGGGAGGAGAGTTGGTCCCCTCAGCCCAGCCTCCACCCTCTCCAATATGGGACCCCTTGGGGGATGCCCAACTGCAGGTTTAGGCCCGATCCCCGGGATTGGGCCTAAACTGGCAGTAGGAAATCCCTCTCACAATCCTGAACTGCTGGCTCCTAATCACTCACCTGCCTGCCTGCCTGGTTGCCCCTAACTGCCCCCCCCCCCGGCCTGATTGCCCCTCATTGCCTCTGCATGCTGGCCTGATCGCCCCTAACTGCCCCCCCACTGCTGGCCAGGTCACTCCCAACTGCCCCTTCCCCACTGGCCTGGTCACCCCCAAGTGCTCTCCTCTGCCAGCCTGGTCGCCCCCAACTGCTCCCTCTGCTGGCCTGGTCACCCCTCACGGCCTCTGTGTGATGGCCTGATCGCCCCTAACTGCCCCCCACTGCCAGCCAGGTAAAGCCCAACTGCACCCCCGCCAGCTGGCCTGGTCACCTCTAACTGTCCCCCTGCCAACCTGGTTGCCCCCAACTGCCCCCCCTGATGGCCTGGTTGCCCCCAATTGCCCCCCTCTGCCAGCCTGGTTGCCCCTCACGGCCCCCTGCTGGCCTGGTTGCCCCACACAGTCTGCTTGTCCAGTTGTTTGGTTGTCCCTCACTAACCCCGCTGCCAGCCTGGTTGTAGGTAGCCATCTTGTGAGGATGTGAAGGTTAACTTGCATATTACCTCTTTATTATATAGAATTTTGTTTATGTGATGTCTGACATGTATTGATGTGCAGATATTGTACCAGCCTTGCATTCCTAGAATAAATCCCACTTAGCCATGGTCTATGATCTTTTTAATGTAATGCTGGATCTGGTTTGCTAATATTTTGTTCAGGATTTTAGTATCTAAGTTCATCAGGGATATTGTCCTATTTTTCTTTCTTCGTAATGTCTTTACCTGGTTTTGGAATTAGGATAATGCTGATCTCAGAAAAAGTGTTTGAAAGTCTCCCATCCTCTTGAATTTTTTGGAATGGTTTGAGAAGGGTAGTTGTTAGTTTTTCTTTGAAGATTTGATAATTTCACCTATGAAGCCATCTGGGACGTTTGCTTGCTGGGAGTTTATTTATTTTATTATTACTACTTCAATTTCATTAATTGTTATCAGTCTATTCAGGTTTTCTGATTCTGCCAGATTCATTTTTGAAAGACTATATGTCTGTAGGAATTTGACTGTTTTACCCAATTTGTTGGCATACAGTTATTCATAGTTTTTTTCTTATAATTCTTTGGTGTTTTTTTTTTGTGTGATGTCAGTTGTTACTTCACCTCTTTCATTTCTGATTTTATTTATATGGGTCCTCTCTTGGTGAGTCTGGCTAAAGGTTCATCAATTTTGTTTATCTCATCAAAGAACCAGTTCTTGATTTCATTGATCTTTTATGTATTTTTTAAAGTCTGCCATTTATTTCTTCTCTGATCTTTATTATATCCTTTCTTCTACTTATTTTGAGCTTTATTAGTTGTTCTTTTTTAAGTTCTTTTAGGTGTTGGGTTAAATTGTTTTCCAGAGATTTTTC
Organism: Myotis nattereri; assembly: GCF_964212035.1. NCBI lineage: Eukaryota > Metazoa > Chordata > Mammalia > Chiroptera > Vespertilionidae > Myotis > Myotis nattereri. The sequence goes on from NC_138078.1 coordinate 122,308,433, forward strand.
TTGCTTTTTGAGCTAGACCTGTAATGCTATGAACTTCCCTTTCAGGACTGCTTTCTCTCTGTCCTATAGATTTGGGGTTGTTGTCTGTTCATTTTCATTTATTTCCAGGTAATTTTTTATTTCTTCCTTTATTTCTTTGGTAACCCATTCATTGTTTAATAACATACTATTTAGCCTCCATATGTCTGAGTGTTTTTGAGTTTGTTTTTCTTTTTTTAAATTGTAGTTGCTTTCTAGTTTCATGCCATTGTGATATGAGATGATGCTTGGTATGATTTTAATCTTCTTGAATTTGTTAAGACTTATTTTGTGTCCTAACTTGTGGTCTATCTTTGAGAATGTTCCATGTGCAGTTGAAAAGAATGTATATTCTGATGTTTTGGGATAAAATGTTCTGTGAATATCAATTAAATCCATCTGATCCAGTGTGTCATTTAAGGTCACTATTTCTGTGTTGATTTTTCCTAGATCTCTCTTTTAGCCTGGATTGGCATAGTGGAATGAGTCAGACAAGCCCAGCCCAGAGTGAACCAAGAGTCAACTTATGGCATGGGAGACTTAACCTATCTTGTCTCCAATTTCCTAGGAACTTCTGGTGTTTTCGGATTTCTACCTCTATGCTTAGAACTGGTAGTGGACGTGTAGATGTTTTCTGAGGAGGAACAGATATCCAACCTGTGGTTTTGGTTCCTCCTAGCTAAGAAAATCCATCCATAGGCAATTTCAGGGAGCTGATGACTCCAGCAAGTCCCTTCTAGGCGCCCCATCATTCTTTAGTACCTGGTGGACCTGATACTTCCAGTTCTGATGATGCTGTGTCTCTCAGTTGCCTGAACTTGGTCTGGTGGGATCTGGGGCTTCCTGATTTCCTCCATAGATTCAGATTCATTATGTAAATTCTTGCCAGAATAAATGACCCTGTTCTCTCTCAGAAAGTCTGGAATGTAGGCTGCCTGTGTTATGATAGATGTGTTCCTGAACTTGGAGTCAGGAGACCAAAGTTCTAGAATCAGCTCAAGCATTAACGAGCAGGAAAACTTTGGCTAAATCCTTTCCCCTCTCTGGGCCTCAGTTTCCCCCTCCATAAAATTAAGGGGTTAGCCTGGATAATACTCTTATTTTCTGTGTTTTGTTTTCTCTCCCTTTTTGTATCTTTCTCTCTCTCTTTTCTGCACTATATCTATTTACCTTAGATGTCATTTTATTTTGTTTTTGTTTTTTAAGTCCCCTCCTGAGGCCAACCTTTGTCTCTCTTTCTTCTTTATCATTTTTAGTCATCTTCCATTTTTCTTTTCCCTCCTAGCAGTCCTGCTTTCTATAATCCTATTCCCACTCTGTTACATGCCTTCCTTCTTTCTTAAAATGCCACCAGAATGAATGAAACATATTTGTGAAATAGAACGCATTGTTGAATCAAATGTTATGGTCTACTTTATTAATTATCTGGTGTGGGTTGCTTGAAGGTTAAAACAGGGTCCCAACACTTTACCCTTCCTTAAGAAGCAGTCACTGCAAACAGAAGTTGCTTTTTATAATTGTGTGTGACCTACAATTGACATTTGTTTTGTGGATCAGTAGTCACCATGGAGGAGAGGTTCCCTACCCTTGACTGTGGTATCTGACCCACTTGGTTGGCTCAGACTGTCAGTGGGGTATCGCTAAAGATAGTTAGCCTGGGTGAGGGCATCTTATTTGTAGCTTGGGACTTGAGCCTGTGAGGAGAGAAGGGAGTGCCTTGCTTGCTATATAAAGCACTGACCTTAAACACATTTCAGCCTTTAGTTTTATCTAAGACAGAACTCCTTCTGTGATGCCCAAAGCATCGACCTCCTTGAATCACTGAAACTGGGAGGGAAGGGCACTTGTACTTTGTAAAAGAATCCAAACTTCAGATACTTTAAAAAAGATCATCAGTAAGAGCATTACATAAGTGATTAGACTTAGAGCACTGAACACATTCTGAGTAAGTAGCAGTGGGAGGATGGATACCAGGACTTCACAAAGCCCTGCTTGTCCGCAGGCTGGAGAACTTCCTTCTGGTGACCCTCCAAATATGAAGCCATTTTGTTGCTGGTCCATCCCTACTTTCCCATATAGAATGCAAAGGTTGAAACTATTGCAATTCTAGATGTAGTGGAATGGAAATGAAGTTGACTGTACTAGTATTCACTTGAATTTCAACCTGATTCCTCCCAGACCCTTTTCTCTACTCCCATTCACAAACCTTTGAGGTTTTCTTTCACTCTCTGAGGTTTTCTACAGCTGAACATTCTTTCTACCCTAAGGGAAATTGTGGGTTCTTTTAGCATTTAGAATTCTATTGTAATCAATAAAGTTCACTAGCTCTTTGCACTCTAGTGTCTGCTCCATTTACAAATGTCACCTTAGCATCCACCAAAAATGTATTAGCTCCTCAATCAGATGAACTAAGAATATAGTCAGCAGAAGAGCCTGTCAAGGGGATCGGTAGTAACTCAAATTTCCCATTATGATAGGAGTTTGTGATGTGCAGGTGTACACTCATCAAACTAAAACTCATTAAATTATACATTTAAGTTTTGTACATTTGCCCTAGCCAAGAAGCTCAGTTGGTTAGAGCATCATCCCAATATGCCAAAGTTGTAAGTTCAATCCCCAGTCAGGGCACATGCAAGAACCAACCAATGAATTCATGGATAGGTGGAACAACAAGTCCATGTTTCTCTCTCTCTTTCCCTTCTCCTTGCTCTAAAATCAATAAAAACACGGTGGTTAAAAAAGTTTTGTACATTACCTGTGTGTAAATTCTACCTCAATGAAAGAACAATAAGCACATTTTACACTCTAGTTAATTATATAAATGCTAAGTGTTTAGGAGTAACATATACTCAGTCTGAAACTTATTTTGAAAAGAATAAAAAAATAAGATGGATTCATGGATGTACTGATGGATGGATAAATGGATAAAATGTGATGCAAAGCAAATATAACAACATGTTAACTAAAATCAGAGCTGTCACCTGGGTGGCTTAAAGGCTCATACCCTAGGCAATGTCTTTTCTTTTCCTCATTACCATTCCACTCAGGCACTGAGTGATGAGTTCCCCAAACCAAGTGAGAGGACATTTGGTCCCGATGAGCCTTCACCTAGCTGGCAGAACACTTCTCTGCTTCCCACAGTCTGAATTTGTCAAAGACAGTGGTTCAGTGCTTTGGCCATAAGTTGAGAGACTCGTGGACAAGGTCAGGTACATTTTCTCCTCAGTCTTCTCCTCACCCAATTGCCAAATGTTAACTATAGAAGCATAGGAGGACTGGATCCTTTGAATCTCACTCCCTGCAACCTGCCTGACTTCAACACACTAAGGGATAGGAGTGAAATAAACATCTCATTTTCCCAAATCCTATTTTGTCATGCTTTTCCAGGAACATGTTCTTCTCTAGCCTTTATCTGATCATGCCAAAACTCATTCCAAATGAGGCTGGTGGCAAAGGGACAGTGTTGACTTTAATTGCTTGCAAGCTTTTTGAGAGGTACTTCTACATCTGTTTTTTGATGCCCTCTCTCTGCTGAGCTCTTTCCCTCAAAATGGTTCTGTGTCCCATCCAAAGGTTCTGAGATCCTTAATAACATCACTGAAAACAACCACTAATGTTATTGCCTTGTTAGTGTCCTGTCCTCCTCTCTCACAGCTATAGCCACTTGATACCCACCACTCATCTCAGTTACTATTATTCAAGTATTCAAAAAAGAGGTATTGGGTGCCAAATCTATGCCAGGCAGTACTAGTAAATAAGGTGCTGGGGAAGGTGTATAAATGCTAACATAAGCAAGCACCAATCTCTCCCTTTGAGATGCACTCAACCTAGTAGTTGAGTTACACAGAATGGGTGAGATGTAAGAACGCGACAGTCCGTGGTAAAGGAGCCAGTTATGCAATCGGCCTCCTTCCCAGCCTTACCTCCCACCTACTCCCAAGGCTTCCACTACCACTAAGTGCTGACATCTGAATCCACATCACCAACTCACAACTCTTCTGAGATGCAGATACTTAGTGTCTCCAAGTACCTAATCAATGTCTCTTCCTTGATGGTCTACAGGTCCCTCAAACACAACATGTTTTAAACTAAATTCAGAATTTTTTTCCTAAAGCTCACTCTTTCTGCATGTTTTGAAACACAGTTCACAATTCACCTCTTCCCTGTACCTTTTCTTACCCCTCCAGGCAGGTTTACTGACTGCCTCCTAGGTATTTCCATTGTCCTTTTTTTTTTTTTTTAAATATATTTTATTGATTTTTTTACAGAGAGGAAGGGAGAGAGATAGAGAGTTAGAAACATCGATGAGAGAGAAACATCGATCAGCTGCCTCCTGTACATCTCCTACTGGGGATGTGCCCGCAACCCAGGTACATGCCCTTGACCGGAATCGAACCTGGGACCCTTCAGTCCGCAGGCTGACGCTCTATCCACCGAGCCAAACCGGTTTCGGCTCCATTGTCCTTTGTATATCCCTATCCACAGCATTTACTATACTATCTTCAAATTATTTTTTTTTTAATTTTGAAAAATTAAATTTATTAATATGACACTGGTTCTCCAAACCATACAGGTTTCAAATATACAACTAAACAAAACAGCATATGTATAGCATCATGAGCCTATCACCCCAAAGTCTCTTTCCATCCCCATTTCTGCCTCCTTTGCCCAAATCCACCTGTCCCCACCCCCCTTTCCCTCTGCCTATCACCACACTGTTGTCTGTGTCTATGTGTTTAGGTATATAAGTTTTTAGGCTAATCCCTTCACCTTCGTTCATCCAGCCTCCACCTCTCCTCTCCCTGCTGACAGCTGTCAGTCTAATCTAATCCATGTTTCCATGCCTCTGTTTTAATTTTGTTTGTCAGTTTTTATACATTAGATTCCACATAACAGTATAAGTGAGATAGTATGGTATTTGTCTTTCTCTGACTAATTTATTTCACTTAGCACAATAATCTCTAGGTTTATCCACGTTCTCGCAAAAGGGGAAATTTCCTTTTTTCCCAGCTGCATAGTATTCCATTGTGTAGATGTGCCACAGTTCTTTAATCCACTCATCTGCTGATGGGAATTTAGGTTGTTTCCAAATATTAGCTATTGTAAATTGTGCTGCTATGTACACAGGGGTGCATATAACCTTTCTGATTGGTGTTTCTGACTTCTTGGGGGTATATTCCTAGAAGTAGGATTACTGGATCAAATGGGAGTTCCATTTTAATTTTTTTTATTTTAATTAAATCTTTATTGTTCAGATTATTACATTTGTTCCTCTTTTTTTCGCCCCAATACCGCCCCTCCTCCCAGTTCCTGCCCCACCCTCCGCCCTCACTCCCCACCCACTGTCCTCATCCATAGGTGCACGATTTTTGTCCAGTCTCTTCCCGCATCTCCAACACCCCTTTCCCCCCCAAGAATAGTCAGTCCATTCCCTTTCTATGTCCCTGATTCTATTATAATCACCAGTTCATTCTGTTCATCAGATTATTTATTCACTTGATTCTTAGATTCACTTGTTGATAGATGCATATTTGTTGTTCATAATTTGTATCTTTACCTTTTTCTTCCTCTTCCTCTTCTTAAAGGATACCTTTCAGCATTTCATATAATACTGGTTTGGTGGTGATGAACTCCTTTAGCTTTTCCTTATCTGTGAAGCTCTTTATCTGACCTTCAATTCTGAATGATAGCTTTGCTGGATAAAGTAATCTTGGTTGTAGGTTCTTGGTATTCATCACTTTGAATATTTCTTGCCACTCCCTTCTGGCCTGCAAAGTTTCTGTTGAGAAATCAGCTGACAGTCGTATGGGTATTCCCTTGTAGGTAACTGAGTGTCTTTCTCTTGCTGCTTGTAAGATTCTCTCTTTGTCTTTTGCTCTTGGCATTTTAATTATGATGTGTCTTGGTGTGGTCCTCTTTGGATTCCTTTTGTTTGGGGTTCTCCATGCTTCTTGGACCTGTAAGTCCATTTCTTTCACCATGTGGGGGAAGTTTTCTGTCATTATTTCTTCAAATAGGTTTTCAATATCTTGCTCTCTCTCATCTTCTGGCACCCCCATAATTCTGATGTTGGTACGCTTGAAGCTGTCCCAGAGGTTCCTTACACTATCCTCGCATTTTTGGATTCTTTTTTCATTTTGCTTTTCCGGTTGGGTGTTTTTTGCTTCTTCGCATTTCAAATCTTTGCCTTGATTCTTGCGCTCCTCTGGTCTGCTGTCGGGAGTCTGTAAATTATTCTTTATTTCAGTCAGTGTATGCTTAATTTCTAGTTGGTTCCCCAATATAAGATCGAGGGTCTCATTAGTTTTCTTGTAGATCTCATTAAGTTTATCTGCGGCTTCTAAACAGTTCTTGAGAGACCTTAAAAGTGTGGTTCTGAACTCTATATCTTCCATTGACAATTTTGTCCTGTTTCTTTGTCTCTGCATTTTGTTATGCTTTCTTGGTGCACCCCCTAGTGGTCTTTGTTCGCAGTCTTATAATTAAATCTTGATTGTTGTAGTTAATTCCAGGGAGGGTTTGACCTCCAGGCCAAGTGGCTATGAGAATCAGCTGTGTCAGCAGTGAGAGAACTTCTGTCCTCTAGGGAGGTGCTAATCTAGCCTTTGCCTGAGGCTATCCGGCAAATGCCTCTGTGCAGGGCTTGGGCGGGGCGGGTCGCACAGGATCAACAGGGTGGGCCGGAGAGAGCAGTAATGGCGGCTCTCCGTCCTGTTCCCAGGGGCTCTGCCTCTCTGAGTCCCAGCACCCGCTGCAAAGCTCGGAGAGAAAGCTGCACTCGCTCTGACCAAAGCCAGACAGTCCCGCTTCTCCCATTTGAGTCTGGGTCCCTAAAGACTCGCCCGGATCTGGAGTTCAGAGTCTGCGACTCCCTCCCGATTGAAAACGCCAACCGCGCCCTCCGCCGCCAGCCCGCTCTGCGCGCGCACTCCGCACCTCAGAATTTGACTTCAGCACTGGGCCTCCTCTGAGTGTCCGTATGCGTTTCTCTTTCCTCCTAGTTGTAGGACTTCCACTCAGGCAGCGTTCCTGTGGTTCTGAGTGATGTCCCTTCCGTTTTTTGGTTTCACTTTTGAAGTAGTTGTTCAAAGCATCAAACTCCGGCGTTAACCTATGCCGCCATCTTGGTTCTCCCCATTTTAATTTTTTGAGGAAACGCAATACTGTTTTCCACAGTGGCTGCACCAGTCTGCATTCCCACCAGCAGCGCACGAGGGTTCATTTTTCTCCACATCTTTGCCAGCACTTGTCATTTGTTGATTTGTTGATGATAGCCATTCTGACAGGTGTGAGAAGGTACCTAATTGTCTTTTTTTTTTTTTGGTAAATCTTTATTGTTCAGATTATTACATTTGTTCCTCTTCCCCCCCCCCCCCATAGTTCCCCTCCACCCAGTTCCAACCCCACCCTCTGCCCTTACCCCCCCACTGTCCTCATCCCTAGGTGCACAATTTTTGTCCAGTCTCTTCCTGCATCGCCCACTGCCGGGGTCCAACCCCAGCGGGTCCAGGGGTCCCCAAAGGTGTGGACGGAGTCGGTGAAGAAGGAATGACAAGGAGGCAGCGTTCAGTTGATCATCATAGCCGGGTTCTCTTGTCAGGGTCTCCTGCCAAGTTCTGGTCTGGATCTCCAGCGAAGTTCTGGCTAGGATCTCCAGCCAGGTTCTGTGTCCATGGTCTCTTGCTAGGTTCTCCAGCCAGGTTCTCCAGGTTCTCCAGCCAGGTTCAGTCACCAGGTTCTAGTCAGGTTCTCTTGCCAATTTCTGTAGTCAGGTTCAGTCCAGGATCTTTTGCCATGTTCTCTCGCTAGGTTCTGTCTCTAGGTTCTGAGGCCAGTTTCTGTCCAGGATCTTTTGCCATGTTCTCTCCAGCGAAGTTCTTCTGTCTCTAGAGAACGTTCTGTGTAGGTTCTGTGCCAATTTCTGTCTCTCTCTCTGTCTCCTTCTCTCTCTCTCTCTCTCTCTCTCTCTCTCTCTCTCTCTCTCGTCTTCTAAGTCCTGTGTTCCAAGTTCTGTGTCTTGCTGTCTTATTACATCTGTATTTATACCAGCTGATTTAATCCTATCAATCTCTATTACAAAGGTTAGGGCGTTTCTTATCTCCATTCCAGGGAGTAAAGATTATGTAGCTTAAGCATGATTATTCATAGTTAAAGTGATTAATTACCCGCCTGGCACTTAGTTGAGGGGTTTTATTCCCTCCCTAACTTCAGGGGAAAATCCCTACCTGGGGAAACAACCTTTCTAGGAGAGGCATCCCCTCCCTGACTTCAGGGAAAAGTTCCTACCTGGGGAAACAACCTTTCTCGGAGAGGTGACCTTGGTTAAAACACACAGCGCTAAGGGGAGCAAACATATTAAGAACAGTATGCTATATAATTTGCCGGGAGCCGGTCCATCCTTGCTGTTTCAAGGGACCTGGCAGCCCACACCCCATTCCCCACCAAGAATAGTGAGTCCATTCCCTTTCTATGTCCCTGATTCTATTATAATCAACAGTTCATTCTGTTCATCAGATTATTTATTCACTTGATTCTTAGATTCACTTGTTGATAGATGCATATTAGTTGTTCATAATTAGTATCTTCACCTTTTTCTTCTTCTTCCTCTTCTTAAAGGATACCTTTCAGCATTTCATATAATACTGGTTTGGTGGTGATGAACTCCTTTAGCTTTTCCTTATCTGTGAAGCTCTTTATCTGACCTTCAATTCTGAATGATAGCTTTGCTGGATAAAGTAATCTTGGTTGTAGGTTCTTGGCGTTCATCACTTTGAATATTTCTTGCCACTCCCTTCTGGCCTGCAAAGTTTCTGTTGAGAAATCAGCTGACAGTCGTATGGGTACTCCCTTGTAAGTAACTGACTTTCTTTCTCTTGCTGCTTTTAGGATTCTCTCTTTGTCTTTTGCTCTTGGCATTTTAATTATGATGTGTCTTGGTGTGGTCCTCTTTGGATTCCTTTTGTTTGGGGTTCTCTGCGCTTCCTGGACTTGTAAGTCTATTTCTTTGACCAGGTAGGGGAAGTTTTCTGTCATTATTTCTTCAAATAGGTTTTCAATATCTTGCTCTCTCTCATCTTCTGGCACCCCTATAATTCTGATGTTGGTACGCCTGAAGCTGTCCCAGAGGCTCCTTACACTATCTTCGTATTTTTGAATTCTTTTTTCATTTTGCTTTTATGGTTGGGTGTTTTTTGCTTCTTCGCATTTCAAATCTTTGCCTTGATTCTTGCGCTCCTCTGGTCTGCTGTTGGGAGTCTGTATAATATTCGTTATTTCAGTCCGTGTATGCTTAATTTCTAGTTGGTTCTTTATCACAACATTGAGGGTCTCATTAGATTTCTTGAGGATCTCAATAACTGTATCGGCGGCTTCTAGACCGTTCTTGAGAGACCTTAAAAGTGTGGTTCTGAACTTAATATCCTCCATTGACAGTTTTGTCCTGTTTCTTTGTCTCCGCATTTTTAATGCTTTCTTGGTGCACCCCCTAGTGGTCTTTGTGCGCAGTCTTGTTGTAGTTAAGCCTTGATTGTTGTAGTTAATACTAGGGGGATTTGACCTCCAGGCCAACTAGCTGTGAGAATCAGCTGTGTCTGCAGTGGGAAAACTTCTGTCCTCTAGGGAGGTGCTAATCTAGCCTTTGCCTGAGGCTATCTTGCAAATGGCTCTGTGCAGGGCTTGGGCGGGTGGGTCTCACAGGATCAACAGAGCGGGTGGAGGGAGCAGTTATGGCTCCTCTCAGTCCCGTCCCCAGAGGCTCTGCCGGCTCTGCCTCTCAGAGTCCCAGCAACCGCTGCAAACCTCAGAGAGAAAGCTGCCCTCGCGTTCCGACCGATGCCAGACAGTCCCACTTCTCCCGTTTGAGTCTGGGTCCCTAGAGACTCGCCCAGAACTGGAACTCAGAATCTGAGACTCACTCCCGATTGAAAACGACAACCACGCCCTCAGCTACCAGCCTGCTCTGCGCGTACCTCTGCACCTTTGTATTTTCCGCACTGCACCTCCTCTGAGTCTCGTATGCTGCTCTCTTTCCTTCTAGTTGAAGAATTTCCCCTCAGCCAGTCTTCCTGTGGTTCTGGGTGATGTCCGTTTCGTCTTTTAGTTGTATTTGTGAAGTGGTTGTTCGAGGACGCTAACTCCAGTGTTTACCTATGCCGCCATCTTGGTTTTCTCCCTCATTGTCTTTTTGATTTGCATCTCTCAGATGATTAGTGACTTCGAGCATATTTTCATGTCTCTTAGCCTTCTGTATGTCCTCTTTCAAAAGTGTCTATTTAGGTCCTTTCCCCATTTTTTTAAATTTGATTTTTTATCTTCCTTTTGTTAAACTGTATGAGTTCCCTGTAAATTTTGGAGATTAAACCCTTATCAGAGATAACATTGGCAAATATGTTCTCCCATGCAGTGGGCTTTCTTGTTGTTTTGTGAATGGTTTCTTTTGCTGTGCAGAAGCTTTTTATTTTGATGTCGTCCCATTTGTTTATTTTCTCTTTAGTTTCCATTGTCCTAGGAGCTGTACTGGTAAAGATATTGCTATGACATGTGTCTGCTATTTTGCTGCCTATGGATTCTTCTAAGATTTTTATGGTTTCCCATCTAATATTTAAGTCCTTTATCCATTTTGAGTTTATTGTTGTGTATTGTGTAAGTTGGTGATCTAATTTCAGTTTTTTTTTTATGTTTCTGTCCAATTTTCTCAACACCATTTATTGAAGAGATTGTCTTGACCCATTGTATGGTATTGCCTCCTTTGTCAAATATTAATTGAGCATAATGGCTTGGGTTGATTTCTGTGTTCTCTGTTCTATTCCATTGGTCTATATGTCTTTTCTTGTGCCAGTCTCAGGCAGTTCTGAGAACAGTGGCTTTGTAATATAGCTTGATATCTGGTATTGTGATCCCTTCAACTTTGTTCTTCTTTCTCAGGATTACTGCAGCTATATGGGATCCTTTTTCATTCCAGATGACTTTTTGGAGCGTTTGTTCTAGGTCTTTCAAGTATGCTATTGGTATTTTAATGGGGATTGCATTGAATTTATAGATTACTTTGGCTAGTATGGACATTTTAATGATGTTGCTTCTACCAATCCATGAACATGGTATATTCTTCCATTTGCTTATGTCTTCCTCTATCTCTTTTTTTCAGCATCCTGTAATTTTTTGTGTACAGGTACTTTACCTCCTTTGTTAAATTTATTTCTAGGTATCTTAATTTTTTTAGTTGCAATGGTAAATGGAATTTTTTTTTGTTTTCTCTTTCTGTGAGTGCATTATTGGTGTATAAAAAAGCCATAGATTTCTGGGTGTTAATTTTGTATCCTGCTACATCGCCAAATTCATTTATTAAATCTAATAGTTTTCTGATGGAGTCTTTTCTATGTACAAGATCATGTCATCTGCAAATAATGACAGTTTTACTTCTTCGTTTCCAATTTGGATTTCTTTTATTTTTTCTTTTTGTCTGATTGCTATGGCTAGCACTTCCAGTACTATGTTGAACAGAAGTGGTGAGAGTGGGCATCCCTGTCTTGATCCTGTATACCTCCTTCCATTCTCTTCTAGCTTGATGTGTTTCTGTTGAGAAATCATTTGATAATCTGATGGGGGATCCTTTGTAAGTAACTCTCTGTCTCTCTCTTGCAGCCTTTAATATTCTCTCTTTGTCATTAACATTTGTCCTTGTAATTATGATGTGTCTTGGTGTGGGTCTTTGGGGATTCATCTTGCTTGGGACTCTCTGTACTTGTGTAAATTTTTTCTTCCCTCTATCAGGGAAGTTTTCTCTCATTATTTCTTCAAATAGATTTTCTAATCCTTGCTGCTCTTCTTGTCCTTCTATCAGTCCTATTATAGGTATGTTACTTCGTTTTGCATTGTCCCAAAGCTCCCTTAGGCTCTCCTGCTTTTTAATTTTTTCCCCCAGTTGCTGTTCAGATTGGGCTTGTTTCTGTACCTTATCTTCTAACTCACTAATTCGGCCCTCTGCTTCTTCTAGTCTACTGTTGAAAACTTCCATGGTGTTTTTGATTGTAGCTATATCACTTTTGATTTCTTCCTGATTTTTGCATATGTTGTTGATTTTCTCACCCATCCAGTGTGTGAACTGTATGTCCATTACTCTGAATTCTGTTTCTATCATGTTGCATGCTTCTGTTTCACTTATTTCCTTTCTTGGTGATTCCTCCCTTTCTTTCCTCTGGGGATTGCTTAGTTGTTGTCTCCCCATTCTGACTATCACCAGAAGGTTCAAATGTGGAGTTGTGGGGTCCTGGGCTGTGTGCAGTGGGAGTGTCACACCCCCTGAGTGTCACTGAGGAGCTCCAACACCAAGACGTGTGGCTGCCGTGGGTTGGTGGGAGCCACACTCGCCTAGGATCAGAGTCACAGATGCTTAGTTTGGCCTCGTGTGAGCACCTAGAATCAGGGACCCTGCCTGCACCGTGCTGAAACAGAGACCCTGCTGGTTTGTGCTGAAAATCAGAGTCCCTTAGCGCATGTCAGGAGTCAGAGACTCCCTGTGTCCATGCTTAGAAGCGAGTATCAGAGTCTCTGTTGCTTAGTGCGGCCTCGCTCTGAGAATCAGGGTCCCTGTGTGGGCATGCACCAATAATTGGAGTCACTGGCTCTTAGTGTGAATGCACTGAGAATCATGGATCCCAGGTGCTCGTGATGAGAAACAGAGTCTAGTCACTGGTGGTCAATGCTGCTTCTTGTGTGGAGTATCAGGGTCCCTGGTCTGCTTGGTGGACCGGGTTGCACAGTCTCACTGTGTTGGCTGGAGGTTCACTCCTGTCCTGCAGAAAACAGCCTTCCATGTGCTCTTGCCCTGAATCAAAGTCAGGTGGCACTGCTGCCCTTTGTGGGCATGGGGTCTGGTCACACGGGTGTGCACTGCGGGAAACAAACTTCCTGTGTCTGTGCACCCAGGCTTAAAATTCAGCGCATGGGCGTGGGCACGGGGTTTGGTCATAGGAAACAAACTTCCTGAGTTCGCACACCCAGGCTCAAATTCAGGTAGAGCCGCCGCTGCTGCGTGTGGGCAGAAGGCCTGTTTTTGCAGAGAGGGTCTGGAAGTTCCTATGCCACTGTTGTGGGGCCAGTGGAGAGGGGCATTGACTCTGTGACTCACAGAAATCTACGGTCAGGGTGCCTGGGGTCTTGGTGTCCATGGGTCTGCAGCTGTGGTCGCAGGTCTTTTACCTGAGTGGCTGTAGGGTTCTGGTTTGCGAATGGAGACCAGATTGGGTAGTGGCGAGGCTAGGATCCTAGTCTCAAGCAGTTCTGTTCTTTAAGATGGTATGGTCTCTGTGTCGGCGGTGTCCTCCCTAGAGTGATTGCTGTGGCAGCGGGGTTTTGCCATCTAAGACTGCCTGGTTTGGCAGCCCCTCGGAAGACATGCAGGATCTAATTGTCCCTAGCTCTCACTCACACACACGTCCACATACTCCTCTATTGCTCCTTCACTCTCTCACATACTCTCCCTCCCTACCTTCTTGCGGGCATCATCTTGGATCTTGGCCTGTATGTCCTCTTTGGAGAAGTATCTATTAAAATCCAATTCTCATTTTTGAATTGGATTGTTTATCTTCCTGGCATTGAGTTTTATAAGTTCTTTACATATTTTGGAAATTAACAACGTATGAGATGTATTATTGGCAAATATTTTCTCCCATTCAGTGGGTTCTCATTTCATTTTGTTGATGGTTTCCTTTGATTTACAAAAGCTTTTTAGTTTGATGTAGTCTTATTTACTTTTGCCTTTGTTTCCCTTGCCTAAGGATATATATCTGAGATTTTACTACCTATGTTTTCTTCTAGGATTTTTATTGTTTTGCAACTTACATTTAAGTCTTTTATCCATTTTGAGTTTATATTGTGTATGGTGTATGTTAGTGGTCTAGTTGCGTTTTTTGGATGTACCTGTCCAATTTTCCCAATACCATGTATTGAAGAGAGTGTTTTTATTCCATTTTATGCTCTTGCCTCCTTTGTCAAATATTAACATATATATATATATATTATGCTAAGTGTTCGATAAGCCAGGTAATGATGTCACGTAGATGCCCAGCTTCCTCTCCTTAGAGACTAGCCTCCTTGCAGTTTCTTCAGCCCAGGAACACAGCTTGTTTTATATCTAGGGGGAAACATTTCACACTTTAAGCAAATGTCTGTGAAGCGTTTTCCCATGCCTCTTCTCATTTGATCCTCACAGAAGTCCTGGAGTAGGTAGATAGGAGAGTCAGTGGAATCCTATTTTCTTTTCATTAGCCAGAAAACACAGATTTAGAAAGCTTAGAAACTTGACCTGAGTGAAAAGTAGTAAGAAATGGTGGACCTTGAAAATGACTTCAGGTTTTCTCACTGTGCAGAATATAGTCAAACACTGCTGCAGTTAAATATTTTATCCTTTGTTCTCCCTGCATGATCTATAATAATAATCTGCTTCATGTTGATATTTACTGCTGTGTTGCTGACAATTACCTGAAAGAGAAATTGAGGTGCTTCACTGGGCTTGAAAAAGTTTAGCTAAATCAGAAATCAGGTCTAATTAAGCAAGTTTATTCTATACCTATAAAAGTCTAAGTTGATTTGTTCATACACGATACATATAAAGCTCTCACTGGTGCCAATCTCACGTGTGTGTTTCCATCTGTCATTGTCGATTGTGAATTTGGTTGACACTTCTATTAAAGAGAAAGGGCGAATAGTGATATTAAAATATTTCTTCTAATTAATTACCTTTCTTTCTTTTTTTATATATTTTATTGATTTTTCACAGAGAGGAAGGGAGAGAGATAGGGAGAGTTAGAAACATCGATGAGAGAGAAACATCGATCAACTGCCTCTTGTACATCCCCCACCGGGGATGTGCCCGCAACCCAGGTACATGCCCTTGACCAGAATCGAACCCGGGACCTCTCAGTCCACAGGCTGACGCTCTGTCCACTGAGCCAAACCTGTTTCGGCTTAATTACCTTTCAATGTGCATGAATTCGTGCACTGGGCCACTAGTTAACTATAAAGGCATGAGTTGATTTCTGGGATCTCTGTTATGTTCCATTGGTCTATATGCCTGTTCTTATGCTAGTACCAGGTTATTTTTATTACAATGGCCTTGAAGTATAGTTTAATATCAGGTATTGTGACCCCTCCACTTTTGCTCTTCTTTTTTAAAAATTGCTGGTGCTATTCAGGGTCTTCTTTTGGTTCCAAATAAATTTTTGGAATATGTGTTCTAGATCTGTTAAATATGTCATTGGTATTTAAATAGGAATTGCAATGGCTCTATAGATTGCTTTGGGTAGTATGGACATTTAAATGATGCTAATTAATCTAATCCATGAATATAGCATATACTACCACTTATTTGTATTTTTCTCAATTTCTTTCTTTAATATCCTATAATTTTCCGAGTACAAGTCTTTTACCTTCTTGATTGAGTTTATTTCTAGGTACTTTGTTTTTTTTGTTGTTGCTGCAATAGTAAATGTAACTGTTTTCTTTTTTTCTCTTTCTGATAGTTCATTATTGGTGTATAAAACTGCCACCAATTTCTGAATATTAATTTTGTATCCTGCTACTTTGCCAAATTCATTTATTAGGTCTAGTAGTTTTTTTGGTGGAGTCTTTAGGGTTTTCTCTGTATAATATCATATCATCTGAGAATAATAACAGTTTTACTTCTTCCTTTCCAACTTGGATACCTCTTATTTCTTCTTGACTAATTGTTGTGGCTAGGATTTCCAGTACTATGTTGAATCAGAGTGATGAAAGTCAACATCCCTTTCTTGTTTCTGATCTTAAGAGACACATTTTTAGTTTTTGCCTATTGAGTATGTTGTTAGCTGTATGTTTGTCATATATGGCCTTTATTATGTTGAGGTATGATCCCTGTATTCCCACTTTGCTGAGAGTTTTTATCATATATGGGTGCTGGATTTTATAGAATGCTTTTTCTGCATCTATTGATATGATCATGTGATTTTTATCTTTCATTTTGTTTATATGATGTATCACATTTGTTGATTTGCAAATATTGTACCAACCTTGCATTCCTGGAATAAATTCCACTTGATCATGGAGTATGATCTTTTTAATGGATCTGCTTTGCTAATATTTTGTTGAGGATTTTAGCATCTATATTCATCAAAGATATTGGCCTATAGTTTTCTTTCTTTGTAGTGTCTATCTGGTTTTGGAATTTGAATAATTCTGATCTCATAAAAAGAGCTTTGATGTCTTCCTTCCTTTTGAATTTTTTGGAGTAGTTTAGAAGAGTAGGTGTTAGGTGTTCTTTGTATGGTTGGTAAAACTCCCCCCTAACCCATCTGTTCCAGGACTATTGTCTGCTGGGAGTTTTTTGTTGCTATTTTTGTTAATCCTTATCCAAGGATATATTTCCATTGATTTTAAGAAAGAGTGGAAGGGAGGGAGGGGCAGAGAGAGAGAGAGAGAAAGAGAGAGAGAAACATTGATGCAAAAAAGACATATCAATTTGTTGCCTCCCGCATGCACACTAACCAGAGCTGTGAATTGAACCTGAAATACCAGTATGTGCTCTTGACTGGGGATTGAAGCCGTGACTCGTTGGCGTGTGGTCTGAGGCTCTAATCACTTAGCATCAACTGTCAGGGCTGCTGGGAGTTTTTTATTACTGCTTCTATTTCAGTAGTTGTAATCGTTCTATTCAGGTTTTCTGATTCTTCCTGATTCTGTTTTAGCAGATTGTATGTTTGTAGGAATTTATCCATTTTGCCTGGATTGTACAATTTGTTGGCATATATCCATAGTATTTTCTTACAATCCTTCCTGTTTCTGTGATGTCAGCTGTTGCTTCATCTCTTTCCATTTTTTCTTTTCTTTTAAAAAAAGTCTTCTTTCTTTCTTTCTTTCTTTCTTTCTTTCTTTCTTTCTTTCTTTCTTCCTTTCTTTCTTTATATTTTTATTGATTTCAGAGAGGAAGGGAGAGGAAGAGATAGAAACATCAATGATGAAAGAGAGAACCACTGATTGGCTGCTTCCTGCACGCCCCCTACTGGGGACAGAGTCTGCAACCTGGCCACGTGCCCTGGATGGGAACTGAACCTGGGACCATTCAGTCCACACGCCAAGGCTCTGTCCACTGAGAAAAACCGACTAGGGCTCCAGTTTTTTTTCTTAACATGGCCTTTCCCTCTGTACTATGAGCTTTTTTAGCGCAGTACCTGTACAGTTTATTATTATTGTTATTGTATCCTGTGCCTAACATTGCATGACATGTAACAGGAGCTGTGTGCTAGCTGAATGAAATGCAATTGAGTGACTCATCCTGCCCAGGAAAATTCAATAAAGCTTCACAGGCGAGATCATATTTATACAGGGTCTTGGAGAATAAAAGTTTTTCAGTTGTTGGCTGAGTGGAGCAGGAAGAGAAGAAGGGAGAGCTGGCTCATCCTAGACAGAACAAGAACAAGAGCAAAGGGTAAGAGGATAATAAAATATAGTGTGCTTTTAGCATGCAGGTAGTTAAGTGCAGGTTGGAGGGCCAATAAATGAGTCTGGGAGAGTCAGTATGTTCCAAATCACAAAGGATCGTTAATACTTGCCTAGGAGTTTAGATTTCAGCCTATATGTGTAGTCAAACCCCTTTGACTGTTGAAACGTGCTTTTTAAAATGGGTGCAACATAATCAGAGCTGTGCTTCTGGAAGCTGTGCTGTCTGAAAGTGTAGAGAATAGATTTCAGGACTAGGAGAGACTGGAGGCATGGAGACCAATTAGGAGATTCTTGTAGTATTCTGGATGAGACATAATGAGAGCATGGACCATGGTGGGTTAGCAGGCATGGAAAGACATAAAATTAAACCAAGAAATAGGGTCCCCACCTCTCATGCCTGACCTAGGAAAGAGATTTCAAGCAGGTCAAAGTACTCAGTCGAATTCAAAATGTTTTATGAGCATGCTCAATATAAGTACTTTATTACCTAGATTTTTAGGCCAGAAAAAAACTCAGTATCTTAAGTTTTGTTGGGCTTATGGTATATTTGGAATTATTCAAAGAGCAGAATTTGTAGGCAATTGTGACTGATTAAAAGTTTAGAATGAAGAGCCAGAGAATACTCCAGGATTTGGGTCTGTGTGACTGAGTGAAGGAGGTGTTGGTCTGGAATGGTGGGAGTGGGGTGAGAGCTGTCTGGGCATGTTGATTGTGTGAGGTGCTGTGAGACACCCAAGTGGAGCCATCAAGGAGGCAGCTGGCTATGTGGGCCTGGAGCTGAGGAAAGCTATCCTGGATGAAAATGAAGATCTGGGAATTGCCAACTTGAGATAGAGGTGAAGCCATGGGACAATGAGATCACCCAAAGACAGTGTATGGACTGAGAACAAAAAAGCACTTAAGATAGAACCCTAGGAAAGATCAATTTTGAGGATTGGGCAGACATAATAGAAGGAGCCCATGAAAAAGGTGAGTAAGAAAGGGAGCAGCATGCAAGAAAGTGATAGGAGAGCCCTGACTATTGTCGCTCATTTGGTTGGGCATTGTCCCATGCACTGATGGGTTGTTGGTTCAATTCCCAGTCAGGGAATATACATGGGTTTTGGGCTTGATCCCCTGTATGGGCCTGCAGGAGGCAGCTTACTAGGTGTACCAGTTAATAATGCAGATTTTTTTCAATAGATGGAGTTGCACATATGTTGATATATATGCCATTTAATATATATGCTATTTTGTTGTATTGCTCCTTCAGATTACCACTTGTTCTGATTGATAGCACACGCACTTTCTGAGCAACGTACAAAGAAATGGAAAATTTGGTCTCTGAATGGTCTGCCTCAAAACTAGAAAAGTTCTATTGGGATGGTACCCACAAATAACCTGAAAGATGGGGAAATGTGTAGCTAGTGATGGGCATTACTTTGAATAAAGCACTTTTAAAAAAATATATTTTATTGATTTTTTACAGAGAAGAAGGGAGAGGGATAGAGAGCCAGAAACATCGATGAGAAAGAAACATCGATCAGCTGCCTCCTGCACACTCCCCACTGGGGATGTGCCCGCAACCAAGGTATATGCCCTTGACCAGAACCGAACCCAGGACCCTTCAGTCCTCAGGACAACGCTCTATCCACTGAGCCAAACCGGCTAGGGCTAAAGCACTTTTGATGTTTCTTTTGAAATTAAAAAATGGGCAAAGGACCAATTTTATTGGTAAAGATTTTTTTATTGATTTTTAGAGAGAGATGAAGGAAGAGGTAGAGAGAAACATGGATATGAGATCAATGGCTGCCTTCTGCATGCCCTCTACTGGGGATCAAGCCCACAACCTGGGCACATGCCCTGACTGGGAATCGAACTGTGACCTCCTGGTTCATGAGTCAACGCTCAACTATTGAACCACATCAGCCAGGCAGTAAATATCATTTTTAAAACTTTTGGTGCACGGGATGTTGCCCAAACAACTGAACCACACTGACCAGGGTTCAACAGGTCAATTTTGAGGTGACTATTAGACCTAAGTGGAGGTATCAATGATGGGGGGAAAAAAGAAATAAACCTAACTTATTTTCTCTGTGGTTACTAGGGAGAACCTAGTAGAGATCCTGGCAGCCTAGTATAGGACTGAAAGCAGAGCTGATTAGGTTGGAATTAATCTTGAGCATCTGGAGTCAGAAGTGGCCAGGAGGGGCATGAGGTTATGAAGCTGTTGCTGCACAGTTATGAAGTAGGGGGCCTTGGGATAGAGCCTGTACTAGGCCTCTTGGAACAGAGCCCATTGTCACATGGGTATACATACAGATTTGGTCCTCTGGTAATGTCTTGGGCATTCAAAATACTCTCTGGCTCTTTGTAGAGCACAGGGTAGGTCAAATAGGGAGGGCTGGGACTAGGATTTGTTGTTTTTCTCATTACCCATCAGTGGTAAGCCATGACATTGTTCAGTAATAGATGCCATGTCTTCCTTAATACAAGCGCTGTTACTATTCCTGAATGATCATGCTTTCAGCTGATAACTACAGGGAGTTATGTCTCCACCATGGTAGCCATTTTTCTTCTTTTTATATAACCTGGACTAGAGTCTATTTCTATGATGGCTAGATGCATAGCTCTAAGGGTAGTGAAGGCATTGAATAGACCCCCATAACCTTTTCTGATAAGACAGTAGTAATGACCCCTTTTAGCAGGGTTATGACCTCAGAAGAGCACTTCTTTCCATATAAGATGTCTATTTTCTAATCACAAGGCTGGAGCAAATAGAGAACAGCAAGCATATAAGTTGGTGTTAGAATCTGGATTACATGGGACCAATAAGGTACCTGGTGGTATAACAGGGGCCAGGGCTCTCTCAAGAGTATCCAGGAGCCAGTACCAGAATAGTGTCATCTGCCCTGAACTCTACAGGGTGAGTGAGAGGCCTGAATCAGGACAAGAGATAGGATTCCAAGAAGGTGGGGACAATCTAAGAATTGGAATTGTAACAGGATGAAGTGGTAGTGACCTATATCTGGGCTGAGTGAAGTGGTAGAGGGCCCAGCTCACTGGCACTGGGTACTGGCATTGTGGAACAAGATCTGGTTAACATGCTTAAAACTCACAGCCAGGTGAGGAGGGTAATGGTTTGAGTGGGAACTAAGAAACATGAGGACATGTTAAGCCTGTATCTCTGGACTTCCAAGTGGAGATGGCCAAAGTAAGTGGGTAGAAATAGAGTCTGAGACATAAGACGAGGCCAGGACTGGAGGTAGAGAGTTAGCAAGCAGTGGCAAGCACTGGCATAGAGATGGTAACAGAAGCCATGGGAGTGGATGAGCTCACCAGGGAGAGGGGGCTGAGAAGATAAGAGTCCTGGATCCAAACCCTGGGAAGCACCAATCTTTAAGGGGCTGACAGAGAAAGAGAAGATTGAGGAAAGTGGCCTGAGTAGGGGGAGGAATGAGGAGGGAGTAGTCAGCAGTGACAAAGTTGAAGAGGTGAGTGAAAAGAGGCCTTTCTATGGGTAGTTGAATACTACTCAACTGTAAAAAAAAGAAGGAAACCTTACTCATAATACTTACCCTGGAAAGTTTTATGCTAAGTGAAATAAGACAGTTGGAAAAGGATGATTTCACTCATATGTGGAATATAATGAACAAAATAAACTAGCAAACATAATAGAAACAGACTCATAGATAGAGAACAGATTGACAGCTGTCAGAGGGGAGAGGGTTTGCAGGGTTAGGTGAAAAAGGTGAAGAGATTAAACAACAACAAAAAAATCCAAACAAACAAAAAACCTCATAAACACAGACAACAGCATGGTGATTACCAAAGAGGGAGAGGGAATAAATGGTGATGGAAGGAGACTTGGCCTAGGGTGGTGAACACACAATACAATATACAGATGTTGTGCTATAGAACTGCTCACTTGAAACCTAGTGGTATATAATTTTAAAGGGTGTCCCAAAATTCATGCAAGAAGTAATTTTGATAGAAAACACAGGTTTGTAATTAAAAATTGTAAATTTTTTATTGATTAATAAAGCATACACTATAGGGCAGCCGTGGGAAAACTACGGCCTGCGGGCCGGATCTGGCCCGTTTGAAATGAATAAAACTATTGAAAAAAAAAGACCGTACCCTTTTATGTAATGATGTTTACTTTGAATTTATATTAGTTCACACAAACACTCCATCCATGCTTTTGTTCTGGCCCTCCGGTCCAGTTTAAGAACCCATTGTGGCCCTTGAGTCAAAAAGTTTGCCCACCCCTGGTAGGGTTATGTATGGATTAGCATATTGGGTAAATGGCCTCCACAGCTTTGCTGGCACATACTCACTCTTTTGTTATTGCCTGAGCAGCCGCATTTTCAAAGAAGAATGGTCCCATGATGCCTCCAGCCCAAAATCCGCACCAAACAGTGACCCGTTGTGGATGCACTTGTTTCTCAACAATCACTCGTGGATTTTCTAAACCCCAAATGTGACAATTTTGTCGATTAACCAAGCCATCAAGATGAAAATGAGCCTCATTGAAATTCAGCCACATTTATGCAAAACGGTCATGGAAAATTTCAACAAAAGAGTGCGTATGTGCCAGCAAAGCCGTGGAGGCCATTTACCTGATATGCTATTCCATACATAACCGTATACTGTATACTTTATGAATCAGTAAGAAATTTACAATTTTTTAGGAGCACCCAAATTCATAAAAAAAACTCCTGGAAGATATCAAAGGAGAGATCGACAACAATACAATCATAGTAGGGGACTTTAATACACCACTGACAGCACTGGATAAGCCCTCTAGACAAACAATCAGCAAAGATACAGCAATCTTAAATGACTCACTAGATCAGATGGACTTAATAGACATCTTCAGAACACTTCACCCCAAAGCCAGGGAATATACATTCTACTCAAATGCTCATAAGACATATTCAAAAATAGACCATATATTGGGTCACAAGCAAAGTATCCCCAAATTCAAGAAGATTGAAATAATAAAAAGCATCTTCGCAGACCATGATGGCATAATATTAGAAATAAACTACAATAAAAACAACCCAAAATACTCAAACACCTGGAAGCTGAATAGCATGCTATTAAATATTGAATGGGTTACCAATGAGATCAAAGAAGAAATTTAAAACATCCTGGAAACTAATGACAATGAAAACACAAAAATCCAAAACCTATGGGACACAATGAAAGCAGTCCTGAGAGGGAAGTTTATAGCTCTACAGGCCTATCTCAAAAAACAAGAAAAAATGGTAGTAAATCATCTAACTCTACAACTCAAAGAATTAGAAAGAGAGCAACAAGAAAACCCCAGAGTGAGCAGAAGGAAGGAAATAATAAAGATTAGAGCAGAAATAAATGGCATAAAGACCAAAAAAAAATACCGAAAATCAATGAAACCAAGAGCTGGTTCTTTGAAAGGATAAACAAGATTGACAAACCTCTAGCCAGACTCACCAAGAAGCAAAGAGAGAGGACCCAAATAAACAAAATCAGAAACGATAGAGGCGAAATAACAACAGACCCGACAGAAATACAAACGATTGTTAAAAAATACTATGGACAGCTCTATTCCAACAAACTAGACAACCTGGAGGAAATGGACAAATTCCTAGAAAAATACAACATTCCAAAACTTAATCAGGAAGAATCTAAAAATCTCAACAGGACAATAACTGTGGAAGAAATTGAAGCAGTCATCAAAAAGCTTCCATCAAACAAAAGCCCAGGACCAGACGGCTTTACAGGGGAGTTTTACCAAACATTCAAGGAAGAACTAAAACCTAGCCTCCTCAGACTACTACAAAAAATTCAAGAGGAAGGAACACTTCCAAGCTCATTCTATGAAGCCAGCATCACCCTAATACCAAAACCAGGTAAAGACAACACAATGAAAGAGAATTACAGGCCAATATCCCTCATGAACATAGATGCCAAAATCCTCAACAAAATCTTAGCAAATCGGATCCAACAGTACATCAGAAAGATCATACACCATGACCAAGTAGGATTTATCCCAGGAATGCAAGGATGGTACAATATCCGCAAATCAATAAACGTGATACATCACATAAACAAACTGAAAGAAAAAAAACCACATGGTCATATCAATTGATGCAGAAAAAGCATTTGACAAAATTCAACACCCATTTTTGATAAAAACTCTCAG
Organism: Myotis nattereri; assembly: GCF_964212035.1. NCBI lineage: Eukaryota > Metazoa > Chordata > Mammalia > Chiroptera > Vespertilionidae > Myotis > Myotis nattereri. The sequence continues at coordinate 122,332,092 of NC_138078.1, forward strand.
TAAGGCGGGAGTAGAAGGATCATACCTCAACATAATAAAAGCCATATATGACAGGCCCACAGCCAGCATCATACTCAATGGACAAAAACTAACACCATTTCCCCTAAGAACAGGAACAAGACAGGGATGCCCCCTCTCACCACTCTTGTTCAACATAGTACTGGAAGTGTTAGCCATTGCAATTAGGCAAGAAGAAGAAGAAGAAATAAAAGGCATCCAAATTGGAAAAGAGGAAGTAAAACTGTCCTTATTTGCAGACGACATGATACTATACATACAAAATCCTAGAGACTCCATCAAAAAGCTACTAGACTTAATACATGAATTTGGCAATGTAGCAGGATACAAAATTACCCCCAAGAAATCTGAGGCATTTCTATACACCAATAGTGAACTTTCAGAAAGAGAGATTATAAAAACAACCCCGTTTACCGTCGCACAAAAAAAATTAAGCTACCTAGGAATAAACTTAACTAAAGAGGTAAAAGACCTCTACTCAGAAAACTACAGGACGTTGAAAAAAGATATAGAGGAAGACATAAACAGATGGAAGAACATACCGTGTTCATGGATTGGTAGAATCAACATCATTAAAATGTCCATACTACCCAAAGCAATCTATAAATTCAACGCTCTTCCCATTAAAATACCAACGGCATACTTCATAGATCTAGAACGAACTCTCCAAAAATTCATCTGGAATAAAAAAAGACCCCGAATAGCTGCAGCAATCCTGAAAAAGAACAAAGTAGGTGGGATCTCAATACCAGATATCAAGATGTATTACAAAGCCACTGTTCTCAAAATTGCCTGGTACTGGTACAAGAATAGGCATATAGATCAATGGAATAGAATAGAGAGCCCAGAAATCGGCCCGAACCAATATGCTCAATTAATATTTGACAAAGGAAGCAAGAACATACAATGGAGCCAAGATAGTCTCTTCAATAAATGGTGTTGGGAAAATTGGACAGATATGTGCAATAAAATGAAACTAGACCACCAACTTACACCATACACAAAAATAAACCCAAAATGGATAAAGGACTTAAATGTACGACAGGAAACCATAAAAATTCTAGAAGAATCCAAAGGCAACAAAATCTCAGACATATGCCGAAGCAATTTCTTCACTGATACAGCTCCTAGGGCACTTGAAACTAAAGAGAAAATGAACAAATGGGACTACATCAAAATAAAAAGCTTCTGCACAGAAAAAGAAACCATCAACAAAACAACGAGAAAACCCACCGTGTGGGAAAACATATTTGCCAATGTCATATCTGATAAGGGCCTAATCTCCAAAATTGATAGGGAACTCATACAACTTAACAAAAGGAAGATAAACAATCCAATCAAAAAATGGGCAAAGGACCAAAAATAGACACCTTTCAAAAGAGGACATTCAGAAAGCCAAGAGACATATGAAAACATGCTCAAAGTCACTAATCATCTGAGAGATGCAAATCAAAACAACAATGAGGTACCATCTCACACCTGTCAGAATGGCTATCATCAACAAATCAACAAAGGACAAGTGCTGGAGAGGATGTGGAGAAAAAGGATCACTTGTGCACTGCTGGTGGGAATGCAGACTGGTGCAGCCACTATGGAAGACAGTATGGAGTTTCCTCAAAAAACTGAAAATGGAACTCCCATTTGACCCTGTGATCCCACTTCTAGGAATATATCCCAAGAAACCATAAACACCAATCAGAAAGGATATATGCACCTCTATGTTCATAGCAGCACAATTCACCATAGCTAAGATCTGGAAACAGCCTAAGTGCCCATCAGTAGATGAATGGATTAGAAAACTACACGATGGAATACTATGCTGCTCTAAAAAAGAAGGAACTCTTACCATTTGCAACAGCATGGATGGAATTGGAGAGCATTATGCTAAGTGAAATAAGCCAGTCAATGAAGGAAAAATACCACATGATCTCACTCATTCATGGATAATAGAGACCATTATAAACTTTTGAACAATAATAGATACAGAGGCAGAGCTGCCTCAAACAGATTGTCAAACTTCAGCGGGAAGGCCGGGGAGGATTGGGGGGCAGGAGGTAGGGGGGTAAGAGATCAACCAAAGAACTTGTATGCATGCATATAAGCATAACCAATGTACATAAGACACTGGGGGATAGGGGAGGCTAGGGGACTGTCTAGGGTGGGGGCGAAAAAATGGACACATATGTAATACCCTTTGTAATACTTTAAGCAATAAAATAAAAAAAAAGAAATTTACAATTTTTTATTATAAACCTGTGTTTTCTATCAAAATTACTTCTTGCATGAATTTTGGGACACCCTTTATTAACCAATGTCACCCTGATCAATTCAATAAAAATGAAAGTCATCTGTGTTCTTGAGTCAGAACCCAGGGAGAAGTCAGCAGAGGGAACCTGCTTCCTCTCTTTGTTCACTGGGAGTTGAAGACTTTCTAGCTCACATAACTCACCATTGCCTTGCTAGGTCTTTGTTCACCTGGTACCTTGGCACATCATTCTTGTGACCTAATTTACTCCTCACACTGGGCTCTGCTTCCCTGAGATCCTAGCCTTTAGCCCACTGTGTGCTAGGGATCTCTTATAATGCTGGCTATATGCCAACATTGCGCCATGTTTGTTCATAGCCTGCTGGACCACTCAGATACTGAATATCTGAGGCTGCATATCTCTTTGACCTCAGGACACTGGGTGTGGCTTGTTGCTTTCCATTCCTGTATTTTTTCTCCCTTCATCTTTCTGTGCCCAGGTCTAATCCTTCTTTCCTTCCTTCCTTCCTTCCTTCCTTCCTTCCTTCCTTCCTTCCTTCCTTCCTTCTCCCCTCCTTCCCTCTCTCCTTCCCTTCCATCTTAGAACAAATATTTGTTTCTTTTCTTTTTTAAAAATTCTTTACTGTTTAAAGTATTATATGTAGTATTACATAGGTCTCATTTTCCCCCCATTGACCTCTCCCTGGACACCCCCACCTTCCAGCACATGCCCTCACCTCCTAGTGTCTGTGACCATTGGTTATGCTTATATGCATGCATAGAAGGCCTTTAGTTGATCTCTTACTCCCCCCTCCCCTGCCTTCCATCTGATGTTTGAGGGACTGTTCCATGCTTCTCTGTCTCTGGATCTATTTTTGTTCATCAGTCTATGTTGTTCATTATATTCCACAAATAAGTGAGATCATATGATATTTATCTTTCTCTGACTGGCTTATTTCACTTATAATGCTCTCCATGTCCATCCATGTTATAGCGAATGGTAAGAGTTCTTTATTTTTTACAGCAGCGTAGTATTCCACTGTGTAGATGTACCACCATTTTTAATCCACTCATCTGCTGATGGGCACTTAGGCTGTTTCCAAATCTTAGCTATTGTAAATTGTGCTGCTATGAACATAAGGGTGCAGGTGTATATGTCCTTTCTGATTGCGGTTTCTACTTCCTTGGGATATATTCCTAGAAGTGGGATTACTGGGTCAAATGGGAGTTCCATTTTTAACTTTTTGAGGAAACTCCATACTGTTTTCCACAGTAGCTGCACCAGTCTGCATTCCCACCAGAAGTGCACAAGGGTTTCTTTTTCTCCACATCCTTTCCAGCACTTGTGGTTTGTTGATTGTTGATGATAGCCATTCTGACAGGTGTGAGATGGTACCTCATTGTCTTTTTGATTTGCATCTCTCAGATGATTAGTGACTTTGAGCATGTCTTCATATGTCTCTTTGCTTTCTGAATGTTCTCTTTCAAAAGTGTCTATTTAGGTCCTTTGCCCATTTTTTGATTGGGTTGTTTATCTTCCTTTTGTTAAGTTGTATGAGTTCCCTATAATTTTTTGAGATTAAACTCTTATTGGAGATAACATTGGCAAATATGTTCTCCCATACAGTGGGCTTTCTTGTTGTTTTGTTGATGGTTTCTTTTGCTGTGCAGAAGCTTTTTATTTTAATTTTTACATAAGTTGTTGATTTTTGCATTTATCTGTTTTATGAACTGTATGACCCTTACTCTGAAGTCTTTTTTCTGGCATATTGTATGCCTCCGTTTCATTTTGTTCATTTTCTGGTGATTCCTTCTTTCCCTTCTTAGAGGGTTTGTGTTGTTTTTTTTTTTTTTGTCTCTCCATTGTTGCTGTCTCTTTCTGGCCCTGGGCAACCTGCTTGGGGTTTGAGAGGTTAAAGACCCTATCAGGGAAATGGTCTGAAAATTGTTGGCCCAGAGGCTGGGTCTGCCTTGAGTCTCATGCCTTTATTTTCTCTGCTCTGAGTTGTATCCCCTTCTCCCTCAGTTGTCTGCTTCAGATGCTCGGGGTGGTGGGAGCATGTGCACAGTTCCTCTGATGTGTGATGCCCTGTGAGTCCCCAGAGCCCTCTGGCATTCAATTCACTGTGTGGCCCCAGTATCTGTGGCAGAGTGGCACCCTAGGTCCCTCTGGTAGGACATGTGTGGTGCAGTCATGTGGCCCCTGGCTGAGCACATTGGCTTTCTCCAGGTCACCCTGGCAGCACTTTCCTATTGCCCAGAGTGAGGCATGTGCTGGGTTGCTCCAGGTACCCCCTGCAGGACTGTCCCTGGGGCCAGGGAGAAGTGGGTGAACTTTTCTCTGGGTTGCACAGTCCCTGCTTCCTTGTAGCCAGGAGTGATGGGTGCCCTGGGTTGCTCAGTTCATGCTCCCCTGTGGTCTGAGTGGGGTGCATGCTGAGTTACATAAGGTTGCCCTGGCAGGAAGACCCTGGGCTCAGGGTGGAGTGGGCACAGGTTGCTCTGGGTCACACAGTCAGAGGTCTCCTGTGGCATGCTCTGGGTTGCCTTGGAAGCAGGTCCCAGTGCTGGGGGTAGAGGGGGTACCAGGTGGCTTCAGGTCAGGCTAGCAGCACAGTTCTGGGGTACTGGGCATGGGTGAAGCACAGGGTTGCCCCTGGCTTGCAATCACTGCTGGCACAGGGTTGCCCATAGCTTGCAATCCATCTCGGAGATGGATCCTAGGAAGCCAGGTCCCAGCAGGCTGGTGAGGATGCCTGGTGTGGGAGCTCACTCTGGTGGCACCCACTCCCTGCAGACATCTGGGAGCCTTCCGGGAGGTACTGTGCCACTCACTGCTGGGGCATGGTGGTTGTTCCACAGGGGTTATGGTTGGCAAGCGGCATTCTCTAGGCATCCTATGCCCTTCCTTATCGAAAATTGTCTCCTCAGCTGTGTCTAATTTGTTAATTCAGGGTGGATGTTCTTCGATTTATTTGCTTTTCTGGCCTGGCTGCCTATTCAGCCATTTTCTCTGCCCCCTGTTTATTTTCTTTATTGTATTCTTTTTATTACAATATAAAACTCAGATACAGAAAATTACATAAAACAAATATATCAATCAGTAAATGACTACAATACAATTACCCTTGTAACTACCACCCAGGACATGAAATTGAACTTTTCCAGCTACCCCAGAAGTCCTTCCACACCTCCCATCCCAATAATAGCCCTCCCTTCCCCTAAATGCAACCACTGGAGTTTACCCTTGTACATAGAGATAAGAGTTCCCATTTATTGAGCAATTACTTCCTGCCAGGACTTTACTAAGAATCCTTCATGTTTCACGAAAACACAAATTATGTACTATTATCCCCATTTAAGAGATGCAGAAATTGAACTTCAGAAAGGTGCAGAAATGTGTCCAAGGTCACATGGTGCCAGAGCCAGGACTGTAATCTTGATGTATCTGACTTCTAATCCTATGCTTTCTACCTCCTCCCCACTATATGTTGTACCTCCCAGTTGAGCATTGAATAATGCCCTATGCAGGAAGTGCCTGAATTTGTGAGGTTAGTGGTTGTCACAGAAATAAATCCAGCGGCCACACTTTAGAAGAGAGAAAGTGACTTGGCAGGGAGAGAGGGAGGGAGAGAAAGAGAGAGAGAGAGAGAGAGAGAGAGAGAGAGAGAGAGAGAGAGAGTTGCAACTTCCTGTATTTTCTCTTTGTCATCTGATGCTAACATCCTTCCATTACCCAATGAGAAAATAAACAGTAAATGACCACACCAGTTAAACTGTTTAATTATGTAAGTTGGGAAGAATGACATTTGTGTACATTCCCCAAACACATGGATTAAAGAAATGACCTTTGCCTTGGTGTGAAACTAATTTGTTGCATATTGGAACTCTGATGGCTTCACTTGGGCCAGGCATTTTGTTGCCCTGATGTTTATGTCTAAGACTGGAGATGAGGCTTAATGAAGCTCCATCTTAGGCTGGACTGATTTGTATATTACAGTTTTCTAAAACATCCCCATCTGAAATATATTTTCAAAGAAGTGTGTCTTCCTGTAGTCATTCCTGGTATTTTGTACATTTGTTCAAGTGTAAATATATCTAAAACATCAAAAGAATAAGAAAAATGACCTGTGCTGAGTCAGAGTGGGGAAAAATTTCCAAGGATCAACAATAACTATTCAAAAGGTAAAGGAGCATCATTTATGGGGCTGTCACTCTTTTTATAATTAAAAAACATCTTAGTATAATAAAAAAACATGGAACCAGAAAAAGAAATCATGGAACTAAATGTAATGTGTCACATTATAAGAGGTGTATTAATTACTAATTAGTAAACATTGATTCTCAATTAACTTTGTTATAATGTTTCAGATAGTGTTAGGACTGCTAGTTAAAATATAAACATATTCATATTTATTCATACTATATTCTCCTCTTTCAGTGTTATTTTGAAATATGTTGTGGATATTTCCATAGTTATTAAACATTAAAAAAATTCATCTACCAAACTCAACTTCTCTCTACTTTATTTAAACTCTGGGAAGTTTAAGCTGAATTTTCTTTTTTGAGTACAGAAAAATCAGTTAAAATTGGTTATGTCTATGAGGGAAGATTTATTGTTAACATGTACACCTTTGAATTTCAAAGGAAACATGTAGCATTACAAGCTCCTCAAACCGCAAATTTCAGGAGAAAAAATAATGATGATCAAACATAGTGTGTCTCTGAAGCTTCAATGAGATCCACCTGCCACCACCAAAGACAGGAACACTCTGATTTTCATCATGATGGGTTTGGGGCTGCAGTTTAGATTTATTTTTAAAAAATTAAATGCCTTTTGAGGGGTAAACATCACCAAATAAAATGTATTTGATGTGGCATTTAAAGAAAAAAATCTCCAATAGATTCCCCATAGACAGCAACAGTGGATTTCTAGTGAAATATCAGATGTTTATTTTTAAAAGGATCCAACTCTGAACAAAATTTACTCTATTTGATTAACATAAACGTTCATATACAACAAAATCAATGGCTGTATAAACGTGCCAGGAGCTGTTCATCTGCTTTTAACAGAACTCCCTTACCTCAGCTGAGGGGATTGCCATTAAGTTGTAACCAAAATATCTGAATGCTTTTTAGCATTCTGCTTACTTGCCCGTCTCCAAGTTCCTCCCACCCTCCATCTTCTGCATAAGCCTTTCTTCCCATCCATCTCTCTCAGGACACAGCAGTGCCCCAAGATGGCTCTACCTGCCATGTCTAGTTAGGGGCTGGATAGAACCAGGCCAGGTCCTATTACTTCTCTCTATCTTCAAAACCCTGATGTGCCTTCTTGGCAATGAATTCAGAGCAGATCTTTTGGCCTGCACTGCATTCACTGGGAGAGTCTTGAAATTGGTCTTTCTTGACATTCTCTCTTTTCCCAAGTTCAGCTGGAGAGGCACAGAGTAGTTTGTTTTCCCGCACATTCCTGGTGGAGTCCCCTTTCTCTCAGAGGATTGCTTTAGTTCCAATTCCTGGCTGGCTACACAAAATGCAGATTCACATTTCCTTATATTGGCTCCCAGCTGATCTGCTGCATTTATACTGTCTGTGATAAATCAGTACCATTGGTACCATGAATTAGGTAAAACACATGAAGAAAGTTCAAATTGGGTCATATTTTATTCAAGTAGGTCTTCTTGCAGGCTCATTTTTCTTCACCTTTGAGGCCTGACTGGTATTTCTAAGGTTACAAATTTCTCAGACACAGAACTCTGCTTTGAGCATTGGTTACTTAACGGGATAGCATCCATTACTCAAGAAAGCCAAGAACCAGGAAGCACTTTCCCCTCTGATGTTTGAAAATTGTGGACCTATGACAGTACTATGAGAGTAAGCAGCGATTGAAGGCTGCTAAACAGAGTTTAGTGTTGAAATAAAACCTCACAACACAGTTCATCAAGACTCATGATCATTTTTACACTTGGTTCTACAAGGCATGTTAAAGCCTGGATGAGGCCCATGTTGGTCCAGAGATTATTAATGGAAATGGCAGCGACTAGTCAGATTTCTACACATTTAACATAGTTATTCTAGGAAGAAAGCTCTGGAAGGAGAGAAGGAAGGAGAGTTTGTTGTCTGTAGTCCTTTCCTGTTGAAGGAGGACAGTCATTGTCCTGACTGATCTTCCCCAACAGAAAAATCCTCTGCTGCCATCAGTCAACTTTCTATCAGGAGAATTGAGTCCACAGATGCCCCTGTCTGGTCCAGAGTTTGTGCCATCTTAAACCAAGTAGTCCCAGGACCCCAGGGCAACTTCTGATCCAAGGAAACCATGAGCCTGTCAGTAGGTTCTACTGGAATGCCTGCCACAGAGTGAGGATATCTAGTCTGTGGGTGCTCCTGTGCTTTTCATCTAAAGGTCTTCTGAGAGGCCTTGGGAGAGCTTATAGTTCTATTTACTTTGTGCCTCTCTTTCTCCCTTTCCAGCCAAGTTGGATATGAGATCTTAAAAGATCCTTTTCCTTTGTCTTCCTCCATCCTGATCTCTAAAAGGCTTGCATTATAAAAGGAGTTAAAATGAGCTGAGAGTTATGGCTTAAGCAGCAGTCTTCAAACTTGGCTACACATTGGGACAATCTGGAGAGCTTTAAAAAATACCGCTACCTGGGTCCTATCGCCAGGGATTCTGAATTAATTGGTTTAGGTTGCAGCTTGTGTATTGGGAGTTTTAAAAGTTCCCCAGGTGATTCTAGGATGCAATTAAGGCCAGGAGGGAGAGTTTGTATTTAATAAAGAAGTTTCAAGATACTTATAGGTTAGCTCTTTCTAAACCACCTACCAGAAAGATTTTGAAAGCATCAGAATCTAGTCCCCTTTGGTTCACACTTGTCAATGAGATTGCTCAAATATCTTTTTCTTGTCACAAATATTCCACTCTTGTGTTTTCTGTAAGTTCTAAATTTATGTGACTTAAGATAAAGTAATTTACTTTCTTCCAAGGGGTTCTCCAGGATTTCTGGCCCTCAAAGTCACCCTAAAGAAATGAGGCCCATGTTGGTCCTGTTGATCTCCCCTCCTTGGTATGTCACAAAGGAAATGGACTTCGCCTTAGGGGCCAGGTGAAGTTCCTAACCAGGACAAGTCTTGCCTCCTCCTCTTCTATCTGTCAAATCTCATTTATCTATTTCTTTTTTTACATTTCTTTTTTTTATTATTTTTCTTTATTTTTTTCCATCACTGTTTAGTCCCCCATACCCTCTTCCACCTCCACCTACCCCACAAAATCACCACACTATTGTCCATGTCTATGAGTTCTTCCTATTTTTTTTTTTGTTTTGCTCAATTCCTCTTCTCCCCAATGCCCTCCCCCAACACACACACCACAGCAGTCTGCCTGCTCTCTATTATGAGTCTGTCTCTATTTTGCTTGGTAGTTCAGTTTGTTCATTAGATTCCACATATGAGTGAAATATAGTTCTGATCTTTCTCTGACTGGCTTATTTCACTTAGCATAATGTTCTCCCGGTTCATCCATGCTGTCACAAAGGGTAAAATTTTCTTTCTTTTTATGGCTAGGCAGTATTCCATTGTGTAAATGTTCCATAGTTGTTTTACCCACTCATCTACTGATGGATACTTGGGGTGCTTCCAATCTTGGCTATTGTAAATAACACTGCAATGAATATAGGGATGCATATGTTATTTTGAACTAGTGCTTCAATTTTCTTCAGATAAGTTCCCAGAAGTGGAATTGCTGGGTTAAGGCAGTTCCATTTTTAATTTTTTTGAGGAAACTACATACTTTTCCCCCACAGTGGCTGCACTGGTCTGCATTCCCACCAGCAGTGAATTAGGGTTCCTTTTTCTCTATATCTTTGCCAGCACTTACTGTTTGTTGATTTATTGATGACAGCCATTCTGACAGGCATGAGGTGACATCTCATTATGGTTTTAATTCACTTTTCTCTGATGATTAGTGATGTTGAACATCTTTTCATATGTCTATTAGTTACCTGTATGTCCTCTTTGGAGTCATTTATCTACTTCTTTTAAGGACATTTGTAAGTGTATTTAGAGTCTACCCAAAAAATCCAGGATAATCTATTTCAAAATCCTTAATTAATCACACTTGCAAAGACTTTGTTTCCATATGAAGCAATATTCATAGGTTTGGGAGATTAGGATGTGGATGTCTTTCAGGGGGACATATTTCAGCCTATAATACCTCCTAAAGGCAAGTATGGGTGTTGCTGAGAGGGTGATCTGGTGCTGTCAGAGGAGCATACTCCAAAGAGGTTGTTAAAACCTGGATGAAGAGTTAATGTGCAGACCCACATGGAAATCTCATGACCAGAGGGTCAAGATGAAGACTAACAAGTTCGGTCATGACAATTCTGTAAATAGTTGGGGGTGTGCATACATGGAATGGGGAAAGGAGGCTATCCTCATGGCTTGGTTGATGCCTGTTTCTGGTACATGCTTCCAGGAGCTTCAGAGGGGGACCTTGAGAAGAATCAGCCTCTCAGGAGCAGGCTTGATATGCCTATGTGAGTATAGAGACATGGCAGTGTAGAATCCACTTATACTACACGTAGATGAAAGGGCGAACCTCATTCTCTATCTTGCCTTTGACCTTAGGAAGAGTTGACCATTCATGCCACTGAAAGGCCTGCACAAGACTTCCTTTCTGCCCCATGAGTGTGTCCTAACTGACTATTCCTTCTAATGTTCCCACAGCCCGTGTTCATGAGCATGCCCAGGTCTCCAATTAAGTCTGTCCAAGGTCAGTCAATAGCTGTAAGGTGGGAAAAACTTTGGGGATGAAAAATCAGAGTTCTCTCAAACTCCAACTCTTTAGTTTTTACTGGAAGGTTTCTTTCTTTGTATTAAAGATGATGGAATCAGCATCAAACATTCTGTGGAAACATTTTACGTTTTTTGACTTCATAATGCTTTCAGTGACTGCTATAATGCACTGGGAACTGTTGGCCAAAACATTTTTTTCTTTAATTTTGTCTCCCTTGTAGCCATGAACATTTTTAAAAGCCAAATGTTAATGTCATGTTTAATCTATTATTATTTCAAACCTACCAGAATGACAAGATAGCACCCATTCATTGGCTAAATCACAAAACCCATGGTACTATCCATGGCAAAAACCTAACAATTCAGAGAGCTAATTTTATACATTCCTGGCTCTCGCTTATCCTCTGGAGAAAATGAAGAGCGGGTGTTTCAGAATGCCACCATCTTACAGTGCTGGGTGGGGCTTTGTAACAGACATTCAGCCAAGGCCTCTTATTTAGAAAACTTGGAGTCACAGAAACCACTTACCATACGTGCAGCTGGCAGCTCACTCACGTATTTATCCAACCACCCAATTTACCCCAGCAGAACAGGAGGAAAAGTAACACCCACTTCAAGAAGGAAAAGTGCATTCCATATTCCGAATTTTCCTTTGCAGTCTAGGAGCCTGGGCCTGGAGACGCTGCTCTCTGTGGTCTGATTTCCCACAGGGATAAAATCCAGGGCATCTAGAAAACCAGCATTTAAAACCTGCACTCACTGAGCCAGAGAGAACCAGGTGTGTTGCAGAGAATTCAGAGAATATGAAAGCCAGAATTAACATCAGAGTTTATCTAGTTTAGATTGCAAATTGGTAGCCCCTCAGGTGGAATCACCACGCAAATATTTTGTTTGCCCCAAAGAGGTTTTTTTTTTTTTTATTTTATTGAATTAGATGCCAACATTTAAAATCCATGGTTTTGGCTTCTTGTGGAAAACCAGGATCTGACCACCACAGGTCCTTGTTATCCTATGACAATGAGAAGCTGGATCTACTACCACCTCTCCCTTTAGATGGGTCAGTTATTCTCCAGTTCACCATAGCCAGTCCTTGGCCTGGCCTTCTTTAAGCATTTATGTGGCCTGCTGGGACCCAGTGGGCATTTGAGTTTTCAGCTGTTGCCATGTTTCAAATTGCCCACCTAACAATGTGAAGCTGAAACTCAGAGTACAAAGATTACAGACCGAGGCAACCTGTCTTGATTGGTAATGCTGATTTCCTAAACTGGTACATTAGAGTGGAAAGAGTGTGAATTCAGAGATGGAAGCCTTCTTTTTAAATCCTGGCTCCACCACTTACCTAGCAATGTGGCTCTGAGCAAATGAATTTCCTTGTGTATAAAATGGGCATAACCAGAGCACAGATGAAATGAGAAGGGATATATGACAACCACAACCTTTGGCACAGGCACATAGCATGGGCTCAATAGCTTTGTCTTCATCCTTACACCATTCATCCTCTTCAAATGTCTCTGAAAAAGAATGAAGGTAATGTAGTATCATTAAGGTTGCCCTAAACAACCACAAAAGCTTATTTTTATAGCTATATTGAGATATGTTTTACGTACCATAAATTTTACCCATTTTAAGGTGCACAGTTCAGTTATTTTTAGTATTTTCAGAGTTGTGCAACCATCACCACTATTGAATTTTATAAAATTTTGAACACTTTCCAAAAGAAACCTGTACACATTAGTTTCCATTTTTTCCCTATCTCCCTAGATCTAGGTAAATACTAATTTACTTTCAGGTTTTATGGGTGTCCCTTGTTCTGGGCATTTCATTAAAATGGAATCAAGTAATACATGAACTTTTGTGACTGGCTTTTTTCACTTATCATAATGTTTTCAAGGTTCATCCAAGTTATAACATGAATTAGTACACAATACCTCCTTATCCACAGTTTCACTTCCCACATTTTCAGTTAACTGAAGTAAACCACAGCCTGAAAATATTAAATGGAAAATTTTCAGAAATAAACAATTCATAAGCTTTTGATTGTACCCTGTTGTGAGTGGTGAGATAAAATCTCCTGCCATTCTGCTCTGCCCATATTGGGACATTAATCATCCCTTTGTCCAGTATATCCACACTGTATATGCTACCAGCCCATTGTTAGTCATTTAGTAACTGTCTCGGTTATAAGATTGTCACAGGATGACAGTACTGTGTTCAAGTAACCCTGATTTTACTTAATATCTCATTCACTTCATCTCATCATGTAGGTATTTTATCATCTCATATCATCACAACAAGAAGGGTGTAAACAGTGCAGTATTTTGAAATAGTGAGAAACTATATTCACATAACTTTATTACAGTATATTGCTATATTATTCTGTTTTATTGTTAATCTCTTACAATGTCTAATTTATAAATTAAACCTTAACATAGGTATATATGTATTTTAAAAACAGAGCATACATAAAGTTTTGGTACTATATGCAGTTTTAGGTATCCACTGGGTGTCTTGGGATGTATCCCCCAGGGATAAGGGGGTACTACTGTACTTTATTTCTTTTTATGGCTAAACAATATTCCATCATATGGGTATACCACATGTGTTTATCGATTCATTCATTGATGGTCATTTGCGTTGTTTCTATCTTTTGGCTATTGTGAGTAAAGCTGCAATGAACGTTGGTGAACAAGTATCTGTTTGATTCCCTACGTTTAACTCTTTTGAATATATACCCAGGAGTAGAAATATTGGGTTATATAGCAATTCTATGTTTAGCTTTTTGAGAAACTGCCAAACCATGGACAACTTTTTATGTGGACATATGTTTTCAATTCTCTTAGGTATATACCTAGGAATCTAATTGTTGGGTCATATGAAACCTCTATATTTAACATTTTGAGGAACTGCCAGACTGTTTTCCAAAACAGCTGCACAACTTTACATTCTCATCAGCAATGTAGGGGAGATCCAATTTCTCCACACCCTTGCCATCATTTGTTATTATGTAAGTGGTGTCTCATTGTGGTTTTGATTTGCATTTCCCTAATGGCTAATGGTGGTGTTGAGCATCTTTTAAAACATTTATTAGCCATTTGTATAGCTTAAGAGAAATGCTTATTCAGATCCTTCACCCATTTTTAAATTGGATTATTTGTCTTTTAATTGAGTTGTAAGAATTCTTTACATATTTCATAAACATGTCTCTTATCAGACATATAATTTGAAAATATATTTTCCCATTCTGTAGGTTGTCTTTTCATGTTTTTGATGTATCATTTGAAGCACAAACTTTTAAATTTTGACGATATCCAATTTATCTATTTTTCTTTTGTTACTTGTGCTTTTAATGTTATATCTAAGTAACCATTATCAAATCCAATGTCAGAATGATTTACCCTTATCTTTTCTTCTTAGAATTTTAGCTCTCACGTTTAAGTCTGTGAGTCCTCTTGAGTTAATATTGGATATGGTGTGAGGTAGTGGTCCAACATCATTTTTCTACATGTGAATATCCTGTTGTCCCAGCCCCACTTGTTGAAGAGGCTATTTTATTTTCCAGTGAATGGTCTTGACACCCTTGTCAAAAATCAATGTATAAGTTTATTTTTGGATTCTCAATTCTGTTCCATTGATCTATATGTCAATCCAATTCTAGTAACACACTGTCTTGTTTACTGTTGTTTTGTAGTAAGTTTTAAAATGTGTTAGTGTGATTCAACTAACTTTGTTCTTTTTAAAAATATTGTTTTAGCTATTATTGCATTTCCATATGAATTTTAAGATCAGCTTGTCAATTTTTGCCAAAAAAAACCTAGCTGGGATTTCTATAGGAATAGTGTTGGATCTATAAATCAGTTTGGAGAATATTACCATGGTTAGCCCCTTGGGCTTTTTCAACAGCAATAGGCCTTGTTAGCTTCTCCATCAGTGCCAAGGTGGCATGTGCTACAGTAGCTAGAGAAGCCAATGTTTGTTCATTACTGGAGTTTCATATTAGTCTTGGACTGCATTATCCCCTACAGAGGCCACTGGCCACCTGTGTCTATAGAGCACTTGAAATGTTGCTAGACCAAATAGAGATGTGTTGTACATTGAAAGACACATCTGATTTCCAAAATTTATAACAAAATTTAGAAATATTATATAAATAATAAGATTGATTACATGCTGAAATAATATTTCAAATATGTTAATTTAAAATATACGATTGAAATTATTTTCATCTGTTTCTTTTTACTTTTTTAATGTGACTACTAGAAAAAATCTGAAATATTTTTGTGGCTTATTATATTCCTATTTGTCATTACTTGTCTAGAGATTCTTTTTTTTTCAAATTTTAAATTCTTTATTGTTTAAAGTATTAGATACAGTATTACATATGTCTCCTTTTTCCCCCATTGACCTCTCCCTGGCCACCTCCACCCCCTGGCACATGCGTTCACCCCCCCTAGTGTCTGTGTCCATTGGTTATGCTTATATGCATGCATACAAGTCCTTTGGTTGATCTCTTATCGGCCCCCACCCCTCCTCCCCCCCAAATCCTGCCTTCCTTCTGAAGTTTGATGGTCTGTTTGATACTTCTATGTTTCTGGATCTATTGGTGTTCATCAGTTTATGTTGTTCATTATATTCTACAAATGAGTAAGATCATGTGATTTCACTTAGCATGATGCTCTCCATGTCCACCCATGCTATTGTGAATGGTAAGAGAACATACCATGTTCATGGATTAGTAGAATCAACATCATTAAAATGTCCATACTACCCAAAGCAAGTTATAGATTTAATGCAATCCCCATTAAAATACCAACGGCATATTTCACAGACCTAGAAAATCTTTCCAAAAACTCATCCTATATAATAAAAGCCTAATATGCTAAGTGTCTGACGGTTCATTTGACTGTTCGACCAGTTGCTATGACGCACACTGTCCACCAGGGAGAAGACACTCCAAATAGTAGGTTAACTTGCTGCTGGGGTCTGGCTGATCAGGACTGGGCAAGAGGGCCAGACATGCCAGGGAGCCCTCCTGCAGTCCCTCCCTGGCCCCAATCATGCACCGGTGGGATTCCTAGGCCTGGCCTGCACCCTCTTGCAACCTGGAGCCCCTTGGGGAATGACAGAGAGTCAGTTTCGGCCCAATCCCCTCAGGCCAGGCCAAGAGACCCCACCAGTGCACGAATCCATGCACTGGGCCTCTGGTAAAAAAAAAAAAAGACTCCGAACAGCTGCAGCAATTGTGAAAAAGAACAACAAAGTTGGAGGGATCACAATACCAGATATCAAGCTATATTACAAAGCCACTGTTCTCAAAACTGCCTGGTATTGGCACAAAAACAGACATATAGACCAATGGAACAGAACAGAGAACCCAG
Organism: Myotis nattereri; assembly: GCF_964212035.1. NCBI lineage: Eukaryota > Metazoa > Chordata > Mammalia > Chiroptera > Vespertilionidae > Myotis > Myotis nattereri. The sequence continues at coordinate 122,348,520 of NC_138078.1, forward strand.
AAATCCACCCAAGCCATTATGCTCAATTAATATTTGACAAAGAGGGCAAGAGCATACAATGGAGTCAAGACAGTCTCTTCAATAAATGGGATTGGGAAAACTCATCAGATACATGCAAAAAATGAAACTATAACACCAACTTACACCTTACACAAAAATAAACTCAAAAGGATAAAAGACTTTAACCTAAGATGGGAAACCATAAACATCTTAGAAGAATCCATAGACACCAAAATAGCAGACATATGTCATAATAATATTTTTACTGATACAGCTCCTAGGGCAATGGAAACTATGGAAAAAATAAACAAATGGGACTACATCAAAATAAAAAGCTTCTGCACAGCAAAAGAAACCATCAATAAAACAACAAGAAAGCCCACTGCGTGGGAGAACATATTTGCCAATGTTATCTCCGGTAAGGGTTTAATCTTCATAATTTATAGGGAACTCATACATCTTAACAAAAGGAAGATAAACAATCCAATCAAAAAATGGGCAAAGCACCTAAATAGACACTTTTAGAAAGAGGACATACAGAAGGCTAAGAGACATATGAAAACATGCTCACAGTCACTAATCATCTGAGAGATGCAAATCAAAACAACAATGAGGTACCATCTCACACCTGTCAGAATGGCTATCATCAACAAATCAACAAAGGACAAGTGCTGGAGAGGATGTGGAGAAAAAGGAACACTTGTGCACTGCTGATGGGAATGCAGACTGGTGCAGCCACTGTGGAGAACAGTATGGAGTTTCCTCAAAAAACTGAAAATGGAACTCCCATTTGACCCTGTGATCCCACTTCTAGGAATATATCCCAAGAAACCATAAACAACAATCAGAAAGGATATATGCACTCCTATGTTTATAGAAGCACACTTTACAATAGCTAAGATTTGGAAACAGCCTAAGTGCCCATCAGCAGATGAGTGGATTAGAAAACTGTGGTACATCTACACCAGGGGTGGGCAAACTTTTTGACTCGAGGGCCACAATGGGTTCTTAAACTGGACCGGAGGGCCAGAACAGAAGCATGGATGGAGTGTTTGTGTGAACTAATATAAATTCAAAGTAAACATCATTACATAAAAGGGTACGGTCTTTTTTTTTATTTTAGTTTTATTCATTTCAAACGGGCCGGATCCAGCCCGCGGGCCGTAGTTTGCCCACGGCTGATCTACACAGTGGAATACTATGCAACTATAAAAAAGAAGGAACTCATCTAGAGATTCTTAACATGGAATTAACTTAGAAAGGCAATGGTGTGAGACTTAGGATATCCTGAAATTCCCTGAACATCTTGTGTGCATGGATGTGCGTTAGTTATGTATTGCTGTGTGACAAAAACCCCCAAACTTGGCAGCTTTTTTATTTTATTTTATTATTTTTTAGAGAGTGAGAGGAAGAGATGTGGATAGAGAGAGAGAGAAACTTCGATGTGAGAGCAAAACATCAATGGATTGTCTCCTGCTGCCACCTACCAATGATTGATCCTGCAACCTTTGCATGTGCCCTGACCAGGAATTGAACTGACAACTTTTCAGTACATGTGCTGACACCCAACCAACTGAGCTACACCAGCCAGGGCAGCAGCTTTAAAAAACACAATTATATATTAGCACATGATTCTGCATGTCAGGAATCAGGAGTGGCTTAGCTGGTGCCTTAGGCTTCATAGGCTGTAATTGACTATTGGCCAGTGCTTCATTCATCAAAGGGTTTGTCTGAAGTTGTATCTGCTTCCACACTCCATGGCTGTTAGCAAGTCTCAGTTCCCTGCTAGCTATTGGCCAGAGAGGTTTTTTTTGCCATGTGAATCTCTCTACAGTTTAGCTTGCAACATGACAGCTGGTTTCCTCATAGTGAGTGAGCAAGACAGAGAGCAGGCAAGATGAAACCACGGTCTTTTATTATTATTACTAGGGTCCTGGTGCACGAAATTCATGCACAGGTGTGATCCCTAAGCCTGGCCAGCAATCAAATCGCGAGCATCTGGCATGGAAGGGCAGGTCCCAGCTGACCCCCCAGGCCCCCATGCACCCCTCTCCGCCCGAGTCCCCACACGGAGATGCGGTGAGACTGGCCAGACACTATGGGCTAGGGTGCAGTGTGGGTCTCTGGGCTGCCCAGCAGTGCCACACAAAAGCTGGGCGGGCAGCATGCTCTCTCCAGACAGGCCTCACAGATCAGCTCTTGCGCAAACCCATGGGGAGCCTGACCAGCCCCTGCGGTCCTGGCAGCTGAGGCTGTGTGGATGCGGGGTGGGATCCTTGCAGATGCCTGGCAGCTGAGTGTGGGGGCTTCCCTGGGGCATCCTGGGGGAGCATAGCAGGGGGAATGAGAACGAGCTCGGTGGACACCCCGCATTCTCACTGCAACTCAGTCCCCGTCACCCCTGCTCCCAGGTAGCTGGTGAGAGGTCAGAGCCCCCTGCCTGGGTGTCATGGGAGGTTGGTCGCTGCCACCCACAGTTCCCTGTCCCAGCCTGGGGCCCAGCCCCGATTGGGCGATCAGGGCCTGCTGGCTCAGCAAGGTGATCAATCTGGGCTGGGTCCCCCACCTGGCTCCCTCAGCACCTGGGAGCCAGGTGGTGGCCCTGCCCCCTGCCACTGTCACTTGTCGCCTTCTGCGGGTTGATCTGCAAGGCGATCGGGCCTATGCTTGCACCCTCCTTGGCCTGGTGCCACCCGTTCACCTGCTCCACCATCCTGCTGTGGTCCTGCTCTCATTGGGGCCCATCAGGGCCAGCCGTGCTTCGTCGCTGATGCCCGCCATGTTCCATGCCGCCCCCTGGTGGTCAGCACACATCATAGCAAGCGGTCGAACTCCCGGTCGAAAAATTTGTCTATTAGGCTTTTACTACATAGTATTGTGGGAAAATATACATAAGAAGGCACAGTCTTTTTGTAACCTAATCCTATCACTTTTGCCATATCCTATTCATTAGAAATAAGTCACTAAATCCAGCCTACACTCAAAGGAAAATGATTATTCAAGGATGTGAATAACTAGGCAATATTGAGAGTAATCATAGAGGTTGGTTATCACAGTGCATCTGTACTTTTTTTATTCCAGGGAGACCTAAGGTTTTACATGAATCTCAAAGAAGTCTCAGATCACACATCAACATCCCTTCAAAAATTTAAAAACTAGTTTGGAGGGAACTAAAATTGAGGTTTTGACTAAGGAAGAGATTTTCTCCCAAAATTTCAGTGCTAAATATAAGATCTAACCACTTTGTCATGTTTTAAAATGTAAGTAAAGAGCCCTGGCCGGTGTGGATCAGTGGTTGGGTGTCATCCTATGCACCAAAAGATTGCCTGTCTGATACCTAGTCAAGGTACATGCCCAGGTTGTGGGCTTGATCCCTGGTAGGTGGCGTGCAGGAGGCAGCCTATTTGTGTTTCCCTCTCACATCAATGTTTCTCTCTCTCTCTCTCTCCCTCACCTTTGTCTTTCTCTAAAAATCAATTTTAAAAATATTTTTAAAAATGTAAGTAAAGAGACCCGTATAACATAAAAACTCAATGTATACTGAAATGAAATGATCACAAGGTCTGTTTTCTTGCAATTTATATAGTTCCCCCCCCCACCCATTAGATTTTCTGAGCTGCTAATGTTCTGTGTTCCCACCATGGGTATTCATCTCTCAAAATGGCCTGGTAAATAGCCCCTGGTAAATCGTGACAACAGATTTGAGATGCAAATGTAGATTCCTGTAGTTCAGGTAGTTTCACATGTCTGGAGGCTTTTCTGAAGGAGTTCAGTTTCTCCTCATAATTTCTCTGGCAGGGTCCCATATGCTCAAGAAGCCATGAAGGCCTCTGGAGAAGGTGCACTGAAGCCTACATTAAGCTAAGTCCTTGTGGCCCCATCACTTAGCATTGCTGGAGTTACAGTTCCAATATAATGAGTTCCTTCTAAAGGGAGTGTATTAGTTTTTCTTCACTCACAATTCCCTGCCTTTGTCAGCCTCTCCTCTTGGTTCTGAGAACCAAGTGCGTGAACCTTTCCTAGAGCTGAGATTTCCAGAGAAGGGCCTTGGCCAAACTTCAGTGATAGGGGTGGATAAAAGGGAATGCCGGTCGCCTTATTCTGTCAGCAAGTGGAAGTGAAAGCAATACAATGGGCCAGATATGCAGTTATTCTTGGAAAATGTTTCTGGAATCGGCAGTTGAATTTTCTCTCCTTATAATGAAGGGCTGAGCAGATGTGTGAGAGGCAGGTCTCCAGATATGTGCATTACTCAGATCCCAGGGGAAGAGGTGGGAGCCTGTGCTTGAGTCATTGCAGAAGAAAAAGACCATGCCATTTGAGCAAATGTGTTTTTTCTTTTCCATGGCCCTTGAAATGAATCTCCATCTGTTTCTCTAAGGAAAATTAATATCTCTTAGGAATCATAAGAAATGCTTATTCTGATAGACTCTCTATTGACTGCTCTAGCACCTGTCTTACAGTCTGCAGGCAATTTAAAGATTCTACAAGACAGTGTTGGTCTGATTTTTGTCACAAACACTGGTGACAGGAAAGATTAGACATAAGAAAATGGGGACTCTTAAGAAAGTGCTAGAGACTGGCTTGGCAGATTCTGTCTTGTTTCTGGTCCTACTCATTGATCAGGACTAATAGAGCCCTGAACTGGGAACCAAGAGGCCCTAGGCTCTAGAACAGGGGTGGGCAAACTTTCTGACTCGAGGGCCACAATGGGTTCTTAAACTGGACCGGAGGGCCAGAACAAAAGCATGGATGGAGTGTTTGTGTGAACTAATATAAATTCAAAGTAAACATCATTACATAAAAGGGTACAGTCTTTTTTTTTATTTCAATAGCTTTATTCATTTCAAACATTTTAACAAGAAGAATGTAAACACTAATTATTATAATTTGAAACTTCAAAAAATGGAGGAATCATAGCACAATAACATACCTTATATTGAATATGGCAAAGGCAAAATAAAATTGCCTAACAAAGGAAAGGTACAAAAGCCTTTCAAATTAAACTTAAATATAATAAAATAATTTAAAACTAAAACAAATAGAAAAGAACAAAATGTGTAAACAGTAAATTAAACATTTTCTTTAGTGCAACTTCCAAATTATGCCCGGGACATAGATGTAGATGGCAATGTAGACTGGGTTGAAAGGTTTTTGGTCTTTAAAACATCAACTTCAGTGGGAACAGTGTTGTTGGTCTCCTTTTTTAGCTAATGCATCAAAGTCTGGAGTTAGTTTTGTTGTGGCCATTCTCAGGATAGATCTGAGGTGTTCGTCAGTTAAGCTGGATCTGTGAGGGGCTTTGTTGATGTTCATGACGCTAAATGTCTTCTCACAAACATAGGTTGACCCAAACAGCACCAGTATCTTCTGTGCCATCCTCCGGATGTTTGGAAAAGTGGCTTCATTAAGTGAAGCATAAAAGTCTCTCAGTTCAAGGGAGCTGAATTTCTCCTTTAGGACAAAGTCAGACTGAAGATCGATGAGCTCCAGTTGCACCTCTTCTGGTGCTGTTTCAGGGTTTTGTGACAAAGGACAGGCCACCAGTTGAAGTGACTGGTCAATTTTTTCAACATCAGAAAACCGATGACAGAATTCTGCATGCAGGTCATCCAGTGATTTGCTGTATTTCTTCACGTTTTGGATGGTCTCCTTCTGTGTGGCTAGTGTGGCAAAATGAGTGAAGACTTTGTCTGAAATTTGTCTGGAAAAGAAAATCAGCTATGATTTAAAGGCTTTCACATTAGTGTACATGTCATGTACATACTGATCTTTTCCCTGTAGCTTCACATTTAGCTCATTCAAATGTGAAAATATATCTACAGCAAATGCAAAGTCACACAGCCAATTCTTGTCACTCAGCTCAGTAAATTCATCAGACTTCCCCTTTAATTTCAAAAATGCACCAATCTCTTCTTTGAGCTCCCACACTCGTTGGAAAACTTTGTCCAAACTCAACCAGTGGACATGAGAGTGGTAAAGTAAGTCGTGGTGATCCGCATCAGTTTCCTCCAGAAACTTAATAAACTGACGGTGCTGAAGTCCCTTTGCTTGAATGAAATTAACAAGCTTTACGATTGGATTAGCAACATGATTAAGTTGTAATATAGACTTGCACAATGATTCCTGGTGAATAATACAGTGAAGAAAAATAACATCTTGGTTAGGGTTCTCCTCTTTCACTTTATCCTGAATTCTTTTTAGCAGTCCAACATTTTTTCCAGTTAAATTTGGAGATCCATCTGTCGTGACATTAGCAAGTTTACTCCATGGTAGCTTCATTTTCTCGATGACAGTAGACACCCGGTCATACAAGTCCTCTCCCCGTGTTTTTCCTTTCAGTGGCTCCATGGCTAAAAACTCCTCCGTAATTTCAAAATTGTCACTAATCCCTCGGATAAAAATTAAGAGCTGAGCAGTGTCCTTTATGTCATTACTTTCATCCAATGCTAGTGAATAAAACTTAAAGAACTCTGCCTTACTATTTAACTTGCTGGCCAAGTCTTCATCAATCAGTTCCACTCGACGAGTCACTGTCCTGTGTGATAAGCTGAGTTTTTCAAACTTGCCTTTGCTCTCTGGACACAAGAGACCTGCTGTCTCTATCATACATTCTTTCAAAAACTCGCCTTCAGAGAGAGGTTTGCTAGCTTTTGCTAATTTGAATGATAGCATAAAACTTGCTTTGGTAGTTGTCTCGAATTGCAGTTTGTCTGTGAAAGACATTTTGCTGAGCCTGTAATTTAGCCATCAGCCTCTGTGCAGTAGCCTCCCATTCTTGAGGTGACTGCTTGCTAGCATAGTTGCCATGCTTTGTGGCAAAGTGACGGCTGAGATTATACTCTTTGAAGACTGCAAGTGTTTCCTGGCATATCAGACATACCGGCATTGATTGGACTTCGGTGAAAAAATATTTTGTTGTCCACTCCCTCTTAAACACTCGGCATTCACTGTCCACTTTCCTTTTCTTTGGTCCACTCATGTTTAATATTGGGCTAAAACCAACAGTACCGTTCTCTTATTAAATTCTTTACTAAAATAAGACAGAAAAGTATAAAAACAAGTGATTAAATTTGCTCTACTATAACATTTTTGGTCTTCTAAAAATATATATATATAACAAAATCATCTGAAAAAGTTCAGACATGGGACAGAGGCACACCCTGACCATAGAGAACAACCCCTTTCCTCCATAGGAAACCTGTGTATCTTTCACACAGGCCCTTTGTTTATGGTAACACACATAGCTGCACATTGCTGTGTCTTCCAGACACACTTGTATGGGAGGTGCTAGGGCAGTGCAAAACATGGGTAACCAGTAGTTACCACTAGCACTTCCGTTACTGGCAAAAAACAGCCACAGTGCACATAATGTGAAAGAGCCCATTATCAATGTCAGATTGCATCCACTGGACTCTATAAAAACAACCAAGTGCCACTTTTAAATGTCCATTGCAACAGTTTTTCTTATTAAAAGCTGGAAATGGCAGGATATTTATATATATACCCCTCCTGTGACAGCCTGGCAGAGCATTACAAAGGAGAAAACCCAGCATCTGGTGATGTCCATAAGTACAAGACTTCAGGCTGTCATTACCAGGAAAGGGTTTCATCCAAGTATTAGATATGAACATTTGATTTTCAGTTTTTCATTTGTCCAATTACTTCTGAAACCCTGAAATTAAGCGATTTTGTAATAAAATCTTTAGTTCATCACATTTCTATACAATCTTTTTGTTCAACCCACTGAATTAGGGTTCGTTCACACTAGCGGTGCTGCCGTTGCAGTGTGGTGCAGTACTGCAATGCAGCGCAACTAGGGTTAATGCAGGGTACACAGGTTTCCATCATGTTTGCGTCGATGCTAATGTGCAGTGGTGCATGTTAACACAAATGCCCTGTAGCACGCACTTTTACAGCTGAAAGTCTTTGTTGTTTTATTAACAAGTCATTGTGATGTACAGAATGTGGGAACAGGAAAAAATTGTGTTTGAGTAGAGCTCTTAATCTTACCTCAGAAAGGCTCTGATACTGTGCTCTCCAGGAGCGTGTCTTCCTACATCACCACGATAACGTGTCTACGCATTCCCAGGGTGATGTCGGGAGACGCGTCCACGGGCATTACAAGGAGCCTCTGGAAGATTGAGAGGTTGTTCCTTCTACTGAATGGGCGGATATAAATCCGCCCGCTCAGAAGAAGGAGCTGCGGCCGTGTTTCCCCACGTTGCCATGTTAACACTGCTGCTGGTGAAGGAGCGGAGGGGAGAGCAAGAGAACCCTCTGCTCTTTCGGCTCCGAGGGCCAGATAGAACAGCCGAACGGGCCGGATCCGGCCCGCGGGCCATAGTTTGCCCACGGCTGCTCTAGAACAAGCATGTCAAACTTTCAGCCCGTGGGCCGCATGCAGCCCATAACGAATATTTTTGTGGCCCAGCCAATATAATGGTATGTAAGATTTTTTTTTTTACTTGCCAAAATTTATTTGTAACCCTCAAATTCACAACCATGGCACTTTCAATTATTTGTGGACATGCACAGAGTGATGAAAAATATGAGCTGCCCAATGCTCACATTTTTTTCTTTATTGATTAAGGTATTACATATGTGTCCTTATCCCCCCATTGCCCCCCCACCCCACTCCCATTCATGCCCTCACCCCCTGGTGTCTGTGTCCATAAGAAATGTTTTAATAAAAATTTTGTAACTTAATTTTTACAATATCCTGTTATACATAATCTATAGTAGTATATGTAAACCCTAATATGCAATCTAATCTAATAAAAGAGAAACATGCAAATTGACCACACCTCTGCTATGCCCCCAAGCCACGCCCACCAGCCAATCAGAGTGACTATCTGCAAATTAACTCAACCAAGATGGCGGCTGGCAGCCACGGAGCTGGAGCAAGCAGGAGGCTTGGTTGCCCTGGCAATGGAGGAAGCCAAGCTTCCCCCCTACCCTGGCCAACCCGGAGCTTCCCTCAAGGCAACAAAGTTTCAATTATAGAAGATAAATAAATCCCAGATACCTGCTTCCAGCCAGCCTTCGGTGGCTGGGGGCTGTGGCCAGACTGCAAACAGCCATCAGTCCCTCACCCAGGCTGGCAGGCACCCCAGCGGGGACCCCCACCCTGAAGGGGCTGTGGCCAGCCTGCAAACAGCCATCAGCCCCTCACCCAGGCTGGCCAGGAACCCCAGCGGGGACCCCCACCCTGAAGAAGCTGTGGCCAGCCAGCAAACAGCTATCAGTCCTTCACCCAGGCTGGCCACACCATCATAGGGTGAGGGTCCCTACTGGGGGGCTTAGCCAGCCTGCAAACAGCCATCAGCCACTCACCCAGACTGGCCAGGCACCCGAGCAGGACCCCCCACCCTGAAGGGGGTGTGGCCAGCCTGCAAACAGCCATCAGCCCCTCACCCAGGCTGGCCACGCACCCCAGGGGGACCCCCACCCTGAAGGGGCTGTGGCCAACCTGAAAACGGCCCTCAGCCCCTCACCCAGGCTGGCCAGGCACCCCAGCGGGACCCCCACCCTGATCCGGGAGACCTTTCAGGGCAAACCAGCTGGCCCCCACCCATGCACCAGGCCTCTATTCTATATAATAAAAGGGTAATATGCAAATTGACACCAACAGCAGAACGACTTGGAATAACTGGTCACTATGACACACACTGACCACCAGGAGGCAGACACTCAATGCAGGAGCTGCCCCCTGGTGGTCAGTGAGCTCCCACAGGGGGAGCTCTGCTCAGCCACAAGCCAGGCTGATGGCTGCCAGTACAGCAGTGGTGGTGGGAGCCTCTCCTGCCTCCTCAGCAGCACTAAGGATGTCCAACTGCAGCTTAGGCCTGCTCCCCGCTGGCAAGTGGACATTTCCCAAGGGCTCTTGGGCTGCCAGTGGGATGTCTGACTGCCAGCTTAGGCCCAATCCCCTGGGTAGCAGGCCTAAGCCAGCAGGTAGTCATCCCCTGAGGGGTCCCAGACTGAGAGAGGGCACAGGCCAGGCTGAGGGACGCCCCCGAGTGCACAAATTTTTGTGCACCGGGACTCTAGTCTATATATAAAAAACCCTAATATGCAAATAGACCAAACAGCGGAATAACCGAACAATCAAACAACCAGTCACTATGTCATGTGCTGACCACCACGGGGCATGCGCAGAACATGGCAGGCATCAGCAGCAGGTGGCAGAGTGTAGAACATGGCGGACATGGACTGTGGTGGGATGGTGGAGTAGGGGAGCGGGGGTGCCAGTCCAAGGTGGGGTGCCGGTCTCTGTCATCGGGGCAAGCCTCTGGTGGTTACTGAAAATTCTTTGCATCCACACACTGTGGTCCTGCCAGGCGCTTGCACCTGCTGCTGGCATCTGGTGCTGTCAGTGGGTGTGAGTGGCTGCCAAACCGATCGCCCCTCAGGGCTTCTCCACCTCCCCATGCTCCTGAGAGGCGATCGGGGCTGGCAGCCGCCTCTCACACCTGCTGCTAGCGACGGCCCCACTCACACCCACTGCTGGCATCAGCCCCACTTGCACCCACAGCCAGCGCTGCCACTCGCACCCTCTGATGGTGCCCAGTGCTGGTCCCAATCACCCCTGAGGGCTTCTCCACCTCCCCCTGCTCCTGAAGGGTGATTGGGGCAGCAGATGTCACTTGCACCTGCTGATGGCACTGGCCCCGCTTGCACCCACTGCTGTTGCCAGCCCCAATTGCTCAGTGCTGTCAGTGGGTGCAAGCAGGGCCAGCACCATCAGTGCCTGGGAGCAGTGGCAGCAGGAGCAGCACTGCCAGCAGACAGGGGACTGGGGGCCATGGTGGAAGGGGCTATGCAGGGGCGTGGAGGATGGGCCAAGATCTGCCCCTGTGCTCACCACAGCCTTGCAGCCCACAGTTCTTTCAAGGTGCACGAATTCATGCACTGAGCCCCTAGTTGTTAATAACAAGCTACAAAGTTCGCTAATGACTGATCGCTATAATCGTGTTGCATTCATTTCCCTTACATGCCTTACATATTTCTCTCCACTAATACTAGCAGCAAATATTTTAGGTATTTTAGAAGTCGATTGCAATATCATTAGTCTTGTACTGACTTGTTTGGTGTGCCCAACAGGAAATATTTCATTTTTGAAACAAGAAAAATAGGTTTATTTGTGTTACGCTTATTAATTTGCACAGTTTTCAGTGTCTGGTAAATTAATGTTCAAGAAAAAATATTTAATTTTTATTAAAATGTTCTATTATTTTGCCCTAACTGGTTTGTCTCAGTGGCTAGAGCGTCAGTCTGCGGACTGAAGGGTCCCATGTTCGATTCTGGTCAAGGGCATGTACCTTGGTTGCGGGCACATCCCCAGTAGGGGATGTGCAAGAGGCAGCTGATTGATGTTTCTCTCTCATCAATGTTTCTAACTCTCTATCTCTCTCCCTTCCTCTCTATAAAAAATCAGTAAAATATATTAAAAAAATAAATTAAATATTCTATTATTTTATGTTAAGGATTTCCCAGTTACGTCAGCCCTTTGTATTCAGCAGGTCTCTATGGAAATAAACCTATGTTTCTATGAAAATTGATGCTTTTGTTTTTTTGTGGCCACATAAACTTAAACCTTGTTTATTTGGCCTGTGTTAGCCTTTGAGTTTGACATGCTTGCTCTAGACCAATCCCAATGTCCCTAATTTACCCCAGAACCTCACTTTACTCACCTATTGGCAGAGGGAACTGGGAGAGTTGACCTTAAGGGCTTGCTTGCTCTGCCCCTGGATGATTTCTACCTCTTCCTGGTTGTGGCAGACAGAGTAGAACATGCCAAGAATGAAGAAGCCCACCCTCAGGCCTTGGGCTGACTGCAGCAGGGAGTTCTGCCAGTGCTCTTTTTTGAGAGACATAAAGTGATATACTCTCAGACCTTGGCCAGTCTCTCACTGGATCACAGCTCCTGGCAGCTCCAAATCTTATACCTCCACCATTCAAAGCAGCCACAGTGATTAACACTAGAAAAGCGGGAAAAGGCGGTTTGTCAGGCAGGAAATAAACACTTCTTGAGAGCCATCAAATTAATTTTCCCTTGAAAATCAGTACCTAAGAATGAGTATGCCCTTAATCGTCTAACTGATCCTTTTTTGCCCACTCCCTCTTCCAAATCTCAGTTATTATAAGAATGTTCAGTGGGTTTGGAATTATTACAGATAAAAAATGGCAGAAGATTTTTGGATAAGAAACACTAAGTTCTGCAGCTTCCAGAGAACACTTAGAGAGGAAGAATGTGGAAAGCACTTGAAACCAGTCCTGGCTGGCTGCCTGCTCTGAAGCCTACGGTTGCTTCTGGACTTACAGACACATTATGGATGGCACCTCTGAAGAGCTCAGCAATGAGAGGGCTGGGTTCATTTGTTCTGACATGTCTTTTAAAGCTTAAGGCCACAAGGAAAATGGGACCCCCAGAAGACCTTTGGGCTAAGCCATGTCTGCTTGCTGGCTCCATCCTTCCTGGAAATGCAAAATTCTGGGAGGGCCTGAGCCAACCACAGACCTAAGGAAAAAGGTACTCATGTTCTCCAAGCACCTGGCAGGCCTGTCCACCCAATTAATCCTAATGAGAATTCTGATTAGCTCTTTGGAAGCCTAGGCTTTCCTCACAGTTTGGTTATATATAACCTGATCTTTAGACACTCCTCATTCTGCTCACAAAATCCTGCTGTGTTGTAACCAATGTGCATCCCTAATTCATTGATGACTTTATACGGAGCACAAGTACTCTCAAAAACCTAGATTATGACTAACAATTGATTGGTGAGTTCAGTTTAATCTCCTGGGAATGAATATAATGCATGGGCATCTTGTTGGGTCTTATCTCCTGCCCTAGCAATGGGATGAAGCAAAAGTGACCAATAGGAGAGCTGTTGAAAGAAACCTTAAAAGGAACCTTGAATCCTTAAATGCAAAAGATCAGGGATGGGGGCAGCTGGATTCCTAGTTCATTGTCAGAAAAATCAGATCACTGGTAAGGTTTTAAAAAGGGCTATTTCAGGAGAAATAAAACAAGAGATGAGGCAAGACATATTCATAACAATTATTTGCAATGCTTATGTGAGCTTTTGGCCTTGCCTAATTATGAATTTTCAATAATGTTCCCTTCAAAAGTAACATTGAGTCTTTGAATTAAATGAAGCCAGAGTGTTCAATTCTTAGTAACCATCTTAGTCCCTGCCTTCTGAAGTTGACCTCCAAGCTTCAAGTGTGAAATGCTTGGAAGAACTGGTTGGAAGCTGTAAGCCTTTTCTTATGTTTCTGAGAGATTCTTTTGATATGAGGGTCACTGTGCATTTAAGGCTGAGGAGAATCCTCATACTGACAGGTAGGATCCTGCTTAAGTCAAGTGGTGCTAAGTGGTTACAAAGGCTTCCGAGAGCTGAGGGCTTCCCACTCTTGTGGGGCAGGCCTTAACACTCTCCATGTATTGATATCCTCACATTGAAAATTTGGTAGTTGATTTTTCAAAAATCTCTAATGGATATATCAAGCTATTTAAAACACTTTTCTGTCCATTCACTCAAATGAGCCTCAAGATAAGCCTGAGAGTAGGCAGTATGGGGTTTAATGTAATATATACTTTTTCCAGTTTTATTGAAATGTAATTGACATATAACATAAGTTTAAAGTGATAAATGTGAGGATTTGATATATGTGTATATATTTTTTAAAATATATTTTATTTATTTTTTACAGAGAGGAAGGGAGAGGGATAGAGATTTAGAAACATCGATGAGAAAGAAACATCGATCAGCTGCCTTCTGCACACCTCCTACTGGGGATGTGCCCTCAACCAAGGTACATGCCTTTGACTGGAATCGAACCTGGGACCTTTCAGTCTGCAGGCCGACGCTCTATCCACTGAGCAAAACAAGTTAGGGCTATATGTGTTTATTTCAAAATGATTACACAATAAATTTAGTGAACATCCATCATCTCACATAGATACACATTTTTCCTTGTGATGAAAAATTTTAAAATCTAATATAATGTTCTTGTTAATACTTTAGCTGACCTGATGATAGACAGTGAGATGCTGTTGACTAAAACTTTTCCAATTTTCTCAAAACTCATGTGAGGTAATCATGCCAGGGAATAACAGATTTTACATGATTGGGTGCCATAGAACTAAATGAGTGTCTGGAATCAGAGGAAATGACACCATCAATGCTAGAAATACCCACTTTGATGGCAGAGAAAATATCAAATTTTATCAGTAATTTAAAGAAAACAGGAGATGGAAACCTACCCCTGGAAAGGAGAATTTGTGGCAATCAATTTGGGATATTTTAATCATTGGGAGCCCAAAACTGTGTTTTAAATACTCATGATAATAAAAAGACAACCTTTAAACAAGAGTTTCTGAACTGAAAAAGTCGTAATGCAGTAAACTCTTTATCATCCAAAATATTTGGCAAAAATAAATATGCCATTTTCTTTTTGTATATGTATACACAAGGCTTATCCATATTCCCAGAATTAAAATACAGTGAAATACACTGAACAAAAACATACTGGGAATGCATGGAATCCTTCTTTGATGGTTTAGTATTCTGATTGCTCTAAGTAGGGAGTTAAGGAGGAAATTCATTTAGAAATGTAGACAGGCTTGCGGCCATTTGGAAAGAGTCCTATTTTTGGCTGTTGTTCCTAGACAACATTTTTGCCCTGTTGTGTTTTTTCAACTGTAGCCATAAATTCTAGAAAATTGTGAGTGAAGAAAATTTTCGTGTTGATAACATGACAAAAACAATGTTATATTATTCTAAGTTAAGCGAGCTCTAGATTACTAATGAATGCTCCATTAGTAGTAGGTCAGACTTGAGGATAGTTTCACATTTGGCTGGTGCTTGGTGGCCTTGCTGTATGGATGTGACCATCTATGGACCATTTATCTGAGAGAAAGTGAGTAGTTTCCACCCCATCTGCCAGAGCTGTGGCCACTCAAATTGACATTCAATTCCACAAACGTTGTCTGTGATGCTGCCATGTGTGAGAGGTACAGCTTTGCACTGTGGGAGATCTTGAGCTGAATGGTATAATTGACTGCAAGCCTGAGATACACATTCTTAGTTGGAATTCCCTATTCTCCAGAAGCTTCTCCTGTTGCAGGTATGGTGTTAGGGAGGCTATGGGGAAAGGATGCACTATTTTAGATTTTCCAGAAGGTTAAAACATTGCTCCTATTGATTGACAATGTGTTATAATGGTAAAAGTAAATGTAATCAGCCATGTAAATTGTGAAACAATTCATGCTCCTGTTTGTTCTGTAATAATGTAAAAATTCAAAACAATTGCATCAACAGAGCAAATAAAAGCCACCTCCTATATATACCTCTGCTTGTTCAGGATAAAGTAAAATCTACAGATCCTCAATTGTGGAAACACATAAGTAGTAAGCAGTCTCCATGATCCATTCAAAAAGAGACTTTTCATTTCCAATGAGACAACATTTGGTGCCCTGGCTAAGATACAAATATGTGCAGCAAATTCATTCTAGTACAAAATAAAGATTACTTATGGAACTGAGCACATTTTCAGAGACAGAATACTTCCTACCTCCTCTGTAAGTGAATTCAGTCAATTCTGTGGTAGTTTTCATGAACATTTTGGCTTGGGGGCTGGTGTAGGGGAGCTGCTTCCCTGCCTTCCCAGAGAGAAAAGTACAAAGGGGGTTACCTAATTCCACTGTGGGAGTTTTATCTGCCTCCTGAATGGTTCAGCGTAGGCCTATGTCTAGACTGATTACAAAAGCACCAACGAAACAAAATAAATACCTAACATCTTACAGAAAAGGCACGAAACCAAACAGTATGAGTGAGGAGAACAATGCCTCTGTTGTGACAAGGAGTCTTCATGAGGATGATGGAATTCCCGCACCCCAGGTTCCAATTTGTAAGGGCAACATTAAACATCTCAAAGCAGGTCCTGGCTTGAACACATTAATTTGGAAAGGCAATGTGTTTTGTTAGATAAGGGATTTTTTTTAAAACTGCCATGAGGATCAAAATGAAGATCAGTATAACTAACTCTGTTTGTATGGGTACAGATTTCAGGAAACAGTCTTGACTCTGGCTAACCACTGTAACCATTTATTCATTCTGCTTTTACAGGGTGACAAGGTATATATCATGTGTTGGAAAAGGCTCTGATTGAGTCAGTCCTGACTTTTCACTTACCTTGCTGTGTGACCTTCTGCAAGTGTCTTAACTTCTCCAGGCCTCAATTTCTACATCTGTAAAATGTGAGGACTGGAGTTGATAATCCCTATGTGTTCGAGATTCCAACCAAGCAGAATAAATATAACAAATCCATTGTCTAATGATATTGAAAACTGGATTTTCATCTAAAAAAAACTGTAATTATAATCTGCCCAAAAGTGCTCTTAAATATGTTGTCTCAAACTGAAGCTGCAGTTAAGTGATGGGTCACTTCAGAGTCACCTCCAAAATGTTTAAGTTGATGTATAATTGGGTGGCAGATATGTCATGTAATTGAAGGTGTATTTGTTTAGCCAATAGTTTCAAGTGGCCTGAGGTACAACTCTTTAACTGTTCATTTGTTCATTGTTTCCATAGATATTTATTGAGCATCTAAGACAGTGATGGCGAACCTTTTGAGCTCGGCATGTCAGCATTTTGAAAAACCCTAACTTAACTCTTGTGCTGTGTCACATATAGAAATTTTTTGGTATTTGCAACCACAGTAAAACAAAGACTTATATATATATATATATTTTAAATATATTTTATTGATTTTTTACAGAGAGGAAGGGAGAGATATAGAGAGTTAGAAACATCGATGGGAGAGAAACATCGATCAGTCGCCTCCTACACATCTCCTACTGGGGATGTGCCCGCAACCCAGGTACATGCCCTTGACCGGAATCGAACCTGGGACCTTTCAGTCCGCAGGCCGACGCTCTATCCACTGAGCCAAACCGGTTTGGGCGAAGACTTATATTTTTGATATTTATTTTATATATTTAAATGCCATTTAACAAAGAAAAATCAACCAAAAAAAATGAGTTCACGTGTCACCTCTGACACGCGTGTCATAGGTTCACCATCACTGACCTAAGATATGCGAGGGACTGGAGAGAAAATATTTCTACTGAAATCCTATTCTTTCCTCTTTCTTCTCTCTTTCCCTCCTTCCTTTCTTTCTGTGAGTTTTGGGTTTGTTTGTGACCTCAGGTGCAAAGGAGTGACTTAAAGTTACTGCTAGTTCATGGTATATTATCAGAGTTAGTCCAGACAAGATTCCTCTTTTGCATTGTTTGACTCATTCATTTACTCCTTTTTACCTCCAAAGTCCACTCCCATTCCCCTCTGTGCAAAGGTAACCATTCTAATGTGGTCAATGTCTATCTTTTAGTGTGCATGTATTTTTATAAAATGAGTAGAGTCTTCTGTGAATATATCTTAATTTATTATTATGGTGAGATGCTATGTAGCCTATCTGTTTTCTTGCCATTTTTACCCATCCTATGATTTTAAGATATATCCATACTATTGGGTGTACATATAGTTCATTGTTTCTGGCCACTACACAGTTCTCTGTGGACCTCCACATTGTACCTTTTCTCTCTTGCATGGATAGGCACCCGAGTGTCCTGCAATGCCCATGATGGCAAGTAACACAACAATTAACAGTCTTGTGCATGGTCCACTATGGACCTGTATCATACTGTTCTGCCTAAGACACTTTCTCCCCTTTGTAACCTGGATAATTTCTATACTTTCTTTTAAAATGGGACAATCCTATCCTTTCTTCTACACTTTCTTCAAGGGTTATATCCTGACCCATTGTTTGTAATATGTCCCCCATTCTGCTCTCCTATGCATCCCATGTACACTCCTCTTATAGTGTTTATATTATATTGTAATTTATAGTTTCTTTCCCTCAATAGATGTGAAACCCCATGAGAGCAGGGACTATGTCTGTCTCATATGCTGTATCTCTAGTTCATGACACAGGGTCTGGCACAAAGCATTGCTCAATAAATACTTGTTTAATGAATCCTGGTTTCATTAAACATTTATTAAACACCAACTGCATGCCAGCCCTGTGCTCTATTTTTAAAGTGAATCTTTCAAAGTCAGTGCATTTATTTTTAAAAATGTAACAGTGAATAGGAAGCATTGAGCTTATTTTTTTTTGGTTCCTTGGCAAACCTGGCAGACCTTCTATATCTACGTAAAATAGTGTTGTGTCCTTCCAAAAGGTACAGTTTCCTTACATTTTCTAGAATTTTTGTTTGGGAAAAGAACCCTCCATAGCCAATAGCACATTCTTTGGATTCTTCTCAGGAAGGTCTTTATTTCTTGAAGGCACATTTGATTTTTAGAAGCAGCTTAAAGCTACTTGGCAGCAAATCTAGTGAATGATGTGGGTGATCAAGCTGAAGAACATTATTTTGTTTCCAAACAAGGTGTGACTATAAATAAATGAGGCTGATTTTCTTATATGGTACATATACTGGTTCAACAGCAATTCCAAAAGAGGACTTTTAAAAATGTTGTGGCCTTGGCAAGAAAAATATTTCCATCCTAGTACATCGCCCTGCCTCTGCTCTCTGTCACACACACAGACACACACACATTATATAGTGCCTGGCCCAAAACATAGACAAGTAAAATCAAAAGTCCTTGGAATTTAGTTTTGAAAAAACAATTATACAAGTATGGGATGGAAGAGATCTGACTTGGCAAACATTCTTGCAAAAACATCGGTGTGTGTGTGTGTGTGTGTGTGTGTGTGTGTGTGTGTGTGTAGGGGTGGTATTTCAATTGGCCAGAAGCTCATCATTCATGAAGAGGGTAATGTGGATTCTAAACAAGTATCTCCATTCTAGGACTGCTCTGGTAGAGGTCTTGGGCTCTGTGGGACAATTGGCCCACTGGAGCAGGGCTTAAGGGGCTAAAGGAGCTGTTTAGAACAGGATAGCTGTTTGGAAGGATGTAAATAAAAACTTTAATAGTAAATATCTATTATGGAATATTTAATAGTAAATATCTATTATACGGAATGGAATTATTGAGTAAATATCATTTTAATATGTTTTTTATTGGTTTCACAGTAAGGAAGGGATAGGGAGAGATAGAAATCAATGATGAGAACCATTGATTGGCCACCTCCTGCACACCACCAACTGGAGACTGAGCTTGCAACCCAGGCATGTGCCCTGACCAGAAATTGAGCAGTGACCTCCTGGTTCATGGGTCGACACTCAACCACTGAGTCACATTAGTCAGGCAGTAAATATCATTTTAAAAACTTTATGATGATGTATTGTTAAAATTTTTATTGCCTGTATATATATATTTTGAAAAAACACATTTGACAAAAATTGGAGGAGTCCAGCAACAACATAGGCTGTATTGTGACCTAATGTGACCGCTCCTTAGCTGGTAATCAAAGATTGTGGGATGACCTTTGCAGTCTAGGGATTTGGTGTGTTATTCTGTGATTTAACCTTGTTCAAGTACCAGAGTTGAGCTGTTGGAGGTTCACATGTGTATCTAGTGAGAAAGAAGCCTGGAAACTTCCAACAAGGTTGGGCAACTTCCCAGCTGCCAAGCCTATTGGAACTTATTTATGTGTAGGAAGTTTAAATCAAAGAGCAGAATAAACACTTCAAAGATGAAAAGCCACCAACTAGCAGTGAAACTAGAGGCATAAAACATAGAGGAATAGGGAAAAACATGGATAAAAAGCTAAAAGATACAGGCTATTGAGTAAAGTAAATGTCAATAAGAGATGATGAATTTTCCATGTTTTTTTTAAATGTGTATGGTTATCCATTTTAATCCCAACTATTTAGCTGAAGACAGCAGGTCATAGATATTACAGAGAAGTTGTCTTCTGCCCCTCATCACTCAGTCTGAATGGACCAGAGCTGGCAGACAGTGTACCAAGATAGGAAAAACACTGGCTGGCTTGGTTCATGTTCTGGGAACTGAAGTATATAAAATATGATCTTGTGCTAGAAAAGTCCTGCGAGACATATGGGAACAGTGCCCTTATGACACCAGTGCTGGGCAAAGGGACTAGCACTTACTTCCTTTCAGAATCAATGGTGCCACAAAATCAGAGCAACAATGACACTAAACACTCTCCATTTTAGAAGAGGGAAACTGAGGTCTGAAGATAGAAAGTGAATAAGAAGTGTGTGTAAAAGCTGGCAATCTCCTTTAAAATGGACTTTAAAACAGTCCTCTCCTGTTTGCAGTTGTAAAACCTGGTCTCAGAGCCACATATTATTTTTTTTGCCAAATAAAATAAAAACCTTCCTGCCCTGGCTGGTGTTTGAGCGTTGTCCCAGGCACCAAGAGGTCACCAGTTCCAGGTTTGATTTCTGGTCAAGTCACATACCTGGGTTGCTGGCTCGATCCCCAGTAGGGGGTGTGCAGGAGGCAGATGGTGGATATTTCTGTCTCTCCTCCATTTCTCTTTCTAAAAAAAAAAATCAATAAAAACATATTTAAAAAACCAAAAAACTTTCCTCTAGAATGACAGGGACAGTTATGAAGTGATAACTAGGCTTTAGATCCTTCTTCTGGTCTGGTAGTGTTATAATATCATACGATAAAATATCAAGGAGCAAACCTTTCCGGTATTTAGATTTCATGAATCAAAGAACAAAGATTCTTATAAATCCCAGTTAAATATAGAAATGATTATGTTTTAAAAAAATAAAAAGAATTCCCTTTCAAGTCTTACCAACTGCTACAAATCATTGTAACCATATTAACAAGTAAAACTAATTGTAGTTTTAATTTCAACAAAACCAACTGAAGGAAATACTAAAATAAATATTTCCATTTTGTGTTTGTGAAAATTTCTGCAAAGGATGAAAATGGATATTGGAAACCTGTGCTCTGCAGGAGACCCTGACAGAAGTATGTTGGTGACAGCAGGAGGGGGGAATGATAAGTTGTGAGAAATTATACCTCCTGCTTCCCGCATGGTGACCTCCTGCCATTGGACAGAAATCAGAGATCCTGGCTGGGACCACCTCCTAGAATCAAAGAGTACTTCCCATTCCTGTCCTTGACCTTTGCTCAAACTTCTTTACTCTGTCTCACCCTCTCTTCCTCATACTTATTCAGTTTCTCTTATCCCTCACGTGGGAGTTGAGTTCCTACTGTATTAGATAAACCAAAGAATTTATATGCATAACCCATGGACACAGACAATAGTGTGGTGAAGGCCTGGGGGATGGGAGTGGGATGGACAGGGTCATCTGTGAAAATAGGGGGATATCTGTAATACTTTCAATAATAAAGATACAGTTTTAAAAATGGATCTTAGTTTGCTAACTACCAGGAAAAACTCAACAATGTTTTTATTGACCTGACCTGGCAAATGGACAATATGCTAGGCTTTATAAACAATGGCAAGTTGGTTATTCCAGCGGTTCTCTGACAGCAGAATGTCCAAATATCAGCATAGTGTCATTGTTGTTTGTAATATTATATGTGTAAAAGAAAATTTAAGTAATTATACTGGGCTTACAATTGACAAAAAGCTGATGTGGAATTTGTATGGGTGCCAGACCTTCAGCTCTGTGAAAGCAAGGATCAAATCTGTTTTTTTTTCTTCTAATGTTTCCAGCATCTGGTATGAAAACCTAGTTGTTGAATAAACAAATGTTGAAGAAGCTCACCTAGAGCCAAGAGTGAGCATTGTTTCCTAGAAATCATGGGTTTGCTGGTGACAACCTTTGCAACCTAACCCAGGGCAACTGCTGGCTCTGCCATGTAGCAGCCTCAGGAGAAGTGTGACAGAGAACAAGCTTGGGTAATGATTTGTTTGCACTGTTTGGATCTATCTCTTTGGTTTTGAAGATGAAGGAATATCATTCATGCAACTGTACACGACCCAACAGAAGATTTCCATTTGGGCAAAGCATTTGCAGAAAAGTGAAATTTGTAAAGAGACAGTGGAACTTTTTGAGATACCATTAGTTTCATAGACAAGACACTCTAACCCAATGTTTCTAAATGGAGATTATGGATTGGGTGTGTGTTGGGAAGAAGTGGCTTTCACTGGGGTTTGGGACCAGGATTGATACACACACTAGGGAGGTAGGTTTCAAGGTCCCTGTTGGCACCTAATGAGATTTTCTTATGCTGAATATAAAGCTAGGTGAGAAGGAGGAAAAGCAATACATAGTCACCATATATGAGAGCTTACAAAAAAAGACCCAATGCATTTTTATTTGAGCGTTTATTTATTTTTTTTTGTTCAAAGAAATCCATGCAAAGGGAAAGAGAGAAAGAGAGATAGACATGGTAACCATGTTCTAGCAGCCAAACATAAGAAAATAATTTGGCACGACTTGGTTTTTTTTTTCTTTACAAAAGGACAATCTAAACTACCACTAAAATTTATCTGCCTCATAAAGATACCATTTCATTTCAAAAACATAACACATGGTTAGTTTTCTACTTAATGGCTAGAGGAGGCATATGAGATTAAAAAAAATAGAAAAAAAATAAGAAGGTGGTTCCTTTTATAGAGGAAGACCACAGGGTGCTGAAGGACAGCACAGGTGCTGTGCACTAGGAATTCAGTGCACCAGGAAGAAAAAGCACACCACATAGACCGCCAGGCTGGCTAGAACCTTCAGGGGGGAATGGCCATTCCCACAGTTGCGAGAGATGACTATCTCATTGTCGTTCTGATTCACATGTTGCTTGGTTCCAGGAGTATCGTCCACATCCAGATCATAAGCCAGTTCTGCAAAATTAAAGAAGAATTTTAAATACAGGATTACCAACATTATCAGGTGTACACTATTCATGGCTCAAACACTTGTCTGGACTGCTGGGAAGGAAAGCTGCCAGGGGATGGGAAAGTGTGTGTGTGGGGGGAGGTAGAGGAGTGAGATAGCTAGAGGTGCTCCTTCCAGAGGTCATACCAACAGGGAGCAACTTGGCTATTTCCCTCTCGACTGTGGCTGTATCCATACCCTGTGATGCACATTGGGCCTTTGCAACATCTCCTCCCTAGCAAAGCTCTACTTGAAAGTCATTTTCACCAGATCTCACTGGTATCAAAATCTAAGGTACAGTGTGAGTGACTACATGTGTCTCCTTGTGTGTATGTGTTAATGGGGGAGGGGATATTGTGGACTCTCAGTGCAGCTTTCCTGGGTCCTACACCCCATACAGATCCCCTCCTGGGAATCTTGCTTTACAGTTAAGGATAGGGTAGTTTGTCATTGAAAGGTGTTTTATTTTTCCCAAACATTTCTTCTTATATATATGGTCTTTTCATCCCCTCTAAAAAAGCCCCAGAAAAAATTAAATTGATCTAATACATAAGATTTAAACTGCTAGTAAGCAAATTAAGACTAAGGAAATGTTAATGGGTAAGAAGCTTCCTCTCTAACTGCCTACCGTTTATGATATGTTCATGATTCTGAAAAATAGGTTGGCATATTGGGGTTGCCCTAATGAGAAAGTCTCTCAGAAGGCAAATCTAAGTAGATAGTGGTTTGTTAGAAAATTCAAGATGTCTAGCCCTGGCTCAGGGCTCAGGTTCTTTCAGATTTGCTTTCCCAGATTTAAAGCTCAAATCTACTCCTTAGGCTTTTCTAGACTCAGTCACTAATGTTTCTATTTCAATAGCTTGTGAAAGTGATGTGATGTGAGCAACTTCACCAGCCACCTGTCCTGTGGCCAACAGACCTGGAAAGAGTCCTTGGGGACACTGAGATGCATAGCAACAGGCACAGAGGAAATGACTGGCATTTATAGCGGGAAGGAAGGAAAAGGAAGGAAGAGCTCCTCTTACAGGGGATGAAACAGTAAGTCACAGGAAGCAAAGTATGAAGACTCAGCTGGTCTAGGATGACTTTAGAGTAGGGCCCAGAATCAGGGTGGCTCTGAGGCTGACATTGGTTAGAGCAGGCAGCAAGGTGAAGGTGATCAAAACTGGGGGTGGGGGGGAGATTACATAGACAGCAATACTATTTTCCAAAAGGATTATTGCAGTTTATAATGCCAGCAATGATGTGGGAACCAAATTTACTGTGCCTCAATTGAAAAAGTATATTGTAGTCAGTATACCATATCTCAGTGTTTCTTTTATTTGCATGTACTTGAATTACTCGTACTGAACAGCATTTTCTATTTTAGTTTACTAATTATATTTCTCAATACATAACAGTTCATATTTTTTTTGCCTTTTTACCTAATGGGTATTGACATTTTTCCTATTAATTTAAAAATATTATTGAATCATTTAACTATGTTATTCAATACAAATATGTTATTGTGTTATTAATCATAATTATTTTTCATGGCTGTATAAAGAAATGATTTCATAACTTTTAATATGCATGAATTTGACTATATTTTGCTCCTCTTAAGCTGAGAAAGTTTTTCTTCTTGAGCGCCAATAATAATGAAAATAAAAATTTCCAGAAAACCCTCTTACCCAGGGAAAAGCAACTCAACAGACTGTAATCTGGATTCTCTCTCTCCCTAAAATAAATACATACAAAGAAAATAAAAAGAGGAAAAGAACAAAGAGCAACACTTTACTTGGAAATCAGACCTCTTTCTCTGAAAGGTGAACTATGCAGAGCACATAGAAAAGGCTGAGGTCAGCTGTCACTCGGCAAGGATAACACAGGCTTAAGTCATGATCAGATTTCATCAAAATTGAGAACACATATGGTTATATCTGTTGAAAGGCAACCTTGGGTCTCACAGCAACTTCTCACCTTAAATGGAGTATTTTTTAGGATTTACCCGAATGAGAGCACTTTCAGAATCACTTTCAAATTCCTTTTCTGGATATTCCCCTTTCCCAATATTAAGATGAAACAACATCAATTAATGTTGCCACTAAGCGCTTATACTACTTATCTTGCTCTTCAAATAATCTGCAAGCACTAAATAATAGTATCATAGCAGTTAAGGTAAACCCAGCAGTTATCTTGATTCCAGTAGTTTCTAATCCTTTTTGCCACCAAAGACTTCGTTATTTCTATCTCTTGGACCCTATGTTTTGAAATGATAAACATGATTACCAACTATTGAGTCCTCATTGTGTGCCAGGCACTCTACTAAGCTATTTATGTTATCTCATTTAATTAAACCTTCTCAACAATGTCATGAGGTAAGTATTATAAATCCCATTTTTTAAAGATGAGAAAGGTCAAACTCAGGTCAGTTTATTTGCCCATATTGACACAGTGGATAAATCACAGAGGTCCTATTTGAATGCAAGTCTTACTCTGAACCTCATATGAAGCTATACCATCTCTTGGAAAAAATGTATACTAAAGAGATTACACTGATTAAGCATTAACAGACTCCTTCTTGAAAAAAATTCTTGATTAGTGAAATACATACTACCAGAACTCAGGAGCCAACACATCCAGTTAAAACTGGGTTTCCTCCTCTGTACCTTCAAATGAGTCTGGCTGCCAAGCTGGCCAATGGAAGGGTAAAAAGATTTCTACAGCATGATTTGGGGGCTGTGGCATTGGACTTTACCAAGAAGCCAAGGAATGGAAGAAACACTGGATGAAACACCCAGTAGGATATTCCAACAGTTCAGTGGCAAAGGGAAGGTGCATTGGATGAGGCAGCCCAGTAATTATTTCGAACCAATGTCAAATTCCTTTCTGTAAACAATATTTAAAGATAATTCTCTTGCTCTATATTTATTAAAATATTCTGTTGTATAAGGAATAAAGTAGCACTGACACACACACACACACACACACAATGAAATAAAAAGCAAGAGAAAAGTCAGTGTTTCCACATAAAACTGATCACAAACTTGATTAAGTAGTCTTATTAAGCTTTGTGAAATACTGAGAAGAGCTCTGGGTTTGAGAAGTCAAAATGGGAATTATCATATCAGTTCTATTTCCCTGAAGAAATCAGCAATTATGGCCAGGGCCATTAGATGCCCCAGGTACAAAGTTGGGTCAAGTCTTCTACCTGCAAAGGGCCCCAAGAACTATTCAGAATGATGCATTGCTGTGTTTCCTAAGCTGTGGCTACATGTTTCCTGAGGCCCCCCATTTAGAAGCAGCAAATATATTCACCCAATCCGATAGCCAAGTTCCTAGGGCTTATATTGATGGGAATTCCAGCAAAGACACACTCTGGGCCTAGGCCACCATCATGGAATTAGAGACGAAGGGGGCAGTTTAGCAGAGGAAGCATTATGGGAGATAGAGGAAATACGAGTTTTGGTCAAAGATAAATATGGACACTCTTGAACAGGGGAAATACAACCTAATTTAATTCAACAAGCTTAAAGGTAGCCTACTATGTCCCAAGCACTAAGCCTGAAGGTTGGAAAAAGATTTAGTATTTGCCTTCAGGAATCCCACACTCCAGCACTCTAGCAAGGAAAATAGACTAGTAGACAAGTCTACTTGGCGGAATGTAGAAAGGGCACAGATAAAGGCATAAGCAAAATACCACAGGGATAGAAGGGAGATATAAAAATTCCAAATAGAAGGATCTGGGAAGATTTTTTTGAACAGTTGGACTATAATTAATACCATGAAGGATGGCTGGAACTATGGAAGGGATGATGAAATGGTTATTCATTTTAGGCAGAGGGTTCAGTTTGAGCGAAATCACAATATAAAAAACTGTCTGTAGGGAATACTTAATAGGAACAAGTAGCCTCTATGATGGAAGGCGGCATAGAGTATACATTGTTGTGAGGTGTCTCTGTGTGTGTATGTCTGTACTGTGTTGTGGGTGATAAAAGGTAAGGCAGGAAGGACGATTAACAGCTAAATCATGGTAGATTAGGAATGCTAAAACTTTATTTTGTGGGCAATAGAGAGCCACTGAATTTTTTAAGTAATGAAACCACATAATCTGGTTTGTGTTTTTTAGAAAAATCATTGCTAACAGTTTGGAGGACAGCCTTAAGTGGGAGACACTTGTCAGACATCTTGTCTTGGAAAAAAGAAGCCTGTGGGAACAGTATCTAGGGATTAGACAGTAGCAAATATAATTAAAAAAAAAAACCTGACAAAGCTAAATATACACCAAACCAAAACTTGCTCAGTTTGCTACAAACCAGATGTACTAGGGGAGTCACCACAAACCATTTTCTTTTAAATAATTCATATTTAATGTTCATCAGTGACTTTCCAGAACATATCTTTGTTGTATTAGGTACATATTGTAAAAATGCACATAAAATATTTCTGACTTGCAGTTGATTATCAGTGAGAAACTTTTGGGTCAGCAAGATTTTCATGTTAAGTCCAAATACCTGTTTCTCTTTGTAATCAGTTTAACTATGCCCAGAGGATAGGCCCAAGAATCTGTACTGATTACACATTCAACTCTGATTCTCATTTAGCCCTGATGTCCTCTGTGTTGCAGATTAGATAAACCTTTAACATAATTATCAGTCATTAAGGTCTGCAAGTTATGTTGAAAGTTTTTTCTGCTTTTTCTTTTGGGTAAAGTACTCAGTGTGGAACCCTTTACTATTATTCAGTCTCCTGATGGATGGAGTTCCTCAGGAGGCTACACCAGACTTACTGTGTCATTGGCAAGTCATTACCCACTCCTCTGGGACTCAGTCACCCCATCTGCTAAATAAGAGTGTTGGACTGGATTGACTCTAAATTTCCTTCTAGTTTTATTTCTCTCTGATTCCGAGGCTCTTAGGGGCCAGTGAGGGACACAATTTGCTGCAGTCTGCAATCATTTCTCTGTCCACAGCAGCCAAGATGGCTGCCCCCAGCAGAGCCTCCATCAACAAGTAGGTTCAATCAGTTGCTTCTCTTGCAATGTGAGTTTTCCTGGTGGTCATCATCAGTTACCAAATTTTGAATCCTCTTTCTTCTTCAGTTGTTCTAATATTGGATAAGGGACACCAGCAATAAATAAGTCCGCGCTGGACTGTCATTATTTTCTTTAAACCCTGGCCTAATAACTTCCACTGAGGCCAGTACACGCAAAGATTTTGAGGGGGAAGTGACTGGACCTGGGGTGCATCAAGCAGTCATGCACAGGCAGCCAAAGAAGATCTCTCAGCCAGTGAGATAACCCTTTGCTTGGGCCCTTACAAAGCCAATGAGGTCTTAAGCATTTAATAGGACGCAAAGCTCATGGCATTAAGGAGGGAGATGCATTGCTCTAGGGCAGCGATTTTCAAATGGTGTGCCACAAGAGGCACACTGATGTGCCACAAGAATTTTTTAAACATGCAGTACCCGACTATTTAGTCAGGGGCATGGACCTATTTTCTCTTAGATTGTCAAATAAAAATATGACAACAGCCAACACAAAAATAGCCATCTGGTATGAATGAATCAAAATTATACATATTTTTTAAATCAGATTGACAGAAAATATAGCTTTTGGTGGTGCCACAGAATTTTCATAATTAGTTTATGTGTGCCACGAGATGAAAAAGGTTGAAAATCGCTGCTCCAAGGGCCTCACCCTCACCAGCAGGCAGACTTCATAGGGCAGTCTGAAAGAAGAGCTGCTATCAAAATGCCACGGGAGAGAATGCTGCTGTTGAGCCAAACATGGGGGTTTCTTTCTCGCCAAGCTTGCACCAGCAGATGGCTTCAATCTGGTCCCAATATAGCAACAGAGCAATACTACTATCCCTGTGTTTTGCATTTGCTGTGTACAGTTGGCCCCCAAGACATGAATATGCGAAACCTTCAGTACATAACTTGGCAGACCCCAGAGGCTGAAACTGAGGAAATCTCGGGAGAAATTATGTTCATTGCACTACTGCTCACTCTGCTGCCCATTCCCACAGAAGCCCTTGGGTTCTGCCATTCACATATGAATCCCAAACAGATCTTGTTTTCCTTATCTTATCCTCAACACAATCCTCCTTCATGACATACCAACGGCCCCTCCTATGTGAACTTTTAGGTGTGAAATGACTACCTGGACTTGAAAGCAGAAGAAAGTGACTTTGTGAATGACCCTTGGGTTTCTGAGAGTCTAGGTTTTCTTCTTCAGAAATCAGATGAGGAGGGAACTGGCACAGTTGTGGCTTCTGGTTTTTAAGTGGTCTAATGGGATTCCTTTTAGAATGGGCCCATTTCATTATGCACCTTCATGATAAACAAGTGAGCTGCCAATCTTGCCTACTAAATGATCATAGATCCTGGGAATAATACAATGGCTGCTCCTGGAAGAGGGTTGGGGCTGTGAGATGCTCACTTCTTTGTTTATAGCTAATTTTAGCCTGCAAACATCCTCAGTTGCAACTATGGTATGTTGAAAGAATACAATGGCTTTTCCCATTAGTATAGACATGACCTCTGTTATTATAGGCCTCTGCCTCTCAATCTGGGCTGTGTATATCTTCAGATTACACTACAGTGGGTTGTGAGTACATGAAGCCATAGCATACTTCTTCCTAGGGATTTAGGGGGGAAGCACACTACTTTATACTAAAACATGCAAGGCCTTAAGATAGAGTAGAAATGCACCATTTTCAAGCTCATTTAAGACTTCCTAAAATATTTCAGGTTAATTAGGACTTTCAGATTTTTGAGAAAAATTTCAATAGGGTGACTTGAGGAAAGAATAGGAGTTGATTTGGATTCACTGAATACTGATTAGTCTTCAGAGATATTTGAGAGTGAGTGAAATGAAGCACTGTCACCTTAACTGTGTGTGAAATATTGTGGCTTTGCTATCAATGTCACGTTACCTAACTAGTCTGTAGAACCAAACTTTTTTAGAAGGTGCCTCCACAGTTCTAACTCAAGATGGCTTTGGAAATGCTATTTGCTGTTATTCTTGCTACATAAACAGCCTTTACTTTTAAAGTCAAGTTAAGTTAGGTCTTTTGGACACTTAAGCATTTAAGCTCTACCCTAGAATTGCAGATATAGATCCTCAATTGGGAATGAAGGATAAGGGCAATTTTGTGAAGGATTTTTATCCAAAGCTAAGTATTTTAAGGAAATTTTATACAACCTCTGGAAACTTACACTTACTTTTGTGATTCACAAAAATGATGTGAAGCTGAAACCACGTTAAAAAATTGATCAAGCCTAACTGGTTTGGCTCTGTGGATAGAGCATCAGCCTGCGGACTGGAGGGTCCCAGGTTCGATTCTGGTCAAGGGCAGGTACTCCCCAGGAGGGAGTGTGCAGGAGGCAGCTGATCGATGTTTCTCTCTCAACAATGTTCCTAGCTCTCTATCCCTCTCCTTACTCTCTGTAAAAAATCAATAAAAATATTTTAGGAGAAACTAAGATGGCGGCATAGATAAACACCAGGAAATTGCTGCCTCCCACAACAATTGAAAAATCTTCTAGGAACACAAAACGGACATCATCCAGAACTACAGGAAGGCTGGCTGAGTGGAAATTCTACAACTAGAAGGAAAGAAAAGCACACTGAGAGCCAGAGGAGCTGCGGAAGTAAAGTGCAGAGGTACGGGGGCTCGCGCGCGCGGAAAGGGGCTGGCACCTGAGGACGCGGCTGTCTTTTTGAATCCGGAGGGAGTCACAAGCTCCTGACGGATCTGAACTCCGGTTCCGGGAAGTCTCTGGGGACCCAGGACTCATACGGGGAGAAACTGGACTGTCTGGCAGCGGGTGAACTTGAGGGTGGCTTTCCCTCAGAGGTGCTTGCAGCCGTTACCAGGACACTGAGACACTGAGATGCGTGACTCCTTAGGGCAGGGCTAAGGATCCGCCATAGCTGCTTGCTCCGCCCTTTGATTCCTTGAGACCCCACCCCACCCAGACTGCGGCAGAGGCTTTTGCATATGAATGCCCCGGCCCTTTGCAACCTGATAATTACCTGACTGCAGCCGGGCCAGACAGACACAGAACTTCCAAGAGAAGGCCCAAGGCCCCACAGCGGCTTGCATTGTTTCACAGCTGAGCCTCATCAGGGCACCTCCAAACTCCAAAAAAGGAAGGGGAATCTGCAGTTCTCTTCGTAGCTCCTGCTGTGTAACCTCAGGCAGAAGCTAAATTAGCACCTCCTTAGATCCAAGAGCCACTGATGGTCAGAGGGGGACCATCCAGATCACAACTCCTCAGATCCATAAGGGACACACTCAGGGTGCAGACTTAGTGAGCACCAAAACCCCACTGAAGCAAGTCTTGCCCCAGAAGGGTGTCTCCAGCACAGAAGTTCTCCCACTGCAGACACAGCTGATTCTCACTGCCAATTGGCCTGGAGGTCAATTCCTCCCAGTGATCCTACAACAACCAAGGCATAACTACAACAAGACTGTGCACAAAGCCCACAAGGGGGTGCACCAAGAGTGTCCACCTCAGGTAACTGGGGAGGCTGAGACACTGGGCCCTACAGGACACCTAGCACACAAAGCCACTCTATCAACACAGGGAAGCAGCCAAAATGTGGAGACAAAGAAACAGGTCACAAACGGCAGAAATGGAGGAAAGCAAATGACTGGATATAGAGTTCAAGGCCACGTTTATAAGGTTTTTGAAGAATTTTATGGAAACCGCCAATAAATTTAGTGAGTCCCTCAATAAGTATAGTGAGATCCTGGAGGACATGAAAAAGGACCAACTAGAAATTAAGCATACACGGACTGAAATAAAGAATAATTTACAGAGATCCAACAGCAGACAAGAGGATCCCAAGAATCAAGTCAAAGATTTGAAATACAAAGAAACAAAAAATACCCAACCCAAAAAGAAAAAAGAAAAGAGATTCCAAAAATATGAAGATAGTGTAAGGAGCCTCTGGGACAGCTTCAAACGTACCAACATCAGAATTATAGGGGTGCCAGAAGATGAGAGAGAGCAAGATATTGAAAACCTATTTGAAGAAATAATGACAGAAAACTTCCCCTACCTGGTCAAAGAAATAGACTTACAAGTCCAGGAAGCACAGAGAACCCCAAACAAAAGGAATCCAAAGAGGACCACACCAAGACACATCATAATTAAAATGCCAAGAGCAAAAGACAGAGAGAATCTTAAAAGCAGCAAGAGAAAGAAACTCAGTTACCTACAAGGGAGTACCCATACGACTGTCAGCTGATTTCTCAACAGAAACCATGCAGGCCAGAAGAGAGTGGCAAGAAATATTCAAAGTGATGAATAGCAAGAACCTGCAACCAAGATTACTTTATCCAGCAAAGCTATCATTCAGAATGGAAGGTCAGATAAAGAGCTTCACGGATAAGAAAAAGCTAAAGGAGTTCATCACCACCAAACCAGCATTATATGACATGCTGAAAGGTATTCTTTAAGAAGAGGAAGAAGAAAAATGAACTCTTACCATTTGCCACAGCATGGATGGAACTGGAGAGCGGATAAATACCACATGATCTCACTCATTTGTGGAATATAATGAACAACATAAACTGATGAACAAGGACTGATCCAGAGATGGAGAGGCATTGATTGGACTGTCGGGCCTTGGAGGGAAGGTAGGGGAGGGTGGGGGTAAGGGGGAAAGATCAACCAAAGGACTTATATGCAAGCATATAGGCCTAACCAATGGACACGGACAACGAGGGGGGGTGAGGGCATGAGGGGGGGGTAGAGGGTAACGTGGGGACAAGGACACATATGTAATATCTTAATCAATAAAAAATATATTAAAAATATTTTAAAAAATTGATCAAAGAATACACTCTGTCCTCATTACTTTTAACAGAAAGTTAGTAGTTTAGATTCACCAAGCTCTGTTTATAATATAAATTTCAGGCATGATGCAGTACAGAGGTATGTATACATCACTGGGATTTGAGGATGCAGAGGGAAAACACAAACTGCCACTTGTTGTAGCCAAATCCAATTGCTTTTGAGTGATCAGGACAGTGAGGGAGTGGCCTTATAGTCCCTTGGAGGCCTAGCTCCAAGATGCTCAATGAAAAATTATTTGATAGAATTTGGGGTAGGGCTTTAGATATACTTGAATGAGAAAACCCAAAGTCTGGTAATCTTCAATTTTTAATCAGCCTTAGTAAATCTTACAAAAAGTGTATCTGAGACCTAAAATGCTTACAATGTCCTGGTAATGCCCCAAAGCAAGGAAAATTACTATTATAATAGTTAATAGGTTAAAATGGCTTACATTCTGAAAAATACTCAGTCTGGGTGTGAAAACATTGCAGGCCAGAAATCAATAGCAGGCAGGTATCCTCATGAATGATAGATGAAAAGCCTCCCTCAGCATCAACAGCATTTGGAGGAATTGAGACTATTTTCCCCTCAGTTTACTTGGAAGAACACATTGTCATCCTGGCTCCAAACTCCTACCTCCCCATCTTCAGATCTAGACTATCAGTAATTCCCCATTCTCACATTCACACAGGCATCATCTCCTCTTTCCTTCAGCCTCTCTCCTTTTCCACTGCACCACCGTCCTCAATACCCCATAGATAAAATACTCACTGCTTCTCAATGGCCCACTGCTGTTCAGGAAGAAGAATGTTCTATTGTGTGACAGCAGGAACAAGACAACACTCTTCCTAAATCACATGTCTCTCTTCCTCAAAATCTTCTGATGGCTCTCTACTGTATGTGGGATAAAGCCCTCATTCCTTAATATGGCATTCATGAGCTTCTGCATCTCATCTTGTCTTCCTTTCCAGTTTCAACTGCCTATATATTTTCCCAAGTACCATATACTGTACTCACACTATCCCATTTATCATTTGCTGAAAATGGTAAGTATTTTGAAGTTCCCATATTTTTCTTCATGCTGTTCCTTCAGCCTTGTATTCTCTCTCTCTCTCTCTCTCTCTCTCTCTCTCTCTCTCTCTCTCTCTCTCTCTCTCTCTCTTCATCTTACATGATACCTCTTCCAGGAAGCCTTCCCGTCTCCTTCACCCAAATTAATCACTTCATTCTCTATTTATTGGATTGTACTTGTATTACACCACTAATTTAAGTTGAGTTAGTCATTGCAATTTTCCTCTCCTCAACTCAACCATGAGCCTCATCAAAGTAAGAAATGAGTCTTATTCCTCTCTAGCTCAAACACAGTACAATACTTGGCTAGCACAAACATTTAAAAACATGTTTGTTGAATGAATGAATGAATGAATGAATGAATCAATCAATGGCTACATGAATAAACACATATCCCCAGTCTACTGAGAGTGTGCAGGTGAAGGGCTACCTTCTTAGTGGAAACACTTCCCAAGGAGTCTATTCTCATTAACTGATGATTTCCTTAGGAGAAGGAGTCCTGCTGAGCTATGAGGAAGACAAGGTAAAGAAAGGGCAATGGAGGAGGCTCTGGAAGTAAATGGCATGGCTCAAATCCTTGCCTCTAGATTCCAAAGCCTTTCTGACAATAGCAAGTTCTCATTACCCACAGCATTCGTTCACAACAGTGTGAATAGAATCTACAAAGATTATTTTCTTATTCCCTTTTGCTGCCTGGAACATGATGCCTTACTATGTAAGCAGCTGACACATGCTTGCATTCTGTGTGCCATGCTGGACAGAAAATAGGTTTTCTGGTGAGCACGTTCCATTTATTTTTCTCTTCGTACCTTCATGACTGGGTTCCCATACTTTTGACCCTTGCCTTTGCTTCACAATCTACCTATCTCTGGGCCACATGCCTTGCCCTTTCCATCTCCACTCATTCCCAAGTGCAGGAGCTGCTGGTGATTGAAATTTCAGTGCCTGCTGCTGTGACATCAAAATATAGCTTCATTAATGAAGTCCTTTGCTTGGCTATAATACTACAAAGCATTAAGACTTCAGTCCTGGCAGTACAGTAAAACATACCAGCACCCTATTCCCCTAATAGAGGTCTGTGGGATGACTGCCAGGAAAATACAATTATGTGCTGGCATAGGAATAAATACAATTCCCTAACCTAAAAGTTCTGTGTTTTCATCTCTCCCCCTTTTCTACTTCTCTACTCACTTCATTTTCTCTTTCCATTGCTCTTTAAACTTATGTCCTATGTCCAATTATTCTCTTCTGTCCAGTCAATGCTCTACTAAACATTCTCTCCTGTCTCCACAATGTTCTTTTCCATATCCTTAGGCAAAGGATAAGGTTGGAATCCTCCGATAGATTTTGAATCTTATAAATGCTTTTCTATTCTTTCCCACTTTGATATAAACCTCTAACCTGGCTTTCATTTATTTTAGAAAAGGTTATAATATCTCCTTCCTTAAGCTTCCACCCTTACTGTTTTATTCCCTTATTGTTTACCTTTCAGCACCATTCCTGCTTCTCAACCCAGATTCCATTATTGGCTCCAATAGTGCCACGGACCTCTTTCTATGGCACTGCCTGACCTCCTGCACCTGCTCATAACCTCTTTGCTCAATTTCCCTTCTCTCTTTCCCTCTTTCAGGTTTTTCTTGCCCCATAACCATGCCATGTTAGTTATTGCTGTTTGATTGCCTTGTCTTTCTCCTAGGGGGAAATGATTTAGACTTAAATAAAAAATTTAAACTTTCTAACACTTAGTGCAACCAGAAAATTATGCAGGCTGTCTCTAGGCAGTGAGATCTATCTCCAGAGGTGGTCCATGACAGTTTGGGCAGCCATTTGGTAGAGATATTGGTGAAGGGATTCAAACATAGAATAAAGGTGAAGGTAAATAACTTCTGATGACCCTTCCAACCCTGAATTCTAGAATTTCATTCAAGTTTTTAGAGGTCTCATAGCAGATATGAAGGGTGAAGGGATAGAGTTCAAGTGACCTTTGCATTTGTACCTTTTGACACAGACACTGTCTAGAGGGGAATCTAAAGGACTGCTTTGGATCTTCTCTCAAAGAAAGGGATCAGTGTCTTTTGTGAATCACAACTAGTTTAGAGAGGAGGGCTTTCAGTTTGCCAAGGAGTTATCAACCAAGACATAATTTAAAGGGAGTCACTACTGACCTGCCTAAGGTGGGGAGAAAGAACCACATAATCTTTCTAGCTTGCTAAACTGGGGCTAGGTCTCAAAAAATCATGTGAATGTTATCAGGTAGTATAAAATTATATATATATGGTAATGTGAGGGCACTGCCTATATAGAAGGTGGAGCAACCAAGTCAGGAATTGTTTACATAGAATTTTTACCTACTACTGAGCAAGGATTAACAGTAATTCACAGGTCATAGGCATCTTTTTTATTCTTCTTAAAAATATTTTTTATTAATTTCAAAGAGGAAGGGAGAGGGAGAGAGAGATGAGAGAGAATCATAGATCGGCTGCCTCCTGCACAACCTACTCTGGGGATGGAGCCTGCAACCAGGGCATGTGCCCTGACTGGAAATTGAACCGTGACCTCCTGGTTCATAAGTCGACACTCAGCTACTAAGCCACACCAGCCTGGAGGTCACAGACATCTTGCTCATAATGGTATCACTCAGGATCCAAGGGAATAAAATTCATCAGATAGAGAAAATTCATTTTGGGAATGCAATTAGGACATAACTTGGAAGGAACCAAGCAGAAGGCAACTGAGGAGAAAGAGCTGAATGACCCTCATACAAATAGCTCTGTGAGCACTAGAACAAGTCCAAAGGGAGGTAAGAAAAGGTCAAAAGATGCCAAATGGCCAAACCCCATGGTTCTAAAGATATAAAAGGGAAAAAGGGAAATTCTACTATAAAAGGTGGCAGCCAGATGGTCAGATTACTAATGAAAAGTATAAAAACCAGCCAGAAGATATTGAACCAAAATAAAAAGAAGATGCTATTGGTAAAAAATGAACACTTTAATTAAGTACGGTCAAGGGTAGCTCTGGTTTCTTATAACTAAGAAGGGGCATGAGTTTTCCATATTGTTTTTACCTGTCTACAGAGCACATCAAGTATACTCATTAACCAAGACAAATACATCTATCTTATTATTGGTCAAGTCAAAATAAGAAGGGAAATGGCCAAGAAGAACAAGGCAATATACTATAAGTATAATAGAGGTAACAGAAAACAAGTGATGAGATTTTAGAGTGAAAAGACTTTGAAGGGACAATAAAGAAGCTATGTTTCAATACATTAAAATGTAATCATTAACAGCAAAAAACAGATAAAAACTGGGACCTTATAGCCTGGCAACCTAAACTTCTGGATATATAAGCTAAATAAATAAATAAATAAAATAAATACACTAACCATTTTGCAATTAATAAAAGGAAGACAGGGAATAGGAGCGATCATACTAATTGCTTGATGAAAAACAAATCAAACATATAAAGTAGTTTTTGGTATTGCAAGAGAGTGAGGGAGGACCAAGATGTGGCACCAGTAATCTCATGTGCTTCTTGTCACTTTACTTCATGGGGCTTTTCAGAAACATTAAAAAGAAAGGTTAGACTGGAAAGTTCCCCTTGCTCCAAGCTAAATCCCAATGGATTCTTTTTTCTTTAAAAAACTTTATTGAGGTATAACTTAAATACCATAAAATTCATCCATTTCAAGCAAATTTCAAATGTACAATGCAATAATTTAATGAGGTGTGTAACCATAATCAATTTTAAAACATTTTCATCAGCTCAATACCCAATAAGATCCCTCATGCCAGTTTATATGTATTCTTTCTTTTTCATCTTGAGCTCTCTGCAGCTTCCAATACTGTTGGCCATTCTCTGCCTTGAAACTTGGTGTCCCCCTTACTTTCCTCCACAGCTTCTTCCTGGGTCCCTCTTCTGCCTCACAGAAATTTCATTTGCAGGCTGTTTTTCTTAAATTCTATTTCCTTTGCAGGCTACTTTCCTTTCTCTTGGCCCTCTCCTCTTCTCACTTTACAAGTTTTGAATGCTGTCATCTCTGCCCCTAGTTTTATCTATCACCGAGGATTTCTCAACTTATTGAAAAGTAAATGCCTCTACCTAGCCATATAATTTTCCAAGCGAGAAACCTGCAAATCACCTTATATTCTTCCTCCTTTTTTATGCACCAGGCCTAATTAATTATTGCATCCTGTAAATTGTTTCCTTAATATTTTGTGAATTCTCCTTCCCATTGCCATTGCTTGCTATTGCTACTAGTTAGATTATGTTCTCATCATCTCTCACCTGGAGGACTGTGGCAGCCAGCTGTCTTATCTTCCAGCAAACCATCCTCCACATTTATTTTCTATGCATATTCCTATGATATGCATAGAAATATTTGCATGTTAATACAAGTAGAACTGCCTCATCCCTTTTAATCTTCTCAAGAAATACCATAGCATGAATATAACACATTTAGCCATTTCCCCTTTGATTGTAATTTAGTTTGTTTCTAATTTCCCCTGGCAAAACAATGCTGTGGTGAATATCCTCTGACATACACTTCTACATTTATATGGTATATTTCTATATTTGCCTAGAATAAACCTGGCATGTAAGAATGAAGGCTGCATGGGAAGTAAATTGCAGGACAGTAGGACAAAAGTTGGGAAAGACTAGTTGGAAAAGATTGGGAGAGAAAGGAGATATTTTCTTTAAATGATGATCTAGCACCTTGGCTGGGTGTCTCAGTTGGTGGAATGTCATTCCCATGCACCAAAACGCCCCTGGTTTGATTCCTGGTCAGGGCACATGCCTAGATTGTTTGTTCAGTCTCCAGTCAGGTGCGTATGTTTCTCTCTTGCATCTCTCTCTCTCTCTCTCTCTCTCTCTCTCTCTCAAAAATCAATAAACACACACACACACAAACGCACACACAAACACACACACACACACATCCTATCTAATAATAGACAAACATGGTAATTGACCATACCTTCACTACGCATCTCATTGGCTAATCAGCATGATATACAAATTAACAGCCAACAAAGATGGCAGTTAATTTGCATACTGCAGGCAGGATGAGACAGCGCCTCCCGCCTGCCCCCCCACCATCTGGGCCTGCTATTTGCCACCTGGGGTGGTGGGGCAGGACAGCATCATCCTGCCTGCCCTGCCACCATCTGGGTCTGCTATTTGCAACTTGGGGCAGCGGGCGTCCGTGTGCAACCCGAACCGGGGTGGCCGGGCGGTGCAGCAGTGATCTGCCGGTCCACCTGGGCGTCCCATGTGCAACCCAACCCGGGGTAGCGCCCCAACCCCTGGATCGGCCCTGCTGTGTGTGCGACCCGGGGAGGCGGGGCAGGCACCTAGGGATCGGGCCTGTCATCTGCCACCTGGGGAGCAGGCCTAAGCCAGCAGGTGGTTATCTCCTGAGGGGTCCCAGACTGTGAGAGGGCACAAGTGGGGCTGAGGGACACCCTTCCCACTGCCCCCCCCCCCCGCCAGTGCACAAATTTTTGTGCACCGGGTCTCTAGTATATATATATATATACACACAATATATATGTATATATATATACATATATATACACAATATGGACTTTTTAGAAAAAAAGGAAAAAAAGAAAATCAGTATTACACTAAACTACAGAAATTGGATTGTGGAGCACATCCTAGTATATAACTTGTCACTATGGTCTGGTTGTACCCATTTTATTATTGTTTTTAATTTTTATTTTCACAATTTTATTTTGGAGGATGTTGAGGATACTTATCAGAGAAGAGAATCTGAATCAGTAAGAGGGTGAAAAATAAGTCTTTTGAGAAAGTGCTAAAGGAAATATAATTGTCAGGTGACCCTTGATACACTTCTAAAATGGTGACATTTGGTCCTGAGACCCACTTGACCTAGGATTTTTAAAGCCAGTAATAAGTTCATAGCTCAGCCTGCAAATCCACAACTGCATAAGCCCCAAACAACAATGTAAAGTGAAAATCAAAATGAGCAAACTGTAATTAGGTATGCAATTACACCAGAGAAAGCAATTTACTAACGGAATTACCACAATTAAAGATGCATTCTCCTTAAACAGAGATTGTTTTCTTTGATTGATTTGTCCTAATCAGTACTCCCTATGCCATTCAGAATACCAGTCAGACAGCAATTTCTGTTGTCTTTTTAATTTTTCTGCCAAGAGATTAGAAGAAGTAAGTTGAGCTTCTCCAGTCTCTATCATTTCCTCACAAATGGCAGGAGTATTAACAGAGGGCTATAGAGACAGATTACA
The DNA here is from genome assembly GCF_964212035.1 of Myotis nattereri. NCBI lineage: Eukaryota > Metazoa > Chordata > Mammalia > Chiroptera > Vespertilionidae > Myotis > Myotis nattereri. The sequence continues at coordinate 122,388,501 of NC_138078.1, forward strand.
GCTTAGGTCACCCAGGGGAGAAATCTGAAGCCCCCGTTTGACTAACAAGAAGGTAAGTAATCCTCAAATCTTTTTTTCCTTAGTATTAAGCCTAAAACCAAGTTTAGGGGGGGCCTCTTTGTCAACTTGATTTTTTTTTGTTTGTTTCACCTTTCTCATGCCCCAGCCAGCCAGTCAGGCAGGCAGGCAGCAGTTAGAGGTTGTGGGGCCCTGATAACAGACAGAGGCAGCATTCTTCACTTAAGGGTTTCTTTCACCCTACCTTCTTGACCTCACACTACTTTTTCCTTTTCTCTAGACCTTCTTTCCCTAAAACCTCTTCTAAACCTTGTAATTTCCAGAGTACTTCTTTTGGGGGGAAAAGGGTTAAAATATATCAAATTATGGGTCCTTATCTTTGGTATCATTACCTGAGTTCTTCTGAAACATTTTGGTTTAATGTATTATCATGAATAATGCCTTGAAGTGGATGAATGGTGGATGTGGTAGCCCAAGATGAATGGAAGGGTTTATGTTAAGTATGGTTGGTACAATGCAATTACTTAAACAGTTTGAGTACTGGCAATATTTATTGACGTATAGCAAGCCCTCACTTAAAATTGTTGATAGGTTCTGTGACTTTAAGTGAAATGATATATAACTAAACCAATTTTACTATATGTTAATTGACATAAACAATCATTAAATTCCTATGTCATTCTCAATGTTATAAGGAAACTACATTGAAGAAAATGATATTATTTGAGGAACTGCTGTATTGGGAATCAGGCAGGCCAGGCACTGCTGCTATAGGGTAAGACATGAAGCAGACCCTCAAGGAGCTCTCCATCTAGCAGGAGATGGACACATGGTATAAAAGTGAACGTGAACTTGGGCATCTATTGTTTGCTAGAAACTGGCCTCGTGGAGCTCTCTATCCTGTTAAGATGAGGTGAGTATAAAAATAACTGTTTCCAAGTTAGAATGTGCTAAGTGCCACAAGAGAGGCATGAACCAAGTGTGGGAATTCTGAGCAAAGGCAGATCCTGTTGAGGGTTCTGAAAAGGGAAACCTGGGAAAGTCTGAACCATAGACATCTACTGCTCTGCCCTTACGCAAAGAATACTTTCTTTTCTTTCTTTTTTTTAGAAAAATTTTAAATATATTTTTATTGATTTCAGAGAGGAAGGGAAAGGGAAGAGAGATAGAAACATCAGTGATGAGAGAGGATCATTGCTTGGCTGCCTCCTGCACGCCCCCCACTGGGGATCGAGTCTGCAACCCTGGCATGCATCCTTGACCAGAATTGAACCCGGGACCCTTCAGTCCTCAAACCAGTTAGGGCATGAATTGTAATCTTTATGTGCTTCACAAGCAAGTTACTTAAGTTATTTGAGAAAACCATGAATGCTAGACTTTTCTCTGGAGAAAAACTGCTCTGGAATCTAAGCAAAGCTCTCATGCTTTCACATTACCTGCACCCCCCTTTTTATGTTCTCTCTCTCTCTCTCTCTCTCTCTCTCTCTCTCTCTCTCTATATATATATATATATATATATATATACACACACACACACACACACAAATATATATATATAGCCTAATATGCAAATTGTCCCCTCAACCAGGAGTTCGACCACTCGCTATGATGTGCACTGACCACCAGGGGGCAGCACAGAACATGGTGGACATTGGTGGCGCTGGCAGCAGGTGGCAGTGGAGGTACTGCTGGCCTCGATGGGCCCCGATGAGAGCAGGACCGTGGTGGGATGGTGGAGCAGGTGAGCAGGCGGTGCCAGGCCAAGGCAGGTGAAAGCAGAGCACAATTGCCCTGCCAATCGCCACTGCCTAGCTCCCAGGCACAGAGGGAGCCGGGCAGGGGCCCGATGACTCAGGCGGAAGGGGGGCGTGCAGGGGCCCAGGTGCCCAGGTGTTGCCCAGGGCCCAGAGGTCAGTTGGGACCTGCCCTTCCACGCCAGACGCTTATGCTTTGATCGCTGGCCAGGCCTAGGGACCACACCTGTGCACGAATTTTGTGCACTGGGCCTCTAGTATATATGTATATGTATCTCATCTTAATTGTTTGATGATCCAAACTGTTCAGGGAAGAATTGTGTGCTTTTGTCTTCTTCACTGACAGGAAACCCAAGTCACAGGGTCAGATGTGCAGAAGGCATGGATTACTGGCTATGCCTTATCACCTGCAGGTTTGCTATCACTGTACTCAGAGAGATTTCCAATGCACTGCCTCACTGGTGTTCAGTGTACCTGAGCACAGGCACAGTGGGGTGTAAGTGCTCTTCAAATGAAACCCTAAACCCTTTCAAACACTTGGCAATCTACTTTCTCAAGTTGGCGAGGCTCCGAAGATTTTCCTCTGTACATTTTTCCAGCATGATGTGAGATGCCAGTCTAGTTGAGAGAGATTTGGAGAATTTCTTTTAAATGTAGTCTCATTGAAAAAGGAGGGCTTTCCCCCCTGGAATTTTTGCCATTAACTATCTGTCAGTTTATTTGCATATTTTATAAACTGAAGAACAAACATATTCCCACTTAAAGATAAAGGAATTTGGATAGGTTATCTTGCCAGTCCTGATTATTGAAATGAAGACAATTAAAAGTAAGAGATAATGAAAGAGGTCAGATAAGATGAGATAAGGGAGTGACAAATCCCATGTTTCATATTGTCATTCCTGCTTAAAGAAAGAAAAATGAATTTAATTCAACCATGTAAGACATACCTCATTGAAGAAGTAAAGACATATACTACGTTCCAAAGAGTTTCATACTGAGAGGTACCACTGTGCTAGCAATGATTGCCCTCCAACTTCCCTCCCCTCACTACCTTCCTCCCATTGCCTATTTTATTTTTAAAAAATATGTTTTTATTTATTTTTAGAGAGAGAAAGGGAAAGGTATGGGAACATTAACTGTCTGCCTCCTGCATGCCCCGAACTAGGGATCAAGCTCACAACCCAGGCATGTGCCCTGATTGGGAATTGAACCAGTGAATCCTTGGTTCATGGGTTGATGTTCAACCACTGAGCCACCCCAGCTGGGCCCACTGCCTATTTTAAAATATCAACTCACCTTAGGTGAGAAGCACATTGGTACTGTTATTATGGGAAGGTTTCATCTAGTAGATTGGTAAATAGAGACTATCAGCTTGAATTACTGAAATTAGCAAGGCTAATGCAATGTCACTATTCAAAACAGTGCCAATTTGGAATTTCTTAATGGCCTCAGGAGAGGGAGTCTTTATATATCCTACAATCTCTCTTCATTCTTACCTAAATTCCTTCTCATAGATGTCATGAATGGCCCATTTTGTAGCCAACACAAACTTTGTCCAGTAAAATAATGTAGGGAACTCAGAATGAAAAGAGATTAGCTGTTCCTGGCTCTGTTATTTTAAAGCAGAAATAACTTTGGCTTCTACTGATTCATAGACAAAGCATGAAATACAAAGCATGCTCAACTCTAGATGCAGCATGAAAAGGACCTTAAAATATGCCCAAGAGCAAGTAAAGGACTTATTAAAGGGAAGAAAAGAGGCACTTTTCACACACTCCCAAACTCTTTAGTCCTATCATATCAGTAATCTTGCTTAAGAATTTCATTTTCTTTACATTTCTTCTTCCTTTAAATATCCTCAGGACTCACAGGGCATCAAATATTGAAGTTCGTAAGACATTAATTTATTTATGTTAATTATGGGGGAAGGCATGTAAAGTGCACAATGGATAAAACTTGGAGCACTTGCAATGATTTCAATAGGGATTAAAAATCAGTTCTGTAGCTTTGATGGAACACCTGATAATTTATCATAAAGTTTCCTTTGGGAAGGAAACTTCAAGTATCTTCTATTGCTATTGAAGATACTTGTGCATTTACCATTAGGAGATTTATTTTATATTTGATAACACAGTGTGAACTGCAGCATTTGGGTGATTATGAAAACATTTATAAAATGATAATATGAAAAGCTTTCAAGCCACAGTACATAAAGCATATAGCTCTAAAATATATACATGCACACTAACTTTATGGGAACTCAAAAGAATAAAAATAGTGCCTGAAATACTTTTGGGCATCTTGGAATATTTGTGTGAAATAAAAAAGGTGAAAGAGTCATGAGAATTTTCCAAGCAGCATGAAAGAAGGCAGCCTGGTTCAATAATGTTTCCCCCAGAGGTAGTAGGTTCTAGTCTTGATTTTTCCCAAGATTAAAAATAAATGACTTAGTGTCTGTGCCTCAGTCTTCATCTTCAAGATAGTTAATGTAGTAAAGGGCTTAGATGGAATTTGAATAGGCAGGTCAATTTTGATTAGATGCTAGTCTGTTTCCACAGGATTAGTTAGAAGTGGGGATCACTGCCATGGGGCCATGGTGAGAATGTTAGGATCTGGAAGGGCAGTGTTAGAGAATGAGTATCCCAGGCTCCTAAGCTTCTCTGAGGTCCATCACTTACTGGATATGTGACCGCAGTCCTTTAAATCGGAGCTTTTACTTGCAAATTGGGGATGATACTACTGCCTTCACAGGATGGTAGATAAAATTAAGTGAGACGATGTAGTAGAGCTCGGGAAGTATGTCTCAGCGCTGCGGCTGATGCAATGGTGTGAGCACACTCCACCATGACATGCTTCCTCAGCACACCAGGAAGTAGCAATGCCCACCTGAACTAACTCCTAGAGCCACGTGCACAGTACCCCAGCCTTTCAGCCATTGGTCGCCTATAGCAATGTGTCTCCCTCTGATTGGTCGCCTATAGCAATGTGTCTTTCTCTGATTGGTCGCCTATAGCAACGTGTCTCCCTCTGATTGGTCGCCTATAGCAACGTGTCTCCCTCTGATTGGTCCCCTCATGCTATATATACCCCTGTAGTTCCACAATAAAACGGATCTGCATCAATGAACCTGGTCCCCGGAGTCGTGCATGCAGACGCCCTAGTGCGTTGGGGCTCCGTTGTCCTCACCCCCGAGGGACCCCCTGCTTCAAGACAATACCTATGTTCCAGTTCCTGGACCAAAGAAAGGGAAATGTTCAGGAATAGGGAGAAAGAAAATGGACATGTAAAACATGTTTCTGTCACTGAATAGATGTAGGGGAGAATTATGCAAGGCTGAGTTTGGGTATATTTAAACTTTGTTTAGAAACCAGTAAATAAAGCTGGGCTACAAGATTCCAAAGCACTTGGAGAGGAGGGAAGTCAAGCTGACTATCTAATGCTATGGAAACAATACAAAAAAAGTTGTTTTGTTGAATTCAAGTTACTTTTTTTTAGAAAGTCAGTCCCTCTGATTTGTATCGAGATAGTTAGATTGAGATTGAATATGCCGTTAGTTGTACATAGCAGTACACACATTAGAAATAATTCAATTTACAAATTCTGCTCAAATAAGAAAATAAAGAGACCACTACATATAATATTTAAAAGATATAAAATGTTTTCTTATATAAAGTTCCAGCAATTATTTCGAAATGCCAGGTCCTAGATTTTCAGATAGAAATCAAGCTTTATTACTGATGAAAATCAATAAGCTAGCACATCAGGCATTTTTGAAATAATAAAGTTCAAAGACTTGCTTATGCCTTTTGAGACAGTTCAATCTACTTGGTTCTTTATTTTCTGATGAGGTTTCCCTAAATTTTATTTCTCCATATCCAGAACACAGGGCCCAGGCATCAGTGAATATTTTATTTAGCCAGGCTCAACCTTACTTCCTATTTCCACTGTTCATACCCTGACTATTTATAAAGATGGGGTGTTCCTCTGCCCTCTGACATGGTAGGGTGGGGCTCAACCATATCATCAGGCTTCGTGCCACACTCTTAGGCTGCTTCTAGAAGTGCACTGGAGTGGAGTGTGCTGGAGAGGTTAGGCCAACTCCAAATTATGAATTTATAACCTAGTATAGGAGTTAAGGATCTTAAAGAGAACCTAGGATCAAGCCTGGGATTTTGGCCCACCCTAGAATGACCTGCCATTGTTAATTTGGTTTGGACCCACTTATCAACCTTTAACTCTGCTACCAGTTCAGCAGCTTCTTAAGAGAGATAAATCACAGAAGTGATAGGGATCTGTAGCCACCAAGAAATCTGACAGCCCCATGATTGTTGTACTTCTACCTGGGACAAAATTGAAAAGAAAACGAGTGTATATTTGTTCCCTTCTTAATTACATTTTCATTGTAGTCCTTCCTTATCCTCTCAGAAATTTGTTGAGTTCATGCTGTCTTATAGCTGAGCTGGGCAACCTTCCTGGGCTGGCACTGCTCAATCAGTACCCAATCCTCTCAACATGTCTCTCTCACTCATCTTCTATATATATATATATATATATATATATATATAAAAGGCTAAGAAGTGACCGACTGTACGTCCGTCAGACTGGCTGGTACATATGACACGCACTGGCAATTTAAAAATAAACATTGACTCGCGCATGTGCCATACATATAAAGCTCTTGCTGGTGCCAATCGCACGCGCGTGTTTTGATCTGTCATTGTCAATTGTGAATTTGGTTGTTTTTGTTGACATTCTGAAGCTGAAAGAAAGTGGCAGTGTCAACAGAATATGTCTGAAGACCAACTATTGGCACAATGTACCCCTGACACTTCATTTCTGACACTTCTATTATAGAGAAAGGGTGAATAGCGATATTAAAGTATTTCTTCTAATTAATTTCCTTTCAATGTGCACGAATCTGTGCACTGGGCCACTATTCAAAATACATTTCTGCAGGGCCCTGCATTTTGTTTAAGTGGTGATAGACGGTCATGAGAAAGTCAGAAAATCTCATCATTTCCAGTGATTTATACTGTGTACAGCCTAGACGTACAAAAACAGTTTTAAAAAGGAGGCAGTGTAGTGTAGTGGTAAAATTCCTGGATGGGGAATCAGAAAACAGAGCTATCAGTATTGGCTCTACTATATAACAACTCCGATTTTGGGAAAGTTATAAAATGTCTCTGAGCCATAGTTTCCTCACCTATAAAGCAGGGATGCTGTGAGGAGATGTGAAAGCATTTAGCGCAGTGTCTGGAGTAGAGTAGGTGCCCAATAACTGTAAGCATTCCATGAAAAGGTAAACAGGAATGGGAGATCCTTGACCCCACTGGGCCCTCAAAATGTAAAAGGCCTTTCAAGGTCTAATGTACTGCATGCCAAAGTGCCAAAGCTTATAGGGAACTTTAATTCTTGTATACATTTTACTCACACTAAAGTAACAATTTACAAATTCTTTTTCCTCTCAAGGATTCTTTTGGCAGAACTAATACAAATATGTTAGTAACACAAACCACAAGAAGAATGAAAGATGAACAATCAATATAACCACTATAAAAATATCAGGCAGATGCTCTTCTTTCAACTGGTTCAAAGTTGCTAAGTTTTCATGCTGGTGTCTCCTTTTTAAACAAATATGTTGCTGCAGATGGTTTATATCCTTTCCATTAAACTGTTAGATTTCATATGTATGGGAGCTGCTAGGCAAAGATGCAGAAACTATCACATCTTTAATACCCCAGTATAGTACAATCAGGCTTTTCCACCAACCACTGCTCCATGTTCTTCCCAGCTTCACTGCATGTTCCACTCCTGATCCCACAGTAGCCTTGCAGGAATGAATAAAAGCACACCTTGGGAGCAGTTACCACATCTCTTCTCAAAAGTAACCAGTGCCTCACTACTCTTCACTTTTGTATCTTTCTTCCCCTTGAGATCAGGTACTATTATAGGTAACCTCTTTATTCTCATTGTACCTAACACTGCTAACCACAAAAAAAGGTGCTCAGTCAAAATTTGTGAGTTGAGTTGAAATAATTGGCTAAATTGAATTATATCTATGACCACATTCTCTTCATTCCTCATGCCCTCCCAAGTTAGTGGAGATGAGGGAAGTTTCCTGTGCTACCTATAGGGTCTCTCTACTTATACTATCTGTATACAATTAACCAAGAAACTTTGAAGGTCACTATTTTTAAAATCCTCACTCCAGGATATGTTTTCTAATGGATTTTTTTTAGAGAGAGGAAGGGAGAGGGAAAGAGAAACACCAATGTGAGACAGAAACATCGATCGCCTCCCATATGTGCCCTGACTGGGTATCAAATCTGCATGTGCTCTGACCAAGAATTAAACCTGAAATGTTTCTGTGCACAGGACAATACTCCAATCAACTGAGCCACATTGGCCAGGGCTGAAGGTCACTATTAAAAATGATTAAGTGCTCTGCTCTCAAGAGACTTTTGTAACTAAGTAGTCCTTAATAGATTTATGCTTTTTGGTAGAACTGAGCCATGAAATAATTTGAAGTAAGAGGAAAAGAATTCCTGGGATGCCATAGAGCAGAATAGGCAGAGTTTGAGGAAGAGACAGGCCTGAATGCAAATCCAAGCTCTGCCTCTTGCCAGCAGTTAAGACTTTGAGTAAGTCACTTCGCTTCTTCTAGTTCCAGTTTTGTCATCTCTAAAGTGAGCATTATTACCACGAGGCTGCTGAGAGCTTTCAATGAGAGCATTTATGTAAAATTCCTCACAAAAGGCTTAGAATTTAGTGGGATCTCAATAAATATTTATTCATCAAAAGTGGAAGTATTACTTTTATTGTTCCATATGAAGGTGTCAGGCCCAGAACTGGACAACTGAGCTTTACATGTAGGGCTTGCCAGACTCCATCATGAATACCACCCACTCCCTGGCCCAATGTGTGCTGTCAGCCTGATGGATCCCTCCAAAGATGGTCATCTGATTGGGTGACACGGTGTCTTCTAGTAAGATGGGTGGACCATTTGTCTAAAGTGCAGGTACAGGGGGAGGGAGTGATAGATTCAGGTGTGCTGCTCAGGAACTATCATCTAGCTCTAGACACCAGCAGAGTAGTCCTCCTCTGGAGAGGACAGTGAGGCCTGACCTATATGCAGGCTCTTCTGTTCATAGCACAGGACACTAGGATTTCTTTTGGCTTTTCAATTTTTAATAAAAAAAAGACTCTGTCTACAATGGTGGTGAGATGGAAGTTCAAACATGTACTGGCACCACTACTTGCTTACCTACCCTTCTAACGTATTTAGCTGTTTTACAGCTAAGCCTGGGAAGCCTACAAAAACCATATGGAGTATCAAATCTAATATAACACATGCATGTAGAGCTGCAGGTGTCCGATACAAAAACACTATAATCACCAACTGGTTTGTGCCGGAATAAGGTGAGCAGACTCTATGCCAAAACATAGTCTCAGATCTCTTCCTCCTACAGAGAGCCTTATCCACTCAGCTTAACCTCACTTCTCACCAACAGATACATAGAGCCCAAGGAGGCTACTATTGCGGTACCCTGTGATCTAGCTCAAGCCTGGCTTCTAGGCCAGAGAAAGAGATTTGTTTAAAGTGATGAACAATTAACAAACACAAAAGCCTTAAACTCTATCCAGATGTCAGTAGCTCCCAAATGGAAACAGGGAAGATAGAATAAAATTAAAAAGGAAATTTTATCCTTTCCTTTGACTTCCTTTCCAGCATTAGTGACTCCCAAACAAGAACTGTCTCAAGAGCCAGAAAGGCAGAGGAAAGGCTGGTGAGTATTTCTTCAACATTTCTCCTGCACTGATGCCAGCAGGAAACTGTAAGAAAGGCATACTTGTTTCAGGCAAGTATTTTCTATTTGTTTAAATACTACTTGAGTGATTCTGTATACCAGGCTATAGATTGAAAGCTGAGTTTCCCAGGTCAACCCTGTCTCTTCCCCCATCCTAGGGTGCTCATAAGTGAGGAAGGTGGGTAGATAAGTATGGCACAGTGTTGCATATCCACTATTTCTCACCCACTAGACCCTTACTATGACTCTACAAAAGAAAACCACACAGTTTAAATACCCAGAACACTTAAGAAGTGTAGTGATTGAGGGTGGTAGGGGGAATGGGTGAAGTGGAGGAGGTTATAAGGGGGATAAATGGTTATGGACGGAGACTTAACTAGGGGTAGTGAATACACAATACAGTGCACAGATGATGTGCTGTAGAATTGTGCACCTGAAACCTGTATAATTGTGTTAACCAATGTCACCCCAATAAATTCAATAAAAAGGAAGAAATTATGCCAAATTTATGGGTGTGGTCAAATTACACCCACTGAGCAGCATCCTCCAATTTTGAAACTACAATAAAGAATTTTGCCTATGAATGACCAAACGCATATTCTCTTAGGCCAGCGGTTCTCAACCTGTGGGTTGCAACCCCGTTGGCGGCCAAACGACCCTTTCACAGGGGTTGCCTAAGACCATCCTGCATATCAGATATTTACATTACGATTCATAAAAGTAGCAACATTACAGTTATGAAGTACCAACAAAAATAATTTTATGGTTGGGTCACAACATGAGGAACTGTATTTAAAGGGCCAGAAGGTTGAGAACCACTGTCTTAGGCAGTCAAGCCAATAGTCCACAGCAGAGTCCTTCTAGTTGGTTGCTTTTCTTCCATTTGAGTTCCCTGATTTATGTTTGGATTTATCCTTGCCTTTATCTTTTGAAATTGTGGTCAAAAGTCATTGACCAGTGTCTCTGCCACTGAAGATTTTTTCCCCTTTCCCTTAGTAATACAGTGGGGCCTTGACTTATGAGTGTCCTGACTAACGAGTTTTTCGCGATACAAACCCTCTCTCGGAGGATTTTTTGCTTTGAGTTGCGAGCTCAAATTTTGGTTACAAGCCAGCTTCAGATACCCCACCGCTAGTTGGCGCAGCGAACGTCACAGTGAACGCCACAACATCAGCCCAGCATCACGTGTCTCACTCATTCACTGTTGATTTGACATATGAGTAATTTGAGTTACGAGCTCCGTCACAGAACAAATTAAACTCGTAAGTCAAGGCCCCACTGTACTTTTCTTTCTGAAATATAGAAAAGCAGTTTATTTGAAAAATCAACTTGGAATTCAACGTACTCCATGTATCTGCCAAAACAGAACTTCAGAGAGGCCCAAATCCAACAAATAAAAACTAGAGCCCATTTACAACCCATGTTTTCCTCTTGACTTTACCAGAGGGTGCAGTTTAGGTGAAACCAAAGCATTTCTCATTTATTTACACATCAAAGAAAGTGCACAGAAGAGAGAGAGAGAGAGAGAGAGAGAGAGAGAGAGAGAGAGAGAGAGAGATTCAGAAATCATGATCCCAGTTCATAGAAATTGGGGACAAGAGGTGCCTTTCCTCATAAGAGAATTCACTGCTGTGAATTTTGTTCATCCTCATTACTGTCAATAGAAGTTTTAATTGAAGTAAAGATGCAGCTTAAATTATAATGCCCTTGAAGCATCATTCCAAAGATTATTCTTCATGCAGAAAGATGTTATATTTTTCTGAGCAAACTAACATTTGGTAATTAAATGTTATATTTCAAACCACTCAGTGCTGAATGAATGTTGGTATCCATTTTACGGTTAAATGTGAGACACGTGTGGCCATAAACATCTACCCATGTAGTGTCCTATTAGATACAGATAGTAAGCACTTAAGAGCCATCTCCTTATTGCATAATGAGTATTAGCAGATGGAAGTTATTTCTGGATTACATAAATGTTGGTTATGCAAGAAACATCAGCTTTAACACATTTGTATCAAAAAATAACATTTAAAACAGATATATTAACAAATATAATATGAAATGGACACATCTGTGGATGATTCATTCTAAGTCGAGTAAAAGAATTTTCTTAAAAGCATCCATTTTCCCAGATCTTTATAGAATTGGGTCCTGTTAAGTTTGGGTTTCTGTTTTTTCTCAGCCTGAGATTCACTGCCTTCACTAGATTGATTTACTGAAAAGAATCAGATACACAGTCTAGGTCCTTGAGTCTGGAGTTTGGTCCCATGACCAAATGCCTAAAGTGATTAACCATTCCATTGTTGGTCCTTGTCCATCTTTACATTGCTACAGCCAGTGTACCCAATTTTACTAGAAACAGGATATTCTGTTTAAGAGCATTCATATAAGAACTCAAAAACATCTCATAAGAAACGGGTCTTCTATGTTCAAATCTTAAACTTACCTACTGTGAAAGTCTGTGATTTTATTAATGCATGGCTTTACAAATTTATACATGTGTATGGCATAACTATCATGAGAATTTGGAATCATGAAAAAATATCTTTTCTTTTTACTTTTTGTCTTGAAACTCACACCTTGGTTGATCATAATATTGTATGTCTCTGATGTTTATTTGCATTACCTTATAAATCTATAAGTGAGAAAAGTTTTGCTGACAAAAGGCAATACTGAACATCATTAACGTAGGAAATTAATTCCAAAACTTATTTTTTGAGGTAGCCAGCTTTTAAAAGTAGCATAAATTATACCAATAGACAATTGAAGCACTATATATGACTTTACTCAGCCGGTTATACTCAAATATCATGCTGCACGCTTTTAGTTTGTTACTTTTTCAGGTGTCCTGATAGATATTTTCAATAGCTGATATGATTTGGTCAGCAAGGAAGCTGAGAATACTAGCCAACTGGGTCCCTGTGGCATCAGTAACAGCCTAATAACCACCATGTTCATATATTCATAAAACCCTTTCTTCTGTGCTGGTTAATATCAGTGCTTCAGCCTAATAGGGCTGGCAGAAGGATTGAAAGTGTAAGTTACTTCACATAAGCAAGAAGATGGAAAATATCCTGCTGGATAATTAAGTGATACTTGTATGGTTCTAGAAAGGCTGAAGAATTTAAATGGAAAGGAGAAAATGTCCTGTAGGACCATTTTCAATATGAAAATCCAGTGGTTCTGAATCATATGCTCTCTTCTGAAGGACATGGAGGAAAGATTATTTATTAAGTCTTGCTTTGAAATATGAAGTGGAAGCTGAGAAACTTTACATCTTCATATTAAACCTGCAGATAAAATGGATCAGTTCACAGTAGAATATACATTCTTTTCAAGTGTACATAGAACAGTTTCCAGTCTAGACTGTATATTAGGCCATTAAATAAGTTTCTATGGATTTTAAAAGATGGAACTCAAGCAAAGTATGTTCTCTAATCACAATGGAGTGAAATGAGAAACCAGTAGCAGAAAGTTATATAGGAAATTCACCAATATGTGGCAATTGCACATCATAATCCTAAATAAACATGGATCAAAGAAGAAATCACAAGGAAAATTAGAAAATACTTTGAGATAAATAAAAATGAGGGTATAACATACTAAAACATATGGCACTCGGGGAAAGCAGTGCTTAGAGAGAAATTTATTACTATCATCACCTATATTATTAAATAAGAAAAATGATTTCAAATCAATAATCCAATCTTTCACTTTAAGACATGGAAACAAGAGCAATTTAAACCCAAAGCAACCAAAATGAAGGAAATAATAAAGGATAGAGGTAAAATTAATAATGTAAAGAACAAAAAAAAGCAATAGAGAAAAGCAACAAAACTAAACTGGTTATTTTAAAAGATTGTCACAAATGACCAACTTTTAGCTACACTGAACAAGAAAAATAGAGAAAAAACCCAAATTACTAAAATTAGGTATGAAAAAGGAACATCACAAATGACTTTACAGAAAAAATATTTTAAAGAGATTATTATGAACAACTATAAACCAAAAAACTAGATAACCTAGAAGAAGTGAAAAAATTCATAGAAATATACAAACTATCAAAACTGACTTAAGAAAAAATAGAAAATATGAAGAGGCAAAGCCCAGGCCTGATGGCTTCATTTTACAAAATGTTGACAAAAGAATTAACAACAATCCTTCACAGCTCTTCCAAAAACTAAAAGAGGAATAACACTTCTAACTTATTCTATGAGGCCAGCGTTATCATGATACCAAAGCTAGGTGAAACTATCACAAGCAAAACAAAACAAAAACTTTACAGACCAATATCCCTTATAAATATAAGTGTAAACATTATCAGCAAAATATAAACAAAGCAAATCCAGCAACTTGTAAAAAGGACTATATACCATGAAAAAGTGGAATTCATCCCAGGAATGCAAGATTGGTTAAACATACAAAATGCAAACAATACACCATATTAATAGAATAAAATCCCACATGATTATTTCAATTGATAGAGTAAAAACATTTCACAAAATTCTATACACTTTTATGATAAAAACACTTAACAATCTAGGAATAGAAAGGAACTTTCTCAAACTGATAAAGAGCATTCACAAAAAACCCAAAGCTAATATCATATTTAAGGATGAATGCATGAAAGCATTCCCTGTAATATCAAGCACAAGAAATGTGCCATCTTTTGACTCTTCTAGTCAACATTGTACTGGATATTATAACCAGTAAAATCAGGCCAGAAAAAAAGCAATAAAATGCATCCATATTAGAAAGGTATCTAGATAAGAAGTGAAATTGTCTTTATTTGCAGACAACATGATCCTGCATGTATAAAATTCTAAAGCAATTACTAAAAAAATATTAGATCTGATAAATGAGTTCAGCAAGGTAGCAGAATACAAGATCAAATATAAAAATGAATTATGTTTCCATCCACTTGCAATGAAGTCTGAAATTCAATTTACAATAATGTCAAAAGATTAAATACATAGGAGTAAATTTAATAAAAGAAATGTAAAGCCTTACTCTGGATACTACAAAATATTGTTGAAATAAATTAAAGGAGACCTAAATACAGTAGGTCCTCAAATATTGTTTCCTTCAACATTGTTTCAGTATAATATTGATGAGATTCCATAGTAATTTAACTCTTGTTTATGTTGATAGTAAAACTGGTTTCATTATGTCGTTTCACTTAAAGTCAAATAACGTATCAACAACGTTAAGTAAGAACTTTCTGTAAATGGAAAGCTACACGATGCTCATGGACTGGAAAACTTAATATTGTTAAGATGTCAACACCCCAAATCGTTCTACAACTTGAAGAAATTGACAAGCAGATCCTAAAATCCATATGGAAATTCAAAAGGCCCACAATAGCCAAAATAATCTTAAAAAGGAAGAACGAAGTTGGAGGCCTCACACTTCCCTGATTAAAAACTTATTACAGCCGAAACCGGTTTGGCTCGGTGGATAGAGCGTCGGCCTGTGGACTGAAAGGTCCCAGGTTTGATTCCGGTCAGGGGCATGTACTTGGGTTGCGGGCGCATCCCCAGTGGGGGATGTGCAGGAGGCAGCTGGTCGATGTTTCTCTCTCATCGATGTTTCTAACTCTCTATCTCTCTCCCTTCCTCTCTGTGGAAAATCAATAAAATATTAAAAACACACCTATGGTGATCAAGACAGTATGGAAATGGCATAAGTATATAGTAATGGAATAGAATTGAGGGTATAGAAATAAAATCTCACATATAGAATCCACTGATTTTTGACAAGGGTACCAAGACCATTCAATGGAGAAAGAACAGTCTTTTTAACAAATAGTGGTGGGTAACTGGATACTCATATGCAGAAGAATGAATTTGGACCCCTAACTGAGGACCTCATCTGTGAGTTAGAAGACAAGGTAGAAAAAAATCACCCAAGCAGGGCAGCAACTGGAAAGAAAACTTTAAAAGCAGGAGCAGAGCCTAAGGGTGTGTGGGGACAACATAAAACACAAAAACATTTGCATAATAGGGGTGCCAGAAGGACAGGAAGCAGAGCAAGGAAAGGAAAACCAGTTTGAAGAAATAATGACAGAAAATTTCTCAGATGTTGTAAAGAAAAAAGCCACACAAGACTAAGAAATACACAGAGTCCCAAATAAGATGAACCCAAAAAGACTGACACCAAGACACATCATAATTAAATTGGCAAACACCAATGACAAGGTAAGAATCTTAAAGGCTGCCAGAGAGTAACAGAGTTATCTTCAAGGGATCTCCCATTAGACATTCAACTGATTTCTCAACAGAAACACACCAGGCCAGAAGAGAATGGAAAGAAATATACAAAGTGATGGAAAGCAAGAGACTTAATCCAAGAATACTATACCAAGCAAGGCTATCATTCAGAATTGAAGGGGAAATCAGGAGCTTCACAGACAAAAAAGGGCTAAGGAAGTTTACTACCACCAAGCCAGCAATGCAAGAAATGCTAAAGGGACTGCTGTAAAAAGAAGAAATAGGAAGGGAAGAAGGAACACGGGCATAAAGAATACAAATGGGGATGAACAAGTACCTATCAATAATAACCTTAAACGTAAATGGATTAAATACTCCAATCAAAAGACATAGTGAAGGCCATAACAAGAGACAAGGAGGGCCACTTCGTAATACTAAAGGGATCCATAAAACAAGAAGATATAACTCTGGTAAACATATATGCACTCAATACAGGAGCACCCAAATACATTTAACAAAAACTTCTGGAAGAAATCAAGGGAAAGATTGACAGCAATACAATCAGAGTAGAAGACTTTAATACCCCATTGACACCACTGGATAAATCCTCTAAACAAAAAATCAGCAAAGAAACAGCAATCCTAAACTACTCACTAGATCAGATGCACTTAATTGACATCTTCAGAACATTTCACCCCAAAGCTAAAGAATATACATTCTTCTCAAGTGCACACAGGACATTTTCAAAGATAGACCACATACTGGGACACAGGCAAAGTCTCTTCAAATTCAAGAAGATAGAAATCATATCAAGAATCTTCTCAGATCACAATGGTATAAAATTAGAAATCAACTACAATAAAAACAATGAAAAAAAAATCGAACACTCGGAGGCTAAATAGCATGGTATTAAACAATGCTTGGGTTACCAAAGAGGTCAAAGAAGAAATAAAATTGGAAACAAGTGACAATGAAAACACAACAATCCAAAATCTATGGGACACAGTGAAAGCAGTACTGAGAGGGAAGTTCATAGCTCTACAGGCCTACCACACAAAACAACAATAACAACAACAACAAAAACACAAGAAAAAACGGTAATAAATTATCTAACCCCGCCACTTAAAGAATTAGAAAGAGATAAACAAAAACAGCCCAGGGTAAGCATAAGGAAGGAAATAATAAAGATCAGAGTGGAAATAAATGACATAGAGACCACAAAAACAAAAACAAAACAAAACAAAACAATACAAAAGATCAATGAAACCAAGAGCTGGTTCTTTAAAAGCATAAACAAGATTGATGAACAACCAGCCAGGCTCATGAAACAAAGAGAGAGGACACAAATAAACAAATCAGAAATGAAAGAGGTGAATTAACAAGGGACCCCACAGACAGACAAAGGATTGTAAAAAAAAAAAATACTATTAACAACTCTATTCCAACAAACAGGTCAACCTTAACAAAATGGACATATTCCTAGAAAAATACAAGCTTCCAAAACTCAATCAGGAAGAATAAAAACACCTGAATAGGCCGATAACTACCGAAGAAATTGAAGTAGTGATCAAAAATCTTCCAGCAAACAAAAGCCCTGGTCTGGATGGCTTTACAAGGCAGTTCTACCAAGCATTCAAAGAAGAACTAAAACCTATCCTCCTCAGAGTATTCCAAAAAATTCAAGAGAAAAGCACACTTCCAAGCTCTTTCTATGAAGCCAGCTTTACCCTAATTCCAAAACCTGACAAAACAACACAAAGAAGGAGAACTACAGGCCACTATCCTTGATGAACACAGATGCTAAAATCCTCAACAAAATTCTAGCAAATCAGATCCAGCATTACATTACAAAGATCATACACCATGACCAAGTGGGATTTAGTACAGAGATGCAAGGATGGTACAATATCCACAAGTTAATAAATGTGATACATCACATAAACAAATTGAGAGACAAAAATCACATAATCATATCAATCAATGCAGAAAAAACATTTGACGAAATCCAACACCCTTTCTTGATAAAAAAAAAAAAACAACTCTCAGCAAAATGGGAATAGAGGGATCATACCTCAGTATAATACAAGCCTTATATGACAAACCTAAAGCCAATATCATACTCTATGGGCAAAAACTAAAATCATTTCCCCTAAAAACAAGAACAAGACAGGGATGCCCACTTTCAACACTTCTGTTCGACATATTACTGGAAGTACTAACCATAGTGATCAGACAAGAAGAAGAAATAAAAGGCATCCAAATTGGAAAAGAAGAAAAGCTATCATTATTCGCAGATAACATGATCTTATACATAGAAAACCCTAAATACTCCATAAAAATACTACTAGATTTAATAAATGAATTCAGCAATGTAGGAGAATACAAAATTAATACCCAAATATCAATGGCTTTTTTATAAACCAATAATGAACTCACAGAAAGAGAGATTTAAAAAAAAAGAAAAAAAACAATCCCATTTACCATAGCACCAAAAAAATTAAGATACCTAGGAATAAACTTAACTAAGGAGGTAAAAAACCTGTACTCAGAAAACTACAGGACACTGAAAAAAGAGATAGAGTAAGACACAAACAGATGGAAGAACATACAGTGTTCATGGATTGGTAGAATCATCATCATTAAAATGTGCATACATATGTAATACCTTAATCAATAAAGAAATTAAAGATTGAAAAAAATGTGCATACTACCTAAAGCAATCTACAGATTCAATGCAATCCCCATTAAAATACCAACGTTATATTTCAAAGGCCTAGAACAAACTCTCCAAAAATTCATCTGGAATAAAAAAAGACCCCAAATAGCTGCAGCAATCTTGAGAAGGAAGAACAATGTTGGAGGGATCACAATACCAGATATCAAGCTATATTATAAAGCCACTGTTCTCAAAACTGCCTGGTACTGGCACAAGAACAGACATATAGACCAATGGAACAGAACAGAGAACCCAGAAATTGACCTAAGCCATTATGCTTAATTAATATTTGACAAAGGAGGCAAGAGCATACAATGGAGTCAAGACAGTCTCTTCAATAAGTGGTATTGGGAAAATTGGACAAATACATGCAAAAAATGAAACTATATCACCCACTTACACCATACACAAAAATAAACTCAAAATGGATAAAGGACTTAAACATTAGATGGGAAACCATAAAAATCTTAGAAGAAGCCATAGGCAGCAAAATATCAGACATATCTTGTCGCAATATCTTTACTGATACAGCTCTTAGGGCAATGGAAACTAAGGAGAAAATAAACAAATGGGACTACATCAGAATAAAAAGCTTTTGCACAGCAAAAGAAATCATCAACAAAACACCAAGAAAGCTCACTGCATGGGAGAACGTATTTGCTAATGTTATCTCTGAAAAGGGTTTAATCTCCAAAATTTATAGGGAACTAATACATCTTAACCAAAGGAAGGTAAACAATCCAATAAAAAATATGGGCAAAGCACCTAAATAGACAGTTTTAGAAAGAGGACATACAGAAGGCCAAGAGACATATGAAAACATGCTCAAAGTCACAAATCATCTGAGAGATGCAAGTCAAAAAGACAATGAGATACCATCTCATACCTGTCAGAATGGCTAACAGCAACAAAAAAAACTAATGACAAGTGCTGGAGAGGATGCAGAGAAAAAAGAACCCTCATGCACTGCTGGTGGAAATGCAGACTGGTGCAGCCACTGTGGAAAACAGTATGGAGTTTCCTCAAAAAATTAAAAATGGAACTGCCATTTGACCCAGTAATCCCACTTCTAGGAATATATCCCAAGAAAACAGAAACACCAATCAGAAAGGATATATGTACCCCTATGCTCAGAGCAGCATAATTTACAATAGCTAAGATTTGGAAACAGCCTAAATGCCCATCAGCAGATGAGCGGATTATAAAACAGTGGTATATCTGCACAATGAAATACCAAGCTGCTATAAAAAAAGAAGAAATTCTGACCATTTGCAACAGCATGGATGGAACTGGAGAGAATTATGCTAAGCAAAATAAACCAGTCAGAGAAAGATAAATATCACATGATCTCACTCACTTGTGGAATATAATGAACAATATAAACTGATAGAACAAAAATAGAACCAGAGTCATAGAAGCATCAAACAGACTGTCCAACCTATGAGGGAAGGCGGGGGTGAGAGGGTAAGAGATCAACCAAAGGACTTATGCATACATATGAGCATAACCAATGGACACAGATGGAAGGGGATGAGGGCATGTGCTGGGGATTGGGAGTGACTGGGCAGAGGTCAATGGGGGAAAAAAGGAGACACATGTAATACTTTAAACAATAAAGAATTTAAATTATAAAAGTTAAAAAGGATGAGTTTTGTTAAGGAGGTGGTTCTTTTTAAGAAATATTTTTTATTGATTTCAGAGAGGAAGGGAAAGGGAGAGATAGATACAAACATCAATGATGAGAGAGAATCATTGATTGGTTCCCTCCTGCACACCCCCCACTGTGGACCAAGCCTGCAATCCAGGCATGTGCCCTGACTGGGAATCAAACCATTGACCTCTTGGTTCATAGGTTGATGCTCAACCACTGAGCTACACCGGCCAGGCTAAGGAGGTGGTTCTTGAAGTACTGAGGTGCATTAGGGCGAGAAAACAGAGGGCATTACAAGGAGATGTAATGATCTGAGCAAAAGTAAAGATGTGGTAATGAGAATGGCATGTTAAGGCAAGATGTCCATTTACAGCTCATTTATAGCTATAAAAAGTTCCAGAGGATACTGTGGGATCATTAACAAATCCATGGTCTCATTGTGTAAGTTTAGGGCAATAGTCAACCTTGCCTGGGGGGTCTGAAACTTGAGGCAGTATAGTCTTACTGCACCTTGACTCCAATGATGAACTGTATGCTCAGGTCACGGGGTATGGACATTTGTACCCTCCTCACTACAGTGTCTGACCCCTGGTTGTCCTTGCCACTGTAACACTGACATGGCCCAGATAGCAAGGGAGTCAGACATGAAGCTAAGGTAAAAATAAAAACACATCTATTAGCAACTGAAATACTAGTAGCATGTTCCTTAAAGCAATTAGATTCCTGATTGGAACACTCAAACAGGGGATGAGAAAGTGTTTTGGAAAGTATGAAGTTAATAAACAAATGGAGCAAATATAAACACTTACACACACATATATACTTAGTATAATTACTGAAATAAAAAAGATTAATTGTAGGAAAAAAACAGCACAATTTAATGTAATGTAGTGTTTTAAAATTCAATACTCTTCTAACCTTGCCCTTTTAATTTTACAAATGCTAGATGTGTTTTATGTTTGAAGATTCATTTGGAAATCATTTAGGTCACCATTTGGATAGGCTTGTTTTTAATTCATATTCCCACTGATGTTTGCCCCTGTGAATAGAACAGATGTGGTGAAGGCAGGATGGATTTATGCACATTGCAGTGGGCCGCTTCCAAGAACGATTAAACCCTTTGGTTTCCAAAATATTAAAGATGAACTGATAAACCCTAGCACGGTTGCCTGGTGACCTGGTTGACTTTATCCATATTCATCCAAATGACAATGGTGTGTTTTCAACTTTTCCTGTCCTATGTTCTCCCTCAGTGCCCTTGATTTGAGCTCTCCAATATTTTACACCTTGCTGTGCAGTTTCTTTGTCTGCAAAACAGAAATAATAAAGGTACCCACCCCATAGGTTATTTCGAGAATAAAATGAATTGCTTCATGTAAAATATTTAAAATATCCCTAGCTGGTTTGGCTCCCTAGTGGATAGAGAGTTGGCCTGCAGACTGAAGGGTCCTGGGTTTGATTCCAGTCAAGGCACATGCCCGGGTTGTGGGCTCAATCCCCAGTAGGAGGATTCTGATCATTGAGGCAGAGTCATTGAGGCAGCTGATCAATGATTCTCTCTCATCATTGATGTTTCTATCTTTCTTTCCCTCTCCCTTCCTCTCTGAAATCAATGTTTTAAACAGTGCCTAACATGTAACACACATTCAAAAAGTGAGCTATTATCATGCCAAACCTGGCATTACTCTCTTCATGCTCTCCCTCTGAATGTTATTGGCATCTGCCCATTTGCCCAAGATGACTTTGTCCTTGACTACCCCTTTTTCCTCATCCTGCCACATCTAAACAAAAAGTTCTATTGATTATTTTTAAAGATTATTTAATGAACATTTCCAAAATACAATTCTGACCATGTTATAATTATTCCCTATCTTGTACTCTCTCACACTCCCAACGCCTGTACACACACACACACACACACACACACACACACACACACAAAACCTTACACCAGCAAACCAGAGTGCAGCCTCCAACCTCTTGGTGGTGTTCCTGTAATGCTGTGTTGAGAAGGATTATGAGGTCAAATCTGGGTTCAGTGGAATGGGGTGCTGTGATTGATTATCAATGTCTTCCATGATGAGTGGGGTTTGGGAGGCTGATGACCCATATTTTGTGAATTTATAAACCCTGCTACAGGATCAAGGCCAGGCTCCTAAACAAGGCATAGAAGGCTTGCATGATCTGACCCCAACTAATCTTTCAGTCTCACATCTTGCCTCCCTCTGTTCTAGCCACAGCAAAGTGAATATTGTTCCCAGAACCACCATGCCCCTTCTCACCTCCATTTCTTTTCTCATACTATCCTTTTAGTATGCAATACTATCCCCCTTCAACTGACTCCTACACATTTTCTGACCACCTCAGTCTAAGTTTGAAGCTTCTCTTTTATGTTTCCACAACTCCCTGGGTATATTGTAATCAGTGCTTTAACCATATTATATTATAATTACCTAGTTAGGTATCTGTGTCCCCCATACCCTGCACCACTCCTAACTAAATTGGGACCTTATATGAGCAGGAATAGTGCTCATTCGTTTTTGTAAGGTCAAGGCTATGCAACAACCTCTTATTGAATACCAATTATATGACAAACACTGGAAATACCTGATATCAAATTGATAAATGCTAGAATGCAAAGCACTCTGACTAAGGGAAGAATTTACTAAAGGTAAAGGTATATCTGAGCTGAGTTTTAAGGGTAGAGAAGTGGAAACAATTAGGGGAAGAGGGACCAGCATGTGCATAATATTAACAGCTATCATTTATTGGAACCCACCAAGGTAGGCCCTGGGCTAAATGCTTTATGTATATTATAAATATAGAGATTTATAAAGGCCCAGAAAGGCCTTAGAGAGCTGAACAGCAAGTTTGGGAACAGTGAGAAATTCAAAGTAGTTGGAGCATAGATGGAGTAGAGGTTAGTGGGAGATAGGATTGCAGAACACATCTCCACTCTCTTTTTCATTCCTTGAGCTGAATCTGATTCTAAATCCCTTTGAGGTGCTAAAAACATTGTTTTAGGCTAAAGTGTGACTTGTGTATTCAGGTTTAGAAATCCCAAGAACTGAAATATACATGATTCCACAGACACTGCCCAAATCATTACCACTGCCAAAAAGAATCCATCTTTCTTTCTCCAACTATCATTCCCTGTGAAGTGGTCTGTGGGGAGAAAGAAAGCTAGAACAACAACAACAACAAATTAGATGGAGAGAAAAATTCATGGCTCCATGCTCCAAAGAACTTCAGTCAGAAAGATATTAGTGCAGAAAGGTGCTATGTCTGGATGTTGACTTAAGATGATAAAGAACTTACGAACCCACAGATACAGAGTCCCTGAGTTCCTTCACACTATTGATTTAGACTTCCAGTGCTGTGTGTCACAGACAGGCTCAGAAATTTGCAGAAGCAGAGTGCAAACATTCTTACTATATTACTGCCTACTTGTAAAGAAAGTTTCCAATTCCATGATCCAACCACATTTGGGGAGAATTTCATTCCTCAGTCCTCTAGCAATTGGTGTGGCACATGAGCATGAGTAATATGTTGCCTCCCTCCACAAACAAGAAAGAAATGTTGAAAAGGAGAGTGGGGGTGTGTTCCAAATTTAGCTTTCCTTCCAACCTCTGCCCATATGGTTGGTGGTTAAAAAAATGATTACCAAGCCAACGAAATGTAACCTGATCTTAACAGTTCCACTCTAACTCTGGGAAACCAAGGCTCATACCAGCACACAGCATTCATTTGTCTTAATGCCATCTGATATAGGGAGACTGAATTCCAAAATTGGTGATCCATGAGCTGGCCCGCAGGACTCCCATCCAAGTTTGAGACAGAGCTGATGAGATTTCCATTAGTTAGCAGAGAGATTTTAGTGGGAGCTCATCAACCTCAACAGGGAATAAGGGGCTTTGAGAAAAAAAAGTTTATGGACCTAGGTAAGTTTCCAAGTTAAGAAAGTTTCCAAGTCTAGGATTCTGAATCCTAGATTTCAGAATAACTGAAAATGAGGGGTTCTTTCATTTACCAGCATAACTTTGGAAAAGAGGAATTTTCTCTTACTAGTGATGGAATGAGCTATTGAACTTAAGGATTAAAGAAAGAAAATAAACCTTCCAAAGTACCCCTTAACCCTGTGCTATGCTATAGATATTTAACAGCTGGCTCTCAAAAAACAACAACAAAAAAACAAACAAAACAAAAACCACACACACAAAAAATCCCAAAACCATGTACACAGAGAACACAATTTACAAATAATAAAAACTATACAATATAATTTATTATAAATTCCATAAGCCAATTGATTCTCACAGAATGCATTCATTGATTTTTGTAGACTTGCATCTGTAGCTAAAACCAGTGTTGCAATTGATGAGCAAGTGAAATTCCAGCAAGAACACTGGTTAATATATTGGTTTACTTTAAGGAGCAAGACAAAAATGAAATAACGAAGATGTATGTCGGAATTTAACTCTTTCATCAATGATGCGAGTGACATATCTGCTAAATCAGATAATAGTTTTTGAATACTGGAAGGATAGTTCCTCAATGTTTTGTGCCATCTGCAATGTAATAGATATAGATATAAAGTTTCATCTGCACTAACATTTTTTACCTTTTTTTAAAGTCCCCCCCCCATCAATAAACAATAAATCAAGCCTTAATTTGTGTGTGTGGGTTTTTTTATTGTTGTGTGTGTGTGTGTGTGTGTGTGTGTGTGTGTTTTGCTGATTTCTGTGGTGTAAATATTTCCATCATGTTCAATTTCAACCTACCAATATGATAACACTACAGAGAGTTGCGAAGCCTTATCTAGTATTTCCACCACATAGACACAAATAACCTCAAGAACATAGATAATAGTAAATGAAATAAAATAATTAGGCTACGATGAGTTTTGCATATGTTACCTTTGTTTTTAATACAATGTATTAACTTGTAAATGTATCAATTTTAATTTTTAATAATGACTATGTTTAACAATGGGCTCATGAAAATTCTGAAATTTAACAATTGGTTCTTGTGAGCCAGTGCAAGCCAGCACCAACCAGTACACTATTGCTCTCACCCTCATTTAGATTGCTGCTTTTGAGTATACTATATCATCGGGTCCAAAGGTAAGGAGGGAAACAAGCAGACACAGAAAGCAGGCGATTCTTCCTTACTCAACGTGTGGTGTGCTGTTCTACTACTTATTACCAGTCTGCAAGGATAGGAGTAGAGAAATTGCAAGTAAGTGCTTAGAAATTTTTATAGCAATTTAACAGAGAGATTTTTAGGTGTGTCGAGTCTCATGATTAAAAACTGTGGCTTGTATGTAGGCCTTTTGGTCATTTCCTTTTTATAGTAATTTATATTCATAGTTTACAAAATTTTTGGTTTGTGATAGATTCGGAGGAACAAACCCCTCCTTCCAGGTCCTTTACGACAGATAACTTGACATGCACTCATCTATTCTGTGAGGCCAGGATCATAAGGGAGAGAGTGGTGCAGCAAATAAGTATAGACTGGACAATCCTGACATTGACCATTTAACTATTAGGTCTACCCACTTGTAGCTGGAGGAGGGGCTGTATCTCACTTTGCTTTTCTAACACAGTGGCAGGAAGGCCACAAATCTGGAAATAATCGGGGAGAAATGAGAACTGGATTCTCGTGGTAGTAAAACAAATCTAGAGGCTATGAGTGACAGACAGGATGTTGAAAAGAATTGCTCCCTGGAAAAGTCTCTGCCATTCCTAAGGATCTGTTTGCTTAGGAAAATAGTTCCAGAAAATCATAATTGGTCACATGTGCTCAAATTTAACCAGAGTCTCTTCTCCACACCTCTTTCCTACCCCCAGCCAGAAAAATTGCTTAATTGGTTCGCTCCACCATCTTGGTTCTTTATTGCTCTACTTGCATGGCTGTATCATAAAACTGTAGCATCTCAGAGCTATTTGGGACCATGAAAGTCAGGAGCCCATGATGTAGGTATGTATCTACTTTCTGACACCCCACTTTACCCACACCTAGCCAGTCTTTCTGAATATATGGTTATTTAATCTCTAGTCAAATACCTCCAGAGTTAGGAAGCTGATTGTTTCCTAGAACAATCCATTCCACTAAGGAATAGCTTAAATGTTTAGAAAGTATATCCTTTGACAATCAAATGTATGTGTATCTCCTTGTAAATTCCATGCAAGATTCCAGATCTATCCTCATCTTCCATAGGCAAAACCTCTAAATATTGGAAGACAATATTCACGTCTCCCAAATTCCTCTGTTGCATAGACTGAACATCACCAGTTCTTTTCACGGCCCTTCCACTGATCTTGTTTACAGGTTCTTCACCATCCTGCTTATTCTCTTCAGTTTACACTCTTGGCTACAGACACGCAAAGTTTCACACAGTGTATGTACCCTCCCCCTTCACAGGAGCCCCTACTCTTGTGTTGACTGAAACAGAGATCTCACATCTTTTTGCTCACAATTTCAGCAGCTAGCATTGAAAGATACTCTGAGGAGGCTAACTAAAAAAATATTGAGGATAAAACCTACCAAATAGGAGGCAAAAGTAAGTAAATACAAAAGAAAGCATTGTATATGAATAACCAAAATCTTTATTAAACATCTGCTAAGTGAAAATTATGGGGCAAGGCAGGCTAGTGAAGCATATTGGAAATCTCCTTGGTCCTGACATAGATAAATGGGGAGTAAAAGATAATGGCTGTTCCTTTGTTCTTTTTGTCATACCAACAAAAGTAAAAGGATAGCATTATCTGAATTGGAAAGAGAGACTTCATAACACATTTGTGCATGTTCGTGTGTGTGTGTGTGTGTGTGTGTGTGTGTGTATGTGTGTAGTTTCAAGAAGGTCAGTGATTGCAAGGCATCTATCTGATGGCTCTGAGTCCCTTCTCCTCTCAGAGCAGGACCTCAACCTGGCTTCATATCTGATCTCTACTCATGGCCATTAGGACTTTCCACACCAATCCCTTTTTTTTAAATATATTTTATTGATTTTTTACAGAGAGGAAGGGAGAGAGATAGAGAGTTAGAAACATCGATGAGAGAGAAACATCGATCAGTCGCCTCCTACACATCTCCTACTGGGGATGTGCCCGCAACCCAGGTACATGCCCTTGACCGGAATCGAACCTGGGACCTTTCAGTCCGCAGGCCGACGCTCTATCCACTGAGCCAAACCGGTTTCGGCCACACCAATCCCTTTCAGCTTCTGTCTCTCTCTGCAGACTCATGACTACTTGTTACATTGGGATCCTCTGATTTTGCCCCCTCAAGATACCATTGTTAATCAGTGGCACATAAGGGCCACTGCACAGGTTTAATTAGAAGTCATATCTTCCTCTCTTTCTGATATGATATTTCTTCTTATAGGGGAGCACTTCCCAATTGATGGCACATGAGTCTGCTCTCCAAGATCCATTGGAGATGTTATCTTTCAGGGACTGTTTCACTTCTTTTGGTGGCTCAGTTAGGCTTGCCACCTTCTTGCTGTTTCCTTCTTTATTTTTCTACCAGCTGAGTATTGAATATCTTCTTCCCATTTGTTTCTATTCATACTATATTACCACAATTTAGTTGAGTCTTTCACTAAACTGGCCAACATGGCTTCATCCAGAGAAAATCAATTGTACCATTTAGCCACATTCATGCATTCAATAGTTTCTTTTAGCTTGAAAACTGATTATTAGGTTTAATACAATGATTATAAATCACTCACACTATTCCTGACACTCCCCCAATTCTTAGAGTTATGTGCAATACCCACCAGCAAGTGTAACTATTTATAGTATTACACTTTTTTAAAATATATGTTTTTATTGATTTTAGAGAGAGAGGAAGGGAGAGGGAGAAACATTGATGTGAGAGAAACACACTCCTTACTGCAGATCAAGCCTGCAACACGGGCATGTGCCCTGAGTGGGAACTGAACTGGCAACCTCTTGGTCCTTGGAGTGACAATCAACCAACTGAGCCACACTGGCCAAGGCTATAGCATTACTCTTTATTAAAGTCTCAGAGCCTAATGGCTCAGACAGGAAGCATCACAGGGTAGTAGACCTACATAAATGAACCTAGAATATATTCTCCCAACTAATAAGAAACAAACTGCTTAAAGAATCTCAAGTTATGGTAACTGAAGAAACTTTTTGTCTTTCCTTATTTCATCTATCACCAGTTTACCTGTAGTAATTCCCTAGTCAACACTAGGGCATGAGAAGGCCCCGTTCTGGGTACACTTCTTCAATGGGCAGGTAATATCACTGTTAAAGTTTGCATCTAAATCCCTCTTTGTGAACCATAGGAACTGCACAAAGGTCTGGGGTGAGGTGGGATTGGCTATCTTATCAACCTATTAGCAAGAACCACCTGGTCTCTATCTGGTGAAAGTGTTATTATAATGAGCATTGTTCCCTTTAGCTTTCCTATGGCATTTGAGCTATAAAAGAAAAGATCACGGTATGAAAACTGATTGCTTATAGCTAAGAGCAAGATAGAGTGGAAAGAATCAGGGGTCCTTTCTTGACCCTCCCCAACTCATTGTCCACTCCTGCCCCCACTGCCCCACTAACACCAAAGAAAACGAAACATAACTAGCTGTGATTCTTTCAAGATGTAGGTGACTACTAATGTTGTGACAGTGGTTATTTGCACAACTCAGCAGACATATTTGTCATTGTTTAAATACCTTCTCAGCAGGCTAAAATCAAGTTAATGAATAACTGAAAATGACACATTGGGGATGGAGAAGAGGGAGTATATTGTAATGAAAATTATTGGCCAGAACATTGGGGACTTCATTTATAATTTTAACTACAGGATTTTTGTATACTAAAATTAACTTATAACCCAGTGGTATTAAACAATCTATATCTATATCTATATCTATATCTATATCTATATCTATATCTATAGCTATATCTATATCTATCATCTATATCTATATCTATATCTATATATAAAAGCCTAAGAGACCGTTACAACCGGTCGACCCAATGACCAGTTGACCAGTCACTATGACATGCACTGACCACCAGGGGGGCAGATGCTCAATGCAGGAGCTGCCCCCTGGTGGTCAGTGCGCTCCCACAGCCAGCCAACCTCCCACATTCCCTCCTCCCGGCCGGCTGGCCCAATCGGCCCCAATCGGGACTGGATCAGCTAGATCGTGGGTCAGGCTGAGGGATCCCACCTGTTCACAGATTCATGCACTGGGCCTCTAGTATTAATAATATTACTCTAAATGGGTAACTGCTTTACAGTTTATAACATGTATATTCATTATCACATGTGTTTCATTCAACAACTTATGAAATGAGCAGGTCAGAAAATGTTTTATCATTATTTTTACACATGAGGAATATGAGGCTCAGAGGAAGTGAATGACTTTGTCAAAGGCCACAATATTGGGAAGTGGCAGAGACAGAACTGAGACTCAGTTTGTTTGACTTTTTAGATGAAATGCACTTCCTTCTCTTTATGTCTCAAGATTCAGCAGCCAAAGGGTAGGAGGGTATCATGTTCACCCATTAGATAGGATCCACCTCTCAGTGTTGGTGACATGGGGTTCCTTACACTGAGGTCACATGTTTAAGGAACTGCTATCACAAGAAAGAAGGTTGGGAGTCACTATAAGATCTTGCCTGAGAATTTCAGGAATGGGTTGCTTAAGTGGGAAGCGACCTGCAACATAAGTGCCAATAATCTGACTGGTGGGTTTTCAAATAGTGCAAAGGAAATAGGTTTAAACTGTGGAAGGCATTGTTCAGTGGTTAGAGCATAGGCCCATGCATCAAAGGGTCATGGGTTCGATTCCCAGTCAAGGGCATATACCTGGGCTGCAGGTTTAATCCTTGGCCTAGTCAGGGTACGGGGAGGCAACCAATCGATGTCTCTCTCTCTCTCTCTCTCTCTCTCTCTCTCTCTCTCTCTCCCTCTCTCTCTCTCTCTCTCTCCCCCTCTCTCTTTCTCCCTCCCTCCCCTCCACTCTCTCTAAAAATCAATGGGAAAAATACCCTCAGGTGAGGATTAATAAAATAAAAAAAAAAGGAAGCAAGTTTGGGTTTTTCAAACTATAGAATACATTTCGGGAAATCCTCCATAATTTATTCCTGGAATTGTTACCAACAGGGTAGTATAAGTAGATATATTAATGTATCTACATGTATTTTGAGCTCTGAACAGGACTCAACAACTTTCCTATTAAAAAATACCTCCAGGGAATTTCATTCCCCTACAAACTCTCTACTCATTCTTCAGCAGGCAATATGATTTGTTCTTCAGCATGGAAATTTGCAGATTTCACCCATGATAAAAAACCAAACATAAAGTTACTTCATCTATATTTTACCCCTTTCATCAAACCAACCCATTAATGAATTTATGAATATACATTTCTACCAGCCCACATTTATGAAGGCTTCACTTGACAATTTAGAAGAACAGTTCAGCCATTGAAGTGTCCTTCACCTTTCCTGTGTGCATAGACTTGTTAAGAGTAGAAATATAAGGTTGTACTTGCTCCACTAAAAAAACAAAACAAACAAACAAATAAACAAACAAACAAAACCCCAATCATTGGCTTAAATATTTTTTTTTCTCATTGATGTTTTTTTCCGGATTCATTTTTTTTTTTTTGCCTTTAGATTGTAAAGTAACTGTAGGGGGGTAATATTCATTGCAGAGATCATGTGGTTCACAGCAGTGAAGTCTTAATAGCTTTACTCCAGTATTGCTGGGAAGAGGTGATTGTTAGGGGAGGGAGAAGGCAGCTGCTTTCCCTCACAACATCTGGAGATAAGAGAGACAAATAGGAAAAGGGACCCACCTAGATCTGGATTTCATGTCACCATTACTCCCAGCTAAAGAACAAGTAGAAAGATTTATCTTTTCAGTTCCCAGGCTGACATGGGGAGAGTGAAAGTTTCTTGAGGGTAAACATTTCCATAAGAAATGTTTAATATGGGCATGAAACAGCCTTTTGGTTTCAATACTGTTTCAAGTCCTAAGCCCAAGACGTGTTTTATGACTTCTCCTCCCTAGCCCACCACTAACCAGCTGAAGCCCCTCTGACTCCCATGAAGCAACAAGGAATATTTCTATCTTCTATGGTTTGTTTCCACTTTCCTCATCCAAAGAAAAGCTTTCACAGTATATATGATCACTTTGTCCTGTCTTTGGCCCAGCTTTAGCCAAGACTATCTTTTTTTATATTTTATGACTCGCAGTTATCAAGGCATTAAGCTCACCAGAATGTTCTGTCTATACCCAAAGAATAGTGCAAGCTGGAGCAAGAACAGGTCTAGGGGGAATAAGGAGTGAGGGAGTGGTAATGCAGATGTCTCTAAGATAAGTGTTTTTTTGCTGTGAGTTG
Organism: Myotis nattereri; assembly: GCF_964212035.1. NCBI lineage: Eukaryota > Metazoa > Chordata > Mammalia > Chiroptera > Vespertilionidae > Myotis > Myotis nattereri. The sequence goes on from NC_138078.1 coordinate 122,420,046, forward strand.
ATTTGTGAGCATGTGTTTCCAATAGCAGGTGTGCATACCTATATGAGTGCATGCACATATGTGCATGCATACTCCCATGTGTGTGTGTTTCTGTGTGGGTGAGAGTGGGAATTTGGTGGAGAGGGGGTAGATGCTTAAGGTAGTTAGTCATCATGTCTTGGCCAGGGACACCTGGCTAGACTTGCAAAGCTTCTCAGGAAACAGCCCAGGCCAAAGCATTGAGATTAGCCAGTTTCCCAAATAGCTCACAGTAAGAGCTTCCACAAGGCCAATAACTAGGAACAGTGCTGATGGTATACCAGCAACACAATAGTCATCTTATTTCACTAAGTCCATCATGGATGATCTGTCTTCGGAAGGTAGTCTTAAAATGGGTGTTCAGTGCAAAAACGTCTCATACCTCTTGGGCTAAATTCAATCACTCCAGAAAATATGCACTGAACAAGAGATGTGAGAAAGCCTAAGAGCTTCGAGAGATTTTTGGAATAATAACAGTCTTCTGGATGTTATAAAAATTGGTAGAACTTAACAGGTTATAAAGTACTTTCACACTCATTATCACATTTGGTTTTCACAGTAATTCATTGAGGTAGGCAAGGATGATTCCCCCATTTTACAGATGGAGAAACAGAGGCTCAGAGCAGCTACATAACTTTCTCAAGGTTCCACGGTTAGTAAATGTACTAGGGCTGGAATCCAATTTTCCTAACCTATCATATAGATGACTGAGCTTTGCACCCATTTTATACTTGCTAGAATTCTTAGCTCACTGTGGGATGGTTTAAGCAGCGGTTCTCAACCTGTGGGTCGCGACCCCTTTGGCGGTTGAACAACCCTTTCACAGGGGTCGCCTAAGACCATCCTGCATGTCAGATATTTACATTACGATTCATAACAGTAGCAACATTACAGTTATGAAGTAGCAACGAAAATAGTTTCATGGTTGGGTCACAACATGAGGAACTATTCAAAGGGCCAGAAGGTTGAGAACCACTGGTTTAATGGGTTTTTAGATGTTTGAAATATTAAACCTGAATGCCACAGTGCTCAATTAGAAGGTTTTAAAGGCTGCAAACAGATCCTTTAGGGATCTTCCTAACATGATCTTCTGACTTAGTAGGTCTGGGATGGTGCCTGAGATTTTGTATTTTTAACAAACTCTCAGGTGATACAGATTCTGTTGGTCCATGGACTCCACATGGAGCAACAAAGGATCGGCGGGTATTGCTGAACGTTGGTTATCTAGTTTTAATGGACTTTCACAGGTCTCAAACAAACAAAAAAACAAGGCAATTCTAATCTACATCTTCAGACTCTTTAAGCTCCCAAAGGTTAGCAGCAGCAGCAGCAGCAAACCGACAACTTTAATAGTAGATATGCTTTGAGTGCTTTCTAGGTGCCAGGTATGTGCCAAATACTTCACTTAGATTATTTTATTTAATCACCACAACTCTGTGAAATGAGACGAGGAAGATGAAGAACCCACCAAAAGGGAAACACATTAGGTTAAACTATAACTGTGGGTAAGAGATCATGTCACAGTCATCTCACCAACAATGAAATTCAACAACCAGAAAGGAGCAAACAGTAAGAACTTTGTGTTAAATTTAGAAATAAAAATTATAGGAAAAGAGAGCACTTTGGAAGCTTTGGGATGAAGAATTTTAAAAGTGAGTATAGTCCGGAAAGTGTGGAAACTGTTCAGAATTTATTAGCACCCTGATGTACAAGCGTGCTGAGGGGCAGGTGTAGTCAGCCCTTGGTAACAAGCCTGGCTTGCTAGATTGCAAAAGTCAAAGGAGCAAGAGAAGGGAAAATGAAATCTTTTTGAAAGTGGAAATAGCTCAGAAGAAGAAAACTGGGAACCTGCAAGGTTCGAAGAAAACTCAAAAGATGTCGCTCAAAGACTCCAATAAGTACCTTGCCAGGGACTAGAACCAAATAAGTGAACACAATCACAGAATGCTGCCACTAGTATGGACTGCAAAAATTGTTTGGGCATTCTTTTTATTTTACAAATGGAGAAACTTCTAAAAAGAGGAAGGGGCTTGACCTAGGACATACGGGAGTTAGAAGCAAAGCCAGGTATAGAAACTAGGTGTCCTGCACTTCATCCGTGCATCAAAAGAAGGGAAAGAACTGAGCCAGTAGGACCACTTGCTGGTCAGGTTGCAAAAGGTCTGTTCAGGGACAAAAGGGACAGAAGACAGTCAGAACATACTCTGAGCTTTGTTTTTCATTCCCAAATTGCCTTTGGAGGAAGATTTGGAATTCAAAATGAGATGATGGTAAATGAACACAGTGTTCCAAGTCTGGTTGACTAAATAGATGTTGATGAATCACCAGCACCAGATGGCATCTACTCAGATTTTGAGTAAAATTGTATAATAGCTGACCAAAGTGTATAGCCTATCATTCCAAGTAGGTGATGTGTAATGAGCCTGGCAAATTGCCAATGAGTCTTCTCTCCAAGAGAAAAATTTCAAAGGGGAACCAAGGAATCCAGGCTGGTAAGATCACTGAACTTGTTAGGCAAGTGTAACCTACTGGGAGTAAAGCATTATTTTTCCTGTGAATTAAATTAACCACCATTGTGTCGTGTTTTACAGTTTACAAAACACTTAGGTTTAATCAAGCCTAACTAATTGACTAGAATTCTTTGAGAGACTAAATGTGCATGTGGACAAAGGGAAACCAGTAGATGTAATCTATTTAGATTTTGAAAAGGCCCTTGACAAGGTCCTACACCAAACACTGTTAAAAAAAGTTAAGTCACCATGGAATTGTGGTGTAGTGTTTTGAAATTGATAGGGAAGTACCTTATAAGTAGGAAAGCAGGGACTTTTTCTGGAGAAGTATGAAGGGTGTTGTGTCCTAGGTATCAATGCTGGGACCAATTAATATTTTGGTGAATCATTTGAACAACCTTTAGAAAAAGGAAATTATTTTCTGGGTAGCAAAAGGAAAAGAAGATTTCAGTCTTGTATGATTGTATTGATTATCAGAAAAAGAAGAATTAAAGTAGAATTATTCAATGAGTGGCCTCTGAAAGATCACTGACTGGCTCTGAATTCTGACTCTTCCCTTAAAGACTGCATGACCTTATGCAAATTACTCTACCTCTTCTGGTATAAAATTTCTCATCTGTAAAGTGGGAATAATTAATAATCCCTAGTTCATGAAGGCGTTGTGAAAATGATATGAGACAATGCATATAAAGTTCTGGCACAGTGCTTGAAGCACTGTGGGAAATGTACAATAATTATTAGCTCCTATTATTTTACTTATTATTTTTATTCAATATTATTCTTATAGGATACCAGGCTTTGAGTGATCATGTTATGTCAGTGATGGCGAACCTTTTGAGCTCGGCGTGTCAGCATTTTGAAAAACCCTAACTTAACTCTGGTGCCGTGTCACATATAGAAATTTTTTGATATTTGCCACCATAGTAAAACAAAGACTTACACTTTTGATATTTATTTTATATATTTAAATGCCATTTAACAAAGAAAAATCAACCAAATAAATGAGTTCGCGTGTCACCTCTGACATGCGTGTCATAGGTTCGCCATCACTGTGTTATGCCCTAGAAATGGAACTTGGGAGCCATTACAGTCTATTTCTTGAAAGCATTGGCAGAATTTATTTTAGTGATTCAAAGATGAAGATGACTATAGACTGGGATAGTAGCAAAAGATTTCATGCAAGGAAACTGATAATTAAGGAGCACCTAGTATTGCTAAATACTGAGCTATATGCTTTACAAAGTTTATTCCTTTAATCTTGCAATAGTCCTATGATCCACATTTGATGGATGAGGAAGTGGAGACTTAGAGAGGAGGCTAAGGAAACTTGTCCTAAGTCCTGCTAGCTCATAAGGAATAGGCCAGAAATCAAAACAAGTTAGCTCTACCCCTAAACCTATTTTTTCACTGCATCATACTTGAAATGCACTTTGAGATATGGGTATAATTTATGAAGGCATAAAAGAGGGGCAGTTATGTAGAAATAAAAATAGGCAATGGTATGAAGACAGAAGCAAGAACAGTATGTTTACAGGGCTCATGGGGCATGAGGATGGTTGTTTCTGCCAACATGGATGGTCCCTGTGGGCTAGAGGTGTGAAGTGAAGCTAGAAGCATAGTTTAGGCTAGACTAGTAGACACTCAGAACTCTGTTGAGGAATCTGAGCCTTGTCCTCCAGGCAATCGAGATAAGATGAAGGCAGCTGAGCTAGGAGAGGTAGGAAATGCTTTAGAAAGATTAACCTGGCAGTTGTATAAGAAGAATTTGGTGGAATCTTCTGTCTGGGTTTGTGATTCTTTGTTCTCTAATCTGCTAGTATAAGGTTCTCAATACTCTTGCCTTAGCTTAGAAACCTGGATAACACTTAAAATGTGATTGAAATAGAATATACAGGAGGGTGGAATAGAAGGGAAGCAGTGACAGAGGCAGGAAAAAAATTACCAATAATATACAGGGATTTGGGGCCCAACTGTGTATATATATATAGCAAGGTAGAAGAAAGAGTAAAAGATGACCAGTTTTAAGCCTCAGTGACCAGGAGAATGGTAGTGATATTTAAAAAATAAAGATATTAAGGGAGTAGCCAGTTTTGGACTATCTGTTGGTAAATTTGATTTATGATACATTGAATTGGGGGTAACGGTGGGAAAGCTAGGTAGAGATGTGAGATAGTAGCTCAAGAGAGCAGTTAAGATGGGAGGTTAATGAATTTATGAGTTGTCTCCATACTGGTATAATAGTTAAAGAATGTTCATTGAAGCATTACCCACAATAGCCAGAGGTGAAAACAACTTAAATGTCCACCAGTGGATCAGTGGATGAAAAAATTATGGTACATGCATATAATGGAATATCATTCAACCTTAAAATAGGATATCTTATCATACATTATATCATGGATGAATCTTGAGGCCATGCTCAGTGAAATAAGCCAGTCACAGAAGGGCATATATCACCTGAGTCCACTTTTATGAGATACTCAGAGTAGCAAAACTCATAGAAGCAAAAAGTAAAATGGTGGTGCCAGAGGTTGAGGGAGGGGAGAAAAGGGAAGTTACTGTTCAATAACCATAGAGTTTCAGTCATACATAATGAAACAGCTCTAGAGATCTATTGTATAATTTAAATATAATTAACAATACTGTAAGGTACACTTAAAAGTTACTTTAGAGGACAAATTTCATGTTAGATGGTTTTTTTTAAAAAATTTAATTTTGCCAAAAAAGTGAAATCATTAAAAAATTAAAAGAGCCAAAGTGAGTGAGGTCTGTCTTTTTTTTTCTGGAGAAGAGAGAAAAGATCGAGGCTTAAGAAGAGATCTCTGGATAATACCCAGTTTTAGAGTAGGGTTAGGAAAAACTAGTGCAGGAAAAAGGCTAAAGGAGGAAGAGGAGAAGGACATTAGAGGCAATGGGTGGTAGGATTTCAATAAGTCTGCACACTGAAGAGGGAAGAGCCAAATTATATTTCCAGTTATTCCACTTAGATAAACCTCATTTCTTCTTTGAGCTCCACTTTTCTTATCTGTAAAATGGAAACAAGAGCACCTATCCATAGAAGAGCACTTTGCAAACTGGGAAAATAAATACAAACAAGAGGGCTTTATTTTGTTGTTGTTGCTTTGCCTTCTTGACCCCAGCAGCTTGATTTTATTTTTTCTCCATTGCTGTCATTTTTATGAAGCTTTGCGGTTATGTGTTGTAGCTTAACTATGTTAGAATACTCATAAGAAAACAAAACAAATGGTGTTCTCAGAAGAGAGGGTCAAGTGATGTCTCTTTCTTAGAAACTTACCCCATCTTTTGTTTTTCATAGACTCCCAAGATTGCATCTGTTTTATAACGGAAAAGAACCAAGGAAATGTCCAATGGGAAACAGTCAACTGAGTATGTCAGTTCATTTTAGACAATGAAAAACATTAAGTTACCATTTTAATCTACCTAGGTCCAGAGATTTTAAAAAGGCTACCTGAAAACTTCATTTTCTAGAGTATTGTCTTTCCTTGAAGAGTTGATGGCATTGTGTTGCAGAGATTTTAGGGGAGTTACAGAGAGCAGATTCAATTGGTTTTTAGTTCCCAAGCATCACCATTTTAGCTCAGATTGGAGCTGGCACTAATCAGTTACCTGCAAGGAAACGGAGCTGATTCTTCACTTTCATCATTCCATCACCAGAGCCTCCAATGCACTCATCTTCATCATCACCGCAGTCTCCACTTTCAAGTTCTTCTTCATCAAGGTTCTTATCCACAACTCTACCTTTGGGCATAGACATGGTTCTCAGGAGCTGAAAGAAAACAGACAAAAATGTAGCAGCTCTTCATATTTTTTTGGTAGGTCTAAAACAGTATGTTATTAACAGAATGCATTAAATGTGCTGAATGAGTTACACAGAAGCTTTTAAAAAATCAATTTCAAATTTAAATAAGTGTAAACTGCTTATATGCTATGGAGTTTCATACTCCTGGGCCCTTCTATGGCATTGCATATGATTCTCTACTCTTCTACTCCACTTATACAAGAATGTATATTGCATCAAACCTTTCCATGCCATGGTATTGAAGTTCCTGAAAGCCTCTATGATAGGAGAACTAACATGAGGAAATTAACATAACATAGGCAAAGCATATTTATATATTCAGAGGACGCCAAAATCAGAAAAGATACCTATGGAAGCCTCTTATAACTGTATTTACAATTATTAAATTAAAACAACAAATGCTTTCCATCAAAGGAAGAAGATAACATTGAATTTTATGTATACTTTAAATGAATAATTACAATTAATTGCTATGTACCATGCCTTGGTCATTAGAAAAACTTTTAAAATATCTCCCTCTTCCATCATTTCAATAACATGCTTTGAAATTCATTTTGCTTTTTTTTGTATATAGTATGCCCATGTAGAGGCATGTTTGTTTTGCTCTTCAGTGTCTGGCTTTTCAGACACATTGTCAATGTCTTTCTTATGTTATAGTGAATCCCACTTCCCAAAAGTCTTTCTGCTGACCCAGAAGCCTAGCTCACAGCCTGAGTGGTTTCTGAGGGCAGTTCTCAGACTCCATTTTATTCTTCCTCACCATTTCTCTCCAATACCCTCCATTTCTGCTCTAGCTTCTGCCCCATCCCCCTTTTTAGTCCTACATCTCAGTTTCACCTCTTATTTTTGTTTTAAATTTTTTTATTGACTTCAGAGATGAAGGGAGAGGGAGAGAGAAATAGAAACATCAATTATGAGAGAGAATCATCAATCAGCTGCCTTGCTGCATGCCCCATACTGGGGATCGAGCCCTCAACTTAGGCATTTGCCCTGACCAGGAATTGAACCATGGCCTCCTGGTTCATGGGTCTATGCTCAGTCACTAAGCAACAATGGCTGAGCATTACCTCCTATTTTTAAATAACAGCCAACAAAAAGTGCTAGATGTACTGAAACTGAGATTTTTGTCATTGAGGAAGAGGTATCCAGAAAAAAAAATACTGCATACACAGGAATGTATTGGTTTCTCTGGTCTTAATTGTCTATGTTTATTGTTACTGCAAAATATACCTTTGTGTTCTCTGCTTGTGATTTAACTGCTATACCAATATCAACCCGGAACAAGCTACATACTATAGAGAAATTTGGCTCTGCAGGCTTAATTTTTAAGCAAAGAAAGAAAAGTCCAAATAGTTCTTTTCTGCCCAACAACCTCTAATGTGTCAGAGAAGCCAACCCATCAACCATCTGCCACTCCAGCATCATCTCCACCCTGCACTCTAATGTATTCCTTCTCTAACCCTTCCCCATCCTCTACCATTCGTCCTACAAATCTAAATGTATACTATAGACACATAGGCTATGATAAGATAGACTAGGTGCTTCTCAAACTTTTTGGTGGAGTCAGGACCCCTTTATACTCTTATTGGGAATCCAAGAAAACTTTTGTTTATATAAGTTATATTTATTGGCATTTACTATCTTAGAAATTATAACTGAGAAATTTAAATAGCAAAACTATGATGTGTTAACAAAAATAACATTTTTAATGATATATAAATATATTTTCCCTGACATAAAACAATTAGAAGGGAAGGTGGCACTGTTTTACGTTTGCAAATCTTTTCAATGTCCAGCTTAGTATGTTAGCTGGATTATCATATCTGCTTCTCCATTCAATCTGTTGTTATATATTGTTTTGATTGAAACATTTGCAGAAAATCCAGCCTCTCAAAATATCTCATGATAAAAGAGAAATATTTTAGCAGCCTCATCAGGTAATTGCGAATATTTATCATTGATACTAGAGAAAAACTCAAGTGGAAAGGTTAGTTGTAATGTAGAATATGAAACTATATAAATAAATTTTTCATGTTCTGTTACATTAAAGTTCATTGGTATGTTTTGAACTTTGAATGGGTCTTTTACCCATTTTGTATCATCACCTATGGGTTATCCTGAAAATATTGGTTCACTCTACTATGCAGGTTTTCCAAATGTTAGCACCTTTCATTATATGATATAAAAAATCGCATTCATTAACATAACCTACAGTCTCATTAGGAATGTCTTTAAGTATTGGGAAGCCTTGAAGCTCATGGTAGGAGATACAGATTTTCCTAAATTTTAATTTTTTTTGAAAGTTTAAATTTTATCATTGGCAATAAATAATTTTCCTTTAACTGATAGGCCTTCTTTGTGTAAAACATCCAGAAAATACTCAAGTATGTACAACTAAAGTTTGTCAGTCATAGTCTCAAACAAAAATGGTATTTCATTTAAAAAAGTGGCTAGTTTAGCCAATAGCTTAAATAATCCCATAAGTGCTTTTCCTGAGACACACATCGACACAGTTTACAGTAGAAATACCTTAAAGTACTTCACATTTAATAACACAGAATATTTTTAAAAGTATACTCAAGCCCGACTGGTGTGGCTCAGTGGTTGAGAGTCCACCTATTAACCAGGAGGTCACAGTTCGATTTCCTGGTCAGGGCACGTGCCTGGGTTGCAGGCTTGATCCCCAGTAGGGGGCATGCAGGAGGGGGGTGATCAATGATTCACTCTCATCATTGATGTATCTATCTCTCCCTCCCTCTCCCTTCCTCTCTAAAATCAATAAAAATATATTTTAAAAACGTTTTTCCCTTTAAAAAAATGTATGCTCAAGCCCTGGCTGGGGGGCTAAGTTGGTTGGAGTGTTGTCCTGTGAACCAAAGTTGTGGGTTCGATTCTGGTCAGGGCACATACTTCAGTTGCGGATTCAGTCCCTAGTTGGGGCATGTAAAGGAGGCAACTGATCAATGTTTCTTTCTCACATTGATGTTTCTCTCTCTCTCTCTCTCTCTCTCTCTCTCTCTCTCTCTCTCTCTCTCTCTCTTTCTCTCTCCCTTCCTCTCTAAAAATCAATAAAAGTATATACTTGGTGAGGATTAAAAAAATATATATATATGTATATTTATGAGTTAAGGTTTAATAAATTAATCATTTTTACTGCTTCAGCAATGACATTCTTAAATAAAACTGCCTTTAATTTTTCTGCAAGTGTATGCCATTGAAGAATACAATGACTGCTAATATAGTCTGGTGCCACTGCCTTGATTCATACTGTGATACCAACAGTTGTACTCACCATTGCTTTTGAACCATCAGTGCAAATATCAACACAGTGAAAAAGGCAAATAATATCTTGGTATTTTTGTACAAATAATTTTTACCTTGTGAATCCTTGGGTTTCATAGATTACCAAAGTCCATAAACCATTCTTTGAGTACTACTAAACTAGACTATAGTGTCACTTCAGTTGACCAGAACATCCTAATCTCCTCCTTTACCATCATTTCTTATGGGAAAATTGCTTTCAACATAAGCATTTTTAGGTTAATCTTCAAAAATACACCCTTCATATATGTCATGGATTACCTGAATTAGAATTGTTCATATAAGGGGATTTGTGGTTAGATATATATTAGTGAACTTGCCATTTCTCAAGCACATCTCACACCTATGCCTTTCATTAATCCCTTTAGCAAACATTAATTGAGCACCTAATAGGAGCTGTTTTCATTTCAGTCTATTGAAAACACTATATTCTTTCAAGCCAAATTCAAATGTCATTTCCTTAATAAAGCCTTCTTGGCTACCACAGATGGTCATTATAATTCTCCCTTCCCCTCTTCCACCACTGCTCCCTTTATCTGTACCTCCTAAATACCCCTTTATGTGTGCAACCTAGCATTATTTATTTGTACATGTGACTGCTCTACCACCAAACTGAGTTGCCCAGGGGCTTTGTCTTATTTATCTTTTAACCCTATAGCATTTAAAGCAGTGTCTTGAACACAGTAGGCACTCAAAAAATGTGCTATTGAACTGAAGCAAAGTAAAGTGGCATGGTATTTTTAATTTTTAAAAAGCTACTTCTACAAACTCATGAAAAATGAGAAAGCCAAAACACAGATTAATTATACAAGAACTTGTGAATGAATAGCTAAATCCTTTTGGACGACCCTGGCTAAGATCTCTAGCTAATCTATAAAGGCTATTTTCCAACCTTGTGTACAATGCCCTCAGTATTCTCTGGTAGTCCAGTTTTTATTTTTTTAAGTGCAATTAAAAAAACTTTAAAAAATGTTGCCATTGAGATAACTTTTTTAGTTCTTAAATTACTCTCATTTTGGAGACAACTTCAGCATTGAAGAAGGATTATAGTATACTTTCAATGTGTTTTACACAGACATCTGCTGATGAACCTAACCCTCACACATTAACAAAACAAAACAAATCCCAAACTAGAAAGCCATTGTAAATGTAAGTCTTAAAGAACACTCTGAAGCTCCAGAATGTTGAAACAAGGGTAATCTTTCAGAGATGAGAAATTGTCAGCAAGGACTGTGGATTTAATACAGCCTGGAATTTGAAACAGAAATCAAACCAGCTAATTACAATGCACAATATTGACCTTTTTGTTCCCTCTCTCACTCTTTACAATGTCTTCCAGACTGAACACTCACTTTATAAAAAGAAAGTTATGAGGGTCTTGCACACAAAATCAGGTAACTTTAGGGGCCTAGTGCTTTTGATTAACTGTTCAGCATTTTTCAAAGGACACTATCCTATTAGCTTTTTAAAAGCCAAGGCTCAGAATAATTATTATCAATGTAAACTATCTTATTAAAACACAGGTCTGATTATTTCACTACCCTACCCCCACAACCCTTCTATCAACCTGACATTTCTGCCACACATTGTTCGGCACTCCTTATGGGAAGGACTTTCACAGTCCAGGTTTTCTATATCTACTCCTCTCCTTGCAACACTGTTTGAGCCACATGAGAATATTACAGTTGCTTAAATATGCAATACACTTTTATTTTATAATTTAATGTTAATTATATGTATCAATTGAATATAAAAAGGTGAAAGGAAAGAGACATAAGGGGAAAAACCTAGTTCTCAAACTTTAATAAACATTTGTATTTTCAAAGGTTGGTGAATTTTTGTGTGGGTTTTTTTCTTTTTTTGCCTACATTTTTACATAGTTGAACTTGGACTTTAGAATAAAACTGACTGGGTTTGGAATTCTGGGTTTTCCACTTATTAACCTTTTCCCCACTTATTAACTTTGCTGTTCAGTTTCCCTAAACCTCAATGTCCTCATCTGTAAAATGAGGGAAATAATGCCTGCCTCATAGAATTGTTGTAATGAAGAAATGTGGTAATTTTAAAATGTTAAATGTGATTAAAAACACGTAGTGCAGTACCATTAATGGATCTACTGAAATTTACTTAACAATTCTCTGAATATTTAATACTTATATCACTTCTAGTTCTTTTGCTTCTATAAATAAAAATGGAGTATCAGGAGCATTCACATAACTTTTTCTATATTTCTTTAGTTTCCCATTAGTAGGATTACTGGGTCAAAGGGTATGTACATTTTTATATACCATGGGAGTGAGTCTCCAATTTTGTAAGGGTGATTTTTAAAAACTCAAGAACCTTGGCCCCACCCACAGAGCTTCTGATTTAGTAGGTCTGGGGTGAAGCACACAAATCTGCATTTTTATCTACCCCTCCATCTTATCATGAGCAAATCACAGATCACACTAATCAGAAAGACTACTGCAGTGTTACTCCACTTCCCAGAAACCCTCTGAAACCACCTCTGGAAACCTTAGCCCCATGTGTGTCAGGATCTTTAGTACATGCGTTTCAAAGCACTTTTCAAAAAATAAATGCAGCCTAATGATTTCCTTTTCATTTACTGGTAGATGTGGGTATCATGACCTTTTGTCTTTGGAGTTAATGAAAATTCCTGGGTGTAAAGGTAATTGACTTTGATTAGAAAGAGAAATATTTGAAGTTAGTTTTGAGACAGGTATTCATGGTTGTATAATAAAAGGAAACAAAAAGTCTGGAATAAATACTTACGAAAATTAGAACTACAGTATAAGAGGAAAAAATGCTCTTTAGATTTAGCGATTTCATGTTCTTAAAATCATAATAACTAAGATAAAAAAAAGGGCTCTGCATCATGGGACAATGTGATTTGTACAAAGCTCTTTTCCTGGTTGGTTGACAGGAGAACAAAGATCAAAGGACACACTGGTTGTTCTTAGGGGGATCAAATATGCTGAAATTAGACCAGTGAGAGCAGCAACTCTTGATCTGTCTATATGGTATAAATAACGTGCCTCTTGAAATTATCTTGATTGCAAAGATATGAACCTTATCAGCCACACATTATGCTAGGGCTTAACATATGTTCTCTCACGTAATCCTTGAATCTTCACTGCCAATTTGTGTAACAGGGAAGACTGCCATCCCTATTTCCCACATCAAGGGAGGTTACTGAGGCTCAGAGAGGGGACATGACTTGATCAAGTCATTGTGTAAGTGATAGAGACCTCATTAAAAATAAAGTCTTCTGCTCCAAAGTCCAGAGATTTTCAAGAAAAACATGCTGTCTTAGGTAAAGGCATCAACTAATGGGGCTTTCATTTCATATTTTTGCCATTTTGACTGCCTTTACCTGAGATCATTTCCAGTTCAATCACAATTTTTCAGATTCTACCCATGAGCTATACCTCAATGGGAAGGCCATTTGTTATTTATTGGTCGGAGAGATAATGACATTGGATACCTCCTGCTTGTTTTCCTCAGTCTTGCTATCTACTGTGTCTTAAATAATCAACCTATCTAATCATAAATGGATTTGTTTTGAAAAGATTCAGACAACTGGTTAGAATAGAATGAAAAATTCCATTAGTGCTGCTACATGGTTAAGAATTTTCTTGACTTTAAGCTCTTTAGCATTTTAAATATAAAGGATAAGTAACAAAATAGATACTGCAAATATAGGGCTTGGTAGGTATTTTGAGGAATTAGCTGGTTTTGTCTCTTTTGGCTACTCGCATACCTCTATCTAGGCATTTAAAAAATATCTGGACTCCCAATTACATTTTAAAGCTATTAAGCTGGGCTTATAAAACCGATTTTGAACTATCTGGATGCTCAGCTTTATACAACCTGCAAAGAATGCTTTGGGGGCCCAGCTTCCCATGTCCATGGCAATGTAAACACATGCTTTACTGTTTGTATTTGAGTAGCATAAGCTAATGGGAAACAAATGTGGTGGCTCCAATGAATCCCAGCTTTTTTTGGAATGCCATTATTATTTATACAATGTGCACATCCACAAGGCTTAGGGCACGTGACCTCTGTATTGCATACACACTTTCTTTGAACAAATGCACCAAACCATTGCCACAACTAATTGGAAACAATGGCAGCTCCACATATTTCAGATGAAGCCAGAACCCAAATATATAGGACTAGAATTAATGGCTATATATAGAGTTTACACATTGGAAAGGCAATAAAGTACAGTAGTTAAGAGTGTGAGCTTTGGAATCTAACCAGTATGGATTTCAATGTCTACTCAGCCTGTGTACTAGATGTATTACTCTGGGCAAATCACTTAACTTCTCTGAACTTCAGTTTCCTCACCTGTAAAATAGAGGATAATGCTATTCACTAATTTCACAGGGTTGTTGAAGAATTAAATTAAATAGCACCATTCACATTTCATAGTCCCGTGTATCTTTCTTTCATAGAACTTTCCACAGTTTATAATTATATATTCCATGTTTTACCCTATTAGACTAACAGAAGGGATAAATAGTCTGTTTCTATTATCAGTGTGTGGAACAAAGTAAATTTTCATTAAATGGATGAAAGAACAAATCAATAGAGAAATGTGCGTGAAGTGCTTAGCACATTGCTTAGCAAGGTAATAAATTCTCAAACATTGTTAAGTTTGCTGCTGAGGATGATGATGATCATGAATAGAAAGAAGGGGAGGAGGGGGAGGGAGAAGAGTGGTAGCAGTCATAGTATCAGACACGAAGAGCTTATTATAAATACCTTGTAAGGCAAAACAAGTAACACTCCATGACCAAACACTAAGGAACCAGAAAGAAGAGTCTGAGAAACCCTCTGGATGCTCTCACTAAGATAAGGATCTGTGCATTCAGTATACACACAGAGATGTTTAGGAAAGAGCAAAAGGACTGCCTATAGGCTGTGCATCCACGTGATATTGGTGAGAAGGCCACCCACAGCCAGATACTCACTCTCTTGTCTGGGCATAATTTCCATGTCCACCACTTATCTACAGCACATAGTTTCTCTACCACTTTCAGCTTCCCAATTTTTACTTTGTTTGTTAATGTAGCACTGAAACTTGTGAAAATAATCCTTCCAATTAAATAAATGTTGGGATAGTAAAACAAACAAAGATATAAAAGAAGCAAACTTGGGATGGGATTAAAACTATCTTAGTGGGGCTCCCTCTCAGTAGTATAAATAGTTCTCCGCAGTTTTAGGAAGCTACCCAATGCTTTAAAGTAAACAATTTATAATAACACTAGTACCCCAGTGCACAGATTTGTGCACATTGAAAGGGAATTAAGTAGAAGGTGGCTGGCAGGGCGGGACTGGGCGAGACTGGCCAGACATGCCCTGGAGCCAACCTCCCGAGGTCCCTCCCTGGCCGGCTGCACCTGGGGTGGCACTATGCTTCAAAGGGCTTCTGTGGAATGAGCAGGGTCCCTCCGGCAGGTGGGGTCCTTCAGCCTGGCCTTCGAGGATCGGGCCGAAACTGGCTCTCTGACATCCCCCAAGGGGTCCAGGATTGAGAGAGGGCAGTTCTCAGGTGACACACCCTGGAATCAGGCTCCTTCCTCTCTGGTTCCAGGGTGTGTCACCCGAGAACCACCGCTGTCAAATCACTGCAGCTCAGCAGCTCCTGCATTGAGCATCTGCCCCCTGGTGGTCAGTGTGTACCATAGCTACCAGTCGGACAGTTGGACGGTTGCTTAGCCTTTTTTATATAGACTAGTGACCCAGTGCACGGATCACTAGTTTGAAAGAAAATTAATTAGAAGGTGGCTGGTGGGGTGGAACTGGGCAAGACAGGCTGGACATGCCCTGGAGCCAACCTCCCGCAGTCCTTCCCCACCAGCTGCTCCTGGGGTGGTGCTGTGGCTTGAAGGACTTCTGCAGAGTGAGTGGGGTTCCTCCAGCAGGTGGGGTCCCTAAGCCTGGCCTGCGGGGATTGGGCTGAAGCTGGCTCTCCGACATCCCCTGAGGGGTCCCAGAGTGTGAGCGGGCACTCTGCAAAGTTGCTGTCATATAGGATGTGGAATGCAAATGCAAGTGTTCAGATTCAGGGCCGACAGTGCCCCAGCAACAACATAACCCAAGGCCAAAGGTGGAATTGTGTGGCCCCACGAAGAATTGGGCTCCCTCCTCTCTGGTTTCGGGGAGCATCACCCAAGGACTGCTGCTACTAAGTCACTGCAGCTTGGCAGCTCCTGCATTGAGTGTCTTCCCCCTGGTGGTCAGTGCATGTCATAGCAACCAGTTGGATGGTCAGACACTTAGCATATTAGCCTTATATATATATATACAGATTACCAATAGCTTGCAACTGTATAGTGTTTTATTATTTTCCAAGAGGTGGCATAGCATAATGGCTAAAAGCTCATACTCTGTGGTCAGAAAACTTATGTTGAAATCTAAACTCTGTCACTTACTAACCCTGCTACTATAAATAAGTTATTCTTTAACCACTCTGAGCCTTATGTTTCTTATCTATTAAAATAGATATAATAATACCTATACCTATTTCCCACATTGTATGACAATGGGGATTAAATGAGACAATCCATGTAAAGCACTGAACTTAGTACCTGGCAGTAAGTGCTCACACAATGATATGTTAATATTATATAGTAAAACCTATCCTATTTAATAAAAGAGTAATATGCAAATTAACCCTCACTCCATCACAAAGATGGCGGCAGTGATGGAGCTGGAGTGAGCAGGAGGCTTGAGTTGCCCCCAGCGATGGAGGAAGCCAAGCTTCCCACTTGTCCTGCTGCTCAAGGCTACAAAGTTTCAATTATAGAAGATAAATCCCAGATACCTGCTTCCAGCTGGAGTGGCCTCTGCTCAAGGAGGGGCTGGGAACCTGGGTTGCCAGGGGCAACCCAGGCTTTGAGTTGGACCAAAGCAACAAAGTTTCAATTATAGAAGTTAAATAAATCCCAGACGCCTACTTCTAGCCTGCCAGGCGTGACCAGCCTGAAAATGGCACTCAGCCCCTCACCCAGACTGGCCAGGCACCCCAGTGGGGACCCCCCACCCTAAAGGGGGTGTGGCCAGCCTGAAAACAGCCCTCAGCCCCTCACTCAGGCTGGCCACACCCCCATGGGGTGAGGGTTCCCACTGGGGGGCTTGACCAGCCTGCAAACAGCCATCAGCCCCTCACCCAGGCTGGCCAGGCACCCCAGCGGGACCCCCATCCTGATCCGGGACACCCTTCAGGGCAAACCAGCCAGCCCCCAACCACGCACCAGGCCTCTATCCTATATAATAAAAGAGTAATATGCAAATTGACCCTAACAGCAGAGCAACTGGGAATGACTGGTCACTATGACACACACTGACCACGAGGGGGCAGATGCTCAATGCAGGAGATGCCCCCTGGTGGTCAGTATGCTTTCACAGGGGGAGCTCTGCTCAGCCACAAGCCAGGCTGACGGCTGCCAGCACAGCGGTGGTGGCGGGAGCCTCTCCTGCCTCCTCAGCAGCACTAAGGATGTCAGACTGCAGCTTAGGCCTGCTCCCCGCTGGCAAGTGGACATCCCCTGAGGGCTCCCGGGCTGCCAGAGGGATGTCTGACTGCCAGCTTAGGCCCGATCCCCTGGGGAGCAGGCTTAAGCCAGCAGGTGGACATCCCCTGAGGGGTCCCAGACTGAGAGAGGGCACAGGTCAGGCTGAGGAACATCCCCCCCCCCCCCCCGCAACAAGTGCACAAATTTTTGTGCACCGGGCCTCTAGTATATTTATAAAATCTGAATCTCTGAAGGGGATGAATTCTACATTTTAAAAAAAATATGTTGTATTGATTTGATAGGGAGAGGGGGAGAGAGAGAAAAACATCAATGTGAGAAACATCCATTGGCTGCCTTCTGCATGCCCCCTACTGGGGATCAAGCCAGCAACCCTGGCATGTGCCCTGCCCAGGAATCAAACCAGAGACCTCTCGGTGCATGGGACAAAACTCAACCCCAACCAACGGAGCCACACTGGCCAGGGCTGAATTCTAAAATTTTGGCACTATTAACATTCAATTCTGGCCTGGGTAGGGCTAATTTTGTGGAATGTTGCAGGCTTTCAATAAATCTTCGTTACTAGGTCATTGCTACTGATATTTCATTATTTTTATACTCAAAAGCCCTTCCACATATCTTCTCTTGTTGATGTACCTAGGACACCTGTGAGGCAGTGGGGAAAGTATTATTAACATCATTTTATAAATAAGAAAATTGGAGCTGAGAGAGAAGTGAGGCAACATGCTCCTTTTTAGCCTGGAAATTGTTTAATGGTAACTACTGTGAAGTCGTTAGGATTTGGAATAGGGCTGGGGAGGAGGGCTTATATATACCAGCATTAACTTGGCAAGGGCATGGCCTGGGGATAAGCACAATGTATGACACATAATAGGTGCCAGGAAATGCTTGGTAACTGAAAGAATGAGTGAAGCAATGGGTTAACAAAATAATAAGCGTTTTATTCACTGACTTTGGATTTTTCCCAATCTCTATCTCTTCAACCCTGGTCTGATATGTCATTGCTGTTGCTCTGGTATGGTAATAACTGATTCCTGCCTGGGAGCCCTGGATACACTGAGGCTGTATAGCTAGACAGATGTTTGGATAGACTGCCAGCATTCACTTTATTAAAGCAACCCTGCGAGGCAGGTTTCATAATCCCCTCCAGTTGAGAGAGCCTCCTCCCCTGATAAAGTGGGGTCAAGTCAAAGAAGAAGGCATAAAATTGATCTTTTAAGGCAAATGAGGCAACTAACCCAAAGGGATGGGGCCAGCCCACTCACTGAGTGGCTGAATGAGGTTCCTGAGGCCCCCTAATGAGTTTTTTCCAATGACAATGATAGATTAGTTGGCCTGAGTGTGTTAATTGTGGGCTCTGTAATGCCCTTATTTAGGGTCTCCAGCTTTACTAGACTAAATTTCAGTTTAAGGGGCCATAACTCCCACAAAGTACAGTTCCAATTATAAGGCTGGCCAACCCATCCTCAAGAAACTGGTCAAGTCCTACCTTGTTAGGTGGGGCAGCAAAATGCAAACACAGCAAGATACCTTGCAGAACACCAAGTCCAATTTCCCTCTGAAGGCATCTGACCCTGGCTACCACCATGGTTGAAGATTAGTGACTGTTTATCCCTGTGACAGTTTTAATTATTGTGAAAAACCACAAGGACAAAATATAACTTTTTCTGGAAGAAAAACTTACTTTGAAGACATCTGTGAAACCCCACAGCATTGCTCAGTTTCCAAAGGAATCACCTCATTCTCATGAGGGCCAATGACAAAGGGCAAGGGTCCCAGAGTAAAAGTATGCCTAGATATTACATATTTCCTCATGGAATTGAGGTTACACAAACATGATCTGAGCATTTACTATTGTCCTTGTGTATAAATCTGATTCATTCCAAATAGACATCTTGTGGTTATACTTTTGGGAAATGAGAGTTCTTGCCTTTAAAAATAACTGTGTATGAACCACAGAAGCCATGTCGTCAAGCATAGGGCTTGAAGAGTCAGCCTCAGTGACTGGAGGACAGTGGTGTACTATTCTTTCATAAGTCTTTCATGGCCCTCCAAGGATTAATGAGATGCCTCTAGTTTCCCCATTAAAGATTCCTTTCTTTGAAGACTAGGTCTAGATCAGGATTTATAAATAGGTTTTCAGTGAAAACAGTTTACCTTCTCTGGTATACTATCTGAAAAACATGAATTTTAAACATGTTTCAGATAATTAAGGCTACATTGTATTATTCTGAAGTAAAATAAATGACCTGTTGCATCTGGCACAAATAAAATAGCTGGGGCTTAATGAAAAACTAGATTCTGAGTTTCTAGCTGTTATTTCCTTGGAGGTAAGAGAGCTTCAAATCTTTCCTGTTCAAAGTTTTAGGCTATGGAATCCTAAGGGAGAAATTGGCTCCCACAGGAAAGAGGAAACATGACTAAAATTATTATAATATTCATATCTAATCACATACTTTAAAAGGTTGAAATAGAAGAAGCAAAAGGATGGTGCCCTTATATAATTTTTAACCTCACGCCATGAGTAAAGATTAATTTAAGAAATGCTCTGACAACTCTTTTAAATACGAAAAATTGGGGTGTGTCCTAAAACAGTGCTTTGTTTGATAAATACAGCATTAAAGATGCTAGAACAATTAGCTCTTTCTGAATCTGCCATTAATAGGTTTTGTTGCGCTTTGGTCACAGAAGACAACTATAGCACCAGAATTTTATGAGGAGCACTGACCACCTTAATTACATGGTGTAGTACCAAATGTTTAAGTACTTCCTTATTGTAGTATAGTCTTCCTTTCTGTACCTCTAGTGGTTTGAATGGAGTGGTCAAACAGTGAATGAAGGAATGTGAAATGGAACTCCTGGTATTCTGCAGTAGCAAAGGAATTCAATTCCTGCCTTTTGATAACCATTTAGGACACTGAAGAAAAGTGACTGTAACACTTTAGTTCAACTCAAGCAGCCCATTAACACTTTGAATATACTCACTACCTTGTTGGAATTCTATATTTGATAAAATGGTCTTTCAATAAAATTCACAGTCATTTTACATCAAGTTATTGCTATTGGTGATTATTTTTCCAATTTTAGCATAGTCAATTCTAGTTGCAGAATTGTCTGCTAGGTTGATTATATATACTTACAAAATAATTTCTACTTAGTATTTGGCTAAACTATCCTTCATATTCACCTTTCATCCCTTAATTAAAATACTCACTAATCTAGTATATCCATATACTTGCCATTTGGTAGCATATCTTAGATTAATTTTACTTCTCTGAAATAAGCATAATGTTGGAGCCTAGTACAGATATAATCATTTCCATTCCCATGTGGGTCTCTATCATCATTCCTTCTTACTCTTAAATCCCAAGCTTCATCAAGCATTTCTCCTATTGGCACTGCCTACGAATCCATTCTTCAGACAGGCCTCTTATTTTTCCTGAGAAGCTTATTAGAATTTAACCACAAGGTCTGGGAAGAGTACCATGTAACCAAGTCCAGCTAATTTGTACTCAGTGTTGGGCAGAGCTTGATCCCGTGCTATTTTGGCGAGGTATATGTTGGTAGAGATTAAGATGAATTATTTTCTTTGTTGGCTCTCTTTGCTGGATTGGGTGTGCCTATTTTGTTTGCTCCTGGGACTGAAGTGCTTGGCTGTCTGTCTTACTTGAACTCCTTCCCTATCTCACAAAACTATTTGGTGATGATAAAGTGGCAGGAATAGGAGAATATAAGTGTGGGAGGGGAAAAAGAACAGCTTATTAATAGGCTGCAGCCAACACATATTTATAGCTCTTCCTTTCTTTGTTTCTCTTCACTGATCTCACTAGGTAAGAATGTCTTCACCAGTTCTAACATGGGTTTCTCTACTATCCTCTGAGATTCTGTTTAGACAAATATTCAATTAACATTTTTGTTAAATTAATATGTGTTTCCCTCCCCACAATGTTTAACCCCCTTTTATATACACACACATTCTCAACATTCTGTTTGTTCACCATATTTCTGGATACAGCTTATGGTAATTTTCATCTTTAAAGAACTCAACATTCATGTCCTAACTAGATGCATCAGCGAAGGAAATTATTGGGAAGCAGAGATCTTACTTTCCAGAAAGTGTCCAATATGAGAAATGGAGATATTAAATGTATTGAGCACCCAAAAGTGCTCAGCATCATATTCATCCTATTACTAGAGGAATTAGGTTGTAGATTTGGAATGACGAGTTAGAAAGAACCTGAGAGATTATATGTTCCAATCCATTCATTCTTACAGATGAGCACAGCAAGTCCACACAGACAATAGTTAGTAAAGCTTTTTTAAACTACTTAATCAGGAGTAGATGACATAAGCTAGCTAGTTTTCTGTCTAGTCCTTGGGCATATCACAAGAGAACCAGTCAAGGGCAGTTGAGAGAGAGTCAAAGGGACTTGAGAGTTGCAAAATGCTTTTAGGTCTAGGAGGAGGGCAATGAGGTTCTTTGGATCCTTAGTTAAACCTGGTCAAATCACAGGCTGGGAAGAATATAACATGCCCTTTTGTGAGCAGGTGGCAGCCAACTTCCAGGTAGGCAAAGGTAATTGGTAACAATAGAACATGGAGCCTGCCCTCAAGAAATATCCTATATAAGAAAAGCCTAATATGCTAAGTGTCCGGTCATCTGTTAAACTAATCAAAGTGTAATATGCTAAATGCTAAGGCTGCTCAACTGCTCACTATGACGTGCACTGACCACCAGGGGGCAGACGCTCAGACTGGTAGGTTAGCTTACTGCTGGGGTCCAGACAATCGGGACTGAGCGAGACTGGCCGGACAAGCCCTGGAGCCTTCCCATGGTCCCTCCTTGGCTGGCCAACCTCCAGCATCCCTCCCCAGCCCAACCATGCACCAGTGGGGTCCCTCAGCCTGGCCTGTGTCCTCTTGCAATCTGGGACCCCTTGGGGGATGTTGGAGAGCCAGTTTTGGCTTGATCCTGCAGGCCAGGCCGAGGGACCCCACTGGTGCACAAATTCGTGCACTGGGCCTCTAGTATAGTCTATAAGGAGTTCCTTTCTAAATGGTGTGGAAAAGTAGTGGAATAAAACCTTCCCAAGTCCTCATCTCATCCACTCTTGATTAGGTGGATAAATCAATGTGTCAAAGTACAGGTACTTCCTTTTCTCCCAGTCATTTCTTCCCATTTCCAAGAAATTCCAGTTGAAAACATCTTAGAGAGGCTTAACATACTGAAATACTTGCATTTACATTCAATTAAACATAATTCCCTTTTGCTTTATACTCTTTTTACTTATAAACATTTAAGTAATTGATCAGTTTTGTTAAAACAAATGGTGAATTACTAAGTTATGGTGGCTTTTAATTATTGACACTTCAAATATGTTGCTGCCCCAAAGGTTAAATTTGGTGGGCTGGTTAGTTTATACATTTTCAAATATCAACTATATTTAAGTACTGCCCTGACATTTCAGATAATTGACATCTTGTAGTTTCGTGTTTCCAGAAAGTCAGGAACATAGTGTAATCATCAGTGAAGTTGTATACAGTGATTGTACAGGTTTGAACTAAATTTCAGCATCACTATCTGTGAGTTGACAGTGCAGAGACCTTCTGCTATAAATGCACTATGCACAATATCAAGAACAGAGTGCCCCACAAATTCACACACTTAGGTACTCATATTTATGCAGATGCCTCAATTAATGGCAAGCAAATACATAACTTCCTTAATAAGTAACATAATACCCTGAGGGCCACAGGAGTTTGCAGGAGGCTGCTGTTACTATTAACCAAGTTCTCCCCTTTTTAAAACATGTCCCTGCTCCACCCCATCCCAGCTTGACTTCTGTTTCTTATTCTAGGTATACCAGCCAGAAATAAGACTTATTTTTCGTCAACTTAACTGGGAAAATAGTTCCTTCACTTCTATTATTAAGACAACAACATCATTATACAGGCCAAACCTATATACTTAAAAACATTACTTTGCTTTTAGAGAAGCATACCCATTCACTGCATTGTTTTCTGAAATTTCACTTTCTAGTTCTATGTTAAATAATAATAATTAAACCTATTATTTCTAATAGCTCTGTGTTGAAAGTCAAAGATAATTTGAGAATCATGAAAGCAATGAGAGAATCAATTCATCATATATAGATGACTCAATAAGATTAACAGTTGTATTCTCATCAGAAACCAAGAAGCCCAGAAGGCAGTAGTATAACATATTCAAAACACCAAAAGAAAAAAAAAAACCTGCCAACCAAGAATTCTATATGTGGCAAATCTGTCCTTCAAAAAATGAAGGTGAATTTAAGATATTCCCAGATAAACAGAAGCTGAGGAAGTTTGTCACTATTAGACATGTTCTAAGAGA
Organism: Myotis nattereri; assembly: GCF_964212035.1. Lineage (NCBI taxonomy): Eukaryota > Metazoa > Chordata > Mammalia > Chiroptera > Vespertilionidae > Myotis > Myotis nattereri. The sequence goes on from NC_138078.1 coordinate 122,443,629, forward strand.
AATGCTGAAGGGAGTTCTTTACGCAGAAATGCAAGGAGATCTAATTATATGTTGCCTATAAGAGATAGACCTCACATTCAAAGACAAAAATTGGTTGAAAGTAAAAAGATGGTAAAAAAATAAACCATGCAAACAATAACTAAAAAGGAGCTAAAGTGGCTATATTAATATCAGACAAAATATATTTTAAGACAGAATTTGTACTATAGAAAAAGAAGGACATTTTGCTGATGAAGGGATAATACACCAATAATTTAAAATTATAAATGTATATGCACCTAACAGTAGACCTTGAAAGGACATGAAGTAAAAACTGACTGAATTTAATGAAAAAATAAGCAATTTAAAAATAAAAACTGGAGCCTTCAATACCCCATTTTTAATAATAGATTAAACAATTAGACAGAAGATTAACAGGAAATAAAAGACTTAACACTATAAACCAGTGGTTGGCAAACCATGGCTTAGCCACATGCGGCTCTTTGGCCCCTTGAGTGTGGCTCTTCCACAAAATACCACGTGCGGTATTTTAAATATGAGGGAAGCTTTTCTCAACAGGTTGCAGGAATTCAGAAACAGCAAAGCAACGTTAGCCTTTGTTAAAAAACCTCTCAATGCTACTGTAACAGAATTAAATTTTTCTCCCTTTAATATTGACATTGGCAACTTTGAAATGCAATTGCTGGATTTAAAAAACAAAGAACTGTGGAGCTCGAAATTTGAACGTCTTTGTGCTGATATAGAAATATTGGAGAAAAACAAATGTGAACTTAGTTCACAGCACAAGTGGTCTGCTTTGAAAGACCTGGAGAAGGAAGCTATGTTGATTTTTAACACCTGGAAGGGTATTCCTGACTCATATAATTGACTGAAAAAACTAGCGTTTGCTGTTCTTTCCTTATTGGGGTCTACATATTTATGCGAACAATCATTTTCAAGCATGAACCTTATCAAGAAGTAAATTGAGAAGTCGTCTTATTGATGAGAACCTGGAATCGTGCCTAAAATTAAAAACAACAGCATACAAACCTGACTTACCCAAACTTTCCAAGGAGATGCAAGGCCATTGTTCATATTAGTGTTTGTCAGTCATTGTCATGATTTAATTTTATGGATATTGTAAGGTAAATTGTAATGAATTTAATTTTATCAATAAATAATATCATTATTATGATATCAAGTTTTATTCAACGTACCTATAGTTTAACTAAGACTTAAAACTTTAAGTAAAGTTTATTAAGTTAATTTTAGGGAACGTTGTGGAGTGAAAGAAGACATAGTGTCGAGGATTGAGAAAGGTATGTTGAGATGGTTTGGACATATAGAGAGGATGAACGAAAGGAGATAGACGAAACAAGTACACAAGACGAGTGTGGATGGGAGAGTTGGAAGGGGTCGACCTTAGCGAACGTACCTCAATCAGATTGAGGACGTTTTTAGCAAAGACCAGCTTAGGAGTACCCTAATTAAGTTAATAACAATGTACCTACCTACACAGTTTAAGTTTAAAATTTTGGCTCTCAAAAAAATTTTCAATCGTTGTACTGTTGATATTTGGCTCTGTTGACTAATGAGTTTGCCGACCACTGCTATAAACCAACTGATGCTGGGAAAACTAAATATCCACATGCAAAAGAATGATTTTGTAACCATACTTTACATCATATTAAAAAATTAATAGTAGACCAAAAGCCAAAATGTAAGAGCCAAAACTATTATAAAAACTTTGGAGGCAAATATAGGGGTAAATCTTTGTAAATTTGAATGAAGCCAAAATGTAAGTGGTAAAAGAAAAAAATGGATAAATTGGACTTCATCAAAACGAAAAACTTTTTTGCATTAAAAATGCCATCAAAAAAGTAAAAGGACAACACACAGAATGGAAAAAAAATGTCAAACCGCATATCTGATAAGGGTCCCATATCCAGAATATCTAAAGGTCTCTTACAAGTCAAAAATGAAGAGGCAAGCCAATTAAAAAATACATGAAGGATATGAATAAGCATTTATCTGGAAATATATAGAAATGGCCAATGAATAAGATTCTTAACATCATGAGTCATTAGTGAAATGTAAATCAAAAGGACAATGAGATATCACTTCATAGCCACTAAGACGGCTATAAAATAATAAAAATGAGAGTAACCAGAAAAAAAATGTTAGAGATAATATGAAAAAAGTGGAATTCTCATAAACTGGTAGAAATGTAAAATGCTTCAACCATTGTAGGAACAGTTTGGTGGTTCTTTAATGAGTTAAATTATTAAATACACCTTAAAATTATGTACTTAATATACATATAAAAGTATAAACACTATATACATACAATTACAATATGACCCAGCAATTTCACTCCTAGGTATATGCCCAAAAGAATAGAAATCGAGGACTCAAGCAGATACTTGTTCACAATGTTAATAGAAGCATTATCCACAATAGGCAAACAACCCAAATGACCACCAATGGAAGAACAAATAAACAAAATATGGTATATATACACAATGGAGTATTATTCAGCCATAAAAGGAATGAAGTACTGATGCATGCTACAATATAGATGAACTTTGAGAATATAATGTTAATTGAAATAATCTAGTCATAAAGTAGCACATATTATATGATGCTGTTTATATAAAATATTCAGAACAGGCAAATCCAGAGAAACAGAGTAGATTAGTGGTTTCCAGAGGCTGAGGGCTGGGGAAATGGGGAGTGACTACTAATGGGTATGGGGTTTCTTTTGGGGATGATGAAAATGCTCTGAAATTAGATAGTGATGATGGTTGCACAACTTGTTCAATATTACTTCATCAAATCCACTAAATTATACATTTTCATACGGTGAATTTCATGGTATGTATATTTTATCTCAATAAAAAGAGAAAGAAAGGAACCAATCAATTGGAAAGAATTTCCAACCTCAAATTTAGAACTAAACTTCCTATTCTTTGGTATTAAAGAAATCATCGAAAAATTCTACTTTTTAAAGATATGACATGGTATTCCCTCCTGTGAAAAGATATTTTTTTGGAATAATTTTTAAAAATAATCTTTATTTTATTTTTCTATTTAAACTTGCCTGAAATTTATTATGCCAGCACATCAATTATCTTATTACACTGTCTCAGTGGTCTTAATATTCCACAAGAATCTTTCCCAGATTTGCTTTCAGTACTCATTCAGACCAGGGAAAATGAGTTGTACAAGGAGAAGGGCCATCAAGGAGAAGCAATGTAGCTAGTTCTGATGTGACTAGGGCCTGTAGAATTTTAGCACATGAAGAAGCACTGGAAAAAAGATTTCAGTAAATAGTTCTCATTTGGCTAATTCTTAAGGTAGAAAATCAAAATGATTCATAAACCATGAATGATATATTGGAAGATTATGATTTCTTGCGGGAATTACATTCACTCCTGCTTTAATAGTAATAGGGGCTGTGTGAATGACCCTCTGGATACCAAGTGAGAAACTTGGCACACGAGGTTGTTATATTTCTGAAATTTCTATCATATTTCCAGTGTCATCTTACAAAAGAAATATTACAAATTCAACACAGACCTATTTCTAAACCTGGTTAGGCGATTCAAAGGTTTATTTGTTCTAATCCCCAGGCATCTTAGGACAATATGTGTAATATTTTGGAGCTTATTTTTACAAAAACAGAAAAAAAGAACATTGCAAACACATTCCAAATATATAAGGAAAACATAATTTTGTGAGCAATATATCTATGGCAAAATGGAAACTGCCTCCTTGGGCTCTGAGTAAATGTAGTGCCTTGTGGGCAATGGCTATAGAAGTAAAATGCTCACTGCAAGTATTGCATTCACCAAGCTATTAAATCTATTTATGAAACAGGCACCTACTAGGCTTCCTGTTTGCACCATTGCACTTTTTTTTAACATCAGTATATTACACCAGGAGTCTGGAGTCCAGGAAATAGGGAGAATATGGCTTAAACACTGACTTTTAGTGTTGATGGTTTATGAATTTTAACAGTACTTAAATCTATCCATATTTTGGTATTGTTATTTATACCCTTTCATTTGGATGTTGTTATATAAAGTTTAGCTATCCTAAAATATCTTTACTGTACCTATCTCAACATTTTCATTCATAAACCAATGGGCTTTTTTATTTGGTTGATGGCTTCTACCAAGCAACTATCAAAACAGCATGTCCCAGGTCTAAGTATTCTAATGTACTAAGAATCCCTGAAGAGAATCATGAAATAAACCACTGGGTTGAATTCAGAACTGTCATCCTACTTGGTTGATTGTTGATGGCTTTTATTTATTTTTTAAAAATATATTTTTATTGATTTCAGAGAGGAAGGGGGAGAGATAGAAACATCAATGATGAGAGACATCGATCAGCTGCCTCCTGCATGACCCCCACTGGGCATCGAGTCCACAACCTGAGCATGTGCCCTGACTGGAATCGAACCATGACTTCCTGGTTCATAGGTCAATACTCAACCACTGAGTCACGCTGGCCAGGCAAATGTTTAAAAGCCTTTACACTGGTTAATGGCATATGACCTAAAATGCATATACACCACTATGATAATTAGCAAGTGAATATGAATATTACCAAAAGTCCTCTTTTTAAAAAAGCAATATACAGCCCAGCTGGTGTGACTCAGTGGTTGAGCCTTGACCTATGAACCAGGATTCCTGGTCAGGGCACATGCCCAGGTTGTGGGCTAGATCCCCAGCGTGGGGTGTGTAGGAGGCAGCCAATCGATGATTCTTTCTCATCATTGATGTTTCTATCTCTCCCTCTCCATTTCTCTCTGAAATAAATATATATATTTTAAAAGCAACATACATTTATCTCTGCTATATTCTAGCCAATGCTTCTTTTCCAGTCAACTATTTCCTGGTTTTAATTTAACTACATGGTTTATATATCACTTACAAATAGGGTATATTATACAGAGCTTCTATAAAGCCAGATAATTCATAATAACAATTCCCTTCAGAATCTGAATAAATGTCCTAGGGGCAGCAACACAAATCTAAGCCACCAAGTAATTCCAGTGGATATATATTGACCTAATTGTTATATGTTTAAACCTAAAACAAAATGTCACTTTATAGTTGGCTGTACATTCTTACATGCTGTGAACACTGATTTGTTTCAGGTTTTAAGTTTCATGCTCAGCCTGCAAATTGTATTATCCAAGAGAAATTGCATTCTGGCATTCAGATAAGACCCCTGTTATTTGCTTGTCTAATAAATTATAAACAAATTTGACTTGGAGTCATAGCTATATTGGGCCTCTACATATCATCTTCTGATGGGGTTGCAAAATGTGTATTGGAAAGAGCACTAGAGAAGCAGTCAGGTGTTCTCAGCTCTGCCACTCTTTTGGTCTTGGGGGGAGGAATCTCTTCCCCTATTTGGGCCTTAGTTTCCAAATACATACAAGGAGGGAGTTGGACTGCATGAGCTCTAAGACTTTTACAGCTCTGACAATCTATGAATTTTTGAGATCGCTAAGGAGAGGAAAGGGGGAAATTATTTTGGAATAATTCTTTTTTTTGTAATATATTTTATTGATTTTTTAGAGAGAGGAAGGGAGAGGAATAGAGAGTTAGAAACATCGATCAGCTGCCTCCTACAACCTCCCTACTGGGGATGTGCCTGCAACCAAGGTACATGCCTTTGACTGGAATCGAACCTGGGACCCTTGAGTCTGCAGGCTGACGCTCTATCCACCGAGCCAAACCGACCAGGGCTGGAATAATTCTTTGTGAAAGAGAGTTATTTGGGGTTTGGTGTGTGTGTGTGTGTGTGTGTGTGTGTGTGTGTGTGTGTGTGTGTGGTGGGGGGCAATGTAAGGAAACCTGACCCTAATTTCAGCTTCAACACAGTAAGAAATAATTGCTAATCAAATGTTAATAAAATGCTTACAGGCTTTAGGTCTGGAAAAGTCATTTTAAACACTTAGAAAAACAATCAGGAATGACAGCTGTTTTTTCACCTGCTCATAGAGGAAATTCTTGGCTTTTAACCATGACATCCTCCTTTAACTCAACTACAGTACATTTAAACCTACTAGCCACCTCTCATTTTGAATTACACATGAAGATATTCAACCTAGAGCAGTGATGGCGAACCTTTTGAGCTCGGCGTGTCAGCATTTTGAAAAATCCTAACTTAACTCTGGTGCCGTGTCACAGATAGAAATTTTTTGATATTTGCAACCATAGTAAAACAAAGACTTATATTTTTGATATTTATTTTATATATTTAAATCCCATTTAACAAAGAAAAATCAACCAAAAAAATGAGTTTGCATGTCACCTCTGACACACGTGTCATAGGTTCGCCATCACTGACCTAGAGCGTTATCTTTCCTTGACCTGAATCCGTCCATCTAAAGTGTTCAGCACAACATTAAAGTTCCTGTTTGGAAATACTTTCTATCTGTCCTGGAATGAATTTATGAAACTTTATAATCAGATACTGAAGGTTGACCTCCCTCACCAAGAATAGTTCAAATTGCATAGTCTCCTCTCTCAATTACCAAAATGCAGGCTGACCCTGCAAGCAAGGAGAATAGTTAGCTGTCAACAAGCAAGGATCCGAGATGTGATGGGTGCCTCTGTGCCCCCAAATCTTTTTCTTCTTAGACACTTGCAGGGCTTGACATTCTATCTCTAGAGACACATTCATTTGGGATAAATATTGATCACCCCAGGTGACTTCTTGAAATAAAATGCCTGTCTATTGGAGAGCTAAGATGTTAAATCACAAACATTTCACAGTAATATTTCCTAAGGTGTATTCTTTAATATAATTTTCTAATTCCATAAGACACTGGAAAAAGAGATCCAAGGTCATATAATTTGAGAAAATATATTACACTACATCTCTTCCTCAAGAGTCAAAATGCATAGTAGCATATTAAAGATTCTAAGAAGTCCTGCTATAAACACTCAAAATTAATTTTTAATCCACTGTTTCCTCATTTGAGACTATGGAACACTTTGGAAAAAATTTAAAATACACAACATAAAATTTACCATCTTAACCAAATTTAAATGGATAGGTCAATAGTGTTATATATATTCACATTGTTGTGCAAAACATTTTCATCTTGTAAAACTGAAACCCTGTACTCATTAAACAACAACTTTCCATTCCCCTCTCCCTCCATAGTCCCTGGCAACCATCATTCTACTTTCTGTCTCTATGAATTTGACTACTTTATGTACCTCATGTAAGTGAAAGCATACGGTATTTATCCTTTTGTGATGGGCTTATTTCATTTAGCATAATATCTTCAATGATCATCTATATTGTAGCAAGTGACAGATTTCCTTCTAGGCTGAATAATATTACATTTTATGTATACACCATATTTTGTTTATCCATTCATTTATTGGTAAATACTTGTGTTGCTTCCATCTTTTGGCTATAATAAATAATGCTGATATAAACATGGGTGTACAAATATCTTTGAAATTCTGGTTTCAACTTTTTGGATATATACCCAGAAATGGAATTGCTGTAACATATGGTAATTCTATTTGTAATTTTTTGAGGACTCATCATACTATTGTCCATAGTAGTTACACCATTGTATATCCCCACCAACAGTGCACAAAGGTTCCAACTATTGCACACTCTTGCCAACACTTGTTTTCTGTTCATTTTTGTGTGTGTGTGTGTGTGTGTGGTTTTTTGTTTTTGTTTTTTGTTAATCCTCATCTGAGGATATTTTCCCATTGATTTTTAGAAAGAGTGGAAGGGAGGGACAGAGACAGAGAGAGAGAAACATCAATGTGAGAGAGACAGATCCATTGGTTGCCTCCCACATGCACCCTGGTGGATCGAGCCTGCCACTGAGGTATGTGCCCTTGACCAGGAATAGAAGCCAGGACCCTTCAGTCCACGGGCCAACGGTCTATCAACTGAGCCAAATCGGCCAGGAGTGTTTTTTTTTCCTGTTTTGTTTTCTATTTTTTTATAGTGGTCATGCAAATAAGTGTGAGGTGGTATCACATTGTGGTCTTGATTTGTATTTTCCTAATGATTAGCAATGGTGAGCATCTTTTCATATACTTGTTGGAAAAACTTTAAAAAAATCACACCAATAAAAGTTTTGTGGAACATACTTTGGGATATGCTGCCAGGGAGAATGAGTAATAATGACTGCTTTTTTTTTTAGATAGAAGAGTTTTTGTTGGTTTATTTTAAGAACAATTAACATTTACTATTTTAAAAGCAACACAATATACAGGAAGTATGTACACAAACTGGCAATCTCCGGGTAGTAGGATTAGGAGTGGATTAATTTATTTCTGCCTATTTATAATTCCTAAATTTCGACAATAAACCTACATTATGCAATTTTAAAAGTTTAATATAAACAATGATGATAGCTCGACAGATATATAGATAGCGTGGCCAGTCTATGCTAGTTGCTTTGGCAACAGTACTCAGCTACCCGTGATCTCTTCCTTCCCACAACTTTTATTATTCTTATATTCAATTTAGCAGTTTCTTACATTATGCCTTATATTATTTTCTAATTATTCTCTGTTTTAATGTTGAATGTTTCATAAGTGTAAACTCTTTTGGAGAAGGCACTGTGTTTTATATTTCTGTGTGTGCTCCAGTAATAATTATCATATTTTCCAACCCCAACCAAGGGATATCATCTAACAAGGAATGTGTTTGTGTGTGCACGTCTGTATCTGAGCATTTGAGGCAGTTTGGGAGTATTCATGTGGATATTAAAATACTGAAATTGTGGTGCATTTTCAGTGATCTGAGTTCAAATGGACAAAATGTTTAACAATGTGCTCTTGAATGACACAGAACTGCTACTTATCACTCTTAAAAATAAAACTTTCTTAAAACTTAGGGGCCACTGAATATGACAAATTTATTACAATATTATTGACTGTATTTCCTACACTTTACTTTCCACCCCCATGATTATTTTGTAACTACCAATCTGTACTTCTCAATCCCTTCACCTTTTTCACGCAGTCCCCAATCCCCCTTCACTCTGGCAACCATCAGTCTGTTCTCTGCACCTATGAGTCTATTTCTGTTTTGAATATAGTAAATTTAAAAATAATTTCTCTAGTCATAAATACATTGGTATTCTCATTTTTCTATTTTTAACAATATTTTGACCCTGCAAACTTAGCATTTTGCTAATTAAACATTGTTTGGTTTTATGTAAACTGATTTCTTTCTAAAATAATCTCTAATCAGAATATACCATCTCATCTATTATATTTCCTTCTCTTAACAGGTGTTCTGAGTTCTCATTGTTTCCAGATTACAATCATTTTGTCCATAATACATAGACCCAGACATCTGGTCCAAGGGAAAATAGGCAAGGCTATTCAATCAGGTAATGGAGGAAACACTTCCTGAAAGTTTGTCCAGCAGCTATTCCCACAGGTGATATCCTGAATGTGCTGGTCTGGGCTTTGCTGGAGCTCTGATACATGAAACCAAAGTGGACCTTAAAGTGTGACTGCCTGCTATAATGCAAAGAGGATTGGGAACCAGACCTGGTGTCAAAGCTCAGTTCTAAGAAATTACCAGCTTATTACACTTGCAAAAGTCATTTCCCTAATCAGAGTCTCATCCGTAAAAAAATAGATAAAAAGTAGTACAGCACCTCATAGAGCAACTGTCAATGAAATGATACATGTAAAAGCACTTCGTAACATCTCACTCAAAGCAGTTTAAGGTAACTAACTCTGCTCTGGAGCAGACAAACTCTAATCTGCTCCACTTAGAAGACTAGCAGTGTCCTCAGAAATTCTGTTTAGCCAAATGAATTACTATGGGCCATTTTAATCCTTACTTGTTCAAAAAAGACCCAAATAAACACCCCCCAATAACTACAGAAAGAAACAAAGGCTAGTTAACCTGTAGAAGGGGGGAGTGCAAAAATCTCATAGCATAGTCACTTGCTTTCCACTTATCTGCCCTTATTTAAACTATAAAATATCTAGGCGAAGATCTGAATAAACACTTCATAAAAAAACATACAAGTCGACAATAAACATATGAAAAGATGCTTAACATCATGACTCACTAGTGAAATGCAAATTAAAACCACAATGAGATACCATTACACATCCACTAGAAAATCTATACTCATGGAATAAAAATACCAAGTGTTGAATAGGATGTAGGTAAATTAGAACCTGCATACATTGCTGGTGGGAATGTAAAATGGTATAATCACTTTGGTACACAGTTTAGCAGTGTCTCAAAACATTAAACATATATTTAGCATATGACCCAGCTATAATACTCCTATATACCTACCAAATATATTAAAACATATGTACATATAAAGAATTGTATAAGAATGTTCATAGTGGTATTATTCATAATAGTCCAAATCTGGAAACAATCCAAATGTCCATAAACTGGTGAATGGATAGACAAAATGTGGTATGCCCAGACGTGGAAATATTACTTAGCAATAAAAAGAAACAAAATATTGATGCATAGCACATATGAACCTAAATAACATTATGCTAAGTGAAGGAAGGCAGACACAAAAGACAATATCTTATCTAATTCCATTTATTTGAAATATTTATAAGAGGAATATCTATAGGGACAGAAAGTAGTTTAGTGGTTGCCTGGACCTGGGGATGAGAATGGGAAGTGACTGCAGACAGGCATGGGGGTACTTGTTGGAGTGATGAAAATATTCCAAACTGGATTGGGGTGATAGTTGCACAATTGTATAAATTTACTAAAACTCTTTAGGCTGTATGTGTATTTACAATGGGTGAATTTTATTAAATGTAAATTATATATCAATAAAGTGGTTAAATATATTTGCAAAAAGGGAGAAATTATGCTAGCCAATGTGACAAGGGGGCAACTCAAGTTTGGATAAAAATGCCTGCCTTGGAGTCAAAACCCAATAGAAATCTGTCTTTAAGCCTGCAATATTTTAGCTGACTTCTTCTTTATCCTAGCTTTTGGCTACCATAATCATGCCATCATCCAGGAAACACATTGACTATATGAAGTTCAAGTTGACTCAGTTACTACTCTTCCAAAGTTTCTCTTTTCCATCCCCATGTCTCTCACTTTTCTTAATATTTGCTTATTTTGCCTTGTCACCCAGGAAATGTGTTTCTTTGCTCAGTTTTTACTTCTTTCTTTCACAGTATTCATGAGCCCTGTTGTCTATCTCTCACCTAATTCCATACTCATGGCTCCCACATTCAATATTTAATGGCAATTAATTTATATTAGAATAGACAGATCACATCAGGTGAGTAAACTACTTACTTTGTAGATCTAGTCTAGTCATTTCCAATGTATAAGCACTCTTTTTTTGGATGCAAAATGCCATTATTTATTTTTCAATAACAGGAGTGACAGAAGTGAAAATGGATCAGCTAGAGCTGCTAGACAGTACTTATCTGAGTTATTCTGGGAGGCCTGGAGGCCTCTGGGACAGAGCAAAAGGTAGAAGTAGCCAAAAAGAGTCTTTGACACTGAAGTGACAAAGTATCTCCATCTGCTGTACAATGCAATCATAAAATAAGGTAAGGAAATCTATTTTAGAAAGGTTTCTATTTTGTTAAAACAGTTAACATTTTAATATTTGGATCCTAACCTTCAGGTGTCAAAAACACATGGGCTTTCCAGAATCCCCAAGAATTATAGTAACTCAATGTCTAAAATGTACCTATGCCTGACATATGCTTCATTCATCAAACCATAATCAACACACGCTTCAGGCTAGGTGTGCTACAGAGTAAAGAATTTGGAGTCAGAAAACCTGTATTCCTAGCTCCTTTGTTTCCTCCACTTGCTGGATATTCTGTGAACCTCACTAATTCCTAGTTTCTTATGCTATAAAATTAAAATAAGAGGCATACCTATCTCATGGGGTTATGGGAATTAAATGTATTTGCATATATAAAAAGCACTTTGTAAACTGCAGAGACCCATACAAATAGAAGTTGTGTGCTTCCAAAAACTGAAACACAAACACTCCAAAATCCCTTATATGTTATTCTGAACATATAGGGCATCCTCCCAAATCACTTTTTAAAAATTCTGTTTTCATTTCCCTATCTCTAAGGGTTCTTTTTGACCTTTGGCATTTCTGGCCTTCCATATGGTCATTGCTTTCTCTGCAAACATACACACTAACAGTAATTCTGAAGAGTGTTTGGATCTGTTTCTTGCACTTACACTTTCTGCCTCACACACAAAAAATGCTGTCTATCCGACATTTCTATACCACCACTTTCCCCAAAGGGTTTCTGCTTGCATTCCCCACTGGGTGAAATGCAATTGCTGTTTAGTCGCACATAGCAACACTACACAACAGTCTAAGACAGGATGAAAGGGAAGCAATATTATATGCAGCTGGAAGGACAAGGGAAGCCAGTGTCAACAAATGCAATTACCAGATGTGAACTTTGGCCAAGGAGGTCAAGGCAAGCACTGCTTTAAAAAGTGTCATGGGATCTTTAATGCCCAAAAGTCAGTGCAACATTGGCATCACATCTTATTGAAAAAGCACTCTTCTGGAGCTCTGACCGTTGATATTGCATCGATTCAGTTTTGGAGTGGTGAGTGACTTGCATGGTCTCACTAGCAGATCTTCTCTCACTATGCAGAAAGAAGTCTCTCTGGGAAAAGCACTTTGAAATAAGAGCATGGCATTATTTGGGGTGATTTAAAGGCATGATAACTGGAGTGGATCTGGACACAAGCCACAATTTAACACTCCTTCCCCCATATGGCTGTCTTTTTTCTCCCTTAACACAGTGGGAACAGCAATTGTACTCCAGTCCCACACAAACTTGGAATGAGCCAACTGTCCTTATTTTGTTCTCACTTTGACACTTACTTCCTTTCCAATACAAGACAGGTGCACTGTTCCTTGTAGTGTTGGGCAATGGAAATGAACTGGGAAGAATGACACTTTAAAAGGCAGCAATTGCCTTACCCAACCAGATGCAGAGGGAAAGCAAGGAAGTTCACTCTTAGTAAACTATACTTTCCCAAGGGCTTCCTCCCTAAGGCCATCCATGGGGAGCAACATTAATTTACCTAAGTATTATATTTCAAATCTATAAAATTTTTGAAGGCAAAATAATAAGGATATGTAAGCACCTGGCATTCAAAATGAGTCATTACTAAATATTTTAATTAAATCTATTTTCAATGAAGCAGGAAGTGTCAAATTCCTATGTGTTCATACATGATCAGAAGGGTTTTTGTCCTCTAGGGAGTCTATATATGGGTCTGACAAACTTCCTATTCTTACACTTTTAATAAAAACAAAGAAGGAATTTGGCCTGCCTGCTTATTCCATTCTGTACTATGAGGTGTTACTTTCAAAATGTGAACAGGTCCTTTATTCGTGATAAAAAAGGAGAAAAACCAATCTCCTGGAATATATGAACAGTTAACTTTCTAATTCTCCAACCTAAAAATGAATTGCTTGTTCCTTCTCCTGCCAACCTTTCCTCCTCTTTCCCCTTCCTTCCCAACCACTAGTGCTGTGCATAAAGTCTGTTCGTGTCTGTGGCAGCATTGTCTAGGAAGGGTGTGACATTTGAATGGGGTGGGGGCAGATGAAGGCTTAAGTTCGCTTCAAAAAATGTTAAATTGCTAATAATGTATCTTGTGCTTTCCCAATACACTCCTCAGCTGTTGCACATGCACATTATATCATATAATATGTAGGTTATTCTGTTTTCCCATGTAGATATATATGAACTAGAGGCTGAGTGCACAAAATTTGTGCACTTGGGGGGGGGTGGACCCCAGCCTGGCCAGTGCCCTTTCACATTGTGGGAGCCCTGTGATCGATCACCCCAAAGAGGTAGGCCCCGCCCACCCATCTGGGGCTCCTCAATGGATTGCCCCAAAGTGGTAGGCTGGAGCCAGGGTTCCTGCCTGCGCAGGGCCATGGGAGCCCTGGTAGAAGTTGCACGGAGTGGCCACTGAGGCCCCGTCCCCACAGCTTGTGCGCGGGCCACAGGAACCCCACCTCCACTGTGCGCACAGACATCTTGTGAAGGCGTGATGGCGTGAGGACCACCTACGCTTTTATTAGTAAGATGCTTTGCCTCTTGATTTAATTGTAGCTCCCCAAAGAGAAGAGGCTGGGTTCTAGTGTTGTCATAAGGGACCTGGCTCCAAGGGAATAATACTATTCAGATATGTATTTTTTAATTCTGTTGTCTAGATATTTTCCTCAGGTTTCTAACTCAAATTTATAACTGCCCAAGGTATACTTCCATTTGACTACCCCAACTCTCACAGTTCTCTCCATATACTTTCACTAATCACCACTCTCTAAATACACCATACGGTTTCACACCTTCATGCTTTGCGCATGCTGTTTTCTTTGCCTTGCATGATCTCCTCTGTTGAAATTCAATTTATCCTCCAGGAATCATCTCATGTGTCATCTCCTCCACATTAATTCTTCCCCAGTTACTGCAGTTGAATCGAATTGTTTCATCAGTGCTCCACAACATTTTGTTTGAACCTGTCTTAAAATCTCAATCACATTCTGCCTTGAATTGTAATTATTTGTGTCTATGTCTTCTCTATGAGTCCAAAGGCTTTCAGAGGGTGGAACTCTGTCTGATTCATCTTTGTGCCTCTCCAGATTCCCAGGGCCTACCAGAATGTCTGGCACTCAGTGGCTGAATAAACAATAAACATTTAGAATAGGAGAGCTCAAGTACTATGTGATTTATTGAATTGTCTGTATCTCTTTTAGCTGTTAATCAAAGCCTGGCATAGACCATAAACTCAATACAGAACACAGAACATCTGTGTTGGAATAACACCAAACAATTTTAAATGGCAAATTTTTGGAAATTTGTTTAAATTCTTTTGCTTGCACGCAACCTTTGTAGGCCTAACAGTTAATAGAAAAAAAAAAAAACCACTCTGAAATAACTGATTTACCTCCAAGAGTTTTAGCCACAGAACATTTTTCAGACCATTAAGAATGAGAGCTTCTATTTAGGCAGTACTAGTTAATTTCTGACATATAAGTTATTTATGGTTATAGTGTTAGTGCATAGATTATGTTTTGCTTTTCTCAACACTGCCATGCCCTGAACAAATATTCCTTTTCAGAGAGTGCCTTACTGAGGGGCCCAGGACTAAGAACTTCAACTGTAGTGCAATCTGATGATGTCCCCTCCCACCATCCCATCAGAAGCTGGGTTGGAATCTCCATGCAGGATTTTCTTGCCTTGGCCTCCAGAAGTTCCAAATAAATAACCTAAAATCGTCTTTAGAAAACAGTGGGGGGAAGTGGCTTGGAACATGCTCCATTTATACTAACTAAACATTTTAGCCAATGTTTCCAGTGTCAGGCCCAATAAGTCAATGGGATGCTAGTTGTCGATTTGTGGGTTTTTTTTTTCCTTTTTCAATTCTAGACATCTTGGAATCTATGCCATTGATATTCCAACATGCAAGTTATTATCGTGACTAACACAGACAGAATTACCTGCTGCTACATTCCAGGTATGTTTATGTATTACCCTGTCTGACCTGTTTCCTTCTTTCAGCTGTGTCAGTGGTGGGAGGGAGGAGATGGGGATTTACCCCCTCCTCTTAATTTTCTCTAACAACTGCGATGCCAAATGCAATTATTTGTGGAGGAATCTGCTGTATATATGGATGAAAGGGACACATGCAAATCCTCAACAAGAAAGGGAAATACCGGCTACGTATTTGTTCCAAAAGCCTGCCAACTCTGGTCAACTCTTCCCAAGGCCCCCTGTGCAGATATTAACAAGCTGAACACAATATGACTTTAGGAATGCAAAGAAAAAAAAACGTTTAACAGTTGAAAAATCTCCTCCTCAATCTGAGGTCAACCAGCTAGTAAAAAAGCTTCAAAAACGTCTGAAAACCCATGAATAAGCCCCAGATGTTCCCGTTCTCAGCTAAACTTTCCAGCAAGTTATTTCTAACTTCTGTTTTTCACAAGTAAAAACTATTGCAATTTCTGATGCTTCCCTATCTGTTTCCAAAGAAAACTGCCGCCAGTCAAATTCCTTCTCCCACCCACAGTAACTAATTGTCCATACTGTTTTTCACCTCCTTTTCTGAAAAAGAATTAAATTGGCAAGACTCCTTAGTGCAAGAGTGGGCACCTTTTTTCTATCAAGGGCCACTGACCCACAGCGGAAAATAAAATCAACTGGGGCCACACACAAGTCAGAAACCACTTGTTTTAGTTTCGTTTTTGTTTGTTTTTGTAGAAGAAATATAAAATAGTCACCTCATCTCCTTAAAAAATAAGAATAGGGAAAGGAAAACTCCATTCAATCTATATAACAAAATTAAAAGACTCCAGGTCTCTGTTATAGCAAGTTTGGGGAATTAGGTGGTTAAGAAAAAAGATGTGAGGGAGGGGGAAAGAGAAAGATTGAGAAAATAAAATTTAAAAAATAAAAAAGAAAAGGTGAGAAAGAGAAAGAAAGAGGCCAAGGGATGGTGAGAGAAAGAAGGAGAAAAACAGACACAAAGAGAAAGGAAAAGAAGGGAAAATACAGAGGAAGGCTGGGCAAGCTCCCTAGTTAATGTGTTAGTTGCAGTAAACAATTTGTCCCACCCCCAGTGCTCCCTGTACTTTGGTCATTAGAGTAAGTTATCATTGCCCTTTGAAATCCTTATTAGCTTTCTAGCAGTTTAGGGGAAGTCCTTTCTGTTCTGAGAAACAGCTGGTCTGCTTTGATTTTCAAACTTCAAAGCAATTTTTTAAAAAAATAAAGAATATTTTATCAAGAAAGTCTGAAGGTTTTACATGTGTGTAAAGGAATGTCTGAAGGTTTCTGACATTGCAAAACTGTCAGATGGCTTTATCTGTGGCCTTTGAGAGATTAGGGCTGTCTTATTTTATAGAGCCTGAATGTTAGAGTTAGCATTTATTTCATTGATTTGAGGGTTCTTTTCTCTCAAAGCAATGGGGTTAGTTGGATCCTGACGTAGTAGACAATATAAAGTGGAGACCACATACACATACATTTCTTAAGAAAAAACAGACCTGCATTCACAGCTCTTTAATTACTACTGCCTTCCATTGAAAGCTGAACTTCTGAATGTTTGGCACTAGCAACCCACTAAGAGAGAAGTTAGTTTTAAGTTGCAGTACCAATTTTAGAGCTACTGTATATGTTAGTGGGATTATATTCTGCTGATGGTGTAGTAAAGAAGACAAAATGGAACAGGAAAATGTCCAGAGGAGGACAAATACAATAATAAAGGGTGGAGAATAAGGCAAAGCCATATGACAGACTAAAATCACTCGCCTCTTGAGTCTGAAATGATGAAGGCTTATGGGGAAAATCAGAGAAGTGTATATAATTGTGATGAGTATGGTAACCACAAACTTATGTCCTATAACACTAAAATTAGGGGGTAAGCCCTTAAACTTGAAAGAGATGATTTTAGGTTAGATGAAGGGAGGTCCTACTTCAAATATCAAATATTAAGCTTAAGTAATTCATTTCCCCAAGGTGTAGGGCAGTTGGAAAATATCAATATATTCCAAAATGTTGGGTCATTTGTGAATGATGATGTAATATTGAGTTATTCTGAGAAACTCAGAAGGTTGGGGGGCCACCTCTCACTGTGCAAACATTTCCTAGTGTGCCTGTCAGCAAGGAGTCCTGGGTGATGCAGGTCATGAGGCTGCCTCTGAGACCATCTTCTAAAGGTCTTTGGTGCTGCCTTCAGAATTAAGGTGATAACTCCTGGGCTATCAGGCTGAAACACTGGGTCAGGAGGTTATCAGGCCAGATGATACTCTTTCTGTCTCCTCTCAAGGGCCTAGGTTACTTTTGAGACAGCCAATAGAGATAGAGACAGCTCAGATGGGGGAGGATCAGAAGAAGTGTGAGAGCTTTGACTTGGTCCAGGGTGGTTTCAATTTACATCTGTTCTTACCTAACTCAACATGTTTGTCTTCTGTTTTAAATGAAAGTAGATTTATTGTTTTTTTGATGTAAAAATTAATTTAAAAAAAGTATTTGGGCAGAGTACAGAGACTTAAAAAAAGGATATGAAAGTTATCATAATATTGCTCATGTCTTAATATATATTTTTACAGACTTTCTCCCCCATACATATGTATGTACATGTGCTAACTTTTGTAAAATTGAATTGTACTTTAATATCTAATTTAATAATAGACAAACAGGGTAATTGACCATACCTTCGCTACACCTTCCATTGGCTAATCAGCGATATGCAAATTAACCAACAACAAAGATGGTGGTTAATTTGCATATGTAGGTGTGAAGCGGAGCAGCAAAGGCGCTGAAGGCGGCTCCGGCTGGAGCAGTGAGGGCCTGGGTGCCGGGTGCCAGAGGAAAACCGGTGCTGGCAGCCAGGGGAAGGGAAGGCCTATTACACGAATCTTTTCATGCAACAGGCCTCTAGTTGTCTTATAACCTTTTTAACGTAACAATATATCATGGATATCTTTCTTTGTACAACAGTATTTTAAAATATATTTAAAATTATTTTTATTTTTAATTTACGTATAGTGGAATAATCTGCATCCATTAAAATATTTTGAGGTGAATATAGTCAATAAAGGTATTTTTGATGGCTGCAGATTATTTCATTGTATGGAAATGGCATAGTATGACAATGCCACTGAAATATCCTTATACATAAAACTTTGTGGATTGCCATAGTCTTGCCTCAGGATAAACTTCTAACTTAGGATCTACTAGTTCCAGGCTACTTCAAGTGACCTCCTAGATAATTAGACTATCTTAATGCTTCTTCATCCCTCAACAGAGTAGAAGAAAGATCATAGAATTTAGAGTAAGTTCAAACTTTCAGTCCCTTAAAATCTGAATGTCAGTTTCATCACCTATTATAGAGAACTAGGGGCCCGGTGCACGAAATTCGTGCACTGGGTGTGTGTGTGTGGGGAGTGTCCCTCAGCCCAGCCTGCGCCCTCTCACATACTGGGAGCCCTCAGGCATAGACCCCCATCACCCTCCGATCGCAGGATCGGCCCCTTGCCCAGGCCTGACGCCTCTGACAGAGGTGTCAGGCTTGGACAGGGGACCCCCATCTCCCCCCGATCACTGGCTCTGGCCCCCGTCCAAGCCTGATGCCTCTGACCCAGGCTTCAGGCCTGGGCAAGGGGACCATCATATCCCTCCAATCCCCGGCTCCGCCCCCCCACCCCCCTGCCCAGGCCTGATGCCTCAGCCAGAGGAGTTGACCCTCATCACCCTCCAATCACCAATCACCGGATCGGCCCCTTGACCAGGCCTGAGGCCTCCGGCAGAGGTGTCAGGCCTGGGCAGGGGATCCCCAGCTCCCCGCGGTTGCAGGCTCCGCCCCCGCCCAGGCCTAACGCCTCTGGTCAAGGCATTAGGCCTGGGCAGGGGACTCCCAGCTCCCCGCGATCTCCCGCTCTGCCCTTGCCCAGGCCTAACGCCTCTGGTCAAGGCATTAGGCCTGGGCAGGGGACCCCCAGCTCCCCGCGGTTGCAGGCTCCGCCCCTGCCCAGGCCTAACACCTCTGGCCGAGGCATCCGGCCCAGGCAGCGGGGACCCGCAGTGGCAGTGGCCCCGCGATCGTGGGCTCCGCTTTAGGCCCAGGCAAGGGACCCCTAGCTCCCAGGACTGCCAGCTTCGACCGTGCCCAGCTCCCATCGCTGGCTCCACCCCTACTTCCTGCTATCACTGGCCAGGGTGGCAAAGGCGCCTGATTCTCCAATCATGGCTGGGGGGCAGGGCAAAGGCTGCCCCAGGGCCGCCTTTGCCCTGCCCCCCAGCTCTTAGCTCCCCCCTGGGTTTCCGATCACTGTCAGTGGCAGGGGGCTTCTTCCTGCTTTCCCTTTCGCCTCCCTGCATTGTGCCTGCAATATGCAAATTAGCTGCCATTTTTGTTGGCAGTTAACTGCCATCTTAGTTGGCAGTTATTTTGCATATAGCCCTGATTAGCCAATGAAAAGGGTAGCGCCGTACGCCAATTACCATTTTTCTCTTTTATTAGTGTAGATATTAATGATAGCTAGATCACAGGACAGTAATGAGAAATAAGTGTGATAATGTAAACAAAAGGTCCTTGTAAACTTTAAAACACTTAAATGCAGAGATTATCTTCTTTTTAACATCTTAAGGTTAAGAATTCAGAGGCAGATTTAGTTGATCCAGTCTGCCATGTTCCACACACTGAGAGGGTCCCAAAAAGTCTCTGAAAGCTTGTGACCATCTAGAGCAGTGATGGCGAACCTTTTGAGCTCGGCGTGTCAGCATTTTGAAAAACCCTTAACTCTGGTGCCATGTCACACATAGAAATTTTTTGATATTTGCAACCATAGTAAAACAAAGACTTATATTTTTGATATTTATTATATATATTTAAATGCCATCTAACAAAGAAAAATCAACCAAAAAAATGAGCTCGCATGTCACCTCTGACATGCGTGTCATAGGTTTGCCATCACTGGTCTAGAGTAACATTTCTGAGTCCCCAGACCTGAATCACCTGCCTAGAGGGTGAGGGGGGCCCTTTAACCAACCAAATGTCTAGCTGCTATGTACTAGGTGGTATTTGGTTTCCCAGGTTTCATGCTACATGACATTCACCTGTTTGGCATTGACTGTTTTACCAGGGAGAAGAGTTTATCGTGTTCTCTTCCTCATTTGGCCCTCTATAAATACACCCAGTTTGTGTGGGCCTGAATTGAACACTCTGGCAAGAAACCAATGTTCTCAGGAAGAAAGAGATAATTTGCATTACAACACAAATTGCATATTCCTCCCCAAACGTCTGGTGCTTTTGCTTTAAAAAAAAAGGGGGGGGGGGCTGCTGTTCCTCATCACTAGCCAAAAGCATTTATAGATTATGGCTGGGTTTTTTTTTAATCCAGAAGGAAGCACAGAGCAAGAATGGTATTCTTTTATAAGGTATTTTGAAATACCAAGTATAGTACCAGAACCCAGCAAGTGCTCAATAAATGCTATTTGGTCTTGATCTCTGTCTTTCTCCAGGTCATTTTTTATTGAATTTATTGGGGTGACACTAGTTTGTAAAACAATACAGATTTCAAATATACAGCTCAACAAAACATCATCTGCACACTGTATCATGCATCCATCACCCCAAGCCAAGTCTCTTTCCATCCTTATTTATCCCCCCTTTGCCCACCTCCATCTACCCTCCCTCTCCCTGCTATCACCACACTGTTGTCTCTGTGTGTGTGTGTGTGTGTGTGTGTGTGTGTATCAATCCGTTCACCTTCTTTCATTCAGTCCCCCAACCCCCTCCCCTTTGACAGCTGTCAGTCTATCCCATGTATCCATGCTTCTGTTTCTACTTTGTTCATTATATTCCACATATAAGTGAAATCAGATGGTGCTTGTCTTTTTACTATTTTCCATTAAAAACAGAATAACTAAGGACATAGAGAAAATAAATAAACCTATGAAAGAAATTCTTAAATTATGTGGAAGACAAGAGTGGGTAAATGAGAACAAATGAGAGAGGACTTGTGGGGAAAGAAATACCTCTCCCGCACAAAAGGTTACATGGCATAGGTGGGAGAAAAAAAAATAAGGGACTTAAAAGGAAGGCAACAAGTATTTTTGTGGCAGAGACAAAAGTTACACACATGATTCAATTTAAGAAAAATATAAATATAAGTCATGTTGGAAACTGTAGTGTTGGAAGAAAACAAAGACATAAAAAAAGATTGTGGTTCTCTATATGCGAAGGTCAGTGAGTGTCTCATTGGTTTTTCTAGTCCCTGTGCTCAACAGGGGATTGATGGTGAGGTAAGGCAGGCCTGGACTAGGGTGATGGCATAGGGATAGAAAGGATCTCAAAGAATGCTACAAATAATGACCTGAAGGCACTTGATGATTGACTGGCTACAGGATGAGAATCCCAGACTAGCAATGCCAGTGGGACAGTGATAACAAAATGGAGTAGCACATAGTAGGTTCAAGAAATATGCTGAAAGTAGATATCACAGAACCATCTCTCCTTCATAGAAACAATTTCCTGGGGGAAAGCATGAGAAATTTGTGTAAATAGGGTAGGTGTGCTAAAGATTTTGATTACTTCATTCACACTTATAACCCTCAAATAAGAACATTTCTCAATGTCTAGCTACTTATACCTGAGGTATGAGTCACCATAGGACTTCAGGACCCAGAGAAACTAGAGTCTAGAAATAAAGTGGTCCATGAATTAGTATTTCATCTCACCTCTTCAAGCCTCAACAAGCTGATCTTTGAATGGAAAGGAGACTGCCAAGAAAATGAAAGTTCCTATTATTCAGGCTTTGACAGATAAAGTAGGTTTTGCAATGTTGCCCAATGCTATATCTTACAGTGACAGAATAGGCATAATAGGAAGGAGGAGGCCATTAACTGGGGTCTGTGTCAAAAGTAATTCCACTGGATGAGAGCCATGGCATAGCTGCCAAGTGAAGGTCAGAAAAGAGAGGCAGAACAAGAAGAGAGTTCATGGATTTACCAGGTCTTATCAAGTTGAAGATCTTTTGAATGAATGGAATGAGGACTCACAGGGAAGTATGGTACAGTCCTACCATGTTTCTCAAGACAGTGGAGGAAGAGAGTAGATCTTAAATGTTCTTATCACAAGAAAGAAATGGTAATTATGTGACATGATGGAGTGTCAGCTAATGCTAGGGTGGGATTCATTTCATAGTATATAAGTGTGTCAAATTAATATGTTGTACACCTTAAACTTCCACAATATTATATATAATTACATCGCAGTCAAGTTGGAAAAATAAATAAAATAAAATAAAATTTAAAAAGATAAGGGAGGACTATTCTTGATGACTTTTGGCAGACAGAATATTTTATACATACTTTAAAGGCAAAACCCCAGTGTAACATTTTATAATTTTTTAATGGTGAAAAGAATCCCCCTACTCTCTTGCTTTCCCTCTGTATTTGCACATACATTTTCTCCCTAAATTCACATCTGCCCCATGTGCAAAATACATTCACCTTATCCCAACATCCCTAAGAAGTTTCAACCAATTACAGCATCAACTCATAAGTATAAAATCTCAACTAAATATCATTAGTTCAAAAGTCCCAAAAATCATAATATAAGTCAATTACTGATGAGATGCTGGGTATGGTCCATTCTGGTCAAAATTTTCCTCCATCTCTGTACCTATGAAACTAGAAAACAAGTTACCTGCTTCCAAAATACAATGGTGGAACAGGTATAGGATATAGGATAACATTATAGATATTCTCTCTAAATTGGAGGAAAAAAGCTAAGGCAAATATGAACAGAATCCTTCACTTATTCATGCAATAAATAGTTATTGGTCATCTACTATGTGCCAGGCACTGTACTTGAAGCAGAAGATAGAGTGGTGGACAAAACCCTATTCTTGTGGAAATGCTGTAAACATGATTCAATGCTGTCTAAACAATGCACCTTATCTGCCTTCTTAGAATCTGCACTGACCAGCAAGAGTACAGGGGTGCTAAGGTGGAGAGAAAACACGTTGTTGAGTGCCAGCTAGCCAGTCTTGGTGAAAAGCCAGGTCAGCTCATTGTCAGCACATGCTTGAGTAAAATTAACAAGCAGGCTCCTATATATAAAGTTCTTGGAGACCATTCTAGGGAAACAACACAAACTATAAGTACCTGCTATAATTAGAAAAACACAGGAGTTGGTAACAAATGGGAAAATGTGTTTTAAGAAGGTTGAAGAAGGCAAACAGTCACTGCTGCCCTTGGGTTTCCCCACTCCTCTTTGTGAGACTGTCATGAAACACAGTAGTCTCTCCAGCACATCTAAGAACCCACAGTGGCAGCAGAAGAAAAACACTATAATCTCTCTTAATCTTTCTCACAGTTTTGGTAGTTTTTGAGATTTCAGTGAACAGATGGCACTCAACATTCAACAACCAAAGAGCCACTTTTAATTGGAATCCTGACTCATAAAAGTGTGTAACAAATTGATTAAAAAGTAATAGTTAATACATTCATCAGGGAATCTAAATACTTAATTTTGAGAACTACTTCAGGTTCAATGAGGGACAATCTCTAGGGTTACTAGAATTTTCTTTTAACATTCTACTGTGGGACCTCGATAAGGTACTAGTCTGCTGTGATAAAGTCATTCCATGCCTCCTCTCCTGAGACCCAAACCACTGCATGCTACACCCCCTCCTATGTCCTGGCTAACAGCCAAATATAATTAGCCTGACTTTAGGATACAACAGTCCTCTTCCCCTCAACAGGTCCATAACCTTTTATGGAAAAGAAGGTTAATGAATGTTAATAGTAAGCTTTACTTCTTTGTTTCATAAACCCTGTCAAGTTTAACTGGACTCCTTGCCTCCAATTTCTAATCTCCAAACCACCCTTCATACTCCTGGCAGAGTTAACATCATAAAACACTGATTTGACTATGCCATGCTTTTGCTCCAATCCCTTCAGTAGCTCTCCGCTACTAACAGAGTCAAGTTCAGATTCTTTATTTTACTATTCGTTGTCCTCACACATTTTATTCCACACCTTTTCAGTCTCGTCCTTCACTGTCCATGTCCTCTTCCACTCTGCCCTGGGCCGTGAGCTCTCTAGCCACATAAGGCTATTGATGTACTTTCATGTCTTTGTGCCACACTGTTCATTCCAAATTCCTCTGCCAGGAAGATCCTTCCTTCCAATCTCTATCTGTCAAAATTCTCCTCATCTTTCAAAGCCTGGCTTAAAGGCTACTTATTTTTGAAGTCTTGTTTAATTCCCTTGGTAGGAATTAATCCCTCCCTTCTCTGGGCTATCATAGTACTTGGTTTATATTTCTCTTAAGATACTTAAACTATGCCTTGGGTTACAGTTATGTAGGTATGTTTTCATCACCCTCCTTGAAAGCAAAAATTGTGTTTAAATTATTTCTGTATTCTTGTCCATAGCTCCTATTCCCAGAGCTTGTCACACAGAGCTGCTAAATATTGAACAAATGAATTCAAATGGCAATGATATATGTTATGTGATTATAACTATGTATAAGGGGTTTTTCCATGTCTTTATCAACAGAGTCCACTAAACTTGGCACTACACATCCCCTGGGCATTTAATAAATAGCTTCAAAATAAATGGCAAGGATATATACCTATATTTTAAATTTTACTTTATTTTTTTGCCTACTGAGTTTCATTTTTAGAGTCATGCAAGTAGTCATGGTTTAAGTGACTTCCAAGAACAACAGACAAGAAGAAAAGCAATTCAACACATAGAAGCTCAGAGTTGAGCTCCATTTCAGCATCTTATGATAATCTGTACAGATTGCAATTATTGATCAATTTGACATACAATAGCTCAGGGAATAGCATTCCCTGAAAAAGAAATCAGCAATAAAAAACTGCTCCCTACAGGGGTACCCTTATCTTATACTTGGGTCTGGTGAACAAAGGCAACAGTGCCACTAGGTTCTGGTCTAGAGATCTTTCCAGCTCTCAAATGCCTTAAAAAATCTATATGCAGCTATAGCGAACTGCAGCTAGCTTGGCTTAATCTTTTGTATTAGCTTATTAATGAGTCTGGATTCCTTCCCCATTTTCCATGGTATATTATCAGGCAGGAACAAAGGCTCAGGCAGCAGGGGGCAGCTTTAGCTTTCCTTTTTCTTTTTTTTCTGGACAAGTAGTCTCTGGTCCCAGACTTTGGCTAACAACTTTCATAGTTCTTTGATAGTAGAACCAACAGAATGGGTCTTCTGTGCCTTAGGCTCTGCAATGCAAAATAGAGCTTTGGGAATTTGGGTCTCGTTAGTGTTCCTGGCATCTGTGACATCACCCTAACAGCTGAGAGTGATGATGTCTCAAGAAAGCTCGTAGTCCCAAGCCCTGTGAATTCTTTCTGCTCTGCCAGCATGTGCATCTCTCTCTCTCTCTCTCTCTCTCTCTCTCTCTCTCTCTCTCTCTCTCTCTCTCTCTCTCGTCTCTTTCTCGAACATATTATACACCACTCAAAATCATTCTAAATACCTCCTGTGAGACATCTGCCAATAAGGATATCATGTCAGCAAGGTTTTAAATTTAGGAACCTCTCACCATCTTCAACCAGAGAGCAAAATGCAAAAGGAATGCAGATTAACTTGTCCTGAACTTTATAGCTCTGAAGTCTCTTCACTTGATACTATCCTTCCATGAAAGGTCCTGATGGGGCTGAATATTAAAATGGGGCTCTGAATCATGTGGTAAGATCTCTAAGCTGTACTCTAAGGGCAGACTGCCTATTTATAGATCCTCTACTTTAGGGCAGAGTTCAAACTTGGGAAAATCTGAAGAACTTAATTTAAACCCACAATATCATACACAATCATATATATATATATATATATATATATATATATATATATATATATATATTTCATCATCTTCATTTTCCATTCAGTTACTTTGAGCCAAACTAAACTTTAAATAGTTCAAAAATCTGTTGAAGCTTGGCTAGATATATTTTCCCAAGAATCTTTAGCATTTAGATTATTATATTTAGAATTTTTAAATCATTTAAACAACAACCAAAACTAGAAAAGTTGTAGTTTCTCCATTCCAGAAATTGGTAAACTGAGGGACGGAGATTCAAGCCACTTAAAAGGTCACACCCGACTTCCCTTATGTTAACTCTTCCTATTATCATAATATGAAGCAAAAGAGTAGGTATAAAATGAGGAATTTAGCAAAAAAGAGAAAAAAACTCATGGACAAGGACAATAGTGTGGTGATTGTCAGGGGGAGAGGGGTCGGGGGGAAGTGGAGGAGGATAAATGGTGATGGACAGAGAATTGACTTGGGGTGGTGAACACACTATATAGTATAAAGATGATGTGTTGTGGAATTGTGCACCTGAAACCTGTATAATTTTGTTAACCAGTGTCATCCCAATAAATTTAATAAAAAGGAAAAATACAAATAAGATTTTAATATACCCTTAAAAGTTGAGTGTCTACTACATGCATTATCTCTAACACTTGTACTAATCCTTCAAGATAGATTATACTATACCCATTTCAAAGATTAGGAAACTTGAGTACAGGGAGGTTAAATAATTTGTTCTTAAACCCAGATCTACATTTGGTTCTAGAGTCTTTGTACTTTTCCCCAAACTAGACTATATAGCGCTGTGGCTCTCAGATTTCTCAGTATGGCTCTAAATCACACACCAAAAAGACTTCACAACAAAAACAGGTAATATTGGTTTAACAAAGACTGCTGTGGAGCAGTGAACATTACAATCCCCAAATAGATTTTTGAACATTTAGACAGGATACATTAATATTTTTCTAGCCACTCACTCCCATGCTCCTGCCTGGATAACCCCAACACACATGTACATATTTACCTACCTCTTCTCCCTACACCACAATAATGGCCACAACATCAAAAGAGCTGCTAAGTGATGTCTACATTTGAGAGATAGAGTCTGGTGGGTCAGTGAAGGTTTTATAGCTGTTTCCATCATAACTAAAACAAATGTGCCTGCTAAGTTTGGTTCCCTCACTGTGTTTACAAAACAGTGTTGTGAATCTACATGTAATACTTTACATTTATCTCTGTAACATTTTTTAAAAATTTTTTTTATTGATTTGAGAGAGAGGGAGGGACAGGGGAGAGAGAGAGAGAGAGAGAGAGAGAGAGAGAGAGAGAGAGAGAGAGAGAGAGAGAAACACCAATGTAAGAGAAACATTGATCGGCTGCTTCCTGCATGTCTCTTACTGGGGATCAAGCCCGAAACCCAGGCATGTGCCCTGACCATGAATCGAACCAGTGACCTTTTTGTGCATGGGACAACACTTAACCAACTGCACCACACCAACCAGGGCTCTCCCTATAACATTTCACTTTGTTAGCTTTCTCTGCTATTCCAGTCTACTTAGATATTTTTAGATACTTATTGTGTTGTCTATATACTAGAAGCCCCATGCATGAAATTCGTGCAAGAGTACGTCTTACTTGAATGTTCTACCATGCTTTCCAGGATTCTTAATTTCATTAAAGTAGAAACTCACGAACTTAAAAAAAAAAAGAGTAGGCCTTCCCTCCCCCGGTTGCCAGCACCGGCTTCCCTCCAGCCGCCAGCAGGCAGCTGGGCTTCCCTCACAGCCCCAGCTTCGTCCGGAATGACGTCCGGTATAATTGGCATATTATGCTTATTATTATAGATTAGCTTAATCCCACCTAGCTTTGTGCCATCTCTAAATATTAGATGCATGCTTTCTCTGTCCTCAGTTAGGCCACTGGTAAAGACTTCAGGTAGTAAGGGTCAAGTACAAAGCAAACAACCGAAGCCTCTTTCCAGGCTGACATTGACATGTTAAGAAATCACTCTTCAGCTATGATGGTTAATTAGCTACACTTTATCAGACTATATGATTATTTAGTCAACATTTCTTGCCACTTGTTGAAAAACAATCCTAGGAACTTTTGCTAAATGTCTTGCTGCAATCTAGACATACCATGTCTGAGTCATTCTTGATTTAGTAAGATCAGGTGTGCACGGAAGTGAGACCTGGTTCCTGGTTTGTTCTGAGTGAGCCCATAGTGACTTCTAGTAACCATCGTGGTGACTTCTGAAAGCTCATGCTCTCCAAGAATCTAGTCCAGAATTTTGCTAAGATGTGACATCAGGATCCCTGCCTTGTAGTATCCACAATCTAGTTTCCTCCCCTTATTAAAGGTGAGGGTAGAAGGTGCCTGTCTCTAGTCTTTTGGTTCTTTTATTTGTTGTGATGACTCAAAATTTTCTAACAGTGATATCATGATAATAGGAAGATTACTCAGTGAAGTTGGAAATAACTGATCTGAACTTGGGACTCATTACTTATGATATACTATAATAGTAATTTTCTTAGCTTCTTTGCTCTTATTAATTGCATGCCCATAATATAGAATAGATATTACTATGAAAAGTGATGACTTAGCAAAATATGGACTATGAAGAAAATAATATCTAAATCAACTTAATTAAACAAATAAGATCATACTTTAACCCTATTAAGAAATTATCCAATAAAATCCAATAATTATGTAATTTCCACTTTGGACATTAATTAGAATTCTGCAGGAAATATTCTACTTAACTGTTGCTATACAAAATGACTTTGGTTGCTAAGGCAGCCATATAGTTAGGGATACAGAATTGATCCTATTGTTAATATTTTACCTTTACTAAGTACTAATATTGAACCTATACAGAATATGGAAACATCCCTGATCATGTATCAAATAAGTTTGCAGTTGAAGTCTCAAATAACCATGGGCATACAAGACAGAGGCCAAACATTTAATCGAGCTTATTTACACAGGACTGCCATCCAGGGACAAAATTATCTGTTCTGTATAGACAAGCTAATTTAAGACAAATTGCTCAGTATTTATTTCCATTGGACTTTGTCAGAATCCAAATGACTTGGGCAAGGGAAATTTAGTTGTTGGTCTGCAATGTCAAATAAGACACTTTTGGCTCATTAGTACAGGAACATAGGCCCTAAAAATCACGTTGGAACATCACTTTCAATAGGACTAGACCAAGCCATTCACACTCTTCCATTTGGTCACCATTTTAAGCAACAGTTCATTTTAGGAGGTGGCTGATGGGAATTGGAAGGTATTCTGTGACTGCCTTGTGTATTGTAGATATTTAGTACACTCATTGAATGAATGCTCAAATGAAAAAATGACTCATATGAGATTAAATCTTAAATGTTAGCTTTAAGAGCACCCTGAGATTTTTATTCTTTTAGCAGTTGGAACCCTTTGTTTAAGTGTAATCTTACTCAGAAGACTGATATGTAAAGCAGATTTTTAAAATATAGCTGCTCTGGATAAAATAGGAATGGGGGACTCAGCACAACTCCACAGCACCTCTCCCACATCACTACTCCCTATGGAACATATTCTGAATATGCTGCCTAAACAACTGAGCTAACTTGTGCATAAGCCCACTGACTAATATGATGCTAATTTTGCCATACTGGAAGGAGGGAGAAGGCACTAGATAAATTATTACAGGTTTCCCAGGAAGGTGGAGGAGTTGAAATCCAGAACATGCGAGTGAAAGAATGACTGGTTCCTGAATGTGGATAGGAGCCTAAGTTCAAATATGCATGGGCAAAAGTCCATGAGCAACAGGTCCTGCTGACACTGCCTGCTTTTGGTTCAGTGATCCCATCAGAGACCCCCCACCCCCTGACCTGTGTGCAACAACTGTTCAATGGGTTTAATGAGGCTACAGACACTGAGGTGTACTTGTTATAACCAAACACTAGTTAATATCAATAACAAGAGATAAATAATTAACAAGATCATGGCTCATGCTGTACTACTTTTTGTTCCTAATATAAACTGCTAAAGAATGGGCTTCTGCTATGGTTGGGAGTATTGTATAAGAAAATGTGGAAGCACAATAATGGCACTACAGGATATTGATCTGTTCATTTCCAGTCCCAGCTTTGTTATATACTGGCAATATGACTTTGGGCAAGTCATTTCACTCTCTTGGCTATAATTTCCTCATCTATAAAACTAGAGGGTTGGACCCTCTACCACCTAAAGAATCCTTCTAACTATAATTTGTACTTATGTAACCCTGCTCTTTAGTACAGAAACAGGTTACTATTGAATGTGAAACATGCCTTAAATTGAAACTAAATTGAGAAATAATTTGAGTGAACAAAGGTTGAGTTCTTCAAATGAATTGATCAATAAAATGTTGTATGTATTGAGCACCTACTTTATATATGTTAGGTACTATAAGAAATAGAAAATTATATGCATGATCCTAGACTTGAGGAGCTGACAGTCCAGAAGCAAGATATATATATAAAGTTATTTCTGAATTTCTCAAATAGTATTTGAAAATAGATATAACAATATAGTGCTTATAGTAAAGGTTTATGGAGGTAAAAAGCAACCATTTGTAACCATTTATTTCAAAATATGGTGTTACATTTTACCAGTAACTAAATGTAAATAAAATATGAGACCCTGTGGATTTCAGAGATATTTTGGAAATATATTTCCAACTGTAAAACTGTATAGTTTAATAGAATTGCCTTTTCACATGTAGAATTTGTCTTTCCATAGCTAACACTTCCTATACTTCTAACTAAGAAACAACAACAAAAATTCATGAAAGTACAATACTGCAATGAAAAAAGACAATGTATTTCTTTTCATTGTTAAATCAATATTACCACAACACTGTTATCAACTACATTTTGGCTCACCACTCCTGACTCATCTACTATTTTTGAAAAATTATAAATATGCAAGCAGTAAAATACATGACCCAATTAAAATATCTTTAATCTTGTATATTCCAAATATAGAAAATAGTTCATTTCAAAAAATTTAATATGAAATACTTGGGAGTACTTCTTGATGTAGTGTTAAACTGTACATAGTAATTAAGATATTAAAAACATATGCTCTCAAAACCACCAGACATTGTAATTATTTTTTAGGCTATTAAGCAAAATGACAGAAGATTTTTTTTAATGATAAATGTGTTTTGTAATGCATCAGCTAATTCCTTTTTACTTCATGAAATAATGTTTAGCTACACAGAATCTAAGTCTGGTATTCAAAGACCAACACACATTGTCTTTTTGAAACTCAGATGTCATTCATTGGCTCTTGTTAACATGTCATTGTAGATACTCTGTGTTACACACACACACACACACACACACACACACACACACATTCTGGCTCCATATGGAAATGGCAATAATTTGAGTTCTGCCATGCTATTTATATATGAAGAAGAGTGACAAGACAGTGAGATATAATTCCATTTGGAAAGTTCTTTTATTTAAATTTGACTCTCTAAAGATTTCTTCTTTCATTTAGAAATTTTATATCAGTGTTGGCTTTCCTAACAACCATTGGACTAGAGAAGTGTTTTATGAATCTCACTGGTTTTATTGTGAGAAGACTATGAATAAGTTATTCAGAGTTATTTTCCATCATGCCTGAGATTTGTTTAAAGTTTTTCTTTTGAATCACATGCTAAGGAATGTCTTAGGTACTTTTCTGGCATTTAAAAACCTTACTAATTAACTTATTAAAAAATTTAGCTTTCTATTTCAAAAGCTAGTGTATTTTCATGATACTAAAGTAGCCTTCAAGAATCTTAAAAATAATTTTTCAGGTGTTCGTGAAGAGGAATGGAGTGAAGACATTTCACTTCTACATTTTAAAATTTTCTTTCACCATTTAACATCATTCTATGAATTACAGATAGCTAATAGAAAGCTTGTATACTATCTATAACTCATACCTATACCACAAAGTACCTCAGTTTCCACACTATACAGTGTAGTAGTTTTCTAAGAACCTTCAATTGAGATTTGATAAACAACATGCTTGTTCTTGCTTTGCTTCTGATTTCAGAACTTTAGACCACAGAAATTACTATATTAGGGACTTGGAAATCTTTAGACAAATTAATGAGTTTCTATAATTTGTGCTTCTGCATATATTTTATATATGGATCTTGCTTACCATAACAAGGTGTGCCATGTCTTTTTAGAAGTAGAAGGAAAGAGCACAAAGCACTGAAATCAGTAGCCCTGGGTTGTAGGTCTAGTTCTACCACTTACTACACGTAGGTCACTTAGCCTTCTAGTGCCCAGTTTCTTCACTGGGAAAATGTAGGTAATAATACCTGTTTCTCCAAGCCATTGAGAAGGTAAATTTTTCTAAGGTACATGAAAGAGCTTTACAAACTGAATTGTGCTATGCAAATGTATGGCAGAATTATTATCATTCATATGGAGTCACATGATTAACTAGATCTAGCTCTGGTGTAGGGAAACTTAGGGGTGATAAATGCAAAAGTGTTTTTATAGTTTAATGTTTTTATAGCCTAATGAGAACAAGGCAGAAAAATGGAAGAATTGGGTGAGGGGAAAGGTAAGTTTAAGTTCCATCTGCCCAAGCTGGAAGACTGGTGGGAAGGGAACAATTTCTGAAAAGATAAGAGGTTATAAAGTAGAAAAGAGTGATCTGAAATAGGGTGTTTTCAAACGAGTGGCAGAGCAGAGAATAAAGTCACAAGACTTGTTCACAAGATGGTGCTGGGTTAAAGCCAGACCCTGAGCCACAAATCACGAAATCACACAACTGGAAGGAATCTTAAGATGCCATCTTGTCTACTCCTCTACCATTCAGCAGGACATGTTAACCATCCCAAACAGATAAGACATTATCCAACTTTGAAAAACTCTGACACTAACTGGACAGGTATTGACTGCTCTGGCTTCAACTGTTTACAATGGGCAGGAAAACAATTTATGGAATTATATTTGAACCTGAAATGAAACAGGGAAAAACAACAAATAGCTAGATTTTCCTTGGGAATAATAATGTCTATAGCAGTTTTGGGACTGCTAAATTAGCACTAAGTACATACCTAACTTCAAGAGAGAGAAAAGGTTACCAACAGAATAGGGTTAGAGGACAAATGGCCCACAGTAACATATGGGTAAGAATGGACTGTGATCATTCTTGGGAATTGTGGGTTCTTCTTTCCATGCAGTAGCCTTGGAGCAGAACATAAAACAAAACTTTTTCATTAAAAAAACACACAATATGTTCCTGCAAATTCCAGGACTGACATTGAGAACTTTAAAGATTTCAATTCTTCTCCTAACACAAGACAATAAATCCTCACACAAATTAGAAACTGAAAAGGAAATAAAAAGATCCTCATTTCCAGTCGTGGGAATGTTACAGATGAACTCTGGCTTGGAAGGAGGGGAGGACATTCCACACCTGCAGGCCTTCCCAGGAAAGGGGCTCTTGGCCTGACCCTGAACCTATCCCCTCAAGATTATACCATGGGACTGTCAACATGGAAATAATGTTACTTTATTCCCTTAGTGAGTATATTATTTCCAGTGCTATCAACAGCAACTATAACCTGAAAGGAGTCAGCTGAGAATTTCCATGGAAGAAAGTGAAGAGTTATTTTGGAATATGCTTATAAATGGCCTAACTACAGTCCATCTTTATGGACAAACATGAGCATACATGCATAGATAGAGAAAAATATCAATACCTCTGTATTTATAGATATGTATGTTGGAGCATCCTACTGTAGTTTAATACCAAGCAAGGGGCTTAGAAAAATAACATTGCACTCCTGGATTCACCACTCACTTACATGTGAACTTGAACAAGTTAACTTGATTCTATCTTCCCATCACTAAAACTTTAGGTCAATTTAGTCAGGCATTCAGTGAGTCCAGATGTTTGGCAGTGTATAGGAAACAACATCTGGATGATTGATCAAATTTTCAACTGAACTCACTGAATGGTTTGGCAGTATGCCCACACAGCCCTTAATGGCTTTCTGCCTCAGTTTCCCTAGCTATAAAAAGGAACAAACATTATTTATTATTAATCTCCCAGGGGGCAGTGAGGATGACATAATGCCCAATGGTAACAGTGAGTTCTTGAAAAGAATGATTCCGTGCAGGTGCTTTATGTCATACAATTCCAGGTTTGCTATTTTTCTCAACATAAGTAGTTAGTCTTTTAGGAAATAAAATTCCTTTGAAATATGGTCAAATGCTACACAAATATAAACATATTATCGCTATCATCACCATCATCATCCCATTCTTATTTATGATCAAAAATAGAAATTTTATTGAAGACCTGAATAAAGCCATGGAAAGCAACGCAGATGAGAAAAAAAAATCAATGTGGGTGTTTGGAGCCAACCAATTTTAACAGCTCAACTTAAACAGGTAAAACCGGTCTATGGATGTGAAGTAATTGGTTGCTTAATGGTTTTTGTAAGGGAACAAAATATATTCACACACATATTCATGGATGAAGGTAAGATAAAGGAATTGTAAATTGGGACCTTTCCTACTATGACAATATATATGTCCCTACCTAAAGCTGAAAAGCTTTTGCAGCTAGAAATTAGAGGAAAGGGAAAGAAGGAAACAATACAAAAGAGAAAAGATAGGTGGATCAAAGAGATCTGCAATCATACAAAATTGGGGGAACAGAATTAGGCTGGTACAAAGTACTGGGAATTCAAACTCAGGTTCAGCCTATAGAGAAAATCCTGAATATCATCATCTTAACGGCCACTTAGTATATCAACACATGTTATGTATTCTGTAAATACATCATGGATATATATATGTAAAATATGTATAATATATAAAATGTTATATATTTAATTATATAATCGGGATATATATATATATATTCTAATTCTTTCAGTAACCTTAAGATATCTCTATATACTACAGATGAAGAAACTAAAGCTCAGAGAAACAGTGATTTGTGCAAGGTTATACACCTAGTAAGATAGTAAGAGCCACAACTGAATTCAGGTCGATCAATCCAAAGCTCATCTTCTTTCTACTATATCACATGGTCTCCCATAGTATTAATACCAAACATCCAAGTGTTTTCAAAAGGGACTCACTATAAATATTTTAGTGAACTTTGGATCATACAGAAGCCTATGTCTGATGCAGCTTCCTCTTTTTCCCAGGTGTGTGTGTGTGGGGGGGGGGGGGATCCATCCACAGGTGCTTGTCTAATCTTTCTTATGACTTCCACTCCCCTGCTTCTCTTTACCTACTCATTGTTGATGGCAGATCTTAACACCTGCGTCTATCTGGAGTCCATACACTAGCCTAGCCCAACTTAGCCCGAAGCAAACTGTCCAAAATTAATGAGCAGCATCACTCTTTTGGCTCTTCATCATCTTTATTTACATTTGTTTATCTTTATTTAAGCACTTTCTATGCTGTGCGTCCCCTCTGAAGAAACCGTGAAAACAGTTTTAGACTCTTACAGAACCCTTAAACTCCCTGGAACCTGGCTGAACACATAGTGGGTATTCCTTAAGTTCGGTTCATCAAACATCTCTGTTGACAGTATTCTTCAGGTAGGATTATGGGAACAGTGATGGGCCCTCAGATTTTGGCCTCACCAATGCTGGGGTCTCTAATCAATTGAGTGGAGCCACCCAGATAAAATTGGTTTGAGGTAATTTGGAAATAATTCAGAGGACAAATTCAGAGGACTGCCACTGTCCCCAGGCGAAAAAGTACCATGCCCTCAGTTCAGCCATTAGTGGTTTACATTGTGCTCTGAACCCTTCAGAGATGCATTTTTAAATAATCACACTATATCTAACCAGGATTTATAGAACTTAGTAAGATTGTGAGTTCATAGAAAAAAATGGTTATGCAAATACTGTCATTATCATGTGCTCAGCAGCAGTAACAACTATTTATTATGTGCTCATTGAGTGCAGAGCACTTTATTAGGCACTGGAGGAGTCACACCCAAGTGTGTTGTAAATAATTTCACAATGCCATTTGCAGTAAAATATTCCACTATTTGGAAAGCCTTTCTAAACATTTTCTAAGAACCACAGAAATTTCACTGCTAAACTTCATATTAAAAAACAAAATCATGCCAATGTTTTCATACAGAAACCACTGTCCTTGCATAAGGATTTTAGTTTCATTAAGTTCTTAGGCTACAAATAGAAGTCAGTGGTGCCAGGGCTCTCCCACCCATGAATCATGGGGCAAAAACACTGTCACTCTGATATATGTTGGCATTTTTTATTGTGGCCACAAAGCAATCACAAGCAGATGGTACAACTAACTTCTATTTGTGTCTTAGCTACTAAACTTCTTGAGAGGAAAAACTCTGTGTATAGGTCAAGCAAATCTGTGGGTGTCTCTATGCATGGCAGTGAATCAAAAGTTGTTACAGGCGTAGTAAAACTGGTCCTCTTGCATCTTACTGGTGGCAGTGAAAGCTGATACATCCCCATTGGAAAGCAATTTAGAAACATGAATAAAAATGCTCATATCCTTTAACTCAATAACCCCAGTACTTTAAGAAAATGATCTAATATCAGGAGAAAGCATTATATATGAAGAAGTAGCTTTATTTATAATGGTAAAATCTTTGAAGCAATCTGAATGTGCAGCAAAAGCAAGCTGATTATGATGAATACTTAAAAGAATCTTACGGCCACAAAAATGATTAATATGAAGATTTGTGGCAACATTAAAAAGTATTTCCAATATAGTGTTAATTTTAAGAACTCTAAATCACTTGTATACTTCTAATTATGTAAAAAGTTGGAGTGTGATGTTTCTCAATATTAGAAAAGAAGAGATGAAAATGAAAACAATTGGAATACAGGAATGGCACTGTGAGAAATACTTTTCCATCTATTTTCCAAGCTTTCTCTAATATTACAATATAATCTTTATGATTTAAAAGTGGGATGAAAAACGAGGGTCAAAAATTCTTTTTAGTAGAGGGAATCCTTGCAGAAAAATAAATAATGGCTGCCTCTCCCAAAACCCAAGAATTCAGTTTGCACAGTGAACACCATCTATCCGTTACTCCTTTGCTGCTTTCATTTTTGTTGGATATAGTTCCACATACCTGGTTAATGTGCTTCAGCTTGTCAATAATTTGGCTGACCACCGGTTCAGGGCCCTTCATTTTCAGCTCATGGAGGTTGAACTGATTTTTCATTCCATTCCTTGCTGCCTTTTGGCTGTATCTGCAAAGGTGAAGGTAAAGAGAAGATTTGTCACAGGAGACTTTAAAGCAAAGTGAAAGCTGACTTGTATTTGGCACCAATGGTGAAACTGACCACAAGCTCTCTTCAGACTTTTATACCATGGGATGACCCCATAGAACAAAAATAAACCACTGCAGATAGAGTCCCTTTACAGTGCAGAACACTATTTAACAGTTAACAAACATTCATTCAACATTCTTTTTTCTAAGTGTTGGAAGTACAACAATAACCGAGACAGATAAAGCCTTTATTGTGCTCTCAGTCTACAGCAGCCGTGGGCAAACTACAGCCTGCGGGCTGGATCCGGCCGTTTGAAATGAATAAAACTAAAAAAAAAAAAAGGCCGTACCCTTTTATGTAATGATGTTTACTTTGAATTTATATTAGTTCACACAAACACTCCATCCATGCTTTTGTTCCGGCCCTCCGGTCCAGTTTAAGAACCCATTGTGGCCCTCGAGTCAAAAAGTTTGCCCACCCCTGGTCTAGTGTATAGTCCTGAAGAGTAAGGGCCAATGGCAATGCTAAGGGAGGTCCTGGATGTTGGCCAGGGAAACACACAGGAAAGACCTTAACTCTGAGTGTGCTTTCTACTCATTTGACGGAGAAAAACCCTTGCATGTTCTTTACTTCTTTCTTCTCCAATTGCTCCTCCCACAATTTCCCACAGGCCTTGGAGCTGGGTTTATTTTCAGGAGGCTTTCCCAAGCCATTTGCAGCATAAATTTCCCCTTATATTGTCTTTCAATTAAAATAGTTTAACCATGTTAAGGACAAATTTAAATATATATATATATATATATATACTAGAGGCCCGGTGCATGAAATTTGTGCGGGGGGGGGGGGGGGGTCCCTGAGCCCAACCTGCACCATCTCCAATCCAGGAGCCCTCAGGGGATGGCCTACTAATGGCTTGGGCCTGCTCTCTGCGGGGCCTGCCTGCTCCAAACCACGGCTATGGGCAAGCAGGCCCTGCTGGGTGCTGCCTGCAGGCCGCGCTTGGCTGCTGGGCTCACGTTGCTGGGGTGACGCAGCCAGCATCCTGCCCTGGCTGCTATGTGTGCCGCCATCTTTGTCGCGTTGTGACAGTTAATTTGCATATTACTCTTTTATTAGATAAGATATATATATATATATATATATATATATATATATATATATATATATATCTTCTAATATATAAAAACCCTGGGTCTGTCACATCCAAAACAACCAGAGGTTCAACCTAATACCCAGGCTGTACGTGCAGCAGGCACTGGTGGGTGGGGACTTGTGGCAGTGGAGACGGGGACGGGGGAGGCAGGGCCAGCACTCACACTCACTCACAACCACACACATGCACAGACACACACAGCGCCCACCAGCTCACAGCCTGTTCTCTCTTTCTTTCCCTCCCTCCCAGCTTGCTCTTGGAGCCTCTCTCAGAATGAAGAAACAAAACAGACTGGGCCTGAAGAGGCCTGGATGGAAGGGAGGGTGGGCAGAGGGTGGAACAGCCCCCACTGGCCCCACCCCCTCCCAGCAGGGAAAGAGGAAGAAGGAGACAGGGAGGCAGGGAGGTTTGGAGGACCACTGGGAAAAACAAAGAGAGACAGAGACTGGGCGAGGTCAGGCTGGCAGGGGAGGGCAGTTGGAGGCAACCAGGCCGGCAGGGGAGGGCAGTTGGGGGCAATCAGGAAGAGGCAGTTAGGGGTGATCAGGCAGGCAGGCAGAGATGTCAGGGGCAATCACGCAGGGAGGCAGGTGAGCAGTTAGGAGCCAGCAGTCCCAGATTGTGAGAGGGATGTCCAACTGCCGGTTTAGGCCTGATCCCCCAAGGGGTCCTTGATTGGAGACAGTGCAGGCTGGGCTGAGGGACACCCCTCCCCATGCACGAATTTTGTGCACCGGGCCACTAGAATATATATAAAAGCCTAGGTGACTGTTTGACCATTCGACCGGTAGCTATGACGCACACTGACCACCAGGGGGCAGACGGTCAATGCACAGGCATGGAAACATGGACAGACAGATCAATCTCAGAAGGAAGGGGGGAGGGCGGGAAGAAATTAACCAAAGAACTCATATGCTTATATGCATAGCCCATGGACACGGGCAATAGTGTGGTGAAGGCCTGGGGTGAAGCGGGGGCTGGGTGGAGGGGGGAAGTAGGGGATGTCTGTAATAATATCAACAATAAAAAATAAGAAAGTCATCCTCTGAAAAGGCAAGTATTTCGTAGTCAAGTTGAAGAGAACATCTGATTGCATTTCTTCTAAAATGGTAGCCTAACATATTCATTTTATTTAACTTTAAAAGTTAGTGAATACATGAATCACCAACCATTAAACATCAACTGCCTTTGGGGGTTGTAAAGAAACATTCTTTATCAGCTTACTACTAGTCTCCTTTTTTATGTTCATATAACCCTCTCTCTTTAAATATCATTTCCCTTTGATGACACCATCAACTCCATCTTCTTTTTATTTACACCTACTGATGTCTGAAGCAGAGACCCTATTCACAGATAAAAAGGTAAGGCTCATTAGAAATCTTCTGAAATAAATGTCTCTAGAGACATTTCCTTGGATTTGTTCATATAGAAGCTTGCTGACCACTTTTATGCCCACTCCTACAAAACAAACATTTTCCTGAAGTTTATTAACTTCATTGGAATAGTGCAAAGACATCTGCCAACTTAGGGATTTTACACTACATTCCTTCTTCCAGCTCATTTATAAATATTAAATCAAATTAGTCCCACAGCTGATCTCTTGCAGCCCTACTATATTATTTTCTGTCATTCATAAAAGTGTCCTTTTAGCTCTACCAGTATTTTTTGTTTCTTATCTCCAAGCCATGTATAAGGAACCAGGACTAAACACTGGCCCCCAATTCCATGGTAACTCAATTTTCCCAAAACAGCTTTGGGTTTTAAAGCTTGCCAAACTTTTTAAAAGTTGAAATAGCATACATTATTCTGCTCCATCAGTGTGCTATTTAAATCCTCAAAGGACTCTAGTAAATTAAGCATGGTTTCTGGTTGCAAAAGTGTTGGGAAGAGCTGGCCTGTGGCTAAGACGTAAAACTTGCTTTTATTTTATTTACTGTACAAAGCAATACCCAAAAGTACTGATACCACTGATGCTGGTAGCTGCTAACTTATTCAGGTTCTCACTCTCCTTCTCTGTAGATGCCTGAATTTCTCTCCTAATGAGAATTGAGGGCCTCACTGAACCACTCTGATGCATCCTGACCTGCTGCCATTGCATCTAAACGTACAGTGGAGACAGTCCTGCGTTGTTCATGCTCCTTTTATGTACACTCCATGCGCCATCCCATGTAGTCTGTGATCTCTTTGAAGGCTGAGGCTTGGTTAGTTCCCTTTTGTACCACCTAGAGTACATTGTGGTACTTGTAATAATAATAGCTGTCAGCATTGAGTGCTTTCTCTGTGCCAGTTAATGTTATAAGCACAGAGGAAAAAGAAAACATGTATTGCCTCATTTAATCCTCCTAACAACCCTATGAGATAGAAACTATTATGATCAGCCTGTTTTTGCAGATGAGGAAACTGAGGCACAGAGAAGTGAAGTCACTTTCCCGAGATCACACAGCTAGTCAATAGCAAAGCTGGAGTTTGAACTTTGTGAGTCTATCTCCAGCTGCCTCTGTTCTTAACCATTATACTACTGTTGCTTCCTTAGAAATAACTGGTACTGACTAAATATTTGACATTTCCTCACCACATTGCTTCATTGTATATGGCAATTTGCAAGCTACTAGTATCGTCCTACAAGGCTCACAACAGTGCCTGCAGCAATATCTCTCTTTACCTACTCAGCAGATTCCTGGGCTTGGCCTTTAAAAGCCCTTGGGGAGAGCCCTGTGTATGAGGTTTCTTCTCCCAAACAGAGGTCCACAGTGTTGCTATTCAGTGAAATATTTACATTCTTGGGAGATAAGGTGTTGAAGTTAGAGAAATAAATACCCCACCACCACCATGTCAGTAGACAAACACCAAAGGTGATTTGAAATCTCTTAGGAAAATGAACGCAGGAGACAACTGTGATTGACGTCTTTGTCACTTGGCTGTAGCACTGTGACATACGTGATGTGTTCCTAGGGAATTTTACATAACATGTATGCTTTGTGCTCCAAGCGAGAGGGATTCAGTTCGGGGTGTCTCCATAGTTTTGTTTTAATTAATTCAGTATTTCTTTTCCACTCGCTCCTTCTGTGCTACTGGTGCACATGGTTCGTGACAGGCTTTGCATGTGGATGAGCCATCACAGCCATAATTTTCCTCATCCGAAGATTGTTCAGAGTGTCAGGAATGGAGGCACTGTTGGCCATGGGGGATTTTAATAATGGGTTGTCTGCTCAGTACCACTAATCTCTAATTAGATTAATTGTCCTCTCTTCAGAATGTTGTTTGTTTCCTAAAGCTTTGAAATGGTTCTGGCAATGAACACTGGCCAACGGAGGAGGGAAAATAAATAGAAGGAAGTTCCTACCTCTCATAGCTAAAGTTTCCTTAACTGGACATGTTGTGTGTGATGTCAGAAGTGTCACCTTTAAGCATTACATGTGGCATCATCTCCTTGCCCCATCTACTTTGGTATCCGTATAGCACAAAAACGACTGCTATAATACCAAGAAAAACCTATTTGTGAAGTGAAATGGGGGATATGCTTCTGTTCAGGCAGATTGGTTGGGGATGAGGGAGGAAAAGGAGGGGGTGAAACCTGTGCAAAAGCCATAAGAGAAAAGGAACCTAATTAAAACAGGACATCTGGGGGTGATTGTTTTGGGACAGTTGAAGCAAAGATAGCACTTGTAGAAGAGGAATAGAATCAAACAAGCGTAAAATGGATCTTTTCTTCCCATTTCTATGCTGGCTGAGGCAGCAAGGGTGTAGTAGAAGGAAATCAAATTCAAATGTAGACCATTCCAAATGGAAGCACCCTTAAGAGATCAACT
Source organism: Myotis nattereri (assembly GCF_964212035.1). Taxonomy (NCBI): domain Eukaryota; kingdom Metazoa; phylum Chordata; class Mammalia; order Chiroptera; family Vespertilionidae; genus Myotis; species Myotis nattereri. The sequence continues at coordinate 122,486,237 of NC_138078.1, forward strand.
TATCCAATCCCTCGTTGTGTAAATGAAAACACGGAGACCCAGAGAAGCACTTTCCTAACAGCACAAGTTGTTAGTGTCACATTTAGAAGAGATTCCTTTCTTTAAAAGGTTTCTTACTAGTAAACGCACATTGCTGATTTTGACACTACTACTAATGATTTAGGACAGGAAAGCTGCTAGAAAGTTAACTTGCCTTCTTCCCTCAGGCATTAGAAGGGTGGCAAGAGTTTGAGAGCAAGTCTTAGAAGAACTAACCCCTCCCTCGAAAACATTTGATTTCACACAAGTTTAATTTGCTGCCTGTTCTAGACAGCCACAAACAAGTTACAGATCTCACATTCTCACATCGCCATCTAATGGAAAGATTGTAGTATTGCATGTAGCCCCTAACCCAAAAGGTGGTTTATCAGACTGTTTCCTTGGAAAAGTACTCCTGTTACAACAATCACTGTGGAAAATGGGATAATTTAAAGAACATAAAAAAGCTTAAAAACAAAACTAGAACACAGGGTGGAAAAGCCCAATTAAGAGGCCTATTAAGTTGTTCTTTTTTTCTATCCAAAACTAAGCTTTAATTTATAAAAATGAACAGAAAAATAAAGCAAAGGTGAAAATAGCTGAGTTTTGCTATGCTTTTAATAAAGATGGCAACAATTTGATTCTTATTACTTATGCACATATTTTTATTGATTATTTTAGAGAGAGGAATGGAGAGATAGAGAAACCTAGATGTGAGAAAAACATCACTCCTTCACATGCCCAACTGGAGATCAAACCCACAACCTGGGTATGTGCCCCGACTGGGAAGTAGGGCAATGCTCCAACCACATGAGCCACACTGGCCAGGTCTATGCACATATTTAAAGAAAAATGTTTTCATAATTGTTGGCACAGCAACACCACTTTGGAGCAAATTTGGAGAGTGCTAGAAACAAATATATCCTTCATACTTCAAGAAATACCTGTGTGCTCAAGCAACAGACTTTCAGAAATTATGGAGAGATTTCAATGGAAAGGTAGAAAAAGACAGAGAAGAAACCAGGGAGATGTAAACCCATTTATATCTCATTTAGTAGACATTAGCTATGTAAGGGAATCACTGTTTTAGAATCAGTCAGTTTTTAGACTATTTTCAAACCTCACTGTGAGGACCGATTAAAAGATTGGTCTTGGAATATAATAAAGAAGTCACTTAAACCTAGAGAAGCAAAGAATATTTTCTAGATGGTGAAGAAAGCTTGAGAAGTTGCTATCACTGCCATAGGGAGAAGAGTTGGTGGCTACAGAGAGTAGCCGCCAGCAGAGAAAAGAAGGGAGAGAGAAAATGTCTGAGATTAGATCACCTGAATGTTTGTCTGAAGAAGCAAACTCTGCAGAGGAGCCTGGAGGCAAGGACACAGAAAAGTACACAAGGAAGCAAAGGGATTCTTATGAGGACTTCAGTAACTGTGGGAACACTGGTGAGGACTGCCTCCTGGGCTTTGAGCCCTGACCATGGGCAGTCAGGATACTAGGCCAGGATAGGCGGAGCTGGCAAAGAGTTCTCTGTTGGGTGTCCTTAAGGGGAACAGATCAATGAGGAGAAGAGGACTCTGACCTAGTTTAAATCTTACAATAACAGGAAAAAAAACACACCTCAACTCAAAAGCTCAATAATTGGGAAGGGAGGGATATAACAGAGCACAGTGTATGATGGGGGTTAATTATTCAATTAGCCCAAACTCATTTACCAACTCCTTCTGGCCCAGAGAATTAGGCCAGAAACCAGATGTTTTCTTGTGCCACTGGAGTTAAACCAAAAGGAAATGATCTTTACCTGTTTTTTAAGTTGTTTAAGTTAGACTTGTAACTCATGAAAATTTCAGAGTTGGAATGAACTCTTGAAATCAGTCCAATGCCCTCCTCTTACAGATAGGCAAATTGGGCCCCAGAGAGACCAAGCAGTAGCCATTCAAGTTATTATTGGTATTACTGCTGGTGGAACATGAATGAGGCTATAATTCCCCCCAAATAGAGGCGTCAAAAAGAAGGTCAGAGAATAGGTCACATACCTCAACAACACATAGGAACATTGTAACAAAGTAACTGATTTTCAAAATAATGGTTAATAATTAAATTTTTAAGAGGTGGAATTCAGTTTGTTGCACAATTTACTTACTGAGACGGTGAACACATAAGACATTTTAGAAAGGCTGAGTCAGGTGATGGAAAAAGCACTGGTCTTGGAGTCAAGACACAGACAGGTTCAAAAGCTGGTTCTACCACTTATTCTGTGACTTTTAACAAGTAATTAAACCCTGATGAGCTCCAGTTTTCTCATCTATAAAATGGGATAATGCCACCTGCATTGGTTTGAGGATTAGTTGATGAATGAATGTTAGCAAATTGAGGTACCATAGGCAATGTGCTTAGACAAGTGCCCAGCCTATATATATATATATATATGAGGGCTGTTATCATCATTATCTGAAAGCACCAAACACAGTGTGTGACATGCAGTAGGTGGTCAATAATGTACTTTGAAAAGGATGTCTGGAGAGAGGATCAATAAATCTTACAATGAAAAGTTAGGGGAAGCTTCAAATCTGCTCATCCCAGCACTGAGAGACCTTGAAAAATTAGAGTGTCTCAGTTGTCTAAGTATGTACTAGATAAAGTATGAGTTGCAGCAAGGGTAGGAATGATTTAGAATTTGGGAAAATGAGCAAGGCCAAAAGTACCAGAGCTTTCCTTAGTATTATGATTAAGCAATGACTTGTGAGTAGGTAGCACTAAGCATATAGGCCCGGCTATAAGGGACTTTTTGGCAGAGATGTCCGATAAAGTATGCAGGTGACAGGGCATGTGAGAGGGGGATTTACTGGATAGGACTTCAAGTGTTTCAAAATTAATTTTAGTCCATTGAAGAATAAATCATTTACTTGGGCCGACATTAAGTTTCCCAAGTGACCAACTTTGGGTGTCAAAAGCCTGTCCACTCTCTCCTCCTGCCACATTCCATATTCCTTCTCTTTATTATAGATAACTGGAGGCCCGGTGCATGAAATTCATGCATGGGTAGGGTCCTTAGGGCTGGCCGGTGATCAGAGTAGATCAGGGCCTTCGGCTGCTGGCTGGGACCTCCCTTCACCAGCTGCCGGCTGCCAGCTGGGGCCTTCCTTTGTTCCGCACCACCCCTTGGTGGTCAGAGCAATCAAACCACCAGTCTCCTGGTGGAACTCCCGAGGGGACAATTTGCATATTAGGCTTTTATATATAGATACTAGGGGCACGATGCATGAATTCATGCACAGTGGGGGTCTGGCCGGCCTGCCCTGATTGGGCTGATTGGGCCAGGCCAGCCGGGGGGAGGGGATGTGGGAGGTTGGCCAGCCGGCCTGGTTCCCTGGTCAAACTCCAGTAGAACTCCTGGTTGAGGGGACAATTTGCATATTACCCTTTTATTATATAGGATTCTGCTTCCACTTTGTATAACTGTCACAAGTAATGAATTAGATGGCTCTTGAAAACATCCACACACTTTTTCAAAGCTCTTCAGAACACTGTTTTGTCTGTCTCTGGTCCTCATAGGGTCCACAACAAGCATCCATTCTTCTTTTATTTATTTATTTATTTATTTATTTATTTATTTATTATTTTTATTGATTTCAGAGAGGAAGGGAGAGGGAAAGATAGAAACATCAATGATGAGAGAGAATTATTGATCAGCTGCCTTCTGCACGCCCCCTACTGGGGATCGAGCTTGCAACCCAGCATGTGCCCTTGGCCGAAATTGAATCCGGGACCCTTCAGTCTGCAGGCCAAAGCTCTATCCACTGAGCTAAACAGGCTAGGGCAAGCATCCATTCTTTACTGCAGTGATCTTCAAAATGAAAAATAGGACTCTCAAAGTCTACCTCACCAACTCAAGACCAATTGTGAGAGAGGTAAGTCTGAGTTAGGGAAAGGTAATACCTGTGGATTTTTTTCCTTGCACATTTCAAATATATGTGGCAACACCAAGGAAAGTCTCCTAAAATGTTGCTTTGCATGTCCTACTGAACCTCATTGTGAACTGCCCAAGATCATGAGAGAAAGACAAATTGTTTCATATGAATGGGTTCTGCTGAAATACTTTTAAAGAAGGTTCAAAATTCCTGCCACTGTTTTCTGATGCTCCTCTTGTCTTAGCCACAGTCACTTGTATGTTTCAAAACCCATGTCCTGAGCCAATGGTGACAAAAGCAGGAAGGTAATAGCTTAGCAGACTGGTCTATCAGGCCCAGTCTCTGGAATTAATCTTGGCCCTTGAAACCAGTATTTCATGTTTTTGGAGAAAACTGCAGATGTTTAGGCATGACTTCCACTTGCCAGCTAAACTTCCCCAGGCTGTATGACCTGAGCTCTATCCTGGTTTCCTGTCTGCATTTGTCTGTGGTCATCACTATGCTTTACCTAGTGCCTGGAATACAGTAGGTAGTCAATAAATGTCTGTTGAACTCAACTGAGACCGAAGGCCTTACTCAAAGTTCAGCTTAGTTTGTGGAAACTCTGCCCTACTCTGCCCAGCTCTTGTCAGCCTGTTTCTGCTGAGGCCCTTTCCCCTAAAACTGCCTCTACTGACTGAGGACCTACCTTTTACTAGACTTGTGTCTGGGCCCTGCCAAGGACAGCTACCACTTTGTCCCACCCATTAGATTGCACCACTTTGTAAAGCAATGCTTACCTAGAAAATGGTAGAGTTCCTTCCCTGGGCCCCAGGGAATATCATTATTCAAGTGGTGGGTCACTTTCCACTTAGCCCAGACACACAGGTGAGTTCCCACAGCCCAAGCACCACTCCTTACAGCCCCTGTTCCATCCCCATAGACCAATCACTAGTTCCCACACTGAGCCTACTCCAAGTTACACACCTGCTATTAATATTGATTTGCATCACAAACCCTTTCCTAATAGTATAAACTTGAACCCATTTCTGGGTCTGACTAAATGACATGTCACTATTGTGAAAACGAATCCTCTGACATACCTGTTATGTTTGCTACAGTCAAGACAATAACTTTGAAAGGGTTACAAATATGTTTTTTGGGTCAGAGAAAGAATTTTCTGTCTTCCTTCAGGAACAATGCAAATGCTCTCCATTCAGTACTTACCCATCAATTATCTACATAGCCCTGTGCTCAATCACAGAACCCTGGTAGTTGGAGGTCTGGAATTATCCAATGTTCTGGCACATAATCTTCAGTTTGAACTTCATAAACTACATCCTGGTTTTGGCTTTGGCAAATCTGGTCCTCAGAAAAGGAAATCTTCACCGAGTAACTGTGTTGGAATCCCCTGCAAACCTGTGATTCAGAGTATGCAGCTCCACTACCTCAAGACCCAACTACAGACACACCATCTTACATCACGACCCCTCAGAACACCAGCATATAGTGGCTGATGGGAAGCAGAAGGGATTGGCAAGAATAAGGTGTTAGACTTGCCCAAGAACACTTAAAGGTCTTGTCCGCAGAGTACTGGTAGAAATGCTACTTCTGCTGTCTTCCCTTAAAATCATTCCTAGAGTCCCAGAATCCAGGTTGCAGTCAGAGCCATGGGGTAGAAGGAAAGACACTCAGCAAGTCAGCCTTGTGGAACAGAGTGGTGATCATGGGCATGGGCAGAGTAACTGGCACAGAGACACAGGGGAAAGTGCTCACCTCTGCCAGTATCTGACTATCAGAATAGCTCTGCCCTTGGCAGGTTCAAACCTGGCACTGTCGTTCTCTAGTTGTCAGCCATAAAATTAAACTAAAGAATAATAGAGGGAAGAAAAGGTAAACTGAAGTGTAAACCACCCCCACTCCAACCGCCCCAGTAGCTGCAGGTGTCCTCAGCTCCTCAACCTTTTGCACCTGCTCTCCTGCTGGAACAAGTGGCCTATTGTACGAAACTGTGTGCATGGAGGTGCTAAGCAAACAAGAAGTGACTCTCCTGATCATAAAGTAGATGGGATTCCAGGAAAACTTTACTAAGCCAAATAAAAGTGATTGTAAAGCACTTGGTAAAATATAAACTGCTACTTAAATACTTAAAAGTTCACAGCAATGCACACAAGGACAACTAGATCAAAAACTACCTTTTGCCTGGAGGGTCTTCGGAAAGAGTTAAAATTGTCTCCCTCACTCAGTTTTTTTTTTCCCTCAGCCACTTTGTATTTCTCTTCTCTTACTTGCCTTTAGCCCTTGGCACTTCCCGAGATGTATCTCTTCCCATACTGATATATTTCTGTGGTTAGAGGGTTTTTAATTTTCATTCTGGTGGTTGTGTCAAATATTATTTGGAGCAACAGACGTTGAATTCTATGTCTTTTGCTCAGAAGCTCATTGGGGTTATGTGGTGCTATGGGGCAGACACTTTCTTTAAGGTGTAATTATGTGAATTTCACCCAAACTCTCCAATATCGGAAACTAAAAACAACTCTGACAACATGTCAAACAGCCAACTTATCTGCTCCTCTATAGCCCCAAAGATACCTTGAGGAGTCAAATGAAGAAAGAACTTATAGTTGTCCTAATGAGAATGATTACATCCTGGGGCTCCTTTTGAATCACTTTCACTTTGAACTGCTTGGGAAGCCATCCAGGAAAGAACTAGAATTTCAAACTCATCAAGTCAGTTTTATGGAATTCCTCCTCCTTTCATACTCTCTCCCCCTCAAATATTCTTGTCATAGAATCTCATAGCCTGTTAGAGCTGGAATGAACTTTAGAGACCATTTTGTTCAATCCATTTTTAAAATAAAAGACTGAAGGATAATGACTTGCTCAATATCACACAACGAACCCATGGTAGAGCTAGGACCCAGGCTGGACCCCTAATCTAGAGCTAAAGAGGTTTCTTCTTGCATAAGCTTCAAAGCTCCATAGGGGATACGCAGGCAACAGCTTTATTATAAGAGCCATGTGTGTAGAGGAGATTTGAATGAAAGGCTTGCCTTGGAGGTGGGTAAAGGTCATCAGCTCTTTCTCCCAGGGGATGCCACCTTATAGCCTTGGGAAGATCTGAGAGTAGAGACACATGGTAAGAGAGGCAGGAAAGGTACTGCTACTTTCGTGGACCTGGACCAAGAAGAGACCAAGGAAAGGAGGGGACTTAGTAGCACAGGCCATGGAAAACCTGAACAGAACTTCCATTCCAGGTCTTCTGGACTGGAGAGGAAGGCAAGCTTAGATCAGGATTCCCATCAAGAACAGGAAGAAGGCAGGAGAACTTTGAACCCATGAAGGAGACAAGCCAGGTATTTCACAGGCAGGGCAGTGTAGTGGGGTAAGAGGGCATAGACTGTCTGCATTTGGACCCCATCTCCCTTAGTAGTGCTGTGGCTTTTAGTAAGTAACTTCATCAGTACAATGGGGATAATAATAATGTTCAGCTCAAAAGGCTGTTGTGAGGATGAACTTATTTAATGTGCACAAAGTGCCTAGCACTGGGCCTGGCACATGGCAAGCACCATAGAAATGTTAGCTGTTATCGTCATTAACCACCTCTGCTGTTTCAGTTCTGCTTTCTGAAGTTTCACTTCACCTGTAGACAGATTTGGGGTGGGGGGCAAAGGGAAAAGAAAAGTGATCAGAATGCTTCAGGAAGAAAAAGGTAAGAGAAGTTCAACAGTGAAAGTAGAAAAACCAACAGAATGGGTAAGCTGTAGCTCTCCCAGTAATCCTTCATCCCTCCAATGTAAATCCCCTACAAATACACCTTTTCCACATATTTATGAGCTGCTAGAGGCATAACTGTCAGTAGGTGACCAAATCTCTCTTTGCCGGGATAGAAAGGTTTCCTAGGACTTAGGACTTTCTGTGCCCAAACTGAAAAGTCTCTGGCAAAGTGGAACCATTGATTGCTGTAGGAAATTACTATTTGCTATAACCAGAGCATAGAACACTGTTGTTAGATGAGACTTTCTTCGTGTCTATGAAGAAAAAGAAGTTCTTCTCTGGTTAATATCTCCCTACTCAGCCCTTTACCCCCACCTTTCTTCTGAGATTTGTCAGTCTGTTCCATGCTTCTACGTCTCTGGATCTATTTTGTTCTGAATCTATTTTGTTTATTTTGTTCATTAGATTCCACATATGAGTGAGATCATGTGTTACTTGTCTTTCTCTGGCTTATTTTGCTTAGCATAATACTATCCAGGTTCCTCCATGCTGTCTCAAAGGGTAAGAGGTCCTTCTTTTTTACAGCTGCATAGCATTCCATAGTGTAAATGTACTTATATGCATAAATGCATAACCCATGGACACAGATAATAGTGTGGTGAAGGCCTTGGAGGGGTGAGTGTGAGTTGAGGGGGTCAATGGGAAAAAAGGGGGACATCTGTAATACTTTCAACAATAAAGATAAAAAAGAATAAATGAGATGGTGTATATGAGAAGAGTTTGTAATCTGTAGAGCATTATAAAAATTAAAATTAATGATGACGATGATGATGATGACGATGATGATGATAGAAGTTAAAATAAAATGAAAAGGTAATCTCCTACCAAAAAAGTTTCTTAAATAATGGATTTTCCAAGGGAGTATTACCCAATTTGAGGAAGATGGTCATTAGCAGGACATTCATACAGCAATAGCCTCATTATCAATGATTCTTATTTGTTTGCTTTGATTCTCTACTGCTGCTTTCTCCAAGTTATATTCCCAGCACTGTTATTATATGTATTTAAAAGTAATAAAACTGATTTATTTAAAAATGCTCTGTCACTCAGATTTTTCATTAATTTAAACAGGTGCTCCCACCCATTAATGTATTTCCTTATCCAGGGCCAACTGGCTTATTCAGCAGCATGGACCAAACTTGTTTAAAAATAGAATTTGTGGGGATAGATGGATTTGCTTAAGGAAAAAATTAAAAAGTAATATTTCTGAAGAGATGCATAGAAAGAGATACTCAAGAAGCTGCCAATGGGGCCGTGTTTGTAGAGAGAGCCCAGTAATGCTGTGTTAATTAGCCAACATTTATTCAGAGTAGAACTTCCCTCTGTATTTGATCTACTTTTCTACAACAACATCTAAGAAGTTATGAAGGATGTTTCATAATTTTCACAGACATTTCATATATATTTTTATTGGAAGCTCACAACAACCCTATGAGGTATGCAAGGGAGGCATTAATTTCACAATTTCACAGGAGAAAACAAAACAGAGTTTAAGTACCCTGCCCAAAAGCACACAGACATACGATAGGGATGCTAAATTCAAGTTTGTTACCAACAGGTATGTTTGTCAGTTCATCGGCTGGATGCAATAAACATGTATGGAGAGTCTACTCTCTTCCAGGTAAACTAACAAGGAGTAAATTTAGATAGAATAAACAGTACTTGTCTTGAAGGAACTAGTAGAAGAATAGTGACAGACATGTAATACAGGGTCACTGGTGATATGCTAGGTATATCTACATGATGAGGGGGTCTTTAACCCAGGCTAGGGCACGGAGCAGGAGGATATAGGCTCCTCAGAAGAAATGCCACTGAGTTAAGGATAAGTAGGGGTAATCCAGGATGGTCCTTGTTTTAGTCCTCTCTAATAGTATTTGGAAATTAGCTTTTCAGCCTGAGTTCTTGTGTAGTACCATCCCCTCCAACATGTCCCTCCAATCCAAATCTGGTATATATACCCGTCTTGCATGAGGATGGTTTTTACTCTGGCTTCTGTTGAACAGGAACTCATTTCAGCTCTTGGCCTGAAGCTGTTCCTCAAAGAAAGGAAGGGGTCAACATGGGCAAATGAGTGGTTCAAACCAGGGTGGTTTAAAATCCATGTGACATGTGGATCAGTAAAATATGGGCAAAAAGTAGGAAGCAGTTGTGATCCTGGAGCTACAAGTTAAAATAAAGTTTCCTTCATGGGAGAAAAAAGAACTTCATTATAAGGTAACAAACCCAAGGATCAGAGCTAAACTCAAAGAAAAGAATAAAATTCATTGGCTTGAAAAATTGGGAAAACATGACTGATTTTAATGATTTCTCTCTTTTTCCTCAAAGGTTAACCCAAGGATAACAGAAAGGACTTTAGAGCATAGGTTAACTAGATCTGACGTTCAACTAGACCAATTCTGGCTTACAATGTAAGTAATTTCGGAAGACTGCCTGGGTTAATCACTATGAAGTCCTAGGAGGAACTATTGAAACTTCTTGTTATAAAACAAGATATTCAAGGGAGGAAGGTCAACCAGTACATACTCTCAGATGCAAATAACTTTCACTTGATCCCTAGTAGATCCAAATGCCCACATTTTGTACCACGCAGGACCAGATATAGGGATTTTGATTTTTTTTGGTGTGTGTGTGTGTGTGTGTGTGTGTGTGTGTGTGTGTGTTGTTGCTGCTGTTGTTATTGTTTTGCATGAGACAGAAGAAATAAGATAATAATGAGAGGGAGTGGGTGAAGCTGTGGATCACTGAAGGGAGCTAAAATCAGGCCTAACTCCATCTATCTTCCAGTAAAGAATTACAACATCTGTTTTTACTTGGCTTGTTTTATTGAATAAGAGCAATCATAGCTACAATTTCTTCAGGGATTACTGTGTTCCAGGCACTATACCCTGCATTTCACAATCTCTCTGAATCCTCTCAATAATCCTTTCAGGTATAAATTAATAACTCCACTGTACATAAGGGGGAAACTGAGACTCAGATAAGAGAAAGCTAATACATCCTGGAGCAGAAATCCCCCAAAACTGTGCGCTGAAACCCACTACTTTGATGATTTTTTTATGATTGCCATGCAACTTTGAAATTTGCCTCTATGCGGTTTTTGTCAATCCCATCCAGCTCAGTAACATGACAGAGGAGAATCAAGATCAGCTTAAGAATGAATCACAAAGCGAACTAAAGCATCATGCTACAAAGTAAAGTACAAGTAGCTGTATAAGCAGAATTGATAAGCTTCAAAGTCACAAGGGAAGTATAAACCCCTATAGGAGGTGTGCTGATTATAGGAGGGGCAAGTTAACCACAGACGTAGAATTGAGAAAAAAAGACTCAGGGAAGAATAATTGCAAAGACATATAGAGAAAGACATACAGAATTGAGGCCAGGTCAAGGAGAGGTGGTGGTCAAGTATGATGGGGATGGTAGGCCTGACAGTTTGGCTGTCCTGTCCTCAAAGTAAAGGGTGAGCCACGCTGAATCCAGATGTGGTTGAAGAAACCTGATAGAGCATTAAATGCTCAGGGTTCATTAAAAATGCATAGAAAACAATGTGTTATACCTGTACAATAAAATATTATTTGGCCAAAGAAAGTAATGAAGTAAGAATACATGCTACAACTTGAATGAATCTTCAAAACATTAGCTAAGTGAATGATTCCTTCTATATAAAAAAATCCAGAATTGGTAAATCCAGAGACAGAGAACAAACAGATTGTTGGTTGCCAGGGGCTGGAGAAAGGGGAACACGGAAAGTGATTAATAATGGGTAAATGGTTTCTCTTTGGAGTGATGAAATGTCTTGGAACTAGATAGAAGTGATAATTGTAGAATATTGTGAATAAACTAAATGCTACTAAATTATACACCTTAAATGGTCAATTTTTATGTTATGTGAATTTCACCTCTATAAAACACACACACAGACACACACACACACACACGCACGCACACACGCGCGCGCACTCAATAAAAACAGGTAGAGCCTCTGTTGTGATGCCTCTGAGGGGAAATCCCTTGACTGCTGAGGAAGGATGCTTGTTTATTCCACCCCCCTCCCCCTCTTATACTTCTCAATAAGTTGTAAACTCCTCAGCAGGCATAGGCACTGGATTCTACTTATTACTGTATGCCACACAGGATGTAGTATATAACAAATACTAAATTTTGTTGAATGAACCTGAATTGTCAGATGTTAAATGTAAAGACAAAACCATTTTTCTCTCCAACTAGGTGTTTTTTTTAACATGTAGAGGTTTAAATAGTTACACTTAATTAAACAATAAAATGAGGCTTATATACAGTATTAAATGGGGCTTACATAAAGAATCATCCAGAAGAATGAAAATTTCATTAAATTATCTATGTACTAGGGGCCCAGTGCACGAATTCGTGCACCTTGAAAAGGAACTTTGGGCCGTGAGGCTGTGGTGGGCACAGGAGCAGGTCTCGGCCCATCCTCCATGCCCCCACCCAGCCCCTCCTGCCGTGGCCCCCAGTCCCTTGTCTGCTGGCAGCCCCGCTCCTGCCATCGCCACTCCCATGTGCTGACAGCCCTGGCCCCACTAGTACCGACTGACGACACAGGGCGATTGGGGCCAGTGCCAGCAGTGGGTGTGAGTAGGGCCTGCATTGTTAGTGGGGGCGAGTGGCAGCTGCTGCCCCAATCACCCTTCAGGAGCAGAGGAAAGTGGAAAAGCCCTCATGGGTGATCAGGGCTGGCAGCTGCTGCTCCTACCCACTGATGGCACCAAGAGATCGGGACCAGCACCGGGTGCTGGCAGCAGGTGTGAGTGCTGGGTGTGACTGCAGCACATGGGAGCAAAGAATTTTCAGTCACCACCAGAGGCTCACTCCCATGACAGCAACCGGCGCCCTGCCTTGGTCTGGCAACCCTGCTCACCTGCTCCACCATCCCACCGTGGCCAATGCCCGCCATGTTCCGTGCTCTGCTACCTGCTGCCAATGTCCACGATGTTCTGTGCACCCCCTGGTGGTCAGCACATGTCATAGCAACTGGTTGTTCAACCATTCCATCTATTTGCATATTAGCCTTTTATTATATAGGACTAGAGTCCCGGTGCACAAAATTCATGCATGGGGAGGGTTCCCTCAGCCCAGCCTGCAACCTCTCCAATCCGGGACCCCTCAGGGGATGTTCAACTGCCTCTCACAATCCAGGACTTCTGGCTCCCAAGCACCCACCTGCCTGCCTGCCTGATCACCCCTAACCCCTCTGCCTGCCTGCCCGATCGCCCCTAACTGGTCCCCCGCTGGCCTGATTGCCCCTAACTGCCTCTGCCTTGCCCCGCACCCTGGACCCAGTATTCCCTCCTCTGGCCAGTTGCAGGCACCCAGGATCTGGGCTTCCCTCCCTCTGGCTGGCCACAGGCACCCAGGACCCAGGCCGGCTTCGCCCAGGCCGGCCAAAGCTGCAGGCATCCAGGACCACGGGGTGGGCGGCTTGTCCCTCTCCCGGACTGCAGGCGCAGGTGCAGCCACTGGTGCCTGGGACCATGGGGTGGGCGGCTTGTCCCTTTCCCGGGCCGCAGCCTGGCTGGTCTCCATTCCTCTCTCGCAAGCTCATTTGGGCCTGGCTGGTCCCCATTTCTCTCTCCCCAGTGTTGAGTGTCTGAGCAGTTACAGCGTGATGACGTGAAGGTGTGATGGCCATTTGCACATTAGCTCTTTATTATATAGGATTTGGCCTAACAGTTCTAAAAAGGTGTTTAAGAATGTATTTACTAAACTGTTCATTCTTCATATAGGTAATTTCAGTGCCAATGCAGTTAGCTTACTTCCATAGGTTGTTTACTTTTCTCTTGGCCTTAGGGATTCTCTAATTGAAATGCTCTGCAGTTTCACAAAGGCAAAAATTGGAGAATTTTCTGCTTTTGGCAATTATAGGAAACCTTTGCCCACAGTATATACAATGGCTTACATGAAAGAGAAAATTTCATATAAGTCAAGCTTGCTAATTCAAAGATTCTGACTAAATCCTGGAAGCCAATATTGGGTTGGTTGTGGGGAGGTGAGGACAAATGATAGGCTTATGTGGTACTCCCTGTGACTAGATCTGTGAAAACCCTCTCCTCATTTATATTTCTATTGATTGGATTCATAAGAGATAAAAATGAAAAGGATGTGAAATATGACTTTATTTAGAGATACAATGACTTACTTAACTTTTTAAAAGTTGAGGGATCTGTACATCCATAGTAGGGGGGTATAAATAGCTCTGATAACATAGCTGATATGGATATCTATATTTTCTTCAGTGGCAATATACTTTTTTAATCAGGTATCTCCACTGGCAAGTCTCATTCTCTATTAGGATCTTTGAACTTTATAAATTTTATTGACTAAAAGAAAAATATTTTCAAATAAACACAAACTTAACCTAAAAAAATAACAAAGTTAGAATCTATTGACAATATGAAATTGCAACTGTTACTTAAAACTAAATTAAATGAGAAATTCAATGAAAAGCTCTGAAAAGGTTTTAACTATATATAGATGAGACATGTAGTACAAAACTAACCTTAATAAATGGTACAAATAGAGGGCACACACATCCTCAGGCTACAGAACTTCATATTATTAAATGTATATTGATAAGTAATTTCTAAAAAATCTATTCCCTAGTCCATCATTGCATTAGGTCAGTAATTTAAGTATGAGTTAATTATAACCTGAGGGTACTAACCACGAAAGAGTTACTTCCTGGATTACATTATCCTCATTCTGTCTACAAATATGTTTGATTTTCTTTCTTCCTCCCTTCCTCTTTTTGTTGTCTTCCTGTCTTCCTTCCTTCCTTCCTTCCTCCTTTCTTCCTTTCCTTCCTTCCTCCCTTCCTTCCTTCCTTCCTTCCTCCCTCCCTCCCTTCCTTCCTCCCTTCCTTCCTTCCTTCCTTCCTTCCTTCCTTCCTTCCTTCCTTCCTTTCCTGGAGAATATATATCAACAATTAAAGTTGTTTAAAAAATATTTCTCAGAAGTATATAAATAGGAGTTTGGAATAATAGCTTTTTTCCATACCATAATACGTATTTTATTATTTTGTTCAATACCTTAAGATATATGAAGCTAGCATATTAAACAAAAATATTTCAGTCAACAGGGTTCTTTTAATGGCACATAGGTACATTTAGCTAACTTTGGACCCATACAAATCTAACAGGCTTTGGGTTCCACCAAGAGGACTTTCTAGGCCACAGGGCAACATCCTTCACAAAAGTATACTGGACATGAAGTAGTATATATGAGCAAAATTCAATTTAAAAAATCCCACTAATTTACAAAATGTAGGTGTGGTCAGAACTAAAACTGGATCTTTGCAATGAACTAAAACTGCATCATTTCCTTTCAATATTTACAACAGTGAAGAAACCAATATTAGTGCTTGATATATATTAGGTGCTCAAATATTGGTTAAATGAGTAAATAAATGGATGATTGATTGCACTGATAAATAAATATATTGTAAACTAAAGTAAACTAAAATTTCCTTTTTAGTAAGAGATAATTATTTGAAGATATGCTGCTTAAAACAAATTAGTACTCAGGAGTTGTTCATTTTTCACCATACTAACATACTAGTAGGTGAGTGACTGGGATGGTTTCTCATCAAGTTTATGCAAGAACCATATATTTGACCTTTGGGAATTTTCTTTTTAATACTATAGTTTATGCTTGTTTTAAAGCATCTACTTTATAGAAAGCCAAATATCAAATGCTTTATTCTGACAATTCAAAAATTGTCATAATAGGTATATTTTCATGATTCTACTTAGTACCTGATGAGCTTTTAGAATGATAAATATACACTATTCCTCCAGAGTGCAGTGGACTGTCTGGGACCATTAATCCCTCCAGCCTGATTTGAATTTGCTACAGGAAAGTACCTTCAGGCAAGTTCAGTGCCTCATAGAGGGTGGCATCCAACCTCAGTCTCATTAGCATCTCCTTCTCACTGTCCCAGTTCAGTAAAATAGCTTAGTTGAGAAACAAGCTATTTTCATGCATGTGTTTTACCTTGTATTGAGAAGATGAGCGTAGAGGGTAGAGGGGGAAGGGAGAAAGAAGAGAAGTAACCTGAATTGAACTTCTAGTGTGTACCAGTCTGCTAGGGATTTAGATTTATGACCTCATCTAACAATTACAATGACCCTGTGAGATATCCTTCCCTTAAAGAGAAGGACATTCAGCCTTTCTAAGTAACTCACCCAAAGCCACACACAGTAAACAGCAGAACTGAGATGCAAACTCAAGTTCCTCTGACTTCAAAGCCTTCCTCTGTCCATTACATTACATTGCTATTTAATTCCATTTAGCTTCATGATTAATTAACCTAGGTCCTGATATTGGTTCTCACTACAATGTACGCTCCTCAAAGCAGGTAACTTGCCTGTCTTGTTCACGCTCATATCCCTAGCACCAATTATATCCCTAGCACCTAGTTTGGTGCCTAACATATAGTATCTCAAAACATAAATGTTGAAAGTATGAATGAATGAATGAATGAATGAATGAATGAATGAGGAAAAACACACATATTGTCAGAGGCAGAGGGGCTCTAATATAACCATACCATATTTTAGATGGGGAAAGCAAAGCTCAGAGAGGTTAAGTCATTTGCCCTAGATTAAGCAACTAATAATCCATAAAAGATTCAGAACTCGAGTTCAGGTCTCTTCTGTACATCCTCTAAAACATGCTACCACTTGTACAAACATTTTTAAAAGCATGTTCCTTAACATCATGTGGTGTCCTAAGCATTCAGCCTCCCTGATTTAATTCCTTAATTGCAAGCTATTCCTTATACATGCAAAGCCAATTAGCCCATTAGATTGAAAGCTCTGTGAGGACGGGAAATTTTTCCTGTTTCATTCATTGCAAGATGACTGGCAGTTAGAAGGTTCTCAGTAAATATCTGCTGAATAAATGAATATATATTATTTCCTTTCCAGTTATGAGCACATTCTTCATCGATGATGGATGTTAAAACAGATTATACTAACAAACACTCAAATGGTAAAATAATTCATTAAAATTGCTCAGTGAAATAGTACTCCTTTTTCCCCCCCTTTCTTCTTTCCTTCACCTTCATCACTAAAGCAGGAAAAAATAACAGTATCTATTTCACAGGATTGGTGTAAGGATAAAGAGAGTTAATAGAGACAAATACTTACTATTGTGCTTAATATGTAGTTAACTCCAATAAATTAAAGCTATTAATATGAATATGATTTCTTCTAATCAATCAATGAATATGGCCAACATAATTAGGAGCTGGAAGAAGCCAACAATTGAATATATAATTCTTTATGTGCTTCCAAGTTTGTAAATTCTGAGGTCTATAAGTTACAGAAAGCATCTGGCATGTCATAGATGCTCATATGTATGTTTTTCCTAAAATTTTTCTTGTGAAATTAATGGAAGAGAAGACATAATTATCCTGAGATGGATGTATGATGATTATTCCTCAAATATTGCTATATTTATCATTCAAAAAAGATTACCTCTCCACAAGTTCTTGTCCATTCCAGCAAAGAGTATCGTTTTCGGCCACAGGGCTATGGCTGCAGATGTAGCCAGGCAAAGCACTATAGAAGCTGATGAACGATTTCAGCTTCTGAATTAGTTCCCTGAAAGAAAAACAAAACATCTGTTCATAAGAGGCAAGTAAACCCAGTATGAGAAAAGTTTAATTTCCTTATCAGCATGACAGAAAGGCTCTACCAGGCTGATTAAAGCAATAAATGAGTTTTAAAGACATTCTTGGCTAAAAGGCCACAATTTTGTTTTTTACAAAAATCAATAAAATTATATGAGAAAAAAGTTGTCTGCCATATAAGGTGCTGTTCCTATCAGAATGATGATTTAATTCCACCATTCGTTTTCTCACATATTCAGCTTCTATTTTTTGTTCAGAATGCTGTTACCTACATTCTCAAAGGTGCTGATTACAAGGCACACTGGAGCACTACATATATTTTGGTTTCTGAGTGTAATTGAGTGCATTGATTGTAATTTACAATGCTATTACCCTAGAGATGGCCCCCTTCCATGTAGGCTCTAGCTAATAGTTGCAGATCAGAATTGCAGGGAGCTCATAGCAGTATAAGCTTTATGAAATTCTGATAATATAGTCAGAGAAACTGCTAGAGGAGGAAGGTTTCTTTGTCTGTACATTGTGGTTAGTTCCTACGGAAGGAGGGAGGAGAGAGAAGGGAGTGAGTTCTAGTATATTTTATTATTTATTTGCTTTGGATTTTATGCTATATATGATAAGACGAGAGAGAGAGAGAGAGAGAGAGAGAGAGAGAGAGAGAGAGAGAGAG
The DNA here is from genome assembly GCF_964212035.1 of Myotis nattereri. NCBI lineage: Eukaryota > Metazoa > Chordata > Mammalia > Chiroptera > Vespertilionidae > Myotis > Myotis nattereri. Next base: position 122,504,253 of record NC_138078.1, read on the forward strand.
AACACACACATAAATACTCAACCAAATTTCTGGCCTATTTTCTGGTTACTGATATACATGGACACACAACATAAAACATTACAGATTGGAGAGGTGTAGATATGCTTATAGAGAAGTATTAAAATATCTATGCAATAAATAGCCAGTGGTAAACAAAAATAAAATACTTTTTATTTTCTGAAGTGATATTCCTGGTAGAAAGGAAATTAAAGAGTGCTTCATACCCAAGTCTATCTTAAGTCTCTACAAAGTTTTTGGAGACTCTGCCAAGGAATTTGCTGGCAGTGGACTAATTATTCAATTCTGTCTCCAGGCTAAGAACGGATTCGTCTGATACATAGGTCTCTGGAGGAGCCATACGTCTGAATCTCATTTGGACACTGGTGGGAGTCCTGAGCCCAGAAAGGCCTTTTGGGGGCTGTTCTCAAATCTGGCCAAAAGAGGGAGACTGGTAGAAATTATTTTCTTGTATCTAATGCCATTTTCCATTTTATTACCATAAAACATTTCATTTCAACTAATGATTTAAAAGACAGAGAACTTATAATAATCAGCACAGCTTCACAAAGGCTTGGATTACAGTAAAGGCAGAGTGATGGACAGAATAACTCAAGAAAGGTTATTGAGATATATAACTCCTGATACCCCAAAAGTTGCTTTCTGCTATGCTCAAACCCCTCACAGCTAATTTCTGGTGGCTGAGCTCCATCAGTTTCCAAAGTGAAGAGACTCAATACAGGGCTCTGAAAATAAAAGTCAACATTATAGCTTCTCACAGAGGAAAAAGATGGGTTCAATTAATGCTAATAGGAAAGATGCTCTGTTTTACAAGGTAATAATACAGTCCCCAAGAGTGGAAACTGAAAGACTAAAGGCTGAGGCTGAGTAATTCCCCCCTCTCCATGAGGTAATGGAATATGGCCATTAGTCTCTAAGAAGCAATGGCTCACTCTTTAATGAAAGAGTTTCCCTTAGGCCTCCTCCTCCCTCCAAATTCTTTCACTAAACATAGCACATGGTAAGAAAAATTGAACTCGTAGAAAAGCCTTCCAATTTGACTTCCCTAGAAGTTAAAAAACAACAACAACAACAACAACACTCTGAACATCTCCTAGTCTCCTAACTCTTGACTTTTTTTGGTAATGATAAAGATCACCAAAAAATTGGTGAGGGTTCAGAGAGAGTCTATCTAAATGTTAAGAGAATGAGGGGCTACGATAAATGTAAGACCTCATACTTTAGTATGGAAGGATATTAATTGATGGGAACAAGATAAATGTTGAAAAAAACACACAAAGAATGTGAATAATGTAACCACAGTCTGGGTCATTAAATTCTAGAACTCAGGAGAACCTTTTTGAAAATTAAACAAGGTAACTTGGGGAAATAAAACACCATCCTACTTTATAGGGTACTTATTATCATCACAGGACATACAAGATGGACCTGGGAAGATATTGTGTGTGTGTGTGTGTGTGTGTGTGTGTGTGTGTGTGTGTGTGTTTAAAGATTTTTTATTGATTTTTAGAGAGAAGAGAGAGGGAGAGAGAAACATTGATGTGAGAGTGAAACATCAATTGGCCACCTCCTGCCAGGTCCCCTTAACGGGGATCTAGTCCACAACCTGGGCATGTTCTCTGACCAGGAATCGAACATGATCTCTTGGTGCACGAGTCGATGCTCAACCACTGAGCAACACCAGCTGGGCTATAACCTTTTCTTCTCGACGGACTTGTTCACTGAGTTCTTTTTTATTCTTAGTGTATATTATTTCCATTAGAACCTGCTTAGAATCGAAGGTAAATCTTATTAGTAAAAACCTAAGAATAATGAAATAAATGCCAGTTCTCAAATAATTCCCAAGGCCTATGGGATGAGACAGTACCCACGTTTGGGAGAATAAAGAGCAGGGTACCAGCACATCTAGCAGACTGGCCAATGGTTTTGAGTCCTCAAGTATAGTGTTACATGTAGGCCATTCCTTCATGCAAAACCTTCTAGCACTGTGAGAAAATAAACCTTGGTTTCCAAAAGAAAATTTGATTTTTGAAAATAAATCCAGAAATACTATTTTGCAAGGTAGAAGAAAGACTTTCTAAACTGTTGGGGAATTAATGAGCTTTTCAAAAGAGAGTGACAACAGGTGGGTGATAATGTCCTCTGATACCGTAGCCAGAAAGCAGCAGAGAGTGACAGGGGTAGTTTACCTCCTACTGAGTTTACTGAGCCTCTCTCATTTCTCCTCTTCATTGTCATTCTTTCCTAAACTTGTTCTGGCATGGGAATTAAGTGTATTTTATTTTTATGTTTTCTTAAATGAGGCTTTCTATTGCCATGCTTACAATTTTTAAAGGAGATCAGTTGAATATTTCTATTTCTCTCTTCCTTTAAAGCTGAAACTATCTTTCTTTAAATTAAGTGACATACTAATTACCCATACATGCCTCAGTCAAGATTTCTTTTCTTTGTGCTAGTAACGCATGACAGACTACAAAAAAATCTCCACCCATGAACTAAGGCAGTCTGCTTAACTGAATTGTCTCTAGGAAAAAAAAAAGAGAAAGTTTGGACAATTAGTTGCCCGTGATGGGAAAAATAATTTGATTGAAGGGCATGCTCTTTGATTCCAATTTCACATTATTCTAATACACACATGCCAAACAAACCATTTGACACATAAATAGTGGGGCCCATGGATATCACTTAGGACAAACCAAACACTTGCTTACAGCAGTCTGCTCAGGGAAAAAAAGAGTCTCTTCATAGAGGTTTCCATTCAATGTGTTAAATGTGGAACTAAAGGACAGGGCCCCTTTGCATGCATGAACCATTTTGAAATATTGCAGCTGGGTGCACATGATCTTCCCTTGAGGGATCTCACCATTCTCAAGAGAAGAGTTGCCATATTGGGTTGTGGGGGAAGGTATTTCCTTTGCATTATTGCAATGGTTTGCTTGGGCAGGCATCAAAGCAGCACTAATTGGAAATCACTAAAAGTAGAAATAGCCTTTCATCCCAAATTGCAGATCTGAACACTTCTCTATCATTAAGGTTATTTTTCTCTCAATATAAAGTAATACGAGCTCATTATTCTTTAAAAAATGGAAAACACACAAAAGCACATAAACTAAAATAGTTATAAATGAAATGATGTAGGGTCATGCTTAATGCTGCTGCAGAGAAACCTTCACAGTCTGACCCCAAACTATAATTTTCTACCATTCCAAAGATTAGCCAATAATTTTTTCTCACACTGCTCCCTTTGACAGGAACACCTTTTTCTCTCGCCCGTTTGTTGAATTTCTACTAGTTCTTCAAGGCCCAGCTCAAAAGTCACCTTTTACAAGAAGCCTTTCTTGACTCTCACAGGAGAGCTGCTAACTTCCCCATCTATAATGCTGCCATACTTTTGTACATAACTGTTTTGGCACTTCCTCCTAATGTATGAAAAGTTTTTATTTGTGTGTATGTTTGCTAAACTAGGCTAGGAGGAGCTCCTCCTATTCATCACAGCCTAATCCTTACACAATACTTAGCATATAGATGGTGTTGACAAATGTTGAAAGAAGTAGAGTCCAGTTTAGGGCAGAATTACTTGTACCAGACCCGAAACTCATTGATTTACTCAGGACATACTTTGTTGTTTTGTTCGGAGGGTGGAAAGCACCATTGAACTTACAAAGCTGCCTAGCCAAACCAGAGCAACCATCTGAGAGAGAGTGCGAGTCAGCATTGATTTGGACCAGGGAGCTGAGATCAGCTTTTGTTCTTTTCTTTCTAGGTCATTTACTAGTGTCACCTAATCTATTGCCCCTATAGACCAAGTCAGAGGGAAAAGGGAGGAAGAGGAGTGCAGGAAGGGGACGCTGGAACACACAGATGTAATTTCACAAGGGTGGAGGGATTGTGTGACTTTTTCACAGGTCAGCAGTTGGGCCAGAAGCTTGGTATATAAATGCAGGATGGACTATTCAACTACAGATTTGGGGGTTCAGGAAGGGAAAGATACTGCTTATGTATTCTACCAAACTTTATGGAGGATATGCAAATGACAAGGAAAACAGATCATAAGGGAAATGGTGAAAGAGACATTCAAAAGGGCAAAGAAGGAAAAGGCTGACATCTGAGATGTGCTGAAAATATCAGAGTTGGAAAGGGCTACGAAAATCTCATTTCTTCTATTGTGATTGTATTATTGTACATCTTGTCCTATCCTCACCGTTTTAAATTTGATGATATTTTCAATATTGATACCTTAAAAGGACATTGGGTCCCATACACAGGCCACCAGTTGAATATGAAATCACCCTTAAATTCAACTAAGTTATTTCTAAGATTAGTTGTGTGTTGCACGCTACCCAGCTGGGGGCAGACAAAACAAACAGATGACTTCTGAATGCTACCAAAGGAATCCTGCATTTCTTTGTGTGCTGTTATTTTTAATAAGGCAATGAGCTTTTCAACTCATAATCAGACTCAGTCAGACAGCTTGCTCACAACCTCCACAGACTGAATGCTACAATAGGGTTCCTTTCCAATTATCGTATTTTTAACCACAGAGGCTGGAGTTTGAGCATGGGTTTGAGGGGTGCTGGCAGCACATACATTGTACTGGACAGTGTGAAATGCTGTGCAGAACATACTGAGAAATTTACAGAGGTACTAACATTGCCAAAACAAGCCCTTCAATAACATCAGATTGCAGGGGGGCAGTGCATTTAACCAGAGATCATCTTAATCCCCAATTCTTTTCTTTCCCTAAGAGGGTTTACAATGCCTATTTGAGGGAGTTAAATGAAATTGGACACTCCCTTGCTGTTTTGTTTTCTTATTCTGCCAGAGAATTCAGAAAGAATGGCTCCTACATCAGACTCTAAGGATTCATTTTACTAAAAAGATGAGAAGCATTATGGGTCAGGCTCATGTTTCCAACACCCAAAGGAGCCCTGCCTGACTACCACTTACTCAAGTCTGCAGGCATTGGAATTTTTCTTATTATCCTTTCTTTTCTTTTGGGGTAACAAGTTCAAAAAGGAATATAAACAAAATGATAAATCTGGGTACCCAGCCAAGAACCCATTTATCAATTTCTTTTTCCCTAGGGGTATCAACTCCCACAGAGTCCTCTCTTTCCCTCCACAGAGCCCAAGATAAAAGGCATGGCAGCAGGGCCTTGCTGAACCTCCTACTTACTCAAAAAAAGTGTCAAAGTTTGATGGTAATTTCAAAATGGGACTGCTAGAGTGTTTACTTTGAAAAAGTTCTGCATATGATTCTGTTACAAATCCATATGCCACCTCCTCCATGAAGCCTTCACCAGAACTCCCTGGGGAGAGAGGTTTTCTCTTTTCCATTTGGCTGCTTCTATATACTCTGGACATATTTTTGCACTTACAAACCTGTTTTGGAATTATTTGTATTTAAGTCTATTTCCACATTACATGGATTTGGAAAGCAGAGACTGTGTCTTGATTTTCAGTGCCCAGTATATCTTCTGGCACATAATAGGTGTTTTCTAAAATTCTGCTGAGTTGAATACAAAGTATATTGCACTTAGAATTTATATTTTATTTATACATAATTAATATAATATTATATAAATTACTTGCTTCAGTCTAATATGCAAGGGATTTCTACCAGTTAAAGATCAATGACAGGTTAATTCCTCATTGGTTTGGGCAAAGAGTGAAAGCAATGGTGAACAATGGACAAAGGACTGTCAGGGGTTAAAGAAAGCCTGGAGAAATGGTCTAATTTTGCCTTCCCAGAAAAATAAAAACTTCACAGAGAACCTTCATGCCATAGGGAAATGGTTCTCAAATATTTTGGTGCCAGGAACCTGCGGTGGTTTTTAAATATGTCCACACATTCTTTGATACTATTTCCTTCAAGAGGTGGAGTTTAATTTCCCTCCCCCTTGAATGTAGACTAGAATTCGTGACTCACTTTTAACAAATCGAGCATGTTAGAATTGAGAGTATGTCACTTTCCAGACTAGGTCATTAAAGACATAACAGCTTTCTCCTTGCTCTCTTCCATGGATCACTAATTCTGGGGAAGCTGGAGGCCATGTGGTAAAGATACACATGAGGTCCATGTGGTGAGGAACTAAAAGTTTCCTTCCAACAACCTGCATATAACTTGCTAAATGTGTAAGTGAGCAACCTTGAAAGTAGATCCTCCAGCCTCAGTTAAAGCTTCAGATGACTACCAGCCCCAAGCAACATCTCGATTGAAATTTCCTTAGAGACTGAGAACCACCCAGCTAAGCAGTTCCCAAATTCCTGACAGAGACTGTGAGATAATGAATGTTTGTTGTTTTAAATCACGGTTTGGGGATAATTTGTTATACAGCACTAGATAACTAATACAGCCCCTTAACACTCTTAAAAATTGTTGAGGACCCTAAAGACCTTTTGTCTATGTGATATATATCTATTGATATTTGCTGCTTTAGAAATTAAAACTCAGAAAAACTTAAAATTTTATTATTGATTTTAAACTAACAATCATGAGCCATTACATGTTAACATAAATAACATTTTTATGAAAAAAGCAAGAAAAGTGATATTGTTTTTGCATTTTTGCAAAATATCTTTACTGCCTCTCATAATAGGAGACAGATAAGTTCTCCCATTGGCTTCTGCATTTAATCAGCTGCAATATGTTCTTTTGGTTAAAGTATATGAACAAAAGCCAGCTTCACATAGATATGTAGTTATCAAAAGGCAGATTACACAGACCTCCTGAAAGGGTCTCGGGGACTCCTTGGGTCCTCAAATTACATTTGAAAACTGCTGCCACAGGGAAACTAGGAATCCATTAGCTTGAAAGTCGACAAAAGAGAAGAAAATGGAACTTCCTGATATCCTTCTTTGGAGGACTATCTCTCAAGCTACCTTACTGTCTTCTCTCACTCTAAACTGTATCATATGTGACTAGAAATTGCCATTTCAAAACGTCCTGTAGTAAATGGATATGAGTAAAATAATTTAGCCCATATCTGAGATGTTACTTATTTTGTCTCTTAAATTTCCATCTGTAAGCAGATGTCTCCCAATGTCCTTGAAGTCATTAGGGAGTAGATTGTAAGCCAGTGGAGGATTGGCTGTATTGCTTTTGGGGAAGGCAATTCTCCTGGATTTGTGTTGGGCTTCCTATCAAATTTCTACCCCTTATTTATGAACATGAAACAAGAATTGGGAAGGAGGGAATCTGGATATAAGGAGGAGGAATGAAGAGAATAATAAAGTCTTTAATTTAGTTCCTTAACTGTTAACTTAATAAATAGGAACAGGATCTTTCATTTTATCATTCTTAGAAGAATGTGTAGAGTGTGCAGTATGTGTATACACATGAGTGTGTCTTGACATTTTCTTTTTAGTAAACTCATCCTGGACTCTGCTAATAATGGGAAAATCCAGAAACCAAGCCATGGAATGGTGAGACCAAATCATAAGCAAAAATGTTTTATCAATAAAGATCTTGAATACAGAAGTTCATTCCACCCTGTGTTGCTATACTGATATTTACATATGATCAATTTACATTTAAATGTAGCTTGGATATAATACAATATCTTTTTTTAAAATACTGACAGATGATAGAATGTAATTAACCAAAAACTCTACTCAGAAGGACTAAATAACATGTATTTAAAAAGCTTCACTCCAATGGTTTTTTTTACCTTAAAACACAATTGCTAATTGTATGCTCAAATAGAGCGGGGGGGGGGGGGGGGGGCGGGGAGGATGGACTCACCTTCTTCTGCCAGATAGGGTTTCTTCACGTTCCACATGAGCAACTTTTAATACCTTCTTGTCAATAAACAGATCTTCAGGATAATAAGCAGATCTATATTGACGTTGCTGAGAATGGGCACATAACTTTCCAATCTGAAAAAAAAAATGCAATATAATTATATGATACTTTCACAGATATGATAGTAGAAACAAATTCTGTAATGCACTTCAATTTTTTCCCAACTTCTTTTAAAGAGCAGATTTAAGCTATTACTGGTGACAAAAAAAAGGTGGTATGTTTTTAAGGGGATGAACCATCTAAGGAAAAGAATGTTGAAGACTGGGGGTGGAGGCACTCTAAGTGCAGCCTATTCAGAGATTTTTCTAAGATAATAAATGTTTTTTCCCCTTATAGTAGAGTGCACATTTGAGAGGACCCTCTACACAGGGCTTATGCTACTGATACCTTTTAATGGCACTTGGTATTTATACGTATGAAGAAGTTCACAAGTGGGCATTGCAAAATTTAGGTAGAGATAGTGCAAAAGATGAGAGGGTGTATGAGAGATGTGTAAAATAATCGGTTATAGAAGAGCAGCCACCCATGCACAGAGTGCTCCCCATCCTCATGAGCATTCTAAATAATAAAGAGGTGATATGCAAATTGACCATCACTCCACACAAGATGGCCGCCCCCATGTGGTCAAAGATGGCTGCCAGGGGAGGGCAGTTGGGGGTGATCAGGCCTGCAGAGGAGGGCAGTTAGGGGCAACCAGGTTGGCAAGAGAGGACAATTAGGGGTGACCGGACCAGCAGGGGAGGGCAGTTGGGGGTGACCAGGCCTAAAGGGGAGGATAGTTAGGGGTGACCAGGCCAGCTGGGGAGGGCAGTTAGAGGCAATCAGGTCAGGAGGTGAGCAGTTAGGCATCAATCAGGCTGGCAGGGGAGTGGTTAGGGGGTGATCAGGCTGGCAGGTGGAAGCAGTTAGGGGCAATCTTGCAGGCAGGCAGGCGAGCGGTTGGGAGCCAGCAGTTCTGGATTGTGAGATGACAGTCAGACATCCCTTGAGGGGATTGGAGAGGGTGCAGGCTGGGCTGAGGGACACACACACCCTCCATGCATGAATTTCATGCACCGGGCCTCTAGTTTTGTTATAAGAGCTAAGCTAGGGCATTCTTAAAAATGTCAATATAGTTTCTCATCTGGCTTTTCTACAAATGCCCAAGGGAAGGAAGAAGGCAAGCCAACCAATCAATAGCCAGGATCATCAGCTATGAATCACATGTTATTGAATAAGCCTAGTACTGAGAGTATTAAAGACTATAAGTGCTTAAGAAAGTCTATCTCCTTTCCTCTCTTGCTCTTTAACCCCTCCTGCTGTACCTAACTCCTTCCCTTTTATTCCTCCTTCCCTCTATCTATTCATTTGTTCATTCAAAAATATTTATTGGATGCCACCCTCTAAAGCAGCGGTTCTCAACCTGTGGGTCGCAACCATCAGAAAACACATATAGCATATCAGATATTTACACTATGATTCATAACAGTAGCAAAATTACAGTTATGAAGTAGCAACAAAAATAATTTTATGGTTGGGGGTCACCACAACATGAGGAACTGTATTAAAGGGTCGCAGCATTAGGAAGGTTGAGAACCACTGCTAGCTCTTTTACACTCATACAGCAATGATAGAAAAATGGCATCAGCTTTCTTATCTCAATTCTAAATAATTTGGTTAAATTATTTGTAGATTTTTTATATTTTCACTTTCAGAAAGGAGCCTAAATGAACTTCTATATGAAGTATAAATGCTACCATATGTCTCCCTTGTGCCAGATACTATACTAAATGTTATTACTCCCATTTTATAGGTGAGGAAATTGAGGCCCAGGGAGGTCAAGTGACTTGCCTAAGGCAAATGGGTCGTAGATTCAATCTGACTTTAAACCTATTTGTTGGATTTGAAAGCTTTTGCAATATCACCTCCAGTGTGAGAGGCAAATTCCAAGTCCTCGAAAACATAGTCAGAATAGCCCAGATGAATGTATAGATTGTACACTTTAGGAAAAATAGTAGAAATACCTTGTGAAGACAGGGATAATATCTTTGTCATTCTGTACCTCCATAGCTCCCTAGAATTCAGACTAGATTTTGTACACTGCCCAGCACTCAATAATGGTGAATTAATTGAAGTGAATGGAAGAAAACTTTTCATATCAAGACTAGCAAACCATTCTACTAAAAGAAAATCCTGCTTCTGGATTTCTCATGATGGTCACAATAATATTTACTAAATTATTTATCTATTTATAAAGGCATAAATGGCATTTAGTTTGTATAGCTTGGGAAAGTTTTCCATATACAAATAAATTCCTGAATTAGAAAAAAAATCTAGAATCAGTACTAGCATAGCCTCAATTTGTGAAATAGCATCTAGAGTCTAATATTCATACTAGCTATTCTTAATAGTTTATCTGAATGGGAATTAAACAAAAGTTGCAGACACTTTAAAATAAAATTGACCCTGGAACAATGCAAGTTTAAACTGTGTAGGTCCACTTATATGTGGATTTTTTTTTTCAGTAAATACATATAGGACTGTAAATGTATTTTCTATTCCTTATGATTTTTTTTAAAAAATATATTTTTTATTGATTTCAGAGAGGAAGGGAGAGGGAGACAGAGAGAAACATCAATGATGAGAGAGAATCATTGATTTGCTGCTTCCTGCACACCCCACACTGGGGACCGAGCCCACAACCCAGGCATGTGCCCTTGGCCGGAATCGAACCTGGGACCTTTCAGTCCGCAGGCCAACTCTGTATCCACTGAGCCAAAGCTGCTAGGGCTATGATTTTCTTAATAACATGTTTCTCTAGCTTACTTTATTGTAAGAATACAAATATATATATGTATATATATATACATATATATCATACAAAATATGTGTTAATATATATATATGTATATAACATACAAAATATGTGTTAATAGACTATGTTATTGGTAAGACTTTCACTCTACAGTAGGCTGCTAATAGTTTAGTTTTCAGGGAGTCAAAAGTTATACATAGCCCGGCCAGTGTGTCTCAGTGGTTGAGCTTTGACCCATGAACCAAGAGGTCACTGTTTGATTCCCAGCCAGGGCACATGCCCAGGTTTTGGGCTTGAACCCCAGTAGAGGGCATGCAGGAGGCAGCCAATTAATGATTCTTTCTCATCATTGATGTTTCTATCTCTCTCTCCCTCTCCCTTTCTCTCTCTGAAATCAATAAAAACATATTAAAAATATAAAAAAGTGATACACAGATTTTCACCTGTATGAGGGAAGGTCAGTGCCCCAACCCCACATAATTCAATGGTCAACTGTATTCCATTTGGCTTTGGAATGTATGATACTGAATTTTTCATGTGTGTTTATGTAATGCTATTTGACTTGGGCTAGTATTAATTTCAAATGAAGAATCTGCATTCTCTGAGTTTGCCCTAACTGGTACCAGTCTAGTAGGGTGCTTTAGGCTAGGGGGCTGCCTGTTTGTACTGGGGAGTTATGTTCCAATCACTTCCAAAGCAAATAATGCAAGATAAAAATAACTTAGATATTCCATAAGTACATTCAACATTATACAGCAACATGAAAGTCTATTCAACCAGGATCAAAATGTTCTTAGTCATCACATTCAGGAGCATAGGACACATTCTCTTGACCAGCACTTGGTGCAAATCTAGCACCTGAAATCAAAATCTTTCACACATCTTTCACTGTAACTTGTCTACTTGCAACTTACAGTTGTGAAATATTCCTGCCCATTGAATGTATGTCCTTTTTTATCAGTGAATACTAATTGGACCATAGCAAGTCCTAAAAGTTTTGAATCTTTCCCCACCTACTGGAAAGGGGTGCAGCTGAGGCAAAAGTAGGAAAGTTAGGAAGAAATGAGAATGTGGACACTCTGCAGTCTGACCTGTCTTCTTAAGTAACCCAATGTGGCATATGGAGCTGAGTTCCCAAAGCTCTGTGTAGGGTAAGGGGCAAACAATGGCACCCTGCCCACATGCCCACTTCCCTATCTGAAATCTGAAATGTGCCACATCTTATCAGACAGGCTGTATTTCTTTCCATAAATCTACCATGAAGCAAATTCTTCTCATATACAAAGAATGTGTCAAATGTAGCCCTCGTCCCCACTTTGGCCCCGCCTCCCACATCTTTCACCTCCACACTGTGACCTTTAGGTGAATGTTATGATCTTATTTTGAGAAGTGGACATGAAAAGGAAACCTAATTTACAAAGACATGCAGTGTTCACATTAAAGAGGTCCTTTCATCTTCACACTTGGGAAAAATCAGGCTATGCTTGGAGACCTGAGTATTAATCTGCAGTTGCTTATTGAAGAAACCAGCCTCCCAAGTAACACTTTAGAAATCAGTATCCTGCCCAGGACTTTCAGGTTCTTAAATTAAGTGATATCCAATTTCCTTTCATTGACTAATGTACTTAGTCAAGGATGCTGTTACCTTTAAATTTAGTTAGGTGAAGTGAATTTATTGGACAGGTGAGTGCCTCTCTATCAATAGACTTGGAATAGAGCACCTTTCTGTTTTCCATGAACTGTGATTTCTAATGATGCCTTTATTCATGTGCCACAACCTGTGGTAGGAAAAGCAATAGCGCTATGAAGTGTTATGACACTTGAAACACAAGAAGACAGGGCTTCTGACAGTATTCAGGCCAACAGGTCATTCTAGGAACCTTAGCACCATTCTTTTTTAACCAGGCTCCAGAAGTACTGGTTTTGTACATACACAAGGAGAATACACTGTTGTGGCCCAGCAAGGTATAGTGAAGAGCTCAGTAGAATGAATATCAAGAGAACTGACCTACAAATCCACTTCTTCCTCTCACCCATAACAGGTTTTTGTTTTGTTTGTTTTCCATGATACATGATTTATCGATTATATTTTGTGACCACACTCAAAAGACAAATCATGTTCCTTTACCATATATTTGACCTCCTTTATTCTAGTGGAGTGATTGAAATGTAGCCTGCCAGGTAAGAATCAATAAACAATACTAATGCACTGGATACCAAGTGGTGTGGGAGAAGTGGCTCCTCAAGTAGGTCCTCATTGCTGCCTTCAGGATGACCCCAAACCATGGCTTCTGAAGTTAGATTCTTGCATTGGCTACAAAATATGTAATTCCTACAATCAAAACCAGATTTAGTCTTATATCTGGACTGAGTATATTCTTTATAATTTCCTCCCAAATGGGAAGATTCCAGATTAATCCTATGGCTACAAAAATGCACCGGTATTAAGCCTTTAGCTTGATAGCCTAAAAGATATCAAAATGGGGATGGGAGGGTGCGACTGCATTAAATTGTACCTTTGACTCTCTCCCACTCTCAAATAACCCTAACAGATTTATTTTTCTCTTGATTTAAAAAACAGATGAATGAAAGGCTTTACATTTTCTTTCTCAAGAAGTATATAAAAGGCTTGTGTGTATTTTAACTTACATGGCCCATAATAGAAGAAGGAGGAGGTGGAGAAAGGGGAGAAGCAGAAGCAGAAAGGGAAATGTTCCCATTAGTGAGTCTCTGGCACAAGAAGAATGGACACATCATATCGCCCTTGAAAATCTGACAGGTTTTGAGAGAAAAGATGACTCTCCCACTGAATTGTACTCAGTAATCAGCACAACTCCTTTCCTCTTATGAACTGAACCTGAGGCCACCAAGACTTGAGGACCTCTAGAGGGATTTTTCAGTTATCTACATATATAAAAGCCTACGTGACTGTCTGACCATTTGACTGGTAGCTATGATGTGCAATGACCACCAGGGAGCAGACACTCCGAGCAGTGGAGGAGGGAGCCCGATTCCTCACGGAATCAGCCTTGGGTTACGTTGCTGCTGGGGCACTGTTGCCCCGAATCTGCTTCACCTGCACCCTGGACCCAGAGAGGTTCCTCAGCCTGGCCTGTGGGGATTGGGCTGAATCCTGCTCTCTGACATCCCCTGAGGGGTCCTGGATTATAAGAGGGCACAGGTCAGGCTGAGGGACCCCACCGGTGCACGAATCTGTGCACCAGGCCTTTAGTCTATAATAATAAAATTATAATATGCTAATTAGACTGAAAAGCTAAATGACCTTCTGGACATCATTCCAGACATCCTTCCGGGCGAAGCTGCAGTGGTGGGGGCCAGAGACAGAGGTGGTGAGGGGTGATCAGGCAGGCAGGTGAGCAGTTAGAGGAGATGAGGCAGGCAGGCAGAGTGGTTAGGGGAGATCAGCAGGCAGGCAAGCAGCTAGGGGCAATGAGGCAGGCAGACAGAGGGGTTAGGGGTGATGAAGTAGGCAGGCGAGTGATTAGGTGTGATCAGGCAAGCAGGCAGAGTGGTTAGGAGTGATCAGGAGGGCAGGCGAGCAGCTAGGGGTAGTGAGGTAGGCAGGCAGAGGGGTTGGGGGCGGTCAGGCAGGCAGGCAGGCAGGTGAGCAGTTAGGGGCAATCAGGCAGACAGGCAGGTGAATGGTTAGGAGCCAGCGGTCCCAGATTTTGAGAGGGGGATTGGGCCTAAACCGGCAGTCAGACATCCCCTGAGGGGTCCCAGATTGTGAGAGGGTGCAAGCTGGGCTGAGACACCCCCCTCCATGCACAAATTTCGTGCACCAGGCCTCTAGTATTAATTATATAACTTTCCTGCTAGAATCCAACTGATTACTATGGTAATGATCATTGAAAGATTCATCAGAAACCTGAAGAATTAAAAATAAATGGTTTTGCATTTTAAATATTAATTCTGATCCTTTGATCCACTCTGGAGGAATAGATTCCTTAGGTACAAGAGTGTGGTAGAATGGGGTGGGGGTGGAATTCCATAGGTTTTCAGTTAAAGTGAAATCATGAACTTCAGTTTGTTCAGTTGAATTGTCTATTACACTGTTATTCAATTTCATTTAATTAAATCTTAAAACTTTTATTGTGAAATATATATTGAAATGATGTGATATACAACAAAAACTTTTTAATAGTAACCATGCCCATTTGACAATTCTACAGGTATAATAAAAATGCTAATATATGTTAATGTTTAGTCTGTGGTTAATGTTTTGTCTTGTTAATTTCCCCAGGGCTTTTATTACTGATTTAAATCTGCCACATTACTCAACTGTTTGCATTGCTTCCACAAACTGCATGGAAGTAGCTCAAATGAATACTGATTAACAAAAATGAACAAACATTTGGCTGGGCAAACCATTCTTATTAAATGCTTGTAATCATTACATTTTTTTTTATAAAGAGATCGGCATGGCAGGCATTTTTCATTCATTTTTCCTACAGAAAATATGCATATTAGCATTACATTAATTTATAACCTTGTACTTCAGGAAGCACATCATTATGAATTAACTATTGATTGATCTGGACATAGAGCAGAGGATAATGAACAGATCTGGTGACAGACATGTCTGTTTTTCCCCCACAGACATTTTGCTGTAACTCATCAATTGCTTGACCATTAAAATGAAAGTTCACTAGTAGTAATCTGTAATATATTATGAATCAAGATATTTTAAGAAATTGGGTGCCAGTACTTGAATGTTCCATTCAAGTCAGCTTTTTAAATAAATTGCAATCCAAAAAAGGGAACTAACGTCCTACAGATTGTCCCACTATTAAGTTGAACTACAGCACTATAATATGCCATTTTCATACTGTATTGCTTATACAAATATTTTAAAAACACTGTATTTAACTAAGCACCATTCCTAAAAGTGTATGGGAAACTGTGTACCTGCTAGACAGCAGCACTGTTTCAAGATTGCTCTGACTGTAACTTCAGCCACACCTGTTAGCTACAGTCTATCTGAAAAAAGACATAGTCTCTGGCCAATACCTTGGGTCTCTGCTGATTGCACTGCACTGTAGATAGACCACTGCTGATTGGTTTTAGCAAAATTATAGTCTGAATGGCTCAGAAACACTTCTGAGACAATTTTGAAAAGGACATGATTGAAAGGAGGGGAAAAAATCAGGTGAATTGAGAAGAGTTGTGACCCCTGAACAGAAATAGCACAAAGAGAATTATCTTGATGTGCATTTCCTTCTATGACAGCAGCATTGAACATTGTTATCATTCCAACCCTTTCTGTCTACAGATGTTATTTTCACTCTCTTCTCCAATCTCTTCTTTTGTTCAGTTCCTTAAATGTCAGTCATGATTTCTTACACCCTGGATTGGCAGCTTGCGATTTTTTCCCTTAGTATTTGCACATCTTTAGCTGCCCAACAAAACTTTGGGCATCATCTAAAACTAGCGTTCCCCTGCTTCCTTCCATGTGTCTAGACTCAGAGACACATGAATATCAGAACTAGCAGGGCCATTTTGATCTGTTAGGGCAATTCTCCCTTTTGTAAGTAGGAAACTGAGACCCAGAGTAAGGCAGGGACTTGCATATGCCTGCTTCTGGAAGTGTTAGGTGTGCTCAGGAAATACCACCTCAATTGAATTTCACTCTTAGTAAACAGATTTCAGAAGCTTCCCAAACACAATACATTCTAAACTAAAATAGAAATGGTATGTAGATGAGTTCTATTTCATATAATTTAAGCTCCGCTGTCCCACTATGGCTGTGAATAATTGAGATAGCTGTCTCTCATGCTTTTCAAATGTCCACTTATGGTGCCCAGAATATTGTAGATAGAAATAATCTAAGCTGCGCTACTAACTTATCTTGGACAAATCATTTAACCTCTGCACAACACAAGAGAATTTTCAAAGCAAGTTTGTTCCAAGGAGGAAAGATGTTTCCAGCAAAAATCCCTGTTATAACGCCAGATTCTTCCTGTGTGGAGGTTACTTGCACAAATTTAGTGACTTCTATAACAAAATAATACTGATAGGCACAATTACCCTGGTTCCACAACTTGCATGGCAGCTGCACAAACCATTTGGACTGGGGACACCTGAAACTCATTACTCCACTTGAAGGAAAATCAAATTACTTCATTTTGGAGTCAATTTACAGAGTGAGAGCAGGACCTCAAAGACAAAAGTCCAGAGGAGAGCACGTGTGACAAAGAAATGAGTTACTGTGAATATGACTGAAGAAGAAAGGAAAGAAAAAAGCAACACTTGGCTACACATAGCTGGTGGTAATAATTCTTCTAGCTTTTCCAAGTAGTCAGCCCCCAGCATTTCATCAGGAGGAAGAAAAACAAAATGAGATTCTCACCCTTTACAACAAGGGCACAGGTACTACTCTTTGTAACTAACTGTCAAGGAGAATGGGCATCCCAGACACTGGAATTCTGATAGAAACACTGGGAAAAGACAAGATGATTAGCTTCTTATGTACTGATTTTCCTTTAGAAACTTTTGATTAACTGACAAATCAGTAGGCCTCATGCTAGTGTCATGAAATCAAATATATCTGGAGCCAAAAAAGGGGAACAAGGCCAGACATATGAGTGTTCTATCTGCTCAGTTTTATTAAAAACTCATTGCTTGGTGCTAAGACAAATCTCAAAAGATTGCTTTTCTAATAAAGGCAATGTCTTCATTCTCTGTTTGCTTATCTAGGCTCCTCTAATATACAGAACAGTATCTGCCTCACGTCTTGCCATCCTGCCAAAGCTAATAACATACGTGAATCAGAAATGCATTGTTTTGATCCCAATGTCAGCAGCTCAGCAACAAAAGAATGCACTAGCATTCAGGTTCTAACTCCTCTGCATAAGACTGCTGGGTAGGTCTCCCTTAGGACACTGCCTCAAATATCAACTCCAAGAGAAGTAATCTAGATTATTGAGTCAACATAAATATTCAAAAGGTAAATAATTAAATAATCATAATCTATACTAATAATAGCCTAGGTGGCGTCACAC
Organism: Myotis nattereri; assembly: GCF_964212035.1. Classification (NCBI taxonomy): domain Eukaryota; kingdom Metazoa; phylum Chordata; class Mammalia; order Chiroptera; family Vespertilionidae; genus Myotis; species Myotis nattereri. The sequence goes on from NC_138078.1 coordinate 122,521,890, forward strand.
CCTCATGTCATCACAAGATGGTCATCACAAGATGGCTGCGTGCACAGCGGAGGCGGGGTCCGTTGGCCGCTCCACACGGTGAGGCCTGGGGATCCCGTGGCTCTGCGCTGTGAGGAGGAAGCCATTCCCAGCATCTCTGCCGCCTCACACGGAGGAGGCGGGTCATGACAGGGGAGGGCAGTTGGGGGTGATCAGGCCGGAGGGGAGTAGTTAGGTGTCAATCAGGTCGGCAGGGGAACAGTTAGGGAGTGAACAGACTGGAAGGCAGAAGCAGTTAGGGGCAATCAGGCAGGCAGGCAGGCGAGCGGTTAGGACCCAATGGTCCCGGATTGTGAAAGGGATGTCCGACTGCCGGTTTAGGACCCATCCCCAAGGGGTCCCAGATTGGAGAGGGTGCAGGTCAGGCTGAGGGACACCACCCCTCCATGCATGAATTTTGTGCACTGGGCCTCTAGTAAAAACATAAGAAGTAGAATGATAACATGGAGTTAGCATTCAGTACAAATGTCCAAAGAGAAAACCAGACTATGAAGAATTCTCTGAAGTCCTTTTGCTGTCACCTACTCATTCACTTTCTTAGTCATTCATCTATCTAATGAATCAAATTTTCCATCCTCTTCTCATGGGGTCTCCTCTCAACAGGCAGTCTTTCTCCTATCCACCTACCTTACTACTCTTGATCCTCTGTGCTAAAATATTCCATCTCCCCACCCACCTTCATGCTCATAAATCTTTCTATTTACTCTGTAATGAGGACTTTACTTGAAAGGTATACTAAAAAAACCTCATTCTCTATCAGGATGGCCTTATACATTGTCTACTGCAAAAGCTAAAGCATCCATGTGCTCTTTCTGTTAAGAACTCCCTCCATACCAAGTTTTTCTAACCAAAATTTGTCCCTCTCTATTTATCAATCTCATGAATGACATGTCAGTCCTTGTATTTGCTCCCATATTACAGACTTGGCAACCTGGGCCAAGAGGCAAGGTGCTTGCCTTGAGCCCCAAAACATGGATATCTGGTCCCAGGTCTTCTGTTTATTTTCATAGAAAAAGAAATATGTTATTTCACTCTTCTATGCCTCAGTTTCCTCATCTATAGAATGACAATAATAAGTTCCATTCAATATGGTTGTGGTGAGGACTAAATGAAAGAATCTGTATAAAATATATAACACAAAGCCTGGTAAGTAAGAGGAACTCAATAAACAGCAATTCTCCTTCCCCCAATCCTTACTGCATGTCCACCATCTTGTACCTAAAATAAAAAAAGACACATAGCACTTCTTAACATACATTATGTCCTTTCCTCTTATTATGGTTATCTTCAGCTTCCTTTTCTCCTCTATATGTATCCTCCCCAATCAGGTTATCCATGTCCTCATTGCTACAAGAATCTGGTTAAACTAAAGAATTTCTAAGTGTCTTGCAAGCAGTACCACTGTGGCCACAGTATGGTTTGGATGCTTCTTGGGCAACCAATGTCACAACTACTCCCTCATAAACAGGTTATCAGGGGTGGGCAAACTTTTTGACTCGAGGGCCACAATGAGTTCTTAAACTGGACCGGAACAAAAGCATGGATGGAGTGTTTGTGTGAACTAATATAAATTCAAAGTAAACATCATTACATAAAATGGTACGGTCTTTTTTTTTTTAGTTTTATTCATTTCAAACGGGCGGATCCGGCCCACGGGCCATAGTTTGCCCATGGCTGGGTTAGATAATGCTATCACATCTTACAGGGAATTGTTTTATAAATATTCTTAAGGGCATTTTATTTTGTTCTGATCAAGGTAAAGTGCACAAGAAAAAGTTAAAGAAAAGCCATTTATCATTTCAATGAAAATCTCTGGAAAGCAAATACTTATTACTATAATCTTCTAGATGTAGCCTTGGCCTTTTGATTAAAAACATTAAACTGACATATGGTGACTCCCCACCTCCAGGGAAACAAACCTTCTAGGTTCTATTTATTTGCTTCTGAAAGTTTTATTGAGTTTCCACTTTGAGTTCTGCGAAGTGTCCTAAAGGCAAGGGAAAGGCGCAAGGCTAGCTTTGGTTCGCCCCACATGCAAACAGCTACACTCCATGCTAGTGGTCTGCGTGGCAATGAGAATTCTTTGAGCTTCATTTCTTCAGTTAAAGATCTGCCACTGGAGATGAAACACCCTGCAGCAGGTTTTCCCTTAAAAGGAAATTGCAATCTGTTCTCACTAGTATATTTTCTTGAAGACAAAGAATGAAAAGGAAGAGGAGGGAGGAAGGGGGAGGGAAAGGAGCAAAAACAGGGGAGGAGGAGAAGATGAAGAACAATTTAGTTAGGAACATAGTTATTTTCTAAAATATATTATCCTCAAATGAGAGCCAGAAGTCATTACATGAATGTCTACAGTTACAAAGAGTTTATTTAAAACCATCTTCAACTGAGTGAGCTTACCCAATTTTATTTCCACTAACTTAAAGTTCACCAATCCAGCATAGTGGTCTCAGCATCATATCCCCCAGGCCATTTGGCTTAGTATCTCTTTTAGCAATGTTATCTAAAAGCAAAGATTGGCTATAGCTTAACTTTTTCAGCTATGGATCCAAGTTGAGACAATAAGTACATTTTACTCTGGAAGTTAGTAATTAGCTATTAGATGAAGTTTATGTTTGAATATAAACTGAGTGTTGAAGGGCAACATGCAGAAAAGCTGTGAATTAGCTTTTCTACCAGTTAGTTCATAGTCTTTATTTTTTATTTATTTTGCAGAACACTGGTTTACTTAGTCAATAAATTGGCAAGACCATACCCTAAAACTATGCACATTAAAATGGATGTTTCCAGATTGCTCAACAGGTGCACGATGATTAATTATAGTTACAGATTCCTAAAATAACATTTTAAAGTTTTCATTGAATTTCCTGGGTAAACATTCATTAATAAAATTAAATAGGTTTCAGGTGTACAATTCTATAACACATCATCCATATATTGTATTGTGCGTTCACCACCCAAAGTCAAGCCTCCTTCTGTTACCATTTATCCCCCCTTTATTCTCTTCTACCTTCTCTCACTCCCGTTTCCTTCTTGTAATCACCATACTGCTCTCAGTGTTTATGAGTTTATGGTTTTTTTGCTTAGTTCCTTTACCTTTTTCACTCAGTCCTCCAATCCCCTCCTCTCTGATGGCTCTCAGTCTGTTCTCTGTATCTATGAATCTTTTTCTATGTTGTTTGTTAGCTTATTTTGTTCCTTGGATTCCACATATAAATTTAATCATATGGTACTTGTCTTAGCATAATACTCTCCAGGTCCATCCATGCTGCTGCAAAAGATTTTATATATATAAAGATTTTATATATATATATAAAACTTTTTATATATAAAATCATCCAGTAGTATTCAAGTGTGTAAATGTACCAATGGTTTTTTTGTTTACCCACTCATCTATTGATGGGAACTTGCACTGCTTCCAAATCTTGGCCATTGTAAATAAAGCTACAATGAACAAAAGGCAGCATATATTCTTTCAAATCCGTGTTTCAGGTTACTTAGGATATGTACCCAGAAGTAGAAGTACTGGGCCATAAGGCAGTTCCATTTTTAAACTTTTGAGGATCCTCCATGCTGTTTTCCATAGTGGCTGCACCAATCTGCATTCTCATCAACGTGTAAGAGGGTTCCCTTTTCTCCACATCCTTGCCAGCATTTGTCATTTGTTGATTTGTTGATGGTAGCCCTTCTGACAGGTGTGAGGTGATATCTCATTGTGGTTTTAATGTGCTTTTATCTGATGATTACTGACATTGAGCATCTTTTCATATTTCTATTGGCCACCTGTATGTCCTCTTTGGAGAAGTGTCTATTCAGGTCCTTTGTCCATTTTTTAATTAGATTCTTTGTGTGTGTTTTTGGTGTTGAGTTGTATGGGTTTTTTTTATCAAAAGTATCCGTGGTGAATATGTTCTCCCATTCAGTGGGTTATCTCTTCATTTTGTTAATGCTTTCCTTTGCTGTGCAAAATCTTTTTAGTTTGATGTAGTCCCGTTTCTGTATTTTTTTCTTTTGTTTCCCATGCTTGAAGATATAAATCAGAAAAAATATTGCTATGAAAAATGTCCAAGATTTTACTGCCTATGTATTCTTCTAGGATTTTATGGTTTCAAGTCTAACATTAAAGTATTTAAACCATTTTGAGTTTATTTTGTGTATGATGTAAAGAAGGTGGTCTGACTTTATTTTATTGCACATATCTGTCCAATTTTCCCAACACCATATATATAGAATAGACTATCCTTAACCCCATTGTATGTTCTTGCCTCCTTTGTAACATATTAATTGACCATAAAGACCTGGGTTTATTTCTGGGCTCTCTATTCTGTTTCATTGGTCTATATGTCTGTTTTATGCCTGTAACATGCTATTGTTATTACTGTGGCCTTGTATGATAGTTTGATATCACCTGGTGTGATTCCTCCAAATTAGTTCTTCTTTCTCAAGATTGCTGTGACTATTTGGGGTCTTTTATGGTTTCCATATAAAATTTTAAATCATTTGTTCTAGTTCTGTCAAATATGCCATTGGTATCTTGATAGGTATTGCACTGAATATATAGATTGCTTTGGGCACTACGGACATTTTAATGATGTTAATTTTTGCTATCCATGAACACAGTCTAGGCTTCCAATTATTTGTATCTTCTTCAATTTCTTTCTTCAGAGTCTTATAATTTTCTGAATAGAGTAAAACCTCGATATAATGGACTAATTTGGGTGAGGGAGTGTCTATTAAAACTGAAAGTCTGTTATATAATAAAGTAAGTTATCTGAAAGCATATGTTAAAAATTGTCAAATTAGTTAGTTTACCTATTTTTACTTATGTAAATGCATTTGTATAATTAAAATTAAGTATATATGAAAAGTTCACAGAAAAGTTATTATATGTATTACTGTAACTTTGACTTTATACTGAATAGGTCTACTAAGTACATGCATTTACCAATCCCTGCAAGTAAACAAATGCACACAACTGGGGCAGGCTTAGGGCAGCTTTTTTTTTTTTTAATTTCCACCCCTTTATTTTCAGTCTGTGTGTGTCTTTCATGGTGGGTCTCTTATAGATAGAAGCTGTTCTGCTTTGAGTCTAGTTTTTCTATTGATTCAGCTACCCTATGTCTTTTGATTGGAGATTTAAGTCATTTACATTTAAAGTGATTATTGATAGGTACATATTTTTAATAAATTTTTTATGATATCAGAAAGAGGAAGGGAGAGGGAGAGAGAGAGATATATCAATGATGAGAGTGAATCATTGATCAGCTGCCTCCTGCATGCCCCCTACTGGGGATCAAGCCCAAAACCCAGGATGTGCTCTGACCAGTAATCGAATCATGACCTCCTGGTTCATGGGTTGAAGCTCAAACACTGAGCAATACTAGCCAGGCAGTATGTACGTATATATTGCCATTTTACTCTTTATGATTATGTACCTCTTTTGCTTTCTTCTCCTTCTTTTTCTCCATCTCCTTCTTCTATACCCTTTAATTTCTCATAATGGTCTAGTATTAATGACTTCCTTTGGCTTTTTCTTGTCTGGGAAGCTCTTTATGTCAACTTCAATTTTAAATGATAGCTGGGTAAATTAGTCTTTGTTGTAGGTCCTTGCGTTTCATCACTTTGAAATTTTCATGCCAATCCCTTCTGGCCTGAAATGTTTATGTTGAGAAAGCAGCTGATAGTCTTATGGAAGCTCCTTGTGGGCAACAAACTTTCTTTTGCTGCTTTTAAGATTCTCTTTATGTCTTTAACTTTTGCCATTTTAATTATATGTCTTGGTCTGGGCCTCCTTGGGCTCATCTTGTTTGAGACTCTCAGAAATTATAAGACTCTGAGCTTCCTGAACTTGTGAGTCTTTTTATTTCACTAGGTTAGGAAAGTTTTCAGCCATTATTTCTTCAAATAGGATCCTAATCCCTTGTTCTCTCACTCCTCTTTCTGGTGCCCTTATGCTGTAGATATTGTTACTCTTCATATTGTCCTCAAGGTCCTTTAACAAATCATTGTTTTAAACTATTTTTCTTTTTGCTGCTCTGATTGGGTGTTTTCTGTTACCTTGTCTTCCAAATCATTGATTTGATCCTTTGCTTCATCCAACTACTCTTTATTTCTTCTAGTTTTTTATTCTTCATTTCATGTATTGTAGACTTCATTTCTGACTAGTTCATTATTATGCTCTCTATGATCTTTTTTATATTTGCTATCTCTTTGTTGAAGTTCTCACTAAGTTGCTGAGTATCCTTATAACCTTTTTTTTAAAACTCTATATCTGGTTAATTGTTGGCCTCAATTTCATTTAAATCTTTTTCTGGCAATTTCTCTTATTTTTTTTTTTCATTTTGGGCATGTTTCTTTGTACTATCATTTTGGCTGTCTCTTTATGTTTGTTTATATGTATTAAGTAGACCTGCTATGACTTCCAATCTTGATAGGTTGGCCTCATGTGGTCTGTGTCCATTGGTTAGGCTTCTATGCATGCATACAAGTCCTTTGGTTGATCTCTCCCCCTTACGCTCACCCTCCCCTACCTTCCCTCTGAGGTTTGATGCTTCTCTGTCTCTGGATCTGTTTTTGTTCATCGGTTTATGTTGTTCATTATATTCCATAAATGTGTGAGATCATGTGGTATTTATCTTCCTCTGACTGGCTTATTTCACTTAGCATAATGCTCTCCAGTTCCATCCATGCTGTTGCAACCTTTCTTTTTTATTTTCTGTAACTAATTCCCCCCCCCCCCGCCCTCCCACCACTAGACTTACAAGCTCTTCTTTCCAAACCTTCCATATATGTAGTTAGCTGGTCCAGTGTGGGAGGCCTGATCTCTACAAGCCATCATGTGTTGGAGCCAGCTACAATGAGAAGGCAATATAACAGAATACCTTCTTCCAGGATTCATATAAGGATCTGGCTTCCCTGGAACTGCCAAGCACAGGGCTATAGGTCATAGGATGGGTTCTCAAGTGAGTAAGAAAGACCCTCCTCCCTCCATCATTCCTCAGTCTCCACCTAAATCCCAAGGTTTCTATGGTTCTTTCCCACCAGTTATCTATTTATCACAAACCCTGCCCTTGCCTCTTCAGTGGTTGGAAGAGCCTTCATTCAAGTGGTAGTCTTCTAGGATACCACCCCTAATCTCCCCAGACTAGGTTAGATACCCCTTTAATTTGCATCCTTAAATTGCCTGTGCATAGGTCTAACTCTGTTTCTGTGACTGTATCCCTCACTAGAACTTGAACTCTTTTGAGGGAAGGTGTTGGCTTTTTTCATTTTTCTATTCATATCACACAATCTAGTTCAGAACATAGTTAAAACACTCAACAAATTCTCATTGAATATATGGATGAAACTGTGACATAGGTAATATTAGCCATTGCCACTGAGTTAGGTAAGCACTTACTACCACAGAGAAACCTTAGCAAATAAAATCAGTTTTATGAAATTAACCAGGTAACAAAAGAAGCTTCATAGACATTGTCAAACATTTAAGATATAGTAGTATTCAAATGTTCTTTCCTACCCATATTGTTAAGTGTTAGTTTAATTAACAATGACACTTTGAAATCCTAGAAATAATCAGGTTCATTAGTGTCAGCCTGACAAAGGTATGAAGAAAGTTTCTGTAATACAACACAAACTGCTTTCACAAGATTGCCTGGAAACAAATAGCTCACTGTGAGATCTATGACTTGCTTTATATATTAATCAATGGTACAGCGGTGCTCTAACAAGGTTAAAAGTGTTCTCTGATTCCCATTATAAAGATAATTTCAATCAAGCAGCCTAACAGCCTAATAGTGTAGGTCATTCTATAATTCAATTCTAAAAATGACTATAGCACACATGCAAACAAGAGAATGAAATAGGATGAGAGAGCAAACCTAGAAAAAATTTCTTTATTAAAGAGAAAAAACAATAATGATTTGCATCTTGCATTTTTGCTGTCCTTTGTAGTACTCTTCTGCAAATACAACTGAATCATTCCTCATGGTCCAACAGATACCTATTGTTCCTGCCCATCCATTTCATGTAAATTATATGTGCTGACCTTTAATTGGCTATAACTGGAACACATTTTGAGCAGAAATATCATATTGAGTTGTTTTGACTTGTGCAAGAGTCTAAGCAGGGGGAAAAAACACTGATGGTTTCTATTCACTATTTCTATAGAAAGCCTTATCTCAGATGTTCTTCAATCCTCAAGTGAATATTCATATTTAATTCCTTTTACATAAAGAATTTCTAAGGTAACTTGTAAAACACAGATCCAAAAATATTTTCGAAAGGAATTTCATCTTCTGCCTATTTTATTTCTCTTCTTTACATAAAAACGTTCATGATAGACTATGCATTGAAATCCATACTAATGATATACCTATTGTGATTTCAAGGAATCCTACAATCAAGAAGCAAAGAAAATCAAGGAGCATCTTAGATGCTAGTTTGAATATTTTTAGGTAGAAGAAGATAGAATAATTCTAAAAGCAAACCTTAGAAGCACACTCGCCATGTAATACCAAATAAATAGCATAGCAGAAAGAATACTCTCCTGTTCATCACAAGCCATAGATTTTACCCTCGTTTGACACTCATTAACTGGTTCATCTTTGGCAAATCTTTTGCCTCAAATCACATGCTTCAGGGTTCTTATCTTCCAAATGAGGAGGCTAGACTAGATCTTAGAAGATCCAAATGTAGCATTAGAGATACAGACTCTAAATGTAAATTTAAATAATCATTTAAAAATACTTTGTCACCTACAGGGCAAAGGTAAGGAGAGAACAAAGAAAATGAGAACATTTCCAGTATCAAAGATGGGGAAGGTTTGATGACAGAAACAAATATCTTAGTCCAAGGTAAGTATTACTCTAAGATGTTTTTAAGGGCACACCATTCCCTGACTGGTGTGGCTGGTTGGTTGAAACCTTATCCCTTACACCAAAAGGTGGCAGTTTTGATTCCTGGCCAGGGCACATAACCAGGTTGCAGGTTTGAGCCCCGTGCAGAAGGCTACTGATTGATGTTTTTCTCTCTCTCACTTCATCTCTCTAAAATCAGGTTGTGGTTGTTGTTGTTGTTTTTAAAATAGAACAACCATCAAGAGAAGCTTGTGATTTGGCACTCCTAATATAGCAGAACTCAGTTTACAAAAATGTCATGAGGCCAATCCTAAGAACAAGTTCCATGTTCTTACAGTCTTTTATGGACATATGTACATGTGCTAAGCTGGACTGTTTGTCTATATTTACACATGTAAGTGTTTCACTTTCCCTTATAAGTTGATTTTTAATTTGGCCAACTAGCCAGACAGTACAAAGCAAACATCTTGAATTATTTATGGATGTTTCCTTTGATTCCATAACTTACAAATGCTACTAAAATACCCACTTAGTATTTATTTTTTCCTTTGGTTACAACTGACAGTCATATCTCATTTGCTTACTTTGCTAACCCTCACTTTTCTGCCTTGCTAGCTTGTCTTCCACAGTCTATGAACTAAATATCCCTATTCTGGCTTGAAAAAAATAAAATGAGTAAATGTCTGCCCTGTCTCTGTTAAGCCCCTTCTGGCTTCTGGATTGATAGACTTGCTTTCTTTTTTATCTAGTAGCTTCCTTCATTCTGCAGAGTAAAGCTCCCCAAATAGACATATTCATTTATGGCAACTTGAAAGTTGTGCATTGCCTTGAAAGTTGCATTCAGTTAGTGTTTCTTATTTCCTCTTCTGCTGTCACTTTGAAATCTAAGGCCAGGGACCAGGACAGTTGGCTGGTAGGAGTGAGGTTGAATTTCTGGCCAATACTCTAAGCAGGAAAATCTAGATGCTGTATTAAGAAAAGTGAGTGATGGGAGGGAAGGAGAAACAGGCAGATAATTTATATTCAGGCAAACCTAATGGCCGGTAGAATGAGGTCGCAAATTTCAGGGACCCAGAAAAGGATGTAGAAAACAGGAGCCTGGGAACCTCATCACAGAATTTTATTCGCATTTAGCTTGATTTAAGAAAAAAATTAAACACCTACTCTATGTAAGACATTGAATACATACTATGGGATGAGGATAGAAGAATGGTAATCTCACACACTAAAACTGATGTTGATTTAAGAAAATGTCAAGTTAGTCATAGTTGAGACATATTGTACTTTTCTATATTTTTCAAATTGTGAATTTGCAACTTATTTGTATTATGCTAACATGAGTGGGGCAATGATTATATTAAGTAAATACTGCAGAGGGCATGTACCTAGAAAAAAATCATTTCAAATAGTCTGATTCACTTCCCATTTTCCTTTTACTCCCCTACATTGCATTTTCCCTTTCTCTACATCAAAATATATAGACTGATAACCCAAATCCCAAGAATAAAACAGATAGTTGCCATTAATTATAAAGGGGGAAGAGACTCTAAGTAAGCAGGATAGATTTTTTAAAAAGCAAGAAAATTTAGTGATTTAATAAAAGGATAATATCTAAGAACAGGGGGATATAAAATTATACCAAAGATATATAATAGATATCTATTCATTTTTATACCAACCTAAATTTAATCATCATTTAACAGTGGCACTCAGCAAAAGCAATTTAGCATTATACTACACTGTACACACTTTAAAACAAATAAGCCATAAACACAGCTCGAGTCCTTGTTCTACTCCCAAAGTGATTTCAGCACTAAACCAGAACAAAGAAAGATGAATGCTAACAATCCCCATCAGGAATCTAGATATATCACACTGCCTTTTATTCGTGAGTCTTCTGTGAAGATCACTGTAAGCAGCTAGAAAACTTGTGCGATCAACTTGGTTTGCCTGGCTGGGAATCAAGTCATCTGAACATCTGGGGTAACATGATTGATTCTCCTGGTTATTAGGGACAAGAGTTGGGCAAATAGAAGCAGAGAACTACAGCCACAAAGGCTGAATAAACTTGTGCAAAGTCACACCAAAGGCCTCACACTAAGGAACTTCAAGTCCTCAGGAGAAATGTAGAGTACCTGGACAAGCAGCCTCACCTGAAAGATCACCTAACATTAGGAAAAGTATACATAAATTCTGCTGCAACCCACCTGATTGAGTTTCTTAAAACAGCTTCCTGATATTTGTGTTGCCAGTTCCTGGCATAGGATCTTGGGTACAGGAACTCAATAAATATTTATCAGTGATGGTGCTGATAATGAGAAAAACCTCAAAATAAACACCCCCATGTAAGGGAAAATGAAGGAAGAAAAGGCCACTTTGTCTCACAGCATTTGAAATGAATCATTTTATATGTCAGATTTTATAGTGCTAGTGTGCTAGGCATTATTAGTAATTTTCATAGTAGTTTAAGAGGTTGTTTTTTTTTTAAAAAAAATCTCCATTCTGCAGATGAAGCAGCTGAGGTTCAGGAAGATTGTACACTATGCCCATGGCCACCAAAATCAGAATGGCTAAGCAGAGATTCACATCCTAACTCCTGAAGCCCACATTCTTCCTATTATATCACACAACCTTTTCTTATTCTGCTCCTTGCAACACCAAGCTGACCATTCCTGTGTAGGGTATTGACTCACCTTTCCATCTTGAAAGCTTTGCTCTTAAAAAAATCTCTATGGTGCTATTAAAAATGAATGTTTGTTGTAAATGATTATTCCTGGTATCTTGAAGAGTCTTTGGTCAATTATCAGCAGAAATGAGACAATTCTGAATGGGGCTTTTCACAGCAAAGCAATTTGATTCATGCATTATTTTTTTTTTTAAATAAATGGGTTACAGATTCAGAAGAAATGGTGGGGGAGGAAACAGACTTTAAAATTTGATAAACACAGATGTCTGAGGGAAATGTTCCCATCAGTGTGCATTATTTCACCCTCTGTGATCTGGGCTTATTAACATCCTTTTCATAGTGAAAGGAAATATAACATGTATTCTATAACTTCTGTCATGTTTGATTATGCCAATTTATCACAATTATTGCTTTATTTCTAATCAGAGTTAGGACACCAATTTAGTTCCATTCTCTTTTTTAGAATTTTTTTATTTATTGTCTGAGTTATAGTACATATGAGTTCCATGCTCTTTTGTCTAGAGTACTTTATGTCTAGAAATCTTGTGAGAAGAGACTGGTCAAAGGTGATTTAAAGTGTTCATAATTTTAAAAAATCTACTAAAAGGTTGCTATGGTGAGTAAAACCATTAATTTTACATATAAGAATTTGTTAAGGAGAATGGGATGGTTGGGTATATCAGAAACTTAGTAACCATGATACTCCTTCCATGTTTGGAAAAAGATCATTGCAGGTTTGTTTGTTTTTTCATTGCAGGTTTGTTTGTTTTTCATTGCAGGGTTTAATGCATAATAAGAAAGCCACAAGGTTGGTATTTCACCATTCTTTGGATTTCTGATCTGAAAGGAGGAAAATGGAAATGCCATATATCTTTTAAAGTATCTTTTAAGCCTGAGCTCATCAAGAATGGATTTTTAAAAAGTTAAATGATAGGTTCTCAGTATAGGTCCTGATCCTGAGGGAAGTCTAAACTACAAGGAAATTTAGGAAAATTTAATTAGAATTTATACAAATTTGAGGAAAATCAGAGAAGAAAAGCTAATCCCATTCAAAGTGTACATGTAATTCTCAAGGCCATATGTAAGAAACAGGATGCATAGTAACTGAGAGAGTAGGCAGAAATGAAAGACCCTTAGCAATGTACTGACTTCCATTCTCCCTCATTTCCATGAGCTAAATCAGCTTGGGTCCACCTGCAGAGGGAGCCAGGCTCCACCCACACATTTTAAGAATGGGTCTGGCCCTGGCCAATAGAGGACCCTCAGGAGATCCTGCAGTAGAAAACAGCTGAAGTGGTCTCATAGCTGGCACCTACTTCCAAGCCTTCCTGCGTCAGTTCTTTAACCTGGAAAATGATACTCCTCTTCTTATTAGGATCGTCTTAAACATTAATAAGTTAAGCCATGTAAAGTGCTTGGAACTGGGTGTGGCACATGGCAGTGATTAATACATAATCACTCTCATCATCGTTATCTTCTTCATAGCACAGTTTAAGTTACTTTTTTAAGGCCACTGTCCTGTGGCAGCACATAAACACCCTATATCCATATTCTGATTCCTGGATTGATGTTATTTCCACTGTGCAATTTCCACAGCAGGTGGTTTTAGAAGCACCAAGTGTGTTTTTTACACACACTTAAACATTTCCCCCTACAATGGAGTCACAATGACTGAGCTCTCCGTACTTGATAACCCTTTTGGAGAGTTTTCTGACAATATATAATTTGCTAAGTGAAATGAGTTTGTTTCTCAGAAGAGAGAAAACATTAGAGAACAGAAATAGGCCTCCTGTGATGACTGAATCATGATCAACATCACCATTTTAAACCAAGTACAGGACCTGAATGACTAAGACACCGAGTCAGATACAATTTTGAAGGCGAGGAAGAGGGGACAGGTTTTGAGGAGAAAAGGTTAGTCAGAGGTGGGGGGCGGGCAGCTAGAAAAAAAGGATAAATGTCTTTTAAAACACTTGAGAGGAATTTTCTGAACAAACACTCTGTTTTCACCCCATGAACCTGAGCCTCAAAGTTAAACCTGATCACCTATAATTTTCCAGAAGCATAAAAGAAGCCCACACCCAGAGATCAGAAATGTGTATATATTGACATGGTTTCCGTGCCATCAAAGTCTCCTTCAGCTCTACTTCATGAGATTTAATGATAAAAATAGCTTACAGCGTAGGCTTGACTTAGAAAACGAGAGGTTCATCTATTAATTCTATGAGGATACCAAAATTGACTTTTAAAAAAGTCATACATATAATTTTTTTCTTTGAAATAAAGAGATAGCACATTAACTTCAAGCAGTGCTTGGGCTGCATATTTTATGAGGTTTATTTGTACTGCATGTCTTTGATGAGCTCTATTTGTGGCTGGAAGTACAAACATACTGATTACAATCACTCTTTCCTACATTTAGGAACAAAATTAATTATCTGCAAAAAAGCAGAAAGGCTTAGATAGACTCTCAGTAAGTGATAATACTCAGTGCCCAAATATAATGACTCTGTTTCTGACTTTATCTGTTTTAGACATTCTGAGTGAAATGAAAAAAGGAAAAATTAATTCACTTTCTGAATATTCTTCAGAAAAGATTTAAATTGGGTAATAAGAAGGCAGCATAAACCCTTCCCCAATGCCCCATCCCCTGTATTAAATATGAAAAAAGCCTTCCAGGGTTATGCATTCTCAAAAGGGATTTTTTTTTGTCAAATAGATTCTAGCATTGCTTATATTAGTTTATGTTTACTTTATAGAGTAATTTATTTAAATAATATGGTTAATAGTTATACAGGTATTGTTTCACTAGCTGTTTTATAATATGCTTATATGCTATTATATTTGAAATGTTTTACATATTATTTTCACAGTTTTTTATTTTATAAAATAATTTTTTACAATGTTATTCAGGCATACTTTTTGGATTTTGATAATTTACCCATTTCAATTGTACAGCTTAATTATTTCTACTAAATTTATCAAGGTATGCAACCATCACCACAAACCAGTTTTAGAACATTTTCATCACCCCAATAGGATCCCTCATGTCCACTTCAGCATTTTGGGAAGTCTGGTGCATTCTGAACCCCAAGCCCCAAAGGGGACATTTTAAAAGGACATTAAGAAGTCTGTACTCAATGGACTTGTATGCATGCATATTAGCATAACCAATGGACACAGACACTGGGGCGGTGGGGGCTTGCTCGGGGTGGGAATGGCTGGGAGAGAGGGGTCAATTGAGGAAAAAGAAGACATATGTAAAACTTTAAACAATAAAAAAAGAAGTTTGTACTATAACCGAAACAAAGGTTATTTGTCTTTCTCTATTAATTCCTTCACCAACATGGATAGAAATGGTAAATTGTGAAATAGTATAAGCGCTCAGTACTAGCACTCAAAAAGTTGTGGCTGCTGGTAATAATGAGGATTTTACTTTATCTTACAAAGGCTGCAATATCCTGAAAGGAAACTGCTCAATTTCCCTCATTTTGGCTTTTTGTGAAACATTGCATTACAGCAAAAAATTTATAACCAACCCTTCCCTTGAGGAAATTAGTGCACTGTAGTGCAACTTCATTTAAAAATGCTTGTGGTGCTCAAAATATGTTTTCAATTTTCAGGTGGGGGTTGGAGGGGTTGCATTTCAAGAAACAGTTCAAATATAAAGCATTTTCTGCCAGAGACCTGAGCAAGATAGCAGAATGGCTAGGTATAAGAGGTTAGTGAGCCAAGGCTACCTGTTGTGCTATTGTATGTGAATGATGTAGAGCTACAGTTACCAAGGGTAACCTTATTCCAAGTGAGGAAAAAAGATCACAAAGGAATCACACTGTGTACGTGACTCCATATTTTCTGAAGCATTTCAGATTTGTGATGAAGAGAGCAAATATTCGGGGGCTTTTCTACCCTTGCCAAGTAGGAGGCTGCTTTCACTGTATGCTCTGCTTTTCTGGCTACCCAATATAAAAAAGGCACTTTTGGCCCTCGCTGGTTTGGCTCAGTGGATGGTACATCAGCCTGCCGACTGAAGGGTCCTGGGTTCGATTCCAGTCAAGGGCACATGCCCAGTTGTGGGCTCGATCCCCAGTGTGGGGCGTGCAGGAGGCAGCCAATCAATGATTCTCTCACATCATTGATGTTTCTATCTTTCTCTCCCTCTCCCTTCCTCTCTGATATCAATAAAGCTATATATTTTTGTATATATTTTTGTAAAAGGCACTTTTGACTTCCTAACTGTCATTCTGGGAGCACCTGGATTCTCGGAATATCAGGCCATGGGGAAACCTTCATGGACTTTGTCCACTTGGGTAAATATTCCTAATTTCTGAGGTTTCTGAATATACTCAGAGGACACATCAGTCTTCCACATCACTCCCAGCAGACATGCATAAGCATCTACTTACTGCTCTGTGACTATCACATGTGTCACCTTAGAACTGTGTAGAAGAGATAACCTCACTGTGCCAAGCCAATTAGGAATACAAACTTCCAACCCAGAACCTGAACAAGCAAGAAAGTAAATGATAGCTTAGAGACCAAAAGAGAGACCAATAGAGTAGTAGCAGGATATTCGAGGAGCAGAGTTCGCACCTAAGCAAAGACAATAGTCAGGTGTGCCTTTCATATTTTTCTTTTTCAAGTATTCTCTAAAAATATGAAAAAAAACTGCTACTGGGCCTTCTGCTATCCTCCAACATGTGGGACATAGCCCTGCCTTTTGTCCAAGCAGTCAGGGCTGAGCGATGTACCTTCACTAACTTCAAATTTCCTTACGTGATCCTCCAAAGGCATTGTGAACTTGAGAAATTCCTGCAGCCATCCAAGGTTGGGGGCTCATGTGTTGCAAGACGATTTTCCATGGGCCTCATGTTTCTGAAGGTGTTATAAACAGAGGCACTTTTCCCCATACTATCTTTTTCAAGTATATTTGCATAGTAAACAGCCTTAGAAGGCAGAGATAGCACCTCCCTTCAGAGAAAAGAGTAGGTAGGCTTATCATCTATTATAAAATATTTGAGTTCCCTAAGCTTAAGGCTCCTCTCCTGTAATGCAACCTGCTGAGTGTGCAGGAGTCATCTGGCCATCTTTACCTTACCCCATGGGAATTAGAGCTCACACAAATGCCGATACTCTGGCCACTGCTATTGCTGTGAGATATAAACTGCCCTTCATCTCTGAGCCAGTAATTTCGTGTCTTTAACCAGCAACCATGAGGCTAGGGCAGACTAATTTGTTAGTTTGCAATTAGGGTAAAAATCTCAGATCTTTCACAGCTCTTGAAGACACGTTCCTGCCATATCAGTCTACACACCACAGAAAGGAGAAAAAACTTTCTGAAGATTCAGAACATATAAAACAACTGGTAATCACACTGCTATTTGTTGCAAAGGCAAAGAATTCTAGATTTGTGGAGAGACCACCTAATTTCCTAATGTGACACATAATATATATAATTTCAGGATGAAGTATTAAAAAAGCTTCCCTTATGAAACCACTGCTTGAAACTTGTCATGAAATTAACATTTAGTCCCTAAAAAGGGTGCCATTTTTCATTTTTATTTTTCTCTTCAATAAATAGGTAATCTATGTTTAAAAAGTACCCATGGGAAGCACTAAAGCTCTTTTTATTGTGAACGAATCAAGGATTGCAGCTTATAAACATCTTTTCCTTTCCAGAAATGAACATCATGCAAATAAAGTTGCTTACCACACTTCTAGATGCTGACCTACAGACACTGATTAGGTAGTGAGCCATTTACTTGTTTTTATCACTTTGCAATCATTGGGTACTGAAAACAGCTTGTATGAATTCAGACAAGGTATCTTTATCTGGGACTAAAAATGAAAGTCCAAACTGATGGCATGAGGAGAAAAACACTGACATTCTGACACCTGAAAAATAACTTCAGCCTTCAAAAGCAGAGAGGAAAGTAGGGCTAATCTTGGAAATTCTGATGAGTTACAGTCACTCACACAGACAGCAAAATATAAGAACTTGATAGAGTGAATTATTATCGGGGATCAACAGAGTCTCTTCCCCAGAGTTTCCTAGCACACATAAATAAATATTGACTTCACTGAAGATATCTTCAGAAATTCTATCAAAGGAAATGGATATACTTGGGCACCAGAGTATGTTATGTTCTCAGTAGGCAATGTTTCTAGTAAGGAAATACCATAATGGAGACCTAGGTATACTGTTAAGATCCAGAATAAAAAGTAAATGCACTAAAAACTATCTGTTGGATTAATGAGCAGATTTCAAACATTGCAACTGGAAGAGAGACTATTCCTCACCACTGGTCCTGCTCATATAGACTCTAGGCAATGTGATTTCACTGTGTCATTGAGTCTTCCATCACCTACATAAACATTCCTTGTCCCCCTAGAAATTGCTCTGAATCTTTAAGTATTACAAAAACTAAAAATCTCATGCCTTTTAGTACTTCATTTGGAAATACTATAGCAAATGACTCCAAGGAGAGAGAATGAATTTAACAACTGATTGTGCAGCTGGAAAAACAGTAGAGAGTAATACAATATATTAAATAAGATAATAAAAACCTACTTAGCCTGCATTTGTGGAATGAAGATTCTGCTGAAGGGAGATTGGAACTATTTGATAGAGCAATATAAAATAATCATTAAAAGCATGAGCTATGGAGTTAGAGAGATCCGGTTTTGAATCTTAGGTCTGCTACCTGATAGCCAAGTGACCTGTGAGGGTGGCAACAGAGTCATGGTTATCTTTCCGGGCACTCCCTGCGATCCCCAGAGTAATCACAGTGTTTCTACAATTAGAAGCTCAATAAATGTTTCCTGCAATGAATCCAATTTCAGATAGTGCTAAAAGAAATATCACAATGAGGAAAAAAGGAAGAAATATTGGTGGTAGAAAAGGTTGCAATTTTGCACAATAGTCAATGAAACATATAACAAGCTGAGGGTAAAGAAATTTTGGGAGAGGAAGCACTAATGCTAGGAAATTCTGAGATGAATCAATAAAAAAGTACATGAGTACAAATGGAAAAATAAAAGTGCAATCCACCATGTGAGGATATATAAGCAATTATTTTGGGGAATAAAGAAAGTAAATAAAATAATCATAGAAACTCTGGGAAACTTTCTGGGAGAGCAATAAACATCTAACATGTTGATTATTACTCCTTTAATCAGTGGACAAATTATAAGGTGAAATGTACAATAGCTATGCATATAATCCATACATAGGTACATGGCAATGGTAATCAAAATGGTTTCAGAATAAAAACAATGGCATTTTAAAAAGGTGTGGCATTCAACAATTTGGGTGTTGTATAACAACAATGTTGAAAATATATATATTGAAAACTAAGAATTCATATTTGCTTCGGGTATAAAGTGTGGAATTCAATAATGTACTGATAAATTTAACAGTGATATTCTCACCCATATACAATTTTTTAACTCTTTATTGTTCAGATTATTACGGATGTTCCTGTTTTTCCCCCCCATAGCTTCCCTCCACCCAGTTCCCATCCCACCCCAGGCCCTCACCCCCCACTGTCCTCGTCCATAAGTGTAAGATCTTTGTCCAATCTCCTCCCACAACCCCACAGCCCGTTCCCCCTGAGAATTGTCAGTCCACTCCCTTTCCATGTCCCTGATTCTATTACAATCACCAGTTTATTCTGTTCATCAGATTTTTTATTCATTTGATTTTTAGATTCACTTGTTGATAGACATGTATTTGTTGTCACTTGGTTGTTCATAATTTTTTGTCTTTACTTTCTTCTTCTTCTTCATCTTAAAGGATACCCTTCAGCATTTCATATAATACTGGTTTGGTTGTGATGAACTCCTTTAGCCTTTTCTTGTCTGTGAAGCTCTTTCTCTGACCTTCAATTTTAAATGATAGCTTTGCTGGGTAGAGTAATCTTGGTTGTAGGTTCTTGCTATTCATAAATTTGAATATTTCTTGCCACTCCCTTCTGGCCTGCATAGTTTCTTTTGAGAAATCAGCTGACAGTCGTATGGGTACTCCCTTGTAGGTAACTGTTTTCTCTTGCTGTGTTTAAGATTCTCTCTTTGTCTTTTGCCCTTGGCATTTTAATTATGATGTGTCTTGGTGTGGTCCTCTTTGGATTCCTCTTGTTTGGGGTTCTCTGTGCTTCCTGGACTTGTAGGTGTATTTCTTTCACCAGGTAGGAGAAGTTTTCTGTCATTATTACTTCAAAAAGGTTTTCAATGTCTTGCTCTCTTCTTCTGGCACCCGCATAATTTGGATGTTGGTACGCTTGAAGCTGTCCCAGAGGCTCCTCACACTATCTACATATTTTTGGATTCTTTTTTCTTTTTGCTCTTCTGGTTGGTTGTTTTTTGCTTCCTCAAATTTCAAATCTTTGGCTTGATTCTTGGGATCCACTAGTCTACTGTTGAATCTCTGTATATTATTCTTTATTTCAGTCAGTGTATGATTAATTTCTGACTGGACCCTTTCCATTTTTTTTGGCATGCTCACTAAGATCCTTGAAGGTCCCACTAAGTTCCTTGGAGGTTTACAGAAGATTCTTGAGTAACCTTATAACTGTGGTTTTGAACTCTATATACAGTAGTTTTCTTTCTTCCATTTCTTTCATTTGTGACATGTTTCTTTGTCTCTGTATTTTGGCTGTTTCCCTGTGTTTGTTTCTATGTATTGGGTAGCTGCTAAGTCTCCTTGAGTTGATAGAGTGGCCTTGTGTACTAGGTGTCCTATAGGGACCAGTGGCTCAGCCTCCCCAATCACCTGAGGTAGATACTCTTGGTGTACCCCTTTGTGGACTCTGTGCACAGTACTGTTGTAGTTGAGCCTTGATTGCTGTTAGTATCACTGGGAGGAATTGACCTCCAGTCCAACTGGCTGTGAGGACCAGCTGTGTCTACAATGGAAGAGCTGCTGTGCAGGAGACACCCTGATGGGGCAGGACTTGCTTCAGTGAGGCTTTGGTACTCACTGAGTCTTCCTCTTGAGTGTGTCACATATGGATGTGATGAGCTGTAATCTGGTATGATCTTGCACTGACCAGTAGGTACACTGGCTCTTATATCTCCAAGGAGGTGCAAAGTCAGCCACTGCCTGGGGCCACCCAGCAGGAGTTACAGAGAGATCTGTAGATTCCTCATCTTTGTATCGGGTTTGGAAGTGCCCAGACAAGGCCCAGCTGTGAAGCAAGGCAGGCTGCTGTTGGTGCCGCTTTGGGCCTTCTTTTGATAGCTTTGGGGCTCCCTGACCCAGCTGCAGCTTCTTTGACAGGTTTTAGGCTGAGAAAGGACAGACCATTCATATGCAAAAGCCACTGTGCACAGCTTGGGTGGGGTTGTAAATTGGGTAGGGTGGGGTCTCAGGGAATCTCCAGGGTGGAGTAAACAGCAATGGCTGCCAGTCAGCCCTGCACTTGGGAGGTTCTAGCACAGGAACAATGACTGTTGTGAGCACCTCCCTCTGGAAGAAAGCCGCCCCTGCCTTCCTGCCCTGAAGCCAGACAGTCCAGTTTCTCCCCATATGTGTCTGGGTCCCCCAGAGTCTCGCCCAGCACTGGAGCTCAGAGCAAGTGGTAGCTTATATCTCCCTCCGGATTAAAAAAGTGGCACACCTGGGTGCCAGCCCATTCCCTGCCTCCACACCTCCTACCAGTCTCTATACGCTTTCTTCTTTACCTGTCTAGTTGTAGTACATCCACTCAGCTAGCTTTCCCGTGGTTCTGGAAGATAGTTGATCTGTATTTTAGTTGTAATTTTGATGTGGTTGTGGGAGGCAGCAAGTACAGGTGTTTACCTATTCTGCCATCTTGGTTCTGATCACCCATATACTATTAAAGATATACTGGACACTTACTATGGGCCAAGATATTTAACCTAGCTCACAAATGTAGTTAAAGGGTCAAGATAGAACTATTTACAGTCCAGTCCCATCATTAATACTAACTTGGAGTTTGCAGTACAAATTTTCTCTCTTTTTTCCCCCTTCTTATTCTCCCTATCCTCTCTCTCTCTCTCTCTCTCTCTCTCTCTCTCTCTCTCTCTCTCCTTTTCACACACAATTTTTATTCACTTCTGAGGATTAAAATAACATTAAACATTCTGGGACTTAAAAATAAGTTTATGCACAACTCATTGTCCATTTGGCACTTAGAAAAATGTAATAAAAAGAGTACTGGACTGGGGCTTAGTGAGTACCTGCCATGTGCCACAAACTTTGCCACATACTTTGAACCTATCAATCATTATAATTAATCCCATAAAGCAACCCCATTTTATAGATGAGGAATCCAAGGTCCTAACTTTGCCATTAATTGCCATTCAATTCCAAATAAGGAGACAGGGCTTGCGCCCAAGGGAGTATCAGAAACAGCTGGGGCACTTTTTAAATAACAAATTCTCTGTCCTCTCCACAGACTTATGGTATCAAAATCCTCAGGGTGGACTCCAGGAATTTGTTTAACAAGTTCCCCAGGTGATTGTGATGGTGAGCCAAGTTTGCAACCTGGATGTTTTACAACATCCCTACATTTACTTGCATGCTTTCACTTGGTAGAATTTAAAACTATCTTATGGAAAATGAAAGCACTAATAGGTCATACTTATAAAAATTGAACAGTTCCACATTCACTTAGAAGAGCAAAATGCCCTTCATAATCTGTACATGAAATGCCCTTATTAATCGGTACATGGTAGCCACCAAAACAACTGGGTAAAATCTCTATATGGCAAACCTCATGGCATAGCTTATAGCTAGCTAAAAGGCTGTCCCAACAGAGCTCAGGAAGAACATATTATCAAAGATGTTTCTCACTACAACTTAATCTCAAGTAGGACTGACTGGCAAGGTTTTACTTATTAACACAATAGGAAAGTCACAGTGTTACAGAAAATAATCTCATTAATGCTTTAGTTTTAAATCAGTTTTTGCTTTGGGGCATTCTGTGGATTTGTTAAAATGAATAGAGTTCTGTAGTCTATTCAGCCTTCACTTACCCTCCTCCTGTATAAATGGTTCAGCCCTTCTCTGACCCATAGAGAATATGGGCTAGATCACACCTGGTCAATGATTTCCCCACTCCCACCATTTGGTATATATTACTTAAGTTGGTGATCATAAAACATTAACAAGGCAGAGTTTACATATGCTTTCTGGTCTAGTTTAGGCATCCCTGGGGGAAGGCAGACTTCACGCTCTCATAACCAGCTGGAAGCTGGGGGCAATCAGACCTTTAATGGCCAAAACAGAAAGGGACTGCATCACCGAGCACCTCTTCACAACCAAGAACTTTCTTCCTAAATGATAATGACATGAAATGTACTCCCCCTACGCATTTGCACACACACACACCTGCACACCTAAAATATAGCAGGTTTGGCAACCTAAAATAGCTATCCAATTTAAGTTCACAATGTTTTTGTAAAATCCTAATGGAGCTTTTTAGAATGAAAGCCTGGGACAGTCTAATGGGAGAGAGACGTACAATGGAAAGAACACTAGTTAGATTGTAACAGCAGAAGATCTTGGATTCTACTTCTGGTTCTTCCATTAATCATATAATTTTGGGCAAGTCTCCCTGGACTTTATTTCTTCATTTGTAAATCAGTGGAATTGAACTAGATAATCTCTAATGATGCTTCCAACACTCACATTATAGTGACATGTTGATTATGGTAAGATTTATTCAGTTGCATGTCTGTCAGTCAACTAGACTGACTTTTTCAAGACTTAAGAACTATGTCTTAAATAACTTTGAATATCCAGCACCGGACAAAGTGCCATGAGCAAAACAGATGCTTAATAAAAGTTAATTAAATAAATATTTATGCCTGGAGCCTGATCAAAACCATTTATTTAATTCCTTATCAGCTAACACATGACCAATATCAGAGGCAAACTTAAAACATTCCTATACTCTATCTTTAATGTTGTCTCATTATTTTTCCTCTTATTGAAGACATTTCCACACCCCTGGCATCCTTGCTTTGTGTCTGACACATAGTGAGCACTCAGTCAATATAAGGTTAATGAACATGTGAATGCGCTAACTTTTCATTTTTCTAGTTCTGTGAAATTTACTTTTGCATAAGGCCTCAGAATCTGGTCTTGAATTATAAAGCAGTCAAGGAAATAATTAGTCATCAAAGAACACTATAGTTAGATAGGGCATTTCTGTTCATTTTACTATAAAATATTTTCTTGGCAAATGTGTTTTAAATGGCTAACATTGTAAATGGGACAATTGGAACAGCTCCATAAGTAGCATCATTTCTGTCCTCCCTACTACTTTAATTCACCAAAGAAACCAATTATCCCTATCATTTCCAGAACTTAAAGACAAGGTTAAATGGCCCAATCTGCCCTACATATTCTGGGTAAACAATGTCTCTGAGTACATAGCAGTTGCACCGCTTAGAAACTAAGAGTATAAGTCAACCAAGCCTATGTTTGAATCCCAGTTTCCCCCACCTTTACTTAACTAACTTTGAGATCTGGGGCTAGGTATTTAACCACTCTAACCTTCATATTCTCTTGTGTAAAATGGGGACACCAGTAAGGCCTATCTCCTGGGTTACTGTGAAATAACATGCAAACTGGCCATCAGAGCAACTGAAATGTAGTAGCAAGTCAACGATGGTAGGGCATTAGATGATTCTGTCACCACCTTCCACAATGCTGGTAGCATTCAGGAATTATTCACCACCACCTTAGTGGGATCTGGCTAGTAGCTCCTGGCTGTATATTCTGCTCTACATTGTAAAGTGGGTGCCTCCCATGGTTCTGAATGTATGCACTCTAGCTTAGCAGGTATAATGTAACTAACAATGTGGAACTGAAACAAAGTAAATTGCTGCTTCACTTGCAGAACTATCCCATCACAAACCCCATCAGGCGGTCATATAATCAAGACTGTAAAACAACAACTTTGAAAACATGTTTGGCCTTGCTTATGTTCATATGTAGGTTTAATTAGTGGGTTCTAGATAGGTCTCCCGAGTTTAAAGTCATTACTTAAAATGGTAATGTGATATATATGATTAAGAACATGAGAGTGAAATCAGAATAAAAGAAATCGGTGATAACCTAATTAAATGGAGATCTAATCAATTTCTGAATTATGGATTTTCCACTAACTATAGCTGGGTACCCTTGGGCAAGTTACAGTTTTATTGAGCTTTAGTTTTTTAATTTATAAAATGAAGATAATAGCTCCTACCTCAAAGGGCTGTCATGAAGATTATGATAACTAACAACAATGGTATTAATAGCTAATATTTACGGAAGATTTACCATGTACCAGGCACATGCTAAGTGCTTTAATATATTATTCCTTGTGAAAAAGATATTACTTTTATCCCTAGTTAATAAATCAGAAATATGAGGCTCATAAAGATAAAATGATTCACCCAAGTTCCCACAGCAAAATTCAAAGCCAGGCATTGTGACTCCATAACCTATGGTCTCAATGTGCTGCCTAACTATGTGAAGTCATTCAGACTCTCATCTCTTCCAACCCTCTGATCTTGTTCTCACTTATCTTTAACAGCACCTGCTATTAGCCAGGCTTCCCCCTCCCAATAGGACCCAGTTTCTCTGAAAACTGTAGACTGGTACTCACGGTGGTGGTCAGCTTCCCTCCATTCTTCTGGACATATTGGATGGAATCATGGATCGTTGAAAACAGTCCAAGCAGCACATTTTCCATGTCATAAATTCTGTACATGCCATTCACCAATTCTTCAAGAGACAGAATGTATTCTCTCCAGTATTTGTCAATCTCCACCACACCTGCCATACAGCCTTGCATGACCACGTTGCAATAGCCACCACAAGGCTTAACCATCATCAGTCCCTGGCAGTAAGAGCAGTACCACATTCTGGTGAGCATTCGGCCACAGTCCTTACTAAACTTCAGGTGATCAGTTGTGTTGATCACTTCGATTCCTAGATTCAGGGCCTGGAGGAAGATCCTAGTAACTTGCAGTGACTTGGAAACCTGGGTCATAATAAGCTTGGGGAAATTCCCAAATACTTTCAGGTCACGCCTTGCACTACGGAGGCACTCATTGATGTCTAAGGCTGACTCAGGCAGGCCTGGATTCATCAGCTGGGTATAGATAACTGGAAACAGGCTATCAAATAGTTCATTGACCATGTCATCCACGTTGATGTCAGAACCCAGGATGTAGAGAGACACATCGGTAAAAAATTCACCTACAAACTCAAAAGCTTGTGGGGTCAGGCTCGCATAGTTGTTTTTGAACATGGCATTGGTGTAGTTCTTGGCATGGCGAACAACAATTTCAAAGGCCTCTGTAAAATAAGAAATAGAGAAATGCCAACAAATTAAAGCATGAAAATACAGGGTATAATTGAATTAGAAATTTCTCTATTGCTGTGGTGAGTAAGGTCCCATTTGCCTTAAATAATTGACTCATATTGCCTCAACTCCTGCAGTTGCCTGCTCTTATAAATCAATTTTCCTTTCTGAATAGAAAGCCCAAACCCTGATGTGTACATAAATTCTTAAACACACTAATTATATTTCAAATGACAAAAGGCAGGATTCAGTTAACATTTTGCCTTTCATGAAAATTCTGATTAAAAATAGGCTAAATGAGAATTTATTTTTCTTTCTCTCATTGATTTATTCAGTTAAAAATTTCTTGTATTTCAAGTCATTTCATTTTTGGACAGAGACAAATATTTGACAACAAATCATATATTATATAAACTCACGTAATAATTTAGGCCTGTTCAGTCCTGGAGGAGAGGCAAATTCTTAGCCAACAATAAAAACTATCACAAATTTAACCATTTTTGGTAGATTTTCCTCTAGATAACTTTAAAGAGAGCTATCTGATAGATTGCCATATCTGGAAATGGAACATATTCCTTAAATGAGTATCTGGATGGAAACAAAGCAATCCATGCACTTATCCATATATTTGAAATTGAAAACAACACCTCCTGGTATTTGCAAGGTGAACATCTGGAATTATAATTGCTAAGCTTCTTTGGTAAATTTGGCTTCCAGTAGAAGCTTTATCTATTCTTCAAAAGCTATGAATTCAGGATTACATCTGCTGCCCCTGCCCCTTGGCATAAGACCCAATTAGTATCATTGATTTGAAAGAGAAAGTAGTCATGTTGCCATCTTATTTTCTTCAAACTGAAACACTCCAGACATAAATTATTCCAAATAATCAGAGTTCTACATTTGTACGAGGGAAGAGAAAATAACTAAATAATAGGTTTTTCAAGAAATAAGACAGTTTAAAAACAAACAAAATAACCAAGTTTCCTAAGACATTTAAAACTAACTTAGTACTTTCTTTCATTTCCTTCCAAAGTGCAAAGGTCCCTGACAGATGTACTCCAAATGATGCCAATTCATGAGGCTTGAAAAATCAAATTATTATCACGTTCAGACTACTAGAGAGATTATATACTCCAACAGCTCCTTGGGATCAGTTAGTCCAGCATCTCAGTCAGCTATGGCAGAAGTGATGTCTAGGTTGTGCCACCACCATCTGCCCCAGATCACTCACAAGGTAGAATGTGCTTGCTAGATTATTCCCTTGAGCTTATGGCTTGCCCTGCAATCTTGAGCAGATGCCAATGCAATTTCACTAGGCTTCCAAGCCCAGTTGAGAAAGTTAATCTTCATTTTTATCAATTGCTGTATCTTCATATGTTTGTTTTGCTTTGTTTAGAATGTCAAGCAATTCCTGGAAAGTTTATCTATGTTGTAACAATCTCTTCTTAACCCCATATGCTACTTTACTCTCCAACATTGAATCTAAAGATTTAATGAGGCCAGGAGATCATCTAGCCTCAAACAAAGGATCCATCAATGAATTATTTAAAATCATCAG
The DNA here is from genome assembly GCF_964212035.1 of Myotis nattereri. Taxonomy (NCBI): domain Eukaryota; kingdom Metazoa; phylum Chordata; class Mammalia; order Chiroptera; family Vespertilionidae; genus Myotis; species Myotis nattereri. The sequence goes on from NC_138078.1 coordinate 122,549,355, forward strand.
AAACATGGAGATTTAAAACTACTCATTAATTTTTTAAAATAATTTTTTATCTATTGATTTTGAGAGAGAGAGAGAGAGAGAGAAAGAGAGAGAGAGAGAGAGAGAGAGAGAGAGAGAGAGAGAGAGAGAGAGAGAGAGAGAAGGATGGGGAGAAAGCATTGGTTGGTTCTTAAAGGTGCCTGATCAGGGATCAAACCCACAACATTGGCATATCAGGATGATGCTCTAACCCAGCGGTTCTCAACCTGTGGGTCGCGACCCCTTTGAGGGTCCAACGACCGTTTCACAGGGGTTGTCTAAGACCATCGGAAAACACATATATAATTACATATTGTTTTTGTGATTAATCACTATGCTTTAATTATGTTCAATTTGTAACAATGAAATTGGGGGTCACCACAACATGAGGAACTGTATTAAAGGGTCGTGGCATTAGGAAGGTTGAGAACCCCTGCTAACCAACTGAGCTACCTGGACAGGGCATACTCATTCATTTAAAATTTAACTAGCACTCATTTATTTTATATATCAGGCTCTGTGAAAGGTACTAGGCATATATAAATGCTAGATAGATTGAGATATATAATACACCATCTTTGTATTAAAATGCTCACAAGCTATATGGTTTAGCATTTACAAAGCATTTCTAAATATATTATAATATCTACTTTTTGCAACAACTTTATGATTTGGTATTGCAGTCCCCGTTTTATAGAGGATGAGGTTGAAATTCAGCAGAGTTTAAGCCTTGTCTCAGAGTCACACAACTGCAAAGTAGAAGTAGTCAACTCAGACTGGTTTCTCTCAGTAATGGTTACACTCTAGCTGCCCTCGGCCATAAAGCCAACACACATAATTTCAAAAACCTTTATAGAAAGTTAAGTTCTTTTTTAACCTCATTATTTTTCCATTGGCTTCTTTTTTTATTCTTTATTGATTAAGATGTTACATATGTCTCCTCACCCCCCTAGTGTCCATGTCCATTGCTTATATGCATGCACACAAGTCCTTTGGTTGATCTCTAACCCCTCCTCTCACCCTCCCCTGCCTTCCCTCTGAGGTTTGACAGTCTGTTCAATGCTTCTCTGTCTCTGGATCTATGAACAAAAATAGATTCACTGGCTTCTTCTCTGTGAATGGAAACATATTAGGATAAATTGCAGCCCAAAGACCAACAAAGCGGAGTCATACTTACACCTTTGCCTTGGGAAAGCCTGAGATAAGAGATACGTAGATCTCAAACATGTAAGTTACCCTAAAATGAATTCACTACAAGGCAAATTTCATCTCTAGCACAGGGCATTGGTTCTCTAATGTGCAAAACATATGACAGTGAAATTCCATAGACTATACTGCCATAACTTTTTTTTAAAGTTTCTGTTACTAACACTGTTGGATCAATAAAAAAAAATTACAAAAGATCATGAACTCTTCTGGAGAAAGAATTAACAACAGCACATACTGCCGTGGGGAAAGGAGCTAGGGTTTCATATCTAACGTGAAGCTCACATGTGCTCCCTGCTCCAACTTTCACAGCTAAGAATCCATTTAGCACATCTCTAGGTGTTGCCCATCCCCCTTACTTCTATATCACTGGGCAACAGACCAAACCATAACCACTCAAGCAAAGACTCCTTGGGGACTTATAGGAGCCAACACTAGATGAAAAAGGATGCTCAGTTTGAGGTTGGCAACTTGAGATTTAATGGAATGAAGCCAAGGGCTAGAATTACTGCAAGGATGTTCAGCTCATTGATTTTTTTTTGTCAGATAATATTTATACCCTTAGGGTAGGGGAGGTTTTCCTCTATCTTTTTCCTGGGAAGTGGTCAAGAGCTATGTCCAGGAAAATTTGGAACAATGTAAAATCAGAGATACTATGAAAACTTAGCTACTAAACAGAAAATATTCTAATTTTTGTTTTACAATATAAATGATACAGAAAATAGATCTAATAAACTGAATTAATATATATCCAAATATAGCAAGGTTTCTAGATTTGCAAATGTCCTCATTACCATCCTGGTCACCACTGTTTGGACACACTTTAGTATTGTTAACATCCTCCATAGATTATGGTACTCAAAAACGGACACAATTCTCCAGATGTAGTTTGATATGTGAAGTGTGCAATCAGGCTATTTACTCCCTCTAAATGGTTCAATAACTTCTTCCCCCTGCCCAGAACATAAAGCCTATCACTGTAGCAAAATGACCATTCTTAGTATTTGGTGCTGGTGTTTCTGTATTCAACCTAGACAGAAAGAAATGTGTTTTCATGGGTCTTTTTTGGTAGAAGACTGGATATTTTTTAAAAGGATAGTGTACTTGTGGTTGGTAAATAGGAATAAATGAACCAGGGGGTTTCCATAAGCCCTTAAGAATAAGATAGTCTTTATATAAGTAGGTTACTTTTTTCAACGTAGTTTTTCAGCATTGTAAGAATGGCAAATACTTTATAAGAAGAACTTTTTTTTTAATTCCTAGGATGAATGCAACACCATGGGTTGGGCTCAAAAATAGTCCTTGTTTTCCAGCATAGGGACCTTAATAGGAAAAGAAAACTGAAAATATGAAGTACCTACAATGTACATATCAGGATCTGTAATAAATTTGCTCACATGTGTCCTCTCATTTAACTTTAACAAAACCATATGTATTTGGTATTATTTTTGTTTGACTGGGGAAGAAGCTGATACACAGACAAGTTAAGTGACTCACACAAGGTAACACCTCTAGTTAAATGCTAGGGCCTGAATTTGAACGAAGATGAGTCTAACATCAAAGCCCTTGCTAATTCCACAACATACTTCATCATTGAAAACTGGTTGTTGGGAACTTCTAGTCTCAGCTCCAACATAAAAAGAGCTTGGAAGTCATCATTCCCATAAAACTTCATACTGAAAGTCTAATTACTTCGGTTCCTATTACTCAATAATATATCTTGTCTTTCTTTCAACAATTACAGGCTATGCTAAAAGGCAAAAAAAAAAGTTTGAAGAGACAAATCAATGATCAGAAAGATACTAAAATATAGCACAGACTTTAGATAGGTGAAATAACTATTACAAATATGTTAAGGATTCTAATGGAATAAGTGAACATACAAAAACAAAAAGATAATATAAATACAGGGGTGGGCAAAATTAGGTTTACAGTTGTATTGTATTAATAATATAATAATATAATAATAAATATTAGAATAAATTGTTTCACATACCACTGTAAATCTACTTTTGCCAATTCTTGTATAGAGATGGAAACTGTAAAAAATACCAAAACTAAATGCTAAAAATAAAAAAAAACATAAACAAAAATGAAATATGCCTTTCATGGGCTCATCAGCATACTAGAAAGAATCAGTGAGGTTAAAACATTGCCAAGGGAAACTTCCCAAACCAAAATGGAGAGAGAAAAATAAGAATAACTAAAAAACAGAAAAGAATATCCAAGAATTGCGAGACAAATTCAAAAGGTATAAAATGTATGTAATTGCAATTCCATAAAGAGAAGAGAGATTGTAGTAGAAGAAATATTGAGGTAATGTCCAAAAATTTCACAAAATCCATAATAGACATGAACCACAGGTCCAGGAAGCTCAGAGAATAACAAGGAGATTGACTACCAAAATATTTACTCCTAGGCATATTATATTAAACTACAGAAAGATAAAGAAAACATATTCTAAGAAGCCACGGAGGAGGAAACTATTTTACCTATCATGGAACAGGGATAAGAATTACATTTAACATCTAGGCAGAAACTATGCAAGCAAGAAAAGAGAGAAGTGAAATATTTAGTGCTGAAAGAAATCACTAACCTGGATTTCTGATTCCAGAAAAATTATCATCGTAAAGGGAAGAAGAAATAAAGAATTGATCAGACAAAAAATAATGAAAATTTCCAATTGCAAAAAATGTTAAAAGCAGCTTTGCAGGGAAATTATAAGTCAGGGAAAGAGAAAGAAAGGAAAGAAAGAAAGAAAGAAAGAAAGAAAGAAAGAAAGAAAGAAAGAAAGAAAGAAAGAAAGAAAGAAAGAAAGAAAGAAAGAAAATCAGAGAAAGAATTAATAAAGGTAAAATGAAATCATTTGTTATAAGGTACCCACACCATCAGTGAGGCAATACAATATAGTGAGTTGAAAGTAGACTTCAGATAGTTAAAAATATATATTACAAAATTTAAGAAAAACACTACAATTTTTTCAAAAAGAAATATAATTGATATGCCAAGAGATGAGAAAAAATGAAATAAAAAATAGTTCAGTTAAAACCAGAGAAGCCAGGAGGAGGGAGACTTGGTGAAAGAGGCGAAACAATCAATCAGAAGTGCAAATTGATAGTTACAAAATAATCATGGGTATGTAAGTAAAGCACAGGGTATATAGTCAACAATGTTGTGATAACTATGTATGGTGACAGTTGGGCTACTGGAAATATAAAGGGGAAAGTTATAAAGTATATGATTGTCTTGATGGAGCAGTGACTAGAACCATTGTGTTAACTCACTCCCTCTTTTTCTCTCCCAACCTGCTTTGACATTTCTTTCATGAGTTAGGGAGTTTTAACACACAATAGATGCCATATGGCATCAATGAAATTTTAATTGGAAAAACCACCAGAAAAAGTTAATGGACCAAAACACCCAAATAGGTAACACATTTCAATGTTATTTTTGAATACTCAATGATTTTTTTTTAAATCAGCCACATGAAAATGGCAAGATTAGCCCTAGCCAGTGTTTCTCAGTGGCTAGAGGATCGGCCTGTACACCAAAGGGTCTCGGGTTTGATTCCTGGTCAAGGGCAGGTACCTGGGTTCTGGGTTCTATCCTCAGCCTGGTCAGTGCACTCGCAGGAGGCAACCAATCGGTGTGTCTCTATCACATCAATGTTTCTCTTGCTCTCTCCCTCTCCCTCCCTCCTCCCTCCTCTCTATTTTCGGAAAATAGATCCTTGGGTAAGGATTAAAAAAAGATAAGATTAGATTGTAGGAAAAGCACCCCACCCCCCATTTTCTAGAATAGTTCATACAGAAGAGACTAAAAGTGTTGCTCCAACTTCTGTTCCATTTTTCTGGCATTTTATGTTCCACATGAATTTAACTAGAATTGAGCAAGCTTAGAAATAAGTTGCTATTAAATATAAGCCATTTATTTGTGCAGACCCATGACCAGACTATAAATGTATGTAGTCTTACTTTTTAAGTTTCACATACTAGGCTTCTAAATACCAAGTTACATCAATTAATTTTTTTAATTGTGAAATAAATATTTTTCAAGGCTATTGCATATATCATTTCATTGATAGGTAGACAGACTGATAGCTAGAACAATAGAGTGATAGATATTTCCCCTAAGGGTACTACAGACCAGAGAAGACAATTAAAAATGATTCACTTGCCCTGGCCAGTGTGGCTTAGTTGGTTGAGCATCATTCCATGCACCAAAAGGTTGCCAGTGTGATTCCCAGTCAGGTCAGGGCACATACCCAGATTGCAGGTTCAATCCCTGATGGAGTGCATGTGGGAGGCACCAATCAAATGTTTCTCTCTCTCCCTTGCCCTTCCTATCTCTCTCTAATCAATAAAAACATATTTTAAAAAACCATTCATTCAAAGGATTCTCAGAAATAAAAAATGAGTATCCATAACTATTGGAAAATTTGCAACCCCGTAACAAGTTGACCAACCCTTTGCCCCAATAGCCCAATTAGTTCTTATTTACCTTCCATTCATTTTTCTGAAAAACTAGGTTTTTTTAACCTTCTAAACACTGTGATTCATGTATCCAATCATTTTTCCGTTTTTACATTTTTTTATTGCTTAAAGTATTACAAAGAGTATTACATATGCCTCCTTTTTTTCCCCCTTGACCTTCCCCCGGCCTCCCCTACCCCCCAGTGTCTTGTGTCCATTGGTTATGCTTATATGCATGTATACAAGTCCTTCAGTTGATCTCTTACCCCCCACAATCCTCCCCAGCCTTCCCGTTGTAATTTGACAGTCTGTTTGATGCTGCTCTGCCTCTGTATCTATTTTTTGTTCATCAGTTTATAATGGTCTTTATTATCCATAAATGAGTGAGATCATGTGGTATCTTTCTTTCATTGACTGGCTTATTTCACTTAACATAATGCTCTCCAGTTCCATCCATGCTGTTGCAAATGGTAAGAATTGCTTCTTTTTTACAGCAGCATAGTATTCCATTGTGTAGATGTACCACCGTTTCCGTTTTTACATTTGTTGCTAAAAAGCACAGACCAAATTTATGGTCTTCCTCTATCAAGCATAGTAAACTTCATGTCATGTATTATGTGTCATAACTTTACATCATGCTTTCCTACCTGTATTTTCCCCTTTCCCTGATTGTTCCTATGTATTTTGTTGCATTATATCTTGCTTTTATTATGTGCACTTTTGTAGAGTACTTTACATTTTTGGGGGTCAAGGTAGGATAAAAATGAATAGGAAGGTATATAAATTAAGTGGAGAGAAAGAGGAACTCTATCTACCATTTTAAGACAAAACATTGGTTCAATAGTATTCTTATGAGTTTGAGCAGCAACTAAAATATTTGTATTCATAAATGGCCAGACCCTTGTCAGTGACTCATTAGCAGCCTAACATTGTTTTCCAAAGCAGTTATCAGGGCCTGAGTTTGAATCTACATACACGATCCTTCGAAAATCTTTTATCTTCTGATCCATTTATCATATCTTTAAAATTTTGGTCAAATGTGTGTAACAACTTTAAGGTTAGGTAGGCACTAATAAGTCCAGCTTAATCATGGCTCACAAAATGTCTGTTTTCACATTAGGTTCAGGAATAAGCCACCCTTGTGAAATCAGGACAGTGGCTAAACGGAAGAATGCTGGGAACCCTAGACAAAGACTTATTTCTAAAATTAATAAAACTTTATTTTAAGAAAAAATTGTCTTATAGAAGCCAATTGGGTTTAGGAACTCATTTTACTGTGGATACACCAAGAACATCTCTTATAAATTATTATAAAGGACTCTTGTGGGCCAGCATTTTTCATGCTGAAACACACCTTGCCCTATGATCTTGATGAGTTAGTTCTGTTGTAAGATATAATCATTAGTCTTATTTCATTCTTCTCTGTTTCCTAGGCTTTCACTTGAACAAACTAATTGTTGGTTGATTGGAAAATAGTCATACTTACTCAAGATTCCTATGGCTAAGAAATGACATCTACCAAAAGAGGCACTAAGGTCACATTTTCAGATCTTACAGTTCATTCTTTACAAAAGAAAGCCTGATAATATCTAAGGAAGTAAAGGTCTATGATTCCTCCTAGAATCCACAATGACATAGTTTAAAAGTCCATATTACTCATCAAACCATTCCACTTAATTGAAATCTTTTCTAAAAAGTTAAAAAAAATAAGGTCCTTCTCCAAAGAGTTTATGGGGAGAGGACATGGATTACTCCAGTCACAAGAAGAATGGCTTATGCCAGCTAGACCCAAAAATCACTAAGACATTCTAGATCTGGTTATTTTCTTATCAACTTGTGAAATTTCTTTTTTATAGTGTATGACCTTAATTCCATGAATCAATGCTAAGGAGTTTCTTCTCTTAATCACCTTTTACTGACCATAGCTTAGGAAAATAAAAATAGGCTTTTGAAGATATACTGAATGAAAGATTATGCTCTATAAAGAGGAAATAACTTCATTTAAAGGTTTTAATCCAAACATTTTGGCAGTTCTTTTCTCTAATAAAAAAACTAGGGGATCTTTTGTGTTGTTGTAAGGACAATTAATGTGTTCATTTGAAACAGTCTTGCTCTTGTCTGCTCTTCTCTCTTTCTTTAACCACTTAGACCAGTAGTTCTCAACCTTCCTAATGCCGCGACCCTTTAATACAGTTCCTCATGTTGTGGTGACCCCAAACCATAAAATTACTTTCGTTGCTACTTCATAACTGTAATTTTGCTACTGTTATGAATTGTAAGGTAAATATCTGATATGCAGGATGTATTTTCATTGTTACAACTTGAACATAATTAAAGCATAGTGATTAATCACAAAAACAATATGTAATTATATATGTGTTTTCTGATAATCTTAGGCGATCCCTGTGGGGGTCGAGACCCACAGGTTGAGAACCACTGAATTAGACACTAAATGAGTATCCTAGAAAGGTCGATTATCAGTAGTTTATGCAACCATTGTTGTTGGAGAGAAGTACGACTGTAACCTGTTACTAAAATATTTCATAGCACTTTGTATTTCTGCAAGTGCTTCACAGCCAAAGCTTTAGTGATTACAAAAGCAACATACTCCTCTTCCTCATGGTTACTGCAAATGCATTCTCTCCTTCTTCCTCGAGATGGCTTAGAGTTTATACAAACACACACTCCCATGCATGGCCTTATTCATTCATATATTCAACAAGTACCCACTGCACATTCTTTGTAACAATTTTCTTTTTTCTTTTCACACATGGAGAGCCATGAGATTACTGTCTACTCGCTTATAAAAGACTAGAAACCTTGGCCTGGCCTGCGGGATTGAGCTGAAACCAGCTCTCTGACTTCCCCTGAGGGGTCCCGGATTGAGAGAGGGCACAGGCTAGGCCGAGGGACCCCACTAGTGCACAATTGGGACCAGGAAAGAACCACAGCAGGGCTCCACGGTGTGTTTGGCCCTTCTCACCCAATTCTAATCTGCCAGACCCCAGCAGCAAGCTAACCTACCCATTGGAGCATCTGCCCCCTGGTGGTCAGTGCATGTCATAGTGACTGGTCAAACATTCTGACACTTAGCATATTAGGCTTTTATTATATAGGATAAGGTAGACCTAGGATAAGAGATATCAAACCTAAAAGTTTAGGCTATTGCTTTTCCGGCTGTGCCATAACATGGTCTCCTAAGACATGTGTCCAAATCAAATTTCAACTTGTTTGGGACCTATAGTATCATAGACCCTTGACATTATGTGAAGTCAACAAAATTAACCACTTGCTAGAAAATGATTTAAAGACAATTTTTGAGGCATCTTAGCTGTCCAATTAGATTGATTGCTCTTCTATAAAACTATTTTTCCATTTAATATTTACTAAATGCACACTATCTGCCAGACTGTGAAAAAAAAACATGCAAACAATATGGTCTTTATGACTTAGAGGCTTGCATAGCCGGCTGTGATAAAATCCTGGGTGGTCTATTTCCTTTGAAAAGCAAAAAAATATCTTATTGATATGAAAGTACATTTTGTTCTGAGAGTCTGCTATTGCCTAAGTATGCATAGCAGCACAATCACTACAACTGAGTGTTTTATGTTGCTTCAGAATTTTAAAATTTGTACTCTCATTTAATTCTCCTCTATAATTGAAAATGAATGTATGTGCACAAGTGGGGGTGGATGTATGTATAGGAACAATAGTTAAGGCAAATAGTATTTTCTCAATTTCACAGAAAAGGTTACTGAAACCAAGATTGTCGCCAAGTCATATGGCTATGTGATAGTTGGTGGCAGGAACAAAACACAGGACTCCTGACTATCTATGTAAGGTGTTTTCCATTATACCCATCTTCTTCCTAGCAAAATATTCCATAGCAATTAAATATGAGCTTTAGGTATAAGAACTGACTGCCAGACAGTGTTTCAATGTGAACTAATTCAGGTATTGTCAGAACCATCCTATGAGGTGGGTATACCGCTGTTTTTTTACAGATAAGAAAACTGAACAGCACAGAGAGGTTAAGTGACTTGCCAAAGCTTATACAGCCAGTAAATAAGAGACCCAATATTTAAATTCAAGCAGTCTTACCCCAGAGTTTAGTGATTAAAATACTTTGTACTAATGCCTCAAGCTATGGGTGGCTTGTCTTTTTTTCTTCTTTGTTTCAACTCTATAAAAAAAAAACCACCTTAATATTTCAGTTATTTGACTACACTGGGTTTATTGGATGTTTAAGGAAAATAACTCCATAACTTGAGTAAGATATGGAGTAAGAACAAGGAAAAAGTCTGAATGATTCCAACTAGTTACCAAGAACAATAATTCCCCAGAAATATATTGCCTGTAGTGCCTTACAGCTACGATGAAAAGAAAATGATAAGAAAATAAGTTTTAAAAAGGTCAGTACTGTGCATTTCTTAGGGATTGTTGATATGGGTATGAAATCTCAGAGCTCTCAGCTCTAATCATAAAACTATGGTATTTAATTTAAAAGCTAGCCTTTTAAAAAAGGCCAGGCCCTCCCTTGAGCAACAGTTCTTTCAAGGGCTACTGGCAGAGACAGGACTCAAGGTCCAGGATCTTGACAGTTTCTTAGGACTTGGTCTCCTACAGGGTATTCCAGTACATGAAACACAGTGGAGGTGAAGGCCGGGAGACTCATGAAGACCAGCTTTATGAACTCAGGAGAGATAGCTGCTCAGGTGCCCTCAATAGGCAGGAGGCAAAGACTTGGCAGGAAGGTATCACCATGTAGACTCCACCAAATTCAATGGCAAATGGGAAGGGGTGGAAAACCAACAAAGGTCAACCACGTGTTTTTTTCTTGAACTTGTCAGAAGTAGGGAACATTTTACCTTTAGCAAACTGCTTTTACATACTATCAACTTTATAAAATAACTTTTGCTACCACATTGGAACTCAGTTGTGTATGTGTGTTGTATGTATATGTGTCTGGTATTAGTCTACGTGAGAGAATTGGGTGGGAAGATGGGTGAATCTCTAGGATTAAGTTAGAACCCAGCAAAGCAAGTCAGCTGGTAGAAAAAATCATAATGTGATGCTGTAGACATTTCTGATGAACCTGGGCATGACAGGTCTCTGTTTCTCTCAGTTTTCTCTCAAGTGCCATCAAGATACTGAAGCAACAACTATGATTTGTAATTATGACTTGACTGTTGAATAGTCTGATTAATTCTGATTGCTTCGCAAGAAGTCTGTAATGTTTACATGCAGAAGGGGAAGTGGTTCACAATTTATTGAACATCAAGCACCTAAAGAATTCTTCCTTCTGGAAGAACTTGAGAGTAAATAAAATGTGACTCCATGTACCTTCTCCTGAATCAAACTTTTTTTCCTTCTTCCAGAAGGTATTTGACAATCTGTTTTTGACATTGCTTTTGTTTAAGAAGAAAATTATTGTCATGTATCCAACAATATAGTGTGTACATACCTGAGTACTGCCTATGATTTCTCTCCTCCTTCTTACCCCACATCACCTCCTTCCCTCCACCTTAATTTTTGGATGAAGAACCAATTTTACTGACATCTTGAATGGTGAGATGCAGCAGAAAAAAATAATATAGTACCAGTATGATCTATGAGGCAGGTCAACTAATGTTTCTAGGCCCAAATTAATTATTAATTGGTATCTATTTGCACTAAACCAGCTAAATCCTTGGGCTTGGCTGCTACTTGAATTCTGGCCTATAGCAATTATTGTGGGCTTCAGCAGATATCTGAAGAGCCTACAATCTTGGTGCAAATTCAAAGAAATGAGTTAGAGAAACATCTCTTTTATTAAAAATTATTGTATTTGTTTATAAAAGGGAAAACATTTCTTAAGACATAACTATATAAGGGGCATGCAACAATTCTTTGTAGTAAGTGCTTAATGCCATGCATGCAAGAGCATACCACCCTCCATTCACAAAGGACTGACACTGCTGGCCATAAGGACAGTCTGGATTGTACTGTAAAACAACATTAATGACTAAAGGCCTAATGAAATTTGAGCCTCTGAACAATCTTTCACAGTTGATTATTTTAACAAAATATGAAAATGGATTTAAAAGGAAGTTATAAAAATGATCAGCCAGGAATTGAAATAATCCTAGAATTGCAAGTTGGACGAAGAGATGGTGTGGTCAGAAAGACAAGCAACCACTCCTACAAATACAAATACTTGATTTGCCTTTCCATTTTATATAGTTTGAGTACCTATGGCAACTATCACATGCAATACTAAAATCTATGAAAGAGCCTCAGGTTCTGAGCTAGAAGCAGGAAGCAAGCCACTTTCTGATATATTGGTTACTTGGCAGCATCACAGATATGGACATCTTTTGCTGCCATTTGTCCCCAACGTCAACCAAACTACAAGTCTTTATTTGTAGAAGACTCAAGCCCACAATTTTAGAATTCCTCTTTGGCAAACCTCTGGCAGTCTGCCACTAATCTCCCCATTGCTATTGCATATAAGGGGGGGAAACTGAGCACAGGATTTTCCTCATAGCAGGATGCTTTTTCTTTTATTTTCTAGTAGTTGCAACCAAAATAGGTCAAAATGGATTTCCTTTCTTTTAACTTCTCCATCCCTCACCCCCACAAATTCAACTTAATATTTAATTTTGGGAGGGAATAGGGGAAGTGGGTGAATCAACTGATGTTCTATCAGGACAAGGGACAGTATAAACTCCCAAGGCTCAATCCCTGTGGAGGGAACATCTGTGGAAAATAAAATTCAGCTGTTGGCCAGGCCAGTTCCATTTATGTCTGCTTCTGGTATACTGACATTTTCTGGGTTCAAAGAAGACACCATTAAAAATAACGCTTACAATGATCTAATGTCTAAAGTGGCTTTCTGCCCAAAGGACCTTTGCCACAGTGCTACATTCAAGAGTGCTTATTTTAAATGGGCATTTTAAGAATGGTCCATTGCTGTAATTTGGCAATGTGCTTGGAAAAATCTGATTCTGAGATTGGGAATTTTAAAGAAAAATCTCTAAAGTGTAAGTTATAGTTGCTTTCCTTAAAGGGGCCTTCTGATCTTATTGCTTAGCACTTTCCTTAAACATGCCTGGGGGCCCTCTGTGTGGGCCTGGAGGCAGCCCCAATTCCAGTGAAAAGGAAGACACAGCACAGTTGCAATATGTCCTCTGCTGACCTCACTGGCCTCAACCTTGCTATAAATTTCAGCTCATGGGATCTAAAACAGTGGAGTTGACAATACTAAAAATTATATCGGTTTAAAAAAAGATGAGGGAAACCCTCAAAATGTTATTGTTCCAGTTTGAGACATATGCCACAAAAAGAAAAATTAAAATTCAAAATTTGTCATTTTCCAAAATCTGTCTGTGGAAGTCACTAAGACTAATGCCTCTTGCCCAGAATGACAAACCAAACTAGGGAAATGAAGTTTTCTCTTTTCCTTAAGCTCTTAATTATTTGGGCAGGGAGGGGGAAAGGAAGTATTGGTGCTGTGTGGTTCCAGCATACCACCAGTGTTTCAGTGGAATATTAATGTATGTAAATGATGTTCAAATCACTCCTGTAATAGACTCATAATTAGCCTGCCCAATTCCTATGCTAATTCTTTAAGCTTTTCAGAACTGTTTAGATCTGTTTTTACTGCAAGTTATCATATGCTCACAAATTATAACAGGCCTCTTTTCCTGTGTCCCTTCCCTCCTCCTCTATTAAAATTTCAGTCTTCTTTCCATGTGCCTCTCAAACAAATGCCAAGTGGAGGTCAGCGAATGTGGCCATAAAAAGAGAAAAAAAGGGAAAAGTTTATCTGCCATTTTTCAATGCTTGTTAAAGTACAATGGTGTACAGTATATTTTTTTAGCTGAAGGGTTATGGGGTCAGCTCACACACTGGTTTCCACAAAATGAGATGTCAGATGAGAATGTTAATTTATCTGAGCGGATGTATGTCAGTATTGATCATAAAGAAAGATGCTCATAAATCCTGCCAGCACATACCAACACCAAGAAGAGATCTGTTTATGACAAGCAATCTAGTGAAGAGATTCACCATGATTTGTCCCCACTTAGCTGGAGTTGTGTCTCTTTCACCAGCTCATTCTGGCTGATGTTGTCATCATATTCCATCCCTCCATAAATGCTGTGTCCTATAAAAAAACAACTAAAATAAAAGTTTTCTGTTTTTTTTTTTTTTAATCAAATTGCCATGGCGTCCTGGCCAGGTGGCATTCCTGGTGCTAGTGCTGATATTGATTGACAATCCAGGTTGAGTATCATTGTCAGCAGACTGGAGCTATAATGATTAAATAAAAATAACAACAATAATGACAACAGGCACTACAACTGATATCTGTATAGTGCATTCATTTGGACCAGGAACTAGTCTAAGCCCCTTACACTTATTCTTTCATTTAATCCTCACAACCACCATATGAGGTAGGTATTATTATTATTATTATTCCCATTTTGTAGATGAGTAAACTGAGGCTTAGAGAGCAGCAGTAACTTGCCCAAAGCCACATAGCTAGTAAGCTGTGCAGGGCTGGAATTCCAAGCGAGGTCCATCTGGTTCTAAAGCCTGAGCTTTTTAATCACCCCTCTCTAATGCTCATTATAGGAGACTAGAAATTCTCCTTGGAAAGGAGAGGGGAAGGTTGTTTCAAATGGTGTATTCACTATTACTAAAATTTCAAGTACAAAAAAGAGAGTATGAGATTTTAATTTTATTTGCAGAACGTGTGATAGAGACAGAGGGAGTTAATTGGCTGGAGGATACAAAAAGACTGGCTTCCAGGAAACCCCATTATGTCTGGAGTTGAGTATAAATTTCTCCCAGGGGTGGACTCACATCAACCAAGCAATGTTTAAAATAAAATAAAAAATACACAGGATTTGGGTACTCAAAACTCAATTTTGACAATGTCCCAGATTGACTGAACCCATACTAACAAACACTCCAAAGACTAATGAATCAAAGCTGACTGCCAGTATACCAATTTATAGTAATAAATATAATTCACAAAATGACAGATCCTCACATAATCTCCCCATGGGTAAATAACATGGGAAGCCACATTATTCATAACTTGCTTAATAAACATGAATCAATGTATACTCAAGTTATAATATTTGAATGTTTAATAATGGCATCATGTTAAAATATATCTCTATAAATAGGATATTACAGTAACATATTACAACAATAGCTAACACACTGAGGAATTACCATGTACCAGGCACTGTGATAAATATATAAATTATCTTCTTTTCACAAAAGCCCTAAGTGGTAAGTGCCATTGTTAAAATTCCCATCTTACAGACAGAAACTGGTGCTTTGAAAGGTATAGTTACTTGTCCAAGGTCATAAAGCTGGGGAGTGGTAGGCATGAGATATGAATCAGTCTGATTATGGGCCCTTACTCATAACCACATTACTACATTGCTTCTGTGCCCAGTCCAGATTCAAACAAGGCAGTCTCTCTCCTGGGAAGAGTGGGATGATCAGTGCTACTATCTTTCTCTGTAACTTTCTTCTTTTTATCTACTTTCATGACCCATAGTCCCCAAAACCCACTCCCTGATTGACATATTCTTTCTTCAACTGTGTTAACACTGTCAGTCAGTTTACTGTCTGGTCTTTATTCCCTAGGAGCTATTAAATCTGGCTGTTTCTGTCTCAGTCTTGCTCTCTCTCTTCTTTGAAATTAAAAAATAATAATAAAGTGCAAAGAAATAAAAGAATAATCACCCATATTCCCACCAACTATTATCAACAATAATTAACTTTCACAATTTGCTTCCAATCTGTTTTCTATATTTATGCTTTACAAAGTTATACAAGTAATATGTGACTATATTATTATTTTGTAATTCAGTCTTTCAAAGTGAATTTGCATAGCTCTGTTTTCATTCATCACTTATTGATTTCTTAGCTTAACTCTCAGAGAGCAATTAGGGCAATTTCATTTTCAATACTTTTATGTTCTTGGGGTGGCCCTTCCAAGTTGCTTCCATGCACCAACTACACATGACTACATATGGTGAGAGTGGTATAAACGAATGGGTAAGTAAGCCTGACCATCTTATTAATATTAGAGTTCCAAGATTGTACACTTTGTCTAGCCTGCATAACTCTCTTAATTGTCAGAAAACCCCATCTCAGCATAAAAGACTGTAAAAATTGGTATTGTGCAGGGGCCAATGACTACACGATTTTTCTCCAACAAAGCTTAAAGATTTGTATATTGACAAGGAATTTAAGGGTTTGAACATAAATAATTAACTACATGGTGAATTTGACAAAGATGAGACATCACTTTGAAAAAGAGATACCCTGAAACAACAAAAGTGAGCTATTAAGAAGGCACATTTCTGAAAATCATAAGTCATGATATCTGATAAATATGGCATTTAGTATATATTTATTACAAAACAAAAATAAATGGGGCATTGGTTTATTATAGATTTAAAGAAAGATGCAGGCCCAGAGCTATTTTTAAAGGTTATCTGCAGAAACGATAAGACCACAAAAGTAATGGAAAATAGGAAGCCTCGCAGAAGGGGAAAAAATGTGCTGTGCATAGCAAATATAAATAAACGAGCAGAGTAAACAATGGTCAAAGACATCTTTTCTATCAAAACAAATAAGCCTTTTTGAGTTTGTGATACATTAAACATTGAGGGTTATAATTATAGTTATTTTTATAGTTTATCTACTCTAAATATATCTTTCTGATTATATATATATAGCAAAAAACTGAGGAGATATTATAAACGAAATTATTGCTACTTCTGATCAAAACACTGCCTCAAAAAATCTCACAACACAGATTATAGGGTATCAACCAAATGACTGGCTCCCCATCCTGGCTGTCCCAGGATGACATAAATTGCTTTTTATTCCTCAGCCCTTCACAGAACTTTCTTCAGGTACCATTTGGCCCACCCCTACACTGCACATAGATCCACAGAGTGTCCTACTGCTAGCATTTAAGATAATTAACTATATGATTCCCCATATTCTTCTGGGATTTCAACTAGAGTAGCAAAATGTACCTATACAGATCACTACTATTTGTGGAAAACTATTAAACAAAGAGCCTCTCCTTAAATTAAGCTACTGATGCCAAGAACCCTTTACTATTGTTCATTATAGGGGTCATTTGAGCTGGATGTCCCAGGCTACCTCAGATCTACCTCCATCTTCCTGTATCTCTACTCACACTGTCTGACTATATTATCCTTTTCCAGTCAGAATATTTTTTCTCAGTCCTTGTAGTGATAGACCAAAGGTCAGAAGAATACTGGGCCGGGTATATCTCTAATATCTTATGACCTAAGAGACATTTATGTTCCAATCATAGTGTATACACTTGCTCTCATCCTCTTACAGTAATGAGTGTACTCAAAAATCATTTCAGAAAGTAGACAGCCACATTCTTTCTTTACTAATGCATGGACCATCTGCCACCCCATGAACTGAGATCTTCTTC
Organism: Myotis nattereri; assembly: GCF_964212035.1. NCBI lineage: Eukaryota > Metazoa > Chordata > Mammalia > Chiroptera > Vespertilionidae > Myotis > Myotis nattereri. The sequence goes on from NC_138078.1 coordinate 122,566,542, forward strand.
TCCTGGTCTCAACTCGTTTTTCTACACTTTTCTATTGGTTTCCACCCCTCTTCATCTACTTCTTACTTTCATTTCAAATCTCAACTCAAGTTGAACTCTGAAGAGTTGTAACAAAGATATGACAAAAGCACTGGGCTTATATCAGTGATCAGAGAGGATATCAAAAGCATTTGGATATAACTTTAGCTAATCCGAATTTAATGAGGGTTGGGAAGCACTTGTATGGCAGTTGCCTACAAAACCATAGGGTCTTAAATCCTAGAAGTCCGTATTAAGAAATTTTAGTTGTCTTTTCTACTTCTCAACCCATTAGTATTTTGTGCACCTAGAAAGAGGGAACAATTACACAGACTTCCAATTTCATGAAAAAGAATCAACAGTGTATTCATTTTGGTCTCTCTCCTTTGCACTACCATTGTATATTGTACCTCCAGTATTAAATTGCACACACTGATGTGTAATGACAGCATATATTTACAAATCCATCTTCTCAGCACGAGTGCTCTGAAGGCAGGGACTATGGGTCTCATTCATCTTAACTCCAGCACCTAGATAGGTTATGGATATACGGGAGGCTCTCAATGTATGTTTGTATTGATTAAATAAATTAATGAGAGATCAAAGGGAGTTGACTAGACATTATGAATAGTTCACACTGTGAATGTGCCACTGTGAATGATGAAAAAAAGGAAAAAATTAGTCAACCTATTAATTGGTTTGTCTCCATGACACCAAATTAACAACCTTCTTGTTTTTTTCTTCCTCCAAAAATCAAGACATTTCAGGTTACACAACTCAACAAGAACTGAAGGACATAAAACACCTTAGATTACTGCACAACACTTGGGAAAATTCGCACATGTTCTGCCTTTGGTTTTACCCCCTAGGAAATGGTCTGCAATTGTGCTTTGTATTTTGAAAATGACTTTCTCCTCAAAGGAAACCACAAGGACTCTATTAATAGTATCTCATTAATCTTCAAAAGATAGCTGTAAGGCAGTAACAAATTTTACTGATGAGGAAACAATTACAAAGGAGGCTAAGTGACTTTCTTAAAGTTATTAAATTAATTACTGACTTAGTTGACATTTAACACTGTTGATATCCTCCTTCCTAATTGCTTTCCCTTTACCTGCATGACACTCTAATTACTGCTTGCTTTTTCTTATGAATTTAAGCTTATTTACCAAAGAATGAATCTAATGTTAAATCCAGTTATTTGCATCACTGAAAATTGTCTTAATAGTGTATCTATATGTGTAGTTATGTTTACATACTTTTTAATGTTCTTTTTCATGTGCACAGAAAGCTTTAGTATAGTATTTAAGAGCATGAACTCTGGAGCCATAATACATCCTTTCAAATCTTGGCTCTGCTCCATGCTAGATGTGTAACCTTGGGACAGTCACTTAATCTTTTGTATCTTGGATTTTCTACCTATAAAATTAGGAAAATAATAATACTTATCCTTATAAAGTTGTGTGAAGATTACATAATAAAATATATATGAAATGCTTAGAACAGCTCCTGGCATATAATAAGTACTCAATCAATGTTAACTATTATTAATAACATTATTTCATACACACATTTCCATGTTGCTACATCATGTTCTGTCGTGTTGATATATAACAGTTTGTTTGGCCAATTTCATCTTGAATGATTTTAGGTTAATTCATAGGAGTTTGGAAAATCATTAAAAAACAAAATAGGGAGTGGATCATAGCCATCATTTTTTTTTATTCACTGATGTTTCTTCAAATTCCTTTACTGATTGAACTCATCCCTCTCCTATCACATCCTAGGCCCCTTTCCCCCCTAAGGCATTGCTACCATCCTAGCCCAGGCACTCAGCACTTCATAATTTTTAATAGGGTCCGTGTAGGATCATGGTGAACTAAGAAAGCTCCCACTAAACTGAAATAATATAGTGTTAGATCACAACACACCTAGCAATGTCTACGTGGCGCCTTTCTATAAATGCCATATGGATAGATGAAATGAGATGGTGATGTGGACCATATGGAGGAGGATGCTGGATGCAAGCTGGGGCCAAGCTGGGAAGGGGCCTAGAAGCCATACGAGAGAGTTTAGATGTGATCTTGTAAGCTATAGAGAGTCACTAAATTTTTCTGAGTTTTAAAAGTGAAAAGACAAGAAAAAGAAAAAGCTACTTAAAAAAACTAGAAAAGCTGCTTGTAGCTTCCTAACTATTCAATAGTAAAGTTCATTTTGCCTTAACCTTAAGAAGTGGTTTTAATATCTTAAACTTTGAAATTGCCCTGCCATGATATTTCAGAGGCCCCTTTATTACTTGTCCCTCCACATGGAGACTTTTAAAATGTATAATAGTTGCGTTTGTACTTTGTTTTAATAACAGACCCTGTTTTTCTAGAGGCTTAAGCAATAACTCATTTTAAATGCCTTCTGTCTTATAACATTTAAGAAAAACAGTTGGTGTCCAAGATTACCCTGTCTGAAAGACAGGTAGTATCTGGTGGCCTGGGAAGCCTGAACCTGAGCTAATTGTAAGTTCCAGGTGGTCAGCTTCAACCTGAAAGCAATCAATATGGGAACATATAATTATTTACCAACTTGCTTATTTTTTTTTACCAACTTGCTTTTTTTGACGCTGAAACTAGCTTTAGTGGCAGCTACCATTCAGAAATGTGGCTCTTAGCTAGGGAACGAAGGTATTTCTATTGCTAGTGATCTAAAAGGAGATCAATGGGCAACATTACCACCTTGATCAAACACTTGCAGTCTACCTGAGCTATTGTTATTCCGAAGGGAAAGAAAGCAATGAACTTGAGTACCTCAATAAAACTTCCAAAAAGGAAGCTCCAACGGAGTTCTATTTTAGTATCATTATAGTATAGTAATAGTGAATAGCAACTAATCAGGGATTTTTTCCCCATAATGGCTTATTTGAAATATTTACTTTATTTTTCTCACATCTTAAACTTGGTAAAATTAAAATGCTCTCATTGACTTATTAAAATTATTGAAGAAAGGATTTTCTGTGTACAAAAGATGTTGTATTTCCTCCCCCAATTACTGCCTTACATTTGGTTTCTTTTTAATTCTGTATTTTAAAATTATTTTTCTCTTTTAATCAATCCTCTGCATCTACAAAAGGTAGCTCTATTTTCTTTCCCAACCACCTCACTGATGAAGAGTTCTGGCAATATAGGCTAGAAGGAAATCTCTCTCAGCCTCATTTCCTTCATTTCAAAAGTAAATCCACTGGTCTGTCTCATCCACAAACATGTAATGGGAATGATTTCCTGCCACATTAGTCAATCCTGATGCAGGAAGAGTGAAAGGCCAGGCCAGATGGCAACTGTCACAGCTGGCTGGCTATACTGCCAGGATCACAGACTCCAGACTTAAGCCAGGTGTCACGACTCAAAATGAGGCAATTGGGGACTCCATAAAATAACTTTAAGGCCAGGCTGACAGGACATCAAAAAGCATTTTTTGACGAACTGAGAAAATAACTTGCATCACTATCTTTACTAGCTGACTTCTTTGCAAAGATGAACTACAGATTGTTTGGCAGAAGTTATACATTGGAGTAGTCTTCTCTTCTGAAACCCTTGGAGAAAGCTGATGAAGTAGGAACTAGGTGTAGCATGACATGAGAAGGTAGGAAGAAGCAAGTTGGAAGTGAATTGGATAAGGTCAGGGAAATGCAATAGCGAAAAGCTATCTTTACCCGATTAACCTCTACTCTCATGTACAGTGAGTGTCTGCTTTGAGCCAGGCACTGTACCAATGGTGCCAAGAGCCAGAAAGAGCATCAGGCATGATATTTGTCCTGAAGGAACTTCCTGTCTCATGTGAAGTCAACCTCCACTATGCCCTTAACAGCTTGCTTAGGGTTCTTGGGTGCTTTAATCTTCCTGACATTTCGGAGGACAGAAATTCATAACTCCTTTTGGGTCAGAAGCACGGTCCTTTGTAAAGACCTCCATGATTCATGCAACCCAGTGATTCATCATCAGAGATCCTATTTCCAAAATGGCAACTGCACTAAGTGGAGACAGCCTTAAATGCTACCGTCAGAATCCTACTTACTGAAGACCCCAGACATTCCCTTCCATCTTCTCTGTGACAGACAGACCATTAGCCCTAAGCCCCTGGCCCAGCACCAAAGTAACATCATGGCTAATCACATACCAGGCAAACTCACATTCTCTGCTACAGGCTGGACCTTCACTGTAATTACTGGCACTTGTTAATTTTTATCTTGTTAAATATATGCAAAGTATAATAAAAGGGTGACTATCTATATAAGGAGGACTTGTTAGAGTAATCAAGCTTGAAACCATGATAGAAATGCAAACATCTGAGGTTACCATTTAGTGAAAAGAAGGCAAAGGAGAGCCCAGTAAGAGCAAGCCTTTGGAAGCACTCAGGGCTCCACTTATTTAACACACAGAAACACTCCATCTTTCAGTGTGTCTCTTCACATTTTCAATTCCACATGCCCCCTCCCTATTCTTCTCTTATTCTTTTCCTTTCCCCATTTCCTTTTCTCTATCCTTCCCTAACACTTTACTATAAAATGGAAGTCCTGACCAAACTCAGAGCAGTCTCTGTTTAAATATGGCTGCCTGATAGGCTGCACATTTCCATTCCACATCAAACACAAATGAATTTTGGATCATCCACTCTATCATATTACCTATGCCTCAACTTCCTCCATTCCATTAGCATTGATAACCAAGAACTGACCATAGCGATCTAGACTGGATGCCTATTCTATAGAATTTCCATGTCCAATTCCCATGGTAACAGATAGAGATCTGTCACAAGAATAGATGTTACATCTATGAAAACTGGATGCCCAAGCTTTTCATTCAGACAGCAAGGAGACAGATTAGCCGAGGAGAGCTCTGAGAGTTCATTAGGTCAGCAGAGTCTGGCAAATGTCAAGAAGTCAGTAGGCAGAGGATGGACAGAGAGGTCTGTGTAACCACAGCAAATGTTGGGCCAAAAAAAGTGGTCAGCTTGCAAGTGTCCTAGAACTCAGCTTTGTCAGGAGCGTCCAAGCAGTTAGGGGCCAAACAAAGAAATAGGGGTCCTAGATCTGGAGGTGCTGAGACCACAGAAAGCCAAGGTACAACCACTCCTTCCAGATCTAAACTTCTGGGCAACATTTCTAAGAGCTATTTAATAGCTGCTACCATGCACAACAATATAGGGTGCATTTAAGAAAGTGTTAAGCAATTGTAGACCACAGCATAGTTTGCAAAGGCTTTTGTGTCCTTTAAAGTTAGATGAACAAATGTGTTTGACAGAGCCTGTGAAGACAAACCAGAAAATCTCAGGTGTCCTAGGGAAGATTATCTTGCTTTCAAGTTCTTTTTAACAAACTTATGCAAAATAGGTGAAAGGATGCCTAATGGTGATGCACTTCATTGCCTTGGTTTTCTTTTCATTTCTCTATGTTGACCTGTAACTACGCAAGAGGACTTTTAAATACAAAACCACTCATTATTTTCATCTAGCTTGCATAAGGCCCCTTTGGGCTAAGGGGTAATGCCATCATTCTCCAGCACAGCCTAGAGTTGGACAGATATCTAAAGAGGGCTTTAAATAGTAGATGCTGACCAGTGGGATTTCTTTATTTTATTCCTTCTTTTCCTCTAATGCACCTCCACAGTGAAATGATTACCAATACATACTCCACAGACAAAGAGATATTATTTTCAGCACACTACTGCTCTCCCCCATTAGCAGGGATAATTAAGCGTGGACTATGAGCATTTGTATTCTTGAAAAACAAAACTAAGTTTTATAAACACTTCTGAGCCTTGTTTTAAGGGGGAAAATGTGATATTGGTTTCTATGACACTTAACAACATTAGGGGTTTTAGGACACATTAAACAGCATCACAAGTCAGAGCAGATTGGATTCATTAATGGAATTGGACCACCTCTCTAAACATCAGAGCAACTTTTTCGTAACAAGAAACCTTACTTCCTCCACTTAGTTGAGCTGGAAAATTAATGTAGTGTGCTTCTGAAGAAACACATAATGAACATGATGAATTTTCATCATCTTGCTGGAAAGTGATTCTTTATGTTCTTATTCCAAATTTACAGCAAGTAAGTTTAGTGTTCCCAAGCTGCTGAACCTTCTTAAGACCTTGCTATCAATTTGTGGGCACTTTAACTGATTCTGACCTGGAATTGACTAGTGTTTTCTAAAAAATGCACATGTAGCAAATTGCTGCACTTCCAGATAAATCAAGTCATTTGGGGAAGTTACACTTTATTTACATTTCTTGTAAGGGGGGAAAAATAACAGCCTTTACCTGAATACTCTGTAGAGGGGCAGGAACAAAAATCTGGCTCTCTGACTTCCACAGGAAATTAGTACTCAGGGAGTTAAAAATCTCTACTGGCAACTAGGAGCCCATCCTGAACAGCTCCTGGGGTGAGCTGATTTCAAAGTCACCCACTGTTTTTTGGTCAAAAGTCATAGCCTACAAATAGCATCCAAGAGCACTGTGAACCCCCAAAGATATTGGTGTTTTAAGTAGATGCTCCATTTCCTTTTTATAGAAAAAATTATAGTTCATATACCGTAAAATTCATCCCTTTAAAGTGTACAACTCAGTGGGTTTTTTTAGTATATTCACAAAGATATGCAACCATCACCACTATCTGATTCCTGAACATTTTCATCATCCCCCAAAGAATACACATTAACAGTAACTCCCATTTTTCCTCTCCCATCTCTCCCTGGCAACCACTACTCTACTTACTCTCTATCTCTATGGATTTGCCTATTCTAGACAATCATTCCTTTTTGAATAAGAGTTTTGTTTTTTATTTTATTTTTTAAAGTAAACACTGGGTATTTCCCTTTAGGAAACATTAAATCAGCAGGAAATGTTGAGATGGTCCCATTTAAAATCCAGGTCTTTGAATAAACCAGTATGGAAACTTTCTTGGTAGAAACTTCCCCGAGGGGACTTTACTTGTAGATGTTGACAGCCCCTGACAGATAGAACTGTTTAGCATAGACTTTCTCAGGATGTATGAATGTCTCTTCCTCCTTTGGTTGGGGAATTGGAGGTGTGGAAGGGGATCTTACTTTGTTTGTCAGACACGAGGTAGATTTGAATATCTCAAAACCATTTTTTTAGAAGCAGTACAGCTAAGTAGGCTTCAGAATCAGATAAACTGGATCCAAACTAGAGCTCTACCATTTAATTATGGGTTATAGGCTATGTGACTATGGGCAAGTGATGTGACTTCTCTGAGCCTCAGTTACCTATAAAAAGGAGATGATAGTTCCTACCTCACAATATTTATTTTGAGGACTAAATGTAATAAAGATATATAGATATAAATATAGATAGAGATAGATAGCTTGGTACTCTATCAGGCATTAGTAAGTTCTCAGTTACATCTAAAATGAAATGACTATTTTGTGTCAGGTACTGGTTTTTGCTTGCTTACTGGTGCTAAGTGCACACCATCAAAAGGAAAGATGGGGAGGGAAGGCAGGGGAGGGTGGGGGTGAGGGAGAAAGATCAACTAAAGGACTTGTATGCATGCATATAAGCATAAGTGATGGATGTGGACAACAGGGGGTGAGTGTGAGGGCAGAATTGGGGGGATGAGGGGACATTGGGGGGGATAAGGACACATTTGTAATATCTTTTTCAATAAAGGGAAAAATATTTAAAAAAATTAAAAAAAGAAAAGATGGGATTCTATATAGAAGACAATGCCTCTGGAAGATATGGATGTAATAAGATGATATGATGTTTGAACAACTATGTGATACTGATATTGCATCAGTAAACACTTGCCCCAGATTAATTCTTGAAAGGCAAGGCAAGTTGACCTTTTCAGGAAACAAATTCAACATATTCTTTCTGTAAACAATAGTATAGTCCATGAAAATCAATATGTTTCACCCTGTCTATACGGCAGTCAGTTTCTCCAATAATATAGCAATAGCTATTCATGCACAGTATGATGTAAAATCTATAGATCAATTAGCCTTTTGATTTATAAAAAGTTACTGCAAATCACCAGGGACAAAATATTTAGAAAAGATAAATATCTCTCATCAAAATACTACTTTAAACATAATCCTGTCAAAATGAAGAATGCACATTTATAAACTATGCGTGAAGGCCCAATAGGATTTGTAAATACAATTAAGCATCTATCTTTACTAATAAAAAGTTCAAAGACAAATATTTTATAACTGCATACATAGTGTATCTGGTAAGTGGACAAAAACATGGGAATTACCATAGGTCTCTACCTATAGTGGTTATTTAACTCATTTCTCAGGTTTGATGGACAATAACATGATGCTTAACACTGTTTATAGCAATAGAAAATAGTAATCACAAAGCAGTGGCTTCCCAGTATAATTCTATTTTTAAAGGGTTTTCCTACACTCTTAATGCTATTTGGAATGCTGGCCCATGACACTGCCTAAGCCTCACAAAATTACATCCAGGAAGAACAGATTGGAGCCTCCAACATTTACCAATGTCAAAAGAATGAGGGATCTGATATAACTGTGTATAATTAACCTGATATTGGAATGTCTCTATATATTGTTTTTCTCACTCATTAGTAATAGACATCTAATTAGGTTCTGAGGGTAACATGCCAAATTACATAACTGTATGAATCAATGATCCATTTTCCCCACTGTGTTGTAGATGGTCTTTACTTTTTCCAGTAATCAGTCTTTCATTATGGAAAGGAGGTGCACTGGACAAGTGGTGAAGACACCTTAGAATCCAATTAACCATTTTCCTCTAACACAAAGAAATTTTGAGCAGGGTGGACTAAACAGAGAGTGGTAGGTGCCTAAAGGGCCCCAGGTGGTTGCTTTATGAACTGGCCCTTAGACACCCATACCTTTAGAACCGGACAGGCTTTGCAGAATGGTCTCAGTTACTCTCTTTAGTCTCTGTTCTCATTGCCATATCACTACTTTAACAATGTTAATACCTTCAACTGACACCTCTCTGCTTTGATCTCTTGCATCTTGTTTAAAGTTTAATTATCAGATGACAATCTACTTCTAGTGTCTTCAGGAGACACCTGTCACTTCCATGGACAGACAACCAAGACCAGATTTTCTGAATATGTCTACAATGCTTTCAATGACCTATTACTGTCTATCCATCAAACAGGGCTGATCCGATATCCTTCCCAGAGTTGTTCCAGGAGAAAAATTAGATAAATGCAAAAATGCTTTGTAAGTACTACTGTGCACAGAATGATAATTTTCTTATCCCTCAACTTTACCAAATAAAATGGTAAACAAAAGTAGAGGGCACCTACTGGGAGATTTTCCAAAAGGAAAAATTTGTCAGCTAAGATCTTAGGGAACCCCTGATTAACTACTACTATTATTTAAGCTCCCCAAGATTATTGCTTATTTCCCAAACAGTGCTGATGCAAGGGTCTTGTCTTTCATTTGTAAATTTTATACAATGAAATGAGGTCATTGAATGCAGGTTCTTCCCCAGTCAAGGCTGGGAGAAGGCTAGGATAATCAGTGCACACTTAGTTGTTAACTGATAAATGAAGAGTCGATTGGTTGGATGATACAGAAGTGGAGATCAGCCAAAAAAGATATACAATACTGGCTGATATATGAGAAAGAGAAAGAGAAAAAGGAAGAAGAGGGAAAGAGAGAATGAGAATGAATCTGAAAACCCCAAGAGGTAAGTACATATAGCAAAGAGGTCCTAGACATCAGCAATCAAAGAAAGAATTTCTTCCACTCCCACCAACCACAAGGAACATTTCTCTCCCTGGGAAGAGGAGGCAATTATTTCCTTGGGAGATTGATTACATTCACACAGGCCATACTAAATGGTGACCTCATCAGATTCATCATATTTCACTTCAAACTCTCATTTTTTGATTGTCACATGTGTCATTCTATGAGTTGGGGGGTGGACAGAAAATTGTATGTCATTGTCGGAAATGAAATATACTTTTCTTTCAAAGGAGCATGCTTTCTGCTAGAGATTTCTTTACTTCAAAAATGCTCATTAAAAAAAATCCCTTTGGTAGTAGAAAAACCAGAGGTAAATAAAGAGTAAACCAGTCACCTATTATACCCCTACTACATGACTGACTACTGGCGTGTTCAAAAGCATGTCCATAATTAGTCTGTCATATATAACACCATATCTACACATGATAATAGATTTTATAAAGATGAAAATCATGTCTTAAAGGTCAACTAGAGAAATCCTCCTATCTAATCTTTGAACCATTATGTAAAAGGAAATGAGAACAGGAGGCTATTTCTTCTGAAAAAAGATCCTAGGCAAACACCCAGTATAGATAGCCCTATGTAAGGAACAAGAGTTGGGAGGTAAAAGCAGAGAGGGCCAAGGGGATAACAGAAAGTGCACGTGGGACAGGCTCTCAACAAAGGCAGCAATTTTTCTATCTATCCTAAGTGACTGAATTGCCATGTGGATGAGGGTTCCAGTTCATTAGTGCTTTGATACTGTCTCTGAATCTGATGACCCTTGAGCATCAACCTAACCACTTTGTGAATAATAGAGACCTTCCCTCCGCTGAGTCCTCCTGACTTAGGTCCTTTCAAAGCAAGCCAAGACAGCCCCTCCCTCCCAATATGGAGTCCAGGAAAATACAAGGAACAGACATTCTGCTGTGGCAGAGGTTGGGGGTGGAGAGAAAAAGAGCAAGTGACCCGATGTTGCAGTTACCCTGGAAACCTATCATCTAAAGCACACAGGCCACCCAGTACTCAACTGGGTAGTCCCAGATGCCACAGGATTACCATGTCATATTGAGCAGTAAGAGCCATTCGTGCTGGTGACTGCTGACTTTTCTATGCAAAAGATAGCCATTAGACATAAACATTTAGACATTTAGCCTAACGGCAGGGAACATACATTAATTCATTTTTGTGTGTCTCCTTTCCCAGGGTCTAGCTGTTTACCTGACACAAAGAAGTTGCTCCATAATGATTTTTTATGTTATTTTATCCAGATGCAGCACAGAGATAAAAATATCGGGTTTGGAATCAGGAAATATGTGTTCTAGTTCTACTTCCATCATGAAAAAGCTGTGAGTCTTTAGGCCAGTCTCTCCCCTTCTCTGGCCTCAAGCAGAACCTCCCCAAGCAGGTTCCCAGTGGCTTGTTTCCTCACTTTATTCAGCTCTCCTTTCAAATACTCCCTCCGTGGAGAGCCTTTTCTTGCGACCATATCTAAAATATCACCACCCCTTTCATCCCTCTTCAACTCTACTATGCTTTATTTTTTTCTTCATAGCATTTACATCCGGGTTTTAATTGCCTTATTTATTTATTTCCTTGTTTGCTGTATCCTTGCCCTCCACCCTCAACCCCACCAATAGAATTTAAGTTCTATTAAGGCAGGGATTTCTCTTTGTCACTGCATCTTTGTCACTGCTGTTTCCTTATTTTCAGAGCACAGTACGTAGTACACAGTATGTATAATTAATATCTGTTGAATTAAACATTAAAAGCATAATAGATGCTCAATGTGTGTAGAATGAGATGATAAAGGTAGTGAAATGGATGAGCTCAAGGTCCTTCCATGCAGTCACCAGCATGAATGGCTCTTACTGCTCAATATGACATGGTAATCCTGTGGCATGGACCACAGCACATGAAGGTTCTGATAAGGATATGGCATTCCAGCAGGCACCTCCATATCTGCTCCCAAGTATCAGTGAAAGAGTTCAAGCATTTTCTCCTCTGGGTTCCTTGAGTTAAGAGCTCTAGCTTTCCAGCACCTCCCTGAGCTGGACACGGGAGGGCAGTATACCCACACTTACTGCTTCCCTCCAGCAGAGGGCCAGGGGTGGGGGAATCCAAGTTCTGGATAAATGGCAGTACTCAGGTGTCAAATTGGCATGTCAGGACTGGCGCCTAACTGCCCCCTGATGTGAGGAGCTGCAGACTGTGGGACAAAGGGTTCAATAAAGACTTCATTCAAAATTTGTAACATGGAAATCAAATGTGAACAACAAACCCAAAACTATTCGCCCTTGCCAAAGCCAGGATGAACTCCATGGCCAGCTGCCAGAAGTGTCCTGGGTTGTTCTATACACACTAGGGAGGCCACGTTTCCTTGTAACAAAAGGCTATTATGCAAAGGGCTGCCAAACATAATCTTCCTTTTGATGTATTCTCTTTAACTAAAGTAATGTAATAAAATGATAATCTTTTGGTTTATAATTATCTCAAGTTAGCACCAAAAAAAAAAAAAAAAAGAAAAAAGCCAACACTGGTATTAAGTAAGCTGACATTACAAGTTGATTATTTATCCCTCCAAGAAGTTTATCATTGTGACTTACTTAAAATGCCTTTTAATTAAAACACTGTATCCATTACAAATTGGGGAACTTTTTAAAGAGTACAATTAAATCCAAAAATCTAACCCCTGCTATAATATTAAAGATGAACATGAAAATATATAAAGAAAAATATATTATAGTTAACATGTATGTACATAAGCACATAATTTCTATTAAGAAATTTAGGGGCTTAACGAGAATCTAAAATCATTCAATATGTGAATGTCTACTGTAATGGCATATTTTATTACTTTTGAATTCTCAACTACTATGAAGCTGGCATTGAATTTTAGCCATACCTTTATTGTGACATAAAAGATTTGATGCTCTTAATACACTCCAAGTCTTGTATCTAAACAGACTTTTCTCATATTTTTTTTCGTAAGTCACCACACGCAGAATATCCTAACATTGCATCCTAGGTGACATCCTTTTATGGACTCCAATCTCACAAACAGCCCCTTAGGCCACACTGCAGTCTGCTCCAAATACTAACAGGCAGGCCACACTGCAGTCTGCTCTAAATACTATCAGCCTATATATTTGTGTGAAAAACCAACAAACTCTAGCTTCAGAACCAGATCACTGCCTTGGACCTCTGAGAGGCTTTTGTATATTTCTTCTATAAACGTGCATAGCCTCCCTGTAAGCTTTTGATAAATTAAAGTGTTCATTTGGAACTAGATAAGCTTAGCAGGCTTGTCCCTGCAAGTTCCTGCCTGTTAATAAAGTTGAGTGTTTCAACCCTCAGGAGGTAGGGGGAAAAAAGACCTAGTCCATCTTGTGCTGTCAGAGGTGATCATTTGCAGTTGGCCCCCTGATAGTGCCAGCAAACGTACCCCTTTTAGCATCATCTAAACCAAGCTAATATAAGCGGCTTCTCCTCCATCTGCACACAAGACAGCAGAATGAAAGAAAAATAAATAAACAACTCTAAACTTATATAAATAATTCCACAGAAATTTTTTTTAAAAAACAAGATGTGCAGAAAAGTGGTTCCATTTAGAATTCTTATCCCAACTGTCCTAGATTCACTTCACCTGGAGAGGGTGTCGATACCAGTAAGCAATGTTTAGTGTCTGCTCCATTTTTAACTTCTTATCATTTCTACAGAGGCTTTAGTTTTTAATCATGAGAACAGGAAGTGAGCTGAAAGCAATAAACCAGAACAGAGCAGGGCCTGTGAATTCCAGGGGAAAAATGTAAGTGCTTGAGGATGGCCTCAAGCACAAAGGTTTGTGTGAAACTTGTTAAGAAGGAATTGAAGGAGTAGACAGCTAAATATAGCTTATGGAAAATATATGATGTCGACTCCAGGGTCAGTCCCCTTTTTAGCCTTGAAGGCACTGGATGGGGGTAGGAAAAAAGTACCTTTTTATTTCTCTATTTCTCTACTCCTTCCTTCCAGTGCTTCTCTAGCTTTCTCCCATTCTTTTTCCTCCTTTTGCCTCCACTCATTGTCTGTTTCTTCATGCTGGGGAAGAGCAAGACTAAGAGAAGTAACTGCTACCTTGAATTGGAGTTGTAAACCTGCCTCCAAATGGCCTCAGGTATCCCATAGCCTAAGTGTAGCCCAATCTCAAGAGCATCCCCACTGTAAATACCCTATGATAAAAGTTTGGCTAAGCGGCTGAAGTTCCTAAAGGCTTCCCAGTCAGGATTGAGGAATATTTAAAAACCTATCTAGTGAGTAGCAAGTATAGTAGTCCACCCTTTGCCACAGGGGATATGTTTCAAGACCCCCAGTGGATGCTTGAAACCGCAGATAGTACTGAACCCTATGTATACTATGTTTTTTTTCCTATACATACAAACCTTGTTACTTAAAGAAAGCACTTTACAGTTTGTCTTGACATATCCAAATTGCCAGCATCACTACTCTTGTACTTTGGGGCCATTATTAAATAAAATACGGGTTACTTGAACACAAGCACTATGATGTCATGACACTTCATCTGAGAACTGAGAGGGCTTCTAAGTGACTAATGGGCAGGGGACATCTACAGAATGGAGACACTGGACAAAGAGAGAATTCACAACCCGGATAGGACAGAGTAGGATATGTGAGATTTCATCATGCTACTCAGAATGGCGCACAATTGAAAACGTATGAATTGTTTACTCTAGAACTTTCCATTTACTATTTTTGGACCATGGTTGACCAGGGGTAATTAAAATTGCAAAAATTAAAACCATGGATAAGGGTGAACAACTGCAGAAAAACAGATTCTAGGAAGCAGATACAATGTCCTTGTATTGGCTCCAATAGTACATTTTGTATTTCTTTATCTGAGTCTATCACAATATGTTAAAAATATCTATTTGTCTTCCTCACTGCACTATGAACCCCTAGAGGAGGGGTGGGGAACCTTTTTTCTGCCAAGGGCCATTTTGGATATTTATAACATTCTCAGGCCATAAAAAATTATCAACTTAAAAATTAGAATGTTATACTTGGTCACACATTTAATTAACTCACCCCTAATGCTTTGGCAGGGCCAGAACAAATGGCTGGATATTCCTCACTCCTGCCCTAGAGGGTAGGAACAATGTTTCTATCATCTTTTTGTCTCAGTATTGACTTCAGAGCCTGACACAAAGGGGGGCATTTAATAAGTTTTTGTTTAATTTAACCAATCTCTATATCAACTGTCAACAAAACAGTGGCTTCAGCCTAAAATATGCTAATTGAAAATAATTTGATGTGTGGATCATAGAATATTTTCAAAAGTCAGTAGTTAAGATACTTACGCTATTCCAACCAGGAAACAGCTGATATAATCAAAAGAAGCAAGAACATGTAAAAGCTGTTATATTTCTCAGGAAAAATGTCCTTTGGAAAGACTATCCTTTACCTGTCTATCAGTGATTGTGTCCTTTTGTTGTGGTAATGCACACAATGTGGTCATAGCCATGGAAAACTACGAAGGCGAAGAGCCTGCTTATGTTTTGCTAGGATTAGATATTAAATAGATGGATAAGGGTCACATGTGGTCCCAATTCCAAATTCATGTTGCAATGCCTGGTCAAGGTGGGGTGAGACACGGGAAAAATTTCAAGCTTCTAGTATAAACAACCTGGCTTAGGTCCAATAAGATAGATTGTCATGAAAACTATCTAGTAAAGTGTAATTTTTCATTCAAATCTTCAAGAAGAAAAAAAACAGTAAAACAATTTACTATCATACACACACACACACACACACACACACACACACACACTTAGGGACTTAAATATGTTTCAAGAGGATAAATTACAAATAATATAAATTATACTGAAGCTTTTGAAAAGCAAATTATGTGCTAGAACACTACTCCACTTCCCTGAACTACTATGATATGAAAAAGGATGGGCCAGCACTCTCACAAGCATCTCAAATAAATAATCATCATCTGTGTAGTAGTACATGGACTCAACTACATTCCATGGAGCAAAAGTCCTCATGGGCAGTGACTATAACTATGTTTCATAGTTAAATACCTTAGTAATTTATATTTCTCTCTTTTTTTGTTAATCCTTGCCTGAGAATATTTTTTCATTGATTTTTAGAGAGAGTAGAAGGGAGGGGGAGAGACAGAGAGAGAGAAACATCGATGTGAGAAAGACACATTGGTTGGTTGCCTCCCATACCAGACCAAGGCCAGGGATCGAGCCAGCAACCGAGGTATGTGCCCTTGACCAAAGTCAAACCCAAGACCCTTCCATCTGCAGGCTGACGCTCTGTCCACTGAGCCAAAATGGCTAGGGCTAGATTTTTCTCTTTTAAACTTAAAAGGCAACAAGCCATTTTCTATACACATCATCAAACTTTCATTTCTGTATGCTAGAGTATAAATACAAAATAAATCCTAAGCTGATACAGTTTTAAAAGTTCCACAGTTTAAAAATATGACTTTCTACCATGTATGACAAATCCTTAAATGTACCTGAAGAGAAATGTACTGATAAGTTAGACTTTAGCTATAGTAATACCAAGAAAGACGTGAACTGGGAGAAGACGAACGGTTTTAAGTTGAAGCATGGTGATCAGTAATTGGATATACCTTATCTGAGACTCAAAACAGAAACTACTTAAAAGGCAGCCTTCTCAAAGGCTGGAACAGTCTCTATTCCTATAGCTCAGTTCAATGCTTTTTTAGATGGAGTTTCTCTAATATCCACTGCCTGAATTACTTGGGGAATTGCCAGTCAAATAAGGATTTTGGAGGATACATTTTTCCAAACCAACCAACAGTTTAAGTGGTACAATTTATAAACTGTCAGAAATAACATTTTTTTCAGGCTTCTAGAAATCATAGCACATTTTAGCTTTACCTTCACAGTTAAATTAGCTCAATTTCATGACCGCTGTTTTCTGAGTGACCAGAGACAAGGCCTCCTTAGAACTACCCCAGTATCCCAGACCTACCTGGGCACAGGAGAATTTCCAAAGCTAGGGAAGCTCCTAGGAAGCATGATGTACAGTGGCAAGTCCCCCTGGGCCTCTAATCCTGCTCTGACTTTTTACCCGAGTTGCAATAACTGGGCCTTTGGTAACTCCTTGTGATTTATATACCTTGGTCAGTTCCAGCAATCCTCCGCCTGTCTTGACACTCTATCTTGCCTGACTCAGTTCCTGTCTGGTTTCCTGTCCAGAACTCTGGATTGCCTTGCAGCTGCTCCTTAGGGTCCTGCTCTGAGCTTTGGATTAGAAATCCAAATTTTTAACTATAGTCAGATGGGCTCAGCTATAAATCAGATGTACCAATTAGGCACATGTCTATCTCCACATCTAGACTTTGAGCTCAAGAGCAAAGGCTTTATTAGACTCATCTTTATTCCATAGAACAGAGCACAATTCCCAGCATATAGAAAGCCTAGAGGGGACTTAATGAGTAGATCTCTGCCATATTTATTACCCTGAACCTGGTGGCGTGTCCACAAAGCTAAACCTCTCCTTATAACCTGCACAAGGAATTTTCTCTAATCACCAGCCCCAGTTCCCTGAGTCTCCTTAAAGCAATGGTTCTCAACCTTCTGGCCCTTTAAATACAGTTCCTCATGTTGTGACCCAACCATAAAATTATTTTCATTGCTACTTCGTAACTGTAATGTTGCTACTGTTATGAATCGTAATGTAAATATCTGATAGGCAGGATGGTCGTAGGCAACCCCTGTGAAAGGGCCATTCAACTGCCAAAGGGGTCGTGACCCACAGGTTGAGAACTGCTGCCTTAAAGGCTAAGGGACAAATGTCTTAGTTTTTGTATCTAAAGTATATAAATGATTATTAAAACTAATGTACCCTATTAAGCCTTCTCTCAATCCTCCCAAAGCTATTAAGAAAAAGTACCTTCTTTCTGAAAAAAAAAAAAAAAATGCCTGACATCTCAACTTGACAAATCTTTTCTTAATAGAGTAAGTTTGTCAAAACGTCAAGAAATCCCTTTCTATAATGTTTCTTTAGCTCAAGTGAAGAAAGGTCGATTTTAAATTTAACTAGAGCTCATTAACACATTAAGATTTTATACCTCATTTTAGGTTTATCTAGCAAAAATAACAGAGCAAAGAAGCTCTCCTTCTCTGAAAGATCAGACTGTAAATAATCAAAAGAGGTGCTGGTCAGGCAGATGGTCCATGACGGTGTACATGAGAGAGGAGAACCTGTTCTATGCATCTTCAGGCCATTTGGCTTCAATGGGTCCATGTGGTAGGTGTCCACAAGATGAATGTGGTCCCTCATCCTGACACTACCTCCCTATTTTGTATGCCTCAGTACTCAAAATTTCCACCATAATAGATGCTGGCAAGGGAGGAAGTTGCCAGGCTCACTCCTCCTCTAGCCACTACCAAGATGCTAGATATTAAGCATGGGCATTTGACCCCCATAAGACACGAACTTGTTTTAGGGAGCTTAGCTGATCAATCTAGCATGCATATTTACTATTTATGAATAGAACACAGCAACCATCAAACTGACTACGCCTTGTGCAAGAACTAAAGTGCAAAAATGAGTTTTGTAAACAGCACAGTTCAAATGTTACTTTTGTTGCTGCTGTTGCTAGAACAATTTTAAACACCTTGTTTAGAAAAAAAATTTGAAAAACAAAAAAATCTACCTTAAAAGTGCATTCCTTTGGCCTTAGCCAGTTTGGCTCAGTTGGTTGGAGCATTGTCCTGTACACGAAAAGGTCACGGGTTCAATTCCCAATCAGTGCACAAACCCAGGTTGCCGGTTCAATCCCTGTTCAGAGTGTGTATGGGAGGCAGGCAATTGGTGTTTCTCTCACATCTATGTTTCTCTCTCACTCTCTTTCTCTCTATATCCCTCCCCCTTTCTCTAAAAATCAATGAACATGTTATTGGGGTGAGAATTTTTGAAAAATGCATTCTTTTGAATGCTACGCTTTGCCTGCTATTTTATTTTAGAAGGCAAAGAGTCCTTGAAGGGGAAAGCTTTTAAGACCTCTAACCTTGGGTAGGTATGAGTTTATTTGAAGCTTCCCACACTAGGAGAGGACTGCAGTGGCATACAAAAAAGGGGGGGTGGATATTTTTGTTTTGCCTCAGGCTGACACTTGTTGAACTAGGATGGAATACAAGCAGGACTGTCCTCATAATTTGTGGGGCCCAGTGTAAAATGAAAATGTGAGATCCATTGTTTAAAAATTACTAAGAGCCAGGGGTCAATTGGGAGAAAAGGAGACATATGTAATACTTTAAACAATTAAAAAAAAGAAAAAAATTACTAAGAGCCCTGGCCAGTGTATATCAGTGGTTAGAGCATCAGCCCACACTCCGAGGGTTCACAGGTTCGATTCCAGGTAAAGAAAGGGCATGTACCCAGGTTACCAGTTAGCTCCCTGCTGCCAGTCGAGGCACATGCGGGAAGCAACTATTCGATGTGTCTCTCTCACATCGGTGTTTTTCTTTCTCTCTCTTTCCACTACCCTCCCTCCCCCCACACTCTCACTGAAAAGAAATGTAAGTCAATATCCTCAAGTGAGGATTAAGAAAAAAATTTACTAAAAATTTCAAGCAGGCAAGTGCAGAGCATTAAACCAAGTTCTGGGCCCTTCTTAATGCAGCGCCATGTTTGACCACACAGGTTGCATGTTCCTGAAGCCAGTCATGGGCACAAGGCTTATAGTTGAGTACACCAAGACAAAATCATCTTCATTACTGGGAAATCAAGTCAGAATAGATATTCTACTGACTGTGATGCTCCACAAATGCAGAAGTTATATTTATCTTTATAAGTCTGGTATATGGCACCACATGGCTTTTGTGCATGTTGTTTATTCCTGAAATTCCTTTTTTATAATTGCCTTTCTGTTCTTTACATGCCAAATCCTCAGTTTATCTGTTTCCTCTCCCTGAAGCTCTTTTTGATACATTTTCTTTCAACTCATGCAAGGCCAGCATAGTTCTCTATAATAAGGCTGTGACTCATTGGGAATGTATGTTGCACCCAGGAGGGGTTTCAGATAGCTGTAACCTCCCTGGAGCCTGAAAGGGCAAATATCTGAGACTAAGGAGAAAATACAGTCTTCCAATAGCAGTTAACCTAGTCCCCTATCTAGAAGGATAGGCTCCATTACTCTTGAGGTGCCCTGATGAGTCAGTGTGTCAACACAAAGAAACATAAATGACTTTGGAGATAATTTTCTGCTGGTGTGGCATAAGCCACGTAGAATGGCAGCACCCTTCTGAACAGAGATGGCTGATTGACCTTGCATTTTCTTTAACCTGTGGTACCTCCAATCCCTTCTTCCTTTGGCCTCTCAAAGATTGATTGCCTTGGAGAAACTGAGGCAGTGCAAAAACACAACAAAAACAAAAGAGTCAAATTCAGTCTTTGGAACTGATAAAAATTATTATGTTGTCTTGTGATTGGAAGGCTATTTTGGCTTCACTTGACCTCTTCTACCATGTGTCCATTCTGAAGAGCCAAAGAAATTTACTGAATGAACCTTAGAAATGTTCAGTTCCTCAACACAAGAACAGGCAATATTTTATAAATACCAGCCCAGCCCAGATATTACAGATTAAAATCAGGGCATTCATATTTCTGAGGACTTGAGTAAAGATTTCCAAGTCCCACTCAATCTGATTTCACCCACAGCATTATAACAATGAAGCATGCACAACTTTGAAGTATGGTTATTATGGTGTCTACAGACACATAGCAATTTGATGAGTACTGTCAATCTAGCCTTTTTGGGTTCATTTTGTTATGAAATCTCTTTTGGTGGTCATTCATTTAAAAAATAAAAAGAAACATGAGGGAAAAAGCACATGCTAATAGCTTTGCAAATAACAGCATAGGCTCCAGATTAAAACAAAAAGCAGAAGCAGAAAATTTCTTAAGTGCATTCTGGAAAGACTGTCTGGAGAGAGCCATCAAAGCTGTGTACAGTAGGAAGGTCCAGTTTGTTAAAAAAAAAAATAAAGCTAGCATTCTTCTTGGAATTTAACTAAATTAAAAGCATCATAAAAGAAGACAACTTATGTCTGGGAAGAGAAGTCCCAAACAGTATTGAAGTTCTACCTCTTTCCTTAAGGTAAATATTAAATGGCTCTTTAACGGGAGAGAAAAGGTTTTTGTTTATCACATCTATGTGTCCATTTCAAATAGGCTAAGATGCAATGATGCCATCTCTGCTTTCATTTGAAGTTTACTTGTATGACGTCTTCCCTTACAAGCAAATAACTGAATAAACAAGACTTCCCCCAGTAAATGAATTTTGAGAGCTGAACACTAGTAATCAAGGGTAGTAGGAAGGTAGAATTGATCAGTGAATTCTGAAACTTTCTTTTAAGGAATACCTCACAAGAAAATGGAGTTCACCAAGGGGGTTTCTTTATATTCAGAGAAAGGTCAACACCAAGAGCTTTCCATTTGAAGCAGCCATAAAAATTAGATAATTAGTTGGTTCTAGTCTTTAATCAGACCATGCAGAGATGCTCTTTGAAATACATTTTCTACTTTTGTCGGGATCAATTGAGAGTATTCTAAGCAATGGAACTACTGCTTGCTTGCTTCCTACTTTGGAAAATGGTAGCACACAGGTCTATTTTGATAAAGATATGCTTATTGTCATGTGTTTATACATGCATCTTTCTACTTAGGAATCCAGCAAGTCCATGTAAAGTCTAGTGCAATTTTATAAAATCATGCAGGGGAAAAACACTTCTTTCCCTCCCGCTAGGAGGGGAGTGTGTTTTTTGTTTTGTTTTGTTTTAAATAGCAAGTGGGTTCTTTAAAAACTGACAGCAAAACTAGCATTACCATACCAAATCATTGATAACATTGACTAAATTTAAATCATCTCTTTAAGCTTTCATTTTAAGCGATTTTAATTAAAAGGTCAGAACACTAAAATACAACACAACATGTATTAGCACATTTCAATTAAACAAAGAACACTTAGAGGTACATTTTGTCAAGGCTGTAAAGATTCTTTATACCTAAAGCACTCAGATGAACTAATAGGTCTCTCAAGCTTTTTTATGTGTTGTCTCCATGAAGTCTGCATCATAAGTTTAATTGCACATGAATGAATTAACCATCTAAGTGTGCATGTGAGTGTGTAGTGTATGTGTGTTTAATGACAGAATGCAACTAAGTAACAGAAAATGGGCCTAGAGAAAAGAAAGCCCTTGCTGAGATCTTAATTTCCATTGCCTATTCCCAACACACTTAATTATAAACTCTAACACTTTTAATCATAAATCCCAAAGCTTAGAACCCATTCCCAAATGGAAGAGTTAATACAAATTTAAAAATGCAGCTGAATAATTAACTTGCTGAAGGTCTGGATACAAGCAGCATTTCACAGGATCATGTATTCAATATCTTAAACATAGTAGAGTTATGTACCACATAAGGACATTACGGTCAACAATGAGCCACATTTGCAACAGTGGTCCCATAAGATTATCATGAAGATGAAAAATTCTTATGACTTAGTGGTGTCATTGCAGTCATAATGTCATAGCACAAAGGTTGCAAAAATCAACAAACTGTGGCAAACAAAATCAACCTGGGTGTGGATGAATATGCCATTGAGGACCTCCTAGTGGTGGTTCCTGAGCAATTGACTAAAGAAGAATTATTGGAACTGGAACAGCAATGTATAGGTGAAAAACAGGCAAAACAAAACTGCTGGAGTAAAAAGGAAAAAAAAGAACCCCCAAGAAAATTCACCATGAAGGATTTTGTAGTAGCTTTTTCAGATCTCAACAAGCTCTTTAAAAAGTTTGGAAACAAGGATCCAAACACTGAAAGACTTTCATTAATAGAGAGGAATATTAATGGTGCATTATCTGATTACAAGCAAATCTATGATGAAGAAATTAAAAACAACAACAAGCAAACCACCATGGACATACTTCTGAAGAGTGACACCTCCTCAAGAAGAGCCTCAGGCAGGTCCTTCAGGAGGTGTTCCAGAAGAAAGAGTTATTATCATAGGAGATGACAGCTCCATACTTGTTATTGTCCCTGAAGACCTTCCGGGGGACAAGATGTGGAGCTGCAAGACAGTGATATTGATGATCCTGACCCTGTGTGGGCCTAGGCGAATGTGTGTGTGTGTGCTTTTTAGTTAAAAAAAAAAAGTTTAAAAAGTAAATAAAATAAATTTAAATAGAATAAAGCTTATAGTATCCTATATAATAAAAGCCTAATATGCTAAGTGTCCAGTTGTCTGGTCATCTGTTCAACCAATCAAAGCGTAATATGCTAATGATATGCTAAGGCAGCTCAACCACCCACTATGACGTGCACTGACCACCAGGGGGCAGATGCTCCAACTGGTAGGTTAGCTTGCTGCTGGGGTCTGGTGGATCAGGACTGAGTGAGGTGGGCAGGACACACCCTGGAGTCCTCGCACAGTCCCTCCCCAGCTGGCCAACCTCCTGTGTCCCTCCCCGGCCCTGATCGTGCACTGGTGGGGTCCCTTGGCCTGGCCTGCACCCTCTCACAATCTGGGACCCCTCAGGCGATGTTGGAGAGCCAGCCCAATCCCACAGACCAGGCCAAGGGACCACACTGGTGCACAATTCATGTACTAGGCCTCTAATATGGATATAAAGAAAGAATATATTTTTGTATAGCTGTACAGTATGTTTGTGTTTTAAGCTAAGTGTTATAAAATAGTTTAAAAGTTAAAAATAAAAAGATTATAAAGTAAAAAGTTACAGTAAGTTAAGGTTAATTTATTATTAAAAGGAAAAATGTTTTATAAATATTGTGTGGCCTGTGTACAATGTTTATAAAGTCTACAGTAGTGCACAGTAATGTCCTTGGCCTTCACATTTTCTCAGCACTCACTCACTGACTTATTCAGAGCAACTTCCAGTATTGCAAGCTCCATTTGTGGTAAGCACCCTATACAGGTATACCATTTTTTATCTTTTACACCATATTTTTACTGTACCTTTTCTGTTTTTATATGTTTAGATACAATATTACCACTGGGTTACAATTGCCTACTCAGTACAATAACATGTTATACAAGCTTATAACATAGGAGCAATAGGCTATACCATATAGTGTAGGTGTGCAGTAGGTTGCACCACCTACATTTGTATAAGGACACTCTATGATGTTCTCACAACAACAAAATTACCTAATGATGAATTTTTCAGAACATATCCCCAATGTTAAGCGACATATGACTGGATATAAAATGAGCATATTGATAAGCTCAAAAGACCTCTATCATTGAGAAAGAACTCAAGGAATTCTAGTTAGTATACACACTCACAAACACACCCTCATTAGTTCATGAAAAGTTAATAGTATTTTAAAAGGTGGTATTGTAGTCAAAACACTATGATTTACGAGTCAACTATGTGGTCCATCCAGCCTACAAATAGTCTTGTATGAACTGTGTAGTTCTTAAGATTGTGCTTAATAATATTCTCTGTATGGGCAAACTAATAATGATGCTGATCCCCTGCCTGCAGATTTGCAAAAAAAATTCAAAACCCATGCATATATATATTATCTCATCCATCACTCCTCCTCATCCTAATTCTATAGGAAAGCTTAATGGCAAGAACCCTCAACTGAAATCATTCCAAAGCCTTGATTTCTAGTATATAAAATGGTAATAATAAAACTACCCTACCCTCTATCTCACAGGAATATTGTGAGAAGCAGGTAAAACATATAAAACTGTTCTGAAAACTTCCCCCAAATATGTAACACTTTATTAATATAAACAATCTTTACATTACACAATAGTGATTGATCAATCATTCAGAAATCTTTCTAAGTTGCCCATCAAATGAGAATTCCTCCAAGAGAAGAGGAAAAGTGTCCAGATTCACTGAAAAACAGATCAACAGAGGGAGAGAATAAGCAGAAGACTTGGAGATGTGTAAAAGATGCAAGGTCACAAAGAAGAAATTCGCAAAGTAAATTATCACTCCAGCAGTGCTCAGCTAAAACAAAATACTAAATTAAATTGATAACAAAAGTAGATATAATCTGCTTTAATTCTATACGCATGGATTTCGACCAATTAACATTTCCAAGTTCCCTACCATGCTCAAAAATTATCCCATTCTAGGTTTCTAGGTCATCTGAGAGGGGCAGTTTGGTTCTTGGACACTGTCTAATCATGTGGAACTTATAACAGCCTCTTGTCACACCATCCTTAAAGTTTACTGGACTGGCCTTAAATATACCTTAAGGGAATGATACCCTCTTCTCCAAAGACATAGTCAAATGGGAATAATCATTGATAGTTTCATATGTGTTAAATGAGAAATAGATCTGATTCATGAAGCTTGGAGTGCCCTGGGTATATCCTTTAATCTGGAGATATTACTAAGGGGAAAGTATTTAAAAGTCAACCTCAAACATGGCCCAGCATATATACCTGGTTCAGGTTAATTTGTCCCAGAACTATAATTTACCCTATATTATTGTCCAAAGACAAATTTTTATCAAGGTCCAGATATTATTTTCTTATCTATAGGGTTCTATTTTTTAAATGAAACAGTACTTTTAAAATATGTTTTTATTGATTTTAGAGAGAGAGGAAGGGAGAGGGAGAGGGTGATAGAAACATCAATGAGAGAGAACCATTGATTGGCTGCCTCCTGCATGCCCCCTACTAGGGATCAAGCCTGCAACCTAGGCACGTGCCCTGACAGGGAATCGAACTGCTGACTTGGTACATGGGTCAATGCTCAACCACTGAACCACACAAGCCAGGCATGAAACACTAGTTTTAATGTGGAAACCACTAATAGTTGCTAAATATATTCTATGTATTTAAAATAATAAAATTACCCTAGTTTTCTGGGTTTTTCTAAATTATTACTCTTTATGTGACTTTGGAAAATATACAAAAATTACCCATTCAATATCTTGGTTAAAAGTCAACAAAAATAATTTCTTTCCCTTTAAACAAATAAATCAAACTCAATATTGCAATGGAAATGGCTCCACTCTATGAAGTATTCATAAATATTTCCTTAAAATATATCTCTAAAACTTGCTTTGCTTTGGAAACCAGAAGAATCTTTCACATTTTTGATCCCCTTTGGAGGCAACAAAGCAACAGCCAAGTTCTGAATTGATGGAGGAGTAAATGAACTAATCTGGCTGCAAATCAGAATGGCCTGGGGAGCTTATTAAATAAAAGGGAAAAAACAAAATAACAAAGAATAAAAAAAAAAACAGGCTCCATCCAAGAACTTCCAAGGTCAGGACCAATGAATCTGTATATTTTTATTCTTTTTTTTTTATTGTTGGCAGTATTACAAATGCCTCCCATTTCTCCCTTTTTACCCCTAGTTCCAAAACATCTATATTAGTTCATCCCATCCTCATGCATCAACTCTGCTCTCTTTTGAGGATTCTCCTATCTATCTCCAGCCCTGACATTTCTCTTGAACTCCAGACAAGCCCTCTGGGTGTCTCATGGGCACCTCAAATGCACTAAGGCCAAAACACTGAATCCATCTCTTTTCCTTTCCAACCTGTTATTTCTTTACGTCTGAATTCAGGTTGTTTTTCTTAACATGAAAAATTGACCTGTGCCAAGATACCTTGCATTTTTTTGAACTAGAATTCTAACTTGCTCCCAACCTTATACCTTAATCATTCTTTAAAAATTATTTTTAAAAACTGACAATCAAAATTTCTATTAGAAACATTTACCATCCTGCATTTGTGTGTGTATATATATATATATATATATATATATATATATATGCACACACCATAGAAAACATCCTTCTTTAGTTAAAAAAAACCTAATACTCTTAGTATATTATTACCATTAGATACCAAATGGTGTCCATTTAAAATAGGTCCTGATTAAAGTATCAATAAAGTACCAGGAGATGCAAGTTCTGTCATCAGCTTTCCGGAGAGATTGTTTATTCACCAGATTACATAAAAGCAGACACATCTGGTTCAAAATTGGCCCTGGAGTTGTACTGAGTATATGAGAATAGAATTTAAGCTGCAGCATTTGTTTGAATTATCCAATCTATTATTTAGTTTTGCATAATGAAGGGAAATATAAAAAGGGCAAAAATCACACTTACACAGGAGGTTGTGTTAGTATCAAAAACTGTGCTATCAACAGGGCTTCATCTTGGTCAACTCCCTACCCACCCCTCACTGTCCCTCACCATGATCTCACACTAGGAAAGAAAAAAAGGTGGGTGGCCTTTCCTGGAGCTCACTCTCCCAGAATGCCTCAGGAAAGAAATCAAACCACTGAAAGAGAGATGAGGCAATCTAAGGTTTGGGGATAGTGAAATATCAGGTCAAGTTGTAGGCTAAAGTTAAATCTGGATAAAAGCCAGCTTGTAGTTGAATATGGTCACCAATAAACTCTGCCTCCTGTACCTCATCATACACAATTCCCTATATTCAATTACAAAATAAAAATGACGGTACAGATGGGAAAAGTCCACGCTTTGAAACAGCCAAACCTAGATTGAAATCTCAGGTTTGCTAATTAATACTTATGACTTTGAGCAAGTTGCTTAATTTCTCTAAGACTGTTTCTTCCCTTGTAAAAATAAATGGACACTAATACCATTAATAATATATTCTAAAGTTGCTGAGAAGAGTTAATGAGAAATCACATACAAAATACATTGCACATAGTAGGCCCTGTATAAATGCCAGGTTTTATCCTTATCATCAAGTGCCTAGACGAATCACTTTATACTTCTATTATTAAATTGCATTATTTTAAAATATTAGGTTGAATTATACCAAATTGACATTTTTTTCAGATTAAAAAAAGTCAAACATCAGCAATTTTATGTTGGGCAGCCAAAGATTTTGATTTTAAGAAGTACCCTTGGAAAAGGTATACTATGTTTTAATACCTGATTTTATGTGACAAAGGTACAACATGATTCTTTGAAATTAAGTAAAGTGAATGACTATGCAGTTGAAAGATGAGTATCTGGTGCTAAGTGCAGGACACATAAAAAGCAACTCTGTTAACAATTCTGGTCAAGGGCCGAAAGCCAGGGTATTAGAATGCCACTGGCATGACTTGGCTACACTACTATGAAGAAATCATTAAAGAACTCTAAGAATAGGGAGGAGACCATGTATGCATACAACAAAATTAAACATATGCCTGGGCCCACAGGATTGTTCCCTACAAGAAGGGTAAAGAGCTTAATGAAAACCATGCACTCAAGACAAGGAGAAATTTAATATACTCTGCCTTTCCTTCTTAGTCTCAAATGACAGTTTGATTTTTCAAAGTAACCCATATGTTTTGGGGAAAGAAAAGGGGGGGAGGGCCATCCAATCCCAAAATACAAATCAAAGCATAAAATGTATTGTAAATAGAAAAAATTACTCTACAGTTTTTGAGGTATAAAAAGTTTGAATACAAGAGCATTGAGAATAGTAGGGAAATATGCCTAGTCCTTATATACTATAATAGAAAGTAAAAAAACAAAACAAAACAAAACAAAAACCCCACAAAATCATGTATGTTTGGAAGCAGTATAGTATGATGGAAAGAGACTGGCGCTTTGGAACCAGACAAATCTTCATTCCAATTCTTGTTTCACCACTTATTAGCTGTGAGACTATGGGCAAGACTCCACACCTGTCCAAAATTGTTGTCAGAATTAAATGAAATAATATATTTAAAGTGCCTGCTATGCAGGGTAGGGTGACAGGGAGTCCAGAGGTTGGGGCTGTCTATAAGAGACCCACCTCAGAATAAAAGATACTTCATGAAAATGAAAAAAAAAATAGAAACAGACTCATAGATCAAGAACAGACTGGCAGCTGTCAGAGCAGAGGGGGATTGCAGAGCTAGGTTAAAAAAAATGTGAAGGGAAGAAAAGAAAGAAAGAAAAGAAAAGAAAGAAAGAAAAAGAAAGAAAGAAAGAAAGAAAGAAAGAAAGAAAGAAAGAAAGAAAAGAAAGAGAGAGAGAAAGAAAGAAAGAAAGAAAGAAAGAAAGAAAGAAAGAAAGAGAGAAAGAAGGAAAGAAAGAAAGAAAGAAAGAAAAGAAAGAAAGAGAGAAAGAAAGAAAGAAAGAAAGAGAGAAAGAAAGAGAGAAAGAGAGAGAGAGAAAGAGAGAGAGAGAAAGGAAGGAAGGAAGGGGAGAGAGAGAGAGAGAGAGAGAGAGAGAGAGAGAGAGAGAGAGAGAAGAAAGAAATGAAAGAAAGAAAGAAAGAAAGAAAGAAAGAAAGAAAGAAAGAAAGAAAGAAAGAAAGAAAGAAAGAAAGGGACTCATAGACACAAACAACAGTATGGTGATTACCAGAGGGAAAGGGGTAAGGGGTGGTACAGGGTGTAGGGGGATAAATGGTCATGGAAGTAGACTAGACTTGGGTGGTGAACACACAATATAATATACCAATGATGTATTATAGAATTGTACACCTGAAACCTATATGATTGTATTACCAATGTTACCACAATAAATTCAATAAAAAAGTAAAACTAAATAAAAATAAAGTGCTTGGCATGTAATCCTATCTAATAATAGACAAACATGGTAATTAACTGTACCTCCGACACGCTTCCCATGGGCTAATCAGGGCAATATGCAAATTAACTGCCAACCAAGATGGCGGCCGGCAGCCAGGCACCTAAAGTGAACAGGAGGCTTGCTTGCTCCAGTGACGGAGGAAGCCAAGGTTCCCCGCCTGCCGCTGCTGGCCTCTGAGCTGCATTCTAAGACACAATGTTGCAATTATAGAAGCTAAACAAACCCCAGAAACCTGCTTTCAGCCAGCCGGCCTTGGAGCTGGAGCTGCAACAGTGTTTCAATTATAGAAGCCAAACAAACCCAGATACCTGCTTTCAGCAGCCGAGGTCTCATAGCTGGAGCCGAGCCTCAGAGCTAAAGCCGGCTCTCAGTTCCAGTGACAGCCATAGAAGGTAAATAAATCCCAGAATAAAAAAAAAAAAGAAGAAAAGGAGAAGTTGGGAGCTTCAGTAGCCCACCAGCCTGAAAACAGCCCTCAGCCCCTCACCCAGACTGGCCAGGCACCCCAGTGGGGACCCTCACACTGAAGGGGGTGTGACCAGCTGCAAACAGCCATCAACCCCTCATCCAGGATGGCCAGGTACACCAGCGGGACCCCCACCCTGATCCGGGACACCCTTCAGGGCAAACCAGCCGGTACCCACCCATGCACCAGGCCTCTATCCTATATAGTAAAAGGGTAATATGCAAACTGACCCTAACAGCAGAAGGACTGGGAATGACTGGTCACTATGACACACACTAACCACCAGGGGGCAGACACTCAATGCAGGAGCTGCCCTCTGGTGGTCAGTGCGCTCCCACATGGGGGAGCTCTGCTCAGCCACAAGCCAGGCTGATGGCTGCCAGCACAGTGGTGGTGGTGGGAGCCTCTCTTGCCTCCTCAGCAGCACTAAGGATGTCCAACTACAGTTTAGGCCTGCTCCCTGCTGGCAAGTGGACATCCCCTGAGGGCTGCCGGGCTGCCAGAGGGATGTCTGATTGCCATCTTAGGCCCAATCCCCCGGGGAGTGGGCCTAAGCCAGCAGGAGGTCATCCCCTGAGGGTTCCCAGACTGCGAGAGGGCACAGGCCAGGCTGAGGGACTCCCCCTCCCCCCTGAGTGCACAAATTTTTGTGCACCGGGACTCTAGTCTATATAATAAAAGCCTAAGCAACCACTACAGCAGAATGACCAGAATGACAGGTTGCTATGATGCACACTGACCACCAGGGGGCATATAATCAATGCAGGATCTGCCTCCTGGTGGTTAGTGTGCTCCCACAGAGGAACACTGCTCAGCCGGAAGCCTGGCTCACAGTTGGTGAGCGCAGCAGCAGTGGTGGGAGCCTCTCCTGCCTCCACGGCAGCGCTAAGGAGCAGCAAGCAGAGTGGTAAGGAGCGAGGGGTCCCAGTCTGTGAGAGGGATGTCCAACTGCTGGCTTAGGGGGATCGGGCCTAAGCCAGTGGGCAGACATCCCCTGTGGGGTCCCAGACTGCGAGAGGGTGCAGGCTAGGCTGAGGGACCCCCCCCCCCCCAGTGCATGAATTTCATGCACCGGGCCTCTAGTAAGTATTATAAAACCAGAAAACAACCTGTTCTAACTGCAAGTTTATAATGCCACCTCTTACAATTTTTATTATATTCCTACACATCCACACACAAGATGAATAACACACAAAATGAAACTTCATACACAGTAAAAAAAGATAGTTCTTAGCTTTAGGTATTTCTAAATACAAATATAGGACATATAGTTAGATGGAGATATGTTCTAAATGCATTAGAAATTTAGTTTTTAACTATATCTTACAGATTATTCCCTTTCCTATTCACACCGATATTACCTTAATTTAAACACAGTAAATGATGTAGAGATGAGAGAGAAGGTGTGGAAAGTCAGCAAGCATATGAGAGTAAGGTTAAAATGTGATGCAAAATGATGGCCAACTATGTAGAGTGTGCAAGTGGTATATGAGAAGAGCTAAGGTAGTGGGAAGGACCAACAAGTAGGCAAATGACTCAAGGAAATTATTGACCAACCCATATTTATACTCACACAATTTCATGTACTGCCATCTACAAACTTTCTAGGAAGTTCATTTAACAATGAAGTTAGTTTTGTTGGAGCTTCTTTTTAGTCATGTGTTAAACTTTGTAACTTGTAAAGCCAAATGGATAGCTTGCCTGGATATCCAGAGGATTATTTGGCTAGAAGAGGAGAAAGTTCCAAGGTGATTAAGTCTTATGGTAAACAGTACCAACCAGGAAGGGAAAAAAAAGGAGGGAAGATAGTGAGAAGGAACTAGAGACACACTCCTATTCTATCCCTGGCCAGCCCAGGTGTGGTGGGTTGCACCTTTCCAGCTTTCTAGCTTTAGTTCATCTGTACTGTGATCCAAATGTACAGTCCCTGGTAAAACAAATGCAAATGTTGTTCTGCTGGCCACTCTACATCCTCTTACTTGGAGTCATTAGACAAATGAAAGGAAGGGCTCATATTGGTTTGGAGAATCAATGGTGACATCCAGCAATGCTATTCAGTCACAAATTATTATTGAACTATACATAAAAGGGGAGTGAGATATTGATGTCAACATTGAGGGCCTTCTATTAGTCACATCCATATTTCCATTAGGATCTACTGACATTTTTTTCTATAAGTCTTTGTTTTCATGTACTTAAACTTAACTGTATGTTTTTCTCTGTCGTCTCTAGAACTGGTAATGAAGTTTCTGACAACAAATTGTATTGTTGGAGCTCATAGTCTTCATTAATGAGGTTATCACTACACTATGTATCACCAGGGCAAATGTATCTAGTGTGTGAACCAGATGAAATATACACAGGATAACAATAATAGGAGACAGTAAGCATTATATTTATAACCTTAATCTCAGTTTCTGCCCATTTATTTTTCCATTTCAAACATGTCAGCCATATCCAAGGGTCTTACTCCTTTTCATCTCTTAACCAGATGCACAAGATAAAGTTCATTACCTCAGGAAAGACTGTACTCCATTGCCATATCTTGTTGGTTAACAGGTGATCACTCAAATATGGCTAGTATGAAGAGTATGCCTCATAATCTATTAAGGATTCACTTGATTCCATTTTTAAAAGAAAATATTTTAAAATGTAAACTATCTGAATGTTGCTATAAATCTAATTGGCTTAGGTTTTGTGAACTTGTTATCCTAACTAAACTATAAGAAAGTGAGGGAGAGACCACAGTGAGTTTATAGTGGAGGTTCAACCAGAATCAATGCACTTATTTAGTTGTGAAACACTGATTTGGAAGAAAGAAGGGCTGGAGATTCTCATATCTGAAAAGTTTCACATCTAAAACCTAGTTGTTGGACAGGGGAAAAAATCTATGGGAATGAGATGGCTCTATACTATATATCCTTCCATCTTGCTAGATGGTAAGGCAGGTGGAGTAGTTGAAAGAAGCCTTGGCTGGGGGTTAGTAGACGTGGATTAGAACCAGTCATTGCAGGTTCAGTATCTCTGTTTCCTCTTCTAAAGAGAATAGACTAGATGTTTCATAAGCCTCTTACACCTAAATATTCTAGTCATCTCTGTGAATAGGGTGACAATACATCCCAAGTAACCTGCTACATTCTGTTATACCTTGTAGATCAATTAACTTGTTGATTATTTTTAGCACAGCTTTTCACTCTCAGAAGTATACCTTTTTCCAACAATAATTTACATTGTTGCTCTATCTGTGAGTTATTTTTAAATGTAAGCTTTGTACTTTGGTACATAGTTTAGCAAATTACATATCTCTAACTAACATACTTTAAATTACAGAGTTTCATTCCTAAAGGAAGGAAGGAAGAGAAAGAGGGTGAATGAAAGGAAAGGAGGGATGGAGGGAGGGAAGGAGAGAAGGAGAGAGGATGAAACCAGTAAGGTAAAAGGAAACAAGTTTCAATAAGAGGAGCATAAAGTTGAGTTTCACCTATTTGGCTAAAGAGATATAAAGAATCTCCTAACTGAAATTAGTGAGGGTTTTTTGTTTGTTTCACAATAATTATACATGAAATTCTCCTATATAATTCAGCTCCTAGGAGACCATTTTAAACCTCTATTGCATATCTAGAGACAGTTATTTATAATCTACTTAATGGGTACTGATGTTGCTGCTTAAGTGTGACTCACTCCCTTTTATCATCAAACATCAATTACATACAGCGTAGATGAAAGCACATAAGTTAAATTTAGATAAAAAGGTCTAATTCTGAAAACTAATCATTTTGAAGTCACAAAAATCAACATAGCTTCTTATGTAGGCTGAAATCTGCCTTCAAGTGTCCACAAACAATTCCCACCCGACTAATCACAAAGTTTAGGGTGGTAGTTTAAAGTTGTGTTGAGAATTCTGAGTTTAAATAACTTCTTTAGTATTATGTCTACTTAAAGGAAATGCTTCAACAGGTATCTAGACCTAGTGAAAATGTACGCCTACATAAAAGTTTTTGTTAAAAACCAAATAAGGAAAAGAGATTTTGTTGGAAATAGTAATGAAAAATGCCATCTTCCTTTTCTGGAATAAAACAGACTATAGTAGCAGCTATTAGAAAGACCCAAAGGAATGTCATTTTCTAAATTTGCAACAAACATTTATGTTACTCTAATAAAATCATATTGAACTTTCATTGGAATCTAAATATTTCAATTTTTAAAGCTAGAATCATATACTAGTATGCCTAATGGACTTCATCATTTCAAAATATTTAGATACTTCTGGTGAAGAGGTACCTGGCAGACAGGTCAAGTCTCAAAAGTACACCATTCTACCCAGAAGAATCTACTTTTTTAAAATTCCAAAGCCATCTGACAAACAAAATGCTGTTAATATTTAAACTCAAA
Source organism: Myotis nattereri (assembly GCF_964212035.1). Lineage (NCBI taxonomy): Eukaryota > Metazoa > Chordata > Mammalia > Chiroptera > Vespertilionidae > Myotis > Myotis nattereri. The sequence goes on from NC_138078.1 coordinate 122,600,761, forward strand.
TGAATTTGGATCTTTATATCATTGACTCAGGCTATGTTTACAGACATGGTTGGAAAGCAGTGCCATGCTTTTCATAAGCCCTATAGGAAATTAGGGATGGAGATGGATATAGGAGTCAAGGAGATTAAAAGAGACCTCAGTCCAGAACTTCCTAGATTGACTTTGAATTGGTCTTGTTTCCTGAAACCTGACTCAGGTTTTGGTAGACCATTTCTCTTGTAACTGGACTCTTGCCCACTTGGTGTGTACCTGACTGGTAGTTTGTCTCCATCTCACCCCCTCCCCTCAGCCAAAAACTAAACCTACTGCTTATGAATATCTGAGTCTCCATTTTTAAAAAAACAATCCTTTGGGAAACCGAAGAGAAAATAGCTCAGAGTGGCTACTGTTTGCAATAAACACAAGGTGTCCTGGCCCCTGTGAGCCTCTCTCTGGTTCAGTGAGCTCATATTCATTTACTAGGAATTACACATCAGACAATTCAGGAAAAAATCCTGCCCAATGTCCAGACTCTTTGGTTCTCTGGGTAGATGATAATCTACCTCTCTAGTTTCAATGCCATTGTCAAAGCCACATGGTTAAGACTTAGCTCCAGCTACAAACTAAGCTATTACCTGCCTCACTCTGAAACTAAGTGAAGTGAAGGAAGAGTCTCATGAGCAGGGTTCTGTGCTAAACATTTTACCTGAGAAACTATCCTTCAGAGAATTTACTTGTCAACTTAAATGGCAAGGGTAGGATCTCCTTGACAGAGTTTTTGACTTTATAATATTTGTCCCATGGGCCAAATCTATTCAAGTTTACAGTTTTCCCATTTGGGGTTCAGCCAGCACCTACTCATTCTGGCTCCTAATAACAGCCCTATAAAAAAGAGACTTAAGCTCTGTAGAATTTTCTAGTAGCTGCTTAGCAATGCCTCTGTTAGGGCAAAGAATGTTAAAAACAAACAAACAACAAAAAACAACAAGAGATGTCGTAGCTCCTCAGTCAAAATGAATATCCACATCTTACTTATAAAGTTGATCGCCATTCTGATAACACTGGCTGTAGCAAAGATCAATACACCTAATTACCCTGTCCTATGTACTCTGAGGACTAACCTCTGGGGAAAGTATTATTGGTGGAAACACTATATGCAGCATTAAGTATTAATGACACTCTCAGGTTTTCTGAAAGGATAGGTAGCGTCAGGAAATTAAAAGAAAAAATAAAACTTTGATTCTCTGGCCAGCATTACAAAACAAGTCTGCCTGTGAATGTCAATATCATGTCAATAATTCTGATGCAGAACAAAAGAAGTATGGTGCATAACCTCCCATGCAATGTAAGAACACCAGGTGACATTCCTGGTGAGTTTTCATAATTAGTGAGGGTTTGGAGCTAATGGTGCAGAGAACACAGATCAAGAGACAGCCTGGAGGACATGCCAATGTTTCTTCTTTCTACTCTTCTCACTAGAAAATCCTGAGAAAGCGACTTGGAACTTAATGTCAACCCAGATCTGAGCGCTTGGTAGAAATGGATGAGCAGCATTAAGGTGTTGATACAGAATGTCCAGGCTTCTCAATCATGGATGGCCTAGGCCACATAAAAGTAACTCCTGAGCTCCAGGAGGGGATTCAATCAGACAAATGTCAGAAATGTAAGGGAGGCTAATATGCACTTGTGTTGAGGAATGCTGAAGAAACATCTGCAGAATGACATCTTGCAGGTCATTAGGGCAAACAGTGAGGCTTGGAGCGTGGAGAACAGACAGCTGTGCTTTTAGGGGACATTTTTGAATGTGGAGGTCACTGGAGAAATATGTCAGTTGGCGTGGTGAGTTACCCCATGCTAAGAGAAACCAGATCAAATTTTTTGGCTGGTTACCCAGGACACTCCAGGATACCTCCTCTATAATATGATTTTCAACCCACATCCTCCTTCTGTAAAGGGAGTATTTGTTTACTTAGTTTTCCCTTTTCTCTGAAGCACCCGCACTTTGTAGGGCTCCTTGTCAGAACCAGTTCCCCACCCCGGAATGAAATCTGCTGATGTGGTTTCTTAAACTGAGGCTTGTCTGCTCACTAGGAGAGACAAACAGTTTCAATTAAAGACAGACGTAAGCCCTGTTTGAGATGCTGCATTCTGTCAAAACCGAAGCAAGCCAGGGCAAAGGCAGACATCAAAGCTGGGTGATATCTTTGGAGCAGATTCTTAGCTTTATTGGAGTCCCAGTCCCGAGGGATCAGGAGATTTAGAAAGTTCTAGTTTAATCCTCTTGTTTATCCAAATATTTCTAGGAATGAGGAAAATGAGGAGCCCAGAAAAGGGAGGTGGCTTTCCCCAAGCCACCCAGCTTGGCATTAGATTTCAAGTCTCCAAATACCAGAGTTAAAGAAAATAAGTTATGGCTGCAAGTTTTTAATAATGTATCTACTGCTTCCAAACTTTGATAACCTGATAAAAAAACAACAACAAATAAGCCAACTAATATACCAAGTAATTATATAGTAACTAGAAATTATTGCAAGTTGTGAAATAGAATGCCTTTAAGACCTCATCCCTGTCTACAAGGCACTTTGATTGCATAGAAATGTATAAAAACATGAAATGAACAATGAACAAGCAGTAAACAAGTGAACAGCTTCATGTTTTGCAATACTATAAACCATAAGTAAGGTACAAACCATGCAGAACAGTGCTTATTATAAGGTACTAATTGGGCAGTATAGTCAATTTGTAAATATATGGAAAATTAGAAAATAGTGAGAACCATAGGTACTATGACTGTTAAGGACAGTACAAGAACTGGGGCATGAAGGCTGAATGAATGGGGTCAGACAATCACAGATGAGGAAACAGCATGAGTAACAATTCAGAGGTGGGAGTAAGGTACGCATTGTGAGAGCACATTCAAGAGAGCCTTAATGTATATACCTCCTGGGAATAAGGTAAGGTTGGAGAGGTAACAGTGGGGAATAGTTTGTGGTAGGTCTGAAAAGGCAGATTTTATGTGCTGTGAGGTAAGCATTAGGGAGACATTTCATGTTTTTAGGTAGGAAATAATAGTTCTCTCCTGAAAGCTTATAATGTACTAGTACTCTGCTAAGCTCCTTACATGGATTATGTCATTAAGTCTTCACAACAAGCCTAGGAGGTAGTATTAGCATTACCCCTATGTTCAAATGAGAAAAATGATGGTTGGAAATATTAGGCAACTTGACTAGGGTACATGGCAAATTAAAGGATAAATCAGGATTCTAACCCAGATATGTATGATTCCACTGCGCATAAACACTATTCTTAAATATCATGTTCTATATGATGAGGGTAATTTTTAAAAAAATAGATCTGGCATAATTGTGAAACAGAAGGTTAAGAAGCAAGAATGCTCGTTAAGAGTATCCTCAATAGGCCAGACACCAGGAGGAAAGGTCCAAAGAGAAGGTGGTAAAAGAAAGAACAGATAAAGGATAAATTCTATAAGCAATGGTGATGTAGTGTGTAGACGTATGAGGGAAAGCAAAAGATGGGTTGGAAAGGAGTAATGACAATAGTCAAAGGTCAGGGAAGGGGTGGGAAGAGGAACTAGTTTGCAGGGAGGTGGTACAATGATTAAATTACATTTAAGACATGTTGACATTGAGAGAACAGTGAGAAATTTCCAATGTTGAGCTAATTGGATGAGCCTGGAGAGACACTTTTGTTTTATTTATGGGTACCTAATGAAATCTGAGAACCCAATCCCGAGAAAATGTACACATGTACATACATGAAATTTTGTATCACATTTCAGAGGGTCAGTGACTCCCCAAAACCCACCCACAGAACCTTTGTACAAAGCAAGCAATAAATGGAGGATGGAGATTAATACATTGAGGAGTCTTAGTCATAGCAGGTATCACATAAAATTCTTTTTACTTCCATGATCCTGCCCTGCCTGGTTCCCATCTTCCTTTCTGATTACTACTTTTTCATTTCTTTGTTTGGCTCTGATTCTTTTTTTCTGCCCAGTAAAACTGGGTGCTAACCAAGAATCTAGAATATTCATGACCCCCTTTTTTCCTTCTCTACAGGCTCAGTTGGTTGATTTTACAGAGATTTTGTGAGTACTGAATGAAATAATACATGTAATTTGAATAGCATTGTCCCTGGCTCGTGAAAAGCTGTTAGTAAATGGTAGCCATGATAATAACCTGAGACAACAGATTGAACTTTATGAGAACTCCACTGTCAGGGAAAAATAAGAAAGAAGTTGATTGAACGAAACAAAGAAGAAGTTGCCAATGTGCTTTTGAGAAGCTCAAGAAGAGCATATCACAGAAGGAGGGAAAAGATGGTTAGAGTGGTATAATGTGCCTCAATAAGAAGAAGGAGACTAATGTTAAATGTTATTTGAATTGTCTGAAGTTAAAATCAGGAAAGAAGATTCTTCTTACCCCAGGTCAATACAATCATCCCCAAGATGCACAGTGGTGATTAATCTCCTCTACAATAAGGTGACTTGTGCTAACACAAGAACACCAGTTTGTTGTGGTGGTAGTTGCTATGGTTTATGAGATAATTTTAACCTTGTCATCATTAGAAAACTTGGAAAATAAGCCTCCAAAAATATTCCAAAGAACTCAAGAGCTGAAAATTCAAAAGCCAAGCATTTCTCCGAAGCCAATTCTTCCCTAATCAGGTCCTGTGCATTCAGAACAACTTACTGAGGCAAGAATGTCATGCAAATATGCCTCTGGCAGCTTTTAAATGAAACAGCATCCTCTTATCAGTTCCCAGCCTGGTCTCTCCCAATGGGATTGCATGTGCTTCTCAACATACAAATAAGTGCCATGCGCTTACATTTGCAAACAGTTTAATCAGGTCTCTTGAAAAACTGGCAGGATTTCTCCAAGTTTCAAGGGGTAAGAGCTTAGTTTCTTAAGCTAAGTTTCATGGGCCACATACCAAGAGAGGTGTATCTCTCTGAGAAAGTTGTACAGCTTGTTTATAGTTTTTTTTCCTTTTAAGAAACAAATGTGGCTACTTCTAGACATCTACTAAGTGAAATTGGAGCTCTACTCATTGAATTTAAGAATGCAGGGTTAAGTTCTACCAGATCTGCTCCTGAATCACTTATTAGAAATCAGCAGGACTCCTGGGGAAGGAAATGCTTATTTCCCCCCAGCAACTGGGTATTATCACTGGAAAATATGTGCATGGAGGAGGTAGAGAGTATCTGAACCATTTCTGTAAATAAACAACTCAGTGAGTATTATGGTGCATAATTCCAAAAATTTGCATCTGCAAATTTGCATTTCAGATTTCTCAAAAAATTATAATGCAAGTTAGCAGTCTTTTTATTCCTGCTTTCCCCCTCTGGTTATCATCCCCAGTTTCAGCCCGTGATTCACTAAATATTTTCCCAAATGGAAATTAAAATGATATTCTAGCTCATTGTTTCATTTTATATTGGACTTCATTGGGTTTTCAGACATTTACACTGTCAGCTCTCCTTCCCCTACTGTAAAATCTTTTTTTTATTGACAATTCAATCATGTCAAGTTTGGAACAGGAGAGGCACTGATTTGATCAGCTATCATTGGATTTACAATATATAAATGACAGCACCATATCTGGCCCTCGTCTAAAGCAGCTGACTTTTATCGATTTATATTCCACTAGCAAGGAAGAAAAATTGCAGCACAATGTAGTGGTATGGTCCAAGATCAATACCAATTTTTTTCTTAATGACACAAAGGCCAAGATAAGGACAGCATAAGTCAAAGCTAGACAGATCAAATTTGTCCAATATCCCTTTCAATTACTGAAGAACATGCACAGGGATGTATAACATTAAAGCAAAGGAGAATATTATTCCAAGTGGTTTAAAATTGCGACATCAAACAAGAATGGGTAGCATCCTCAGATAGGATATGGAATAGAAATGAGCTGAGAATAAAGAACACACCCCCACTCCAGCTTGGTCTGAAAGCGGCTGGGCATCTCCAGAGTTAGTATAACTACTAGAATTCAGAGCACTGATTCAGCTGTATAATCCAAGGGGTAGGGATTTAAACCAGGACTCCATCCCCAAACACACTGAATTCTTCAGATGTTGGTATTGAACCACAGGTAACTAAGAGCGAAATAGACCGATTGTCTTCCAGAATATACTATGTGTAACAGGAAGCTAAAAAGAAAATTACCCTAACAACTTCACTAGCTCAATAAAGTGGTTAGGCCACATAAACTTTGGCAAATCTATCTCCACTATGGCAACAAAAGGATGCCCAATCCTGTGGGAATCTGGGAAGATTCCTTATTTCAACAAAAATGGATCTTGGGACAGGTCAAAGCAGTTCACCCTAAAACTGGTGCGACACAACTTCAAACCCAAATAATGGCAAATTATGATAAAAATCAGTTCGGAATGCAACTGGATACTGACGTGGTAATTTTCTCGATTGATGTTTTTTGTTTGTTTGTTTTGGTAAACCTGCTACCAGCACTAAAAGAGGCAGGGGCTTCTCCTCATTAATCTTTGTACCTGTTCTGCTTGCATATCTTGATAACCATTTCCCTTCCACTTTGACTCCTCCAAAATAGCACAAACATGGTTAAGCACCTCAAATAACAACTGTGTGTGTTTGTTCGCCATAGGGTATAAGTTCAACAGAGATTAGGTAAATAAGTGTTCAAGAGGAGCATGATTAAATCTTGGAAGGGCTTTTGTAAAATAATTTTTGAAAGGAATTCAAATATGTGATCAGGGGTATAACAGATGATGTTTGAATTCCTTCTAGTCATGAGCTTCTATATTTCTAAGTAATAACAGTTCAAATGCCCTATTACTAGTTTATAAAAATGGTAGAAAGAGTGAGTCCTTGGAATCAAAGTGACTTCGGTTACCTGCAACTTACTAACAGTATGATCTTTTGCAAGTTATTTAGCCTTTCTTTACATCAGTGGTAGGCACAGTAACGTGTGCTATATATGCATCATATCCCATTTGAACTCCACACCCATCCTATTAGGTTATTGTCTCAATTTTAATGATGAAAAACCAGGTTCAGTGAGCTTAAGTAAACTTGCTCAAGATCATACACAGTTGTAGAGCCTGGATTCAAATCATGATTTATATAGTTCTAAAATCTATTCTTACCACTGCTCCCATCATGCTGCAGACCTTCCAGTACAATATAAGTCTGATTATATTTTTTACTGTCTCTCTGGTCACTGAGAAATCAAGTTGGGCCACATAGCTAACCACAACAGAACTGTACAAATCCATCTACAATGTGAGCAGCCAATGACAACATATATGTCTGCTCAGAGAATGCTTACAAATAAAACATGGAAACCTCACTTCAAGCCATGTTTGTTACCAATATCACCATGAATGATATATCTAACTGAAGAGAAATGTGTCCCAAGTCAAAAGACAAAAAATGGAAATTGTAACAAGAATGTAAAGGGCAGTATAAGACATATATCTACACAGCCCATTTTGACTTGATTTTCAAGCAGTGTTGTAAATGCATTTTTCTTGCAAATTGGTGCAATATTTATGGATCATGACATCATATAATGCAGTTTAGTTGTGGATAACAGAAGTAGGCAGTTCAACCTGGTGTGAAGTACTCAGAAAAAGGATGTCTTGTCTTCCATAAAATATCATGCTAGGACTTGAGTGACAGTAAAACCAGTGTCACCAGATGGGTTGTGGGCCTGGAAGGTAGACCACCTAGTAGAAAGCACTATTAGAAGGTCAGGACGCCAAAGAGATAAGACAGAAGTTAGCACAGGCAGTGGGGTCATGTGTTCGGGTGGCACAAATGGGGGAAGTACATACAAGAAATCCTTAATTAGGGTTCCTAGCTTGAACCAAATACTCTCACGTACTTTCTCTCACAGAAAGAATATACCAACTCTCCTCAGCTAGAAGCAAAGAGGTTAATGATATCTGGCTGACAAGGCCTTTTGAAGGTACCAGATAGCTGCAAAGAACTGAGCAAAAGAGCTGGTAGGTGGGAGACAGTACAGGAATATAATTAGGCACTGTTGCACTGGCATCTCAAACTGACTGTGTGTAAAATTATGACTGGGAAAATGTACTCCAGGAAGTTAGTCCAATAGCCAGCACATAGTGAGATCTCAACATATTTTTTCCAGTCCTGCAAATAGGACTGTGCCTAAAAACCAAAGAGTAAGAGTTTCCAAGTGTATACAAAATGATCTTCATAGCCACACAACTATAGAGAAATATTTTCAACAGAATCATTTTTCTAACACCAATGGTAACCTTAAAATAGCCTATTTTGGAAATATAATGTATACTAATTATCACCAGCTAGCAAGATGTGTACTCCATTAACTAATAAACTTTGTGGCTTCATAGGCAGGAAAAAAATATTTTTGGTAAGGTTATAGCCAATTACAGTCATGCTCCACATAACATTTCCGGCCAATGATGGACCACATGTACAATGGTGGTCCCATAAGAGTGTAATGAAGCCAGGAATCTTGTTTCCTAGTGACATCGTAGTTGTCATAAATCATAGCGCAATGCATTATTCATATGTTTGTGGTGATGCTAGTGTAACAAACCTACTGTACTGCCAGTTGTATAAAAGTATAACATGTACAAATACAGTAGTAGGCTAGAAGCATCTAGGTTTGTGTAAGTACACTCTATGATTTTTGCACAATGATGAAATAAGCTAATAATGCATTTCTCAGGACATATCTCCATCATTAAGTGGCACATGACTGTATTCATATTCTGAATTTCTGTATAATCCTGGAATGTTCTTAAATGGCCCAAATAAACGAAGAGCAACAGTGTCACAATCTTTATGTAGTCAATTGTATCTGTCATTAAGTAATATTAACACATAGATAGTTCTATTCAAATTGTAGTAGAGTGGATAGTTGCCTTATCTCTCTTTTGAAGTATTTCCTTCCTTTAGTCTCAGATTATATAATTGAAAGAGGCAACTGGGGGTATAGAATCACAAATACATTAGAATCAGAAGGCCTGAGGCCAAAGCCTTATTTTATCACTTACTGGCTGAAAAATACTTTGTGTTTCAGCTCCCCCACCTACATAGCAAAGGTAATAATATCTACCCCCCCCCCCAAAAAATGGGTTTTATTCATCTTTATATCCATCATGGACCTGAAAATTGTGCCAGACATATAGTCAGCAGATTCCCAAGAACACTTGTTGCTTGGTGGTAAAAATTGCAAGAAAAGTTAATATTTTTGGTCCTGGAAAATGTGTTTGCCACTCATTAAAATAAATGTCATATTTAAGGTTTCACGGATACTCAAATCTTTTTTGTTGAAATAAATTGCTTTGGTCTGATTTAAACTTCAACTTTGAATTGGTATCACTTAGCCCAGTGAACAAGTAACTGCAGATACTATGAATTTTTGCCTTCCTAAAGGGAATGCATGAGTATTACATACCAAACATTCAAACATATTCAGAAGATAAAATTAACCTAATTGCCATAGGATATAAACAAGATCCAGAGTCTAAGAGTATAAAATATACAACATGTCCAGGATTTAATCCAAAATTTCTTGGCGTACAAAGAACTAAAAAATAAAACAAAATGTAACTCACATAAGCATAGATAATCAATAGTTTCCAACTCTGAGATGACACCGATAATAGAGTTATTGCACAAATATGTTAAATCAGCTATCATGAAAATTCTCCAACTAATTAGAGCAAAAATTCTTGAAAGAAATGTAAAGGTAGGATGTTTCTGCAAAGAAATAGAAGTTATAAATGAGGACCAAACCAAATTTTAGGTATAAACAATACAATAACCCCAATAAAACTCACTAGATGAATTCAATGGCAGAATGGATATGACAGAGGAGGATTCAGTAAACTTAAAAATAAAGCAATATGAATTTTCCAATCTGAATAACAGACGGAAAAAAGATTTGAAAAAGAAAGTGAACAGAGCCTTAGAGATCTGACAACAACAAAATGTCTAATATTTGTATCATCAGAGTCCCCAAAACAGGAGAAAAAATATGGTGCATAAAAATATATTTAAAGAAATAACAGCTTAAATTCCCCCAAATTTGGCAAAACACACAAATGGACAGATTCAAGAAGCACCGCAAACTATGAAGTGGGCAAACGCAAAGAAATCCACACCCGGTCACATAATAATCAAACTACTGAAGATTAAATGAAAAAAAAAAAAACCTTGAAAGTGGCTAGAGAAATATATTGCTTACAGGGGAATAACAATTTGAATGACTGTGGGTTTCTCATAAGAAAAAATTGAGGCAAGAAAGAAGTAGCACATTTTTAAAGTGATAGAAAAAAAAGAACTGTCAACCCAGAATTCTGTAACCAGTAAAAACATCTTTCATATATGAAGATGAAATTAAAACATTCTCAAGTGATGGAAAACAAAGAAAATTGATAGCAATTGAAGTTCTCTAAAGGAAGATGTTTATGCAAAAGGGAAATAATATCAGAAGGAAAATTTGAAAATCAGGAATGAACTAAGAGAAACAGAAAAAGTAAATATATAGATAAATAAAAATAGACTATTCTACTCTTGAATTTCTAAAAATATGCTTTGCAGTTAAAAGAAAATATAATACCTATAGCATTATCATTGTATTTGGATAAGACAACTACAGTATAAAAGGGGAACGATAGGGGTTCTAAGTGATGGAGGATTTCTGCACTCAGATTAAAATGAAAATATATGATTGTAAGAAGGCTGTAAAAATTCAAGTATGCATATTGTAATACCTAGAGCAATCACTAAAAAAACTATAAAGATATATATTAAAATAAATAAATAAGCTAATGGAATAATACAAATGTTCAAATAACCTAAAGGAAACTGTAAAGGAGAAAAAATGAGATACAGAAGGGAACAAACAGAAAACAATAAAATGTTACATTTTAATTCAAACATATCAATAATGGCATTAAATATAAATGGTCTAAAAACCCAACTAAAAGAAAGATTGTAATCTGTATGCTGTCTACAAGATATCCATTTCGGATATGATTGTATAGGTACATTTAAGATAAGAAAAGGAGAGTGATGATAGCAAAACTGGCATGGTAAGAAATTCTGAAAATTTCCTCCTCCATAAAAGAAAGTGTTTTTTTTTTAAGTAATAAAAATGCGAGAATCAGAATTTTGAGAATTAAACAAAGGCTTGCAGCAACCCAAAGAGCATTTAATTTTTAAAAGGGACTGCTGCACCTTGATGAGAACAGTGAATTGTTTGGCATTTAATTTGCCCTAGATCTATCTACTGTTCTCCTGCTCTGAAGTAGCCTTGAAAAATAACCTGTATTCCTAAATGAGCAGAATGGACCTTGAGACCTTTCAAAGCCCCATTCCCCCACAAAATTGTTATGATTTGACCTGTCTGGAATTTCTCAGGAAGACTCAAATTACAAGGCTCTCTGTTTTGACCTGATTTGGAGTGTGGTCTGTGTGAAAAGTATTTTTCATCGTGGGGTGGGTGTCAATGAAAATTACTAACAAGTGTTTTATCTTTGTGACTGTCTGATGTGATAGATAACAGCTACAGCAAAAAAAAAATAGACTAAATGAAAAACTTACTAGAAAGACATATCCATAGAGGCTTTGAAAATATTAGATATAGTCCTTGAAATATAGATAGTTATGCACAAGTCTAGGGCTGTACTAGTATTCATGCTCAAGAAATACCTGAAAAGGCATTAAGATCTCACTTACAGCTGACCTTTATGCTCAGGCAAGAAATGATGGCTTAGGCAGAGTTGTGAACTCCCTGGCTGAGTGTTGAAGGCATGCCCCAGCACACCTATAGAGCCACAGCAAAGACTGGAAAGTCTGTTGGTTCCAGGCATTTAAGAAATTCTGCCCAGTCATTAGCTGATCAATAAGCTAACTAAATAGAGATGTCACTGACCACACACAGCAAATACAGACTTCAGCAGAATAAATTAAGAAAACTCACTAAACAAACAGACATAATTAATACAAGTAGAAACAACCACAAACAGTGGGGAGAATGTGAATTCCAGATCTACCACATTTTATTATTTAAAATGTACAGTTTTTAACAAACAAAAAAATCACAAGAAATTCAAAGAAACAAAAAAGTGTTGCCCATACACAAGTCAAAAAAAAACCATCAGTAGAAACTTCGTGTGGAAACACAAACATTGGACTTAATGGACAAAGGCTTTGAGTCAGCTATTTTAAATATGATCAAAGAAGGGAAAGAATTATGTCTAAAGAACTAAAAGAAAGCAAAAAAATGATGCTATACCATGAAGATAATATTATTGGCCGTAACCTGTTTGGCTCAGTGGATAGAGCGTCGGCCTGCGGACTGAAAGGTCCCAGGTTCGATTCCAGTCAAGGGCATGTACCTGGGTTGCGGGCATATCCCCAGTAGGAGATGTGCAGGAGGCAGCTGATTGATGTTTCTCTCTCATCAATGTTTCTAACTCTGTATCTCTCTCCTTTCCTCTCTGTAAAAAATCAATAAAATATATTTAAAAAAAATATTATTAAAGACATAGACATTATTTTAAAAAAGAAATAAATAGAAATTCTCAAGTAAAATGGTAAAATAAATAAAATTTAAAATTCACTAGAGGTCCTCAACAGCAGATTTGAGCAGACAGAAGAAATAATCTGTGGCCTTGAATATACATCAACTGAGACTATTCAGTTGGGAAACAAAAAAAAAGAAAGAAAAAGAAACAGCCTCAGAGACCTGTGGGACACCAATTATAACAATATACACATACTTGGTGTCACAGAAGAAAAGAGGAGAGACGAAGGTGCAGATAGACAAGTTAGAGAAATAATGGGGGGGGAAAAAGAGGAACAAATGTAATAATCTGAACAATAAAGATTTAATTAAGAAAAAAAAATAAATTCAAAGTAAACATCATTACATAAAAGGGTACGGTTTTTTTTTTCAATAATTTTATTCATTTCAAAGGGGCCGGATCCGGCCCGCGGGCCGTAGTTTGCCCACAGCTAACCTAGACACATCATAATCAAGCTTTCAAAAGACAAAGAGAGAACCTGGATAGCATGGAAAAAATCGACAATGTACAGGAATCATCAGTAAGATTAGCAGCTGATTTCTCATCCTAAAGAGTGTAGGCTAGAAGGAAGTAAATTAGCATAATACAAGTGCTGAAAGGAAAAACTGTCAATCAAGAATTTTATATCCCAAAAAACTACCCTTTGAATGAAGGAGAACTAGCGGAGCAAATGCTTAATGGCTATAAGGTTTTGGGGTGATGAAATTGTTTTTGAAGTAGATAGAGATGGTGGTTGTAAACATGGTGATGTACTATTTGTTCTGAATTGTTCACTTTAAAATGGTTAATTTTATGGTATGTATAGTTTTTTAAATGAAGGAGAAATTAACCATATTCCCAGATAAAAAAAATCTAAAAGAATTTGTCACTAGCAGACATGTACAGCAAGAAATGCTAAGGGAAATTCTTCAGGCTAAAATGAAAGGACACTAGATAGTAACTCTAATCCACATGAAGAAATAAAATACACCATTAATGGTAACTGTAAAAGAGAGTATAAATGCATTTTTGTTTATAATTATTTCTTCTCCTACCCTATCTAGAAGGCAATTACATAAAACAAAAATTATAAATCTGTGTTTATGGAAATACAATGTATAAATATATAATTGTGATAACAACAGCATAAAGAAGAAAAACATACTGAAGATTTTACATATTAAAGTTGGTATTAATCTGAACTAGATTGCCATAAATTAAGAAGGTAATGGTAATCCCAACTACAAGCACTAAAATAATAACAAAGTATATATAGCAAAAAGAAATCACATGGGAATTAAAATGGTACAGTAGAAAATATCTATTTAAAACAAAAGAAGGCAGATATGGAGGAATAGTGGAAAAAGATATAACACATAGAAACAACTAGTAAAATGGAAAATGTAAACCCTATGTTATCAGTAATTACACTGAGAATTTATTAAACTCTACAGTTAAAAGGCAGAGATTGACAGAATACATATAAAAACATAATCGAAGTAAATTTTGTCTCCAAGAGACACACTTTAGATTCAAAGTAAAAGGATGGTAAAAGATATAGATATAACATGAAAACAGTAACAAAAAGGGAAGTGGTGTGGCTATACTAATATTAGACAAAAAATGTTACTAGAGACAAAGGACATTACCATATATAATGTTAAAATGTTAGTCAATCAAGAAGATGTAACAATTACAACCGTATCTCAATTTAATAACAGAGCCCCAAAATTCAAGAAGCAAAACTGACAGAATAAAATAGACAATCCAACAATAATAGTTGAAGACTTTAATATCCCACTTTAAATAATAAAGTATAGCACAACTAGGCAGAATATCAGCAAGAAACAGAAGACATTAACAGCACTATAAACCAACTAGATCTAACAAACATTTATGGAATGCTCCTTCCAAAAACAGAAGGATATACATTCTCCTCAAGTGCCCATGGAACATATCTAGGATAGATTAAAAGTTAGGCCATAAAATAATTTTAAATAGATTTAAAATAACAAAATGATACAGAGGATATTCTGACCATAATGAAATGAAATTAGAAGTCAAAAACAGAAGGAAATTTTTGAAATCCAAAAATATGAGAAAAAGAGGATAGAAAATATACCATGCAAATATTAAAGAAAACTGCAGTGGCTATATGAAAATCAGAAAAGGTAGAATACTGAGAAAAATAAATTATAAAGGATAAAGAATGATGTTACATAATGATAAAAGTATCAATTCACCAAGAAAGAATACAAGTCTTAAATGTGCTTGTACCTATAAACAGAGCTTCAAAATGCATGAAGACTCAACATAATAAAGATGTCAATCACCCCCAAATAGATCTACAGATTTAATAAGATTCCAACCCAAATCCCTAAAAGATTTTTTTTGTACACAGACAAGTTGATCCTAAAATCACTATGGAGTTTCCTCAAAAAACTAAAAATGGAACTCCCATTTGACCCAGTGATCCCACTTTTAGGAATATATCCCAAGAAACTAGAAACACCAATCAGAAAGTATATATGCACCCCAAGGTTCATAGAGGCACAATTCACCATAGCTAAGATTTGGAAACAGCCAAAGTGCTCATCAGCAAATGAATGGATTAGAAAACTGTGGTACATCTACACAATGGAATACTATGCTGCGGTTAAAAAAAAAAAAAAAAAAGGAATTCTTGCCATTTGCAACAGCATGGATGGAAATGGAGAGCATTATGCTAAGTGAAATAAACCAGTCAGAGAAAGATAAATATCACATGATCTCACTCATTTGTGGAATATAATGAACAACATAAACTAATGAACAAAAACAGATCCAGAGACAGAGAAGCATCAATCAAACCATCAAACCTCAGAGGCAAGGTAGGGGAGGGTGGGGGTAAGGGGCAGAGATCAACCAAAGGACTTGTATGCATGCATAGAAGCCTAACCAATGGACACAGACGCCAGGGGGGTGAGGACATGAGCGGGGCATGGGGGGCAATGGGGGGATAAGGACACATATGTAATCAATTTCTTTAATCAATAAAGAAATTTAAATAACTAAACAAATAAATAAATAAAATCACTATGGAAGTCCAAGAGACCCAAAATAACCAAACCAATTTTTAAAGAGTAAAATTGGAGGAATTACAGCACTTAATTTTAAGTCTTACTATAAAGCTCCAATACTTTAGGCAGTAGACAGTGTATTGGTATATATCTATGAAAAACTGAAAGTCCAGAAATAGATCCACACACGTACAACTAATTGAGTTTTGACAAAGGTTCAAAGGCAATTCAATGGAGCAAAAACAGTCTTCTAAACTGTGGTGTTGGAATAATTAGACACATTTATAGAATAATAATGACCCTCTCCCTAAAATCATACCTTATACAGAAGTTTATCAGCAAGAAACAGAAGACATGAACGACATTATAAACCAACCAGACCTAATAAACTCAAAATTGATTTTAGATCTAAATGTAAATTATAAAGCAATAAATTTTTTGGAAGGAAACACAGAAGAAATTTTTTGACTGGAGATTAAGAAAGGCATTCTTTTACATGACACCAAAAGATACCAAAAGCACAATCTAGTACAGGAAAAAATATGATAATTTGGAGTAATTAATCACAATTGAAACTTCTGCTCTGAGAAAGACACTTTTAAAGAGAACAAAAAGACAAGCTATGGGCTGGAAGAAAATATTTGAAAATCACATATTCCACAAATGAATTGTATTCTCAATATAGCAAGAGTTCTCATGTAATATATATGCTGAGAGAAAAAAAATTATCTCAAAAGGTTACTGTATGATTCCACTCATAGATGTTCTCAAAGTCACAAAATTATAGCAATAGAAAACACATCAGCAGTTACTATGGGTTACAGTTGAGGGAAGATTGTGACTAGAAAGGGTAACACAAGGAAATTTGTTGTGACAGAACACTTCTGTGTCCAGATTTTCATGGTGAATTCAAATCTACACATGTAATAAAATTTCATAGAACAATACATGAAGAAAGTACATGTAAAATTAATAAAATCCTAATAAAATATGTCTGAGTTGATAGTATTATGCCAATGTCAAGTTCCTATTTTGACAATACTTTAGTTATGTAAAATATTATCATCCGGAGAATCTGGGTGAATGGTACATGAAAATTTTTGGTACTATTTTTCCAATTTCTTGTGATTCTTAAACTATTTTAAAATAACAAATTGCATTAAAGCATTAAATAGTATAAAAACCAAAACAATCAAATTTAAGAATGAGCAAAAGTCTTGAATAGACGCTTCACTAAAGTGCTCAACAACATTACCATTGGGGAAATGCAAATTAAAGCCACTGTTGAAGTACTATTCCATATCTTTTAAAATGGCTAAGATAAATATTGCTGGTAATACCGAGTGCTGACAAGAATCTGAAATTACAGCAATTCTCATCCTTTGCTAGTGGAAATGCAAAATTGTACAGCCACGCTGGAAACCATTTGGCAGATTCTGATAAAGTTAAACATACACTTCTCATATAACCCAGACATCCTACCTCTAGGCATTTATCCCAGAGAAATGAAACCTTATGGAACTTATGTTAACACAAAAACTTAGTTGTGTATAACATCCTTATTTTAATTCCTCCAAACTGGAAGCAACCCAAATACCTTCAACTTGAGAATGGAAGAACAAACTGTAGTACATCCAAAACATGAAATACTACTCAGCAATATAAAGGCACACACATGCAACAACTTTAATGAATCTCAAAGGCACTATGCTGAGTGAAGTAAGCCTCCAAGGTTGCAAGACTGTACAATCTCATTTATGTGACATTCGGAAAAAGCAAAACTATAGCGCTAGAGAATAGATCAGCACTGCCAGGAGTTAGGGCTGGGATACTATAAAAGAGTATCATGAAGGAGAATTTTTGAGTAGTGGGTCTATTTGGTATCCTCATTTCAGTGGTGGTCACATAAATTTATGCATGTGTTAATAATAAAAAAGCTGTATACCAAAAGAGACAAGTTTACTGCATATAAATTTAAAAAATTAACCTGATAATACCAGTAATATCATTTCACAATCTAGAGATTTAAAAATAAGAGCACATATATACATAGCACTAAGTAGAGACATTTTCTAAGTGATTTACAAATATTAACACATTTAATTTTCACAATAATCCTATGAGATATGTACTAGAATTTCCCCCATTTCACATCCAAGGAAAGTGATATACATTGACAGAGCTAGGAAGTAGTAAGGCTGGAATTAAAGCCAAGTTTCAGTCTAAGTCCAGAATCTCTGCTGTTAAGCATGTAGCTTTACCATGCCCTGTTCTATATGCTATGAGCTCTTTACAAGACATTCTCCTCATTATTAAACCAGTCTGAGGTACTTATTAACTGATATTTTTCTGAAGAAAGTCCCTATGATTTAGAAAGATAAATGCATGCACCAAATAAGTCAGGAGAAAACAGAAAGTGAAAGATCTACCTGACATAATTTACACTTCACTTTCTCACATACTGTACTGATTTACACAGGTGGCTGGTTTATTGCCATTTTTTTTTTTGTTCTCCTTGCAGAAATCCATATGATACTTGCTACTTAAGTACAGGCAAAAATGAACCTTTATCGTTCAGAAAATTGCCAAAGGAAGTTTGAGTTTCTAAGAGTAGCTGGAGAAGGAGGCATTTTTAACTTTGCTTGTTTATTTAGAAATAAAATTTATTTCTAAAGGCATACAGGACAATGGTACTAAAAAGATTATTAATTTATGCTGTCTTGGTTTCTTCCTACCACACTAAATTTGACTACATTCAGAACAGTAAATGAAAACACACATGTGCCAAAGTGCTGAGCACAGACATAATACAAAATCCCTCCTTGAGGAAAAGAAAGAAAATAGATGTTACTGAGGACAATCCATGCTTAATTACTGTTTTAGAAATAAATTGACCAGAAAAATTAATTGGGTGGTGCTGTTTAAATTGCACTGTCTCTGCAAAGTCTGATTTTATTTTTAAGGAAAAACAAAGCCAGATATGTTATTTCAGGAGAAAATGGACCCTTCAGGTTTTTATAGATAAGATGCCTTTGAATTGTTTTCTTGCTTTTACATGTTCAAAATAAATCCTAAAATGAAGGGATGATTTCATGAAGCAGACAGGGAAATGAGCCTGATTAAAGGTTAGGCAATATACAAGGACAAGAACATATATAAGGTTTGTCATTAAACATCCCTGGACATATTTAGTGACTCTCCCCAAATCCACATTCACAATACCACAGCCAGCTGTATACTGTAAGATCCACCATTTGAGAATCAAACTGTCTATTTATATTTCAAATACATTACTCTGCCAGTGATTTGAAAATTTGAGGGCAGAAGTGTACCAGGGGCCAAGAAGGGGGAGGGAGGGTCTAATTAAAATGGGAAGAAGAGCATGATACATTGGCTCTTCATTCAACAAACAGGCACTGAGCACCCGCTAAGTGCTGGGCACTGCCCTAAAGGTGGGAGATACAGATATGGCTAAGATCCAGCCAGCACCTGCAACCAGGAGCTCACAATCTGGTTTGGGAGATCCCAGAGCATTTGGGGGAAATTCAAGTGGAGTTGTGTGACTAGAGTTTACAGGGCATATGAGGATGGGAGATTGTGAAGCTAAAAGAAGATGTAGTAAACACACACTGAAGGGCTTTGTATTCTACGCGAAGGAGTTTTATATTTTGTGTCTTCTGTTGAAACACAAATAATCTATGTTTACTGCAGAATACTTAAAAGTACAGAAAAGCAAAACATATTTAAAAATTGCCTGTAATTTCACAACCCAAAGCTGCATGCTATGTGTCTGTGTCTATCTCTCCCTCCTTCTATATATAGATACATCTCCATCTCTCCATCTACTGAGATAAATGCATGTATAGTCAAAAACATATTTCCCCACTAAATAATATATAATGAGTATTCATGTCCTTAATACTTCTTTAATGATATATTTTTATTACCTGCATAGGATTCATCATATTGCTATTTTGCAATTTAACCAGTCCTTCACTGCTGGTTCTTTCCTATTTTTGCAATTATAGCAAGTCAACTTAGCCATTTATATCTATAATAATAAAAGCATAATATGCTAATTAGACCATACAGGTGAACGACCTTCGGACGTCATTCCGGACGTCCTAACGGATGAAGCCACTGTGGCAGAGGCTGAGGCAGAGGTGGTTAGGGGAGATCAGGCAGGAAGTCGAGTGGTTAGGGGTGACAAGACAGGCAAGCAGAGGTGGTTAGGGGTGATCAGGCAGGCAGGTGAGTGGTTAGGAGCTAGAGGTCCCAGATTGCAAGACAGATGTCCGACTGCCGGATTAGGCTCAATCCCACAGGAATTGGGCCTAAACCGGCAGTTGGACATCCCCCAAGGGGTCCCGGATTGTGAGAGGGTGCAGGCTGGGCTGAGGGGACCTCCCCCCCCCCCGCACAAATTTTATGCACTGGGCCTCTAGTATATAGAATAAACTTGCTTAATTAGATCTGCTTTCTGATGTAGCTAAACTTTTTCCAGCCCAGTGAAGCACCCCAACTTCTCTTTCAGGTAATTGTCAGCAACACAGCAGTAAATATCAACACGAAGAAGATTATTATTATAGATCATGGAGGGAGAACAAAGAGCAAAATATTTAACTACAGCAGTGTTTGACTATATTCTGCACAGTGAGAAAACCTTAAGTCATTTTCAAGGTCCACCAATTCTTACTTCTTTTCAGTCGGGTCAAGTTTCTAAACTTTCTGAATCTCAGTTTTCTGTCTAATGAAAAGAAAATAGGATTCCATTGAGTCTCCCATCTACCTACTCCAGGACTTCTGTGAGGATCAAATGAGATGAGGCATGGGAAAATGCTTCACAGGCATTTGATTAAAGTGTGAAATGTTTGCACCTGGTTATAAAGCAAGGTGTGTTCCTGAGCTGAAGAAACTGCAAGGAGGCTAGTCATTGCTAGGAAGAGGAAGCCAGGCGTTATTATGTGACATCATTATCCGGTACCCACAGCCATTGTTTCCGGGCTGGGCTGGGCTATGGGTTGCATTTTGCACCATGGGGTCTCGGCAGCGTTGGCTGTGATTTGGTGGGGTGTCGCTCCAGGGTGGTGGCGGGGCCTGTGTCCCACTTGGAGAAAGCCAAGTGTTGCTTTGTGGGAGCCAGGTCCGTGGTGCCATTTCTCTATAAATGGCCAGTGCACGTCACGGCAGCTCCTGCATTGAATGTCTGCCCCCTGGTAGTCAGTGCACGTCATAGTGACAGGTCGGATGGTCGGACACTTAGCATATTAGCCTTTTATACAGCGAGAATAGATTATCTCTCACACAAGGGCCCATATAATAAATTTCAGGCTAAAATTTGTCTGGGGAAGAGAAAGAGCCACATATTTCTACAGCAACAATAAAAATTATACAAGCCAATGTATTTTCCTGTTTACTTCTTGTTGCTAGGAAACAGACTACTGGATTGGCTTGTCCAGATACCTCATAGCATGCACACTTTCTGGTTCTTTTAGTTGGTTTCCTTGTTTTTTAAATTTTTGAGGTGCTATTGCTTAATTTTGTATATGACCTCAGATCCTTTTGAAGGCATATAAAATGAAATGATCTTAAACTTGGTCAACAAAAGTTTTTGGTAGCAGTTGACCCACATGCTACTAAAATTGTCTCAACGACTGTCACTACCTGATGTAGAGGCGGTGATACTTGATGTTAATAATTTTTATGTAGTGTATTTAAGAAGTCTGCATGTGATTAATATCTTAAAATATGTCATTCTAGTTTTTATTAATGACATATAAATATACACATGCAAGTATTAATAATGTAGCATCTCAAGATGACTAAACTTCTAAAATAATCTATAACTCACAACTTTTTTATGTTTTATAACACACAACTTTAAAAAAGAAAACCATCAGCTGTTCTTTTTCTGTGAAAAAAGAAATAAAGAATGGAATAAACCAAATTCAAATTTGTAGGAAAAGTGTTTTTTCTCTGTTCTCTTCCTCTGATCTATAGGGAGATGACTTATAGTGAAACCTACTTAAAACTCTTCAATGGCTCTCCAATGCCTTCAGGATCCAGTCCAACAATTGTATGAACGTGTTTTTCTCTGTTCTCTCCCTCTGATCTGTAGAAAGATGACTTATAGTGAAACAAACCTACTTAAAACTCTTCAATACCTCTCGATTGCCTTCAGGAGAATATCCAACTACTATGGTAAGATGTTCATGCCATCTAAGTAAAAAAGGCAAATTACAGAACAATATGATCTCAATGTTAACACACAAACACACATAGAAATGAAAGACTAAAAATGTGCACTGAAATTGATTAATAGGGTTAATTTTTAAATTTTAATTTATTGGAGTGACATTGTTTCATACGATCATATAGGTTTCAAGTGTACATTTCTATGATACATGATTTGTGCCCACGACACAAAGTCAAATCATCTGTCACCATATATTTGGCCCCCTTTACCCTTTACTATTCCCCTCACCCCTTGCCTCTGGTTGCCACCATACTGTTGTCCCTGTCTATGAGTTTCAGTTTTATATCTCACATATGAGTGAAATCATATTGTTATTAGCTTTTTCTGGTCGACTTATCTCGCTTACCATAATATTGTCAAGGCCCATCCATATTGTCGCAAATGGTAGTATTTCATCCTTTCTTGGGTAAAATAATTCTTTATTGATCTATATACTCTTAGTTTTAAAATAAGCATGTATTATTTCTGTCTTTTAAAAATAATAATCCTTTTTAAAAGTTCAAATATTCACATATTCCAGAAATAAGAGACCCACTGGAGGCATGTTGGAGCTGGTAGAACACTATAAGATTATCTGTCCTCTTTCTCTTTAGATTGAATACACTTTGGCTATGAGAAAATACATGATATCCACAAAGTGTCATAGTTACTCAATGGATGACTTAGACCAGAGCTCTAATGCCTTAGCTACCTCTCTGGGACAGACTGGGAAATAAGACTTGAAGATTCCTTCCAACTTTAAAAATCTATGAAATATAATCTGGCAGTTTAGCCTCTCTCAGATTAGAAGTCCTAGAATCAGACAAGAGAAACAAATTAAAGTATTTTAAGGCAAAATAATTTTTAAAGACACAGAATCATTTTTGGACCTCAGTAATATTTTACCTAAATGAATAAAATATGGCACACAAACAGAGATCTTTTGGCTGGCCTCCTGACCACTTGTTCCAGAGGCTTATTAAAGGCTATGTTGGGAGACTGATTTTTCTTCAAAGGCTGGGAATTGGCCTGAGCATCCAATGAACATTTCTTTCCTTCCTGTAAAATGTTCTTTCCCTTTAAAAGCTTTGAGCACCTGAACTGCAGCCACATTAAAGGCCAAGGTCACTTTGTTATTGTTTTCAAGTGAGGGGACAGTGGTAAATCAAAGAAGCACAGAAATTTTTGGACCACTGGCTCCCCATCTCTGATCATAAGCCAAATTATGATGACCAAGAGACATCCTCCCTACTCTCCTGGATAAATATGAAGTCAGGTATAGAGTATGACTTTTGTTTTGGAGAGATGAAAGAAAATAATAATGAAGGTGATCACTGTGGTAATTTGTCCTATCAGCAGCAACTCTTAAGAATGGACCAGGCCAACAGTTCTTCAGAGGCCATCTTGGCCTAAGTCTATGTTGGGAGACAATTCTCCATGGATCTCTTGTGTTTCTGCACATATTGTGAACAGCTGCACTAAGTGTCTTTGTGCTGAAATATCTTTTCAAGGATATTTCTATAGCAAACAACCTTGGAGGGGAGAGATAGCGTCTGAAGTAAAGAGCAGATTTGCTTATAGGCTTGGAAGATAGAGATGACTAGTTTCCACTGTAATAAAGATAATGTGTCTTTCTGGAGCAAAAGGCTGTGTGCTTACTGCCCATTATAAAAGATTTGAGCTCCCTAAGTTCAGGGTTACTCTCCTGTAATGCAACCCACTGAGTGTGCAGATATCACCTGGCCATCTTCACATCATCTTATGGGTACTGGGGCTCAGAGGGGCAGGGCAAAAATGCTGACACCCTAACTATTGCTACTACTACGGCTATGCCAGCATCCATCAAACTGTCTCAGGCTAACTTGCTGACTTGCAAGTCAGGGAAAAAGCTCAGATCTGTACTCCCTGACTATACCTCCACAAAATCCATGGAAGAAATTTAGGGAGAAAGTAAGGAACCTACAACCTAAAGGTTAAAGAATTTTTTGTGACTCAAAATAGTCATTGTCACATAACAATGATTATAATGTAAACATTATAAAGTAGTTAACTATTATTAACTGCTTTAGTTGAATCTAGGATCACAGGGTCACAAAACTTCACCAGTGCCTGCTTTTCGTCCATAGTGATAAAAGAACAGATTTAGACTTACTGCAACATTTTGACAGAAACTAAACTGCTTTATGAAGGACCTCCTTGGAATAATAAAAAAGTCTAGTCACCAATCAGTTGTGTACCTGGGAGTGTCTTGGTTGAACTCTCAGACTAAATGCCAGCGAGACTTTTTTGACATTATTTCCAATTCACATAGTATCACTGTCTAAAAAATAAAATATTCAGAATAACTAATTCATTTTGGGGTATTCTAGTTTTTTTTCATTTTTATTTCCCGCTCATTATAAATCATACAATATGTCAATGCATTTCTTTAGTGCAATTATAACAAAAAATATAATGCACCACTGGAACTCTTTATTAGGCAGTGGCCATGTTCCAAAAACTAACTTGGAAAGATGTTATTTCAACTTCAAAAAACAAACAGTGATTCTTAAATGCCTATAGAAAGCTGAATGGAGTTTAGAATTACAAGGTTATTGCTTTACTATTAAAAAATTCAGTAATTACCTCTTAGCTAGGGGTTTACATTATTCATAATATGTCATTGTAATAGCCTGTTTCTCTGCATCCTAAAAAATAACCCCATTTTCAGTTGTGAATATTTTTGTCTATGCAGCTAAAATGACCCATAATTTATTTTTTCCTGAAATAATAGGTTATACTCAGAAATCCTCATCTCCATTTTTAAAAATGAAGAGAGATGGAATGAATATTCCTGTCTTCATCTCCATGTCTAGCAAATATGTCAAGGTTCCCCATTGTCTTTGCCTCAAAGGATCCCAAAAGTACTTGTGGAAGCAGATGTTATGTCAAACTCATACTGAGCCCTTCAGTCTCTTTGCTCCCTGATCACATTAACTTGACATTTGGAAATATTGTATTTGAAAATTATTATCACACATAAACTTCTTAAATATTTCTGATCAAAAAGAAATCTGCAGGGTATCAATGAAAACAATGGTTTAAGTAATTTTTACATACAGAAAAAGCTTTCATTCCCCTACCCCCTATGCAGATCCCTGGTTGTTGGCCAAATTTATTCTTCAAATGTGGATTCAGAAGATTGCTCTATCTGTCAAAGCCAGAGCAACTATTCTTGCTCCTGACCTAACTGCAATACAAGTTTTACTAAAGTTAAAGCAGTGCTAAAGGGCATGATCCTGTGGAGTCCACTCCCCCACATCCATCCACCTTCTGCAAAGAAACCAATAGAAGGCTTTTTACCAGGTCTCTTTAACGCCCTTTGTGGGAGGTGGCAGAAGCAGTTCCAATGAGCTGTTGGGGCAAGATTATTGACTCAGTGCTAAGGGAGCTGACTTTAGCAGGCAGCTGATCTGATTCCCACATAGAGTGGCAAAAGAGCAGCTTTGAAGGACAAAGTTACAGCAGGAGGAACAGGTAAGGAGAACATAGTGCTGATTGGTTGCTCAGAATGGCTTTGTCTCTGAGTTGAGTTTCTTTCAACTGAAAGTCCCCCATCCCATGTCCAGATATAAACACACCATCATTAGCATTAGCACCATCTGCTTTTTATTTCTGGACATTGTGATGGAAGGGCCTTATTGGGAAAACAATGGAGGAAACAGGATTTTCAGAACCTGTTATTCTAGTATTTTCATTTCCTAGCGCTCAAAGTATTTTTGGCTCCCCCTTGTGGGAAGAGGCTGTATTAAAGCACACCTTATGGGGAGGCCCAGGAGGCAACCTTTATTGGGAGGGTCTGGGAATTCTGGGACAATAAACTTATTTTAATTAAGTTAAAGAAATCAAGAGGGCACTTGGGTGAAGGAAAATGAGTCATTAATGCTTTGGGGGTAATTCTCAAGAAGCTCGTTACTAATAGTGGTTCTTTGTTCCCCAATTAAAAAATATGTATCAGTTAAGATATCTCCTAACATGCCAAAACCGGTTTGGCTCAGTGGATAGAGCGTTGGCCTGCGGACTGAGGGGTCCCAGGTTCGATTCCGGTCAAGGGCATGTACCTGGGTTGTGGGCACCTCCCCAGTGGGGAGTGTGCAGGAGGCAGCTGATCGATGTTTCTCTCTCATCCATGTTTCTAACTGTCTCTCTCCCTTCCTCTCTGTAAAAAATCAATAAAATATATTTTTTATATAAAAAAAAAAAAGATATCTCCTAACAGAAAACAGTCATGTGTATCTGCTGGTTAATGATGATTAGAAATGTGGGTCCAAACGCATACCTCCAAACACTAAAACAGAAGAAAAAATGAACTAGATTTTAGGAGACCTAGGTTCTAGTCCCATTTCTGTCACAATCTTACCAAATGACTTTTGGTAAGTCACTTAGTTGCTTCAGTCATTATTTGTCCATAATGTTAGAGAGTTTCAAATTAGAGAGAACATCAAAATATTAACAGAAGTAATAGTGTCTTGTATCCAGTATATACAGATTTATAGGCAACATTATACGACCTATAGAGCTCCTTCTAACTCAGTGATTCTAGGCAAAAGTATGCAGTTCATAACCATTAAGGTGAGGCTGGGGAATGGGGAATGAGCCACAGAGATGTCTTGAGTCAGATAGATCTCAATCTAAATTCATCTCTCATTCACTGTGATCTTGGGAGCCTGTTTCCTAATCTCTAAAATGGGGTTAAGGATAGTAGTACCTATCTCATTGAATTGTGAGGGTTAAATGAGAAAATACAGATAGACCACTTAGCACATTCCTGGAATATTAGAAAACAATTGGAAATGTTAACTATTATCATCAGCATTGCCACTTTTTTTTCTTTTTTGACAAAGGTTTTGACTTAAGCTTCCCAGAACCAGTGTGTTATATGGACAGTAGATAGGTCAAAGGAGAAAGTTGGAGTTCTGTGGAGTTGGAGCAAAAAGTGGTTGCAAAGGGCCACATTGTGAAATACTTAATAAATATTTTTAAAGGCAGAACTTTGTTTTTATCCTGATGATGCCTGCAATTGTGGGCCTCTTTTGGCAGAATTGGACATTAGACTTCAGAGCATAGTTGGCAATGACTCTCAGATACCTCTTCTGAGAGATTCATAAATAAGTGCTCAAAACAGCCCATAAATATTATACATATACATTTCCCATTTTACCCAATAATGCATTGCCTATGCTTTAAAGTTCCTTTATAAAAGTTTTCTAGTATTTTTCTTTTGCCAGCTTGGCAGTCTACTACTCTTAAAAGCATAAAGATGCCTACAAACAGAGATTTCCTAATGCACATATTTGTTCAAGAAACATCCCAATGTCTCCTCATGTCAGGCTTGACATAGGGGTTAAAAACATAAGAAGAAGCACTATTCTCAGAGAGTTCACAGATCAGCAATGAGGCAGGTCATTCATCCAGAAAGGGGATAGAGGAATGGAAAGCTTAGATAGGAAGGTAGTAAATTATGTCTTGAACATGTTCAGTTCGTGATGCCTTTGAAGATGGTATCTATAATGACAAAAGTTTAGGCTGAAGATATGAACTTTAGTCCTCTGCAGTAGGCACTCATGAGGTCACCCAAGTAAAGTGTGTACAATGAGAATAGAGAAGCAAAGATAAGTCTCTGAAGAAACATGTTGAAAGGGTAGACTAAAGAAAGGGATCCATGAAAAAGACCAATAGACAAAATACACGCAAATGGGAAAGAAGACACTCAGGAAAGAATGCCAGTCCAGAAACTACATAAGGAGTTTCTATATAGAAATTATGAGACAGAAAAGTAGTAACTGTTAGTACAGTGGGGCCTTGACTTATGAGTGTCCCGACTAACGAGTTTTTCGAGATACGAGCCGTCTCTTGGCCGATTTTTTGCTTTGAGTTGCGAGCTAAAATTCAGGTTACGAGCCAGCTTCAGATACCCCACCACTAGTCGGTGCAGCGAACGTCACAACATCAGCCCAGCATCACGTGCCATTGTAATGGTGAAAATTGATTTGACATACGAGTAATTTGAGTTACGAGCTCCGTCACGGAACGAATTAAACTCGTAAGTCAAGGCCCCACTGTACTGTTAATATTATTTCTATTTTTAATACTCAGGTTGTTCCTCATCTGCATGGATAGTGTGGTAGCCAGCCTCCAAGGTGGCCCCCAATGATGTGCACCTTTTAGCATCCATGCTGTTGTACAGTCCCATTCCATAATCAATCAGGCCTGGCTCTGCATGACCAATAGAATATAAAAGAAGTGATAATGAGTGACTTCCAAGTTCACACCAAAAAAGGCATTGTAGCATCCACTTTGGTCTCTTGGATCATTTGTTCTATGAAAATCCTGCTGCCATGTTATGAGAACATTGAAGTTGACCTATGAAGAAGCACATGTAGAGAGGAACTGAGACTCCCCACCTACACCAATTTGCCAGCCATTCCAGTGAGACACCTGGAAATATATCCTATAACTTCAAGCCTTCAGATGGATGTAACCCCAGCCAACATCTGACTGCAATCCCATTAGAGACACCCAGTCACAACCAATTCTTAATTCACAGAAACCATGAGAGATAATAAATTATCATTGCTGTTTTAAGCAAGTATGTTTGGAGATTATTTGTTATGCAGAAATTGTTAACTATACAAATGGTTTCCTACTCTGAATCTAGATGACAATAAAAAAAAAAAAAAAAAACACCTGAAAGCTTTTGTGGGATCTATGTATTTCTCGGTATCAAAAGTATCTTCTACATGGTCATTTTCGGTACATTTCATTACTTTTTCCTGTTCTTTATATTTAATATTTTAACACTACGCAAACTATATGGCTGTTGTCAGGAATCATTCCTTGGTTTATACATCCTTTAGGGAAGAGATGAAGCCCAAATAATAGATCTCACAGAAGACAATCATCATAAGAAAGCTAAACGAATAATCCAGATGTTTTCTGAAAGAGGGATTATGAATGACAAAATATAACTTGTGAAGCAAGACAAGCTAGCCATGACATCTAAGGCCAGTAGAATCTTAAAAACATTACTGACCCTCCATGATGAGGTCAGTTGTATTTGTTCTCCATAAGAAATAGTATGAGAGGGTCACACTAACCATACAAACCCAGAGATGTTTGTACAGGAGCTCTAGATTGATGGGAGACTGAACATAGCCATTTGTAAAACTTTATTTGGTAAATCCATTTTGCTTCAAAAAAAGAAAAAAATCAGAACTTATTCTTCACATTCAAAGAGAGGTAAGCCTTGTTTCACAAAACCCTCTCATTCTTCCTGCTTCCCCTCACCCTCATGCTTATGGAAGAAAGACATGGATGACTTACAAAAGTAGCAGCATATAAGGAACAGTTTTATTTTTAAAATATTTGTCCCATTTTAGACTGCATGCCATGTTCAATTCAGAAAGTATACTCACTATAGATAAAAAGTAAGTAACTAGTGGTCTGCAGCTGAAAGAATTTGTAGAAAAAAAAATGACTAATCCAGGGACAAACCCTGAAGGTCCTGGCTCTGAAGGAAGGTTGTAGAAAACAAAGGAAGGAGAGAAATACAAAATCCTTTTTTGTACTCCTCTCACATTCCACCTTGGTGAGGCTAGGATGCAACCTTCCAAGTTTAGACAAATGACTCTGCTTGTATATGCCAACTTGGAATAGATAAGGTGCCGGTCAGGAGAGACACAAGTGATACTTAATGATAGATCAGATGAGTTGAAAGAGGAAGTCAGGCTTATAAAGAGCTGAAAACCAAGAAAAAAGGACAAAAGTCCAAAATAAAGTATGGAGAATGCAAAACTACAAACTAGTGGAGTCCTGCTGACCTACATAATGTGCCTGGCTGAGGACAGACTGTAAGGGTTCCTATGAAAGCTTTTCTTTCTTCAACGATGAGGGGAGATTAGGAAAAATTCAGCCTTTGACAAGAATAATAACGAAGAACTAGAAAGGAAATGCCCCCTTCTCAGATACGCAGGAAAAGAAAATCCAAGTCTGAGATCAAAGCGGGTCCAAGCAGTGACTTTGGACCTAGGAACTAGGATCTTGGGCTCCCTCAGAATTCTCTCTTTAGTTAAATGTCACACTCCCTAGAGTTCAGGAGATTGTGGTTAGAAAAGGAAGAAAGATATGACTGACTTACAAAAGTAGCAGCATATAAGGAACAGTTCTAATTTAAAAATATCTGGTCCTATTTTAGACCACATGCCTCTACCAATTCAGTTCAGGTAGTATAGAAAAATCCATAAATATTTGTGAATGTTCATCAAAATAAAACAGTGAAAACAGTACGTTAAATGAAAAGAATAGCAATGATATTTGGTGAATGAGTACTAAAGGATGGCATACAGTTAACTTTCATTTACCATTGCCTGCTGACTGCAAACTTCCAGGACTTTTCACCCTCATAGTTTTAGTGAAATGTTTGTAAATTACCTTTTCTATGTTACAAATAAAATATTTCTTAAAAAAACATTTTTTCCTTTATCCAATCCTCCACCCAAGTGTTTTGATTTTGAGTCCCTAGATAACACTCCCTAATTTACAACTGGGAGAAAGGAAATTTTTATGATCTTGGTCCAAAATTCTTGACATGATTGGGAAAATACATAGGTACAAGTCTGCAATGTCTATAATTTTGAGTAAAAGAATTCAGTCTTAGAGTGAAGTGAACAAAATGTTGCTTAGCAAAAAAAAAAATTTGATTCACATATAAATAACTATTTGAAATTAGTATGTCAGGAGCTACTTCTAAAGTATTCCACGTTTACTCTCTTAAGCAGTTTAAAAGCCCCCTCGGGCAATCTTGTTTACAAATTAACAGAATTTTGAATTAATGAGGTCTAACGGCTTTCTTTTTAAATAACTTAAAATACAGGCCAACTCTAACACATATGGAAATAATTCTCCTTCCACTCCAATGATACACTGGACCTCAAAGACATAACTTTTCTTTGGGGAGCTACTGAAGAATTCTTGCCAGAGATTCACTTTTTAATGGCACCGTTCTAAAGTGAATGACGAATACTCTAATATCTACTTCCTTTATATACCAGATGGCAACAAAAATGCATATTTGTCTTCTCTACTACTCTTTCCATATTTCTCTCAAAAAACCTGAAGGGATGGTTTGGTTTTGCAGTCATCATAAATTTATTACAGTGAACTTATGACCCGTCTAGATGAGAACCAGAACAATATTCAACATGAAAAGGCAGAATTCACTCAGTTCTATAAAACTGCCTTCTTTCAAAAACCCTGAAAAATAGCCCCTTTTATTTTCTTTACATTGTTCTCCTCTATAAGTGCCACTGGAATGTTTTATTTTTAGTTTAACCAGCCCTTATTATACTATATTGTATTTTGTGTGTATGTGTTACAAACAAATAATTCTTAAGATTTGATATAATAAGATTCAATGACATTTTAGCAAAACTTCATCTCCTAAACTAGCTTTGCTTATAGAACTCATTCTGAAGCTTCTGTTACCCAAACTTCTCCTTGTGACAACTGATAGATAGCAAACTTTCATTAGGCAGATACCCTAAATGTTTTTTTTTATTTTGAAATCTCTGGTATGTGACTCCTTCCAGTCACATAGAAAGAAAAAGCCAAGAGTACCTAATTTAAGTGGATTTATAGAATCAAATTATATGTATACATACATATACACTGAGTATATGCATATGAGACAATATAAATACAACAGACATCCAGCAAGACAAAAACCCATAAAACGTTTCAAGATGAAATGATGTAATTATACATGATACCACATACAGGGCATTTCTCCACAGTTTGCCATCTGTAGTAAGGAGTATTTTTATTTCTCTCACCAAAGGGTATATTTTATCCTTTCTTACTTCAGAGTGGGAATAGATACCTTTTAACAAATCTCTTAAAAATCTGAGTCTTGCTTGAAGATTTATTTCCCTACCATAATTTTCATTATCCAGGAAGGACATCTTATATGAATTGTGTATTTCATATGCTTTCCATTTCAGGTACCACTGCACACGCACTCACTAAAAGGAGAGATCCAACTGCCTATATAATGGTTTTATAAATGGAACAAGTTGGCTTAAATTGAAACAATTTTAGGAGACTTTTCCATTGCCTATTTTCCATGACAGTTCTCCAGCTTAGGGCTTTCAAATCTGAAAAAACAGAGATCTTTCACAACAACAGTTTGCATACCCACAGGCACATATGTACAAACAGTACACTTTTCATAAGTCACTCTCAAAAATAAGAATAAACTGTTTTTCAAATTAGCAGTTAATCCTCAAGGTTTTGCCCATTTACAGAGTAAAGCACAATGCCAAATGCCTGACGTTTTGGACAGGAGTCAGAATCAAGGTTAATATTTTGAGCTCCTTTTTTAAAAATTTTTTAATTGAGAGAGAGAGAGAGAGAGAGAGAGAGAGAGAGAGAGAGAGATTTCCACTTATTTATGTAGGTCTTCATTGGTTGATTCTCGTATGTGCCCTGACCAGGGATTGAACCCGCAGCCTTGGCATGTCAGGATGATGCTCTAACCAACTGAGCTACCAGCCAGGTTTTCAGCTTATTTCTCTGGTATCTGTGTCTACCACTGTACAAAAGAAGTTCATAGAAGGGAAATATGTGTTGAAATACCAGTCAGAAGAGACAAAAGAAGCAACTACTTGCAGAGATGAGTGTCTGTTTTGTTTTGTTTTTCTAAAAATGGAAGCATACATTGATAAAGCAAATCAATTCTGCCACTTCAATGAAGGAAGAGAGAGGGGTATCATTTTAAATACGCTAAATGATAGAAAAGGAAAGGGAAATAGTTTCTGTATTTCTTATAAAAGATCAGTCAGTGTTAATAAAAACAAAAGTGGAAAGAGATGCTGCTAATAATTATTATAGAAATATTCATAACAAGCAAGAATTCACAATTAGTTCAAACGCAAATATAAATCAGAGTTTACTGACACTTCATGGCTACAGATTCTGTATTTGTTTGGGGGGAGGTGAAGAAAATATTGGGTAGGGGTGAGAGGAAAAGTTGAATTAAGCCAAGGGGATCAGGAACAAATAGAAGGAAGAACTTGTTACCTTAAAAAAAAATCCATCCTAGCTCTATTTCCTAAAATATTCTATGGTATTTCTCCCATAGAGCTCACAGATAGAGAAGGGTAATGGACTGGAAGATAAACTAGGAGATACATAATCTTCACATAAGCCAACTAAAGTGGCCATACCAAACAAAAAGCAGCACTGAAACATGCAGGCTGATAGACTGCAAGAATATCAATGCTGATCACATTCCCAGAGGAAACTGAAAGCAATTGGAAATAGACAAGAAAGTCTTCATTTCCAGTGACACTGATTAATTTTTTTTCATGAAAGTCATTAAAATTGTAAGTTTCAAAGGCACACCTTTTTCATGGTATATAGTCCCTATAAGGGTCATGCAGTCAGCAAGGTACACATCAGTCTTGTGGGGGAAGGAGAGCTGATATGTTGTAGCTCTTAGTATAATAACTGACACACTCTAAATTTAATCTGTGGGAGGGAGGGAAGGGGGAAGGATGTATAGAATATAGAGAATTAGAAAAAAAGAAGATCATCAAAAAGTTAGGAAGTACATTTTAAGAGTAAAATAACAACAGTTGACTTATTTAAGCTTAGATAAAGTAAGGAAAAGAAAAAGATTTAATGTCTTCCAGAATGTTATATACATGGCTGATCTCCATCTC
This sequence comes from Myotis nattereri, assembly GCF_964212035.1. NCBI lineage: Eukaryota > Metazoa > Chordata > Mammalia > Chiroptera > Vespertilionidae > Myotis > Myotis nattereri. The sequence continues at coordinate 122,634,370 of NC_138078.1, forward strand.
TATTGAAGACAGAACAAGATTAAATACCATTTAAAAGAGTTAGGTTAAATATAAAGACTTCTTGCCAAATTCTTGAATATATTACTAAGGGAAACAAGATATATTAACATAAAATGTATTCACACCTAACAAAGATAAACTAGGTTGGACAACAGACTAAATCAGTTCACTGAATTTCCATATGGTTATGATAACTTTCTGATCAATGCCAGGAAGAACTCTCAAATTCATATACAAGTTTTATAGAGACCATGGAGGTATGTGTTTTTTCCAGTCACTGTACTTAACATCCCATCCTGATCTATCAACATATAACAATAATATGCCCATAATTCACCATAACCTTCTAATAAGATTTAATACCATCATTCAGCTCAGGCGGCAAACATTTCTATTTCATCAACATCTTTTTTTTTGTAAGCTCCCTCAACCACTCTCAAATCTTTTCCATATGGTAAAAAAGTAACAGAAAAAAATCTCATTTCCTGTGCCTGGCCTGCCTGATCCTTGCTGGAGTCAGGGCTCACTTAACTGTCACCTGATCCTTTGGTCCAGTCCTCACCTGATCTCTCTACCCTCACTCACTCAACTGTAATCTCATCCACTCCTAAACTCATAGAGCTCTGTGTTTAACTCTCTTACTACATTCAACATATTCCATCTTAGATTGTTATTGGGCTGTGTCTTCTCATTCCCTCCAGGCTAGATGTCCCTTGAGGGCAGAGATCATGGCTAACTCATCTCAGGATTCCTATGACTATGAAGAAACTATCTGAGTAGTGATATTTAATGAGTTGAACTACAGCCATTTCCTGGGTTTAAAGATACTGTTGCCTAATCAATAGTTCACTAACTGGAATTTACCTAATTCTCAATTTCTTTCATTTCAAGTCCAGATTGTTGTGCAAACTATTATAATGAAGGAAATCAATAACCTTCACTTTAAGCCCTAAGTTTACAACTTTAAACTCGTATACTAAAATCCAGTTCACTGGATATGCTCATATTTATGGTCTGATTTATGTGTTGCTGTTGTTTTTCAAAATAAAGCTAGCTGAGCTTTTCCTTACAGCTCAAGATAGAAAAAAAAAATGTTCCAACTTTACTGTTCAAGCCCAGCAAATTCACAGGATTCTCCTTAGCTTCTCCACAGTCACTTATAAAATGATTTGAAGAGTGAAGGTTCAGAGTTTCACACAATTATCAGAACCTCCAAAGCTTGGGAAGTACTCTGAAGAATAAGCAGGTATCACAACTGCCCAATTTCTAAGGGGTCGGGGTGGCCATCAATAGCTAACATCACCAAATCAAACATGGAAGTGGTCTTTACTCTTACTCAATAATCATTAATATAATAGCTGCCACCCTCGGAGGAAAACTTCCAACGTAAGTACAAAGAAATGCTAGCTGAGCCTGTGGGCTCAGAATCATGCAAGTTCCATTTAATGATTAGTACAATGATCATGCAATTTCAAGTATGTATAAGACATATTTGGTAAGTTTATCCTTCCTCACCAATGGCAACTCCTCAGCTTAGGGGCCCAAGAATGTACTTGGGATGAGACTAGTTTTCACCTCGTCCAGCTTCTTTACTTAGTCAGAATCTCCAATTAGGAGTGAAATGGTGATAATATTCAGGATTAAACATGAACTTTCATTTGTCTAAATGAGCTATTCCAAAATTCACACCTCAAAGATTCTACTTCTCATTTATATTCAGCTGTTCTCCACATGAATACCTGTTCAAAATGGATCCTTCTAAAAAAAGTGATTTTTAATTTGGCCAAGGCCTTACAAATGTCAGTGCTAAATAAAATCCCATAATGCACATTATTCCAATTATAGTATTAAACCATTTTTCTTCACTTGTGCCTCCAAAACAGAGGATTACTTAGGTCTTTAGATACTCCACCACTAGCCCACCCTACTGGTAAACCAGATAATCTTTTAATCTATCTACTTCCCTTCCATACTTCCCAGTATAGTAGTTACAGTGCAAATTGCATAGGTTTTGTATAATCAATCTTGTTTCCTCAATAGAAATCTTGCTATTCTCTTGGAGGTGGGCCTAACCCTTCCAATTATTTCACACTATTACCCTAAAATCTTTCTCCTCTATTGATTCTTTTCCAATGACATTAATATAAGTTCTACTTTCCTTTTCTGTTGTTTTCCTCCTCCCATATGTTGCTTCATCCTTATTTGCATGAGAATCCATAATGAAATCAACTATACATTTTCCTTTTTGCTTACACTCCTGCAGATTGGTACATTTCTTCTGCAATTCAACTCTGAGTACTTTTCAGCAAATTTCAATGTCATACATCTCCCTAAGATTTCTAAATTGCTCATATCAATTGGGCTTAAAAGCATATCTAGAAGAGAATTCAAGCATTAGGGATAACTTCTTGACCATGAAAGAGACTTATACTTAAACATGGAAACAGATAACTGAGGTAAAGGTTACAAAATATCTATCTTTAGAAATACCTTCTTTTTTAAAAAAATCTTTATTGTTGAAAGTATTTTTCCCTCATTGACCTCTTCCTGCCTGTCCCAGCCCCTGCCGCAGGCCTTCACCACTCTACTGTCTGTGTCCATGGGTTATGTATATATGAATATAAGTTCTTTGGTTGATCTCTTCCCACCTACCCACCCCTGCCTTCCCTCTGAGATTTGACAGTCTGTTCCATGCTTCTATGTCTCTGGATGTATTTTTTCAAATAAAATGAAAAATTGTCATTATTTTTAGATACCTAAGCAGAGGGATGAACTCAACTGGATTATTTATGTCCCTTCCAGGTCTAAAATCACACAATAAAGTCATCTAACTATATTTCTAAAATTTTGCTAAGAAAGCTTTAGATTATTGCAGAATGATGATAAAGTTCATTAAGGCAAAGTCAAGTCAAGATATTATACCAAATGACCCAATAATTTATTCAGTTTGAGTTCCTCTTGGGAGCAGATGGAATGTGTAATTTAATAAGACTTTTGAGAGGTGGAGGGGTGAGACAGATCTGTCTTCCTGCCTTCTCTTAAAGTTGGTGCCAGGCTGCCTCCAGAAAGGAAGACGGGAATGATTAGAAAATTTATTGAGTCTGGAGCATTGTTTATCCAACTAGGTGCGATCAACTACTATAACTCTGCTTTTGAGAACACATAGCTAAAATGGAATTCTTTGAAAATACAGGAAAGATTTCCTCATTGTTTTGGGAATGAAATATATCCTAAACTTTTAAAATCTTGGCAAGTAACTAATCACTTCTAATTAGTTGGTTGTGAAAGTCTAAAAAACGGGAACTTTGCCAGTCAAGAGATAAGCAGCATGCTGAGAGGGAGACCATGAAACTGGTGGGAAGTTAGGTAGAGCCAAGAAAGAGGCATGAGTGTGGGAGATGGGCTCAAATAGGCCAAGTTTCCAATAATAACATACAGACTGATTTTTTTTCCCTTCAGTGATGAGGCATGATAATGTATGCATAACACCCATGCTTTGAAACACTGCTATTGCCTTACATTAATACCATAGCCACCTATAACTTTTTCTGTACCCTACCTTGTAGATCACTTCACAGGCAATGTCATAGAAATAAGCAACTCCAAAGGGCTAAGAATTATCAGGAAAATTTAGGGAAAATCTCAAATGAAGAAGGTAAGGCATATCTTTAATATGGAATGAATGCAACATGCAATTTTTAAATCCCAAAAGAAAAGTAGTCACCTGTTTTATTCCTTTTAATGCTAGTGACCTTTTACTATATAGTGAGAAGCAGTACAGAGTATTAAAAAACCCAATGAAAATAGAGATATTAAAATTAGATAGACAGGAATTCAGATTCCATGTCTACCACTTCATAACTATGTGACCCAGAACAAGTCAGTCAACAATTCTCATTTCTCTCATCTGCAAAATGGGTGTGATCACGTACATTGATAGTTACTATGAAGAACGTGTACACGGAAAAAACAAAAACAAAACAAAACCATAGCACAGTAGCATATGGTTAACAATAATAGTTCATTTCTCTTAAGATATACTTGTACCTTTTCTCTCCCTCCTCTAGCCTCCTCAGCTAGGCCTAATCTCCTGTTTCCTTCATATTCTCCTTCTCCAGCCAATTGTCAGTTCTCTACAATAGTTATTCTTCTCTTTTCCAAGTGCACCCTTACTTATGGCAAAACCTTAGCAATTAGCAGAAATTACTGGCAGTGATTAGATGCCTGGCAAATTTATAGGACTAGAAAGTTTTCCAGATGCTCAGGATTTAAATGTCAAAAATAACAACACAATTTTGGTAAAACATTAAGCATCTAGATACATTGAGTATTATTCTAGATATTGGGGTTACAAAGATAAGGACTCATTCTCTGTCCACAAACAACTTGGAGCCTACTGGGGGAGAAATATAGAAACAAATAATTGTAGTAGAGTGTAAGAAGTACAAGAAAAAAGATATGTGGGAACCCTTGTGTACTTTTGGTGGGAACGTAAATTGGTACAGCCACTATGGAGAACAGCATGGAGGTATCTCAAAAAATTAAAAATATAGTTTGACAGACTACAGCAGGAAGGCCGGGGAGGGTTGGGTGGGGAGAGGGGGTAAGAGATCAACCGAAGGACTTGTATGCATGCATATAAGCATAACCAATGAACACAAGACACTGGGGGGTAGGGGAGGCCAGGGGAAGGTCAACGGGGGGAAAAAAGGAGACATATGTACTACTCTTTTAATATTTTAAGCAATAAAACAAACTTTAAAAGAAAATCTTACTCGAGATACTAAAAAGTATCCACAATAAAAGATGACACTTTTTTTAAAAATTAAAAATATAACTACTATATGATCCACCAATTTCAATTCTGGCTATTTATCCAAGGAAAACGAAAACTCTAACTTGGAAAAATAGATGCACCCCTACGTTCGTTGCAGCATCCTATCTAATAAAAGAGCAATATGCAAATTGACCATCACTCCAACACACAAGATGGCCGCCCCCATGTGGACACAAGATGGCCGCCACAAGATGGCCAGCAGGGGAGGGCAGTTGTGGGCCATCAGGCAAGCAGGGGAGAAAAAATGGGAGGGACCAGGCCTGAAAGGGATTGCAGTTAGGGGGAACCCAATCCTGCAGAGGAGAGCAGTTAGGGGTAACCAGTTGGTGGTGACCAGGCCCACAGGGGAGGGCAGTTGGGTGCGACCAGGCCCACAGGGGAGGGCAGTTAGGGGCAATCGGGCCAGCAGGGGAGGGCAGTTAGGGGCAATCGGGCCAGCAGGGGAGTAGTTAGGTGTCAGGGAGATCAGGTTGGCAGGGGAGTGGTTAGGGACAATCAGGAAGGCATGCAGGCAAACATTTGGGAGCCATCAGTCCTGGATTTTGAGAGAAATATCCGACTGCCTGTTTAGGCCTGAATCCGGTGGGATCGGGCCTAAACAGGCAGTTGGACATCCCTCGAGGGGTCACAGATTGGAGAGCGTGCAGGCTGGGCTGAGGGACACACACCCCTGTGCACGAATTTCATACACTGGGCTCCTAGTTATTTATAATAGCCAAGATATGGAAGCAACCTAAGTATCCATCAATTGATAAAAGATTTTATATATACATACATTGGAATATTATTCAGCCATAAGAAAAGAATGAAATCCTACCATTTGTGCAAACATACTCAGCATAGAGAGCATTATGCTGAGTGATATAAATCATACAGAGAAAGACAAATATCATATGTCCTCACTTATATGTGGAATCTAAAAAAAATAAAAAAAAATAACCAAGCTCACAGAAACAGAGAACAGATTATTGGTGGCTGTCAGAGGCAGGGAGTGGTGGGAGGCAGGTTGGGCAAAATGGGTGAAGAGAGTAAAAGTTACAAACTTCTAATTATTAAATAAATAATTCATGGAGATGTAATATATTGCATGGCAACTATAGTTAATAATACTGTATTGCCTATTTCAAAGCTGCTAAGAGATTAGATCTTAAAAGTTCTTATCATAAGGAAAAAACTGTAACATGTATGATGACAGGTATAACTAGACTTATTGTGATGATCATCTTGCAATATACGCAAATATTGAATCATTTTTTTGTGTGTGCCTGAAACTAATATAATGTTGTATGTCAATTATACCTCATTTAAAAAAGAGAGAGATGTATGAAGTACATAGCTGCCAAGAAGGATGGGAAAACACAAATTACTGGACTGAACTAATGTGGGGGCTGAGGATGGGAGTAGGATAGTAATTAAGGATTTTCTCATAGAAAAAGATGCTCATTCCGCTCCTAGCTGTATCACCTTGGCCAACTCAGTTCACCTCTTTGAGCCCCATTTTTCTTATTAGAGAAATGAAGGGATAGGCTTGAACAATCTCCACTAGTCCTTGAGGATTTGATGTTCTATAACTTTTTTACCAAGGAAGAAAGTGAAGGGAAAATAGCCCCAGATTCTATATTTCTTCTCTCACACCCCAATTTCTTCTCCATTCATTTTTCCTTGCAGGCAGTGGTCATTTATATTAGTTTTGCTTTTGACTCTATCAAGATGGTGCTGTGTTTATAGATTTGATATCATGGTTGCAAAAGGGCTCCTTTCAGCAAAAACGAAGTTCACATGTATGAAAGGATGAGTTTTCCTCATTGTTCCTTGTAAAATAAGATAATAGTTTGAGTTTTGAGCAATGGTTTTAAATTTTAACGCCAGAGATTCTCTTTTTCACAAGACTTCAAAAACTATTTTAGTAACTTACCACTGACCCTCACAAAAGCTCCACCTCCGTATCCATTTAGCAAGCATTTATTAAGGCTTTCTCTGTGTCAGGCATAGGCTGGGGGCTATGGGAGATGCAGAAATGATTAAGATATGGGCCAGATTGTCAGGGAGCTTATGATTTATTTAGCGGTGGTGGCACTGAGCCCAGTGCTATATAAAACATATTAGCAAGGCAATTTTGTTCTGTCACAACTGGAGCCATGAGTCCTCAACATGTATATGTGGTTTTGACTGGAAGTTGTACATTCAGTAAGTGTTGAAAGCCACATGTAAAAACTGAAGTGCTTTCATAAAAAAAGTTCAACCCCATTAGTAATCAAAGAAATAAAAGTTAAAACAATGAGACTCTCTTAGAAAATGCCAACAATGTAAAAGATAAAATGCAATGACAATAAGAGTGTGGTGAAATGGGTACTCTCATACACTGTTAGTGCAAATGGTAAATAAAATATAGAGTGCATCCATAATAAATTATGGTACACCCACCCAAGTAAATTCTATGCAACCATTAAAACATTGTCAAGAATATGTAATGATATGGTAAAATACTCATGATCAAATATTAAGTGAAAATAACAAGTATCAAACTGTGTATAAATATAATCACATTTTGCTAAAACAATAAATTTTCCTTGGTGAATATATGAGAAAAAAGACTAAAAGGAAATATACCAGAATTTTAACAGTAATTATTACTGGATAGTGTGATTACAAGTAATTTTATTCTTTTTAATGTTTCTCTGAATTTGCCAAATTTTCTGGAATAATACTGTTGCTTTCTAGTAATAAAAAGGTATTACAACACATAACAAAGGAAGAATAAATGCTGAAATGTCAATAGCAACTTTCTATGGATAGCAAGATAATAGTATGAGTGTTAATGTTCTTCATATTTTTAAAATTTTTGTAAAGTGAACATGAACTAATCTTGTAGGCCTAAAAATTAAAATTCAGTTAAGAAAAACTGGTCTGTCAAATGAATTAGCAAGGACTAACATGATTAAGCATATCAATATATTATTCAAATAAGTCAGTTCTACTCCCACAGCGCTTTACAATACTTTTAGGCTCTATCTCCACTGATTTATGGTTGGCGGCCAGTCACTTATATGTACTTTAGGGAATCGATAATTACTGCGTGTTTTGAAGGAATGCTGGGATGGTGAGTGTGATAGCATTGGTAAAATGCTTTGAAACTGAGGACAAAAGATATGCAATAAGTAATAATGAATATTTTAATTATATACTGTATAATGTTTGTGTTTAAATTATACTCAGCAACTTCATCTTCTCTCATTTCTTGAACTATCATGTCTATGCAGATGACACCCAAAAACTATCCACTAAGATTTTCATTATATATTTAGGTACTCCTATGTTGAGTGCATATATGTTTACAAGGATTATATCCTCTTGTTGTATCAATCTCTTTAGCATTATGTAATATCCTTATTTGTCTCTTGTTATGGCCTCTGTTTTGAATGATATAAGTATTGCTATCCCTGTTCTTTTTGCATTTCCATTTGTATGAAATATTTTTCTCCCTCCCTTCACTTTCAGTCTGTTTTTATCTTTTGTTCTGAGGTGGGTCTTTTGTAGACAGTATATATTTGAGGCATGATTTCTCTTCCACTCAGCTACCCTATGTCTTTTGATTGAAGCATTTATTCCATTCATATTTAAAGTTGTTATTGATAGGTACTTATTTATTGCCATTTTATCCTTTATACTTATGTTCCTCTCTCTTCCTATCTCTCTTCTTCTTCTTAGAGGGAGGCAGGGGAGGGAGGGTAGAAAGAGATTAACCAATGAACTTGTATGTATATATGCATAACCTGTGGACACAGACAATGGGGTAGTGATGGCAGGGCGGGGGATGGAACAGATTGGAAGAGGTTAATGGGGTGAAAAGGAGGACCTATATAATAATTTCAACAATAAAGGGGTTTTGTTTAAATAAACCCACATTTCTTGCAATACTGTTTTGATGATAATGAACTCCTTTAGGTTTTCTGGGGTTTTTTTGTTTGTTTTTGTTTATTGTTTTGTTGTGTATGTGTGTGTGTGTTGTGTTGTGTTTGTTTGTTAGGTCAGAAATGCTCTTTATTTTGCCTTCAACTTTAAATAATACCTTGCTGAGTAGAGCAGTCTTGGTTGTAGCTCCTTGCTTTTCATCACTTTGAATATTTCATGAAAATCCTTTCTGGCCTGAAGTGTTCTGTTGAGAAATCAGCTGACAGACTTATGGTGGCTCCCTTATAGATAACTATCTCTTCCTTGCTGCTTTTAAGGTTCTCTCTTTGTCTTTAACCTTTGCTGTTTTAATTATGATGTGTCTTGGTGTGAGCCTCTTTGAATTCATCTTGTTTGGGACTCCCTGTGCTTCCTGAAATTGTGTGATGATTTTCTTAGGTTAGGAAAGTTTCTGGCCATTATTTCTTCAAATTTTCCTCAATCCCTTGCTTACTATCTTCTCCTTCTGGTACCCCCTATGATGCAGAGGTAGTTATACTTGATGTTGTCCTAATGGTCCCTTAGACTCCCATCATTTTTTAAAATGTTCTTTTCTTTTTATTGCTCTGCCTGTGGACACTGTTATTTTGTCCCCTAAATTGCTGATTCAATCCTCTGCTTCATCTAACCTGCTGTTGATTCCTTCTAGTGTATTCTTCATTTCAGATAAATGTCCTTTTTATTGCTTATTATCCCTTTGTTTAAGTTCTCACTGATATCATCCATTCTTTCCCTAAAGTCCTTGAGCATCCTTATAATCATTGTTTTAAACTCTGCATCTTGTATCTTGGTTGCTTCTATTTCATTTCATCCATTTTGGGGTGATTTTTCTTATTCTTTCATTTTGGGCATATTTTTATCTCCTAATTTTGTCTGCCTTTTGTATTTAACTCTGTGTATTAGGTAGATCTACTATGACTCCCCATATTGCTATGAGAGCTTTCTGCTATAGATGCCTTGTCAGTGTCTGTGGTAAATATTCTAATCACCTGAGCTAGGTGTTCCAGAGATGTTTCTTATGTGGATTATGTGCCCCTTCCTATTTAAGTTTAGTCTTAAATGCTGTTGGTCCAGTCATGGGTGGAGTTAACTCTCAGGCTGGCTGACTGTAAGGATAGACCTTGTTTACCGTATACAAGCCACTGTTCAGGGGCTTCCCTCGGAGACAGAGTTGTTTTCAGCAGGTTCTCGCGCATGTCAGAGACCCCCTTTGGCTGTGCTGTTTGTGTGGTTAGTTGAACTATGCTCTTTCTGAAAGAGTCCGTGCTGGGAATGTAAATTGGTATGGCTATTATGGAAAACAGTATGGAGGATCTGCAAAAAATTAAAAATAGTACTACAATATAATCCAGCTATTATACTTCTGGGTATTTATCCAAAGACAACAAAAATATTAATTCAAAAAGATATGATATGAAAGCAACCTAAATATCAGTCAATTGAGGAATGGATAAAAACCCATCTATACACATATATATATTATAGACATATTTAAATTATCATTCTTTGGTTCCTGCTAGGTATAGCTATTTATATAAATGTTATGTTAGAAAACATTCCAATATGAATGCAATCTTCCCTTTCACTGATGAATTCATCAGCTTCAAAAGCTATGAGTTCAAGAGTCCTGGCCTCAGAGTCAGAGGACCTGGGTTCTATTTTTGCCTTACCACCAACCCACAGTCTGGTATTGGGTAAGTAATCTCCCCTTTCTGGGCCTGATTCCTCATCTTTAAGATGAAAGGAACAGACTTAGAAGGTCCAAATGATAGATGCAAAAGCATCCTGACAAATGAGGAATCAGAACCATACAAATGAGATACCTACACCATTCATTATATTCCTGTAGAATAGAACAGGCACAAACCAGGAGCTCAATATACAACATAATTTGAATGACTCACTACAGCAGAGGAGCCCATACCCCAAGCAAGCAAATAACGTTTTACTGGCAAGGACAGTCCACTAAGCCTTTTGGCAATTATTCCTGAACAATAAAGCTGTCAGCTCTTCTATTAAAAATTATTTATAGATAAAGGGGGAAAAAGAAGGGAGGGGAGATAGCCTAGTTATAAGAGTGGGCTAGCAGACCTGGGGAGATATTTTAGCCTGCCAGACTATTCTGAGATGCTAGGGTAGATGAGAGATCAGACTGTTATAAGAATGAATGGATATCTGGGTAAAGAGAGTGGGCCATATGTATAGAGGTTAATAAGTGAAACAATGGGCAATTCAGGAAAGCAGGCTGCTGAAGGGGTTTCTTGTCATTATCCAAGAAAATTTTCAACAATCTTTAATTTTGCATCTACCCATCCTATCTAATACTAAATAGACACTCTTGCCTTCATGCCATCTATTGGAATTAACCTTAGGGCAACTGATAGCACATAGTATATCTTTGTTCAAAGTAGGAAAAGTGTCCCCTCTGGTGCTAAAAGGGGTCCCCTATGGAGTATCCAAATGGAAAAAGGATGGATGGGTTGCAAAAGATGCCCTTTCTTGGTGGATCAATTAGAAAGCATTGGTTGGCAAGTAGTACCCTGGCTAGATTTCAGCTCCCACTTGCATTTCTTCAGCCTGGCACTACCACACTCTGGGGCCCTGGTGGCACATGCTCTCTTCCTCTCTTGCTCCTTCCCCCACCTCCATCCCTACTCCACCATTAGTCCAGGGCCAGGTTTATTTCTCACTAATTGCTGCCCTCTCCTGTATTTGCCTGCTCCACCTCCATCACTGCTCTAATTATGCTGGGGGCTACTGTAATATCTCGTACTTTGGACTGGGACCAGATTCATCTCTGAGTGACAGAACACTAAATGTTTAAGTCAGTATCTTAATGAAAAGGATCTCATTTTGGAAGATGAAAACCAAAATGAGTCTCATTGGGTGGGAAATATGTCTAAAAGCAGGTTCTAGGTAACATTTTGTCCCATAAACAATATACCTTGAAAAATAAGTCTTTTTTGTCTAATAACTCTAGGAAGTCCTATATACTATATATCTTGAAGATTAAAATCATGCATTACTGAAATTAAGGATTTCTTTCACTCAGCATTTGCCAACCTTATTAACCATCTTCCATTCAAGGCTTCATTCTCAGAATATTTCTCAACAATATAGGCCTTTTGCTCTCCCTGGCCAACCTTCCTGGAGAGGATTTCTGAAGGCAGGCATATTGGGCCTGAGGGTACAACAATTCCAGTCTTAAATTCCCTGACTCAGTGTCTTCCTAGGAATTCCCTCAGGAGGCCCAGGTGTGCACCTACGTGAAAGGAAACTATTGTCAAGGAATTTTACTCTGCCAGGGAACCAATGGCCCAGTTTATGTATGTGGGGGTGGAGATGAAGGGGAAAGTTTTGGCTGCTTCAGATAGAGATGAATAGCTTTAGTAAACAAGGTCTGGGGCTTGGGAAAGAGACACCATGCATCTGTTCAGGTTTCAGGTTTCTGACAAAGAGAAAATTTCAAGAGATTTACAGTCACCCTCCTCACCTTTCATACACATCTATGTCAAGATTTTGAGTTTGCAAAACGCTACTGGCATTATATAATTGGATCTTTGGCAATCCTGTGAATTAAGAAATAAAAGTAAATTGCTAGTATATGTGTGAATCACTGAGGCTTTCATCCACATATTATCCTAGTGAATAGTTTAAATCCTCATAACCCTGTGAAGGGAAGTGGCATTATTATCCCCCTTTGTCTAGATTTTGAAACTGAGGCTCAGTGTGCTTACTTTGTAACAGTCACTGGGCTAGGTTTTGGGAATACAAAAGGAAAACAGGCAGACATAGTTCTTTCTTGAAAGTATTCACAGCCTAATAATTAGGGAGGCCATCAAATAAGTGGCACTCAGAGAACAATGAAAAACTACAATGACAACCATTAGTTTGTTCTGTTTCTATGAGTCTGTTTTTATTTTGTTTTGCTTGTTAATTTGTTTTGTTTTTTAGATTCCACATATAAGTAAAATCATATCGTATTTGTCTTTATCTGTCTGAATTATTTCACTCAGCATAATACCTTCTAGGCCAATCCATGCTGTCACAAATGGCAAGATTACATTCTTTTTTACTACTGAGAAATATTCTAGTGTGTGTGTGTGTGTCAGTCACATCTTTTTTTAAAATATATTTTTATTAATTTCAGAGAGGACGAAAGAGGGAGAGAGAGATAGAAGCATCAGTGATGAGAGAGAATCATTGATCAGCTATCTCCCACATGCCCCACACTGGGGATTGAGCCCGCAACCTGGGAATGTGACCTTGACCAGAATCAAACCCAGGACCTTCAGTCTGCAGGCCGACGCTCTATCCACTGAGCCAAACCAGCTAGGGCTGTATCACATCTTCTTTATCCAGTCATCTATTGAAGAACACCTAGTATACAGCATAGGAAAAGACTCAATACTATTGTAATAACTTTACCTGGTAACAGAAGGTTACTGGACCTAGTAAAGTGAGCACATCATAAGGTACTGCATATAAATATCAAATCACTATGTTCTACTCCTAAAACTAATATAATATTTTATGCCAACTATGCTTTAATAAATTTTTTAAATAAAATAAGGGAAAACTACATGACAGTTAAAAATTGTGAAAACAGCTAGCAGTTAATGAGTGATTACTATGTGCCAAGCTCCATGCTAAGTGCTTTGAATGTATTATCTTAATTAATCCTGATGACACTCCTATGAAAAGAGTTCTATTATTATTCCCATTCTAAAAATTTGGAAACCATGCCTGAGAAAGGTGAACTGACTATTCTAGAGTTGACTAGCTAGGAAAGGGTAGAGCCAGGGTTCTAATTCAAATTGGTTTAATAATAGAATTGCTGTAAACTACAAAGTTGATTATAGAGGGAACTATAGAATCAATGTTGAGAGCATCTGAAACTTCATATTCCAGAACACAGGGTAATTTTTTAAGTTGATTGAAATATTCATTTTAACCCACCTGGGAGGAGGCTTTCTTTGTATAGGCATAAAATTGCAGAGGCTTAAATCTTAGCTGTACATAATATCATCACAGTAAATGATTATTCTGCATCTAGTCTGGTCACCTTTTAACTTGGGGAACTTGGGGATGCTGGGCTCTCAAAAACAGACAAAGTAACTATGACTGGGATCATTTAATTTAAATCACAAGAATGAAACCTATCTAGGGATATCTGAAATTTGGATTCTAAGAGCTAGAATCTGGCCAATTTCTATAAAAAGTTGCAACCTTGAGTTCTCATTTCTATGAGACTAACAACCCCAAAGTTTGGTCAGCTAAAATTTGGCAATGTCTTCTGTACTAGTTTATGTAGAGATTGCATCATGGGTTATACTAAATATATTTGGAGATTCTTAAAGAATCTGAAGGAGGAAAGCACAAATTCAAATAAGAATAGTTTTCAGAGGAGAGAAAATGGCGGAGGTTTAGACAGACGTGTCGGTGCCTTGTCCCGGAGCAGATAAGGGCGGGCAGCTGAAACGGGTAGCATACAGCCCGAATAAGCAGAGGAGGTTCAGCTGAGACAGTCTGCAGCCAGGAAAGACAGAGAAATCCTAGATAAAGGGAACGGTTAGAGGCTGAGGCTGAAACCTCTCCAGGTGCGCCGGCACAGCCGCGGAGACCGTGCCATCTTGGGTGACTGTCGCCGGCATCCAGAGACCAGCTACTAACCCGGCAACAACGGCTCTCAAGCAGCGCGACTACGTGAACTCAGAGGAACTCGGCTTCTCCCCACAGAAAGCAGATCCAAGCGACAGCGGCCTCCTGATCTCCACACGCTCTGTCTGAGGAACAGCTGCTGTGGGTGAAGCCTCCCTCCACCAGCCAGAAGAGCCACAACAGCTGTGAACAGCACCCATCAGAAGACCCGCTAACAACAGAGGAGCAGCTGCTACCACAACCGCCCAAGGAGCAACCACAGCCCGAGGAGCCACTGCCACCTAGGGAGCAGCCACTGAACGACTCAATATCTATATACGTCAGTGAGATCAAACATGGGTAGACAAAGAAATCCCCAAAGGAAAGAAAAGGAGGACTCACCAGAAAAGCAGCTAAGTGATACAGAGGCATACAACATGACAGAAAAAGAATTCAGAATAAGGGTCCTAGAGTGCATACACCGGATGGAGGAAAAAATCGACAACTTATCCAAGAAGCAAGAAGAAACAGATGAAAAAATCGACAACTTAACTAAGACCCAAGAAGAAATGAAGTGCGATATAGCTGCAATAAAGAACACCATTGAAAGTATCAACAGTAGACTAGGAGAAGCGGAGGACCGAATTAGTGAATTAGAAGACAGGGAAGCAAAACACACCCAAACTGTACTTCAGTTGGAGAAAAAAATTAAAAGACAGGAGGAGAGCCTAAGGGAGCTTTGGGACAACATGAAACGAAACAACATACGAATAATAGGGGTGCCAGAACAACAGAAAGAGGAACAAGGATTAGAAAACCTATTGGAAGAAATAATATCAGAAAACTTCCCTGAGGTGGGGAAGAAAAAAGTCACACAAGCCCAGAGAGTCCCAAGCAAGGTGAACCCGAAAAGACCCACACCAAGACACATCATAATTACCATGGCAAATGTTCAGGACAAAGAGAGAATCTTACAGGCTGCAAGAGAGAGACGGAAAGTTACATACAAGGGATCTCCCATTAGATTATCAAATGATTTCTCAACAGAAACACATCAGGCCAGAAAAGAATGGACGGAAATTTACAAAGTGATGCAAAGCAAAGGACTGAATCCAAGAATACTCTATCCAGCAAGGCTATCATTCAAAATTGAAGGGGAAATAAGAAGCTTCACAGACAAAAAAAGGCTAAGGGAGTTTATCACCACCAAGCCAGCAATGCAAGAAATGCTAAAGGGACTGGTGTAAAAAGAAGAAATAAAAATCCCAGAAAGAAAACAGCCACACACACACAAAAAGAAATGGCTACAAACAAGTACCTTTCAATAATAACTTTAAATGTAAACGGGCTAAATACTCCAACCAAAAGATATCGAGTGGCTGAATGGATAAAAAATCATGACCCATACATTTGCTGTCTACAAGAGACCCACCTCATTAGAAAGGACTCACACAGACTGAAAGTGAAGGGATGGAAAAATATCTTTCAGGCTAATGGAAAAGAAAAGAAAGCTGGGGTAGCAATACTTATATCGGACAAAATAGACCTCAAAGTGAAGGCCATAACAAGAGATACGGAAGGCCACTTCATAATACTAAAAGGATCAATACAACAAGAAGATATAACCCTGATAAACATATATGCACCCAATGCAGGAGCACCCAAATACATAAAAAATCTTCTGGAAGATATCAAAGGAGAGATCGACAACAATACAATCATAGTAGGGGACTTTAATACACCACTGTCATCACTGGATAAGTCCTCTAGACAAACAATCAGCAAAGATACAGCAATACTAAATGACTCACTAGATCAGATGGACTTAATAGACATCTTCAGAACACTTCACCCCAGTGCCACGGAATATACATTCTACTCAAGTGCTCATGACACATATTCAAAAATAGACCATATATTGGGTCACAAGCAAAGTATCCCCAAATTCAAGAAGATTGAAATCATAAAAAGCGTCTTCGCAGACCACGATGGCATAATATTAGAAATAAACTGCAATAAAAACAACCCAAAATACTCAAACACCTGGAAGCTGAATAGCATGCTATTAAATATTGATTGGGTTACCAATGAAATCAAAGAAGAAATTCAAAACATCCTGGAAACTAATGACAATGAAAACACAACAATCCAAAACCTATGGGACACAATGAAAGCAGTCCTGAGAGGGAAGTTTATAGCTCTACAGGCCTATCTCAAAAAACAAGAAAAAATGGTAGTAAATCAGCTAACTCTACAACTCAAAGAATTAGAAAGAGAGCAACAAGAAAACCCCAGAGTGAGCAGAAGGAAGGAGATAATAAAGATCAGAGCAGAAATAAATAACATAGAGACCAAAAAAATAATACAGAAAATCAATGAAACCAAGAGCTGGTTCTTCGAAAGGATAAACAAGATTGACAAACCTCTAGCCAGACTCACCAAGAAGCAAAGAGAGAGGACCCAAATAAACAAAATCAGAAATGAAAGAGGTGAAATAACAACAGACCCCACAGAAATACAAATGATTGTTAAAAAATACTATGGACAGCTCTACTCCAGCAAACTAGACAACCTGGAGGAAATGGACAAATTCCTAGAAAAATACAGCATTCCAAAACTCAATCAGGAAGAATCTAAAAATCTCAACAGGCCAATAACTATGGAAGAAATTGACGCAGTCATCAAAAAGCTTCCAGCAAACAAAAGCCCAGGACCAGACGGCTTCACAGGGGAGTTTTACCAAACATTCAAGGAAGAACTAAAACCTATCCTCCTCAGACTACTACAAAAAATTCAAGAGGAAGGAACACTTCCAAGCTCATTCTATGAAGCCAGCATCACCCTAATACCAAAACCAGGTAAAGACAACACAATGAAAGAGAATTACAGGCCAATATCCCTCATGAACATAGATGCCAAAATCCTCAACAAAATCTTAGCAAATCGGATCCAGCAGTACATCAGAAAGATCATACATCATGACCAAGTAGGATTTATCCCAGGGATGCAAGGATGGTACAATATCCGCAAATCAATAAACGTGATACATCACATAAACAAATTGAAAGAAAAAAACCACATGGTCATATCAATTGATGCAGAAAAAGCATTTGACAAAATTCAACACCCATTTTTGATAAAAACTCTCAGCAAGGTGGGAGTAGGAGGATCATACCTCAACATAATAAAAGCCATATATGACAGGCCCACAGCCAACATCATTCTCAATGGACAAAAACTTACACCATTTCCCCTAAGAACAGGAACAAGACAGGGATGCCCCCTCTCACCACTCCTGTTCAACATAGTACTGGAAGTGTTAGCCATTGCAATTCGGCAAGAAGAAGAAATAAAAGGCATCCAAATTGGAAAAGAGGAAGTAAAACTGTCCTTATTTGCAGACGACATGATATTATACATACAAAACCCTAGAGACTCCATCAAAAAGCTACTAGACTTAATACATGAATTTGGCAATGTAGCAGGATACAAAATTAACCCCAAGAAATCTGAGGCATTTCTATACACCAATAGTGAACTTTCAGAAAGAGAGATTATAAAAACAATCCCGTTTACCATCGCACCAAAAAAACTAAGCTACCTAGGAATAAACTTAACTAAAGAGGTAAAAGACCTCTACTCAGAAAACTACAGGACGTTGAAAAAAGATATAGAGGAAGACATAAACAGATGGAAGAACATACCGTGTTCATGGATTGGTAGAATCAACATCATTAAAATGTCCATACTACCCAAAGCAATCTATAAATTCAATGCACTTCCCATTAAAATACCAACGGCATACTTCAGAGATCTAGAACGAACTCTCCAAAAATTCATCTGGAATAAAAAAAGACCCCGAATAGCTGCAGCAATCCTGAAAAAGAACAAAGTAGCTGGGATCTCAATACCAGATATCAAGTTGTATTACAAAGCCACTGTTCTCAAAACTGCCTGGTACTGGCACAAGAATAGGCATATAGATCAATGGAATAGAATAGAGAGCCCAGAAATCGGCCCGAACCAATATGCTCAATTAATATTTGACAAAGGAGGCAAGAACATACAATGGAGCCAAGATAGTCTCTTCAATAAATGGTGTTGGGAAAATTGGACAGATATATGCAAGAAAATGAAACTAGACCACCAACTTACACCATACACAAAAATAAACTCAAAATGGATAAAGGACTTAAATGTACGACAGGAAACCATAAAAATTCTAGAAGAATCCAAAGGCAACAAAATCTCAGACATATGCCGAAGCAATTTCTTCACTGATACAGCTCCTAGGGCACTTGAAACTAAAGAGAAAATGAACAAATGGGACTACATCAAAATAAAAAGCTTCTGCACAGCAAAAGAAACCATCAACAAAACAACGAGGAAACCCACTGTGTGGGAAAACATATTTGCCAATGTCATATCTGATAAGGGCCTAATCTCCAAAATCTATAGGGAACTCATACAACTTAACAAAAGGAAGATAAACAATCCAATCAAAAAATGGGCAAAGGACCTAAATAGACACCTTTCAAAAGAGGACATTCAGAAAGCCAAGAGACATATGAAAACATGCTCAAAGTCACTAATCATCCGAGAGATGCAAATCAAAACAACAATGAGGTACCATCTCACACCTGTCAGACTGGCTATCATCAACAAATCAGCAAACGACAAGTGCTGGAGAGGATGTGGAGAAAAAGGAACACTTGTGCACTGCTGGTGGGAATGCAGACTGGTGCAGCCACTATGGAAGACAGTATGGAGTTTCCTTAAAAAACTGAAAATGGAACTCCCATTTGACCCTGTGATCCCACTTCTAGGAATATATCCCAAGAAACCAGAACCACCAATCAGAAAAGATATATGCACCCCTATGTTCATAGCAGCACAATTCACCATAGCTAAGATCTGGAAACAGCCTACGTGCCCATCAGTAGATGAATGGATTAGAAAACTGTGGTACATCTACACGATGGAATACTATGCTGCTCTAAAAAGGAAGGAACTCTTACCATTTGCAACGTCATGGATGGAACTGGAGAGCATTATGCTAAGTGAAATAAGCCAGTCAATGAAGGAAAAATACCACATGATCTCACTCATTCATGGATAATAGAGACCATTATAAACTTTTGAACAATAATAGATTCAGAGGCAGAGCTGCCTCAAACAGATTGTCAAACTGCAGTGGGAAGGCCAGGGAGGGTTGGGGGGCAGGAGGTAGGGGGGTAAGAGATCAACTAAAGGACTTGTATGCATGCGTATAAGCATAACCAATGGACATAAGACACTGGGGGATAGGGGAGGCTGGGGGACTGTCTAGGGCGGGGGGATAAAATGGACACATATGTAATACCCTTTGTAATACTTTAAGCAATAAAAAAAAAAAAAAAAAAAAAAAAAAAAAAAAGAATAGTTTTCAGCTTCTTAAACCAAACTCATAAATTAGTCTTGCATGTGAATATAAGTTTGCATTTCCTCTTTATTGGCCACAGTCTTGGTATTTTGGGAAAAGGAAAATTCTTTTTGCAACTCAGTAATTGAGTGGTTTTACTTTCCACTCTATCCTTGGAGAATGGAACACTGATTTAATAAGTCATACCTAGCTCCCTGCCTAATCAGCATATGCCAAAAAAAAAATAATTTACCAGGGTTCTTCTAGCCCCAGAAATATAACCATTCCTAGATGGAAGCACAAAGTTGTATCAAAATGTAGTTATTGCCCAACCAAAAGACCATATCACAAAAGTAAAACAGTCAACTCTCACCTTTATAGGGTACCAAGTCACAATTTATAGCCATCTCGCTGCCATCTTTTCTTTTAAAAGTTATGACTATATTAATCACAGAAGAAAGAGATAGAAACTATTCAACTGCTTTTATCAGGTCAATTCTAAGAACATTCAGCAACATTTGTAGTCTTTACTAGACATTAATGAAAACAATAAGCAAAGCTGGGTCAATAGTAATTGGTCTCATGTAGAAAATGACAGCTAGTCAATTATTTTTGATAAGCTTGTAGAAACAGCAAATAAAAGATCTATGCAATAATCCCTTGTCAATAGAATAACCATAAATCTGGGTCTCAATAGTTTGACCAATGCTCTAAGGAGAAACATTTTCTTGAAGCATAGTAAGAGAAGAATTTTGAAGAAACATGTCATCTCTCTCTACATAAGAATGAATGCTTTGATAGTCTTAAAAGTTTCTGCTTGGCTCCACAGAGCAACAAAAACTATTCTAAATTGTATTTCTGGTAGACAGTAAATAAATAGAAGCAAACATTTACTATTCAGACTTAGCCTTAGCAGGCAGAGAAGGGAGTCACCCAAATGATGGGATGTGAAGAGTGCTGAGAAGGCCATACAACTAGTAAATGCTACCAGTTAAGTTTTATTCCTTTGTATTAAGGGCTCTGTGTAACCACCATCAGCATCAACACACACACACACACACACACACACACACACACACACACACACACACTCGTAATATGAAAACTCCTGTGAGAGATAACACATTAAGTTTCTGATTACTGGCACATTCTCTGCCCATAGGCTGTGTCTATAAGAATAGGAATACCCAGCTACCTTCCATTAGAGGGTGAGGAGAATAAGGCAATAGATTAAAAACCTTGATCAGAGGGTATTTTAGGGAAAGGGTATAGCAGAGTGGTAGTGTTGGGATGAGAGGAATAAGCATAGTTGGGGTAATATTTTAAAGGCATCAGATAATGAGCACCTTAGGAGGGGAAAGTAGAAGGGATGAAAGATGAAATAAAGGTTAAAGGGCATGAAACCCAAATTGCGCTCACTTCACGGTTTTGACTAAAACCATTCCTGTTCCCATTTCACAGGGATTGACTCTGAAGAAATTTCCCATAATAGAATTGGGAAAGTAGGCTATTATTTGGTATGTGTTCCTGGAAGGCTCACATTAACTGACAGTATCTCCTGGGAATTTATACCAAATTTGTTCTCCAGCTGTTGGCATATCATGACGGAGGGTAGGTACAAACAGCTGCAACTCCCATTGCCTTTCCTTTCCACCTGGTCCTGATCACTGTTCAGCCCCATCCCTAATCTCTGTGAACAGGCAATGCTCACATCTTTGGCATTCTTGTCTATCCTGAACCCAAGTATAACTGACAGACTGGATACATTACCCAATTCAAAAACAAATTTTCTTGGGAGTACAAGCTGAAGTTTGGGTGAAACTTTATGGGGAAGCATGTTAAATTTACCAACATTTGATTTGACTTTTTTGTTGTTGTTGAAAAAAACAACATGAAGCAAGACAGTTTCTTATTCAAACATGAGTGTGAAATACAACTCTCAAACAGTGAGTGGAATAAAACTAAAATAGTGTTAATTTTTAATTTTCTTTCATTTTGAATATCCATCATATTTAAATACCTTAAGAAAATATATCTGGTGTTTTAAACAGATTACAATTTGCCTATGGGAAAACGGTGGCCCTGATCTTCCTGAATTGAAAATGTAATGTGTGTACAATGAACTTTTTCTTAGACACTAGTACTTTAAATGTGGTATTGTTTTTTTTAATTTAAGTTGTCCAGCTGTTGCCCTATGTACAAGTTCATTTCTCTTCCTTCAATAAAATTCAATTACAGTTATCTGTCAGATGTCTTTATTTGTATCCCACACAAAATTAAGATATTTTAATATTAATTAATGTTTTCTCCCTCTATAAGTTAAAAATTCAAACCTATCATGGAAACTGTAACTTCTAAAAGGGAAAACATCACACCTTGTGATTTTAGTACTGAGAAACAATAAGAATAATTCTTATTTTTTTACATATACGCAAACAAAACAATGCAATTACAGTAACACTATTGCAGAAGATATTTTGAAAAATAAATTACTTTTGCAATTTTTCACAAAATAGATGCTTATAAATATTGTCATTTCATAATGAAAAGTCATAAGCAATCCTTTCCATGGGGTAACTACTTTATAATGAGCTGTGTATGTTTTTATTGAATTAAACAGGAGGAAAAAACAGGACAAAAAACGTTTCACACAGGAAAATGCACTCAAAAAAGGGGGAAATCGGTTTGCATTTTGGTTGCTGTAACAAAGAATCTATATAAAGGTTGCTTACTTTAAAATGTATGACCAGATGTAAATCAGTTAAAACTGTTGTCTCTGTAAAATAAAGTGGCTTTTTCATCTTTTCTTACGTGTAGTAATTGGTAAGCAACCAAGAAAATAGTTACAAAAATGCGAAGCCCACATCTAATTAGGCCTTACCACCATTTTGGCATTAAATCTTCAGCATAATTAGAAAGGCCAGGCAATTCATTGTATTGTATACCAACAAGCTCAATCAGGCCACTTCACATGGGCTGGGGACACTGGGCCTCACTGGTTTTAGTAGACAATGGTATAGAGATGGCTGAGGGCATTTTAGATCCACTTATGTAGCTCTATAAAGTAACTATTACTTATCATGCAAATTTCTAGTTTTAAGTAGTAGCCAACTACTGGGATTACTAAGGTATAGAGACAATTGAAATAAAAATAGGCCAATATGTGTAGTATTTCCAGACACAATCATGTGAAGCAATGTTTTTGCCTCTCTCTGTGTGAGCAGTAAAGAGAAAAAGAAAATTATACTTAAATTGAGGGAAACTGAAGTGAAATGACCTCATGTTCCATTAACCAAAATCAATACCTTATATATGCAAATGCAAGTTTCAACTGGGTATCCATATGCAAATTGTAAATATGAAGCAGCATCTCTTTTAGTGTACACTCCAGTACTAGGTTGTTATTTATTTAGGAGATTTTCAGTAAATTGCATGTTTTAATCTCTGTGTTATGGGAAATGGTCACCTTCACCTCTTTCAGAAGTTACCTATGGCAGCTATTAATGCCCACAAGCAATGCAGTGACCCTAGCAGTGATAATTCCACAGTGCATATTTAATTTTGAAGTTGAAAAATGAGATATACTCCCCTCATAACACTTATTTTTATGACTCTCCTAATTCTTTGAAATTTATTATTTTCACTAAAAGCACCCAGAAGGTAATTGAAATAGATTTTCCAAATCCATTTCTAGATTATCTTAACCTACAGTAACATATTAACTCATTCATAATATTCTTAGCAAACACAGGAAATAGAATTTCCCTGATTAAAAAATATGCCAATGAACCTGTGACTTCAATATTTCTCAAAAAAAACTAAAGTTACTTTCAAAGAATTTCTGTGTAGTTTTGGAGATCAAACTATGGTCCCAAAACCTGTTAGTCAATAATCAGACCTGGAAAAGGGAATAGGAAAATAAGAGATGGAAGTGGCCCTCCGGGGTTGAATCTACTGAGGAAAGAGCCAATGATTCTCAGGCTTCTATGCTAGGCATTTAGAGCCTGAATAAGATCATTTACTCTAAGATTCAAATGGCTGAGTAACTCGAAGAAAAGAGTTGTTACCATCACTGTCAGGTGAGGCAATGTTTCTTCACTGAATCAGATATTAAATTATTGGGTTACTGGGCCCAGAAGATAAATGGTTGAAGGAGAATTGATAATAGTTTTCAGAGCAAAGACAGTATTAACTAAAACTGAAACTGGGGCAATGAGAAAGATGCATGAACACATCACTGCTAGAACAGAACTGAGTGGAGTCTATGGAATCACAGGTGTAACAGTCTGGGGTGTCTATTCTCCTTCCCTAATAGGCAGCTCCTCTATCCCATAATGATAATACTCTAAAAATACTTTCAGAATCAATGTGAGAAATAGCATACTATAACCTACATTCACTTGTTCATTCAAAATTTAATAAGCAGCCACTATGGGTAAGACACTGGAACAGATGCTGTGGGAAAGAAAAAAGAACAAAGTACCATATCTCTCATTAAGGAGCTGAGAATCGAATTGGGAACATAATACAAGATAACAACAACAATAAACACAAGATGCTAAATAAATGACCCCTTTAAAGGGATACAGGTAAAGTCTAGAGCAAGGAAAGATGAGTTACAGATGAAGGAAAAGGAGAAGATCTCATAAGAAGGTGCCATTTGAAAGGAAAATCCTTTGCTGGGCCTTTTCAGAAGTCCTTCTAATGAACTTTCACTTTCTTTACAATAGGCCATAGGTGCTAGCCCCCTCCCTCTCCTCCTCTGCTACCAATACTTATTCTTTGACTCGGGTTTTCTCCTGGGCCCACTGCCAAGAAGAACACAGTTACATAGACCTTCCTCCTCATCTGTATCTACTTAAGCCCAGAAACCCTTTTGAGGTTTTGTAAAGGGTTTTACAGCTAATAACTATAGGGGACCAGACAAGGTTTAATAACACACACAGAGAAGTTCTAAGAAACCTAAAAAGGCTCCAGAAATAGCTATCACAGATCCTAAGTGGAATGGAGATGAGATTAGGCCTGATTTTCCCAGTTCCTTTCATTAAGCTGAAGGCTTCTGGTATTCAGCACTACCCATCTTTCTTTGTCCCTGCTCCCCATCCTTTTCTTTCACACACTTAAAACTTGAAGAGAAAATGTAATGGTAGGAAACTGAGTGTCTCTACATCTCACAAAATATAAGCTAGAGTAAATAGCTTCTTGTGCAGCTCTTAAGAATCTTAGAACAAATGCATGGTGCCTAGGAAGAATTAATGAGTTTTGGAAGGAATGCCTTGCAAAATCAAACCCAATTTCATTAAATTACACACAGAATCTGATGCTAACCAATGTTTTTACCCATATTTTTTAAGTTTCACATTATGTCACACTTGTTGGGGTTCAGTGAACACAAGCAGCTGTAAGCATGATGGGAAAGAATATTGACACAAACCATGGCAACACAAACACATTTCAAGCTTGAATGGTACAGTCTGCTTTAATAACGAGTACAGAATTCTATCTAATAAAGAATGAATATGCCAATTGGCTGTCATGCCCTCACAAGATGATGGTGCCCACAGCCAATAAAGAGGGAATATGCTAATTGACTACCACACCCTAACAAGATGGCGGCACCCACAGCCACAAGATGGAGGCGCCCAGTCTCCTCAGCCCTCCAGGGCTGGTCCAAGGCACAGGCAAGCCTCAGATGGCGGCTGCCTAGCCGCCGAGGGCCAGCCTGAGGTGCAGGCAAGCCTCGGATGTTGGCTGCCCAGCCGCCCAGGGATGGCCCAAGGTGCAGGCAAGTTTTGGATAACGGCTGCCCAGTAGCCCAGGGCAGGTCCGAGGAACAGGCAAGCCTCGGATGGTGGCTCCCGGCTGCCCAGGGCTGCCTGAGGCTCAGGTAACCAGGGCCAGCCAAGACTTGTGCTGCGGGCAGTGGCAGCAGCAGCAGCAGAGGTGTGATGGGGATGTCGCCTTCCCCTGATCACCAGGTCGCCTCCCACCCCTGAGGGCTCCTGGACTGTGAGAGAGAGGGGGCAAGCCGGGCTGAGGGACACCCCCTCCAGAGGTGCATGAATTTTCATGCACCAGGCCTCTAGTAATAACATAAACTGTCCAAAGGGTGGGGAAGGAGAGTGGCTTTTTTTCCACTTTTCAGAGTCCCAGCAACTACAGAAATCACCACTTTATGTTTCATATGGCTTCAATGAATTCTCACACATGGAAATTCACTTCCGATTTTTTAATGATGATATACCAATCATCTCTCTAACAGCAATAAGTTAGGGGTGGAAGGAATTCTTTTTACTTTTTTTAAGCCACATTTGGAAGATCAATTAATTTCATACTTTTGAAAAGGAATGGTAAGAAAATATATGATTTAAGTAATCACTTTACTTTTCCCAAATAGCCAATGCTCTTGGTAGTCCCCTAAAAGTCCTCACTGTGTGACTCTTTTCTAACCTCATTTGCCAATTCTCAAATAATTTACTTTCTCTTCTTCCATTCTTAATTTCACAAATTTCTCTTGAAATTTTGCCATTTTGGTAATATAAACTCACAATAAAGCTTAACCTTAGCTAAACCCTGGTTCATCTTTAAATAGCCTTTTATTTATAACTTGCAGACTACCTGCCATTTCCCAGGGCAGCCAACCTAAACTTTTCCCATTTTCCACTATTCCCAAATTTTGCAATTCCCAAACCCAATCCTGTCCTCTTTATTCTTAGCAAATGACATTTTTCTTTACCTGATAAAATAGGAGATAAATCACGATTTCCTATGATGTCCTACCTCTGTCTTAAAGTTTGTCTTTTCATGTAATCTCTTCTCCTTCCTTCCTGTCTCAAGCTACCATACTCTCCTCCCCTCTACTCTGAAATATATTAAAAGAGGAATTAACACTGACTTCTTCAACTCCAATCCATGTGGCTTTCACACCCATTATTCTAATAAAATTTGGTTCTCAACTATCACCAATGAATTCAGAGTTGCTAAACATGATGGCCATATCTAACCTCTATCCTTTTCTTCCTCTCTGTGTTATTTGACATTGCTTCTTCTTCAACCTCCCTGACTTCCACATTAACATACTCTCAAGGTTCTCGTTCTGATTCTCTAACCATTCCTTTGCTATTTGGCAAACTTTCCAACTTTCATGATTTCAATTATGATATCTTATGTAGATAACCATGGATTTTTCTATAAGTCCAAACCTCTCTCCAGAGCTCTAGGTCTATATTACTGACTCCTTTGGTATCTCCCAATAGGTGAGTCACCCATATCACAAACTCAACATGACCAAATTCATCATTTCCCCCTGTAGTGACTGCCCCACAATCTTTTTTTAATCCTCCCCCAACGGTATGTTTTTATTGATTTAGAGAGAGGGAGAGAAAGAGAGAGAAACATTGATCAGTTGCCTACTGTAGGCACCCCAAGCAAGGATTGAACCCAAAAACCTATGTATGTGCCCTGACCAGGAATCAAACCCACAACCTTTTGGTGTATGGGACAATGTGCCAACCAACAGAGCCACCCAGCCAGACTCCCTCACAAACTTAATTGCTTCAACTGATTTTCCTGTTTTTACTCATGGCATTACCATGTTAGCTCCCAATTACTAATAGGTCTGAAAGTAAAAAAATCTTTTATTTCTTCCTCTCACTCATCCTCATCCATCTTGATACCAAGTCCTATCAGTACTCTTTTTTTCCAATGTTACCTCACATCCATCTTCTGTTTTTTTTGTTTCCATTGCTACTGCCCAAGTTAAGATCTTCATCATCTCTCACCTCCTATGTGACAGGCATTGTGATCAGTGCTTTATATAATATATCTCTCATAGCAGATGCACAATAAATCTTTGTTCAATATACCATCATTTTCCCACAGGTGATGCCAAACAGATATTAAAAACCATCACCACAAACTGGTAACCCAAAAGAATTTTCCTTAAGAAACATCAAATCCTTGAATAAAAAAATACCAGGTGAGAGATCATACACTTTTAACTATATATAAGGTAGGATGAAATAAGTGATTAGGTGCTACAAAGTGGCACATTACCATCCTCAAGTAGTGCAATTATACAACACAGTAAGTAGAATCATATTACTATTTACTAAGAAAGAAAACCAGACAGTTAGTCCATTCCAAAAGGATCAACAAGTATACTAAACAAGATTGAAGTATGGTCCTGAAACTGGTTTTAACCCTGGTTCAATGCCATAGGAACTTGAAGATCATAGCTGGTTACTTTTTAAATTAACTGTCTCCACGCACCTTAAACAACATTTTCCTCAAAGACTTCTAAGGAACATGACAGGAACAAAAAGTGCAATTTTCTGTTTCAAGAACCCAGAAACTCCATGTATTTTTTATTTGTGTTTCAGATATTACCCTTTGGTATGTAAATGTCAAGGGGATGTTAAGGATGTAAATGTATCTTCTTGTAGAACAAAGCTAGTTTTACATGACTACCTAACTGCATCTTTGGGCATCTTAATGTCACTAATATATTTAATATTAAAGAAATATTCATGTTTTTGTTAGTATAATTCATGGTCCTTTGAAGATCAAACTATTCATGCAACAATTAGTGCTGAAGTAGATGTGGGAAAGAAAGAAACTAAAATACTAGAATGATTTCTCATTCAACCCACAGTCTTTTCCTTATTCCTATACTGCTTTGAGCTTTTAATGGGATCTTGAGAGGAATGGAGATGGAGGGAAATAGAGATGAGAAGAAAGAAGGAAGAAAAGAAGATACAGCTGCTGTTTCTAAGTTTTCACAATTTAAGTGAGCCTGGCTACTTCAACTGATCATTTGCCTATTGGCTTCAAAGTCTGTCTCTTCTTTTTCTTCAGTTCTATTTTTGCTGTAAGGGCTTAACAATTGTTGCCTGTGCCACTCATTCCTGCAATCTCAGGTAGGAAAAGCACCAAATGCTATAAGAAACAAACATGCCTGACCTAAATGTTCTGGGGCTGGGCAGTTATTACTACACTGCCTCATTTTATGTCCCTAAATCATAGAGGCTAAAACAATTCCTTCTGAATGACAACTGCTTCACACTCGGTGCCAACTGTCAAGACAGCTAACATGATTAAAAGGGATCCACAGAGAAAACTTAAAATTCTTTCCTTTCCCTTATATTTTCTGGTACAGACTGTCTTCCTGATATAGAGACTATGCAATGCCTAATAAAAAGCTGAATTTGCTAACAAGTTTTTATACCCTCATAAAGTAGCCCTCGTGAAAGTCATCTAACTGGCAGGAATTACACAGTAACAGATAGCTGGAACCTCAACCACACAGTCTTCTAAACTTTGGTTAATGGGCTCTGGCAGGTTGCCATCACCAAAGTTCAGTAAAAAGTAAAATGCAAGGCTAATGAATTTAAAAAATAATGGCAGGGCCCTAGCCGGTTTGGCTCAGTGGTGTTGGTCCAACAGACAGAAGCGTAGAAGGTTCAATTCCAGTCAAGGACATGTAACTCAGTTGTAGGCTCTATCCCCGGCCCTGGGTGCAGAAGGCAACTAATCAATGTATCTCCTCATATTGATGTTTCTCTCTCTTCTCTCTCCTCTCCTCTCCTCTCCTCTCCTCTCCTCTCCTCTCCTCTCCTCTCCTCTCCTCTCCTCTCCTCTCCTCTCCCCTCCCCTCCCCTCCCCTCCCCTCCCCTCCCCTCCTCTTCTCTCTCTCTCTCTCTCTCTCTCTCTCTCTCTCTCTCTCTCTCTCTCCCTCCTCCTCCTTCCCTCCCTCCCTCCCTCCCTCTCTTTCTAAAAATCAATGGAAAAAATATCCACTTTTGTGAGGATTAAAAAAAAATAATACTAATAATGCCAGGCATAAACACTACCTTTTAGTATTCTATTGCCAATGGACAAAGCTCAAAAACAACTCATCAGGCGCTCAGTTAAGCCAGCCAATCAAAACCACAGACAGTTCTATGTGCATATTCCACCCACCCCCACCAAATCTGAAGAATGTTACAGAGATGTGAATCATCCATAAAGTATTAAAATGAACAAAATGGCACCCAGGAGTATGAGCAAGATGCTTTTTCACCTGGGTTGAAATATCCTATTCTAGGCTCCACAGATGACAAGACAGGAAAGCTTAAAAAAACTCAGCTGATTTTTTTAGGGGGGGTGGAGGAGTTGCTATATGAAGGCAGATTACAGACATCAGACAGTCTGAATAGATGAAGGTTGAAAAAGGATATAGTCAGTCTTTCAAACAAGAATGGATATTGATGAGGTAAAATGAATTCACTAAATCTTAATACAGTAGAGATAAGACCTTTTTAATATTTATTTTATTTTTTTCCACCACCATGTATCCTCTCTATGCCCTCTTCCACCTCCACCCATAAGGAAGACTTTTGAAACTAAACAAAGATAAGCTTAAAACAGATTAAAATGAGTGATGTAATGAGAAGCAGCAGGTTTAAATATATAGAATGTATTACATTATTCAAACCAAGAGGTGCTATTAGCTGAAAATACATAGTTTCCCCAAAAACAGAGCTAGACACATTCCTAAAATTTAAGTCACAATGACTTATTGAACAAACTTAATTTTGAAATAGACCTTGATCTTTAGAAGCAGACTCTTGGAAAGCATAAAAGTGACTCAGTTCTAATTATGATACCTAATAAGAGCTCCCAAGGTTTAGCTGGGATCCAATTTGTATACCAAAAAAGTTAC
Source organism: Myotis nattereri (assembly GCF_964212035.1). NCBI lineage: Eukaryota > Metazoa > Chordata > Mammalia > Chiroptera > Vespertilionidae > Myotis > Myotis nattereri. Next base: position 122,664,901 of record NC_138078.1, read on the forward strand.
TAAATCCCAATGTCACATTTCTTCTTGTTGAGGAACAAGATTATTTTCATTTGTTTCTCAAGAATAATTTATAATCCTCCCATTCCATGTTCTGTAGCCATCTGCTGTCCCCCAATCTTTTTTAATTGCATTTCAAGAGTGCATAAACCATTCAATTTCTTTATCTCAGAGACACTATGGTTTTTCTATCTGTGTGAGCTTTTCTATTTGATTTGACCAATAAATTATTGAATATTAAATGTCATGTGATCTTGGTTTTTCTTCAACCCCTTTATTTCATGCGATCTCTTAAAGATTTGATTATGCCATTGAACCCCAATCCTTCCAATTTATGGTTACATTTCTTTCAATATAGTTCCTTATATACACCAATCCTACTTTTCTTTTTTAAGTACTCTAATTTTGGTCCCTTCCATATTTATTGAGGAGAAACTAAAAGGAAATAGCTGTAAGCCACAGAATAAAATATTTCGGTCAGACATGTCAGTTGCACTTAGAATGATGCTATGTAAGTAATACGTTGGATAACAGGAGATGTTTTTATTCTCTATCCAACATGGAGCGGGTTGCAGGAAATTAGGCCAGCTTCTCAGCAGCTCAAGTCAGACCTTTACAGTATGACTTCATTATTTAGTTTGAAAGTGAATTTCAAAAACAGACTCACCCATAGTCATAAGTATAAACAGACTTTCCAAGTCACATATAAATGAGTTATTCATCATCTGCCATTTGCAATTGCCCATACCTTTGGTTCCTTGCCATTAATTCAAAGCATTATAAAATTTGCCTTAGAATATTGATTTGAAAGGTAAAATTCTAAGGTCTTGTTTTTAAAAGAACATAATAAATGAAGGCAGTGGCCACGATAGAACAAGAGAAAAACAGATAATGTGTCAAGGACAGATTCTGGGCTATCCCCTGACTAGTGAAGTATCTCACTGAAGGGCTAAGATATGAGATCATTTGATCAATGACTTTTACTTTCAAACATCAGAAATACATACTATATCGTTTAACTAGAAAGTAGTGCGTATGAAATCACACAGCTGCTCAGCTTGATCCAATGAAATGTTAACCACTTTGGCAAAATTTCCTAATTCAAGTCTCTCATTTCCAACTGGTCTCATTGGGTGGCCCACATGATATATGCAGGGACTAAAAGGGGGGCTGTTTAAAGTAGGACACCCTGAAGGGTTATTTTACAATGCCACATGTTATACAGATTAACTCCAGATATTGTTCTTTGGGTGTTGCTTTTCAATTAAACAAAGTTTTTTATTCATATTTATTGAGATCTAAGCATTAGAAAACAGCTGGGAAATGGAAATGAGGATATTCTGTGCCCTGCCTTCCTTTCAACTTCTCTTCCACTATACTATTCCCTTTAAGGAATGTTTTATTCCAGCTCAAATAGTTTCTTTGCCATCCACCAAGCTCATTTTTCCTGCCTCAAAGATTTTGCTCAGGCCATTATATTTACTTACAATGAATGTCACAGTCTCTAATATCCTTTCATCAATAGCCTCCCCATCATCTAGGCTTAACTAAAAAAGGGATAGCATCTGCATAGCCTCTTTGTCAAGTAGACTATAAACCCTCTTGAGAGTAGAAATTGCATCTTACATGTCACCCCCACAGTACCTAGCACAATGATTGGCACTTTATAGATGCTCAATAAATACATAATGGATTGAATGAACCCATCAATATCTGTCTCAAGATGCTTACTATAACCTGAATGTTCTTGAGAATCTAACTTCAGCAGGTGTACATAGTCAAAATCTACTTCATGCTGTCTGAAAACAGTTAAACAACAGGGACCTACACTATTATCACTACCTGAATTCAATATAAACACCTTGATAAAAATTTTGTCATTTCCTTGAGTAAAGGTGGCCAAAGGATATCACTTCCAGTTATAAGATGAATAAGTTCTAGGGAAGGAAGGTACAACATGGTGACCATTGTTAATAATACTGAATTGCATACTTGAAAGTTGCTAAGAGAATAGATTTTAAGGTTCTCAACACACACACACACACACAAACACACACACACACCCTAACTATGTGAGATAATGAATGTTAACTTACCTTATTTGGTGATCATTCACAAAATATACATATATCAAAATCATTGTTGTATATCTTACACTCACACAATGTTATATGTCATATATCTCAATACAGCTGGAAAAATCATTTCCTGAAACACTGAAGAACTGCTACATTTAAAAACATTATTAGGCTATTTGGATAGTTATTACTAAAGCCATTGAGATTCGCCATCTACTCCAAAGGTTATACAATCAACACAAAACGAGTGAAGTGAGAAATAGTAATGCCATATTTAGGCAATTATTATAACATGATCACAATTCCTAGGCATCTTTAGTTTTTTGTCAAACACAACAAAATTCATATTACACAGACTCCCTAAATGAAATAGCAGTGAAAAAGACCTAAGAATACAGACCCTGTTAACACTTGAAAAGCTTTCCCTTCCCCCAAAAGTATATCAGGATACAAAAAGAAGACTTCAAGCAATGCATTCTTAACTCCAGAAGCAATGGTAACTATCAAACGCTGAGGGAAGGGGGCTCCCAGGGCAAGGTGATGCTAAGGAAAATACAGCATAAAAAAAAGATAAAGCCTTATCCCTGTTTTCAGAATCTGACTTGTTGTAGTTCCAATTCATGTCCTATCTACCTGGGACTCCAGAAGCAAAACAATGTTATCACATTGATTCTCTAAAAGAAAGAGCAAGAGTCCAGATTTGGCTTCCTGGTGACTTGAAGTTCTGAATGGACCATTCTCAGAAAAAGACCATGGTGCCCAGAAGTTCTAAGAATTGAGTTCGTGCTATGGGATATAAATGAAGACTACTGACGCAATTTGTCTTTTTGGCAATATTGTTTTGATTTTCTTTGGAGGGAGGGGAGATGTTTGTTTTACAGTCCACATTTGATTTGGTTATGTTCCAATTAAGGAATTCATCTTTAATTGCTAATACCCCATCTAATTCTAGAGTCTTTACATAAAAATTGTGTGTGTGTGTGTGTGTGGAGGGGGTTCTTCTTCTTCCAAAAATGAGAGTTCACAGAAGTTTTTATTTTGTAGATGTTACGGGTTACTTATAATTTGAGAGCTGATTTAATCCTGACAGAATAATTTAAATGTTTTGATGCTGAACTTGAGTGTTATTTAATAAATAATAATACTGTAAGCCAGCTTTTGATAACCAAAAAGAGAACAACAAAAATCACTTTAGGCTATTATTTCTCAGGTAAACATCACCTCCATATTGGATATTTTAGATGCAAGTAAGAATACTAAAAATATAAAAGGATGCCTTTGGGAATTGAGCCATGCATATATGCTTAAATTCCAAACACATTAGTTTGTAAATAATAATAGAAATAAATTTATTTTAAGACCATAGCTGAATTAAGTTTACTTTCACAAATGGCAAAGCTAAATTACTATAGATTTTTCACTAAGTTTACTACAACAATAATAGAGTAGAAAGAACATAGAACTGTCAGAAAACCAAAGAACGAGTGATATTAGTCATGTGAACTTGGGCAAGTCTTGAATCTCTCTAGACCTGAGCTTTTGCATCTGTAAAACAAGGATAATACTAACTGTTTTCTATTCACACACTGCTGAGGGCATAAACATAAACAACTTTTCTTTTAAAAAATTTTTATTGATTTCAGAGAGGGAGAGAGAGATAGAAACATCAAGGATGAGAAAGAATCATTGATTGGCTGCCTCCTGCTTGTCCCCTACTGGGGATTGAGCCTGCAATCCAGCCATGTGCCCTTGAGTGGAATCAAACCTGGAGCCCTTCAGTCCACAGGCTGATGCTTTATCCACTGAGCTAAACCAGCTAGGGCCATAAACAACTTTTTTCAATGTGCAAGTTGGAAAACACATCAAATAACTTTTACATCCCCTGGGGGGGGGAGAAGGAGCGGGATAAGAGATCAATCAAAAGACTTGTATGCATGCATATAAGCATAACCAATGGACACAGACACTACAGGGGTGAGGGCATGTGCTAAAGGGTAAAGGTGGCTGGGGAGAGGTTAATGGGCGAAAAGGGAGACATATGTAATACTATATGTAATACTTTAAACAATAAGAAATCTTTTAAAAAAGAGTTTTTACATCTTCTTATATGTTTTTGACCTAGTGATCCTGAAATTTAAAGAATTTATCCTGATAAAAGAATCAGAAATGCACCCAAGTATTTATGTACCAGAAAGTTAATCATAGCATGAGCTCTAATTGAAAAAGTCAGAAACAATCTAAATAAATGATATTGTCCATATAAATTACCCTATGTCAATACAATAGAAATTATAAAGCCATAAAATATGAAGTTTTGGGAAAATACTTAATGAACTAGAATACTCACAATAAATAAGTGGTGGGAAAATTGAGCTTGAAAGTACTATATATAATATAATGCAAGCTATAATACAGACACACACATGCAAAGAAAAAGCACTGGAAGGAAATATACCAAGATATTGAGCAAAGAATCATTGTTATCTTTGGATGGAATGATAGATGATTATTGTCTTTTTATATTTTCTGCATTTTCAAATTTTCTTTTAAAAACATTAAAAGCATTTATAATCATTAAAAAATTTTGAGTAATCCTCTCTACCTCCATTTTGGAAATTATATAAAATGTTCAAGTATATTTGTAAAATCTAAGATGGTATTACGAGAATAAGATCATATTATCATTTTTAGAGAGGTCTAAGTCTTCATGTCAATACACAAAAATTAAATAATTCAACTTTGGAGCAAAGATCAGAAAAAGATATTTCTGAAAAGAACTGGACGAAGAAAGTTCATTCTGTTGGACTTGAATGACTTTCCATATCCCAAATGTGCTTTTGGTGTTTTATTTTTACATACAGTACCTGATAATATGAATCAGAATCAGTTCAAAAGTACTTAGAGTTATTTTAGCTGCACAACTTCTTGTTTTAAAAGGTGATAAAGCATGTGTCACTACTCTGCCCAGTTAGATACACCGCTAAAATGTACACATGGCTGTTAGGCGTCAAGTCAAAAGTGTTCTGAATATGAAAAATGAGGTTGCAGTGCATTAATCTAGCTCTAATCACTGACCAGGCTCCCAGTACATAAGACAGACTTAGAATTTATAAACTGTTAGAGAAGAAAGCAAAGCTGGAAAACATGATATACAGTCAAATGTCAACCTGGGGAAATATTGGAAAGTGAGAGTATATAAGACAAATATAGAAAATAGAGGTATAAGACAGAATTTTAAAGTGTGTTCACTGGCTTAATGTGGCTTTCTTGGATTGAATCAGCCTCAGAGAGAAAGGGCTAGAGTACATCCAGGGTGCTGTTTTAAAACTGAGATATCAGCAGATTGTTTGCATAGGGTTAAGTGATTTATCTTCCCATTCCCTTCCCCCCATTCTGGGTGGTAAGAAAATTTATCCACCTTTCCATCTATGGATTTTTAAGAGTTTATTCTATGTATAGAATTCAAGCTTCCACAGGGGGCACTGTTAGGGTGCTTGATGATGCCTAAGACAGTCCAAATGCAAAAATCGAGCAATTCAGTGACCATCTCTATAGAAAATTCAAAAATTAGTGATATAGAGAGGTTAATCAGTCTAATGATCAACTAGGAATGTTGATAAATGGAAACAATAAGGGCAATTCAATTAATAGATGTATATTTAAAAAAAACAGAATGTAACTCTTATTAGAATCATTATTTTTTGAATCAACTATCACTACCTGCTTCACTTGAAGACTTTAAACTGTTTAAAAAGATAAAGCCATCAACCATTTTCTTTTAAGAGGATTTTTCTATAAACTCCCTTCAAACTGAATATAAAGGTAAGGGGGAATAAAACAGAACAAGTCCAATAAGAGAAGGCATTGTAAAAGAAGGACAAAAATCCAGCAATGTATCTACCCCAATGTTTATGACCACATATCTGAGAGAGAGAAAATAAACACAACTTTTATGAGCATAGTAGCTGACTTGTAGGTAAATGGTAATCTAATCTTCATATGATAGAAAATCAGGTCGTATCCACTAGGAGAAATTAAATATCCTGATGGAAGCTAGCAGTGAATGATCTCCTCTTGTACTTAACTGAAGCTATTAAATAATGTTTCATTCATTCAACCTCAACAACATTCACTTAAACTTTCAACAACGTATTAATGTGAGTTGAAAGCAAAATACTGATGTTAGCTGTGCAACCACAACCAGTTTCTCAAAAATGTAAACCTACCCTGGCAAGTCGCCAACAACATTGGGCCACATATTCATTCCCACTGTTCCATAGTAAAGATCAAAGGCCTCCAGGCAGCATCTTATTGCTTTCAGCTACACACATTGAATAGATTACTGCAATAACAACCTCCCCCATTTGAATACTGATTTTTAAAAGTGCAACAACCCAATCCACATTGACGTTTGCCTTGCCTACCTGTTTAGCTCTGCTAATTCAATCTTCTATTAAAAACAAGGCAAAATTGCATAATGTGATCCCCTGTGGGAAAAGACGGGCTGTTTTTCCAGGAAATTGTGAATGAGATCTATCCAAAGATGAGAAAAATCAGAAAGACAATGAAAACAACCCAAAATGTTACAACAGTGTTGAAACTTTTATAATCACTGACAGTAATGCTGAAATGAAGTTATTTAAAATAAATTGAGGTACTAGTCTTCAAAATATCGCCTGACCTGCAGAGCTCATACTGAGATTTACAAAAAAAAAAAAAAAAAGTAATATCAGCCTTCCAGTTCAGTGTATTCTATCTATATTGCTATATTCTAAACATACCCAGTTGTTTAGGAAAACCTAGCAAAGACTTGTTTACAGCAAGAAACATGCTTTTTAAAGTCATTAACCAATTTGCAATCATTTGAGAACTCTCTGCCCTGAGATATTTCAAGAAGGACAAGTTTGTTAATCATTTGGTCATGCTGGAATTCAATATCAGCAGCAGAATCAAGCCTTAAGCCCCTTCAAATTCTCAGATACCTTCCTAAATCCCTCACAGTATTGCAAAGGTCTTTTCCTGCTCTCACTGTGCACCAACAATCCCCATCAGTATTATGTGCACATGCACCATTTGTCACTGACACTCATCTGGAGACACAGACAGACATGCTCCACTGGAGGACTGATTTCCAGAAAAAAGAGATATTTGAAATGAGAAAAACAATCTACCCTGTGAGCTCTGATTGCCTATGGTCTGTGCACCATTTGAAAGAGAGGGAGAAAGGGGGTGGGGGAAGGTAGCAAACAAATTTTAATCCATAAAGTTAAATTAATATGTATAGCATTTTATTTTCAAATTTAATCATTTCCATTAAATTTAATTTACCTAATTGTTAATAAATTAGCAAACACATTTACAACTAAATCACCTATTAATTGAATACTAATGAAAACGACTTAACTGCTTATTTTTATGTTGACCATCATGTACATTCATCAGGGTGAATGAACTACACCCAAGGCCTCTGGCTAGTATAACTGTACTTGCTATTTTTCACTCTGTTACCTGGATCCTCAAAGTGTAAAGTACTGAGTTCTTTTTTTCTTCCCTCTAGGGTCACTCACAGTGTTTGCTGCAAACTATAAAGCAGCACAAAACATTTACGTCCAAGGGCAAGGAGATCACTGGCTCCAAAAAGCCCAGACTGTATAAACTCCAAATGCAACTGCTTACTGATGCAATAGTAAAATAACCTCTCCCACAAGTTGTTAGCTGAGGCTTCTATGATCTGCCAGTTTTCAATATAAAGTCTGAAACTATGCTGGAAAATCTGGAGATGCTTTAGAAATGTTTTCACAGAGTGCCAGAGGGCCCTCCATCCACAACCCCTCCTTCCCAGATCCCTTCTCCTTTTCCGTTTCTTCAAGGCAGAGCGATGTAGCCAGAGGCAGGGTTTCTTCCTGTGGAATGTATGGCCAATTATGTGTGAGTTCTTAAGGCACTCCCGGCTCCTTTAGTCTGAGGACCAAGGCTTCAAAATGAGGGTCTCTCCCTCCCCCACCATGATTCCAGCGATAACAATCTTACAATCCATTCTCTTTCCTCTATAAACACAACCCAATGACCTGCTTCCTTTTGTAACTGGTGCCAGACCCTGAGTTGATTTCATCTGCCACCTTTCCTAATCTCTAGTTTGACCTGAGTAACAATCATTTAAATCTGAACCTTGACTAAAATTATTTCGAGGCACTACTTAACAAAACAGTCCTGAAATCCTGCTTGGATTTGCCTGTTTTTACTCCTGAAAGGCACTGAACTTTGGCTGTGCTCTTTAGAAACAACTGTTTCAATTCATGGTCTTTTCCCCCCTAGAATGAAAGACAACTAATTTTGCTTGATTTCCATTTAAATGGACATTAGCTATTTTAAACAGCTCTTTGTGGCTTAGTTGCCAATTAATTTAATAAAAGGAGCTGCCCTTGGGGTACCAGTGGGAAAGCCTTTACTAAGAACCTGAATTGTGCCCTCAAACTTTGCCCCTAAGAATGAGCAAAGTTACAGACCAATTCGTTGCTTACAGAGAATTTACTAACTAGTTGTGCCATTAACCATCCTGTGACTGCCTAGGGCAAGTTGTGAAAACAGGAAGGGAACAATGCAGAGGACAGATCAAAATGGGAAGGTATCCTGCTCAGAGGCAGGAGGCATGGTGTAGAAAGGCCTTCTAATTCCCTGAGAGCATCATTTCAAATCTAGCACACAGTAGGTCAGAGAACTTCAAACAGATTTGCCCACAGCTTCTCCTACTTTCCCTTCTTCAGCCTAAAAGCGTATCCATCGTCTGATAAAAACAAATCCTGAGCTCCAGCAAAATGTCTCAAACTGAGACATCATTTACTTAAATATGTGTTCTGAAATCTGCCCCAAATGTCTTTAGTCTGCTAGTCATAGAAATGCATGTGCATATGTGTACATATATGTGTCATATGTATACACATACTCACATATGCATGCACACACCTATGTGTATGTGTGTGTGTGTGTGTGTGTGTGTGTATGGTGTCCCCAAAATGATATACACACTTTTATTAATTCCAATGGGTTAAATCTAAAAAGGAAGAAACATTAATCGAGCTATCAGCTGTTAAAGTGTGCACGCATTTTGGGGGGACACCCTGTATATATGAGTATATGTATGTAAACCCTTTCTCTAATCACCTTACAAACAAAATTTAAAACTTGCAAAATATTAAGAATACCTTTATTGTGACTGCCTTTCAATACTTATAGATCCCACTTGTATTGCTGTTCAATAAAATTACACAGATAGTTATAGAGGTATTTATTTAGAAACACCACTGCTCTGGAATCAGCAAAATAGCCTTTTTTGTTGTTGTTTTTACAATCTTCCCTATCCCTTCATTTCTATGAGCATTTGCAGTACCCACTTAGCATGGCCAAGTAAAACTTCTGTAGGTTTTGTGGTAGGCACTTATTAAATGAGGTTCTAATACAATGTGGTCATTATTGCCATCCTGTCTTTAAATAGAATTTTCCATGCAATATACACTGAATGTATATGTACTGAAAAAGCACAAAATTAAGATAGAGGAAATTAAAGTCAGGTTTTATAGAATACTAGAGGCCGGTGAGATCCCTCAGCCTGGCCTGCACCCTCTCGCAATCCAGGACCCATCATGGGATGTGGGAGAGCCAATTTCGGCCCAATCCCCGCAGGCCTCTAGTGTGCATATAAGATCTTTGGTTAATCTCTTCCCACCCTCTCACTTCTCTTTCAGATTTATCAGTCTGTTCCATGTTTCCATGCCTGTGCATTGAGCATCTGCCCCCTGGTGGTCAGTGCACATCATAGTTACAGGCCGGTCAGCCAGTTACTTAGGCTTTTATATAGATAGATAGATAGATAGATAGATAGATAGATAGATAAGGAGTTTAAGTTGAAGGACAAGAGCACAAAAGACAAGGCAATTAAAAGCAGATTGGGATGTGTTCTAGTCTCTAGACACTCAAATTCTGAGCAATATCAAGTCTATAGGTAAGGTACTCATTACTGATATTCTTTCCTGAGAACCCCATCTCTCCCTTATTCGTATTCAATCTTGGCTTTCATTACTAAATTTCACTGGTCTGGACAAAATGTTGTTCTTCAACCCTGTGGCCATAATATACTAATTGCTTCAGATACGTGTTGCATGAGTTGTTAATTCTTGTTAAATGATCAAAGTAAGGTTGTCTTCTACTTTCTGGCTCTGTGTCAAAGATATGTTAAATGGTCTTTTAAATGTTTTAATTATTTAGTTCCTGAAATTACATTATACAACCCTTATGCAATAATTAATCTGTGGCTTTCAACAGTGATTAGTGAGGCTTTATTAAGGTAATGATGGTTCATTCATAGATGAAGTTTATTAAGCCGAGCTCATTAAAATCCTAGAGTCAAGAAAAGTTTCCAGAGTGCTCATCTAAAGGACTATATCCAGGGAGAGAGCGCATTTACCTAAATTTTATTATAGTATATTGTTATAATCATATAACATATATACTCTCTCTCTCTCTCTCTCTCTCTCTCTCTCTCTCTCTCTCTCTCTAACTAGCCGGTAGTGTATACAGCTTGAATACACTGGACAAAGGGATGTTTCCTGTCCCAGGCAGGACTGAACAGGATGGCTTGACATTTCATCACACTACTCAGAATGAGGTCCTTTTCTACAGACTCAAGACCTTTATGTTACTGCCATCCTGTTAACCATCTCACTTTTCCCCACCTGATAGCTTTGTTCTCTTACAAAGGCCCATCACTATGTGGGCAACACAATTAATTTTTTCAGTAAAAGCCAAGTTATTTGCTCTCAAACATTCTGCAGTTCAGGAAATGTCAAAATGTCAGACCATGTAGGCTGAAATAAGCTCTGCATTCCACTTCCAATCACTTCCTGTAGGGAAAGAATTGCTAGACATTCCTTGGAGAAAGCAGAGATACACAAAAGCACTCCAAAAATGTGGCTCAATGTCTTTCTTATCTGGTAAATATGTCATTATCAGTACATCTTAATCTATTTGGAGTTAAAACATAACACCCTAGTGCTGCTTTAAGATCCTGTCACGTCTCCAGAATTTGGTGTATGGGTATGTGTGTGGACATGATACATAACTCTCTGTACTTCCTTTTGGATTGTTTTTAACAATAGCAATAATTTTAAAGTCCCTTATTACAAAATACATGTACACCACACAATGCCTGGCATATACTATATATATTCAATAAATAATTATATAATTTTAGAAAAATTAGAAAATACAGATAAAAAAGACCATAATCCACCCATAATCCCACTATCTAGAGAGAACTAGTTTCCTGATACCTATGATTCCAATCTGATTTCTATGCATATTAAAGCCAATTTTTAATTAAAATGGGATTAAACTGTATGTACTATATTGTCACTTAAAAATAAGTTGTCAATGTTTTCCTATGTCATTAAAAATTCTTTCACAACACCATTTTAAGAGCTCTACATTATCCCATCATATAGATGGCTCATAACTGAACCAACCTCTTAATGTTGGAGATTCAGCTTATTTCCAGTTTTTCACTTTTATTAATGTCACAATGAGTAATCCTTATAACTAATTCTTTATGCACATACCTGTTTATTTCCTTAGGATAAGTTCCTAGGAGTGCAAAAATGAAAATGCCCATCAATTGATAAATGGACAAATAAAGTGTGCATATCCATACAACGGGTATCTATACAGACAAACACACATTTTTTAAAACATTAAAGTATACAGCAGTTTCAACAGTCTATAAGGTTACTGGTATTATTAGTCCTTGCCTCTGAGGATCTTCTTATCTAAGACAAATTACATTGCTTTTTTTAGCTTCTCTCTACTCTAAACAAAACAGCACAAAAACACTATTTTACTTCTTGAGCAGAACTTTTAAACACATGCACAGGCAAAGCCTTCAGTGTACATTCTATTTTCCTCTTGGTGGGTGCCCTCTTCATTTCAAATCTTGTAATGAAATCATTTGTGCTCCTTCACTTTTCTCTGGTATGCTGCTCCCATGGGTACCTCCTAAGTGGTTCAAGCAAAGACCCATCATTGCTCAGCAGTGAGGGCAAGTTTGAGCCACAAGTCAAATACCTTCCTGAGACCTTTAACCTTGCTGAATGGGGTGGCAGAGTGATGAAAGCCATTCCGCATACCAGGAAGATCTAATGTCACAGTTTACAATCTGTCCAAACAGGATGCTTGGATTTTTTTTTCCACTAAATGGTGATCATGGTGGCTCAAAAGCAGTATGCCTATGGTGACACCCTCAAGCCACCCCACACTAAAAGATAAGGAAGGTCAAACTGGAAAGGGAAATACTTGGTCTGACAAACAACCCTCAAATATTGCCTCTATGAATCCTTGGGGAGAAATGCCTTGGAAGTCCCTGTGAATAACTTTATATACCTCAGAGAGATATAAAAGAAATTGAACAGGCAGTGTTCACACAAGCAGCTAGTCAGGAAAATCATTGTCAGCAGGAGTGCAGGTCAGGTTAAGTAAAAGCCACAATTGTAAGACACCAGCCAAAAGCAACCAAAGGTTTATATGCACCTTTAATTACTTTATTTAGTACTAACGAAATATTTTTCAGGACCTGGTCTTTCATTATAATTTAAAGGGTCTATCATTTCTCAATAGTTTCTAAAGACATTGCGTTACCTGTGAGGTATTTGGGGAAAGACATTCCATTTTCCTGTTCGGTTTAGCCTTCTGTCTTTCAATATGATCTTTATTTTCTTTTTAAATATGTTTTTATTGATTTCACAGAGATGAAGGGAGAGAGAGAGAGAGAGAGAGAGAGAGAGAGAGAGAGAGAGAAACCTCAATGATGAGAATCATTGATCCACTGCCTCCTGCACATCCCCTACTGGGGATCAAATCTGCAACCCGTATATGCCCTGACTGGGAATGGACTGGGAATATGTCCTGGTTCATAGGTGGATGCTCAACCACTGAGCCACACCAGCCAGGCACTATCACCTTCACTCTATTTTATAAGGCCTCATTCAAAGTGCTTATTTAAAAAAAAAAAACACAAAAAAACTGTTAATTATAGAATCAACCAATCAAGTGATGAGAGGCAGGTTTCCAGCTCCTATGCAGTGACATCTTGTAGGAAATATATTTTATCCCACAAGTGAGTTAACCCTCCAAAAGCTTGACAATACCAATAAAAACACCCACTATCCAATCATACTAGGTAATGCAAGGGTAAAATGATGAAATTTTTGTTGAGAAGGGGGAAATCCTTGCATATCCATCCTCACCCTCTTTCAGATATCTCCTTGAGAACATGATAGGTCTAATAAAAAGTCTCCACCTTTTGTTTTTACATTGCTTATTCATGGGCCTCTGACCCTTGGAACTGCAAACGCTTACCTCCGGAATTAGCTCAGAGGTCTCTCACGAGGTATACACAAGACAATCACAAGGCACATTTTTTCGTCTCACAAGGAAATAAGAGAATTTTTAAATTGTTCTCTCTTCAGTTTTTCTGTATTGACAGTTTCTTCATCAAAATGTGTGAAATTCTGGGACTACCTTACATGCATGCAACTCTGATAATGCTTACCCAAGATTAAAATCATGTGGGTTTTTTTCTCTTTTTTTAATATTTGCATGGAAGGACCTTCTGTTGATGGAACTGTTTTAGTTCTCTAAACAGACAAGTTTCTAATGGGTTAGTTGCTGTGAGTGAAATGCATAGAAACATCTGAAGAAAAAGGGGAACACTATAGTTACATGGAAATCAACTTACTACACTTGATCTAGGGACCTAAAGCATGCCTAGTTCAGTCATTCTATCAACAAACATTTTCTGAGCTCCTTCTATGATCAGGCCCTATTCTAGGTGCTGAGGATACAAATGACACATGGTCTGGGCCCTGGGAGTGTTCACAGCATAGCAGAGGCATCACCAGATAACTTGATCCATATAGGTCTACTCCTGCAAAATGAGTCCAACTTCTATTTAAAGAGACTAATTTTTTTACTCCAGATAGGATTGTGAATGAGGACTGGTGGTAGAAATTTTGCTACTTCTCTAAGGTAGCTTATTCCCTCTTTGGGCTGCTTAGACTGCTGGAAAGTTATTGCCTGACTTGAGAAACTGTCTCCCTATAACTCTCCTCCGTTGACTCTAGTTTGCCTCTTTACAAACCAAAGCCACGAAAAGACTACTTTAATTCTTCTTTGACTTGAGAAACCTTCCGGTTTTTTAATGATAAAAATCATGGTTCCCTGAAACTCCAATTCCCAAGCTGAAAAGTTCCAGTTCTTTCAGTGTTTTATCATAAAAGTAATTCTGAGTCTTCCCACCTACCACATATCAGGTAGCAGCAGATAGAGGTGTTATCTAAAGGGTTATTAGCTGGCCCTGATGTAAATTTACAAACCTGTTTTGATGGAGAAAGGAGGATGCATTGGACAGTCAAACAATAGGGCCCCAGTTTGAGATCTTCATGACCAAGTATAAGGAAAATTAATAATTCATACCCTGCTAATGCAAAGCAAATTAATAAGAGCTTCAGCCTTAGAAAAGTCTTGAAACTGAACAACACACTCACATGCAGCTCAAAAGCATGAAAAGCAATCTGTATATCCATCCCAATAAATTAGGCCTCCTGATTACTACTCCCTTGCAAAAGAACTTTTCTTCCTTGCTAATTAAGCTTATCCACCCTTGAACTCAGCAGTCTCTCCGATATCTTTTCACTCTACATTAAAAACTTTCAGTTATGCCTGGCTGGTGTTCCTCAGTGGTTGAGCATCAACCCATGAACCATGAGGTCAGGGTTCAATTGCCAGTCAGGGCATATACCCAGGTTGAGGGCTCGATTCTATCTCATCATTGATGTTTCTATCTCCCTCTCTCTTCCTCTCTCTGAAGTCAATAAAAACAGGTTTTAAAAAGCAACTTTCATTTCCAATTAATAAAGACTCAAAAGCCAACTGTGCCCTTGAATTTAGGGTGTGAACAAAGAATCACAGTGCTAATCTATTCCAACATATTTTCAGATGAGAGGAAACAGGCCTAAAAAGAAAAAGTGACTTATTAAATGGCAGAGTCCTGACTAGAATTCAAGATACATTATTTTTCTCTCCTTTGCATCAAAATATCTGCAAGTTTTTTTAAAAAAAAAAATCTGCAAAAAAAATCAAGGGAAACACAATTCACTAATACTGGTGTCTCAAGAGAAGGTTCCTAATGATCAATGTTGTACTTAGTGAGTTTGGGTCTCCCCTGCCCACAACCACCACCACCACTTTTTCCCCTCTTTCAAGCTCCCTGCAAATATGCAATTTTGTATCAATCTAAGGCATTAGAGGACATTATGTCCCTAAAAAACAATCAGACTCAAATGACATTTATGGTACATCCATGTTTCCACACAGGATCTCTCTTCTTCATAACAACTCCATGAGGTAGGTGCTATTACACCTGTTTTCTAGATGAGATGCTGGAGCTCAGAGACCACATAGTATAATCAGGATTCAAACCCAGATCTTTTAACTCCAAGTACAATGCTTTCTTTGTGCACCCTTTAATGACTTTAGTGATTAGGATTATATAGCTGGTCTACGCTGCCCACGTTTTTGCTTGCTACACAAATTGATTTTATAAAAGTTTTTCAAGTTGAAATTCTAAAAGATCTCATAGTACTCTCTTGATATACCGGGCTACTGTGGTATCCTGCCTATAGCAGCAGTCAGGGCAGGAAGGTTTTCCATCAAGTTTTAGCAGACTATAAGAAATCTCATAGCCTGAACAAGGGAGAGATGAGGTCACCTCAATAAATTCAATTTTTAAAAGAAAATATTTTAAATTGGACATTACAATTCAAATATTTATAAAAATATAAATGGGGAGGGGGCATGATCTTCCAGGTGGTGCCAGGAAGCCCTGAGGCAAGTAAAATAACTAGGTTCATCTTTGGGAGCCTGACATCACTTTAGCCTCTAATAAACTTTGACACCCAAGTAGGAGTATCAGGCAACCACATACTGGTAGGCCATTTATGTCTCTGGGTTGGTATGAAAAGGAAGAAGAGAATTTCCTGATCCAGATGTTGAAATGCTAAATTGTAACCTCCCCTTTGTAACCAATGAGTATTCACAAAAACAGGTGGGTAACGGAGGGTGAACATTTCCTCCCAGCATTTTTAATTAACTGGTTGTTAGATTTATTGGTCAGCTCAGTGGGAAATCAGAACTTACTAACTACTTGGGGGCTATTTTTATAGCCTTCTGGAGTTGGGTTGCCTTAGTATAGACACCTGGCACCATTCCTAGAAGTGGTTAGACCTGTATCTTACCATTTTAAACAGCAACTAGTGAGTAGATTTGAGTATCCCACACATCTAGCTAGTAATCCACTATAATAAAGGTGCCTCTTTCCAGTTCTGCTTTGGCAATATATCATACACACCACCAGTTCATCCCTTCACAACCAGCAGTGGGTCAGAAGCAAAGGGAGTATGGCTATAACACAAAATAAGCTAAGTAAAACCTTGGAAGTAAGGGCCTGCGTCCATCACCAATACATTTATAAGCTATAAAACCAGAATAAGTAGTTTCTGAACAAACAGCAGTTGATCTTATCAACTCTAAATTCCCTGAATCTGTTTCAACTCACTTCCTCTTATCTTCTTTCAGAGGAAGTACTGTTTGGGGGTGGGGGGAGTCTTTTGCCATCAGAGATCTTTTTACAACATATATTAACCATTTCTGTGCAGATATTTGGGTGGCAAATTGTAAACCAATACCTATTTTGCAATAAAACTACCACAGCATTAAATTGATTTTATAGAGACAGAAATTCTATTTAGTCGAGTTTTGGTCATGCAGGCACTCAATTTAATGTGGGAGATGAATTAAGTTCATCCTTGGGAAATCCAAGGGTAATGACTGAAACACAATTTGATTGAGCTAATTATCAACCAGGTGTGGTTTAAGGAGTTGATGGTTCAATCTATTACTGCTAAGTGCACAAGCCTGTTTTGGGGAGGAGTTTATGAGAGCAGGTCAGACACTGCAACTTTTCAAAGGGCAAAAGACAATGTTTCTGCACATCTGGCATTATGTTGGACCAACCTAAATCCTGCCGAACCATCCAGGCCAGCTTAAGAACCTGTTAATTTTTCCTGGCTGTCCAAGGTTCCAGGGAGCTGGCAATCCCCTGGAGTCTACTAACAGTTGCTGTCTATAAGCAACTGGCCTATGCTGCCTGTAACAAGAGTCAACTTTTCATTTGTATATGTCTAGTCTTCTTAGCTAAGTAAACTGCTCAAAGGCACACACATGTTTTTGGGTTTTTTTTGTTGTTTTGTTTTATTTTTTGTATTCCCTCCCCCCCATGATATCTGACCTTGTTAAGTATTTGTAGATCGAGGTCTTTTGGATAAAAAGTTAACTTTTAAAATACTTACACACTGCTGTATAGATACTTCTTACATTTGTTTGTCTCTGTAAATGGAATTCTGTATATGAAACAAACTATTTAATGGCTCTGGTTCATTACAATGAACATCAGTCATATACAGTGTGGTACACAGAGTTGAGTGTGTGATGACCTCATCATATCCCCAACCAACCTCAGCACATTATTGAACAGAGCCCTACTTCACTGAGCCATATCTACCTTTCTGCTGTCATCCCTTCTTCCTTCTTCCACTGTTTCTTGCTACTCCCTTTCTTCACACATCTCCTTTTTCTCCTCGTTGTTCTAGCCCCTAAGGAGCCTGGCATTCACAGACACTACCAACCAACTTTAGTACACATTTTCTTCTGGTTGTCAAGGTGTATATTCCTTAAACTGTACATCATCAGTATTCTTGAAGGAATCCCAGTCCACAAGATTATAAGAGCCTACGGAATAAAGACTAAGTCTGAACCATTATATGTAAATGCTACTTCCTACCTTCCATCACCACCCAAAGCCTAGCTCAAGAAATGTTCAATAAAAAAAAAAAAATGTAACAGAATTCCAAGATTCTAGATTGCTCACAAGTTATTGGAAAATACTGATTCTCTAGGTGGCTATTAAACAAAGGATTTGACCAACAGTCTTGTGATTATTAAATTCCATTTAAATTAAAGCATAGAAGCAGAACACATACATTGTAGCCATAGTACCAGTATAAAATGGTCCTATCCTGTTTAATGAGATGCTGAGTTGCTTTTTGGAGGAAACAGATCAAAACCCCAAGTCATGCAGCCAAAGCATGCATAGAGGACAAAACTTTGTCCTCCAGGTGCACCCAGAACCTAATTCTCACCCCTCCACACACAAAGGGAACCAAAGGACTAGGACATAACCAGAAGTGGAACATCAGAACCCTTTCAGAATCAAAGGGTCCATTGTCTAGGAAGTAAATGGCCAACCTCCAACATCCTCTAATTGAAAACAACTCGCCAGTGCTTTCACATACCTGTTCCGCCTTTACCCTTAAAAACCCACCTCAAACCCTGAATCGAGGAGTTTGGTCTTTTGAGCATTAGCTTCCCATTCTCCTGGGAAGTGCCATTCATTATAAAATAGTCAGTCTTTCTCCACTGCAATTACCAATGTTTAGTGTTTGGCTCTGCTAGTGCCAACTGAATGAACTCTTCCTGTTCAGTAACAACATGCCAATTTACCTATGGGAGCTGGTTCCTAATATTCAATTGGGTATTCTTCTAGCAGAGATTGCTTTGTTTTTCAGCACAAGGAAACTTCAATATCTGAATGCTAAATGTTGAATTTATACTTAAAAGATAGCAATCAATCAAACATTTATTGGTACCTGGCAAATATAGGGCCCTGTGCAAAAAGTCTGTGAGGGGGGGGGAGAATGTTTTTAATAAAAGAAGCACAATCAAGTGGTGGTAGCAAGAGCAAAACAGCAACCCTGCCCACTTTGTCTTAAAAGTTAGAGGCCATCCAGACAGATTAGCTGTGGCACCTGTGAAAATACCAGATGTACATACTTCACGCAAATGTAGATCTATGGGATAAATAAAACAAAAGCACAAGGCTTTGTCTTCTTTAAAAATTTTACCAAGTTACATCTTCCTAGTCAACTGAAAATCAATTTCCTTCTTGAATGTTCTTCTAAAAAATGACAGAGGGTGGCCGGGGGGGAAACTGATGTTAGGATAGAAGTTGTACGATTTTAAAAGTTCTCTAAGGGCTCCACATTTGCTGAAACCATGCCTCATGGAGATCCCTATGCTCAGCTGCAGTCTATGTTCTTTTGGCTACTTAGGGGTGGCAGAGTCACCACCACTGAGCCAAGCAATCTTCCAAACAAGCTTCAACTGAACTGGAGTTGGCAAAGAGCAAACTACTAATATGAAAAGGCCCACCAAGCACCACCCACAAGGAACCTGGGAAATTTTTCACAAAATAGGATTCATTTTTTAAGTAAATTATATTTTGTATTGTCCATCTCTCTTTCCTTGGAAGAGTATACTGTTAAATTCCTCATAAAGACAATCACATGGATTTTCCAGAACTTTCTGTTTCTGAAGCAGATCAAATAAAAGAAAGATTGTATTTCAGGTTATTCCAATATCATTTCAGTATAAAAATCCACCAAAAGAAACATTTCTAGAGAGATGTATTTAAAGACATCTGAAATGCTACCTTTTGATTAAAAAATTAACTGTCAAAAAATTCTATTTTTAAGAGGGCAAAAAGAATTAGAACAAATTAACCTAAGTGAATTTTTATACAAAATATCAGCTTAATATTAGAGTATTTTTTGTTTACTTTGGAAACATTCTCAAATACAAGCACCATTTTTTTAAATTTCACCAAAGCAAATAATTTGCTCATTTTGGTGCATGGGACTATGCTCTAACCAACTGAGCTACCCAGCCAGGGCAAAGTCTTGCTTTTTTACATGTATTATTTGTAAGCATTTTTCACTCATTACAAACCTTTGAAAATACCATTTTAAATGTTTCACCAGTCCCAATTTTTCGCTATTAATAACAATGATACAACTAACCAAAGCCCCTTATAGATATGTTTTTGCATACATCTCTTTTACTGAACAGAGACTTGTATCCCCCTTATAGTCTTTGGCAGAGAAGGAAAGGGCAACACAGTGAGAAGCCAATAGGGGGCAGACTCACAACTTTCTCACCTCTCTCTCTACCTTCCTACTTGCCTTTATGGCACTCAATCTTCCTCTCCCACTGTCTTAAATCTGGCTTTGGATTCTGACTGACCCTGACCCCAATGCACTGAGCAGAAGTGGCTAAGACACATACAAGGTTGCAGCTGGAAGAGCAGGGACGTCACCTATGTCCTGACCCACAGAGCTATGTGCTATCTGGCTGGTGGTCTGAGTGGCTGGGGGTACCAAACAAGCGAAGACTGGTTTTCCAAGCCTGGCTCAGGATGGCAAAGGGACCACAATATCTCCACCCATGTAGCCCCTATGCCTTTGGTAACAGCCATGCCAGTGTTGAGGTACAGATCCCCAAAGCAATCTAGAGGACAGAATAAGAAGTATAGCTGAAGTGTTTCAAATAACTCAATGTAGTATAACCTTAAAATTAATATTAACACTCTACTCAATATCCAGTTTATGTTTCCTGATGTATCTGACAATACTTCAATTAGTATTTACTGAAAACTTAGTACTAATCTCTCCTCTCCCCCATCATTTTTTTCTTTGACATCCTAGAGTCCTATGCTTCTTATATCATTTCTTCCTCTGGTCACAAACTATGTGACAATAGAATGTGTGTCACAGGACCACATACATCTTGTTAATAAAGGAATTATTCTGTAAAACATGGTCTCCTTCCTCAGAGCGTTGCAAAATAATTGGGAAGCAAAAAGGAAAGTACGAGAAAGGGCTAGAGACTAATAAAATTAAGTGCTGAGACTATTGTCAGACTGGTAGTTAAATGCTCAGAGAGGTCAGACACAGGAAAGAGGCCAGTCTGAGATGGAGAGGGAGAGGTAAGTCTTAACTGTGAAAATGAATGAGAGAGAGAGAGAGAGAGAGAGAGAGAGAGAGAGAGAGAGAGAGAGAGAATGTTCCCAAGACAACAAAGCCATGGGAGGAAATGTGCCCCCACCAATAATCATTCTAGCCCCACAGACTCAACTGTTGTTCAGGAGGCAGGAGCCATTAAGGCAAAATGTGCTGGCGAGGTTACTGGCTCAAGTCTAGTTTATCACTAGAGTCTTTAAGAAACTGCATTATAGAGGTAGAACTCAGATACTTCAAAGAGAAACCTAAGCCCTTGATGAAGCAGCACTAAATAAGCAGCAATAAAAAGAGAAACTAACAAACAACATCAGGGCGTATATTGTATAAAAACAAAAATAAACAAAACTAGCCTTTCCTGAAAGAAAGCTGACATCAAAGTGTAAATGGCTTCAAGGGTACCTTTCATTTGCTTTCTGACCATTTGTACATGACCTTATGGACACGGTAAAGAAAGCAAATTTACCACATCATCTTCACCCCATGGGGTACCATCTGCTCCTTTCAAAATAAATGTTTCCCCTGTTCTCACCCAGCACCAATATTTTACATGTTGAAATATCAGCAGACACTTATTCTTAAGCCATTTTATTTTTTAAAAAACAGACTTTGGGAAATCATGTAATTAAAACCCCACTTCATAGGGAAGTTAGAACAATGGAAAGGGTGCATCTACTACTGAGACTTACCAACATGTTTTACACATACTGGGGGAAAACTTTCATAAAATTGTGCTGTCTGTGCCGTATTTCATTCCAATAGAATTCTTTCCGAATTTTCCTATCTCCGCCTATTTTGAGATAATACACCCACTGGCTATTCCCCATCGAAATAATCTACAGGTTCCAATGGAGTTATCTGCAGGCAAATGACCAAGTTATTAACACTTGCCAGACCAATGCAAATGTAAAGATAAGGGTAGCTGAGGCGACAAGAACCTTTGAAGTACATAGCTTTCTTTCAAGTTACCTACCCAGATTCCCATTTAAGAATGCTCATCCAACAGAGATCACACCTTCAGGTTATCAGGTGGAAAATCTCTTGTCACCATCATGCCTCATTTAATTGCAACATTTTGAAATTAAAAATAAAACAAGAAAAGAAAATGCATATCAAATCCATTCTCAGAGACTCTCCATGCTTTGGCTCTGTAGAAATGTCAGTCTAATGCTGTATGGAATTTTCATTTAGCAGAGATTTGGGGTAAAATGCAAGGGAATTGACCGGTTGTGAAGAACAGTTTGCTGCACGCTGAAACAGAAATTAGGTGATTCAAGAAAATATGAATGGTAATATTTAAAGTAAGAGGAAGAGAAAACATGGAAGAAGGGAGGAAAAAGACCAAAAATATTGGTAAGGAAAGAAGAGTAATTACTTTCATCTTCTTAACAGTGTGGTCCCTGTTATCCTTAACATGCAATATACATGAAAACAGAGGAGAAAATTAATCCCACATACATAGATATACAAGCTGAGTAGAGTGCAAAATTACAAAGAGCAAAGTCACCAAATGTGAATGTGTATAAGAGCTTTACTTTCTTCAAACCTAGACTCTCTTCAACCACTCTGAACATTCTCAACAAACCCAAATCTGTTATTTACCCCTGGTAAATACTGATTCCCCCCATGCCCACATTGTAATAAAACTCAGAACTATTCAGTTTTCTTAAGTCTGCAAGTGTCCTTTTTTTGTAATTGGGAAAATAATTTAAAAATGGTGAGGCAAGTGACTGAGGAACCAATAATCTATATTATTAGAGAAAGAGGAGACAGCCTGCATTAATATGTAGCCTACAATGAAATTTTCATCAAATGTGCCTGTAAATACGTCTTCTTTGTACAAGGGAAACTGTGTTAAATTAAACAATGGATATTGGGAAAGCTACTAGTAATATCGATAGAAGAAAATGGATACATTTTTACAATACAAAGAGGTCTGACAGCTTGAACTTTGATACATCTAAGCAATATCTAAATATCCATTAGAACAGATTTTGATTTAACAAGATACTACTTGATGATATCCAGGTTCTTCCAGTTATTTGTCCAGTATATATCAAACCATCACTCTTATTCATTTGCAATCAATCCCTCATTCCCCGCCTCCTCCCCTCTAGGAGCCAGTCATTCAAGGCACTTTTTTAACTCCATTTGCAAAATGTGCCTGGCTCTTAAGAACTTGGAATGCTGACCTTTTTTCTTTTTTAAGAGTTGTATAACCTTTTAGTTCTGATATCCATGAACATTTCCTTAATCTAAGTGTTCAGAATGTCTATTTACATGTTTTTTTGAATTAAATGAACTAAAATTAATTTTAATCAAATTTAGCAATAAATAAAGTTTGGTCTGATGATGTTTGGGGTTTTTTTCCCCCTCACAATTTCAGAATGTCCTTGATATAATTGGCGATACACAGGGGCATTAGAGACCTGGACTCTAATGGTCTATTTATACACATAATGGGGTACACTATAAATTGTCTTCAATATAAAAATGCTTTTAAAAAATTTTAGAAAATGCAAAAAGGAGACCTAATGCAAAAATAATTAACCATCTCACACTGAGAAACAGCCACTGTTGAGATTTTAGTATAAGACTTTCCACGATTTTTTTCTGTACAGATTTAAGCTTACTTATTTTCACATGGTTTTATCGTCCTACATACCGAGCTTTATATCCTGTAGAAGCTAAAAACTATGACTGTATAACATTCTATCAAATGAACATATCACAGTTTATCTAACCATTTACTCCTCTATTGTTAAATATTTTATTGTTTCCAATTTTTTGTTATCAGAAAATAACCTCTGTTCATAAGTTTTTTTTTTCTGGATTCAGTATGGCTTTCATAGGAGACAGTTCCAGAAGTAGAATTATTGAATCGAACCATGAATATTTTCAGGCCCTTGATAATACATATTGCCAACTTGCTGTTACAAAAGGCTTATTCCAGAAATGTATGAGTGTGTCCATTTGACGAAATACTAATCTGTGAGTAAAAAAATATATATATATATATATATATATATATATATATATATATATATATATATATATAATCAAATTATCTTCATTTGCATCTCCTTGATACTAGTGCCAGAATTTTAAGTCAATTTTTAAAATGCTCCTTTTAGAGAGAATGCTTTTTAAGATTTCTGTTACAGCAGACATGTAAATCTAGTATCTGGTCCTAGCAGAGGCCAAAAGAATAGGAGGGGGAAAAAAGAACCATTTAAAAACGTTTAGGGACTTTAAGTTCCTTTTTTGTTCCATTATTTAATGACAATAGATTCCAGGAACTATAGTTCTTTATCAGTTTTCCCCAGCTGCACATAAGGCTCTCAAACTTGGAAAATTCACTCGCTCATTCTCTAAGCATTGTTGAGGACCCACCCTGTATCAAGCACAGTGCTGGGCCCCACAGATGTCACAATACACACAGAAACCCTATCCTGCTCTAACAAAGCCCTAGTCTAGTGGGAAAAGCATGAGGATTGTCCAGAGGAGTGTGGAAGTACATAGCAAGGGAATCTAACAAAGACTTAAAAGATTGATGCTGAGGCCTAAAGCAAAAGCTAAATCTCTCCAGTCCTTTCAACCATTTCTCATGTTATATGATTTTCAGACCCATCCTGGTCACTATCTTCTGGATAATCTCAACTTTGTCAATGTTAGTAAAATGTGGTGACTATAATTGAACATAATACTCCAGATGTGGTCTGATCAGCACACATGCTTCTAATACAACCTAAAATTGTTTTTGCTTTAAAAAAATAAGCTATACCACATTGTTGGCTCATATTAAACTTGTGATCAACTAAATCCCCAAGAATTTTTACATAAACTGCTGCCAAGTCACATCTCTCATATCCTGTACATATGCAATTTTTTAAAGCTAAATTCAAGATTTTACATCTATCACTGTTAAATTTCATCTTGTAGGTTTTGACCTTGAGTTCCTACAAGTTGAGGTCATTTTAAATCTGGATTCTGTCATCCTATATATTAAAATACACCACCCAGCTTTGTGTTATCTGCAAAGTAAAAAGCCTGTTTTTGTGATCAACTAAGATCAAGAATCTGTTCTTTTAGGGTGGGAACAGGAAACGGACATGGACTTTGTATTCTTTTTAAAAACATATTTTTATTGATTTTTAGAGAGAGAAAGAGAAACATTGATGTGAGAGCAGAACATTGGTTTGCTACCTCCTGCATGCCCCCAACCAGGGATTGAGCCCACAACTGGAATCAAACCAGCAACCTTTTGTTGTATTAAACGACACCCAACAACTGAGCCACAATACTTTATATTGTTCACAGTGCTAAGTAGCGTGCCTTTTACACAGTAGGTGCTCAGTATCTGTTAAATAAATGACCAGGCAGAACCAAAAACAGTCTTGTGGTCATTCCTTAAAAACATCTTCCTCCAGGTTGACACTGAATAAGTGCTCAGCCAGCTGTGAATTTGCCTAATAACTAGTTATGCAGTCTAATTTCACCATCTTATACACAAGGATATTACGGAAGACTCTTAAATGTTTTACTAAAAACCAGACATCCTATATTTATATTTGACATTCTGGCATGGTTGTTTTAATATGGACATCATGCTGTAGCCAAAACAAAAACAGACTACTAGAGGCTTTTTATCATTTCCTGCCTGATACTTTTCCTGCAATCCCGACCCAGATTATGGGGGACTTTTACTTTTTACCTTCTTCAATATGAATATTTTCAAATATACAGTTCTTTTGGCCTTTATTTTTTATATTTCCGAAAAGTTTAGAAATAGTTGTACATTAAAACTGTATTGTTAAATGAAAAATTCATACATTTGTAATTAGGAAAAAATATACATTTTTAAGTGTTTTTATTTTGAAAGAGGATAAACCTCGAAGGAGCCTACCAGTCCTATTCTCTCAAAGCAACATATCGCTTCACAATTTTTGAAATAGTAGACGCATATTACTTTTCCATAGTTTTTTACATGGAATATTAATTAGAGAACTCACATTCACTGATTCAAGGATTCCCAGTGAAGCCTGGGTCTGAGACTATGAGACTATACTGTGATCCAAATATCCTTCCCCACTCTATTCTTTTTCCCTTGAAAGATGGGAATCAGAGATTTTAAGATAGAGACTATTCAAAAAATAAGAGAAGTCTCAGAGAATGAGCAGATAACATGCCCAGAATGATTAATGGCCTTTCAAAGATGAGCAAGTGTGGGAAACACATGACTCCTGGTGATGTGTGCTTTGTCTGCCAGACTGACCCCCCCACCCCATCCTTCATCCCTTCTCTGAGCTTTACCCCATCCAAGATGCCCATTCCATCCTTGACCCCTTACTCTCACCTCATCCGTGATTCCCACCCTCAACGTTGTGGGATGAGGTGAAGCTGAGGGATGGGGCAAGACTGTTTTGCACATTACTTGGAAATTTTTTAAAAGTAGCTAAATATTTAAGCAGTTTGTTTTAGAGGCTGCTGCAGAAGTCCCCCCCCCCCCCGCACCGCCTCATTTTAAAATAGTCTCATCAAAAAGTTCCCAGCATGTCCAGCTGGTGTTGCCCAATGGTTGAGTGTTGACCCATGCACCAAGAGGTCACTGGTTCGATTCCCAGTCAGGGCACATGCCCAGGTTGCAGGCTAGATCCTCAGTAGGGGACATGCAGGAGGCAGCTGATTGATGATTCTTTCTCATCATTGATGTTTCTATCTCTCTCTAACTCTAAAATCTGTAAAAACATTTTTTAAAAAGTTCCCAGCATAAAAACAGCTGATCAAAGCAAGTATGTCAAAATATCATATAACCACCTATATGATACAATGAAATAAGTATCTAGGAGTTGGAAGAATTGAATACCAGTTCTAATTTCTACCAATTGTCCGGTAGACTTTGGGGAATTCTGTTCCTAACCTAATCCTGTCCTCCTTGTAACTGGAAAGTTTGGATATTCATAGTTCCTTCTCAAGCTATGATTCTCAGACTATCTGGTGCTGTTATTTAAATATTTTCATTTGTATTTACTTTGCCTTTAAGCATCTCTGGATCAAGGATCATGTCTCATACTTCCACAGAAGACATCACACAATCTGAGCACATAGTAGGCACTTACAACCATTTTTCAATTGAATTGGTTTCCAATTTGTGAGTGAAACTGGCTGTAATTGGGCTTGTATTCAATAACTTTACTCTGAGGAGCATAGGACAGCACAGGTAAACTTGGCTGCTGATCAGATTCTAACTAGCATAAGGCCAAACTCTTTGCTTATAGGGCATAAAATTTATAGGGATGTCTCAAGAAAATATTGAGCCCTCCAAATGAATCTGATGCTAAGTCCTCCATGACTCACTGTGGCCAGATGGAGTGATGCTTCCTAGTGACCATTTTTCAACTTCATCCCCTCCCCACTGCCCTTGACCCAATTGGTATGTGCTAAGTCAAAGGTGAAAAACAGTCTCTATACTGTAATCCAAGGAGGAAAAAAATGGCCTGGCTGGTGAGATATTAATATTTTACATTTTAGAATATAGCTTTTCATAAAATACAAGCATTTCAGTGACTTTTTCAAATTAGTGTTTACCCTTACCAAACTTTTATTTATGCTAACCACCCCAAGGAACATGTCTTAATAAGTCAGAACATCTTAATCTTTATTAAGGTAACACATTTATCCTGCAAATTTTAATTGAACCTCAAGTACATGCTAAGCACTGTGCTAGCTGTGCACAAGTATATATGAATGCAGTACTTATAGGACAAATTTACACATTTGTTCAACTAGATACAGGTTAAAACCTGGAAAACACATCATCCTTTTATCTTCTTTTCATGACAATGATTAAATACCTAGCTTCTCAGATTTTGTTTGAAATAAGGCATGTTCTAATTTGTTTATTAAGAAGACAATTCACCAGGCAGTGCCCTAGGCAGTCCCAGATCTGTCTCTTGCCTCAACAGTGTTTGGACGGAACAGACCCAGGGACGCCCCTTCTTCCAGCCTCTGGCCACTCTCCTGAGTCTTATCCAGTCACCACCTTCAGAACTACCTCCAGGACCAGACAACACACCGTTGCTTTTTTTAAAGACCTTAACTTCTTATTGCTGAACAACCATGAGCTCCCAAATTCATCAGAATTATTCCACTGAGGTGGAGGCTGAAGTCAACCACCTGGCCAACCTGCATCTGTGGGGCCCCTACACCTACCTCCCTCTGGGCTTCTATTTCAACCTTGGTGATGTGGCTCTCGAGGGCATGGGCCACTTCTTCCCCGAGTTGTCTGAGAAGAAGCGTGAGTGCACTGAGCATCTCTTAAAGTTGCAAAACAAGCGCTGTGGCCACAGTCTCTTCCAGGACTTGCTGAAGCCTTCCCAAGATGAGTGGGGCAAAACTCAGGATGCAATGGAAGCCACCCTGGCCTTGGAGAAGAACCTGAACCAGGCCCTTTTGGAGTTGCCTGCCCTGGGTTCTACCCACGCAGACCTTCAGCTCTGTGACTTTCTGCAGAACCACTTCCTGGATGAGGAGGTGAAATTGATCAAGAAGATGGACAACATCTGACTAACATCCACAGGCTGGCCAGCCCCAAGGCTGGGCTGGGCAAGTATCTCTTCTAAAGGCTCACTCTCAAGCACAACTAGGAGCCTTTGGAGTCCAGAGGCTTTTGAGAGGCCCCTCTGCATTCCCTTGTGTCTGGCTTTTACCTGAGCCTCTTCCCAAAACTACTAGTCATTCTTTTAACCACCCTGAAGCCTTCTCCCATGCATTGGACCAAATGAAACAATAAAGCTTTTTACAGCAAAGAAGAAGAAGAAAGAGAAGAAGGAGAAGAAGGAGAGGGAGAAGAGGGAGAAGAGGGAGAAGAAGGAGGAGGAGGAGGAGGAGGAGGAGGAGGAGGAGGAGGAGGAGGAGGAGGAGGAGAAGGGGAAGGGGAGGGGAAGGGGAAGGGGAAGGGGAAGGGGAAGGGGAAGGGGAAGGAGAAGGAGGAGAAGGAGAAGGAGAAGGAGAAGGAGAAGGAGAAGGAGAAGGAGAAGGAGAAGGAGAAGGAGAAGGAGAAGGAGAAGGAGAAGGAGAAGGAGAAGGAGAAGGAGAAGGAGAAGGAGAAGGAGAAGGAGAAGGAGAAGGAGAAGGAGAAGGAGAAAACTCACTAAAGGCTAATATGAGCATGTTTCCCTTTTGACACCATGCTGCAAGTCTTGGTCAAGTCTGATTAAAGTGCAGTGTCACTGCAATTCCAGCCTCCCATACCCCTTACTAATAAAAGAAACTGAAATGCTGAACAGATAACTGATCTTTCTCAATGGATCTATAATTTTACAAGAACAGTATATAACTGCTTTTGTTTCTTGTACTGTTCCCATTGATAATGATGGTAGCTTTCTGGCAGATTTCTGCTTTTAAGAAAGTAAGTGGTCACAGAGAGGCTAGCAAAGTAAAAACAGTCCACGTTAAAGCATTTGGTTTGGTACGTGGAGAATCCTCAATGAGATGTTGCCACCTGGTGATCCTGTTATGGATTTTAATAAGATGATTTTCTCAATTCTCTGATTCTTAAGTAGCATCCAAGTTTAAAAATTTGTGCCATTAGGCTAACATGCCATGCACAGACAGAAGCTGACCCTCACCAATGGTCATTTGGGCCTTCCCTAATAATCTGTGGAAGTGGTTTTCAAACTCATTGTCTCAACACACTGGCATCTGCTAATCAGCTGTGAATAAGTGCTTTGCATCAGCTGTTACTAATACTGACTACCAACATTTATAAGTAATTTTCTTTTTTAAAAAATAGTGAATTAAAAAATTGCTCCTATACTATAGAAATACCATCACTAAATCACTCACATTCCAATAAGCTTTCTAGTCCAAAACAATATCAAATTGAAAGATGCTCCTATACTAAAGAAATACCATCACTAAATCACTCACATTCCAGTAGGCTTTCTAGTCCAAGAGAGAAGAAATGATCAGGATTACAGTTAGTGCACTGGGAACTGTGCAGAACCTAAAATGACCCCGCCTATGGGAGGGACCAGCTTAGGAAGAGTGTATCTTGAGGATTAAAAAAAAGCATAGCTAGCCCAAACCGGTTTGGCTCAGTGGATAGAGTGTCGGCCTGCGAACTGAAGGGTCCCAGGTTCAATTCCGGTCAAGGGCATGTACCTTGGTTGCGGGCACATCCCCAGTAGGGGGCATGTAAGAGGCAGCTGATCGATGTTTCTAACTCTATCCCTCTCCCTTCCTCTCTGTAAAAAATCAATAATATATATATGGCATAGCTAGGGCTTAGAATTATGCTTAACTCTGGGCAGCCCAGAGCATGCAGTGTGTGAAAGTTATCAGACTTAGTTTTCATATTGGTTGGGAATTGCTCATCTATAGGACAGCTTAAACTTTAATTTTCAAGATATGAGGTTTTAATAAGTTGGACTTGGTAGATTTTGAAGGGGTTAGTTTTATTGTGGAGGGAGGGCATTATTCCAAACCAATTACCTGTCTGATTTTCAACTTTCTCAACCTATAATTTATATAAGAGAAAGTGGGTGAGCAGTGACACTGCCTTAAAGTGAAAAGGAATTTGGAATTTGGGCTGACTTTTAGTTGATGGTAGGAGATCTAACTGGAAAAATATATAACAAACATATATAACTTATTTGAGCTGGTTTCCTCGCATGTAAAAATGGACTATCAGCCTTGAGGAGTGTTGTGATAATTAAAGTTTATGTATATCAAGTGCATAGCATAATGCCTGACTCTAAAAGAACATTTTAATCATTATTAGTTCATATTAAATATAAGACTGGTGTATGTGTAAGAAGTCAGAACTGGAGAGTTAATTACATTAAGGTGGCAGTGGAAGCCATGAAAATGAATGAAGTTTAGAGGAAGAAGAGAGCATTAAATACATCCTTTTGGAGAACAATCACATTTGGATGGAAGAGTATGGCTGCCCTCAAAAGGAAAGAAGGAATGGTCAGAGATGTAGAAGGGAAACAGATATATGTATTGTCACAAGCCAAGGGAAGAGAAACATAAGAGGGGGAGAGGGAAAAATAAACCCTGATGAATTCAGCAAAAAGTCATTTGGTAACTTGCAGGGGAGCAATTTCAGTAAAAAGCCAGTGGCAGAAGCCAGATTACAAGGTGTTTCAGAATGAGTGGTAAAGAAATGGAGCCAGCAGATGTAAACCCACTCACTTGAGAAGAGAAAGTCAATAATATCTCAGTCTGACAGCTGGACCTGGTCCAGATACGCAAGAACAGACTTTAGCCATAAAGACTTAAATGTGGGATTTTAATATGGAATTTCTGATGGCTGCAGGTACAGAGGGGCCTCCCAAAGGAAAAACACATTCCTCCTAAAACTAAATATGGCTTTCATAAACTCAACAAAGAGAGGCCAACCTCGGTTGTTTTTTAAATCTCCATGGCTTCAAGATAATGCTACTCAATTCTAGAGAAAGAAGAGCTCAGGGGGAGGGGGAGAGACAGAATAAAAAATTTAAGAATGTACAAAGATTGATGAAGTCTTCTCTCTCTGGTAGCCTCCCTACAGAGCTTTTGTTCTCAAAATTTCCAGACTCTCTAAGAGTCTTAAAGGAGCAGAACCCAATCAAGCCTCTTCAGGTGAAGGGGGGAGTGAGGGGAGCTTGCCTGTTAACTACAAACTAATCACCTCCTGTTTCCCTTGTATATATTAAATCTCTATTTTCAGTAAGTAAATAAATAACACCCCCCCCCCCAAAGCAGAGTAATTATCTGAAAAAGCTGGTAGGGTCCACAAAGCTGATTACGACTTGTTTATATGAAAGGTTCAAAAAAAAAAAAAAGGCATTTCAACTGGTCAGGAATGTTTGAGCACTATTAAGATGTGACAGGATTCACTAGGGTAAACATGTCCTGCCTCAGGCTTCTTGGAGCCTCTAATCCCTTTAACAAGCAAGGTCCTAACTAAGAGAAAAAATAATACTAGATACCATTGTTGAACAAGCGTGTACCATGTGCCCTTTACATGCATTGTCTCATTTAATCCTCACAATAGTGCTACAAGGTTAAATATTATTAACCCTGGGGATGCAGAGCCCCTGGACTAACACTGGCGCCAAAGGACCTCCCAGGTTTCACAACATAAATCCTATACCTGTACCCTGGCCATCAATTTGCATTTTCTTCTCCCAGTACTGCTTTGACTGTGTGGTTTTCAAACATTTAAGAAGATTAAACCCTTATCGGTGAGAACATTGGCAAAAATGTTCTGCCATGCAGTGGGCTTTCTTGTTGTTTTGTTCATGGTTTCTTTTGCTAAGAAAAAATAAACTTCCCCATAGCTTGTCCCCACTCTATCTTATGTCACACAGGCTTTGGAAATTAATGAGCCTAAGCTCTGCCTCATCCAATTTGTATGGTCTTGGGCAAATGACTTCCTCAAATGGACAATAATGGTACCTTCCAGTATTGTTGTGAAGACTGAGATACTAGCACAGTGCCTAGCATTTAGGAAATAATACGAACGGTTACTTTTTAAAAACTTGAGCATTAAGTATAGATAAATCAATAGATAGATAGATAATCTGTAAAATTTTTGCCAAGTATTTCAGCATAGATGTATGTGTGTGTGTGTGTGTGTGTGTGTGTGTGTGTGTGTGTTTTACCAAGCTGAGGAATATATATGGCTTTATAAAATTTTAACATTATATCATTTTTTCATATAATGAAATATCCATAATTGTTAATAGCCACATAATATTCCATTATGTGTGTACCAAATTGATTGAACAGATACAGCACTGATTAAACAGAAATCATTGTCTTATAACCAAAGCAGCTCAACCAAGAGGACTCTTCCAATGAGAATTCTAAGGAAAACAGTTTCTGACTCCCTTAAATTATACCTTGTCTTTGGCCACCATGCTTCTAGCTGCCTCTGCCAGGGGTTACTGGCTTTAGTGTTGCCTGTGGATGAAAGTAACTTTTGGACCATGGCCTAGGATGCCACCAGTTTGAAAAAAATATGTATCATTGTGTACATTCAACGATAGCTACCCAATAATGAAATGCATATTCTCAATATTTTAATAAACCATGTTACCATGAGTTTTGTGACATCAGGGGAGCATTCTTGAAGCAGAGGACTGGTTCTCATTAAGTTATCCAAGATGGCTTGGTTAAATATATTATGATATTCTCAGATAATAGAATATTGCCTAACCATTAAAATAAGGATAACATCTATGTAATCACATGGGAAATTATTGTTAGGTTGTTTAAAGAGCAGGGTATGAAATGGCATGTATATTATATGCCTTGTATATATATTTTTTAATTAAAAAGTCTATTACCCAAGCTGCTTTTCAAAAAAATGTTTAGTTATTGATTTGAAAGAGAGAGAGAGAGATTTAATGTTTCACATGATTTTTGTATGTGCCCTGACCGGGGAATCCAACCCACAACATTGGAGTATCGGGACAATGCTCTAATCAACTGAGCTACCCGGCCAGGGCAAGGCTGTTAAGAGTGGTTATCTCTGGCCCTAACTGGGTTGGCTCAGTGGATAGAGCATCGGCCTGCAGACTGAAGGGTCCCAGTTTTGATTCCGGTCAAGGGCACATGCCCAAGTTTTAGGCTGGATCCCCAGTAGAGGGTGAGCAGGAGGCAAGTGGTCAATGATTTTCTCTCATTGATGTTTCTATCTCTCTCCCTCTCCCTTCCTCCCTGAAATCAATAAAAATATTGTTTAAAGTGGTTATCTCTGGATCTTAGAATCATGAGTGAATTACTATCTTCTCTATCTAATCTGTATTTTTTAGATTTTCTAAAATTAATATTTTATAGCAATGAATTTTTAAAAAACAGCTAAAAATGTTCATTTGCTCACCTTCTAAACCCCTATTATGGTGTTACCATTCCTTATGTAGCCTGGCTTATTAAGACTTCACTATATCGATAATAATAAATAACTCTGATGAAGCCAATAGAATACTGAAATTAAAGTAAAAGTTCTAAATTGGAAACTAAACTCTACCACTTTCTAGCATTATGCTGTTGACAAATTACTTAATCTTTCTGAGCCACAGTCCTCATTTCTAAAGTAGGAAATCATATTACCTACCTCACAAGATGGTTGTGAGTTTAAATGAAACCATGCAAGTACAAGCTCCTGTATTCCTATCTGTTGCACAGAAAGTCAGTTAAACCTAGTTCCAATATGTCTCTCAGCAAGATAGAAAGAACGAAGTGACTTTCATTTTAATTATTCAATTCCTACTCTGTGTTTATCTTTTCATTCAATGTGTTCAAACTAGAGTCTTAGGAAGAATACACAAATAGGAAAGATATCAATAAAAGTGGAAATATCTGACCTCTAGCTGGCTTAGTTCAGTGGATAGAGCATCTGCCTGCGGAGTCAAGGGTCCTGGGTTGGATTCCAGTCAAGGGCACCAGGCTCAATCCCTGGTAGGGGGAGTGTAGGAGGCAGCCGATCAATGATTCTTTCTCACCATTGATGTTTCTCTCTCTCTCTCTCTCTCTCTCTCTCTCTCTCTCTCTCTCTCTCTCTCTCCTTCACTCCCTCCCTCCCTCTCCCTTCCTCTCTGAAACCAACAAAATATTTATATTTTTTAAAGTGGACATATCTGAGATAATGCAGGTAGACAAATACCCAAGTAGCACACAGTCCTTGTATCATGTGCTGAGTAAAGATGCCTAATCACAAGCTGAATCTAAATTAATACAATTGATTGTCCCTACTTGTCCTGTAACCATGACTTAAACCTAGAAAGAAAATAACCTCATGTTTAAATCTCAAATTTAAATGGTCCATTGTTAATATAGCCACAGTTGCCAGGGCCAGACATCTGATTTATGCGTGGAGAGGTGTTTTTAAGTTTGATTAAGAGTCATAACAGAGGGTTAAAGGAAGCTCTTGTTGAGTTCAAATCAGAAGAAAAGGGCTATACAGCCAATGTTGATTATGCTCTTGTTTTCCATATGATCTTAGGAGAACAGAACTGTCCTCTACTGTGCTAATGATCACCTAAAACTAAGGGTCTTTCATGTGCATTTTATTAATGCCATTGGTTTTTCCAAAAGCAATGCCATATTTATTCTAGAGAGGAAAAGGGAAGGTGTTTCCAAATAAAAGTTTAATAATGATAATAAGTCTCCAACCCTTCATCCTCCTTTTTCACCACCTTTCTCTCAAATACTCCTGATTTCTCCTTCTCTAACTGACAATTTCCAGCAAGTAAACTAAAAAATGTGGTGGTATTAAATGTGAATAAGCATCTGCTCCATCTCTTTGAGGAGAGCTACAGCACCCAACTCCAAATACAGGACACCAAAAAGCCCACCCTCTGGCATATTTAAGCAAGGAGTTCTTTCAGCCCCCACACTCAAAAATAATCAAGAAAGGTGGAAAAGTGAGCTCTTCAATCAAAATTCTCACTTTTTAATGTCTGCAATATTATCTAACACTCAGAATCACATTGGGGTTAGAAATTGTGTTATGTGGCGTCTTTTTAAAAAATATATAAATAAAAAATTATTAGGAGCCTCAAAACATCAGATAACATGAACGATTTTATTCTTTTATGACTCTACCTGAATAGGAGAGGAAAGAATAGGCTTCAGAAATCTCTTATTTTTCCAGCAGCTTTCTTGCAGAATAATATGCTTTCATAATGAAATGTAAGATTATAAATTACCAAATTGATTTTGCATCAGTGGTAAAAAGTCATAAGTGACTAAGTGTCCTAAGGTGACCTAGTATGTTATAGAAAATGTGAAACCATAGTATACTGACAGTTTAATTGGTTTAGCAAGAGTTCATATAACTTGGCTGAAATGCATCATTGGCATTTTTATCGTTACATCTTATTGCAGCTTTAAAAATAAAGTAGATGACAATCTTGTGAAATGTTTCCTTTACTGAATCAGGTTCCTGTCCTTGACTTTATTGCTATGCCTAGCTTTCCAAAACAATGTTTACAAACAGCCTCAGCCTTTTAATATATTTTGAATACTGAAATTTATCTCCCAACTTGATCCTTTTGAGCCAGGAAATGGGAAAACACTAGTGTATAATCTGTGTGAGAAACACCAAAACAGATGGCATCAAGGAGTTAAATACCAGAGTGGATGGCACCTTGACATTTATTGCTGTCTAGTGTGAACTAGAATATATAATTTGACTCTTTTACCGCATTAGGAGAGCAATTTAAATGTGTTAAGACTTGAACTATCAAAAGATGCTGTCTCCTGTCTTCAGAAGTAATTACAAGACAAGACTATTAAAGCAGTCTTATAAATACGAGAGGAGCTGAGACTGTGAAGGGCGGCAGAAGTGGAAAGAACTACCTCCCCAGTGGTGGCAGATCATTTTCTGACAGAGCAGTCCCTGTGGCAGAACAGGGGGCTAGCCATCTTGCTGGCCAGGAAGCTCTTTTCCAGAGCCACTGGTGTCAAAGGGGTTCCTGAGTTCAGCTGTGACTCCAGGTTATTCACTAATGTCCTTTATCTAATTCAGGATACCATGTTGTATTTATTTGGTCATTTAATTTTAACAAGGCAATTCAAACTTTTGCCTTGTCCAGGACTCATAATATGCCTATTCATTTAATCAGGTATTCTTTTAGCTTAAGTTATTTCTATTAGAAAAGTCATGAAAGAATAAAGAATATACTATTTTAGAACAAGTCAAAATAATGTTTTCCTAATTTTCACATAAATGTATTTATCTCAGAAATTTTCCCAAGGATCTTTATATTCTCTCTCTCCTATGGGTCCTTGAGCCTCTGTTAGCTGGATTCATGTTTCCCTAACAATCAAGCCCCTGGGGGCTAGGTGCTAGGGCAGCACCAAGTAGTTACTCCACTCATCTCAGACAAGGACAAGAACAAGTACTAAACTGAATGGAATATAACTTTGATGTGGGAAGCTATGATCACTAAGCCGAGTCTTGCTAGAAACAACCTCTGGATAAAAACAATTTGCTAAACGAACATTTCTTTAGCATGTTTGCATACGATTTTTAGCATCATACATATGACTTCAGAGTGATGCAGAGAGGCTAAGTAACCTGACAAAAAATCACTTAGCTAATAAATGGCATGGCAGTGATTCAAACCCCAGTTCCTGTGTGCCTTTAAAGTCCATGGTCTTGAACAATTCCGTTATGTGCCTTTCTTGAGAGACAATAAATGATTAGGTTGAATCATTCCAATTCTAGTTCTTGAATCCTGACTATTCCAACCCTGAGTTGAACTCTGACCCAGCAATGGTTCTGATTTGATCTTTATGGCTATGTGTCTTTTTGCCCCTTTTACTAAATCTTGGCCTTAGCTACTCCAATGAGTTATACGCTATAGCAATTCATTTGGCCCTTCTATAATTTGTTTTAGTCACATTCTGTTAAAATTTCCTGGATATGCCTGCCTCCCCTGGTTGGAGCCCATCCTGCCTCTCACCCAACAATGAAGGGGCTGTGGTGCCCTTTGCTGTCAACCAGTCTGGTTACTATCTGGCCATTAAGCAGTTCTAGATCTGCTCCTGGCCCTCTGCTGCCCTCTAGCAATCACCAGCTACTCTGCCCCATCTAGAATACAGGACTAGCTTCCCCTTTGGGCCTGGTACACTACCATTTGGCTTGGTAACCTTAAAGCCAGTCAAAGGGAGGTGGATGATGCAGCCCAGATCCCCTGGAAAATGTGGCACAAGGGAAATTACTTTCTTGTCTTCCTTTTTTAAAAATGGCTATAGGGAAAGGAGGAAGAAAGCCTAGTCCTGCTCCTTTTCTTCACACAGACTCTCTCATGGGATGCTCTTCTCCAAATGGCACTGTGAAAGACCTAGGGCCGTGGTCAGCAAACTGCGGCTCATGAGCCACATTCGGCTCTTTGGACCCTTGAGTGTGTCCCTTCCTAAGCCTTAGGAGTGCCCTAATTAAGTTAATAACAATGTACCTACCTATATAGTTTAAGTTTTAAAAATTTGGCTCTCAAAAGAAATTTCAATAGTTGTACTATTGATATTTGGCTCTGTTGACTAATGAGTTTGCCGTCCACTGACCTAGGGTGTCCCAGCTTACAAAGGAGTTTCCCAGCTCTGAGCATGGAGAATGGAGGAGATAGCGAGTCCTTGGGCCTTAGGGAAATCAATATATCAGTGACTTGGCACAGGGGATACTTTCTAGTCACTACAGGAGTGACCCCAGGAACTACCAGCTGTGCACAGGTGGCAGAAGCCTTTGATGACTGGTTTCTTGTTCCCTAGAGTCATTTAACAGCAGGAGGGGGTGCAGGGTGGAGGAGCAGCTGTTTATGCTCATGACACTTCCCACTGCCTAAGACAGCTCTTTGATTGATCCCCTCTCAGAAGATCTAGCTTGTTCTCTGGGGACAGAAACAGCTTGGGGATTGATGGGTTGTGCAATTTCCTCTGGGTCAAACACTGGATTCTCAGGAGAAAAAAGCAACTTTCTCCAGTTGCTGTCTATTGCTGGGGGTGAAGGAGAGAGACTAAAAAATTTCCATCACCCCTAAAGCTTCCCACCTTTTCTCTTGACCCTCTTAAAATTCATTAACATAAGCTCACATGGGTTTATTCTCTTGGTCCTCACTACAACACTGCAAGATAAATTCTTCTATCATCCAGTTTTAAGATAGGGAAACGGGAGCTTTAAGAACATAAGTCTCTGTCTGGCTGGTGTTGCTCAGTGGTTGAGCATCAACCTATGTACCAGGAGATCACAGTTTGATTCCCAGTCAGGGCACATACCCGGGTTTTGGGATCGATCCCCAGTGAAGGGTGTGCAGGAGGCAGCTGATCAATTATTCCCTCTCATCATTGATGTTTCTAACTCTCCCTCCCTCTCCCTTCCTCTCTGAAATCACTAATTTTTTTTAAAAAAAAAGAACATAAGTCTTTTGCCCAAGGTCATATACAGGCAGAGTCAAGATTTGAACTCAAGTAGTCTTAGAACTAAGAGAGCCATTAGAATTAAAAACAGACTTCAGAAAATAAGTCTTACACTTCCACCCAAGTACTCCTTGCCTCTCCACACACACATACACCATGCCAGTGATTATTTATCTTTTCCAGCAAAGAGAAATTTAATCTCCTTTTATGAAACAAAATCTGTTGACCCATTTAGTCAGGGAGAGGAGACAGACTGAGAATAGACAAGCAAGTGAAAGTAAAAATCAAACTTGCTAAAAACAGGAAGTAAAGAAAACAGGCTCTGATCAGAGAGATGGAACACAGTAGATCTCAGGCATTACTTCCCCATTTGTGAGATGCTCTGAATCAAGAATTTTAGAAGGAACCATCTAAATCATATCCTCTATAGAACTCCATCCCACCGCAGCCCAAAATAGAGGGTAGGGATTGTCTGATACTGGGAGGACAGAAGAATGGAATAATTTCCTTTCCCCTCTATCCTTCCCTGAATTAGTCAAGACTGGGAATCTGAGAAAGGGAAACTGGCATAATTCCTATGAGGAGGGCTGTACATCCCAGTAATCAGGTCAAAGGACGGGGAGGACCACCCTGAACAGCATTAAACAACTGGAACACAACAGCTGGTTGGGCCAAAGTTTCCCATCCCTAGGCTCAGCAGTAGCCCAAACCCATTGTTTATTTGCCTTGCAAAAGCATATCACCCTCAAGTTGTACCTTCCAAAAATAATAATATTAGCTTCCATTTAAATATGAACAAGGAACAATCAAAATAAGCAGGTGACTCTAGGCCTTCCTTTACTGCCATAGGTAGAATCTCAGTGCTGCCTGACACTAGTAAATGTCAGGTTATGGGGGGAAAATAGCAGAGTCCTGAGATGCTCTGCTTGATCACTCTCTGTCCTATCAATCACCCAGGAACATTGTTTTTAAAAGAAAGAAATCACCTTGAAGTTCTGATAAATCTAAATGTGTGGGTCACTGTCAGATACCAGTAGTTTTTACAGAATGTTTACATATGAAGACATTTTTAATGAAAATGTATTATAAACATTTAAGCATAATGCCAGCTGAAAAATATTCCAATATGTGTGCTAGGACAGGGCTGCAATTGAAATTCCAGTCACTTTTAGAAAATGATCAACATTTTTGAAGCTATTTCCTACCAATGACTTTATTGCACAATATATAGAACCCAACTGGCCACTTTAAATGACTCTAGAAGGCAATTGTATATCAAACTCCTCCATAATGGATTTTTAAAAATTGTTAAAGAAACTCATCAATCTTCAGTAATCATTTTAAAGTAAAAATGATTCAATCCTAACTATATGCTAGTGCAGACCCTGCTCCCACTCCAGTAGCCATGACCATGAATAACTCCAATTCATCCCCAATTCTGGAAGTGCCAAATTACCCCCAGAGATGCTACACAGGCAGCTGAAAAGATGGATGACCACAAGCAATTAGCCAATCAATTTGGCTTGAAATCGCCACCAACACAATTGGCAGAAAGCCATACATGGAGTTTAAATGGCAGTCACCTGTTTGAAAGGAAACAAAAGGTCCCAGCTTCCCACACTACATTAATAACTTGCCATGGTGTCCAAAAGTACCACCATTCTAACCACATGTTGGGATTTAGGCCCTACTCAAAAGGCAAATAGATTACTCACTGTCAAAAACATGCTAGACTATTAGCACACCCTACCACATTAAGTAACTCTCACCTAGGAAAACTGGGGGCAGTGCTCTGAGGAAATGGGAAGGATGGGTGTCAGGCCAGCATGAGGAAAGGTGACAAAGAGAAGAGTGTTTGTGGCAAAGGTGTGGAGGTGGTGGTGAGGATGAGCAGAAACAAAGCCCCTCTGGTTCCCATATTCCTTAAAGGGGAAAAGAAGGTGGTTGCCACAAATAATAATCTCAGAAATCTAACATCAATCCCAAGCCAGGTTTAGGAACACATCATCTAGCAGAAGATTTGTGAGCATGGAAGAAACAATCACAAAAAGCTGGCATATTTTTATAACAAGTCATGCCTGACTAACCTCTTTTCCTTTTATAATGGAAATACTGAGCTGAAAACCAAAGGAATACAATGAACATACTACTTCTGGATTTCAAAAGGGCCTAGGACAAAGTTTACAGTCATGTTCAAGATAAACTGCTGTGCCCAAAGATGCTAGCTAATAGATTAATGTCAATCCAAAAGAAAGTCTCTTATGGGGAACCTGATCTGCTCAGCTCAGCTTTTTTATCAATGACTCGTATGATAGCATAAATGGTACCCTGACCAAATTTTAAAATTACATGAAGCTGGAAGGGTTAACCCATTTTGACATCCTAGAAATCTCAACACGCTAGAATTTTGGCTCAAATTTTAAAAGATGTCATAGTAATATAAGACCAACACCCCAAACTTGAGATGAAGGCTGGCAGCAACAGTTTGAAAATTTTGCTTGACTTTAAGTTCAACACTCACTGACTCAATAGTGAGTATCTTAGGTTGGCTGCCTCAATAAAAGTGCAATATGAATACTATAGGAGGTGATAGCTGCCCTGTTCTCTGTATTGGGCAATACTGCACACTGCAATTTAGGGAGATAATTACCAAGTAGAAATCTATCCACAAGAGAGCAGCCAGTATGGTGAAAGAGTTACAAGGAAATTGATTTTGGCCCAACAAACCTAAGAACTGGCAATTAAAGCTGACCAAGAATTTAGTGGGCTGCCTCATAAGGGAGCTGATTCACCATCAGAAAAGTGATCACTCTCTCAGAATATGTTGTACAAAGAAGCCACACAGAGCTATGACAGTTGTATTTGATGACCTCTAAAGCACGCTGTCAACTCTGAGATACTGTGACATTATGTAATCACCTTCCTAATTTATAGAACTGAAAAAGGACACAGAACTAAAGTCAAATCTCTGGGTAGTGTATTAACACATAAAAACAAATATTCTGAACGAAGTAGAGAAACTAGGGTAGTAGCAGACAATCCCAGTCCTTTCTTCCTCCAAACTCCTTAGCTGTAGGGGGTCTTGTTTGCATGGAGAGCTTGGGAGTTTAAATAAACTTCACTTGGGTGGCTGAGATGTTTGTAATGAGGGCCAGGATGAAGGAAGTCAAATGGTGATATGTAAACAACATATATCCCTGCCTCCTGTGAAAACAGAATTTGATGTTTTTCTATAAAGAGAGTGATTTATATGGATGGGAACATACACACACACACACACACACATAACAACAACAACAACGAACTAACCCACTTTAAGAGAATTATTTGTGAAATATAATTGGAGTTCAATCTAAAGCAAAGCATTTCTTTTATGAGTCCCTAATTAAGACATAAAAATAACACAGTGAGCATGTCCAGAGACAGACTGACCTACTTTTTTTTTTTTTAAGACTACTACCATGTTCATGTCTGAAAGTGCCCAGCAGTGCCTGGCATACAATAGTGCTCACCAAATAGTTGTTGACTGCCTGACAGAAACAAAAAAAATGAAGTTTTTAAGGTATCTAACCAAAAATGTCCTCAAAATTCAAGCCTGCAGTGTGACAGCAGGATTTAGGTCTTCTGCTTGAAGCAACTTAACAGGGCTGAGCCAAAAGCTTGTGTACCTTGGCTTCTGGCATGTTGAAAAAGGAGAACACTATATCCTAGGCAGACTGCTCAGGGTCAGTCCTCTGGAGCAATCAACTAGGTGCGTCCCCAATGAGCTATAGAAAATCAGGGCTCTTTCTGCACATTGGGAGGCAGCAGAAAGTGCAATGCTGGCCTACTGCCTGGAAACCTTGCCCTAGTCCCAACATTTCAAATTCTAGGGGGTTCTGGTCTAGGGATAGTCTTTTAAGTACATGAAAATATATAAATTAAGATATGCCCTTCAGCACTGCATATAAGAAAGGAAAATTTAAGGATGCACCTAAATGGTTGCCGATAGCAGAGTGGCTGAATGAGGATATTATGCAGCAGCTTTTTTTAACGAATAAAGTCTTTACTTGTTTTGAAAGATGCCAAAGATATATGAAGTAAAAAGGTATGTTATCAAACAACATGTATGGCATGGCCCCATTTCTGTAGGGGGACAAAACTGTGTGAATGAGTGAATAGTAATTGTATGTATATGTATCAAATACATGGAGAAAAGTTTTAAATGCACACATCAAACTTTACAGTGTTTACAGTTGGCAAAGTTATTAAGCGGGGGTGGGTGTATCAATGGGGGAACTTTCACTTTTTTCCCTATATATACTTTTGGTACTGTTTCATTTTTTATTTTTAAAAAATCTTATTTATTTAATTTTTTCTAGTAAATTAGTTTATTTTTTAATCTTTATTGTTGAAAGTATTACATATGCCCCCCTTTTCCCCCATTGACCCCCTCTAGCCCGCCCCCAACCTCCACCCCAAGCCTTCATCACTCTATTGTCCATGTCCATAGGTCATGCATATATGCATACAAGTT
The DNA here is from genome assembly GCF_964212035.1 of Myotis nattereri. Classification (NCBI taxonomy): domain Eukaryota; kingdom Metazoa; phylum Chordata; class Mammalia; order Chiroptera; family Vespertilionidae; genus Myotis; species Myotis nattereri. The sequence goes on from NC_138078.1 coordinate 122,708,421, forward strand.
CTTTGGTTGATTACCTCCCACACACCCACCCTCCCCTGCCTTCCCTCCAAGATTCCACACTCTGTTCCATGCTTCCATGTCTCTAGATTCATTCTGTTCTTCAGTTTATTTTGTTAATTAGATTTCACATATGAGTGAGATCATGTGATACTTGTCTTTCTCTAACTGACTTAATTCACTTAGCATGATACTCTCCAGGTCCCTCCACATTGTCTCAAAAGGGTAAGAGATTCTTCTTTTTCACTGCTGCATAGTATTCCATGTTATAAATGTACCACAGCTTTTTTATCCACTCATCTACTGATGGGCACTTGGGCTGTTTCCAGATCTTAACTATTTTAATTTTTAATTAAATTTATTGGAGTGGCACTGATTAATAAAATTATATGTTTTAAGTGTACAATTCTCTGATACATCATCTGTTGATCATTGTGTGCCCACCACCCAAAATGCAATCTTCTGTCACTATATAGTTTACCCTAGTTACCCTTTACTATCCCCCCACCTTCTCTCTGGTAACCACTATATTGTTGTCTGTGTCTATGAGTTTTTATTCGTTTTTCTTCTTTGTTCATTTGTTGTTTTCAGTTTTATATCTCACATGTGAGTGAAATCATATGCTTAACTTTTTCTGTCTGACTTATTTCGCTTAGCACAATAGTCTCAAGGTCCATTCACTTGTTGCAAATGGCAGTATTTCATCTTTTCTTATGGCTGAGTAGTATTCCATATGTACCACATCTCCTTTATTCAACCATCTATAGAAGCACACTTCAGTTGTTTCCATGTCTTGGCCACCGTGAATAACAATGCTATGAACATAGGTGTGCATGTATCTTTGCAAATAAATGATTTCAATGTATTGTTTCTTTTTTACCTTAAGTATGTCGAAATACTGCATACATTTTTCTAGCTCAGAAAATTACCTTTATAATTTGAAAAAAAATCACTAAAATCAAATAGCAAGAAATCCCTAGTCTCTTTCCCAGCCTTCTGGAAATCCACAGAGAGCCTTGGTAAAAGGCCAGCCAGGCCTGATTTGCTTCCCTGCTCTACCTACAGCAGTTCCATTCTCTATATTGTGGTGGGAGTAGGGCTTAATGGGAGATTGGTTTCTCAGGGCAGTATATAGCCCTAAATGGAGGGACTATTTATGAATAAGCAATTTTCTCAGAAGGTCAAACCCCTGGGAGAAGCAACAACCTTTTCAAAGCCTTCTTATTAGAAACAGCAGCAGTGCCCACTAGTAAAATCACATAATGCACCTAACAAAATACTTGACATTGCCAAGGAAATATTTCCAATGGAGAAAATCTGGCTCTTGAGGCAAACAGGAACTTGGTAAAATGAAGGTACTGATTCCTATAAGCCTCCAGGCAATAAAGTCTTGATACGCATGCCCTTTTCCATCAACTCTTCCCAAACAACATGCACTCATACAGATTGTTTAGTAAAAGAAAACCAGGCACCATCGAATAACTAGATTCAATCAACAAAACAACCCAGTAAATTACTAACCAAAGAGTTATTCACCAATTTGGTTAGTCGCCAATTTCTATGCTATAAAAAGGACACTTCATGAAAGATAGGTAAATATGAAACAGCGTGCCATGGACCCCAGTCTTCCTCACCAAAATGAGAATGGGAGCCAACTCAAAGAAATGGGAAAAGAACTGGATTGAGGGTTAGGCCAGTTTTCCAACTGCCATTTGCCAGCATGAAACAAGGTCAGTGGTTTGCAACAGGAGGTGAATTGCCCTCCAGGGGACATTTGACAATGTCTGGCAAATTATCACAACTGTGGTGGGTGAGGGTAGAGGCCAGAGATGCTGCTAAACATTCTATAATAAACAGGGCAGTCTCCCCACAACAATGATTATCCAGCTCCAGATGTCAATAGTGCTGAGGTCGAAAAACTTCACATTACTCTATCCTCAGTTTTATTACCTGAAAAATAGGAACCATGTGACTCATAGAAATAAAAGTGTTTTTTTAAGTATTTAGCTTTATCTAAATGTAGGATTAGCTTAGTCCAGGGTCATTTTAATACTTCAAGTCTATCAAAATGCCCGAAAACTGTTCATTTTCAGCTTCATACATTAATTTGGACTTTTAAAAACCCAAATTGGTTTTAAGCACTAATTTAGGAAAGAGCCATAGAAAGCTTCCTGGTGAAGGTAGAATATGAGGCAAAAGACAATATAGAACAGAGGCTGAGAAACCAGGCTCTTGAGTATGTCTGGGATTCAAATTACCATCTGTCATGTAATAGCTTTGTGATCATAGGCAAATTACTGAACATCTTTAAAACACAGTATTAGTAACACCTACTTTATATGGTTGTTGTGAGAACTCAATGAGTTATGCATATGAAGAGCTTATAACAGTACCTGGTTGATAGCAGACACTTATTATATATAGGCTAGTATTATGTTTTTATTGAAGCACATCAGAGATACACAGAGGAGGGTAACCTAATCCAGTGGAGGGGTGGTCAGGAGAGGTGTCCTGGAAGAAGTGGTTAACTGAGTTACATCTTAAAAACTGATAGATAGTAAACGATATAAAAGTGGAGGCAGTAAGACTAGTTAGGAACTGGTTAAAAAGTTCTGGCTAGAGCTCAGTGATGAAACCAGGGCAGTGGTCATAGGATGGAATCTTTGTGGGAGAAAAAAAATCAGGAAAGATTGGGTATATGGTAGTACTTGAACAAGTAAATTACCCTCTCTGAGCTTCAATTTTCCTTATCCATAAATTGAAGGTAAAACCACCTACCTAACAGGATTACTGTAAGGAAGAAATCAATTTTATTTTAAAACCTATAGAAAGTGGCACATATAGTAGACAATAAATAAAAATCTCATTATTATTATAATTAACAATAATTACAATAGCCCTGGAAAGGGTCCCCAGGTGACAGTTAACCCAAGAGGCTCAGCATCAGGAAGAGATTTGCCCAATGTTACACTCTCTGCTTAATGGCAGAGCCATGAATAAAAACTCAATCTTTTGCCTCCTACTCTGTGGTTGGTTTCCGCCCCCCTCCCACTAAATTGTTCTAAGTGACTGGTTGAAGGATACTCTCCTCCCAAAATATTAACATGAGGTCACCCATATTGTCAGCAGTTTCTTCCTCCCAGTGCCAACAATGAATAGGATTCTAAAACAGGCTAGAAGATCATAATTTCTCCTACACTGTAAAAATTGCCCATACTTCTGCCTAGCTGGTGTGGCTCAGCAGATGAGTGTTGACCTATGAACCAGGAGGTCACGGTCAGGGCACATACCCGAGTTGTATGCAGGAGCCCACTGACCAATGATTCCCTCTCATCATTGATGTTTCTATCTCTCTCTCTCCCTCCCCCTTCCTCACTGAAATCAATAAAAATATATTTTTTAAAAATTGCCCATACTTCTTAATCTGATAGTTTTACTCCTACCTCCCTTTATTGAAATACTGTAGAAAGTTCATTGTACATAATTGGATCAACCATGCTATTTCTACAGATGTTGGGATTTTAACTGTATCACTTCCCCAGAGACCTAAATGGTATACAGTAGCTTCATTATGATCAGAACAAACACAGCTAGGCTCCTAAATGGTGCAACTCTTCTAATTCCTCTACTGAGATATAACTTTGCTATTGCTATTTGATGTCTTTAAAGGATATTTATTGCACTCAATTACAAACATACTAATTACAAACATTCTGATCCTGCAGACCAAAACCCAGCCCCTCTTAAAAGCAACATAGGTGAGAATATAATAACATTTGAGGAAGGATATGGAAGGCAACATCCAAAATACTAGTTCTTTCCTCAAGCCAAGTAGGCATCTAAGTGGTAGAAGAATATGCCAACAATCAGTACTGAAATTGATATTATTAAATCTGGGAATCCTGATTTCAATGCTATTCAAATAACTGAGACTATGTATTTGAGTCCATTAAATAATCATAAATTTGAATCTATTTGTTCAGACTAGGATTCTTCATAGAATCAGATTAGAGCTGAATAGAGTTTTAGAGATTAGCTAGCCTTTTGTTTTTTAACTATTTGGGGGGCATAGATCCCTTTGTGAATCTAATTTAAGCTATGTGCTTTCTCTTCAGAAAAAAAAGGCACATATACAAAGCATTTCAATTTCAGGAGTTATGAGGACCCACTGCAACACATCCATGGACTTCAGTTAAGGACCAATGTGCTGCTAGTCTACTCACCTCTTTGGACAGACAAACTGCACTTCAAAAAGGTTAATTTGCCCAAACTACATTAGGATGTTAGTCCTAGAGTTTAAAATGTGAATTACACATAATAACCCTAATTTGTAATAGTCCCTTACATAAGTGTTTATAGTGCTGTTTAGTTTAATGTGTAATTTTATATGTACATCTTTATACTCTCAAAATATAAACTGTATATGTAGTAGCTCCATTTTATAGATGAGAAACCCAAGGCTTAGAGAAATTAAATAAAGTTCCACCAATATCTGCTAAAATATATTATGTGTACCTACCTACCAACACTGAACTGGGGGGGTGGTGATACAAAGATGAACTCAAAGCGGACCCTTTAGGAGCTTTCAATTCAGTGAAGGGGACAAACATCCCCCCATGCTCCTTCCCCCATCCAAAGCACATCATTTCTAGTGTAGAAGGTGCTAAGATGGAGAAAGAGAACAATTGGGGGGATGTGAGATAGGGTGGGATGACAGGAAGACCTAACCTAACCTGCTGATTGGGGAAAGGACCCCTAAGGGGTTCGGTTCGTCACAGGTTCCAGAGCTAAAAAATAACCAAGCTGGAACCGGAACCTATGCATTCTGATTCCAAAGCTGGTGCTTTTTCATGAGCTGGGTTTCCCAAGGGCTTTGCAACTAGAAGGGGCTTAAAGTCCTTTCTGGAAGCATAGCTTCAATCACACCAGGAATAAAACCATCTAGCTCTTCAATTTTCAATAAAACTCTCTGTTAGTACATGGTCAATACATGCAAATTTGTTCTAGCACATGAAAATTAATTAGCCATGACAGCTTAAACATGAGATAATTCAGTATGTAAACCTGAAACAGTTTCTTCCTACTAGTGACCACGTTACTATGCTCAAATGTTCTCTTCACACGTATCAATTTTCTAATCTTGCTTCCTTTGAGTTTTGCCTTGGCTCTAGGTATTTATCTTTTCTTTCCTGCTAGGCTGGTAAGCAGGCTCTCTGAATGGCTGGGTAGAAAAAAAGAAAACAAAAGTGATTCTCAGAGAGACCATACAACTTTTTGTAAGTACAAAGACACATTTTAACTACAGTCTCCCCGTCTGTATTAAAGATGTCTGGAAAAAGAACAACAAGTGTATGATGGGGGTTGGTAATAGCTACCTGGGCTGACACAGAGAGGATTATTCAGGACAGCTATATTTTAAATGTTTTTCTTCTTGTCTTCTCCACTCCCTGACCTCCCACTGCCAGCTGCCTACTCCCCCACCCACCTATTCCATCCCCAAAGAAAGTCCTGAGCATTTTTGAAGATGAATTACTTCCCTTTCCAGGGTCTCTGGAGCTAAATTTTTAGTACTGTATTTAATATAATTTGCTGTGCTCATGTTTTATTTGAATATTGTTCATTATTCAGTTGAATAAGTTCGTTAAACCATTTAATTTTTTAATGACCTCTGAAGGACAAAATTTCCTGTGGCAATACATAAGGTATATGTAAGGCATAGAAGAATTCTGATTTATAAAACTGATTCCCATTTAATTTTTCAGGATTGAATCTGTTATATCAAGCCAGGCCTGCCTACTGAGGACCTAAATAACAGCACTAAACTAAATGATACTAATAAAACTTTACATTTTAATGACAACTAAAGCATTATCTTAGTTGGGTCTCATTACAGTGTGAGATTTAAGCAAGATAAGGATTATCCCCATTTTACAGATGAAGAACACGAGGCTCAGGTAGGTTAAGTGGTTAATTCAAGGTCATGCAGTTTCCACATGACAGAAATGGGACAAGAAATCAGATAAAAGTTTTTCACACATGCTTAAACCCCTAGGATAAAAAATATCACAGCTCTCTCACCTTGACTTAAAAGTGCTAACAATGGCTTCTGAAAAATGAAAAGCCTTGGAGGAAGACAGAATAAAAATCTGAGAGACAATCACTGATATTTTTTCTTCTAGACTTCAAGCCGAATCAAGTTCTTCAAAGAAAACCCAGTAAAGCCCAGACATTTTCATCCTAACAAAATAAATATTTCAGTCAGGCTTTAGAGGACTCTTGCATTATGATTGGCTGTTAGATATATTTGTGACTTAGCCACTAAACTGATTAACGCTAACTTCATTGACACAGTTATGTCAACAGAGCCTTTGACACTGACAGTTATGAATGAAAAGTGTAAATAATGGTAAATAACCTAGAGCTTCCACATTTATTCCTAATGAAAGATTTAGCACTTTCAAAAGTCAAATGCCTGATAGGCTAAAAATTACAGCTTTGGTCTATCTGGCGCCAACAAAACAAGATTCATCACCCCTCCTGTCTTTAGAAAGATATTCAAAGAGTCTCGGGTTCTTCCAAGCAGACAGGCAAGTTTGATTTAAAAAAAAAAAAAACCAGCTCAGACTCTTTGAGCTGAAAATGGCTGTAAAAATTATCTGGCCTAACCCCACATTTTATATGAGAAAACTAAAGCCCAGAAAAATGACATTAATTGCCTAAGGTCATCCAGTGAGTCATGATGGAGTCAGAGATACAAGCCATATCTTCTTATTCCCAGTCCAATGCTCTTGTCACTAAACCACACAACAGGAAAAAATCTCCACCCAGCATACACATACACAGGCATGTTCTCCCTCTCTCTCTCTCTCTTTCTCTCTCTCTCTCCTGAATTTTAACAGACCTATAAAGATAATTGAAGCCATATTCTCTGTGCTGAATTTCTATTGGTCTCAACAGAATAAGATCTGATGAGGACTCTCAGATATAAAATTATATGCAATTTCTCAAGTTCAAGTCCATCTCATGATTACAAATGAATCCTATTTTAAGACATGCCTGAAAATAACTTAAGAAAACTTGCACATATACTGTTTTATCACTAGCACTGCTTTTAACATGTGCAGTATGATTCTATTTTTGGAAGAATATATCTACATATGTGTGTTTGGATATATTCAGGGGGGAAAATCAGAAAGCCTATGTTGACCATAATCATCTCTGGATGCTAAGATTGTGGGTGATGCTCATATGCTATTTTATATTTACCAGTATTTATTAAGTTCTCTTCAAAAACTAACACCTATTATTTATGTAGTAAAGTGTTAGCAGAATAGCAGAAAAATAATAATATTAGAAATATTATAAGATATTCAGACATATAAACTCTTGGTATTTTTCAGAATCCAATAAAATGTCATGACATGAATTCATGGTCAACTAAGCTTATAAAATCTGTTCAATTAGAATTCCCCTCCTTAGAAACAGAAAAGATTTTGAACCTGATAGTCATCCCTTTTCTTGTGTATATTTGGTCGATAGAATAGGTAGGCCAATTTATTGTTACTGTCCCCAGAAGGCCTCTCATTGAAATTCAAGAGTGGTTAGCTCAACAATTAGGATGCTTTTCTGGAATATCTATACCAATCTTAATTGATGACGGAAAAAGTTAAGTTAGTGAAGTGTGATGTACAACTACCTTTACAAGAATAAAAAACACCAGATAACATTTATTGAGCATTTCCTGTAAAACTAAGCACCCTTCTATGTTAAGTTTTACATGAATCATGTCATTGAATTCTCACAACAACTGTGACAGTTAGGTCCTATTATTTATTGCCCGTGTTTTAGAGATGAGGATATTGAGGCTTAGAGAGCTTATGTGGACTTCCGTAGATAACAAGATTCAAGATCAAGTCAATTTATTCCAGAATCTATTCTCTTTAACTCTACACTGCCCTTTATTATTTTTCCATACCTAGAGTAACTAAAACTCACTGCTAATAAAGTATTTCCAGGAAAGTTTCTATCAGGTTTGCTTTAATAAGCAAAGCTTTTTATAATTAGCAGCCCCAATTAATGAGTTTTCTTGAGTCTTTCAAGCAATTTAAACATGACTTCCTGCAAATCTTATATAAACTATTAATTTGTTTAGCATACACTTTCTTCATAAATGGGATGAAAGTAAACTTCAGTACAAGTCAAATCATAACAATATTCGAATTAACAGAGCCAGAGTTAGTAAGATTTCACTCTAGATCATTAATTTTTATAAAATATTTACTTCCTGCTTTGAGTTCACTTCTTCCATTTAAGCATTTATTGCCTGTATATTTAATGTATAAACAGATGTTTGCACTATTACAGTTTTCACATAAAGGGCTTCTGACTGCCTTCAAAATAAGAAGAAAAAGCCCAAATATGGTCCTGCTTAATTGTTAGACATTTCTAACACAGTCTTTAAAGAAGAGGGCTTTAATAATTTGTTTTTTTTAAAAAAAAAAACAAAAACAAAAAACCTAGTCTGATGCCAAGTAAACATACAATAGAAGAAAATTCTCAAGTTAGCATATGTAATAAACACTTTAATCAATGTTCTTAAGCAGTCATTTCTCTTTCTTATGCAAATTTTTATGTTCCAAAATTTGGTGCCTGAATTAGTACCATTCCACCCCACTCCCCAAAACAAATTTAGATTGCTTTTGTCTAGCTCCTCTCTCCCAAAGATGTCATACAGCTAAAGTTCCAGATAGGTACTGGCTCCCTATTTTGACTAATTCAGCTCACCATCTCACACAAGAGAGAAAATAACAAAAGTGCTACAAACTTTCAACTTTAAAATGCTTGAAAATATAATCATTGCACACAAAGCACACTGAAATCCCTTGAGGAAAACTATACCTCAAAAATACTGAATATTACTATTAATATCTTCACATGTCTAGTATAGTATAAGTATAATTAAAGAACTTAGAGTTTAAAGAGTCTATTTCAGTGTTTACTCTAAGGAGATTTCATGAGCAAGGAAATGATAGACCCACATATTCCTCTAACACTGAAGTGCCCACATTTTAAATAGACCAAGAAAGAGAGGCCCTGTGTGGTATGGCTAACTACTTATGGGAGTAATTTTGCCATACAACTATAGTAAATTTATTTCAGTTCCAGATATCACTTTCCCCATTAACTCAGAAGAGCAAAGGAACAAAACCACTTTCCTTTCATCCCTGTCAAACTCACCAAGTTTCTCTGGAAGCAAATACTATTTAAATCATTTTCATACTTCTATAATGCCTGTAAGACAAGTCCAGGGTCTAATTATGTCACTTAAATTTGTTGAAGATGTTTGGGTTTTTCTTTTTTAAATTTTAATAATGAAAGTGCCCAAGGGTTTAAAGCCCTAATAATCTAATAAACTTTGCTAGGTGAACATTGTAACAGATACGCCTGGATGGGATTTTGTAAATACCAGACGATTTCCCCTGATCTTTATCAGGGAAAGAAGTCTAAATCTTTGGCAGGAAGAAATTAAATGTAGTGCAAAATAATAACATCTGGCCAGATTGTGTTTGTCAGAGTAGCAGCCCCTTTAGATGTCAGGCTGAAAAGTACTAAAATGAACTCTGAAGGGTGTGTGTGCGATTCTTTATGAGGCAATAGAAAAGTCTGCCATACTGCCACAGAATACTCAGGATACAATTAACTCATGCTAGTATGTCCCTACAGAGAATTGTTTCACGTCAACGGAATTTGACGCCTTCTGCCAAATAAAATTTTGGGGGCCATTCTTGGGGTAGTTTCTTTATTTCTCCATTACCATACGGATTCCTAACAGCACTTTCTATTTTTTTTAAACTCTCTGTGATCATTTTTATGAGTTGTTAAAGCTTATGTTTATCTTCTAACTATAAGAAGGACAGTGTGGCTCAATGAAAAGAGTAATGCCTTTGAAGTTAGAAACTTAATGCTGCCACTTACTGGTTATGTGGCCTTGGGCTATATGGCTTCTAATTCCAGTTTCCTTATCTGTGAAATGAGGATAATAATAGCTAGCAATATCACTACCATTATGAAGCTTAATCAAACTTAGCACGTTTATTTTCAATAAACTTAGTCAAGTTTGCTTCTCCTTTATGAGTGACTCAGATGAGTTCAAATGTCTAACCTGATCAACTTTACAGTAGCAAAGGCTTAAATGAGCACACACTATCTTCCCCTCCCATCAAAACAAAAACCCCTCAAGGGTATATATGAAATAATGTGTGCATCATTTATTTATTTTTTAAATTTCTTTATTGTTGAAAGTATTACCGATATCCCCCTCTTTCCCCCATCCACCATGCACCCACCCCTCCCAGGCCTTCACCACACTATTGTCCATGTCCATTGGATTATGCATTTATGCATATAAGTTACCCAGCCATCCTCAACTTCCCTCTGAAATGCATCAGTCTCTTCCATGCTTCTATGTCTCTAGAACTATTTTGTTTATCAGTATATTTTGTGCATTAGATTCCACATATGAGTGAGACCATGTGATATTTATCTTTCTCTAAATGGCTTATTTTGCTTAGCATAATACTCTCTAGATACCTACATGCTGTCTCAAATGGTAAGAGATCCTTCTTTTTTTTACAACTGAGTAGTATTCCATTGTGTAAATGTACCACGGCTTTTCTTTCCACACATCCACTGATGGGCACTTGGGCTGTTTCCAGACCTTACTATTATGAATTGTGACACTATGAACATAGGGGTGCATCTATTCTTTCTGATTGGTGTTTCGGGTTTCTTAGAACATATTCCTAGAAGTGGGATCACTGGGTCAAACGGGAGTTCCATTTTTAAATTTTTGAGAAAACTCCATGCTGTTTTTGACAATGGTTACACCAGTCTGCATTCCCACCAGCAGTGGACTAGGGTTCCCTTTTCTCCGCATCCTCGCCAGCACTTGTCATTTGTTGTAAGCCTCTTCTTCCACTATAAGCCATCTTAACCATCTGGCAGAACTTGCCAGAAAGAACATACTTTGTTTGTCCACTAATGATTACTTTGATGCATGAGATACTTTAATTGCTTTTCCTGCCTCTCTGATTTTTATCTGGCATTTAGAGAGGGAAAATTATGGTCATCTCACAATAAAAAAAAAAGTTTTTTCAATTAAAACATAATAAAAAAAACTCTTTCCAGAATGGGTACCACAAAACAATGCTAAACCACCAATTTATCTGATAAGTCAGTGTATCTGTTTCAAATGTCAATTGCTAGAAAGAGTACTGTTTCTCACATCCCCAAGGAATGAAAGTGTGGACAGAAGGCCTTTGGGTTTTCCCCCATTTACTACTCTGTTGGACAGGAACAGGCACTTTGGCATCACTGAATGGGTTTCGTTAGCTACCCCTTCAATGACTGGGGCATGTGGAAGTAAACACACATGCTACATCAAAGAATAGTTTCAGAGCCCATTTTCCCAGTTGAGAAGGTGGGAAGGATGCCCAGAATCCATGCTTCAGGCAATAAGACTGGTGGCAGGCAACATTTCACTACTCTTCAAGCATCTTTCCAGCTACAAGAGCACAAACTCCAATATACTTCTAGGTCAAGATTACTGCCTAGTAAATAGCCAGATAGGTCTGAAATCCAGTAATGCTGATACTAGCACAGTAAAAATGAACTCATTTGGACTAATGGTCGGTGTCAGGGTAAATATCAACAATAATCCTTTAAACTTTTCAAAGCATTTTAATATACATTACCTCTTTTGATCCTCAAAAACTCGAGCGGGTTGGCAGGTCAGGTATTATCTTGCACATAAGGAAACAAACTCAGGCACTTCAAATTACTTACCATTTTTTACACAGCCGGTGTCAGAGCAGAAGTCAGAACCTATATTTGGTTCATGCTAAGGGCATCAATTAGTAAAGAATAAAAGAACATATTGGAAGCTAAAGGAAAATATTTTATACACTTGACTAAAGATGCTTTAAAACCTCCATGAAAATGAAAAAATAGAATTAACAAAGTAGTAAAAGCAATTTATAACATATAAAATGAGTTAGCATCCTGAATACATAAAGAGCTCTTACAATCAATAAGGGCCTCTCAATAAGAAACAAAGAATAGCTAAAATTTTTAAATGATGAAGAAATAGTAATGAGAAAAAATACAAACTAAAAAAAAACAGAAATAACCAATAGATCTCCTTAGTAACCAAGGAATAGTATTTTTCCACCCAAATTGGGGTTACTGTAAAATGGAAAATGGTCAGGAAAATGAACACTCATATATTGCTAGTGTGACTGAAAATAGATAAACTTTATGGAATTCAAATAGGCAGTAAGTATGAGAAACCTTAAAAACTGCATAGCCTTTGACCCAGCAATTTCAGTTGCAGGAATTTATCCTGAGGAAATAATTAAGAGTATGCATAAATATTTAGATACATGATTAATTTATTTATGTCATTGCAGTTTACTGAACATAACCTACATTTCTAACAGTAGAGAGGGTTGAATTAATAACACCTGAGACAACCACATTACTAAATACTAGGTGGCCTCCAAGTACTATTTTCTATTGTATTATAGAAAGGTATTATTGATATGGAAAATTGTTATAATATATTACATGAAAAGGCAGTATAACTAAATTTTGAAGAAATATACTCAAACGCCTATACATGTATAATACTGAACAAAAGTATACAAGGTAATACATCACAATGTTAATAGTAATTAGCCTCTGGGAGATAAAATGTGGGTCATTTTATTTTCCACTTCTTATTTTTTATTTATTTTCTCTAATAAGCATATAGTACTAATTTGTATAGTAAAAACTTATTTAAAAAAAAGAATATACTGAAACAAAGTGTGTTTTATCACTTTCAAGTCTTCACAGTAAGTAATAATCCTACACAATAAAAACATAATATGCAAATCAACTGAACAATGGAATGACCATCAAAACAACCGGTCACTATGATGAGCAATGACCACCAGGGGGCAGATTATCAATGCAGGATCTGCCACCTGGTGGTCAGTGCACTCCCACAGGGGGAGCGCTGCTCAGCCAGAAGCTGGGCTCACAGCTGGTGAGCGCAGTGGCGGTGGCAGGAGCCTCTGTGGCAGGACTAAGAAGCAGTGAGCCGAGCAGCAAGCAGGTGGGCAGTAAGGAGCAAGGGGTACTGGACTGCGAAAGGGCACAGGCCAGGCTGAGGGACCCCACACACACACACACTGCACAAATTTCGTGCACCAGGCCTCTAGTAAGAGTATATTTAGAGAAGCTCACAAATGTCACCATACTCAGAATTCTTGACCACAAACTTTAAATCCATAGCACTAAACTTTGTTCACAGTGCTCTGTCAAGAGCCTAGATAAAGATGGAAGAAAAGACAATCAGCAAGCGAGGTAGTGCTGAGGCCAGAAAAAGAGGCAGAAGATTGGGGAAACATAAAACATTCCATATCAGTGCGCAAACATCAACTCACTAGCTAGACTTTTAGGATCTTACAGCTTGAGTAGATTTTAAAATCTAGAAACAAGTGCTGTAGGCAACAACTTATATCTTTGCTTTTCCATCTGGTGATAGTTGTAGGTTTTGGAAAGACAGTAAAAAAATTAGAAATCTGTTCCTTTTAAAAAAAATTTAAATTCTTTATTGTTTAAAGTACTACATGAATCTCCTTTTACCCCATTGACTTCTCTGTGGACGCTCCCACACCCCAACACATGCCCTCAACCCCCTACTGTCTGTGTCCAAAGAATATACTCATATGCATGCATACAAGTCCTTTGGTTGATCTCTTACCCCTTTACCCCCTGCCTTTCCTCATAAGTAGGACAGTCTGTTGGATGCTTCTATGTCTCTGATTCTATTTTGGTTCATCAGTTTATGTTGTTCATTATATTCCACAAATGAGTGAGATCATGGGATATTTATCTTAATCTGACTGGCTTATTTCACTTAGCATAATGCTCAACAATTCCATCCATGGTAAGAATTCCTTCTTTTTTACAGGAGCATAGTATTCCATTATGTAGCTGTACCACAGTTTTCTAATCCACTCATCTGCTGAAGGGCACATAGGCTGTTTCCAGATCTTAGCTATTGTAAATTGTGCTGCTATGAACATAGGGGTGCACATATCCTTTCTGATTGGTGTTTCTGGTTTCTTGGTATATAGTCCTATAAGTGGAATCACTGGGTCAAACGGGAGTTCCATTATTAATTTTTTGAGGAAACTCCATACTGTTCTCCACAGTGGCTGCACCAGTCTGCATTCCCACCAGCAGTGCACCAGGGTTCTTTTTCTCCGCATCCTTGCCAACACTTGTCATTTGTTGATTTGTTGATGATAGCCATTCTGACAGGTGTGAGAAGGTACCTCATTGTCATTTTGCTTTGCATCTCTCAGATGACTAGTGACTTTGAGCATGTTTTCATGTCTCTTGGCCTTCTGTATCTCCTCTTTTGAAAAGTGTCTATTTAGGTTCTTTGCCCATTTTATATTGGATTGTTTATCTTCCTTTCATTAAGTTGTATGAGTTCCCTGTAAATTTTGGAGATTAAACCCTTATCAGAGATAACATTGGCAAATATGTTATCTCCTGTAGTGGGCTTTCTTGTTGTTTTGTTGATGGATTCTTTTGCTGTGCAGAAGCTTTTTATTCTGATGTAGTCCCATTTGTTTATTTCCTTCTTAGTTTTCATTGTTCTAGGAGCTGTATCGGTAAAGATATTGCTATGACAAATGTCTGATATCTTGCTGCCTATGAATTCTTCTAAGATTTTTATGGTATCCCATCTAATATTTAAGTCCTTTATCCATTTTGAGTTTATTTTTGTGTCTGGTTTAAGTTTGTGGTCTAGTTTCATTTTTTTTTTTTTGCATGTATCTGTCCAATTTTCCCAATACCATTTACTGAGGAGACTCTCTTGACTCCATTGTATGCTCTTGCCTCCTTTGTCAAATATTAATTGAGCATAATGGCTTGGGTTGATTTCTGGGTTCTCTGTTTGGTTCCATTGGTCTATATGTCTATTCTTGTGCCAGTACCAATCCATTTTGAGGACAATGGCTTGTAATATAGCTTGGTATCTAGTATTGTGATCCTTCGAACTTTGTTCTTCTTTCTCAGGATTCCTACGGCTAGTGTCTTGTTCCTGTTCTTAAGGGAAATGGTTTTAGTTTTTGCCCATTGAGTATGATGTTGGTTGTAGGTTTGTCATATAAGGCTTTTATTATGTTGAGGTATGATTCTTCTATTCCCACTTTGCTGAGAGTTTCTATCAGGAAAGGGTGTTGGATTTTGTCAAATGCTTTTTCTGCATCAATTGATATGATTATGTGATTTTTACCTCTCAATTTGTTTATGTGAAGTATCACACTTATTAATTTGTGGCTATTTTATCATCCTTGTATCTCTGGAATAAATCCCACTTGGTTATGGTGTATGATATTTCTAAGGTAATGCTGGATCCGATTTACTAGAATTTTTTCGAGGATTTTAGCATCTATGTTCATCAGGGATATTGGCCTGTAATTCTTTTTCTTTGTAGTGTCTTTATCTGGTTTTGGGATTAGGGTAATGCTGGCTTCATAGAAAGAGCTTGGAAGTGTGCTTTCCTCTTGAATTTTTTTGAATAGTCTGAGGAGGATACGTTTTAGTTCTTCTTTGAATGGTTGGTAAAACTATCCTGTGAAGCCATCTAGTCCAGGGCTTTTGTTTGCTGGCTTTTTTATTACTGTTTCAATTTCATCAGTAGTTATCAACGTATTCAGCTTTTTTGATTCTTCTTGATTGAGTTTTGGAAACTTGTATTTTTCTAGAAATATGTCCATTTCTTCTAGGTTATCCAGTTTGTTGGAGTAGAGTTGTTTGTAGTAAATTTTTGCAATCCTTTGTATTTCTTCTGTGGGGTCAGTTGTTATTTCACTTATTTCATTTCTGATTTGTTTATTTGGATCGTCTCTTTCTGTTTCTTGGTAAGCCTGGCTAGAGGTTCATCAATCTTGTTTATCCTTTCAAAGAACAAGCTCTTGGTTTTATTGATCTTTTGTATGGATTTTCTGGTCTCTATGTTATTTATTTCCACTCCGATCTTTATTATTTCCTTCCTTCTGCTTACTCTAGGCTTTTCTTGTTGCTTTCCTTCTAATTCATTAAGTTGCAGGGTTAGATAATTTATTACCATTTTCTTTTCTTTTCTTTTCTTTTCTTTTCTTTTCTTTTTTTTTTTTTTTTTTTTGAGGCAGGCCTGTAGAATTATGAACTTCCATCTCAGGACTGCTTTCACTGTGTCCCATAGATTTTGGATTGTTGTGTTTTCATTGTCATTTGTTTCCAGGATGCTTTTTATTTCTTCTTTGATCTCTTTGGTAACACAATCATTGTTTAATAGCATGATATTTAGTCTCCGAGTATTTGATTTTTTCATTGTTTTTATCGTAGTTGATTTCTAATTTTATGCCATTGTGATCTGAGATGTTTAATATGATTTTTATCTTCTTGAATTTGAAGAGACTTTGTGTCCTAATATGTAGTCTATCTTTGAAAATGTCCCATGTGCACTTGAGAAAAATGTATATTCTGTAGCTTTGGGGTGAAATCTTTTGAAGGTGTCAATTAAATCTCTGTGATCTAGTGAGTCATTTAGGATTGCTGTTTCTTTGCTGATTTTTTGTCTAGAGGATTCATCCAGTGATGTCAGTGGGGTATTAAAGTCCCCTACTATGACTGTATTGCTATCGATCTCTCCCTTAATATTTTCCAGAAGTTTTTTTATGTATTTTGGTGCTCCTGCATTGGGTGAATATATGTTTATCAGAGTTATAGCCTCTTGTTGAATTGCTCCCTTTAGTATTATGGAGTGGCCCACCTTATTTCTTTTTTTTAATTTTTTTATTAAGTTATTACATATGTGTCCTTATCCCCACATTACTCCCATCCCCCCACTCATGCCCTCACCCCCCTGTTGTCTGTGTCCATCGGTTAGGCCTATATGCTTGCATATAAGTCCTTTAGTTGATCTCTCCCCCTTACCCCCACCTTGTTATGTTCTTAACTTTGAGGTCTATTTTGTCAGATATAAGTATTGCTACCCCAGATTTTTGTTTGTTTGTTTGTTTTTCATTTCCATTTGCCTTACATTTTTTTCCATCCCTTCACTATCAGTCTGTGTGAGTCCTTTGTTCTGAGGTGGGGCTCTTGTAGACAACAAATATATGGGTCATGTTTTCTTATCCATTCAGCTACCCTATGTCTTTTGATTGAAGCATTTGATCCATTTATGCTTAAGATTATTATTGACTAGAGCAGGGGTCCTCAAACTTTTTAAACAGGGGACCAGTTCACTGTCCCTCAGACCATTGGAGGACCGGACTACAGTTTAAAAAAGAAACTATGAACAAATTCCTATGCACACTGCACATATCTTATTTTGAAGTAAAAAAACAAAATAGGAACATATACAATATTTGTATTTGCATGTGGCCTGCGGGCCGTAGTTTGAGGACCCCTGGACTAGAGATCTGATACATGAAATTCGTGCGTGGGTAGGGTCCCTAGGCCTTGCTGGCAATCAGGGCTGATCTGTAGGGTGATTGAGGGGCCCCTACTGGCACCTGCCTTGGCTGGTCTGACACTGCCTGCTTGCAGGCCCCACCCCCCACCACTTCCCTCTGCGGGGTGATTGGTGGGGCGATCTGGGGGCTCCCTACTGGCATCCACCTTGGCTGGCCTCGGGCCTGCGGGATGGGAGCAGCTTCTGCATTGAGCATCTACCACCTGGTGGTCAATGCACGCCATAGCAACTGGTCATTCCACCAGTCATTCTGCCATTTGGTCGATTTGTATTTTAGGTTTTTATTATATAGGATAGGTACTTGTTTGTTGCCATTTTTATTCTTTATGCCTATATTCCTTCTTCCCTTTTTATTCTTCTTTTTACAGCAGTCCCTTTAGCATTTCTTGCATTGCTGGCTTGATGGTAGTAAACTCCCCTAGCCCTTTTTTGTCTGTGAAGCTCCTGATTTCCCCTTCAAGTTTGAATGATAGGCTTACTGGGTATAGTATTCTTGGATTCAGTCCCTTGCTTTGCATCCTTTGTATATTTCTTTCCATTTTGTTCTGGCCTTATGTGTTTTGGTTGAGAAATCAGTTGATAGTCTAATGAGAGTTCCCTTGTAGGTAACCTTCTGTCTCTGTCAGCCTTTAAGATTCTTACTTTGTTTGCCAATTTAATTATGATGTGTCTTGGTGTTGGTCTTTTGGGGTTCATCTTGTTTGGGACTCTATGTGCCTCTTAGACTTATGTGGCTTTTTTCTTCCCAACATCAGGGAAGTTTTCTGTCATTATTTCTTCAAACAGATTTTCTATTCCTTGCTCTGCTTCCTCTTCTTCTGGCATGACTATTATGCTCATGTTTTTTGTTTCATGTTGTCCCAAAGCTGCCTTAGATTCTCCTGCTTCTTTTAATTTTCCTTTCCAGTTGCTGCTGTGCTTGGGTGGTTTTTTCTACCTTGTCTTCTAACTCACAGCTGCAGTTCTCAGCTTCTTCTAGACTACTCTTGAAACTTACCATTGTGTTCTTCATTGTGGTTGTACATTCTTAGTTTCCTCTTGATTCTTCTTCATTTCTCTTGATTCTTAAACATGTTGAATTTGTCTTCTATCCTTTTCGGTGTCCTTATAACCATTGCTCTGAATTCTTTCTCTGACAAATTGCTTACCTCTGTTTCACTTATATCCTTTTCTGGTGATTCATCCTTTTCTTGTGAATGGGGTTTGTGTCTTTTTTTCACCATTTTTGCTGTTCCTTTGTAATTGTTTCTACGTATCAGATCAAACTGCTATGCCACCCAGATTTTTGAATTTGTCTTACATAGTAGATATTTTGTGGGACCCAGTGGTACAATCTCTCTGGTCTTCTGGGCTGGACAAACTAAGGATGCCTCCTACTTGGGATATTTGGGTTCTCTTGGTGTAGTTGGGTCTTGAGTGTTATTGTCCCATTTGTGGATGGAGTCTTCTTTCAGGTTGTCTGGTTATGTGGCTCACTCTCTACCACGTTGACCAAATATCACAAAATATGACTCGACAAGACACAACACAAAAGGAACAAAACACAAATGTACTCATGACACCAAAAATCCCAATGCAAGAGACCACCAGAGAAAGAGAATTAGGGGAGAGAAAAGAGGGTAAAAATGATATTGAGGCAAGAAAAAATGGTAAGAGAGAAAAGAAAAAGAAGGGAGGGGGGGAGGGAGGGAGAGAGAGAGAGAGAGAGAGAGAGAGAGAGAGAGAGAGAGAGAGAACATCACAGAACAAAAGGATAAACAAAAAAAAATACCAACAACGAACATCCAGAAAAGAGGGTGGGGGCAGAATCTGTAGAGGCCGAGCTTATACACAGAAAGTAAGGTTAAGGAATGTGATGAAAATAGGGAGGACCTCAGTTCAGTATAGAGGAAGTGGAAGGAGGATGAGTGGATAAGAAGAAAATAAAGAAAAAGAAGAAAAAATTAAAAAATAAGATAAAATAACAATAAAAATAAAAGTAGAATGAAGAAAAAAATGCAACAAAAAAAAACAAAAAAAGTAAGAAAGAAAGAAAGAAAGAAAGAAAGAAAGAAAGAAAGAAAGAAAGAAAATAAAGAAAAGAAAATTTAAATAAAAAATAAAAAAGTGAAGTGATGTTCGTTTCAGCCGAGTTTTAATGCCCCATGAAGGCTGGTTTAAGATCCCACTCTTCTATACTGTCTACCACTTCTCAGTTTCCTGTTAGGTAATCAGCACCATGTTGAAGTTCCAAGCAATCCACCACTCCTCTGTTTGTGTATATCTCCACAGCCTTGACTGCAAGTAGGCGAGACCAATCTGCCCACTTAGCCTGTCTGCCCACTGTCAATCTTAATCTCTTAAGTGGCTGTTTCTGACAGGGGTATAGTTAGGGAGGTTGCTGTATCGCTTTCCAGTACTGAACGGCCTCTCTTCAACCCAGTCTCTGAGGGCTTTTAGGGGTTATTCAGATTTGTTGTGTCCTTTGTACTACTCAGGGTGTAGTCTGGGTGTGGCTGTACTGGTTGCCTGGAAACTGATGGGAGAGGCTAGCTCTTTAGGAGAAAATGGCTGCTTAGGTCCTGAGTGTCAGGATTGTCCCAGTGACGGACTCTCGGTCACCTCTCTCTGACCTGCTCTTCTCCACAGCCTCTCCCCAGACTCCACAATTCCACACCTACACCTGCACCTCAGCCGAGGGTGAGTGTTTGTATTTGAAAGGTACTATGAACTGGGTTTAGTGAATAAAAGCAAAGGCCGAAAAGAGGGGAAACAACTGCACTACTGCAAGTTTCTCTCCCCTGGCACCATGCGGCTTGCGCAGTTCTTCAGGCTGCCCTCTCTGGGCTCAGCCTCTCCTGGCTGTGGACTTAGATCTAGAATCCGCACCTTCAGCAGCCCTGTGGACTTCCTTTTCACAGTCAGATGTTACGCCTGTCCCCAAGGACGCGAACTTGGTGCTGTACAGCTTCCTTCTGACCCTCTCGGCTTGGAAGTCTTGAAGCTCTCTCCAGCCTAGATCCTCGATCTTGCTGTTCTCTGGGCGTCCTCTGCCCTTCCCAGCTGCGAATTGTCTCACCAGCTGTGTATACTTTGCCAATTCCAGGTGTATGTTATTCAATATAGATGTTCCTTCTATCTTTTCCAAGATAAGGCTCAGGACACGTCTGCCTTTTTGGTCACCATTTTGTGTCTCCAGAAATCTGTTTCTACTGGTACTATTTATTTTACTGTGTGTGTGTGTGTGTGTGTGTGTGTGTGTGTGTGTTTTCACTGAAACATACACTGAGTTCCAACTATCTCATTGGGTATACAGTGATGAGGTAGAATACACATAAGCCCTATCCTCAGAAATATCATTATCTAGTAAATGAGACCCATATTAATCAGATAACCATACATGTATTACTACAAATGTGATAAGTGCTAGAAAGAAAACACACAGTATCTCAGGAGAGGGAATACAATGGACCCTGATCTAATCTAATTATTACATGTTACTTAATCAGATCCAGTACTAATGCTAAAAAACTTTAACCAAAAGCGGGAAGCATCAGAAATATACTAATTTCATTTCATCATTTTTGTTCTCCTTCCTTTCCTATGATTTCCAATGAAATCATAGTCTGCCATTGCTTGTTAGATTTAGAGGTTACTTTAACTCATTCTGACCACTTGGGAACCATTTAGAAAATGTATACTATTAGTCTTACATATACATACACACATACACACACACACACACAGAAAGAAAAAACACAAAAATGCCACAAGCCATTGTCTCTGAATAATAGGATTATGAATAGGTATATTAGAGCATTTTATATTAATTATAATTATATTAAAGCATTTTAAAATGTATATGCCAGACATATGACAGTCAATGCCACATAGCAAATCTATTATATTTAATGTGCTTCATGTGCTTACAAATGCATGAGGGAATTTAAAAAACAATGGCTACTATGCATTTGTTTCCTACAGTCCAGCACAGAGCTGAGGTCTTCACACCCCACATTTTATTTAACCCTCTTTAATTAATGGCTCAGAGAAAAGTGACTTGCCCTTGGTCACAAAGATAGGGAGTAGAGAGTTGGAAATCAGACTCCAGTCTTCCTGAAGCCAGAGCCCATGCCCTTCACACTATGCCCCTCTGTTTCTTCCCTGGGTGTTATGCCCTTTCAAAGGAAAGACTGAGTGAGAAGCTGTAAGGCTAGCCAGGGAGTCCAGAAAGACTCATATCTAGTAGGCAATTAATAATGTTTAGATTTTAATTTAATTTAGAAAAAGAAGTGAACTAATTTACCTAACTCCCTCACCTGCCCTTCTCCTTGATCAAGAGTCACATCTGTCTAGAGAATACACAAAGGCAATCTCCTCTAAGAACCTTTACCCTCTAGTTGGAATTAATCTTTTCCAATCCCACATTCCCATAGAGAGGCGGATTTCCTGTGAAGATAATGAAATTTAAGCTACAGGGACCCGCACTTGCAATTCTCCTACTAAAAGAGCCACAGGCATTTTGTATTTTTAATTTTTAATTATTTTTCTTAAAGAGGACCCCCTAACTGTATAAGCTTTGAGCCCTCCATGAAACCTGGATCTACCCCTACTCCCAATAGAAAACTGCTAAAATTGTTCTTACAGCATTTTTCTTAGAATGCTTTGTACTCAAGTTATTCATGTATAAAAGTTTTAGTTACTGAAATTCGAGCTACTTGGAGGTAGGCGTGAGGTAGCTTTTATCTTTGAATCCCCCACAATACCTGCCTTTAGATATGCTAGGTACTTGTTCAGCAAATGTGGGTTGTTGTTGTTTTTATGAAATACCATAGAATTTCCTTGCAAGAAAGCAAGCTAGAATTGGGGAGATGGCCCATGACCATGAAACAACATACACAGAGGCTGTATAACAAACAGCATCTAGGGGCACAGGCTCTGGAGCTGTACTTGCTAGGTTCTATTCCTGTGTCTCCCATTTTTGGGCTGTGTGTCATTAAACAAGTTACTTAATTAAGCTATCTAGGCATCCACTTCCTCAGCAGTAAAATAAGGCTCATAACAGTACCAAACTCAGGGTTGTTGTGAGGTTTAAATGGGACAATATAAGTAAAACACTTTTGAACAGGAAATTTTTTATTCATTTCTCACTGACTTAGTACATATTGAGAGAGGAGTTTCTGATTCTCACCCGAAGCCCTCAACTTTCTCTTCTCCACACTAGCCCCACATCTCCTACCTATATCCACCCAGATTCATTCAAACCTAGCCCTCTTAATAATGACCCTCCATTGCTGAGCTGGGAAGTAAAGGCAGAGACTGAAAGCATGAAACCCAGTTCTGTCTTTGCTGGTAGTCTAAATATGAGCTGATGGAGGTTGGAATGAAAATCAGAGACAGAACTACAAGGCATCAGCATGTGATCAATGAGACCCAGAGATGGAATGTAGAAAAAAGATGTGAGGAAGTATAAAGGAAGATACAAGACCTGATGACTGAAAGCTGGAATGAGAGAAAAGGAGGAGTACAGGTGTGTACCCAGCCCCTGGAGGCATCCCACAGTCAATAGAAGGAAAGGTCTTTTAAATGTCTATGTTATTACTTCCAGCTTAGAGGAAAATTGTTTTTTCCTCCACTCTACTGACAGAATTCAAATCTCTCAAACAAATGCTTCATTACTCTGATATCAGGTATTGCAGCTCAGTGAGATAGAAAGAGAAGGAGGAACATATGTTTTCAGAAAATAAACAAATCCCAGTGTGGGAGGGGTGGGAAGAAATCACTCTAGGTAAAAGTGGTATTTTTCCTGGAAGTGTTTAGAGGGAAGGGACAATGTCCTTTAATTTACTTTCTTGGGATAACTAGTGAGAAGGTAGGCAGGGATGATAGCAGTTGCAGGTTGTGAGTTCTAAGTCCCATTGAATCAAGTGGCATGGGCTGGGGTAAAGAGTTCATCTGCATTATCTCTGTACCTCATATTGGCCCCAGAACAGTCTCTGTTGCACACTGAGTCATTTTTCCAAACCCTTTTTATTAAACAGTTTTCAGTCTAATGACTGACTTTTCTAAATCAATAGGGAGCACAGGAAAGGTTTACAACTCCCCAGTCTCTAGCTCTGCTAAAACCACAGAATTTTGAAACTGAATTGAATCCAAAAGTTCTTAGTTTATAACTGAAATGACTTTAAACACCCAGTTTCCAATTGTTTTCCCAATAGCACTAATAGTTAAACAATCACATTTTTTTTAAAAACTTTGTAACCAAAATATCTGAGTCAGGGCCACAAAAGTACCCTAACTAAAGCCAGTATCTTCTAGGATCTGATGAGAAACTCACCCTTTTATAATGGGATTACTAGAGCTTTGCTTATACAGATGAGTGATTTGATTAATAATTTACATTTTCAAGGATATATAACCTCACTCATGGTTATGGTTTGCATTCCTAAAATTCTTCTATTCAGTTTAATGTTATTATATTTAGCCCTGGTAAATGAATTAAATTCTTAATTATGTATCAATGTAATTATTCTCTCCCATATATTCTTTTCTAAGAAGAAAAGGTTGTGACAGAATGGTGAGCAGTTTGAGTCAGGGACTCAGAGCTGGAGCATGGGCAGGGGAACTGTCAAACTAGTCAAAGGGAAAAAATTGTGAAATGGAAAAAAAAAATTGCTCAGTACTCACTTAGAAACCCCACTACATTATAAAAACTAAATTAACAAAGGATTGAATCTCAAAAAAAACATGTTTATCAACATTCAGGCAATTATTTAGTTATATATTAACTATGAAGGAAAAACGCTTTGTTTGAATAATATCCCTAAACAGTTATTTCAAGCAGAAATGACTGGAGAAATTGCTCTCAGCTGATGGAAAAGGGTGTTCAAACCAAGGTCAATTTTATTTAAGGTGAGTGGGAGAGACAGGATCTGACAGAAAGAAAAAAGTGTATGAACTGTCAAGAGTAGATGGAAATGGAAAAATAGGGAGGGGAGAAACAGAAGAAGCACAGAAACATTATCCCCCTCCCCATTCAGAGATTTTTTTCATCTCCTCCACAGAAAGCAAGTAGAAGAAAACCTTCCAACACTCAGTGAAGCTCAACTGAAGATCTCTACATTTCGACTCCTCTTTTCCTTCTCTCTACCCTGATAGTATGGACCAGAAAATGTAATTAAAATACAGCCTGAGCACAACTCCTTTCTGATGTAACTCCTTGTTTGTGTGTAAAATATACCAGACAGGATCCAGAAGAGCAGCTGAAAAAGAATTTGACCTGGCACTATTGACATTTCAAATAGCACAGCTTTACATCCAAGAATGCACAATATAAACCCCCTTTTCAAAGGGTCCTTTGCCTCAGTGCTCTCCCACCTGTGCACTGTTTGAATATCATCTGTATGTGGCAAGAGTTGTTGAATTACATCATGAACTCCAGCTTTGTTTGAGTTAATGTCTGTGACAGTAATGCCTCATTTATCTGGCACCACTGGGTTGAAACAGTCTACACAAATGAGCTGTCTAGATAATAATGCATGTATACTGTGTTTTATAGTTTTCAAGACACTTTCACATACATTAGTTCTAGTCTGTGAGGTAAACAAGACTATCATTATCATCCCCATTTTGCAGATAAGAAAACTGAGACTATTCACATCTAAATAATGACTCAAAGCCATAAAGCTTATAAATACAGAATGAGAATTATAACTTAGATTTTCTGACTCCAAATCCAATGTTTCTTTCAATGCCTTTAAGCAACAAAAAATTATTTTAGCCATTTAAAATGGAGATATTAAGAAAAAATGAAAATATTTTTATCTTTCCTTATTGATTCACAAACATCACTATGAATACCAGTTGTTGGATCAACTATAATACAGGGTCTACTGAGGCATGTAGAGATAGATCCCTCTACTAAAAGCCCTCAATTGCCACATTCAGTGAGTTCTTGAGTCCGCCACCCTTACTGTCACTCGTAACTTCTTGCTAGTTATACGTACCTCCCTCTAGCAGTTATTTTATAACCCTTCTATTTAACTACTTATTTACTACTAGATAGAAAACTAGAAAATCAAACTTGTAAAGACTATGCACAAATTTAGAACATTAGTAGCCTCTGAACAAGGTCCCAAGGAGCTCTCAGATGAATCAACTGAATAACCGTGAGCTCCTTAGCATTTAGGTGCACAGGTATGGTTTCTGCTTAACCACTATTTCACCTCTCTGATGATGAGAGTTCAAGGTGTAGGGTAGGCAACTTCCAGAAAAGCAAAGTGTTACTGCATTCTAAAGGGTTTATTCTCACTCAAAGTCAGTGGCATCTTGGGGAAGACTGGAATCATCCAACATACAGAAAAAACTAGACATACCCCAAATATTTCCAGATAGCACAAAGTTAAAAGCTATCATAAAATTCTACAAAGAAAACAGAACTCAATGCTTGAAGATATAGAAGTGGTAAAAATGCAATGAAAAATTCAGAATTTGGTTCCATTTTCCTTCTCAAGGACCACAAATCCTACAACTTCTTAATTTTATTTAACTTCAAGCACACTGAGAACAAGGAAAATATTGTCACATGATGGCTTGAAAGAAGCTGTGGCATCAATGACTTTCTTCATCTGTAAAATGGAAATAATTGCCCTACCAGTTTGGTTCAGTGGATAGAGCGTCAGCCTGCGGACTGAAAGGTCCCAGGTTCGATTCTGGCCAGGGGCATGTACCTTGGTTGTGGGCACATCCCCAGTAGGAGGTGTGCAGGAGGCAGGTGATCGATGTTTCTCTCTCATTGATGTTTCTAACTCTCTATCCCCTCTCCCCTCCCCTCTGTAAAAAATCAATAAAATATATATTTTTTAAAATGGAGATAATTATCATATGAACCTCTTAGGGCTTCTGGGAAAATTAAATGAGGTAATTATGTAAAAGTAAATATCATATAGTAGGCACTTAATAAATTGCCACTGATATTATCATTATCATCATAATTATTATTAGGTAGGGGAGAAAAAAAAGAAAAGAAAACCTACTTTTAGCAGAGTTTTTCAAAAAGAATTAATTAAGCAGAAACAAAAAACGACTGTGCTGCCCCATTTTACTAAGTACATCTAAGTAAATTAAATTTAGGAAACGAGGCAATGCAAAGATTGAAAATAAAGTACAACTTTCTTTAATGCTTCAATCATTGTGAAAACAACATTAGCAATACAGCACTCCAACCACTGTAGCAAAGAGCCCCAGGCTCATTTATGAGGGCAAAGGCTTCCTGCAAATGAAGACATAAAATCCAAATCAAGGCGATAAGGATTGCTCGAGGAACCGTGCACATATTTGCAGAGAGCACTCACTGCTTAAATACCCCCAAAGTGGAATCCTAAATAGATTGTGGATCTAGGCCAAATTCAGGATGAGCTTTCTTCAACTTCATGTGGTGGAGAGAATAGCTCACATCTGATTTCATATGCATGAAGTATTGGAGCAATTTTCTCAATAATTTGATCTACCAGAGTCTTGGGGAGGAAATATATTTTAGGAAAAAAATAACTGTAGCGCCCCCCCCCCCAATTTATCATCTTGTAGAGGTCTCTGATTTTAGTTTTGTCTTCCCCAATGTTTGTCATACAAAGGATTGTGGGGGCAATGTCTCTACAAATATGACATCATTGTATTGAGGTCTGGCATCAGAATCTATCTTTTTCCTATGGAGTTTATTTTTTTCTAAAAGTGAAGCAGTGAGCCCTGACTGGTTTGGCTTAGTGAATAGAGCGTTGGCCTGCGGACTGAATGGTCCCGGGTTCGATTCCAGTCAAGGACATGTACTGGTTGTGGGCACATCCCCAGTGGGGGGTATGCAGGAGGCAGCTGATCGATGTTTCTCTCATTGATGTTTCTAACTCTCTGTCCCTCTCCCTTCCTCTCTGTAAAAAAAACAAAATATATTTTAAAAAAATAAAATAAACGTGAAGCAGTGAAAGAGAATGAAACAAGATAAAGAATAAGTACATAGCATAGTGACAAGGAAGAAGGCAACACAATGAGCTCAGACACCATCTAGTTGTCTCCGTGTGGCCTTCTGTCTGTCCACACAATTTGAATAATTTAAAATGATTTTAAAAATATATGTACCGTGTGTGTGTGTGTGTGTGTGTGTGTGTGAGAGAGAGAGAGAGAGAGAGAGAGAGAGAGAGGGAGAAATACAACTAGTAGGTGCTGCCCCCCATTTCCACCATCTGTTTACATGACTAATGTTCAAAATCCATGCAATAGCAGCCATATCTATAAATTAATCCAATCAAAATCTTATAAGAACTTCCTTTCTTACCTAGTCTTGTGCTGTTCCAGGCCTAGAAAACAATGTGTAAAATGCAGGACTGGACAGAGATGCTTACACCCAAAGCCTTCAGATGGAAAGTCATGTCAACTACTCTGCATGCTAGAATACCAGTGTGATCACTCTATCAAACCCCTCCAGGAAGGCAATAGTAGTAAGATATCTGTGGGCCTGGTTATTCTTGGAATTAAGCAAATCATAAATACTCCATTCTGAAAAAGCGCCTTAACACCCCAAAGAGTAAGATTCACCTCTCTTCTTGAACCCAATTCTCATGTCACATCACTCCTTATCACCCCCATTTTCAGCCAGCAGATCAGCTCCAAAGCCAATCTAAGAAGTACATGTATTTTTTAAAATCACCTTAAATTATTCATTCTATTGCCAAATTTTTAGTCTCAACAAATTCTTCACAAGAGTCTGACTGCTAAATCGGTTAAAAAATACTTCAAGCTGATATATTGTACTTCATATAATCAACCCAACATCCCTTGAAGTTTTGACCCAAGAAACTGTTGTGAATGTATGCTTTATTAGCTAATTTGAATAATTTTCTAAGCTAATTCTAAGAATTTCATTATAACATACAAAATAAGCTATAATCAACCTACCCTACAATTCAAAGAGGTTAATTTTAATAAACGTACCATAAATCTAAAGATTTGGAATATCAAGTACTCAGAATTATTATTTTTTCTATACAACCCCAATTCTTTCTTTGTGGGGCAAGAAAAAGGCAGCTGATTGCATCTGCTTAAGAAAAACTAAAAGAAAGCTCCAATATCCATAATTAATTTTCCCTCAGAGGAGACAGTATACTGAGGTTGTTAAAAGTATAGACTTTGAAAACCAAGCTGCCTGGTTGATTTCAAATCCTGCTTTCACCTCTTATTAGTTGTGTGACCTTGGGCAAGTTACTTAGCCATTCTGTGCCTTGGATTTTTATCCATAAAATGGAGATAATAATAACAATAATAATAATACTTCCATTACAGGTTTATTTTGAGGATTAAATGAATTAATGTATGTAAAGCACTTATAAGATTACCTAGCATATAATGGTATATACATGCTTGCTATTACCAATACTGTCACCCCTATCGTTATCATCCCTAGATGGGTCTTTGAATCAAAGCAGGTTCTCCCCATCCTGCCACTCCTACAAGTTAGCAAAGAGAAATGCAATTTTCTACACATCTAGCAATGCCACAACAGATTATTTTACAGTCTTACACAGGTATAGTAAGAACTGAAACTTACAAGAGAGAAGTGAAAACCACTCACACAAATGAGAAAATGTAGAGCCATCAAACCAGTTTCCCTCTTTTAAATGGAAATGGTCCCAGTGGTCAGAAGGAGTTTGTGTATGTTTCAGAACTATCTAACTCATGCCTGGAGAAAACTAGTATTTAAGAAAATTATTTTTGTTCTTTAAGCAAGTCTTACAGGGTTTTTGAAAGAAAATATCATTTACTCTTTCTAAAAGGATTTATAACCTTTTACAAACAGATAAACAGTATGTCCTTGGATTTTTGAGAATACTCACCTTTCCATAGATTGGAATGAAACTTCTTTAAAAAACGTGTTTTCCTTAAACAGAATTTCTTACTGGGAGGTTTTTATATCAAATATTAATGCTATAATGGTAATTTATAAATTATATTTAGCTTTTGAAAGCCAAGTACCCACATAATGATACCTCTGAGCACATTTAAAATAATCCCCAGAACTCACCTTGGAAAACTGCAGCATTCTGAATAATTAGGAACTTGAGCTCCATACTTGCAGACTGAAGCAGTTGTTCCATGTTCAATCGTGCTGTTAGTTGGTATTTTTCTTCCATCTTCCTTGAGCAGCATGTTGGGCCCTTGGGGAGACATACTTGCAAATCTGATCCTGAAACAAACAAGTTTTTCATGTTTCAGTAAGCAGAATATCACATACACACACTCACACACAGAAAAGAGGCAAAGAAGCCAAAACAATGCATTTCTTTTAAAATACAGTAAAACGTTGATTATTCAAAATTAGTGTTTATCTTAACTAATCCCTTTCTCCCCATTATCCTTATGACTGATTCTTTTTGAATAACTATTAGAATTAATTGCCTACATTTGACTCATAAATTCTGCATAAGTTAATTTATAGCACCAAGTATACACCATTGAACACCAATATTTAATGTCTGTTAAAAGATTAATCTACACCCCTACAATTTATTTTTCCTGATTATAATTTACAAATGAGAACATAACCAAGAAGTAAGTTTCAAAATTCCAGTTATGATTTCCTAATGAAATGTATGTCTGGTCAACCCAATGTTGCTTTTTTTTGGGGGGTGGGGGTGGGGATAAATGAATAAAACAGCAGTTTCATACCAAAGCTTTGTTGGTGTTATTATTTTAACTAAATATCCCAAGAAACTAGAAACACCAATCAGAAAGGATATTCGCACCCCTGTGTTCATAGCAGCACAAAATTCACCATAGCTAAGATTTGGAAACAGCCTAAGTGCCCATCAGCAGATGAGTGGATTAAAAACTTGTGGTACATCTACACAATGGAATACTACGCTGCTGTAAAAAAAGAAGGAATTCTTACCATTTGCAACAGCACAGATGGAACTGGAGAGCATTATGCTAAGTGAAATAAGCCAGTCAGAGAAATATAAATGTCACATGATCTGACTCATTTATGGAATATAATGAACAACATAAACTGAAGAACAAAAACAGATCCAGAGACAGAGCAGCATCTATCAGACCATCAAACCTCAGAGGGTAGGTAGGGGAGGGCGGGGGTAAGGGGGAGAGATCAACCAAAGGACTTGTATGTGTGCATATAAGCCTAACCAGTGGACACAGACACCAGGGGGATAAGGACACATATGTAATACCTTAATCAATAAAGAAATTTTTTAAAAAAAGAAATCCTATAGCAAAAAAAATAAAATAAAATAAAATCCGAGGCAAGATTCACAGAGGAAACACCCAGAGTACAATATTAACATTCAGGCAGTCACCAAATTCCTTGGGACAAAATTTTAGTTCTATCACAAATGCAGAACTCTTGTTCCTTTGAACTCCTGAGCTATTTCACTACTACCTCCATTATGATGCAGAATGCTTTTTATTTTTGCATTTCCATAAAGATTTGCCAAATCAGAAACTATTCTGAGTCTTCATCCAATGTGACAATTATCCTATCTAATAATAGACAAAGATGGTAATTGACCATACCTTCGCTACGCCTCCCATCGGCTAATCAGTGTGATATGCAAATTAGCTGAAACAAAGATGGCGGCTAATTTGCATACTGCAGGCAGGGCGGGACAGCGCAAGCCGCCATCCAGGCCCCGTGTGCAGCCCCGCCCCCATCCGGGACCCCCATGTGCTGCCTAAGCCACGCCCCCAGCCAGGACCCCTGTGTGCAGCTTAAGTCCTGCACCCATCCGGGACCCCCATGTGCCACCTAAGCCCCGCCACCAGCCGGGACCTCATGGCAATCCGAGAGCAGGAAAGTGCTACCCCCAAGGTCGCTGTGGCGATCCAGCGATCGGTGAACAGGAAAGTGCGGCCTGTAGGCAGCACCCAGCAAGGCCTGCTCCTCGGTCGCTATACACACACACACACACACACACACACACACTGAGTGGCCAGATTATTATGACCACCTGACATTTGTAGGCAAATTAGCTATAATTTGGCACTGAAGTTGCTAGAGGGCCAGACCATTATAAATAGGGAAGCAGGTTATTTACCATTAGGGTAGAAGTGATTTTTTTTCTGAAGACATGGGTAAACAACACAATTTAACAGCCTAAACAGGCAGTTGGACATCCCTCTCACAATCCAGGACTGCTGGCTCCCAATGGCTCGCCTGCCTGCCAGCCCAATTGCCCCCAACTGCCGTCCCCTGCCGGCCAGATCACCCCCTAACCGCTCCACTGCCAGCCTGATCGATGCATAACAGTTCCCCTGCCAGCCCAATTGCCCTCAACTGCCCTCCCCTGCTGGCCCGGTTGCCCCTAACTGTCCTCACCTGCCAGCCTGGTCACCCCTAACTGCCCTCCCTGACAGGCCATCTTGTGGTGGCCATCTTGTGGCCACATGGGGGCAGCCATATTATGTGTTGAGTGATGGTCCATTTGCATACTGGTCATGACTGATTAGCATATCAGGACTAATTAGCATATCCCTCTCTTATTGTGTTGGAATAATGGTCAATTTGCATAATGGTCATGACTAATTAGCATATCTGGGCTAATTAGTATATCCCTCTCTTATTATATAGCACAGTGATGGCAAACCTATGACATGCGAACTCATTTTTTTTGTTGATTTTCCTTTGTTAAATGGCATTTAAATATATAAAATAAATATCAAAAATATAAGTCTTTGTTTTACTATGGTTGCAAACATCAAAAAATTTCTATACGTGACATGGCACCAGAGTTGAGTTAGGGTTTTTCAAAATGCTGACATGCCGAGCTCAAAAGGTTCACCATCACTGATATAGGATTACTGTTGACAGTATTACAAATGTCTTTCATTTTCCCAACCTTTGCCCCTCTCCACCCAGCCCCTACCCACTCCCACTCACAGGTCTTCACTACCATATTGTCTGTGTCCATGGGCTATGCATATAAGTATATAAATTCTTTGACTTATCTTGCCTCGTCCTCCCACCCCTACATTGAGCGTGTTAGTCTGTTCCATGCCTCCATACTTCAATGTGACTTTTTATAACATCCTTCACAGTTGACCAATCTCTACTTCTTAAAACACTCTCTTTCTCCCTTGTTTTAATGAATCTACTCCCTTTCCCCCAACACAAACACACATGCAGCTACTGCTATGGCCATTTTTATCTGTCTTTTCTTGCTTCCTCTTCTCCTGCCTATCACTTAAATGTTATTGACCCTCTGCCTCATTCTACATCTCCTTTGGGATGATCTTATTTAAACCCATACAATTGCTAAACTTCCTAATCCAGCCCTCACCTCTTTTGTAAGATCCAAAATCCCACATTTCAACTACTTTATGGGAATCTCAGATTTAGCATGCCCAAAACTGAATTCAATACATCTCATAAACACACACACACACACACACACACACACACACACACACACACAGTTCTATCTTCTGTAACTCTGTTATCTCAGTTAATGATCATCATCTATCAAGTTTCCCAGTGACAGAAATCTTTGTCATTCTCAGCTCTTAACTGGTGACTAAACAAACTTCTTCAGCCATGGAAGTCATCAGCATATGAATTAAAACTGAAGCCATGGGAGTAAATGAAAGTCATTCATTAAATATTAATTGAGCACCTATGTGTCAAGCACTGTGGCTATAGCAATATACAAAGTCCCTCCCCTTGAGGACCTTAAATTATGGGAGACAACAAACTATGGTGATAAGTAGTACAGGAAAAATAAAACTAAGTAAGGAAGGAAAAACCAACTGTGAGATTTTATATATATAATGTAATTCTACTCAGTCATGAAAAGGAATAAAGTATTGGTACATGTTACCACATGGATGAATTTCAAAAACATTACACTAAGTGAAAGAAGCCAAATTTTTTTAAAATTAGATACTCTATGACTCCATTATATAAATATCTAGGAAATGAAAATTAATTTATAGTGACAGCAGTTAAGTGAGTATTAGGAGGTGAAGGACAGGGAGGGTTGGGAGTGAGGAAATTTTGGAGAATGATTGATATGTTCATTATTTTGATTGTGGTGATTGGTTCATGGCTATATACATATGTTAAATTTATCAGATTATACCCTTAAAATGTGTGCAATTTATTGCACCAATTATACCTCAATGAAGCTGTTAATTTTTTAATGTTTAAAAAAATAAGCAAGGAATATAGAGAATGTGGTGGTTGTGGGGATGATTCTATTCATATAGAGTAATCAATGAAGGCTTCTCTTTTTTTCTTTATAGATTAAGGTATTACATATGCCTCCTTTCCCCCTCATTGTCCACTCCAGCACATGCCCTCACCCCCCCTTGTGTCTGTGTCCATTAGTTATGTTTCTATCCATACATACAACTCCTTTGGTTGATCTCTACCCCCTCCACCCACCCTCCCTTGCCTTCCCTCTGAGGTTTACGGTCTGCTAGATGCCTCTCTGTCTCTGGATTTTTGTTCATCACTTTATGTTGTTCATTATATTCCACAAATGAGATCATGTGATATTTATCTTTCTCCAACTAACTTAATTCGCTTAGCATAATGCTCTCCGGGTCCATCCATGCTGTTGAAAATGGTAAGAGTTCCTTCTTTTTTATAGCAGCATAGTATTCCAATGTGTAGATGTACCACCGTTTTTTAATTCACTCATCTGCTGATAAGCATTTAGGCTGTTACCAGAGCTTAGCTATTGTAGATTGTGATGCTATGAACATAGGGGTGCATATATCTTGTCTGATAGATGTTTCTGGTTTCTTGGGATATATCCCTAGAAGTGGGATTATTGGGTCAAATGGAAGTTCCATTTTTAAATTTTTGAGGATACTCTATAGCATTCTCCACAGTGGCTGCAACAGTCTGCATTCCCAACAGCAGTGCACGAAGGTTGCTGTTTCTCCACATCCTTGCCAGCACTTGTCATTTGTTGATTTGTTGATAATTCTGACAGGTGTGTGATGGTAGCTCGTTGTTTTGATTTGCACCTCTCGGATGATTAGTGACTTTGAGCATGTTTTCATAGGTCTCATGGTCTTCTGTATCTCCTCTTTTGAAAAGTGTCTATTTTGCCTAGTTTTGGTTGGATTGTTTATCTTCTTTTGTTAAGTTGTATGAGTTCCCTGTAAATTTTGGAGATTAAACCCTTATTGGAGATAACATTGGCAAATATGTTCTCCCAGGCAGTGAGCTATCTTGTTTTGCTGATGGTTTCTTTTGCTGTGCAGAAGCTTTTTATTCTGATGTAGTAACATTTGTTTATTTTCTCCTTAGTTTCCATTACCCTAGGAGCAGTATCAGTAAAGATATTGCTATGACATATGTCTGATATTTTGCTGCCTGTGGATTCCTCTAAGATTTTTATGGTTTCCCATCTTACATTTAAGTCCTTTATCCATTTTGAGTTTGTTTTTGTGTCTGGTGTAAGTTGGTGGTCTAGTTTCATTTTTTTGCATGTATCTGTCCAATTTTCCCAACACTATTTATTGAAGAGACTGTCTTGACTCCATTGTACGCTCTTGCCTTTGTCAAATATTCATTGAGCATAGTGGCTGGGGTCCATTTCTGGATTCTGTGTTCTGTTCCATTGGTCAATATATCTGTTCTTGTGCCAGTACCAGGCAGTTTTGAGAACCATGGCTTGGTAATATAGCTTGATATCTGGTATTGTGATCCTCCAACTTTGTTCTTCTTTCTCAGGATTGTTATGGCTATTTGGGGTCTTTTTTTTATTCTAGATGAATTCTTGGAGAGTTTGTTCTAGGTCTTTGAAATGTGCCATTGGTATTTTAATGGGGATTGCATTAAATCTATAGATTGCTTTGGGTAGTATGGACATTTAAATTATCTTGAGTCTACCAATCCATGAACACCAAGAAATTGTATATTCTTCCATTTGTTTATGGCTTCCTCTATCTCTTTTTTCAACGTCCTGTAGTTTTCTGAGTAGCAGTCTTTTACCTCATTAGTTTATTCCTAGGTATCTTATTCTTTTGTTGTTGCAATGGTAAATGGGATACTTTTTATTCTCTCTTTCTGTAAGTTCACTATCTATATATATAAAAGTGCCTGCCACTTTTTGGGGTGTTGCGGGAAGATCAAGGGCAGAGCCAGCTGGCCAACCACCCATGGACCCTCCTCGAGGCTGGCCCCACTCCCAATTGGCTCCCAACACCCCAATCGGGGGCGGGCCAGCCAGCCAACCACCTGTGGCCCCTCCCCACTATCACAGGCCCAGCCCAATTGGCACCCATTGGGGCCGGCCAGCCAGACCCCACCTGTGCATGAATTCATGCATCAGGCCTCTAGTTGTTGTATAAAAATGCCATAGATTTTCTGGTGTTAATTTTGTATCCTGCTACATTGACAAATTCATTTATTAAATCTCATAATTTTTTATGGAGTCTTTAGGATTTTGTATGTACAGTATCATGTCATCTGCAAATAATGACAGTTTTACTACTTCTTTTCCAGTTTGGATGCCTTTTATTTCTTCTTCTTGTCTAATCGCTACGGCTAGCACTTCCAGTACTATGTTGAACAGGAGTGGTTAAAGTGGGCATCTCTATCTTGTTTCTGTTCTTAGAGGAAATGATATTAGTTTTTGCCCATTGAGAATGAGGTTTGTCATATAAGGATTTTATTATGTTGAGGTATGATCCCTCTATTCACACTATGCTGAGGGTTTTTTATCAAGAAAAGGTGTTGGATTTTATCAAATGCTTTTTCTGCATCGATTGATATGACTATGTGATTTTTGTTTCTAAATTTGTTTATGATATATCATGTTTATTGATTTGGGGATATTGTGCCATCCTTGCATCCCTGGAATAAATCCCACTTGGTCATAGTATATGATCTTTCTAATAAAATGCTGAATCCGATTTGCTAGAATTTTGTTGAGGATTTTGGCATCTATGTTCATGAGGGTTATTGGCCTGTGATTCTCTTTCTTTGTGTAGTCTTTGTCTGTTTTTGAGATTAGGGTAATGCTGGCTTCATAGAAAGAGCTTGTAAGTATGCCTTCCTCTTGAACTTTTTGGAATAGTCTGAGGAGGATAGGTTTTAGTTCTTCTTTGAATGTTTTGTCAAACTCCCCTGTGAAGCTGTCTGGTCCCGGGCTTTTGTTTGCTGGAAATTTTTTGATTACTGCTTCAATTTCCTCCTTAGTTATTGGCCTATTGAGATTTTTTTAGTCTTCCTGATTGAGTTTTGGAAGGTTGTATTTTTGTAGGAATATGTCCATTTCCTCTATGTTGTTTAGTTTGTTGGAATAGAGTTGTTCATAGTATTTTTTAAAATATATTTTATTGATCTTTTTTTACAGAGAAGAAGGGAGAGGGATAGAGAGTTAGAAACATCAATGAGAGAGAAACATTGATCAGCTGCCTCCTGCACTCCCCCTACTGGGGATGTGCCCGCAATCAAGGTACATGCCCTTGACCGGAATCAAACCTGGGACCTTTCAGTCCACAGGCCAATGCTCTATCCACTGAGCCAAACCAGTTATGGCCATAGTATTGGGTTTTTTTTTTTTACAATTCTTTGTATTTCTGTGGGGTCTGTTGTTATTTCACCTCTTTCATTTCTGATTTTGTTTATTTGGGTCCTCTGTCTTTGCTTCTTGGTGAGCCTGGCTAGAGGTTCGTCAATCTTGTTTATCTTTTCAAAGAACAAGCTCTTGATTTCATTGATCTTTTGTGTGTTTTTTTTTTGGGGGGGGGTCTCTATGTCATTTATTTCTGCTCTGATCTTTATTATCTCCTTCCTTTTGCTCACGCTGGGCTTTTCTTGTTGCTTGTTAGAGTTAGATAATTTATTACTAGTTTTTCTTGTGTTTTTGTTTTGTTTTGTTTTGTTGGGATTTTGTTTGTTTGTTTGTTTTTTGAGGTAGGCATGTAGAGCTATGAACTCTGCTCTCAGGACTGCTTTCACTGTGACCCATAGATTTTGGATTGTTTTGTTTTCATTGTCATTCGTTTCCAGAATGTTTTTAATTTCTTCTTTGATCTCTTTGGTGACATAATCATTGTTTAATAGCATGCTATTTAGCCTCTGTTTGAATTTTTAAATTTTTTTATTGTAGTTGATTTCTAATATTATGCCATTCTGGTCTGAGGAGATGCTTGGTATGATTTCAATCTTCTTGAATTTGGAGAGACTTTGCTTGTAACCCAATATGTGGTATACCTTTGAAAATGACTCATGTGCACTTGAGAAGAATGTGTATTTCATAGCTTTGGAGTGAAATGTTCTGAAGATGTCAATTAAGTCCATCTGATCTAATGAGTCATTGAGGATTGCTGTTGTGTGTGTTTTTTGCTGATTTTTTGTCTAGAGGATTTATCCAGTGATGTCAGTGGGGTATTAAAGTACCCTACTATGATTGTATTGCTGTCGATCTCTCCCTTGATATCTTCCAGAAGTTTTTTTATATATTTGGGTGCTCCTGCATTGGGTGCATATAAGAAAGGCTTCTTTCATAAGGTAGTATTTGAGGATAGATGAGGGAAGTGAGGGAGAGTCCCATGATTTTATATCCTCCACCAATACTAGCAAATATTGGGGCTCAATGAATATTACGTCCAATATCCTTCCTCTTTGGAAACTCCTGATTTATTTAAACTCTTCCTTCAATAAGAATTTGTTGAGTTCCTTCTCTTCTTCCCATGAAAATATGCATCTCAGACCTCCTACTGTAGTGAATGTAATTGACTAATGGTCCCAGCTGCTGCACTCTGAACTTACCATCATATTGTGCCCAGGCCACAATCACTATGGCAAGCATGCTAAGTCCTGTGAGACTCAGAACTTTGCTGACAGGGATTTTGGCTTTACAACTCTTAGTTGATCTAAACAAATGTTTCTTAAAACTGCACTCCAGTCTAAGATTCTTCCTATTCAACCCTCCTTCTTTCCCTCTCTCCTCTACAGGGGTCAGACCTACACCACAGTCTGATGGCTCTTCCAGCATCCTTCAGATCCCTGCTCATTTTCCTTCACAAGGGTTTTCCCCAATAAATCTCTTGCACATCTAATGCCACATTGGTATTCGCTTCTCAGAGGACCCATCTAACATCTTCTATGTCCAAGCATTGTGCTACATGGTAGAGGTGCAACTTTGAACAAGAGAGACATGGACTTCCTATATAATTTTATTAACTAATGTCACCACAATAAATCCAATAAAAATAAAGACAAAAAAGAGAGACATAGCCCTTACCTCCAAAAGCTCACTGTCTAAAGGGATTAACAGAGATAAATACATATTGCATAGTAAATGAGTGCAATAAATCAACAGTTAGCTAGGATTACAAAATATGTATTGGGAATATAGGGAGGACTCCCCCAAAGTCCCATAAGATCTTCATAAATAAGGTTCCATAGTGAATATCAAAACTTATGGAAATAAAGCTGGAAAGCATTTTCAGACATTTTAGAGAGCTTTTCAACAATTGAGGTTTTAAATAAGGGGTGGGGAGGAGACAAGTTAGTCCTAAGTTACCAGAAAATTTATTTTTTACTACATCTTATTTCCCTGGGAATTCCAGTTAAATCATGGCCTTAATGAATCTGTCCAAGTTTCAAGTTTTGCCTCACATGACATCACTGTTGGGAGACTAGGGTATTGACGCCAAGCATTCCACTTCTCCCTCCTCATGGGAGCTGCTGACAAATGTAGTAAAGGAAAGCACAGATAATACATATCCCAAAATGTAATCAAGCACTGCAATTTATAGCACTGGATGGAAAGGTAATATTTAACATGTCAAAATACAATTTGGGGTCTGGAGACACAGAGTTCAGATTTATTTCCTAGAAATGTCAATCTCACATACAAGTCTTAAACTGATTTTAAATATGGTCTAAGCTTAAAGGCTTTATGATTATCTTCAGAAAATGGGGGGAACAATTAGTTCTAGCTCACTGTGTTCTTTCTACACGAGGTAACAAAATGTAATGCTATTCTAGGAATAGAAACTGATTCATTTTATGGGACCGAGAAAGGAAAGAGTCCCCTTAGGGAAGAGTGTCTAATCTAGATTTAAGCAAGTTCAGTTGTAACACATGTAGATATGAAAAATCCTATATAGCCAGTATTTTGCATATACCAACTTCCTGTCCACCTAGCCAGGTTTTATTTATTTTCTTGGTAAACTGATACAGTATGTGTTTGAAAGATATGTATTTAAATATGTTCATAAAATTAAATATTATAGATAAAATACTTTGTGTTTTTAAATTTCCACTGGTGATGACTTCAAGTTTTCAGAAGTGGTAGGATTAGTTGGCAAGGTGGCTGTTCATACTGTTCCTACTCCCACCAGCTCTAGTGGGAATTACAAAATAATACGGCTTCAGATCTGTTTTCTGTGAAGTACTATGAGTTGCTTAGATCTTAGAAGGAAACAAATTTCTGCTCAGTATACCTCCAGAATCCCAGGAATGACTCTTTGAATTATCAGTTCAGTTGCCTTTGATATGATAATTCATAAAGTAACTTAGAGCTTGATTAGTGTGTCTCTTCTCTGAGATGGTCAAGTCTCATCATTGTATAAACTCCCACGAATGCAAGAATTCATTTAGCCAAAAATCTTTAAAGGAATAAAACCTCAAATGAGAACTTTTGGGGAAACATGTCAGATGTCATGAAGAAAGGTATATGTTATATCCAAATATAAGAAATGTATATACAGCAATATTTATCCTCCCTCCCAGTTATCACTGCCTAGTTAATCAATAAACCAGTACAATTGATCTGAGGGCTAAGAGTTAGCTATAGATTTGAGGAAATAAAGTATCTATAAGCTGATAAGAACTCAGGATTTCCAAACTGGGAAGGAAAGAAATATATGCCAAAGGGGAAAATATTTTAAATTCACTTTGTATATCTCATAGTCCAGCTTGAAAAAAAGTCCCAGTATAAGACAGCATAGGGACCAATGTGGCCCTAGAGAGCTAGACATGCCTAAATGAAATTACAACAATGAAATATGCCCATTTCAATGCATGAACATGTACATGAAAGAACAAAAAGAGAAAGAACACACAAAATAGAAAGAAATAGAAAAATAATTTAGAGAGGAATCCTCATCAACAAAACAAAGAATTATTCTGGGAACTGAATCCCAAGTGGGATGAATAAAAAGTAAAACCAAGGGCAAATTACTAGAGGGGTACACCAAGAACTGGTACATACTTGTGTTCATAAAAGCGGAAAGGTCAATTCAAAAAAAAAAGATGCAACCTGCAAAAGAACAGTAAGGAGCAAAACATTCTTTAAGTATGTCAGGAACAAAAGAAGCTTAAAAGAAAATAGTTCCTTTATTAGATGGAAAGGAAAAGGAATGGTAAACCACATTCATCAAATTCTTTTTATAAAAATGAAATTCAGCTGGAAAATGGGAATAGAGACCAGCAATATAGTCTGGGATGAAGATAAGGTGAAGACTTAGCAAATGACTATTCAAATGAGCCAGAAACATTCAATTCTTTCAGGCTTAATAACTTGCATTCCCAGATGCTAAAAAAAAAAAAAATTAACTGAAGTCATTACAGGGCTGCTAGTTTCCATTTATTTGGGAGGATTAAAAAGTATCTTCATATTATAATCTCCTCTCCTAGTTCCTGAAGAACAGAGAATGACTCCCATCACCTTTGGGATGCCCTGCTGATCCCATTCAACCTTGTACAGATAGTGTTGAATTAATGAGCACTGCAGACTGAGAACACTAGTAAAGAACTTTGGTCTGTCTGATCTAAAAAGAGGGAGTGGAGACAGATGACCCTGAAAATTTTACATCCATATGCTTAACTTTGATCTTGAAAAAATGTTAAAATACCACAAAATCAAATTCCAAACATCTTGAAAATATACAAATAAATGTTTCACTTGAAGGAACTATGAAGTAATTCATTTCTAATTATTCTGAGACCATGTCTTGCTTGCACATTGGGTCCAGTTCTGTATCTTACAACTGAAAAGGGATATCGTAGTTATGGAAGCTTTCCTATGGGGGAGTATGCCCACGTGTATCCAAGCTGAGCACCTTACCACTGCCTCTCCTCTCAGAGGCTAAACCTGCTGATGTGTACTCTTGTGTCAGGGGATCTCTTAGGCTTGGTTACTTGCCTTCTTGACCTCCATCACAAATTCTTTCCTTTGGGCCCAGTTTTTGCTCTATTTTGGTTCCATTCAAGGACTTGACATTTCATACTGCTCTTGGTTTCCCTTAGCCACCTCCCCAGGACTAAGTCTTCAGTTCTTTTTTAACTGTGTAGTCATAGGCTCACGATAAGTTGGTGACCTAATTCCGTGCCTGAGCCCTGTCCTTAATTGGAAGAGGTTAGTGAACAATGTGTATGGGGTTGTTTTAAAAATGTCTGTTCTTTTGAATTTTACTCTAAATCAGTATTAATGGCCTCAGCACCATGTTAGGCACTGGTGGGCAAGAATGAGAAAAAACACTCATGGCCCCTCTTACCAAGTTGCTAGCCCCACCATTCTATAGCTCTGTAAGTATGGGCAGGTTATTTAACTACTCCAGGGCTTTTTGTCCTTATCTATTAAATGAAGTTATCAATAGCACTTACTTTACAGAGTTATTGCAAGGATTGAATGAGATTATGTGTGCAAAGCTCTTAGTCTGCTCAGTATAAGGTAAATATTTAATACATGTTAAGTAAAATTAAAATAAATTCATGCTAAAAATACCAGACTTTCACACAAAAACAGCTAGAGAACAGTAAAAGTTGGTCTATGGTTAGGTTATGAAACATGCAGTATATTTTCTGAGTGATAAAAACAGTCCATATTTTAGTTGGGGTAGTGGTTACATGGGTATATATATTTGCCAAAGCTCATGAAATTCTTCATTCAAAATGGGTGCATCTTATTATTTGTAAACTAGAAGCCTGATGCACGAAATTCATGCAAGGGCCTTGGCCCCCACCACTGCGGCAGCTGCCTCTGCCTCAGCCCCCATCCGCTGCCATGGCCGGGGGCCTCTGTCGGGGCCTCCACCTGTGGGGACTTTGTCTGGTCTAATTAGCATATTATACTTTTATTATTATAGATTATATCTCAATAAAGTTGTTTTTTAAATATGTAATATGGATAACAGTTCCTAGATAAGGGAATGCCGACCAGAAGCTCTAGGGGTCATAGAAGACTTCCAGGGGGAAATGGGGCTTTGTCTGGTCTAATTAGCATATTATACTTTTATTATTATAGATTATATCTCAATAAAGTTGTTTTTTATATATGTAATAGGGATAACAGTTCCTAGATAAGGGAATGCCCACCAGAAGCTCTAGGGGTCATAGAAGACTTCCAGGGGGAAATGGGGCTTGAAATGGGGCTTGAAATAAAGGATGGGAAGGATTTGGAGAGACCAATGGGTGAAATGTGCTTAGCACCAGTGGAGTAGTGGGACAAAACTAACCTGCCTGGTGAGAAGCTTCAATCTACGGTGTAGCTAGCTTATCAGTTAAGACAGGACAGAATTTGAAGGGCCTTGAATGCAGACATATGCCTGTGGGTTTGACACCATAGGCTATAAAGGACCACTATTGGTTCTCAAGCAGAGGCATAATATGATGAAGAGTGCTGTTTAGGAAGATTAGTCTTACTGCCTGAAATTGGGAAATGGACTAAATAACCTCTGAAGGTCACTTGAATTCTCTAATTACCTTTATTATGCTCTATATGTTGGCTACCTTACTAGACTGCAATTTTAGCAAATGACTATAAATTGTCAAAAATCACATTAAAAACACATTAAAGAACAAAAATTTTGATATACATCTTGATCCTTATACTCTTCTAAGAGCAGATAGAACATACTCAAACTGCAAGAGAAGAGAATGAATCATCAGAGCTCAGTAAAAATGAAAATTGAAATTTTTCCATATATATATATATATATAAAATGATTTGACACATTTTATTGCCAAGATCTGCTTTATGAACAGCAGAT
Source organism: Myotis nattereri (assembly GCF_964212035.1). Lineage (NCBI taxonomy): Eukaryota > Metazoa > Chordata > Mammalia > Chiroptera > Vespertilionidae > Myotis > Myotis nattereri. The sequence continues at coordinate 122,752,003 of NC_138078.1, forward strand.
TATTTTAATTTTTTTGCTAACAAAGGTACATTATGCTAAAAATAATAATGTAATATTGTCATTAAAGTAATATTAAGCTAATAAATGAGTGACATCCAAAACTGGTTGCTTCATGACTTGTAGGGAAAATAACAGATGCCCATTAAAATTATCCAAAGGAGTAAGTGCAGATTGCACTATTAATGAACCAAGGAAAAAATCAAGTATTTTTTTTAGAAAGCTTTATTGTTGAAAGTATTACATATATCCCCTCTTTTCCCCCCATTGACCCCTTTTAGCCTGCTTCTGCCCTCCACCCCAGGCCTTCACCACACAATTGTCTGTGTCCATGGGCTATGCATATATGCATACAAGTTTTTTGGTTAATCTCTCCCCACTCACTCACCCTACCCAGACTTCTCTCTGAGGGTCAATAGTCTGTTCCACACTTCTGTGTCTCTGAATCTATTTTGCTCATCCATTTATTTAAATATTTTTTTATAAATGGAGGACAAGTCAATTTGCTATCCAAAAATATTAGCTAATTTCCTTAGCATATAATGGTGCTATTAGGATGGTGCCTTTTCCCCTAATTAATCATTATCTAAATCAAATCTCACACACTCATTAATTTCTTGCTAATCAAGATAGGAATACAGAAGAAAGAAATGACTGCATTTGAAACTGGTGGGGAAAGTGATGATTGCTGGTAAAAGAAATTTTCCTAGGGAGTGCAGCTTAAAGTTACTCTTCTGTTATTTAGCCGGGAAGAAAATGAACTTGCAGAGGGCGTACCTGCGTATCAGAAGCTCAGACTTTAGATAGATAGATAGATAGATAGATAGATAGATAGATAGATAGATAATTGATTTCAGAGAGAAAAGGGGAGATAGAAACATCAATTATGAGAGATAATCACTAATCAGCTGCTTCCTGCAGGCCTTACACTGAGGATCGAGCCCACAGCCAGGGCATGTACCCTGACAGGGAATCAAACCGTGACATCCTGGTTCATAAGTCAATGCTCAACCACTGAGCCAACCAGGCACAAGCTCAGACTTTAAATCAAAGATCATGCCTAGGGCTACCACAGACTCTACTTTTTACATTTTGGTCTATGTAAAAGGTAGGCCAAAATGTGTCTGCCACACTGCAGTACTGGGAGTTTAAAGAAACCCTAGAGCTATGCCATTCTCTAAACCTGAAAATTAAATAATAAATTACCTTTACCTCTACTGCCAGCTATCAATTAACTGCATTTCACTTCATACCTGGTAAAAGTTGAATCCCTAGATCACTACCTTCTCCCACAAAGAGGTTCTTGCTGGACTACATTCCCAAACAGCAGCAGTCAACATGTGCTCTGGGAATACAAATTTTATGATTACATTCAGCCTGACAACATGGTGAAGGATTCATTCATCCAACATTTACTGAATGCCTATTTTATGCCAGGGACTATGCCCAACCTAAGGAATACATTAATGAACAGGACAGAGTCCCTGCCCTGGAGATCACAGACTGGTCCAGGAAATGGGCTCCCAAACTAATTAAAAACTAGAAATCTGTACATCATTCTGGACACCTTACTTGCCCTCATCCCTTATAACCAAATGTCACTAATCTCACTAGTTCTGTTTTTTAAATGTCCCTTTATTGTTTCCCTTCTTTCCATTTTGCCTTATCATTTCACCTCTTTTCACCTGGACAATAAGAATAGCCTCCAAGATGCAGAGAAAAAGGAACCCTCATGCACTGCTGGTAGGAATGCAGACTGGTGCAGCCACTGTGGAGAACAGTATGGCGTTTCCTCAAAAAACTAAAAATGGAACTCCCATTTGACTGTGATCCCACTTCTAGGAATATATCCCAAGAAACTGGAAACACCAATCAGAAAACATATATGCACCCCTATGTTCATAGCAGCACAATTTACCATAGCTAAGATTTGGAAACAGCCTAAGTGCCCATCAGCAGATGAGTGGATTAAAAACTTGTGGTACATCTACACAATGGAATACTACGCTGCGGTAAAAAAAGAAGGAATTTGCAACAGCATGAATGGAACTGGAGAGCATTATGCTAAGCAAAATAAACCAGTCAGAGAAAGATAAATGTCACATGATCTCACTCATTTATGGAATATAATGAACAACATAAAGTGATGAACAAAACAGATCCAGCCAAAACCAGTTCGGCTCAGTGGATGGAGCGTCGGCCTGCAGACTGAAAGGTCCCAGGTTCGCTTCCGGTCAGGGGCATGTACCTGGGTTGCGGGCACATCTCCAATGGGAAATGTGTGGGAGGCAGCTGATTGATGTTTCTCTCTCATCGATGTTTCTGACTATCTCTCTCCCTTCCTCTCTGTGAAAAATCAATAAAATATATTAAAAAAAAAAAAAAAAAAACAGATCCAGAGACGGAGCATTGATCAGACCGTCAAACCTCAAAGGGAAGGCAGGAGAGGGTGGGGATAAGGAGATCAACCAAAGGACTTGTATGCATGTATATAAGCCTAACCAACAGACACAGACAACAGGGGGGGTGAGGGCATGAGTGGGGATGGGGGGGCAATGGAGGGATAAGGACACATATGTAATACCTTAATCCATAAAGAAAAAAAATATAAAAAAAGAATAGCCTCCAAAATGGCTTTCATGACTCTACACCAAGGGTCCTCAAACTTTTTAAACAGGAGGCCAGTTCACTGTCCCTCAGACCGTTGGAGGGCCGGACTATAGTTTAAAAGAAAAACTATGAACAAATTCCTATGCACACTGCAAATATCTTATTTTGAAGTAAAAAAACAAAACTTAAAAAAAAAGGGCTCTCCTAACTTCAAAAAAAAGGCCCTACTAACTGCAAAATAAAAAAATAAAAAAAATAGACCTCCTAACTTAAAAAAAAAAATAAATCCTAACTTGTTCTTACCTCGGTCCTCAGGCAGCAGCAGGCTCTGCACAGGCAAGCTCGTGACTCGTCCAATCACACCCAAGATGGAGAGGAGGAGTCGAGAGACAGAGAGAAGGAGGGGAGTCGGAGAGTGCGGGCACATTCCACACATGCGCACTGCGGGCCTGGGACAAGTCGGCTGCTAAGCAACAGGCAGCGGTGGCAAAAACACCCGGCAGGCCGGATAAATGTTTCCGGCGGGCTGCATGTGGCCAGCGGGCTGAAGTTTGAGGACCCCTGTTCTACACTCTTCCATACAAGTCAAGAAGAGATATTTCTAAAGTATATATTTGATCACATCATTCTCCTTCTTTAAAAACATCTAAGAAAATGGAGCAAGGACACAGGGGTACATAAGTGGGTGGCATATTCAGGCACTGCCAAGGAATATGGTATGGATAAAGGGATAAATGAGCTGGAGGAGAGTAACAGGGGAACTACGTGAGCCCTGCTACAAGATGATTCTTAGTTTTCGCTGGCTATTTTTTGTCTGTATGTTGTACATTTTCCAGCTTTATTGATGTATAATTGACTCCTAGTTATCTTTGGATTGGATTATCACAGGAGAGAGTGTTCATGGGAGCAGAAAAATATGTACTCCACAGGTTTTCTGTCCTTTGAATTCCCATAGCATACTGCTTCCTTTATAAAGACACTTCTCACACACTCTAACTTGTACCAAAGTTATTTGCATGCCTTATCTCCACTAGATTTAAGTTCCTTGATGCAAAGACCCTTGACTGACTCATCTTTGTATCTCAAGAGGCCAGCCGAGGTTTGGGCTTGATGTGCTCCCTTCTCACTTGTAATCAATGCCAGAATTTTAAGAGTTCCATTTGAAAAGAACTAGGTCATATTAATTGATACTACTAGACCAAGTTTTAGAAAAACAGTATTCTATTCCAAGGAACAGTATTCCATTCCCTTCCCCTTCCCCTTCCCTCTTCCCTTCCCCTCCCTTCTCCCCCCCCCTCACACACACACACACACACACACACACACACACACACACACACACACACTTACATACACATGCAGTCTATTTAAATGGGGGAAACCCCCTAATAAAAACAAAATTGGTTTGGAGAATAATGCCAGCTACTCTGGAGTTGGGATAAAAAAATTCATTTAGAATTCTGCCAGAGGGATTAAACTAAGGCAATTTTTCTATCTCCCCCCCCCCCCAGTCACTCTTTCACTAATTATTATTCTACTCACATAAGTAGCTGAGATCCTGTCTTTCAGGAGATGTATAATTTTTATTTTTCAGATACAATCTTCAAATATTCAGACCTGAATCATAGCTGAGAATTTCAACACCCTAGGCCCACTCTAAGAGCTAGGTCCTTTTCCCTGTGTATGAAATCACATCAGGGGGGAAAGGGTCCTTCCCTATCAAGACTAAAGTGTTATTATCTGCTGTGCTACCAAATCAGCTGTGTGACTTAATCAGAAACCTTCTCAAATCTTGACCTGACTAGATGACCCTTAAAGTAATTTAAGTCTGAGTTCCCCAACTGTAGGTCAATTGATAGTCACTGAGCTCATTCTAGACTGGGCATTGGGAATACACAAAAGAAGCAAGAGGCTTGCTCTGCCCTTCTAGGAAGTTTTGTTAATAGCACTTGGCTACATATGAATATGGATAAGGGGCCAATGAAAAGACCAACAACTAATTCAGCCTTTACAGCATTTCTCTTCATGTAATAACCATAGTCCCTTTGTTATCAGAAGCCAGCTAATGGCAGATAGCTTCCTGATGGGATGACTTGTGGTGGCAAAAGGAAGAACTCTGAAATCAGAGAGACCAGGGTGTGCACCCCAACTTAGCCACTTAATAGCCATGTGATCTTAGGCAAGTTATTTAATCTCTAAGCCTCAGCCTTCTATTTGTAAATGGGGACAGTAACACCTACCTCTTAAAGTGGCTGTGAGGATTAAATTAAACTCTTATTCAATGTTTCCAAAACATATGCTTCCATTTTCTGTTTCCCTGTTTGGTCATGCTATCTGTCCCTGGAGTGTCCTTCCCCTAGATTCAGCTATTATAACCCTCTCATTCACAAGGCTCTCTCACAGGTGTCTCTTTCATAATATTTGTCTCCCCTTTCTCAGCTACCCTCCCACCAAATAAATACCATGAACTGTCAACTCAGAATTTTCAACACACTCTGTACCTCTCATACTGCATTTTGCAATCTAGGTGTTATAGATATTAGTAGTATACTTTTCTTAACCCTATTAAATTGTAAGTTTCTGTATACAGGAACTATATCTTGACCAACTTTGTATTCCCTGACATGGCATAATGCCCAGCATATAGTACATATTAAATAAATGTTTGTTGAATGAATGAATGAGTGAATAGTCAACAATGAGACCCTGCTTCCTACATATAATAAGTCCCCTGTGTCTTCAAGCATTCAAGCACAATGCTTCAATATCAGGAATACTATAGAAGGACTACTGCACTAGATAGGAGGCTGTACTGGTGACCTCCGAAGTTTTCTCTCTGCATTTCCATGAAGGCCATATTCTAATTCACTAATCACTTTATATACCAAGGTTGTCACTGCCATAAATGTTAGTCATTTTGTCATAAGCAAGTGTGATAGTATTTCTTCAGAAAACGTCTCATATGTGACAACTATATATTTACCATTCTCCATGCGAATTGTACCTAAAACTTAGTACACCTGAAATTGAAAAAGCAGACTTTTGCTTTGCAAATGTTTCTGGCTTCCAAAATTCACTGTTACTGATGTTTTAGGAAACCACAATGAGTAAGTGGAAAACAATGGCACATTGAAAGCACACCAATACCTTGAGCTTAGAGATCCTGTGAATACATTTTTCAGGTGGGTAATAAGCAATGATTGCCTTCCATAGCTAACATGTTTAGAAAAAAAATATGTTTTAAGAAAAAAACCAAGATTCATGAGTTAAGATACACTGAATATGATAGCCTCTTCTGTTTCAGAACCCTTTTGATCCAGAGTGACTTAGGTAAGTCATTTTTCTCCCCAGGTCCTCAATTTAATCATTTAGAAAATGGGTTAACAGGAGTTGCTACCCACATCCCTCTCAGGAAACAATGAAATTTTACAACCAATTTTAAGCTTCCCTAGGGCAAGTTCCCCTTAGAATAGAGCAATCTGGTAAATTGGTATGATTCAATATGTCCAAAAAGCTCTCTTCTCTTGTAGGTTAAATGGTGCCCCCAAAAAGATATGTTCATTCCTTACCCTCAGAATCTGTGAATGTGCCCAGACCAGTTTGGCTCAGTGGCTAGAGCATTGGCCTGTGGACTGAAGAGTCCCAGGTTCGATTCTGGTCAAGGGCATGTACCTTGGTTGTGGCACATCCCCAGTAGGGGGTGTGCAGGAGGCAGCTGATCCATGTTTCTCTCTCATCGATGTTTCTAACTCTCTATCCCTCTCCCTTCCTCTCTGTAAAAAAATCAATAAAATATATTTTTTAAAAAACAGAATCTGTGAATGTGACCTTATTTAGAAAAGGTGCTTACAGATGTAACTAAATTAAGGATTTCAAGATGAGGTCATCCTGGATTATCCAGGTAGGCCCTAAATGCAAAGACAAGTATCTTATAAAAGACATAGACGAGAGACACATGAACCTTGTAAAGAGAGGGTCAGAGCTTAGAATGATGCAGCTACATACCAAGGAGGGTCTGGAGTCAACAGAAGCTGGATGTGGTAAGAAAGGATTCTCTGCTAGAGCCCTTAGAAAGAATGTGTCCCTGCCTACATCTTGATTTTGAATTTCTGGCCTCCAGAACTGAGATACTAAATCTCTGTTGTTTTAAGCCACCAAATTTGAGATAATTTTTATGGTAGCCCTAGGAAACTAATACACCTGCTCTCTCCCCCTACCCCACCAAAAAGTATTTGCCTAGTAATGTCTAAATGTTTCATCATGGGTAAGATACTACTTTGGTTAAGCAACTTCATCAGGTATTGTCTTAAAGTGCAACACTCCTTGAGTAGTTCCCTAATACCTCAAGGCTAAAGGGTTTACTTGGGACCTTCCTCCAGCTCAGGAAAGAAGTGAGGAAGGCAATCCAGAACACCTGGATAGAGACTAGGGGCGATGTCCATAAGGAAATGCTAAAAAAAAGGGATCAAAACAAAATTTTATCTAGGGTCAGTCTTGAGAAAGTCATATTGACAGAGCCCAAATGTTACTTTAACAATAATAGAGCCACATAAGAACCCTTGAAGAATAAAATAATAATGTTGCCTCAGTCCTTGGTCCATATTCCAGGAAGTTTGTTTAAAAGGGTGCTCAAACCAATCCAAATGCCTCATTCTCACTGCTCAGATGGATTTATTTTCTTATGCTCAACAAATTAGGCATATTTAAATACATGGGAAAATTTTGTTTCAAGCTATTAGCAATTAAATAATCACAAAGAAAGCCTGGCAACAATGGAAGATGCCTACCACCATCCTGGGCCTCCAGGCCAACCCTGAATTTGATCGGACTTTCCCTTCACATTACACCTGCCCTAGCCTTCAGCACTTCCATAGATTCTGTTTAACCAGCTCTCAGGCAAATCTTTCTAACGCCCAGTTGACCTTACTATTAAGATGCTTGTCCCAGCCCTATTGGCTAACCTCAATTTCAATTTCAAGCCATTGCACCTTATAATTACATTCTCAGCCACTGTAAATAATCTGTGCCCTCTATTTTATCTTTCCCCTTTCCCGATGATAGGAACCTGCTGAAAAGGAAGTCAGTTGCCTTGTTAGTACAACATACACACTGCACTTGAGCAAAATACAACCAAAAGAAAATCAAACACTCTTGATCCCTGAGTGAGAAGCAGTGTTATTGATCTTCTCCTTTTTTCTATCCTTCAGCTGATCTGTCTACACTGACATGCTCTAGTGCTGTGGCATTTATGCCATCTTGGGGAATAGCTGTGTAAATGCTCCAGTAATTTTATACATCTTCAACATACCGTTATGTTAGAACTTGAGTATCTGAAGGACTTGGAAAGACATATTTTCCTCCTCCTCCTACCCCCATGTAATGTGTATCAAAATCCTCACTAATTGGCCCTCCTCCTGCATGCTTCCGAAGTCTAGACTTGGTGGCAACCCTTTCTGTGGAAGAGATTTAATGAAGGAGAAAGTGCATGGGAGGGAAGTTGGCAGGCTAAACATTACAGAGAAACTATAAGAAACTTGGAAACACAGAGATTTTATAAGCTGAGGTTGGCAGCTAAATGATATTGTTTCAAACACACACACACACACACACACACACACACACACACACACACTGGTAGTTCACTTTACCTTGAACCAAATGTTTCCTAAAATTGGAGAAAATCTGTTGTTAATGAAACACATAAGACTTTTCAACGATGCTCAGTAGTGACTTTTTTCCTCCTTTGCTTTCTTCAGGAGCTCTGAAAAACAAAACTAAATTTCTCAAACAGGTGATTTGGGGGTTTCCTTTCCATCACCATGATTTCACTAAAAAACTCAAAAATTGCTAATAGTAACTTCCTTCTCCTGTGGAACCATGGGTGATTCGAATACAGAATTCTCTAGAACCCAGTGTGGGCTCAAAGAGAGTGCCAGGAGGGCTCCTGCTCAAACTAAAGGAACCAAGCCTGGATCCTGGGTCTCCCTATGTGATGCTAGTTTTATATCATCTGCCTTCAGAAAGCAACCAGCTCTCCAGACCACAGCAACTTGATTCAGAAAGACCTGACTCATTTAGTTTTTACATTCTTTAAAAAAGTGAGAACTGAAATAAAGAAGAAATGTTGTCACAGGAACTATGGAGCCAATTCTCTATGCATGTCTAAGAAGTGCTGAGTTCAAGGTAGCTGATGCTACAGAGAGCTGGGGAAGTGATAGAAACAGGTTGATACAATCAATGAGGCAGTTTAACTCATAGAGAGATGACCTTCATCGAATGGAAAAATCAAATGTCCATGACCCCTGGCTACTGAGCTGCATTGCAGATACAGCATTCCCACAAGTTCAGGTCACTGACCTTACCATGCCCTCCTCGTTCCTCTAAACCAGTGGTTCTCAACCTGTGGGTCGCGACCCCTTTGGCGGTCGAATGACCCTTTCACAGGGGTCGCCTAAGACCATCCTGCATATCAGATATTTACATTATGATTCATAACAGTAGCAACATTACAGTTATGAAGTAGCAACGACAATAGTTTTATGGTTGGGTCACAACATGAGGAACTGTATTTAAAGGGCCAGAAGGTTGAGAACCACTGCCCTAAACAAATATGAAGACCTCCTCCATGCAGGCTCCCCATCTGTCTACATGTTTGCCTCCCCACCAAGAGCAAGGAGAGTGGAATATTTGATTTAAAATCCCCAGCATCCTAGCATCTCACATATACTGGGTTCTCAAAACTGGTTTTAGGAATAATTCCCAGGAATGCTGAGTCTATCACAGAGTAACAATTATAAACATGGTTCTGGACCCAGATTAAGTGGGTTTAATTCATTGCATAGCTATTTGACCTCAGACAAATTGCAAACCTCTGTGAGCCTCAGTTTTCTCATCTGTAAAATGGGGGAAATAATAATACCTACCAGGTAGTGCTATTGTGAAGATTACATAGGATGTTGCCCATAAAAGGCCTAGGACAGCACTTGGCTCAATAAATGTTAACGATGATTAGCACCACCCCCACCACAGGTGCTCAATAAAAACTTGCTGAATTGAACTCAAACCAGTGGGAATGACTAGCAGATGTGAAGGCAGCCTGGGCTTGCTTTTTTTTTTTTTTTTTTTTTTTTTTTTTTAGTGTTAGTTTTAGTTTTAGTTTTTCTCCACCTCACTCTGCACCAGATGACCTGAGAATTTTCTTTCTTTCTTTCTTTCTTTCTTTCTTTCTTTCTTTCTTTCTTTCTTTCTTTCTTTCTTCCTTCCTTCCTTCCTTCCTTCCTTCCTTCCTTCCTTCCTTTCTTTCTTTCTTTCTTTCTTCCTTCCTTCCTTCCTTCCTTCCTTTCTTTCTTTCTTTCTTTCTTTCTTTCTTTCTTTCTTTCTTTCTTTCTTCCTTTCTTTCTTTCAGAAAAGGGATAGAATAAGATGTAGTTAGGCTCTACTTTTGCTGATCTTCAGTTTTTCATTCAGGGCAGAAAACCAAGTCTGGCAAAGTCAAGCAGATAATTTTCTGAGAAATATGACAAAAGCTATTAAAAACTCTTAAAGCAAAGTTGTGTAATGAGCATGAATCTGAATACATTTAAATTTCCTCTAGATCTAGGGATTCCCACAACATCCTTACATATTTTTAAAGCGTGCTTTTGCAAATGTGAGGACACCAAAGCCCTAAAAGAATTTATTCCAGGGTGGGGGTGGGGAGGGGGACATGCAATTGTCATGAAAATTAACCCCTGAAAATGCACTGGATTTTATTACCAAATGGATTCCTGAGGAGACTACTAGCATTTTAGGGTCTTTACTATCAAGAGAGCATCCTGCATGCTTGAAATAATTAAGAAAGAGACTCAAGTTATCTAGTAAACTGAAATTTCAAACCACCCGCCTTACCTAAATGAGAAAAGCTGCTTAGACTAAAGCGTCATTACTTTTATTTAGACAAGCCTGCAAAGATATACAAGGAGCTAAAGAATGGAGCCCCACATTCTTCCCTAAGCCACAACAATGCCTGTTTATGTAAATAGGATTTTCAATAACAGAACGAAATCTGAAAAAAAAGTTTTCATTATTGTCTCTGAAAACTGCAAATGCAGAAGATGAAAGTCAAGGGGCTTTCACTATGATGGGCACTGAAAACCCTAAAATATTTATTTTTATATAAGTCTGAGCCTGGATTCCAAGCAGATCTTAAAAACAGGCAATGACTCTTTCTCCTTAAAAAGGTCTGAGCAGGCACAAAGGTTTCTCTGACTCCTGGCAAGTTGACTGCATATTTATTCAAAAACTCAGTTTAAAAAGAAGTAAAAGTAGTAGAAGATATCTATTTACCTATACTTGGCAGCCCCTTCCAAAATCTGGGCCAAAATATAAATATCTTTACCTCCACCATCATCACCATCTGACAATCAAACACTCCTGCATGATCATAACAACCTCCAGGCGCAAACTAAAAGCTCATTAAAGACTATATGAAGGCTATTTATAGAAGGTCTAAACAAAGGCTGAAAGAATTATTAGCAAAATTAGTTCAACTGTTCTTACTTTTGAGAACTATTACTATTTGTTTGAACTCAAGTGTCCGGCTCCTTCACTGACAGGTATTAATGACTATAGAGATAGCACATGTCCAGAGTTTTAAACTGACCTTGTAGTTTCTTGGTTCAAAAACTCAGGTTTTGACCCATACTCTGTATATCAGCATTCCTGTTGCTGGTTAGGCAGCTGATAAGAGACAGAGATCTTTCTTGCTCATTAGGCCATTAGCTGCTGTTAAGCAAAGGACTAGGGAGGGGGGTGTTCAGTGGCCCAAAGGAATGTGCCAGACTCTACATATAAAGCCAGCCCCAATTTGGGGTTAAGAATTTAACCTTAAAAGGCTGACAAGTCATAAATTTGCCTGAGGTTCATATATATGTGTGACTTTCACAGTTTATATTTCCTAGCCAGGACTCAAAGTCAAAACATGCCCCTGATTAATGAATGGTTCTAATTGCTATTCCTGACTTGAGAACATTAGTCTTTATCCAAAATATTTTCTTAAAAAACACACAATCTCATACCTAAAACTCTCTGGCATAAAGGAATTGAAATACTAGTTAGAAAAAAAACAGGAAGTGGAGCCTTATGTTATCTGTTACTGGATGCTACCATTTTGGTAGTCAAGATTGACTCAAAAGCTTCCATTTCATTGTGTCCATCAAGCAAAGTACAAAGAAATGCTCTCCAAATCTAAACACATGAGAAAAAAGCAACCATCTGTAACTGCATAAAAACTAAGCTGGGGCAGTGGTAGGGGTGGGGGTGGAGGGCTGAAGTCTCTTCAAGCACATTTTGTCTAACTTATCTTGTTAAATATTTATACATACATGCATAACCTAACAACCTTGGCCAAGATTGGAAGAGATAATAGATACAGCACAAACAAAAGATCCCTATAAGCATCAAGACAAAGAAAAATACCAAGAAGTAGTCTAATTGGAATACACTCTCTAACCTGAAGTCAAATCTGAAACTAGGACAATAATATCCTACAAGTGAAACAATGTTCCTGAAATGTGATAACTTCATCAGGGAAAAGCAGGCTACAATTTGCTTAGCCTGCAAGATGGGTGTCAGTTCTACCCCACACTAGCAGCATTTTAAAGGGGCTCCCTTATCCTTGGAAAAAAGAAAAGGCATTCGTTCTAAGAAAAGAGATCGCTAAAAACAAAGATGCCATTTGCATTCATTGAGAATTATGACAATGGGGAATGTAAACTACACATCAATGATCTGAGGCATAAATCGGATATATTTATCCTTGTCCTCTCTGTTCAAAAAAGCCTTTTAAATACTCAGAATTCTTAGAAAGTGGAATGTATATTCATGGGTGTGTATTTTAGAGCTCTTCATCTGCAAACTAATTAAGGAATCGAATTTCGTAATATCCCCAAAGTAACAAGGTACCCAAACCAAACATGTAGGGAGAAATGGAAAGCTTGTTTTCTCTCTAGAATCACCGAGGACAGGCAGATATGAAGGAGGCAGAGGAAGGTGGAGGAAGAGAGAAAGAAGTAAATCAGGAGCTATAGGAAGGGAAACACAACTTAAAACTAAAATACAGAGGAGAAAATAAAACATTCCACTCATCTACTTTTTTAGAGAACAAGAAACACAAAACCATTCAATAAATATAACAAACCATAAAACACCTTCTGTTATAAATGATAACCAGTTGAGGAAGGGTGTGAGGGTGGAGGAAAGAAGGAAGGCTAAAAGGGAAGATGTGGAGAGCAGTCCAACAGACCATGAAGGGAGGACCTTCAGTAGTTTTGAAGGTATACTGAGCCCCAGAAGGGCTTGATGAGTGTGCACAGAACATCCACTGTTCCCCTGTGCAGTGGCTGTCAGAGCAACTTGGGCTACTTCTTGTCACTATTCTGTGAAATGTTGATGAGCTTTTTGGGAATTTTACCCGGATTTGTTATTTGGTAAGACATTTCATTGTCACTAGGACATAACTTGAAGAAAAACTGGATATTGTTGAGATGGGGGTGGGGGAAGACTCTGAATGACTGGACAAGTGCTGGTTCCAACATCACCTTCATGCTTTGTGAATGAGGCAACCTTACTCTCTCAAAGAACAAAGAAAAAGCAATCTGACAGCTTTTGAGGGCCAAAAGAAGCTTCAGGCAACATTAGTAAATTGACCCACAGCACTGAAGTTGCAAAGGCAAAAAAAAAAATGACTTAGGTTTTATAAATTAAAACATATAAACCCTCCAGAATTCCATGGTGGTGGGGAATAAACCTTTCTTTCAGAAATAAACTTTTAAGTTTGAAAGGAAAGAAGAAAATCTGTTTCTGAAAGCAAAAAGAACTATTTCAAACACTAAGCACAGTTCTTCCATGTCTCTTTAACTCTTCAAATTTCCACTGTGACTTCTGAAGATGGCCAGAGAAGATATACTCCAGAATACCAGCAAAAGAGAAAATGAGAAACCCTCTAGGTCCCTGGGGTAAGAAAAAAAAATGATCTCAGAAGATATTTACCTCTGGCCACATTAAATTAAGCCAAGGACCAATCTAGAGTTTCTACCCATCTGGGGAAACAAAGTCTGTTTTCCAAACTAGTCATGATATTATTAGCCATCCACCAGATATCTTGTAGGCTCTCTCTAAACCATTCATTCTCACTTTATTATTCCCATTAATTCTCTAATTCTCTCCCCCTTCCAAACTCTCTGAGTCTCTCTCTCCTTCCTCTTACACTATCCCTTCCTCTCTCACTCCCTCATACATTTCTTCTGTATAGGTCTCTGAGGCCACATCAGTGAATGAATAGTTGAAGAACAGCACAAACCTGAGAAATCAAAACAACATTGATCTGTTATATGCTAGACTCTCTCTACTTAGTGCTGCAAGGTTCTTACCCACAATGAGTTTACACTTGAAAGGAGCCCTTCTCAAACTTTAACATGCTCACAAATCACCTGAGATCTTGTAAAAAAAAAAAATACCAATTCTGATAGGTCTGTGATGGGGCCTGAGAGTCTGCATTTCTTATAATATCCCTGGTGATTCTAATGCTGATGGTCCAGGGGCCACATTTTTTATATATTTTATTGATTTTTACAGAGAGGAAGAGAGAGGGATAGAGAATCAGAAACATCAATGACAGAGAAACAGTGATCAGCTGCCTCCTGCACACCCCCAACTGGGGATGTGCCTGCAACCAAGGTACATGCCCTTGACCGGAATCGAACCTGGGACCCTTCAGTCCGCAGGCCGACGCTCTATAAGGGGCCACATTTTAAGAACCAAGGCTCTAGTAAGAAGAAAAACATCAAATACATAATTACAAGAGCAAGCGAGAATCAAGGCCATGGAAGATGTACAGTGATAGCAGGGTTCAAAGGGGTAAATGATCACATCTAGTCATGGAGAATCATGAAGTGATTCATGGTGAAAATGGCATTGCACTGGCACCTTGAAAGATGAGTAAGACTGCAGCAGGCACAGATGAGAGGAAGACAGTCAGGTGGTCTATAAGCAAAGGCTTGGAGGCACACAACTACAGTGTCCTTTCAGTAATGAGGTTTCAAGTCTGGGTACCAGACAGAGATGCTATTACCACAAATGCAGAATGTTGGAGAGAAGCAGATTTGTGCAAGTAGGAAAAGAAAATTATGGATTAATTTTTGTCTCTGTTGAAAGTGAAGTACTGACAGGACTCCTGGATAGAGACAGCCAGCAAGCAACTGGGAAATACTGAACTGGAAAGCAAGGAAGAGGTCAGGCTGGAAAGAGATGGGGGAATCGTTCAAACGGCAAAGATAATGAAGTCATGGGAATGGGTGTGGGAATGTACAGAGAGAGAAGAGAAAGGGCAAAGGACAAGCACTACTGAAACACTAGCTTCTAATAAGGGTTGGGATGAAGAGGGCAAACAAGCAAAGACAGATTCAGCTTTACAGTAGGAGGGGAACCCAGAGTAATGAATGTGACTAAAGTCAAAGAAGTGTGGGAATTTAAGTCAAATACTTTATATCCAGACCATTTTCCCTCCCCTCATAATCCAATACTGGAAAGAGCATGAACTATGGAATGAGACAAATCTGGAGGCAAATCCTGACTCTACCACTTACACCTTTGGGAAAGTAAACCTTTCATCAGTAAAATGGAGATAACACCACCTACCTTTCAGGTTTGCTAGGTAGATTAAATGAGAGATTAAATATAAAGCAACTTGCACATAGTAGACACTCCATAAATGGTAGTTTCCATGATCTTCTATTTGGCCCTTCCGAACTATCCCATAAACCTGAAAGGAACTTCAAAAAATATATTGGAGAACAAAGAGTTTCAAGCTTAAGTTGAATGAAAGTATAAACTCTGGTGAAGGCAACCTCTTAAATAACAGCAAGGAAATTAAAGAACCATTCATGCCAGAGAAACATAAAATTATACAAACCTCTCCTCACACTAACCAA
The DNA here is from genome assembly GCF_964212035.1 of Myotis nattereri. NCBI lineage: Eukaryota > Metazoa > Chordata > Mammalia > Chiroptera > Vespertilionidae > Myotis > Myotis nattereri. The sequence continues at coordinate 122,767,578 of NC_138078.1, forward strand.
AAAAAAAAAAAAAATCATTACATCTCCATAGACATTTAAGAAAAGTTCAGCCCAATTACATAAGTATTTCTAGTATTTGTTTGGAATCACGTTTCTGAGACTAGCCCGAAGGGCCCAGTCTGAAACACAACAGAGACCAGAGCTCCAAAAGCTACACACTGTTCAGAGTGAGAGAATGCTCTGCAAGGGGAGGGGAAAAGGACCTCCATGTTGGAATCAGGCACGTTGGTGGAACTCAGAACTTGCAGAAAGTTTATGAGTGCCTGCATAGTTTGTATGTAAGATATGTGAAATCAAGGTTTTCACGACAAAAATCTAAGTATGATTGTGAAAGACCACCCACTGCTAAGAGTAACAACAATTTTCAAACAGTTTAAATAACACATAATTATTAATTACTGCTATCAAAAATCATAGAAATCTGATCCCTTGATCCGAATGTATTTCTCTACATAGAAGTCTCTCCCCCACTATGTGTGTGTGTGTGTGTGTGTGTGGTAATATATTATCTTATTTGCAAAGTCTTGGACTGTGACAACATATACTTTCTCTTAATCAAGAGAATCCTTGAAGTCATTGGCAGTTTTTTTAATCATTAGATGTTGGCAAAATACATCTTAAGACATGTCACATGCGAAACCCTGGAAAACATCATCCACACCCATGACTTCCAACTTGAGCCTATATGCTGATGAATCCCAACTATGCTTCTCCTGAACTCTAGAAGAATATATACACTCTTTCCCAGGGAGCTCATCTATTCCCAGAGTTTCAATTACCATCTAGATGCTGATAATGGCCAAGTATGTATCTACAGTTCTGATGTCTCTATTCTGTGATCCAAAACGCAACCTCAACTACCTAGCAGACATTTCTGCCTCAATGATCAAAGGAACCCCTCAAACTCAACCTGTCCAAAATCAAACTAATTATTTCAACCCTTAAAAAATAGGTCCCTCTAGCCCTGGCTGGTGTGGCTCCATTGGCTGAGCATTGTCCCATGCACTGAAAGGTCACCTATTCTATTCTAGATCAGGGCACGTGTCCAGGTTGCAGTTCGGGATGCTTGTGGGAGGCAGCTGATCAACATTTCTCTCTTACACAGATATTTCTCTCTTTCGTTCTCTCTTCTCCCTCCCTCCTCTCCCTCTGCCCTCCTCTCTTTCTAAAAAAACCCCACAATAATACATTTTAAAAATAGGTTCATCTTATATCCATTCACTTATTCAACAAATGCATACTGAGCACTTATTATGTGCCATAGTCTCACCATCCAGAAAAACTAGAAGTTCTAGACTCTCCCTTCTGTCCTCATATCCAGTCACCAAGTTATTCTCTCAAATTAGTATTTTATTCTCCTATTTACTGCTCCACCTTTTCACCTGCATTACTAAAACTCGCTGTTACCACTCACTCTCCAGTCATCCTCTATACTGATTAACATTTTCTCTTCTTTAAATATTTTCATGGATCCTCATCATCCTTGGATACAGTATAAGGAAATACTTCAGTATTTTCTACCTATTTCTCTAGTTCATCTTTCCTCCATTTCCCCCACATCTATGCTCCAACCAATCCGAACTATTCCAGTCCAACAAATGTGTCATTTTATCTCTTAGCTTTGTACATTTGCACATACCTAGGCAAATTATGAATGTGATTAAGGGAACTAGGTACCCTTCCTCTACAGCTCAACAGCTCTCAGAACCCCCACAGGGTGCCTCACTCTATGGCAGCTCTCATATTACTGCCTCAATATCCATGGTTTTCCGTATTTAGCTCCCTCATTAGGCAGTGATTTTACCTTATTCATCAGCTCCTAGCTCTGTACCTGGCATAGAATCAGTGCTCAATAAATACTGGTTGAAGTAAAAAATGAATAAAAAACCTTTAAATATTTATGCAGAGACAGCATGCAAAGTTCACTATTAGTAGGTTCCTTTTCTGAGACTTCCCATGTTTTCCAAAATAGTTAAATGTAGTCCCTAACACAATCAGTCCATGAAACATAACCTGGAAAGGGCCTCTTGGGTCACATTCTCATTTCTATGGAGCTCAACATGAATTGCAGCCAGGACTAGAAGTAGTTTTCCAAAATGAGCCAAATTTACAATATGAATTGACCATCACTACTTTAATGAAGATCACATCTCTGTACTTAGGGAAATGATGAAACTTGATAAATGAGCAGTAACTCTATGATAGCAATGACAATTAGCTCTGCAATAATTTGGGACCAATCTTACCGAAAATTGTTTATTTGAGCTCTGAAAAGCTGTACCTCCTAGCTCTTCTAAGTGTAAGTTAGGCTTATTGTCTAGATTATTAAGGGTGTACAGATGTAGAAATATTATATGTGTATATGTATGACTGTATGTGGTGTGTGTGTGTGTGTGTGTGTGTGTGTGTGTGTGTGTGTGTTGGAACCAAACAAGTTGGTGGAATCCAGAACCTGCAGATATTTTATGAGTGGCTTCATTGTTTGTACCTAAGATATATGAAAGCAAGGCTTTCAGGACACAAATGTAAGGTATGATTGTGAAAGACCACCCACTGCTTAAAGTAACAATTAACAACTTTCAAACAGTTTAAATAGCACATAATTATTCATTGTTATCAAAATAATAGAAACATATATTTATACATATATAATCTATCAACATAAATATATAAAACATATCCAAACACTACATTTAGATAAAGCTTAAGCTAAAAATGTCAGTCTACTTAACACATCCTCCTCAAATTTCAGTTTTGGCAGAGGGGCAACAAGGCTCCCAGGGTGCAAGGGAATAGATAAAGAAGCTTTCACTCTACCGCTCCCTCCTCAGTCTCTGCTGAAGATCACCTTAGACAATGATGCATTCAGAGAATGTCATTCTCCAGGTATATGCCATTGTAGGATCTCGTTCAACACTGATCAACTCCTCTAGACTATGTCTTTACCTGTTTATTCTTACATTCATTCCAAACTTTATTAATAACTCTGTACAAGCCATTCTACTCACCAATCTAGAGGATCCAATAAATCAAACATGGCTTCTGCATTCAACAGGCATAGGGTCTGGCAGAGGCTATGAATAAGCTATATACTTAAAAAAACATGGCTATTAAGTAAGAAAAAAATACAGATAAAGTATTTCTGGGAACAAAATGCAATTGGGAGATGTCTCTGTATTATCTCCTCACACATGTAAATTTCCATATTTAAATATTTTCCAATCCCTTAGATCTGTCATGTGCCAGATAACTTTCTGATATATACCAGCGTAAAGGCTCTTAATATCCTTCTTGTGTCCATCACTCTAACTCTTTCTTCACCAGATTTCCCTCAGCTTCAATAATCCAAACCAAAATTTTACAAACAGCAATGGAGATTCATAGGATTCCACAATACATACTATAACTACTAGTATGCAGAGTGTGGGAGAAAGGGAACAGAACCATAACTAAGGAGGAAACTATCAAACAGAATTTTTATATTATTTTCAAATGAACATTGTCCCTTTCTTTTCTCTCTTTCCTACTTGGGCCTTTAGCTGAAAGAAATCCTAATGGGTCATCTCTAGCCAAGTAATTTAGTTTTATCAGCTGACTTTTAAAGTTGCCCTAATGCATACAAAAATTAAGAAAATTCTCAAGAAGCCCTTTATCCTACTCCAATAAAATTCCCATGGCTAAAAATCCACTTTAGGTTATGTCCTTTGAAATGTACATTTATGAGTTTTGATGTTATACGTAAGAAACACCAAACACTGAGGAATAATTTACATACATTCAGTATACGTTTCTGTAACTCACACCAAGTTGCATCATTTTCACAAACCTATAAATAAAGTGAAGATAAATATATGCATTTATGTATATGTGGATTTATTTTATCTTTAAACTACTCACTTCTTATTAAATCTAGCTAGTCTACTTTTTCTAGGGAGTTATAGTGTAGCCAAATGAACTAAACCAAAGTTCTTTATCAGGTACCTATAGACCATAAATGGATTTTTGACCTGAAAAAAAGTAGTCACTCTTTTAGAAACCTTAGTATATAAGTAAAAATAAATCAAGTACCTAAATATTGGTTTTATATAAATGTTATGTTCATAATACTGTTCTAACTCCATGTGCTAGGCACGAGGGTTTCAAAGATAAGCTACAACCCTTAACCTCAAGGAGATCACAGTCTAATAGGAACATTATGACCATGTACCTTGAAGCTGTCATAATCAGAATTTATAATTTTCCAGTAAAAACACCCATTTTCAAAAGGTAGACTCGAAAAAAAAAAACAATTAAAATTCTACTCTAGAAGTTTGCCTTATTCTGGATGTATAAGAAATAAATACACACTTCGTTGTGGACAGAAATTTTGAAAAATACAGAATATTCTCAAAATCATCACTACTGAGAAATGTACATCTTTCAACTTTCAGGGGGATGGATGGAATACAATGAGTAGAGGTTTCTTTTATAATGGCTTTATTGTCCTTGTCCCTTCTTATCGTCACTTTCACTTGTATTTTATCTCCCTTCCTATCAATTATTTATCAATATAAACCTATTAAGTATACTTCAAAGAGCTGAGTTGATTTATTAATTCAGTATATAAATACAATTTCAGCTACAAGCAGTAATTAACTGTTTGGAACACTAGCCATACATTTTTATCTTAACATTGACTCCCTTTTATTCATAAGGAAAAATACAAATTTTCAAGGCTCTATTCAGCTACATACAGACTCAACAGTGCCTCAAAAATGCCTTCTTTGTTAATCAATCTGGATTCATTTTTGTTTAAAAATGGCAGAAAGGTATTTCTAATCATTATCACTTGTATAATTGATCTTTAATTGGCCTAATTTGAAGAACAGAACTTGTGTATTCAACAAGGTATTCAAGTGAGACTATCATGCCCAAATGAGCATTTCACTCATACATATAGTATTTCAGAACACACATTTCTCTGCTGATATGCCCATCTTCACCTTGCTTTTTGAGTTGCATTCTCCCTGTCATTACATTTCAGAAAGTAAATTCTCATTGCTGTCTCTAAAGCAAGGCTGGGGCCCATGACTTGGATTCTATTTTCTGATGCTCATTTCTTAATGGAGTGCTAGGGGATCCTGTTTCAAACCATACCATTTGCTAAATATAGGCAGATGAGTGGGGGATTGTTCTGCCCACACTTTCCATTAGACGCTAGGTTACCAAAAAAATCAAACCCATTTACAAACTTGGCTAGGGCTGAATAGATGTTGGCTCCTAGTATGGTCTCTTGATTTGAGCCTGTGCACAAATTCTGATCCCAAGTTACAGAAATCCGTGAGGTACTTCAACAGGTCTGGGCATGTGTTATAGCTCAATTCCCAAATATGGTAATGTCAACATTAGCAAGAAAGGTCTAGCTGACATTAAATCAGAGAGTTTAATTTAAGAGATGTCTTACAATTTATGTGCTATAATAATTGTTGCTCTTTAATGATACTAAGCCAGTCATAACAACATTGCTAATTTCAATTTGTTCTTTGGGTACTCAATATTAATAAGCCCTGCCTGATAGTAAGAGTTGTGAGCTAATCGAAGTAAGCCTGAATCTGTCTCTAGTCAAAATAGAGGTTGTCTGAAAAGTTTGTCCACACACCCCAATAATATGCTACAAAAAAATCTGGACTTAGGCTTTTAAAATAGTAAAGTGACATATAGCTTAAGAAAGTACTTGAGAGTTCATAGAGAATACATAATGATCTAGAAATTATATTGTTAATTATTTACTAAATGCTCTATGGTACTGTTAACATTGGGTTCAACACTGCATCAAAAGCAGTGCTTTCCCTTTAAGAAGCTTATAATCTAAAACATACAAACAACCATATGCAGAAAAAAAGCTAGAGATCAGAGTAAAAGGAAGCATTCACAAAAATGTACAAATTCAGCATGCCAGAACTTTTCAGTTGAGCAATATGATCCCCAGCGAAATTCTTTCCAAATGATGTATCGTGTGCACAAGTTACAAGTGATTATCTTCAATTTTCTTGGAAATGAGCAATAAGATACCCCTTAAGACCCATGTTTTTGTATATGCATCAAACTCGAAAGTTGGCATGGTCATTGATAGTTGCCATTTAAGGAGAAAACATATTTTTCTGTCTTGTCTTATAGCAGACAAATCCAGGACTCTTTCCCCCCAGGTTGATAATAAGCAGCCTTTTTCTAGGCTACAGTGAACAGCCAACATTACAACTCTAAAGATGGAAGTAACAGAATGCTCAAAAATATTACATCAAAATACTGGATACAGCCTATCAGCCCATAAGGGGAAAAAATTGCAAAACTGACACCCTCCATGGCATCTAGCATCCATCAAAATCTTCTTATGCCTGTTTTGCCTAATGCTTACAAACGGAATTTCCTCCAAGAATTAAGAAAACTTTTTAAGATGGCGGTCCTATTAAGAGATTCCTCCCTATCTCCCTCTTCATCTCTTCAGTTCTTTTCCCTTCCCCAGGATGGCTATTGTGACCATTTCAGCCAATTTCCTGGAGGTATTTTCTAGCCCTTTTCACCCTATTTAATCCTACAAGTTTCCTGAGAGCCTGTTTACTTGTATGCTCGCTCCCCCCACTAGATTTCAAGTGCCTTGACAAAAGAGACTGTTTCTTACTCCTCTGATACCCCCAGCACCTAACACACAGCCTGTCTAGGAGCAGGCAGTCTTAGTGTCCTTTCAGGCCAAGGTGCTCCACTGATCATCAGCCATCTTTTCAATCAGATTGGGGCACCCCTCTAAGCACATATAGGCACCAATCATCAGGATTAATATAATAAATCTATTCAGACGATATTTGAAAAAATTCTCTAAACTGTTCCAAGTTAACAAACAATAATACAACTCTTTCAACGTTTTAACAAATCACCTGCTCACCCAAATGTTTAGTGCAATCTCAGAGGAGGGAAAAACCTCCCACACCTCACTTTCTCTCCCGGACATTAGGACCACTAACTGCTTCAAACTAATTGGGGAGCCACAGCTGGCAACCCAGATACAGTTGCTAGTTCTGACACTTTAAAAAACAACAACAAATACCAAACGTCCTCTTTGTTTCCAAAACGCCGATTTTTATCTTTATGTTGTTTCATCTGTTTTGAGACACTCCAAGTCGATTTTGGCTCTTAAAGGCTGCCTTTTACCCATTCGGGCATTTGGCCTTCTGCAATGGTTCTTGCACTTTACAAGGCCCTCTAAGGCAAGATTCCTCAATCTTTGGGGAGTTGCAACACTTCCACAGTTTGTTTGATTTTCTCATTCTCATCCTTCCCCTTCACCATCATCCCCCTACAAAAGTGGTGTATGGCATTCATAAAGTGAATTACAGTTGATTTTTGTTTAGAGGAATTTTTTTCAGACTTCTGTAACATTCCCTTGAGACAATTGGAAACATCATTGTCTGATTACTAACTCACTTTCCTTGTCTAAAATTGTATCCATTCTTGATTGCGCCTGTGGGTAGGTTAAGCAAAACAAAATAAACATCTAGACTTATGAGCTCATTGGCTTTTTTTCTGAATTTTTCTAAATTAAATAAGGGCAAAAGAGCTACACTGAAAGTCAGTTATATGGATTTTTCTGCCAAATGCTAACTCCGTGTGCCTGGTTTCCATCTGTGGTGCTTTCCAAGTTACAAATCCTTAAAAAGAAAAAAAAAAAAGGCTGGGGTATGAAAAGATCTATGGATTTCGGGGACATGCTATTAGAATCACTATCCTGTGCCTTTGAACACTAAAAGAAATGGGAACATGAGATTGCAAGGCTTTAGAGCAGCTTTGTGGAAATCTAGTGTAGTCCTTCAGCACCAGTGATTTATTTTTTAGGCTGGCTGATTTCAAATGCCATTTAGTTTCATCCATATTAGCATAAGAAATGTACCTTATCCACTCTAACCCAATTCTGCTAATGGCCAAAGTTAGCACTCAATTCCAAATGCTCCTCTTAAGTGAGACAGGACATTCTTGAGGATTTCTCCTTACTGTTACCCAATCTCATTTTATCTGGGACAAAGAAAGCTTTAATGCAGTTAAAACAGTGGAGCCAGTAAACTAAACATAGCTTAAAAACATAGATGGGGGAAATGAAAAGTGGCCATCATGATGGTTCGTAACTCAAATAATTTGCAGCTCTCTTTCAATTTCCAACCACTGATCGACAGCAGCAAATTACACATTTATTCACTTTGAAATTATGCACTTGCCATTCTATTTAGTCTGCCATTATTATCTCTACTCCGAAATACTGATGAGCTCTTTCCATACATGGACATTAGGATTTTCACCATGTTTTCCATACCTACAGTGACGATATTTGCTCAACTAAAATTCAGAACACATGGTCTTATGCCAGAACAAAGTACTGGAAATATGCACTGCCCCAGTAAATCCAGGATATATGGTAGCTGTATGGATATCACCATATTTGAATTTTGGCTTTGCTCCAAGGCAAGTCAGAACAGTGCCTGCCATGTATAAGGTACTCAACACTGCATATGTTAAATGGAAGTGAAGTAGGGTTTATATGGCAAAAACCCTTGGAAAGTGGTTTTTCCTATGGGGTTTGAGAAATACTAGTGGGAAATAATAAATTTACCAGTCCCTGTTGTTCTCTATAGTATGGCCATCCTTAGGCCCAGAGTAAGGGAGCTGGGAAGGAGGTGGGTGCAGGCCAAATCTCATACACACAGTGTGTGGGCCCTCCCAATACTTTTATACAGATGCTGCAAAGAGGCAGGCAGCCAGAGAGCTGGGGGAGGGGAAGGGAGGAGGAGTGAAAGCCTGAGTGTGTGTAGAGGGGGTTGCTCAATCAGTATCTGCATTCCTTCTGGCCATTTTCTTCTTTTAAGCACAACCTTTACTCCCCGATTTCAAATCACCCATATTGTGGGGGCTCATCCTGTGAAGACCAATTTTTATATTATAACCATTTTATATTTTAAAGCCAGCATGTTCTCTGGCTTTAGCAATCTAATACCATAGCACTTTGAGGGGGAGAGAGATTCGCCTGTTGTTTCAGCTCTGTGGAACTGATTCATAGGTTGCCCCTTACAGCTCCTGCACACGCCCACGTGGTATGCTATTAACACTTAACAGTGGAAGAGGTAGTTCTACCCTTCCTTAGAGGGACTTCCTGCAAAGCAATATTTAACATATGCACAAATGCATTTCAGTCACCGAAAAGGGTGACCAATTACCTTTGCAACTAAACAGCATGCTCGCTCGGCTTTTTATCCACCTAAAGAAAAGGCCGAGGGCGCCGAGGGCGCGCTGGCTGCCTAGGTAACCTCCCGCTAGTGAACGCTGGCTGGCAGCGCCCACAGGGCGCGCATCACACTCACAACTTGGTCCAACCATCAGGCCTGCCTCTCTGACTTGTTGAGAGGCAAGAGCCAAGTTTGGGCGAGGGTGGCTCCCGGATCCCTCAAAAGCACAGGATCCGCGCTTCGCTACATGCATGGTTTGAGAAGAGACCCTGGAGGTTTGTGAATCTACCCGCCGTTTCTTCTGAGCGCACCTCTGCTAAATTAACCTGTTTGAAACCGACTCTTCTTGCCCTCATTGTCAGTGTAGCAATTTGTCCTAATGATATTCTAAGGTAGGCTTTTAGGATTGACCGCGGGACAGTCAATCACACAAGGCCATTAATATTCATCTGTTGACAGTGGCAGCCCTCAGCTAAGGTTAAAATATGCCCTTACAACGCGATCTGATAGTGTAGAACAAAAGGCAGGCGCTCTGAAACTTTCCTCCACCTAAAATCATCTCTTCTTCAGGGTCCAGCCTGTCAAAAAGGCTGATAAATTTGAGAGGGGGAGGAGTTATATCATCTTTGGACTCCTGCTCCCGGGGCCAGCAGCACCATTTTTGAAGCGATTTTGCCAACCTAGAGAAGGGACGCTGTTTTGAGGAAAAGGCTCAGTCCTCATTTAGGAGACCATCACTCTCAAAAGTTTCCTTCTGTGTGTCTTTACCTACCACTGCAGATTTGGAGACGTCTCCTCAACTTTGTCTGCACTTGGGCCCACGAGCTCGGGAACCCAAGCTTCGGGAGGGAGGGCCGGGGGCAGGTTGGGGAAAGCATGGCCGGAGCCTCGGTCCAGCTTTGGCTGAAATTTTGGCATGGACGTGCGGGGGAGCGTGGCAAATTCTCAAGGCACCGGTTTGGATATGAGGCGCCAGTTCCCAGAGGCCCTGGGAGCCAGCTCCCACCTTCCCGCCCTCCCCAAAAAATGGGCGCTCCGGAAAAGGCCATCACTGCCACCGCCGATCCTCCCACTAGCACCTTCCCTGACAGCAGAGCGAGTACAGGGAATGCGGCCACGGTCCACACACTCTCTTCTCTCTCCTCGGGAGACCTGGTCTGCCCTGGGCACAACGAGCACCCCCAGGTGCCCAGCGGCAGGGCTCACGACCACGGCCCCGCGGGGCTAGAGCACTCGGGGTACCGCCACCACGCGCTCCCGGGCTCTATGCTGGGCGCGGGGAAAGCTTAAGGGGCTCCTCCTCACCTGGTACGGGGGTTTCAGGCACCCACTTGAGTCCGGGCTGCAGTCTCTGGAAAAAGGAGCGAACCTGGTGACAGGTGGCGTCTGGTGGCGGCGGTGGAGGCTGCGCCTGTCCCGGGAAGTCCAAGTTGAGCAGCATCGCCGCCACGAAGCACGCGGTGCGCACGGTCCCTGCCATCCTGCTGGGCGGGGAGCGCGGGGAGCGCGGGAGAGCGGCGGCGGGGACCAGAGCAGTCCCAGAAGCAGCAAGCCTAGCAGCGGCTGCAGGAGCGGGAGACGTGCCGTTACCCAGCCGCTGCAAAAGTTTCCTCGCAGCTACCTGGGCACTGAGCGAGGGCGGGAACGCTTGGCTGCACAGGCGGGGCGGAGCCGCCGAGGAGGGGCGGGGCGAGGAGGGACCAGGCGGGGCGGGGCGGGGCGGAGCGAGGCCAACTGCGCGGCCAAGGAGCGATGGCGATCCTGCGGGTGTGAGGCGCCGGGCTGCGGGGACTGTTTGAGCCCCGCGGCGCCGGGATCCACTAGGGCTGCACGAGAGGAGGGCGCTGAGCGAGTGCGATCGCTCCTGGCCGCCCGGCCCCGCTGCCCGGTTCGCCGCCGTTCCACACAGGGCGTTCTGGCACAACTACTGCAGAGGGGCTGCGGGCTCCGGCGTGCTGATTGGCTTCCCTGCAGCCGTCCCCTCTGACTGGCTCTGGGAGAAGTTCCCCAGCCTTACTCCTCCTTCCGCCGCTCATTGGCCTACCGCCGGGAGGGCTTTTCTCTTTCAGATTTTTGCAATATCTCCATCCTTCCTGGCTTAAGTGCCCCTCTCTGCTTTGCCACAGGTCTCTTTCCAGCCTGGTCCAGCTTGTCTCTGGCCACCAGAGCCACACAAGGTCTTCCTCCTCTGCACTAAATCCACCCCCTCTTCCTGATCTCCAAGGAGCTTCCCTCGATACGTTTTCCCATCGCAGCTATGGCTGGGTTCACAAACCCGACCTACAAATAGTCACAAACCATGGCAACTGGGGCTCGTTGGCGGGTTCACAGCCTGCCTCATCTTTGAATACTGTACCTAAAAAGTCTGAAAGCCTGTGAGACTTACTAGGTTTGATTCAATAAAACCACACAAAGTCAGAGTAAGCATATGATCCCAGGATGTTAAAAGAATCTGTCTCCTGCAAGACAGTTCCAGGTGATCCTTCGTGAAGTAAAGCATAACTGGTGACAGCAAAATAACCTGGGGCTTAATGCCAGCCCAACTCATTAGAAAATCATTTACACAGCAAATTCAGTGAGCCAGAGCTAGCTTGTTTCATAAGTGGAATCGAAGGCTGAAATGTCTCCTACACCCAACTCTCCATGTCTGCTGCTTAAATTTCACCATTAGAAATCCAGTTCTTTAAAAAGCAAATACTTCTCACAGGAGGAATGCATTTAGCCATTACTTACATGCTCCTAAGTAGGGATCTTTAACCCGTGTATTCTTTTTTGTAACACACACGCACACACACACACACACACACACACACACACACACACCTCTTAGCACCTAAGTAGAAACTCAGTATTTGTATAATGAAATGACTTGACACCTCAGTGTGAATTCATTTATCATCTGATTGTGTTGTTTCTGATCTAGGTGAGAGTAGGTTTTAATAAGCAAAGAAAAAGGAGAGCCTCCACACCAGGAATTCTCCAGGAAGTGCTAGGTCAGGGGAGAGGAGGTCATTTAGCAGAGCTTGTGGTCTGAGAAAAGAGGCAAAGGAAGGGGAAGGTCGCTGAGGAGCTCATTTGTTCATTCATTTGTTCAATTGCAAATATTTGAACTCGTACTGTGTACCAGATACTGTGGGACACAAATAGACAATGGGGATACAAAGATTAACCTATGGTACCTGACTTCAAAGAGCTACAAGTCTAATGGGAAAGACAAGCAAACAGAAAAATGTTAACACAGCATGAGGTAAGTGCTAACACAGAGGTAAAGGCAGAGTTCTAAAGGGGCGAGAGGGAGGGTCTGAGAAAGCTTCCCAGAAGAGATGGTGTCCTAATTCAGGCTTGAAAGTCCAGCAGGAGTTGAGGTGAGAAAAGAAGATGGGAAGAAGGGTGCCAAGGGAAAAGAAGCAGCATGAACAAAGACTGAGAGGACAGAGCCTGGTATGGCCCAGTTGGAAGGTAGCAGGATTCAGGCTGGAGATTTAGAACAGCCAAAGCAGCAGTGGTGAGCAAGTGCCAGATGATGCAGAGTTTTAAAGTCATGGGAAGGAGGCTAGGGAACCATTTAGGGCCTTGGTCGGCAAACTGCGGCTCGCGAGCCACATGCGGCTCTTTGGCCCCTTGAGTGTGGCTCTTCCTAAGCCTTAGGAGTACCCTAATTAAGTTAATAACAATGTACCTACCTATATAGTTTAAGTTTTAAAAATTTGGCTCTCAAAAAGAAATTTCAATCATTGTACTGTTGATATTTGGCTCTGTTGACTAATGAGTTTGCCAACCACTGATTTAGGGACATTTTAAGTAGAGGAGTGGCGTGATCATATTTGCCTTATTAAAAGATCTCTCCAGCAACATTGTGGTGAATGGCTTGGGGAAGGAAGCAAGTTGAAAGCTGGTTAAGAGACTATGAAAATAATCCAGACAAGAAATGAGAAAAGCTGTGCCAGAGAAGATTTGGAAGGGGGAAATACTACCAGCAATATTTAGGAGATAGAATTAAAAGGGCCTAGTGACCTAGTGGATGTGGGGGATGGGAGAGGAGTCAAGGACGAAGGGCTCATTTCATTCTTTTTTCAACAAACATTTGAGTGCTGCCTATGTATCTGGCATTCTTCTCCTACTTCATAATTTTGCCTGGGGCTAGCCCTGCTCCTGCATTGAACATTTGACAAATGACATATCCACTTTAAAAGAAACACCAATTAAGAGTCATAATTTGGCTGGTGAGTTTGATATGTTCCACCTGTGGAGCCCTGCGACCAAAGGGCGGATTGGAAGGCAAGCATTGATTGAATTTCATGACCCCACAGAGGAAGACATGACCTCCCATAAATTCATGATCTTCCAGAGTTCATGCAACTAACTACAAAGGCAACAGTTGTTTTCAACTACTGGGTCCTGAATACCTTGAAAAAAGGGATTGCAACTTATTTTAAATATATACTTTTATATCTAATACACTTTGCATGAACCAGGTCAGTGCTTCCAAAGTGAAGTGTGGTATGTGGGCCAGTGAAGTCTTTTAGTTTTGTTTTAAGAAATATCTATTTTAATATGGATTTGAAAAAAATATCTGTAAGTAGTTCATCCAAACCATGATTCCATCAGGAAAAAGCCAAGTGCTGTGATAAATTTATTTCACTAAAAATGTGAGCTGGCTTAAAGAAAAATATTAAATAGTACTGGGAATATGAGGACATAGCAAAACTTTTGGGGTAGTATGTGAATGACTGAATGACTAGGATTTGGACTAGGTCAGTGATGGCGAACCTTTTGAGCTCGGCGTGTCAGCATTTTTGAAAAACCCTAACTTAACTCTGCTGCCGTGTCACATATAGAAATTTTTTAATATTTGCAACCATACTAAAACAAAGACTTATATTTTTGATATTTATTTTATATATTTAAATGCCATTTAACAAAGAAAAATCAACCAAAAAAAATGAGTTCGCATGTCACCTCTGACACACGTGTCATAGGTTCTCCATCAGTGGACTAGGTCATATGCAAACTGGCCCTGGGGTTCTGTGAAATATGCCTTTTGCTTAAAAACTTCTGCTACTCCTCCCAGCTACTCAAAGGTTTCAAGCAAACTTGATACTAAGCAGTTAATAAAACTTGCTAGCCTTAAGCAGTGGTTCCATTTTTACTAGTATAAGTGACTCGCAAACATTTTCTAGCCTTCCAGCTCACAAGTGATGACTCTAACAGTGGAATAGGCTTTTGGTCAAGAAAGCTCGCAGGAATACCATGGGCAGTTGGCCACTCTGTCCCTACAGTGACATGTAATTTTACTAAAATCCCATTCCTTTACCTAAGTATAAAATCTGTTTGTTTCATTATATACTGTATATCTTTCTCCCGTTAGAAGTCAGTCCAATGACTCATCCTTACTCTTTAGCAAGAAGAGAAAAAGAGAATCAGTCTAGAAACACAAAAGGATGTGCTGGTTTAGCCAGTGTGCACTTTCTACAATTCATGGTTTTATGCTTTCAGGCCCAGTTGGAAACATTTAGATAACACCGTTGGGCCACATTTTTCTCTCTGGACCTCAGAGGAAGGCTACCTTGCACAGCAGGCCCAGAAGAACTTTTCTTCACCTTTCATTCTTAGTCTCCAGTTTAAATGAATTTGAGAATTCCCAGCTGTAGCCAGCAGCTATTATCTTGCTGTAGCTGGGAGGAGAGTCTGGTTCCATGGCTCCAAAAGCAGCATAAATCAGGGTTTCTGGGAGAGGGTTAAGAAAGGGTGTTCAACAGCTGCTGCCATATGAGGGGCTCATACAAAGCCATGCACATGGCCACACATGCACACATGGTTTGTCTTGAGCTCAGTTCTCTTTGCCCCTCAGGTGATGCTCTTCTCTTCCCATCCCCCTCAGGTATCCACTATCTTCTCCCCTTCATACAACCCTGAAAACCTGCTTTCAGAGAAGAAACGTTAAAACTTATCTGTTTACAGTGTATATGGTTGACAGGATATAATGGGGCTGCCCACCCAGGGGTATGAGTATTTTAACAGGGATCAAAGCTTTAAACCAAAGGAACAGAGCTCTAAAAACTGTGGAATTCCAGGCATTTGCCAGTGGGAAGGGAGTGTTTAAACTGAGGGGCAATGAGGCCTTTTTTGTGCACCTGAAATCACATCATGTAGACAGTTGCTTATATGTTAAACTGGTGCTGCTCACAGTCAACACCTCCCTAGCCACACCTCTGCACTCTATGGCACACAGCTACTTTGTCTCTCCTTCTCTTTCAGTGTATGAGTCCTTTGTGGAGCAGAGGGGAGGGGAGGCGCCAGGCACACTGATCCCAATTTTCCCAAATGTATAAGCTATGATCAGAGAATGAATTATGGTCCTTTGGGAAAGAGAGTGTTCATTCATTCATCCCAGCCAGCAGGCCAGTGCAATGTAAATGGTAACTTTGTAAGTTAAAAGACTTAAAGCCATTTTGAAAATTGCATAATAATCCCAGGCAGAATTTGGCTCCTTGTGTATGGAAAATGAATAGGCCCCGCTGAGATGTTGCATTATGAGTTGTGGGCAGATAGCCCCTCCTCAGACCAGGGACTATGATTTGCCCCCACTAAATCCACAAAGTATACTGAGGTTCTTGTAAGTTAGAGTCCATGACTTGAAAAAAAAAAAACACATTAAAAATTTTATTTGTGGCATCATGTTGATTACTACAAATAAAAAATTATTCTATTCTGTCTTCATTTGTATAAGGGATATTGATTTAGATTCATAACATATTTATTCATACCCCTAGTCCATTGAATTTTTTTATTGGGTAGATATACACTAAGTATACCTAACATTTTGTGTTTCTTGAATAGAATATTTGGTTTTCTATAGAAATTTAAAGGGTTTGTAATTCGGTGATTGAGAGTATGGCAGCCTTTAATCTAAAGGTTGGTGATGCCTGAGGTGTGGCTTTATGCGCCACATTCCAATTCACACATACTTTGTTTTGCTCTAATTATGGTGGACCAAACACACAGTGGTTCAGGTATTGTAATATATTTATGTTGAGGTATGGTGTGTAGAACCTCTGAGTAACTTTACTAAGTTTTTCTGGGTCTTTATGCTCTAGAGCAGCTGTGGGCAAACTATGGCCTGCGGGCCGGATCCGGCCCATTTGAAATGAATAAAACTATTGAAAAAAAAAGCCGTACCCTTTTATGTAATGATGTTTACTTTGAATTTATATTAGTTCACACAAACACTCCATCCATGCTTTTGTTCCGGCCCTCCGATCCAGTTTAAGAACCCATTGTGGCCCTCCAGTCAAAAAGTTTGCCCACCCTTGATCTAGAGCCTGGGTCTCCAATAAGTCAACAATCTTCACATCATCGAGGCCCTTTCCCATCCCCAGAGCTCCTTGAATTCCCAGCAGCATATGGGAGAAAATTAACAGCTACCACCACAAGGAGCAGCTCATACTTTCAACTACTTTTCTCATTCCATTTCCCAAGTCTCATTCACTGTCCTAAGGCTTAGGGAATTTCAAAAGCAGAATCTCCTGGGGAAAAAAAGCTATTCCTATTTCCATCCCTAAGTCTAAAATGATCATATGGGCTACCCATTAGAAACTGTGTCACTTTTTGGTTCATGTTTTAAGGATGAATGAGATGAAAGCATTCAGCTGATATACAATATTACATTAGGTTCAGGTGCACAACATTGTAATTAAACATTTATATACTTTATGAAATTATTACCCCAATAAGCCTAGTATCTATCTGATACCATACATAGTTATTACAATATTATTGAGTATACCCCTATGCTGTCTTTAAATAGGAACTTTGTTTTTGAGAGGCAGTATAGTTTGGGAGCTACAGCCCAAGGGAGGGAAGAGCAGTCAATACCAGATCATTCCATACACTACCAACCAGCCCCAGAATCTGCTATACCTACTGTACCAACATTGTGCAACAAATGTATGTTTATGTTTTTTGTCTCCACCACGACTTGTAAACTTTAGATAAGCAGAGATTCATATTATTCTTCTCTGTACTTCCTCTAGTACAGTGCTACTCAAAGTACATTCTATGTACCTGTGCTACTTCATGCACTGTTTGCTACCTGTCTGTGACAAAATGGAGAATAAGCATTTAGAAACATCTATGGCAATTTGATGTTGCTGCCACATGTATGTACTTGATGAGTTGGCCCACTGTTGAATCTAATATTTGTTTTTAAATGAACTTATTTTAAAATTATATTTGTATTGATTTCAGAGAGGAAGGGAGAGGAGCGAGATAGAAACATCAATGTGAGAAAAATACCAGCATCAATCGATCTGTCATTGTCAATCGTGAATTTGGTTGTTTTTGTTCACATTCTGAAGCTGAAAGAAAGCAGAGTTGTCGACAGAATGTCTGAAGACCAACTATTGGCACAATGTACCTCTGACACTTCATCTCTGACACTTCTATTATAGAGAAAGGGCGAATAGCGATATTAAAATATTTCTTCTAATTAATTCCCTTTCAATGTGCACAGATCCATGCACTGGGCCACTAGTTTAAAGATAACTTTCTAACTGAAAGATTTATCCTACAAAAATTATCCCATAGGACACTCTTCTTGGCTCACTTTTATTCAGGCAGTATTCTGGAGACTAAATATGGTTTATGTGAGATTTGGCATCTCAGTAGATCTTGGTATAAATTACAAAACAGAGTTTGAACCCCATAACCTTCGTATTTTATTTTGTCAATTATTTCCCCCTAATTTATATCATGTTTTCTGTGGTAAATGAAAGAAATGCTAGACTGTGTACCAAAACATATTTTCTTAGAGCAAGATGATAAGATCCAGAGGGAAGTACTGCTTCCTTGGAATGCTTTCATCTCATTCATCCTTACAACATGGCAGAAGCATAGCAAGTCTCCCCTGCCATAAATAAAGTTCATGTCATTGCTCAGAAGATTTAAGCTCTGTGGGATGTCTCCAGTCCTCCTCTAACTCCTGTTAAACTTATGGTTAATACCATATGGTTTGTTAGCAACTTCTTGTTTGGTATTATTCTGAAATTGTTCCATGTGGGAGTATCCTGTCTTCCCAAAGAGATTATAATTGAAAGAGCAAGGGGCCAGCAGTCAAATGAACTGGTTTCTAGTCCTTGTTCTGCCACTCTGAGCATTGTAACACTGGATCAGTAATTTAACATTTCTAAACCACAGCCTCCTTAACTATAAATTGAGGACAGTGGACTACATGATCTCTAAGGTTCCTTCTACCTCTGGTAGTCTGTGTTTCTATGACTGTGAACTCCTTGAAAGAAGGTATCTTATACCCCTGAACCCAGCATCCAGAACAGCACCTAGAACGTAGCAGGCCTCCAATATTTACTTGTTGAATAAATGACTGAATGCAACCCTCACAACACAGACCCCAGCAATGACTCCACAGGAGATTTTCAAGAAATATCTGTTGGTTCATCAGTGCTCTTCTTAATCTGAGTACTGTGTACAACATTTAAAATCTAAGTTTTCGCCTAAAAAGCAGCACAGTAAGCAAGATTGCAAGAGTAGAGATATAAACAGATACATTTCTATCATACTAGCTTTATCTCCAGAAATCTAAATCAGAGATTTTTAGAAGTGTCATTAAAGTTTTAAATAACCAAGGCTTTAAAGTTGACTCTTTAACATTGTAAAGTACTAAAAATAAGAAACTATGTTTCTCTAAATCTCACTATATGAGGGTCTAAGAGATTATTATATTGTTTGGAAAGTATGGTATTAAACTTTCAGGAGTGTTTATTATTAATTTTCCACATTGAAAAACCTGTGTCACTTCTTTCTATGGAAATCTTTCTGAAATGTATTGCATATTTTCCTGCCTTAGTAAACAAAGTGCATGAAATCTAATCTAACTTATTCTTGATGCTCTGTTTTATTATATACAATTTTTATACTATGGTAGAATATACAGAAATGGTGAGACATTAAACTGAATCTGTACTGGGCCACTATACATCATGAAATTTACTTTCTTTAAGGCAACAATAACAAAAATTGCCTGTAATGATTTCTACTTGCTCTTTAGCATATTACATAGAATATATAGATCCATACCCTCCTGCATTACTCTACTTTTTACAAATTGTTATTCTGAAATCAAAGGCTAAAGTAGCCTTCCTAGGATGTTCTTTTGGTTTCAGTACTAGTAACTTCATGCTCCGAGTCAATTTTAACCATCTTTTCAGTTTACTTGCTTTAACTTATGTTGCAACACAGTAATCACCAGAGACCACATGGTGTGGTGGAATGCACATAGTTTCCGGAGCCTGTTAGTCCTAAGTCCAAATTCCAGCTCTATTATTTACTAGCTAGGTGACCTTGGGCAAGCCCCCCTTACATGGCTGAGCCTTCACTTAAAAAATAAGGATAAAAATTTAACCTTAGGCCCTAGCTGGTTTGGCTCAAATGGATAGAGCGTCAGCCTGTGGACTGAAAGGTTCTGGGTTTGATTCATGTCAAGGGCACATGCCTGGGTTGC
The DNA here is from genome assembly GCF_964212035.1 of Myotis nattereri. Classification (NCBI taxonomy): domain Eukaryota; kingdom Metazoa; phylum Chordata; class Mammalia; order Chiroptera; family Vespertilionidae; genus Myotis; species Myotis nattereri. Next base: position 122,787,339 of record NC_138078.1, read on the forward strand.
AGTCTCGATACCCTGTGTGGGGTGTGCAGGAGGCAGCCAGTCAGTGATTCTCTATCTCTCTCCCCCTATCCCTTCCTCTCTGAAATCAATAAAAAATATATGTATATTTTTAAATTTAACCTTAGTTAATGAGTGGATAGATAGATGGATCCATGTGATAATACTAGCACAATGCTAATTGTAGACTATAGGTAGCCAGAATACTTGTGTCTGTTGTAAAATTCTTTCATCTTCCATGTATGCTAGAAAAAATATAATTGTGCAACGTCTTTGAGAGGACTGGAGATAATACAGGCAAAGTGTCTGGCACATTGTAAGTATTTACATTATCCTATAAACATTAAGGTTATTTTTTTAAGACCATCAAAACCAGGTTTTTTGTTTGTTTTAATAACCATTTCTTTACTTATTTTTAAGTACTGATATAGCAATGAGGGCAAAATTCTTGCCCTCATGCTCCTTATTCAGGTTTGTTTTTAACCACCAGCCTGATCAGGCATAACTGAAATTTTGTGTTTTTAGTTGTGAATTCATTGCCAGATTTGTCACAATGTCAGCTTCTAGGAGTACCAGATTGTCAAGGTTTATAGGATTCATGTATTTGAAGTGGAGATACGACCTGAGAGTGTCCCCTGTAACTTCACAATCTTGGCTACAGCTCAGTCCTCCTTCAGCCTAACTTAAAATAGGTCCACGTAGATGTTATAAGACCTAAACTGTGTTCATTGATAGCCGAGGTCCAGCAAGAGACTGCCACAGGCCCAGGAATTCTCAGACATCAATTTGCCTTTCCATTTCCCAGGACTTAACCTCTGTCATTTGGCCTCCCCAATTACAATTACATTTCCAGACCCCCTTTTTTGGCCTTCCCCCCAATTCCCAGCCTTAGTAATGGCTTGTATTTCCTGAATGTAACTACAGGAGCTCAAATTCACTTCTGAAAAAGTTTTTAAATTTGAGCCTGCAACCAGATCTACGCTAGTCTTCAACTTCACAGTCATATTCACATACACTCACACCATTTTTAATTTACTCCTGTAAATGCTGTATTTACTTTTCCTTTTTCTGCTTAATACTAAACAATGAACTGATTCTCCTTCAGAGGAAAAAGGCCAATGATTTCTTGACAACTGGGAAAATGCCAGTTTCTTGGCTGTTAGTCTATATGTGGAGGGAAAACCTTTATCCAACATATGGAAATGAAAGTTGCTCTTTTTCTGTGTAACTGCTCTTATGGCAAAAGGTCATTTAATCACATGCAAGCAGCCAGACAAGATGATAATATAAAGCAGGATTCTGTGTGCTTTTAAACCATCTGAGGTTTATCAAGCACCCCTACACCATTCAAGGATGGGAAATCCTGAGACCGTTAAAGAGAAAAATCAAAGAATGAATGATATTGTTCTTTTGCATATTTTCACAGGTATGGTTTAGTTCTTGACTCTAAAATGAGAAGATCAGCATAGTATCTTCCTATGAGCTATTGTGTTCACACCTGAAGCAGCCATGGTTCTAAAATCCAGGGAGAAGGTTTCTCTTTTTCACTTTAGTTTTACTGCAAACTAAACTAGTAATATTACTGATAAATGTTAACATATTCACAGTGTCACTGATATTTTAAAAAATGTAACTGCCAAGTTTCCTTATCCCTATATAAATATTATTATGGATTCTAAGGCAATATACTCATTTTTGCCATTTTTCTTAAAAAATTGATCTTTTGGGGCCTTCATTTTTGTTATTTTTAATTTTATTTTTCAGTTACAGTTCACATTCAGCATTATTTTTGTTAGTTTGAGGTGTACAATATAAACTTTAGAAAGTATATGAAGCTCCCTAAGATTTCAGATACCCATCTAGTACCATACATAGTAATTACAATATTATTGACTATATTCCCTGTGCTGTACTTCAAATCTCCATAACTATCTTCTAACTACTAATTTGTACTTCTTAATCCCTTCACCTTTTCCACCCAGCTCCCAACATCCCTCCCCTCTGGTAACCATCAGTCTTTTCTCTGCAACTATGAGTCTGTTTCTATTTTTGTTCATTAACTTTGTTATTTAGATTCCACATGTAAGTGAAATCATATGGTATTTGTCTTTCTCTGACTTATTTTATTTAGCATAATACTCTTTAGCTCCATCCATGCTGTCACAAGTGGGAAGATTTAATTCTTTTTATGGTCAAGTAATATTCCATTGTGTATTTGTACCACCACTTTTTTGTTGTTGTTAATCCTCACCCAAGGATATTTTTTCCATTGCTTTTTAGAGAGAGTGGAAGTGTGTGAGAGAAACAGAGAGAAACATCAATGTGAGAGACACATCAACTGGTTGCCTCCTGCACACTCCCCAATCAGGGCCAGGGATGAAGCCTATAACTGAGGTACATGCTCTTGACCAGAATCAAACCTGAGACCCTTCAGTCTGTTGGCCAACACTCTAACCACTGAGCAAAACCACCTAGGGTTGTACCACCACTTTTTTAGTCACTGGCCTATTGATGGGCACTTGGGTTGCTTCCATATCTTGTCTATCATAAATAATACTGAAATTAACATAAGACTGAGTATATTCTTTCAAATTATTGTTTTGAGTTCCTTCAGATATATACCCAGAAGTAGAATCACTGGGTCATAAGACAGTTCCATTTTTAATTTTTTTTAATTTTTTTTAATATATTTTATTGATATTTTACAGAGAGGAAGGGAGAGAGATAGAGAGTCAGAAACATCAATGAGAGAGAAACATCGACCAGCTGCCTCCTGCACACCTCCTACTGGGGATATGCCCGCAACCAAGGTACATGCCCTTGACCGGAATCGAACCTGGGACCTTTCAGTCCGCAGGCCGACGCTCTATCCACTGAGCCAAACCGGTTTCGGCCCATTTTTAATTTTTTGAGGAACCTCCATACTATTTTCCACAGTGGCTGCACCAATTTGCATTTGCACCAACAGTGCACCAAGGGTTTCCTTTAATCCACATCCTTGCCAACACTAGTGTTTGTTGATCTTGGGGTCTTTAAATCCAACAAACAAGGATTAAAGTAGTGGTAATACAGTGCAATTTCAGGAACTGACAACAAATCTCTTGATCTGAGAAGAAAGGGCCAAGTTTACAAGACTTCTCAATAATCTGAGTTAAATTGTCTCCTTTCAGAATCTCTTACATTTGTTTTAAGACTTCATTCTTCTCACAAAGACCTTCCCATACTTTATCCTGCTTGTTCTTCTCAACAGCTCTATGATATAGATCAGTTATGCAAGTATTATTACCCCCATAATATTGATGAGAAAAACTCTGGGATTCAAAGATGTAGAGATGATCCCAAGGTCCCACCGCAAGTGAGCAATGAAGACAGGACCATAACCCAAATCATATACCTCTAATTCTAAAAAATAAAAAAAAAACACGCAAACCATGTGGCAGTGGTTTAAAACCTAAATGTCATAGGCAAAAACTTCTAAATGTTATCCAGATGTCTTTGAAAGGCTCAGGGGAATCAATACTCACCTTAAAGAGCCAGGCTCTTTAAAATGAACATGAAAAATGACATGTTATGAAAAACATGCCAATTTGAGATTTACTAGATGAGAGAGAAAAGTTAAGGACAATATAGACAGGGCCAGGTTTCAGAATATGCTCTTCTCTTCACTGAAAACAATGACCTTTGCACAAGATAAAGAAGTTACCATGTTGGCAGTAGAAAAGTGAGTTTGTATCATATTCACTCTGCATATGTGAAAAACAAGTGGAAGACATTTTGGAAATCACCCCTGCAGATGTTTGGAGGACCTTTTTTCCTTATAAATGAAAAACCTAAAGTGGTTCAGGTGAAATCTGTCTCTATTCTACTTTCATCCTGTTATCAGTAAGGTCAATGAAGAAATCAAAATGATAAGTCCAAATGAAGTAGGCTATGAAAGCATTTGAATTTCACTTCCTCAGGCCAGTGGAATTTGACAGCTAATTATGCAAACTAGATGATACAAAACTCCGAATTTTTCAAAATGTAGTAGTAATGCCTGGGTAGGGAGAACTGGTTGTATTCATTACAGGAAATTCACAGCTTCCCTCAGTAAAAGTGGTTCCCCACGTCAGAGTTGGGCTTCATGCTTGGAATTAGGGGGTGCAGGACTGATGGGAGCCCTCTTCTTCCTGTTTTGCCTTTATAGACTGAGAGGAGCACTGAGTCCCTCAAAGGTCAGCTCCCCACAGGAAGGAAAGGTTAGCCTAAGAGGAGCTAAACCTAGGAAGCTGAGTTGCCAGAATTCTTCCCCAGGCCACCCAAGCAGTGAAGAAATTCATGGAGAGAAAGAAAGAAAGACCCACAGCCTTGAGCAGAGCCAGCTGGGAGGGATGTTATTACTTTATTTCTGTTTTCTTAACTATGTGTGTGTGCGTGTGCGTGTGTGTGTGTGTGTGTGTGTGTGTGTGTGTGTGTTGAGGGGGAGGGAGGATTGATTGCAGAAAATGTCTGGATCCACAGCACTAAAGTTGGAAACTTTTGTTGATATAATTTCTCCTAACTTTCCTACACCTTCCTTCCCTTCTACTCCATTTCCCCAGTGGCTATCAAGAGCTGTATATATCTGACCACAAAACATCCAGTCAGTTCAAGTCAAAAATGCAGCCAGCCATCTGGATTGACTCAAAGTCTGTCTACACACACCAATTGGCTTGGGGGTAAAAAAATGTAATTCAGTGAACAACTGGTTATTTTTAAAACAACGAGTTGAATTCAGACAACCATCCAATTAGTTGATTTCAAAATGCCTGTTTGGCGACATGAAAAGGATTATTTTCAAAGGGCCTTGTGTTTGCATAAACAACCTGAATGCTATTAGATTGACGAGCTATTTTAGAGTCAAGAAGATAAGGCCAAAGCCGTTGTACTCTGTTTAGAGGGAAAACCTGTTAGAGTAGCAGTCCATCAAGCACTCCAGAGGGTAACATGTTCTGTTGTAAGGATGAAGTATTTCACTAGACAGCGACATAACCATATCCATCTTTGCAGAAGTAAGCACCTCGTGCCTTTTTAAAGGGAAAACTACTGTATGCCTTCTTCCTGGACATGCTAAGCAAATATTCAAATAGACTCTCAAAGGTAAATGTGCTTCTGTTAGCTATTGCCCCATAACACATTTCCTAACGCACACAATGACGTTAACTTGATTTTTCCCTCTCACCTTTTACGGGTTTCAGTCCCACTACATACAGCAACGACGCCTCCTCTGATCCATTTTACCCAATTTGTAATGAGTTGGGTCAGTTTAAATTGCACAGCTGTATCTCCCTGAGTTTTTCTCCCCCTGAAATGTGAAAGTTCTTTTCCTGTGTTACATTGCTAAGAAATGATTTAAGAAAGGAAGAGGGGGGAGGAAGGTCTCCTCCTGAAGAGAATTTTATTTGCACTCCCCATGCTTTGTCATAAAGGGCATTCAAGCGTGTTAATCATATAATAAGTTTTAGAGAAACTCTCTTTTTCACATTAGGCTTAAAACATCACCCCTGAGGTGGTGCTGATGGCTCCCTTAGAAAAGATTTCTTTGACATCTAAGACACAAAGGACTTCAGCAAATGCTCAGAGTTAAATGAGTGGTGCCTAAGTGCTGACTCTCCATCCCCAGTGACAAGCATTTTACTAAGTGAAACTTTTGTTACTGCAAATGTCTTACTTGGGTGTGTCTTAATCCTGAATGTTGCAGAGGTTTTGTTTTATTGTGTTTTTAAAAAACATTTTATCAGAAAGGATTCTCACAATGGAAGCATTCATTGCCATCTCTGTGGCTGAGTCTTTAGGTTTAAGACTGGTTAGGCTGCCTCAGGTAGAAGTGTTTGCACAGCTACAGAAGTATAGAATCACAGCCCCAGAATTGGGGCCCCATTCAGCCAGTTCTTGCCTTTAGGCATTGAAGCCAGAGGAATAGCCACCCTTTTCTTTAAGATTCCCAAAGACAAAAACGCCTCTTGTAGTTCTTTCATTATAAAAAGTGTGAGCGAGAAAACATATTTACAAGGGAATAAATTATAAATCATATTGAAATTATTTCCTTTTTTAAACATTTGCTTTCCCAAATTTAAAAAAAATAAACAAATTTCCTTTTTCCTTTGGAAAAAAAAAATCCTTTCAAGAGAAGCACTCCTCTTTTTAAGGACACACACAGGACGTTTCTCTCAAGAAATTCTACCAGAAATCATTATGTATCTCCTAAAAAGCAAGCTTGTTATTATCATATGGATGAAGACATGTTTTCTTTTTTTCCTTTGGCTGTTGGAAAACTCAGAGCCAATTTTGTAATCAATGAACAGGACTCAATTCAGCTTCACTCATTTTCCTTCTCTAATATTGTCTTCATCCAAATTGCTTCACTTAGTTGGGTTTTGTTGTTGTTTCTGAGTTTTTATAGGTTTGTTTTGATAATTTTAAGCAGCTTAGTGAAACAAGAGCAGCAGAGGCTCTAGATACCAATATACTTATACTTGGATCCCAGCTCTACCCTTTCCTAGCTTAACTTCTCTGAGTCTCAGTTTCCTCATCTGTAAAATGGAGATAGCAACAGTAGTCTCCACCTAAGGGGGGGGGGGGTTGTTGTGAGTGTTAATTCAGGAATATGTGATAGTGTCAAGTCTGGAGTGAGCATTTTAGTTATTAATATTATAACTTTGCAACCTTAAATCATTTTTAGAGCAAGTAGGGTAAAAAGTAATTTATTCGCCAAATCAAATTTTCAATCTCATATCCCCTTTCTCGTTCTTTCTTTTGTATGAATTATCTTTCAAGTGAAATAATTTGTTTTCACACTTGGACAAAACGCCTATAATGTTACAGGATAGTGTTTCCCAAACTTGTTAAGAATCAGCAGAAGTACAGATTTTTCCCCTGACTGGGTAGCTTAGATGATTAGAGCATTATCCCAATAGGCCAAGGTTGCAGGTTTGATCCCTGGGTCAGGGCACATACAAGAATCAACCAATGAATGCATAAATAAGTGGATCAACAAATCAGTGTCTCTGTCTCTCAAATCAATAAATAAAAATATGGTACATTCATATAAAAATACAGATTTCTAGTCTGAGACACCCAAAATTATTTTATAAATCAGCAATTCAAGGTTAGATGTTTCTGGGACTGAAGTACTCTACATTGAATTTGATTATCAGCTTTTTGTGCCACCTTGTCACTACTTTTCTCCAAGAATCTAATCACAGACTTCCCAACTTGCTTTCTATGTAATGAGTGTCCCTACTATACTTTGACTTTTGTTTTCTTGTTCTCCCTTCAATGACTTTTTATACTATTTCTTTTTATTCTTTTACTTCCTGTCCTGACACTAGTGTTCACCTTCTTCCAACTCCTGATTACCCCTCACACTCAATACTCCTTTGGGTGAGATATATTGGAGATAAAGTTGTCAGCCTATTTGTATCTTTTTTTTTTTTTTTTTTTACTGAAAGTAAAAAGACATTAAGAGAATAACAGTTATTCAGTGACCGTTCCAACCCCTTCTTTGTAGAGGAAAACATCTGCAGTTTTTTTTGTTTGTTTGTTTGGCCTGCTTGATGGCTCTACAACACAGTGAAGAAGGAGCCCCACCCACCACAAGGCTCTTCATCCTGCTGGGGAAGCCATGCATAGTTGAGAGACCAAAAAGTGAAAAGAAAAAAAAAAAAGATTTTATCCGCCTTCCTGTTTTCCATGGATAAGTGCCAAATCCCTCATACTTAAACTTCCCCCCTTCCTTTACTTTGCCTCCCAGTTTTCCTTTGAATGAATGAATAAATTGTCCACCCCTCCAAATTTTCTCAATAATCTACCTCTGTAGCTCATTGCAGTGTTTAATCCCCTTGACAATAAAATGAAGAAAGAAAGAAAGAAGGAAGAAAGAAAGAAAGAAAGAAAGAAAGAAAGAAAGAAAGAAAGAAAGAAAAGGAGAAAGGAAGAAAGAAAGAAATGTATTGCCTACTAAAATCCTAACATCTCTCCTGCTTTATCTTGAGACAGTTTCAGCTGTTTCCCCTTGTTCCATGTATGTTGCTAGGATAGTACAAGTATTTCAAGATGAATTCTCTGCCAAAAGATCTTGCCACTGAGTCATCCTCATCCTCATCTTTTTAAAAACATGAGCAAGTCTCAGCAGCACCTCATTCATGTTAATAAACATTACCTAGGGAAAGAAAAAAACAGGCTTCGAGAACATGACATCATCATTAAAAATAAATGTTTTCTGAGTACCTACTCAGTGCATGGCACTGTGTTAGCCCTGGAGATATAAAATAAGTGCCTGCCTTTAGGCACACATGCACACACATGTACTCCCACACAATAAATCCAGAGAAGTGGCTCAGACTAGAAGGATTACTGGAATTCCGAAGGAGCAATTCTGCCTGAAGGGCCTGGGTGGTCACAAAAGGTAAGACTCCAAGCCCTGAAGAAAGGGTAGCAGAGAGCCTGAGAGAATTAATGTGAACAAAGACCAGGAAACAGGAATGAAAATAGTTTGAGGGGAAACAATTAGGAGACCATTTGATGAGAGCAGACAGTTTGTGTAGACTGGAAGAGAGTGGGAGATAATAATGGAGCGGTAACCTTAGTCTGCTTATAGAGGGTCTTGAATGCTAGGCTAATTAGTGTAGCCTTATCCTATAAGCAATAAGGAGCGCCACCCTCACAGATAAAAGAAAGCAGGAGACCACTGGGGTTTCTGGGTATCTTCACAAGGAAAGAAGCAGGGGCACTGATTACAAGAACTTTGTAAAATGCCTCGAGTTTATATAACTGTTCTCTGTGTTTGTGACTTTGTTATTCCCTTGTGGTAGTCATGCTATTTGGGATGACAGCAAGAAAAAGATAGCTGCAGAGATTACATCCCAAAGGCCAGTTTGGAGGTGAAAATGACCCTAAGAAATGGAATAAAGGGAGGTGTGTGTGTGTGTTTTTTTTAAAATATATTTTTATTGATTTCAGAGAGGAAGGGAGAGGGAGAAAGAAACAGAAACATCAATGATAAGAATAACTGTTCAGCCACCTCCCACACACCCCCCACACCCCCCACTGGGGGCCAAGCCTGCATCCTGAGCATGTGCCCTTGACCGGAATCAAAACCGGACCCTTCAGTAGGCAGGCCAACGCTCTATTCACTGAGCGAAATCAGCCAGGGCAGGAGGTGGTTTTAAAAGTAAAAAGATAAGCAAGGAAAATTTCTGAGGGTCACAGAAGGAAAACGAAATGTGGCATATTTGGAGCCAGCATGGGACTGCAAAATGCCTTTGCGGGCTTAATCATAAGGAACCCTAGATATTTCCCTGCCAGCCCCTAACCAGACGAACTTTTCTACTATTATCTATCATTCTAGTTTAGAGGGAAAACCTTAAATGTCATTGACAAATGAATGCAGCATTTTGTGAACCCCAGAGAGCCCTAAGAATATTCTGTGGAAGCCACTTTGTTGAACTAAGTGGGATTGACTGGGTACCAGGTAACATCTAGGTTAGTTTCTTGAGTCCCCTAATTTGAAGGTGCTGGCTGGGCAATAGTGGTTCCCTATAACCTCACTCAGATTTGGGCAAAAGTGAAAAAGAAAAAAAAATATTTTCAGGCAAGAGTTGATTGTGCCCTGATAAGATAAGTAATTGTTTTGGATAATTAGATACTACTGTCTGCACTCCTAATTCAATTTGGCTTCAATATTGTGAATGGGCTGTTGTCCATCCAGGAAAACTTGGAAAGCTCTGTATCCATTTGCAAGTGTGAGATGCCAATGTTTACCTGATAGGGCACAAAGTGACCATTGCTTCCTTTCATACACCCTTCCCATTAACCAAGAAGACAGGAAACACTGCTTTCTTTGCTGACTTTCATGATCACTTTCATGATAATTTTGTACCTGGTACATGGGTGGGCAAACTTTTTGACTCGAGGGCCACAATGGGTTCTTAAACTGGACCGGAGGGCCGGAACAAAAGCATGGATGGAGTGTTTGTGTGAACTAATATAAATTCAAAGTAAACATCATTACATAAAAGGGTACGGTCTTTTTTTTCAATAGTTTCATTCATTTCAAACGGGCCGGATCCGGCCCACGGGCCGTAGTTTGCCCAGCCCTGTAGCTAAATGCTGAATAAGTGTTTGCTGAAAAAATGAATAAATGAATGCCAGGCATTATTCTAAATTCTGGGCATTTGGCAGTAAAGATGAAAATAGACAAAAATCCCCTCGTTTGGAGATTGCATTATAGTGAGAGAAAAGCAGGAACCATAAGGCTCCAAGTTATATGAGACATATCGAACATATGGTAATTACTCGATACATATGTGGTGAAATATGAGACTAATATAATAATGCATCTAGTTTGTTTTTCTTCCTCCTTTGTCTCATTAAATATACTTATATCCTCAAAATATTAAGATAGAACTATCAAATGATCTAGCAATTCCACTCCTAGATGCAGGCCCAAGAAAACTGAAAGCAGAAGCTCGAACAGATATTTGTATGCCAGTGTGTTCATAGCAGTTTCCACAACAGTCAAAAGTTGGAAACAACCCAAGTGTCCATCGACGGATGAAAGGATAAACAGGATGTGATATATGCATACAAACTGAATATTATTCAGCCTTTAGTGGGAAGAAAATTCTGACACATGCTACAACATGAATGAAACTTAAGGGCATTATGCTGTGTGAAATAAGCCAATCACAGAAAGATAAATACAGTATGATTTCACTTAAATGAGGTAACTATAGTAGTCAAATTCATAGAGACAGAAAGTAGGATGGTTGGTTTCCAGGAGCTGAGGTGACTGAGGAATGGAAAGTTACTGTATAATGGATATAGAGTTTCAGTTTTGCAAGATGAAAAAGTTCTGAAGATCTGTCATACAACAATATGATTATACTTAACACTACTAACCTATACACTTAAAAATGGTTATGATGGTAAATGTTATGTTATGTGTATTTTATCACAATTTAAAAAAAAATTTTAAAACACTAAACTCTTTGTGTGCAAATTGTATAAAGATTAACAAACACAAATCCTCTGCTGGAGTTTACATTGTAATACAGACCCTTCATGATGTGGTCAGGCATGTCAAGGCCATACAGACAAGCGAACACAAACATTCAGCCCAGATATGGAGAGGCAGCTGGATATTTACATTACCTAACAGAGCAAAGGTGAATACATTTGGGGATGGAAGAAGGGCCGGCTTTCCACACAGTGTGCTTTGACTAGATGCTGCTCCTGACCTGTTTCTCAAAATACTGTGTCAACGCCATTGCTTGTCATATATTCCAAAATTATAGTTTTCTTTTGAATCTTGTAGAATTAGGATCTTACACAATTTTATATGAGTAAGCAAATACCCCAGTAAGGGACAAGACTGGTTTTGAGTTAACAGTTTGCTTCCTGTTTTTTATTAAGAGGCTTCAGCATGAGAGAGGAAACAGTGGGGGAGGAAAGGAGATGGGTGGGCAACCAAGATCAATTTTCCACTTTTACACCCAAGTGGAGGAGGCTGGGGAGGTAAAAGATATTGATGTGGCAAGTCCACACTCAGACAGGTTTAGAGAGGTTTTCCTCCCCTCAAGTAATGGAGAGTAAAGAAAAAAACATTTCCAACATTAGCACTGACCAGCCTGCAAAGGTAGTGATCTCCATTCCTGCTGCTCGGAAGCACAACAGCAGAGGCTGGGGTAAAGTTCGGGGTATTTCTCCCAATTCTACATTCTAAGAATCTCTTATCAGAGATAGCTGGGTGAACCCCCTTTACCTTCCTCCACCAGTACAGTCACACTTCAATCCCTCAGGTGCCACCTACTATGTATGTGATATTCTAGAGAGAAATTGCTTGCACTCTCCCCGAAGAAAGTGTCTACTGGGCAGGGTTCTTTTTAAACCACATCACAAATGCATTTTTATCTCCTTAAAGGAACAAATTGTTTTAAGGACTTCAGCACATTGTTTATGAGTCAATGGAAACTGCTAATAACAAATGGGTTTTATCTATTCTCTAAAGCAAGTCTCTGGGGATGTCTCTTGGGAGCCACTGTGAGCAGTTAGTTTGAGTTATTGTACACATACACTTCAACTAGTAAAAGGGCATGTTTTAAAACATTCCAGAATTCCAACCTGTCACTAATTCAGATTGGTTTGCCTGCCCCCACCCACATTGGTCCAAATAGATGAGATTTTGCTGAGGCAGATTTTCAAGTAGATTGCAAATGATAAAGAAAAAGAGGGGATTACTTTTTCTCTCTCTTGCTCTTTCTCCCTCCTCCCTCTCGTAATTTGAGACACATTGACCAATTAGGATCAATAAGTGACAATTTCTCCCAGTTTGTTATTTACCTTGGTTCTGACAAAAAAAAAGTTGCATTACAATAAGAATGGGCACTGATTATTTTCTTGCTTAGTGCCAAACAGCTTTGTTTTTCTTCGACTGACTCTCATTTGGATTAATGAAAGCCATTGTTAAGGTAATGTCAAATTAAATTAGCTTTCATTCATTTGTAAACATGAAGCACAAATGCTCTTCAGTGGGATAACTTAGAAGTATCCTAGAATATGCTCTGGCCAGTCACTTTTAAACACCGGTTTGGATTGCAGTGATACCTGTGATGTGCTATTTTTGAATATGTTTTCCAAGATCATCAAGCTATAAACCACAGGCTCAAAGAAAAAGTTAACCATAAACTATTTTAGGGACATGTGGAAAGATAATATTTAATGATAATTTACTTTTTTAAATCAGATGCAGAGCACTTCAGCTCTAAAGCCTGTGGGAGCCCATCACACCAAGGGTTCCAGTCTGTATGCAGTAGTTGGAGATTTCCAGGGAGACCTGGAGCCAGGTTCAGAAGCTTTAAAATAGTTCTTTGGGTTTCCAATATTTGTCAGTTAAAAGTTGTGTTCACTTCCTATATAACAGGAATTGTGACTTGCTCTTAAGAAAGCAAGGAATAGCCTTAGCCGGTTTGGCTCAATGGATAGAGCGTTGGCCTGCGGACTAAGGGGTCCTGGGTTTGATTCCGGTCAAAGGGCACATGTCCCGGTTGTGGGCTCGATCCCCAGTGTGGGGCATGCAGGAGGCAGCTGATCAATGACTCTCTCTCATTATTGATGTTCCTATCTCTCTCTCTCACTCTCCCTCTAACTCTAAAATCTGTCATTCCTAATGCAAGGTTGCGGGTTCCATCCCTGGTCAGGGCACATATAAGAAGCAACCAATGAATGCATAACTAAGTGGAACAACATATTGATGTTTTCTTTTCTCTCTCTCTCTCTCTCAAAATAAAAAATCAGTAAAGTAAAATAGTTTACAAGGCAGGAAGCTTATAATAACATAGGGATTCCCCTTCCAAGAAGTTTCCAGTCTGAGATAACATGTAGTACAGAAATGTTCCATTGTTAAGTAAGCAACCAAATATATGCATTAACTGAGGGATAGAAGAGCAAACTCATTTCAGTATAAAAGGCACAGTCAAGAAGTTTGAGATGCACAATATTACAATTAAGACTTCAAAACCAGTTTTCAAAGTATATATATATATATATCAATAGAGGAAAACTAAAGTAAATGCAGGATCAATTAGCTGTGGCCAAAACAGGTGGGAGTTAACCTTTGGGGGGCACTTTTCTTATTTAAAGAATGCTTTTTATTCAATTGAAATACACCATCTCTTATATGAAGTCTCTCTTGTCCCCCACTCCTTCCCTGGCTACAGTGGGCCACTCTTTCCTTTAGGTCTCACAATGCTCTGGTACATATTTCATCATGTAACTCATGACAACTTATTGCATGTCTGTGTCCCCAATGGACTTCAAGTGCTTTGAGGACAAGGTCTTATTCTTTTGTGTGTCTCTGTCACCCTAGCTCAGCCCCTGGTACATAGTAGGTGCTCAATACATTTTTTGAATCCCATAATCCCCTGCGGTGAAAAGAGCAATAGTTAAACAAATATTCCTGTTAAAGATATGTCAAGCCAATTAAAGACTCCATGGAAGAAAGAGAACTGTAAATTCCCAGCTCCTAAATCAAAGGTTGAAAGCTTGCTCCTTCCTAGCCATAGCTCCTTGATATGGCTCCTGATTAATAATCTGTTACATCCTCAAAAGGGGTCATTTTAAGGTAACCCAGTGGAGCTCCCATGACCTATTGACCTTGTTATATCACTAAAAAGGAGCTAACTCTGGGTCAAAGGATGGCAGAATATTTTGCTGTGGTTCACATATTACCCAGAAATCTTTGGCTTCCTGGAATTCATAAAAATTCCAAATCCCCAGCAATAACTTTCCAACCCCCACAATTCTTGCTTACACAGCAGAGTAACACTTGAATTCTATGCCAGGCCTCCTGACCTTTTGTTAATTGCAAAATAAACAGATCTCCAGTTTAGAGGGGCCTTTTCCTTTTATAGGCTCCCTGCCGTGTAGGCACTGCTTGAATGGTATTTATTTCTGCCATATTTGCTTTCCAACACTTGTTCAGAACAAGGGGCAGGTGTCTGGGAATGGAAGGAACAGGGATTGGAATAAGAGGAGAAAATCAGGTGCCCGAATGCCCTGAATGAAGTGCCCTACTTATTTTTCAGAAGAGGGGCTGGGGTTCTAGAAGGATGTGTGCAAATGAAATTTTATTTTTAAAAATTTGCAACAAGTACTTCTGAGCCCCCTATTTATGTGCTTAGCCCTGCCCTCATATAGTTCACTGTCAGGTAGGGGAAACAGAAATGTAAAAAGTGATAAGCACTATTTAAAAAGCATGAACCAAAAGCTGGGGAAACCCAGAGGACAGATAACTGTTCTCTAGCCAATGCAAGTGATTCGCATAGAAATATAATAAGGAAGGGCTATGGCAGCATCATAAAGATGTGGCCACAGGTCATGGGTCTCCTCATTCTTGCAGGTTCAAAAACTTAATTTTACTAGTAAGTGTTGCTCTAGGGCTAATCAGACCCAAAGGATTGACCTATGATAATACCAGAAAGATAAATACTCATATAGATATAAGCAAAAATCTATTTACTTTGTATTTACATATGCCAAGAAAGGTTCTTATGTTTACATGAATCATCTAATTTAACACTCATAGGAATACTATAAGGAAAATATTATCTCCACCTTCCACCTTCATTTTTAAATTAAATAAACAAAGACTCAGAAAGTTTATGACTTGCCCAAGATGGTCAAGTTTGGATTTTTATAAAAGTCTAACTGATTCTAGCCTGCCGGGTGTGGTTTGGTGGTTGAGCATCAACCTATGAACCAGGAGGTCACAGTTTGATTCCCAGTCAGGGCACATGCCCAGGTTATGGGCTCGATCCCCAGTAGGGGGCATGCAGGAGGCAGTCAATCAATGATTATTCCTCCTCCTCCTCCTCCTCCTCCTCCTCCTCCTCCTCCTCCTCCTCCTTCTCCTCCTCCTCCTCCTTCTCCTTCTCCTTCTTCTTCTTCCTCTCTCTCTCTCTCTCTCTCTCCCACCCTCTCCCTCTCTCTCCCTTCCTTTCTGAAATCAATAAAAAAATATTTTTTTAAGTTTGACTGATTCTAGTGGCCCTGTTCTTAACCCCCACACATACAGTCACTCATTATTTTATACTGAAAAGTAGAACTATTGGCTATTTTGTAATTCTCCCCAAGAAAAAAGATAATAGAAACTGAGTGAAGTCCTGAAGATTGTTTGGTGAGTGTCACAATCAGAACAAGGAGCTCAATGAATATCTTACATGAATGAATAGTTAAGAGTCCTCAAACTACGTCAGTCTAGCCGAAACCGGTTTGGCTCAGTGGATAGAGCGTCCGCCTGCGGACTGAAGGGTCCCGGGTTCGGTTCCGGTCAGGGGCATGTACCTGGGTTGCGGGCGCACTCCCAGTGGGAGATGTGCAGGAGGCAGCTGGTCGATGTTTCTCTCTCATCGATGTTTCTAACTCTCTATCTCTCTCTCTTCCTCTCTGTAAAAAATCAATAAAATATATTAAAAAATAACAAACTACGTCAGTCTAGTGAATTAGACTTCTTCACTCCTGCTCAGTAGATCCTAGACCTTATGTTAGTCAGGACACTCCCCCGCCCCCCAAAAAAATCCAAATAATTAAATCTAATTCTTCATTGCTGCTTTGTCTGCCCTTAAATACACATATTTTGCCCTTGCTATGAACCTCATTTCCTTCCAGCCTTCTTCTGAGGGTTGCATCCTGCTCTCACTTAATCCCACCCGTTTTAAGGCTGCTCCATTTATCAGATTGGATTTCCTTGAACTCCTGTTGACCAGAATTATACCTGAATTACCTACTTCCTTTAGCTATCCTCACCCAAGTTCATTAATTTATTTATTTAACTAATCTTTATTGGGTACCTACCTGTGCCAATCAAATGTTTTATGCCACCATGATGCTGGCATTGCTCCAGGTTTGGCATACAGTACAAGATCACCCAGGTTTATCAGTTAAGGTAATTGAGTAATCTGTGGAGAATTTCACAAAAGGGCTATTTACAAAGGTATGGGTAGAGTGTAGGAACCTTATAAGAGATGATGTAGTAACCTTCAGATAGTAACAGCAGGGAACGATTATCCACTTAGGCCTGAAAGGCCAAGGATCAAAGAACAGTATAAAGACTTTGGTTCTATAAGAGCTGGTGGCCTTTAGTAGAGGGAAGCAGCCATTTTCAGCACTCCACTCATCAAGAGAGAACCTAGGAAATCAATATTCCAACTTCACTCTCCTCTCAACCTCCAATCTCCAATTGGTGCCAAACACAACTAGAAGTCAAGAATCAAGGGAACCCATTAATGCAGTTTATTTGAGTCAGCTTCCCATGCCACAGAGCAGGGTGAAGGGCAGACCTGAATATCCAGTAACTCTGTGTAACTGGATTATTTCTTATTTACCCCCAATCTGCTCCACTTATGATTCCTTCCACTTTATTCCCTACTACCAAAGACTCTATTTTTTATTGCACCATAGGACTCACCCCAGTCTTAACGCTGACCCTCTCAAAGACATAGGACTATTCAGTGACAAAACCAGATCACAGGTTTGAACTCCTCTCAGCCCAATGTGTTTTCTTCGACAGTACTTCATTCTCTGTAAGACAGTGAAGTGTTAATATGATAATGATGATGGTGATGATGATGATAGCTATCATTTTTTGAACTCTTATGGTGTGCTAGAAACTGGTTTTACATAAAATGCCTCGCTCTGAGAATAGCGTGGCTTTCATAGGTGTCTAATCTCAGGCAGGAAAAAACTTGACTTCCAGTGGACAAGTGAGAATAAAGATCAACTTCTTACCTTTACAGATAGCAGAACGTTTCTATGGGTCCCATTTTCATTCTGCCTCTGTCACCCTTGAATTGCTGTGTACCAGATGCAAAGAGGATGTAGTTAACACGTTCTAATTATGGGCTTTAGGAAGAGAGCTGCTTTTATGGAATGCACTCCGGCTGCCACTTTGGCTTCTGTTGCAGAGGCTGCTGATTGTGCTAAATGCTCTCCAAATGCCCAAGGGGCATACTCAAGATTTGAACATGCAAACAGAGGAGCTTAATTATGGATCCTGGGAATGATTCCATTTACAGCCTTCAAGTCCTGAAAGGCAAGGTAGGTATTTAGGGAGAAACTCAAATTGCACCTATGGGTCAAGACGATTTCTCCAATGATTTGATAGATTCATCGAATATTGTTCTCCCAAATTTACTGAATCTGTAAAGGAGCCCAACATCTCTGTTTTCCAGACCTTTCTGTGAGTGGAGGGTGAAGGGGGTGACGGGAAGGCTGACCATAAGCCCAGTGGTCATTCTTTCACACATGCAGAGCAGCTCACCTTTGTTCGCCAAATGTTAACCCAATAGTATGTAATCTGCATCAGGTTGGGGGTTTTCATCTGCCTCCCACCACTGCTGCTGTATCTCTAGCACCCACAATGATGTCTGCTGTATAGTACATGCTCAAAAAATATTTGTTAAGATGCATGAGTGAATAAAATGGGAGTTTCCTCTGCTGTCCAAAGATTTCATAATAACTACCAAGGTTATCTCAGTTGAACATTTATCTGGACATCTGTAGAATACTGTCCTTGTCATTCTGGAGTTTAACACTTCACCTTTCTCATAGAATTTTTCCAAATGAAGTCAAAGCTACTCAAATCAGTCAAATGAATATCATTAGATCCACTTTAAAAATGTTGCCCTGACTCTGGCGAGTAAGGCTCAGTTGGCTGGGCATGATCCCACGAACCAAAAGGTTGCTGTTTTGATTCCTGGTCAGGGCACATGCTCAGGTTGCCAATAGATGTTTCTCTCTCTCTCCTCCCCCACCCCCTTTCTTTCCACCCCCCCTTCCTCTCTCTAAAAATTAATAAAAAAATATATTTTTAAAAGGTTGCTCTGGCCAGATTGCTCAATTGGTTGGAGCATTGTCCTGTACACCAAAAGGTTTCAGGTTTGATTCCTGGTCTGGGCACATACCTAGGTTGTGAGTTCAATCTCCAGTTATGGTGTTAATGGGAGGCAACCAATCAATGTTTCTCTCTTTGTCTGTCTGTCTGTCTCTTTCTCTCTCTCTAAAATCAATAAACATATCCTTAGATGAGGATTTTAAAAACTTTAGAGATTTACCCCCTTTGCATTTGGATATCTTAATGTTGCATTTGAGTTTGAGAGACTTATGGGAAACAGATAACAATCCCAAACCTCACTTGACATACAGTGCCCAAGTTAATGTTAACTGTTTCTGCACTAGTGAGCTTTTCATTATTCAATTGCTGCCCAAGCTCCAGAGATGTGAAGCAACTGACAAGATGGGTAATGAGCTTTCATTTTCTTTCTACAAAGTCAATTAAGGAAGTGGGTGGTCTTCACTTATTTTGCAGCCTATTCAGATCAGTAACCTTTTTTTCTTGCAGATAGAGTCTTTCCTATGGCTAGAGAGTTGGGGCCCAAAATAGAGCAAGTTTAGCTGCATTTATACTGTATGCATTTCTCAGGGGAAGGACATGCCTGTTATACCCAGGATTTGCGAGGTGGCCAATTTACTGCCAGCAAATCAAACTAGACTAAGAAGCATTCTCACTTTTTTTTTTTAAATTCTTTTTTAAACATTTTTATTTTCATTTTTTCAATATATTTTATTGATTTTTTACAGAGAGGAAGGGAGAGAGATAGAGAGTTAGAAACATCGATGAGAAAGAAACATCGATCAGCTGCCTCCTGCACATCTCCCACTGGGGATGTGCCCGCAACCCAGGTACATGCCCTTGTCCGGAATCGAACCTGAGACCTTTCAGTCCGCAGGCCGACGCTCTATCCACTGAGCCAAACTGGTTTCGGCGATTCTCACTTTTTAATACATTTTATTTCTAGACCCTTAACTGAGTTCCCCAAAGTTGTCTGCTTAATTAGATGTCTGCTGGATTTGTAAGTTCTTTGAGGCAACTTACAAATGTCTGTTTTATTCAATGCTGGGTCCTCAGTGTCTAGCTCAGTGTGTGGCACATAGTAGGTAACCAATAAAATATCAATTGAAAAAACAAGGGATCCTTTGAAGATCAATGTCTAATCAATTTACTGGCCCAAAATGACAGTAAAGGTTTTAGGCATCTCCTATTCTTTTTTTGAATCTGAGCAGTCATTTGTTTGGATCATGTAGTCATTCATTTATATTCAAACAATATTGAAACATGTACCGTATGTCAAGTACAGGGGATACAAATGTGAATAAATTCTGTTTCCTACTATCAAGGATTTCAGTCTCTCCAGGGAACAGACAATAAAATACAGTAATTGCAAAGCTATCTAATAAGTGCTATTAGAGGGGAGGCGAAGAGGGCCATGTGAGCACAAAGGAGGGACATCTGATTTAGACTGGGCTTCCCAGAAGAGGTGAAAATTAAATCAAGTTTTGTTAAGGGCAAGTGGGAGTTAGCCAAATGAAAAGGGGAGAGAAAGGCATCCCAGGAACTATAGGTAGTTGACACAATTACTATTGACATTTTGGGTTGAATAATTATTTGTTGTGAGAGACAGACATCCTGTGCATTGAAGAATGTTTAGCAACAATATCTCTGAATTCTACTTACTAGATGCTAGTAGCACCTCATTTCCCTGAGTTGTGACAACCAAAAATGTCTCCAGGAATTTTCAGATGTTCCCTGGAGGACAAAATTGCCCAGAGTTGAGAAACACTTAGAGCCAAAGGTATGTGTGAGGAAGTGATAAGAGGTGAGGTTGAAAAGCCAGACAGGGGTCCAGGTCATGAAAGTCATGCACTCTGTGATAAGACATTGGACTTTATACTGAAGATCACAAGAAGTCCTTGAAGGATTTCAAGCAAGAGGATAACATGCTTAGATGTGTGCTAAGACTATCACTCTGGCAGAAGTGCAGAATGCAAATTTGAAGGGATTGTATGGCAAGACTGGAAGCAGGGTGATGAGTTAGGAGACTGGTGCAATCATCCAGAATAGAAGTGATGAGAGCCACTGTTAAGGCAATGGCAGTGGGAATTGAGTAAAGGATGAAGATTTGAGAGATATTAAGAAAACTCAAAATTTTAGGATTTAGTGATGTAGGGGTGTTGTGGGAATGAGGAAAGAGGTATGACTACCAAGACTTTAATTTCAATAACTGGATAAATAATGGGTCCATTCATAGATAAAGGGACCATAAAGAGAAAATCAGGTTGGGAGAGGACCATATATTTTATTACTGACATATTAAGTTTGATCTACTATAGGAAAGTCAAATGAAAATGTTCAGAAGGCAATTTTGGAGACCACCAAGCAGGAAACGATGGGAGCCGCTAGGGTAGATAGATCCTAAAAAGGAGCTATGTGACAACCTGTCACACACTAAACATGTACTATTAAACTGCTTCAGAGCTTTCTCTCATTGTCATTTATTAAATAAACATTTACTAGGTACAGCACCCTAGACTGGGTGCAAGGAGTTCAAAGAAAAGGAAGACAGAGCTCCTGCCTTTGAGGTTCTCACAATTCTTAGAGGAAGACAGCTAAGTAAACATGAAATAATAATGCAGTTTAGTAAGGACCATGATGGGTGTATGCAGAGTTCTCTGAGAGCAAGAGAGGAAGGGTAACTAATGGACCGAGTGTCAGGGAAACAGCAAAGAAAACGTACTGGTAGAGACTATGCGATGGAGAGGTGGAAAACAGCAGCAACTATAACAATGCACCTTGCAGACCTCCAATTACAACAGCATTTCTCAACCTCAGCATTATTAGTATTTTGGACCAGATCATTCTGTGTTGTAGGGGATATCCTCTGCATTGTAAGAAGTTGAGCAGCATCTCTGGTATCTACTTATTAGATTGTCAGGAGCACCCTTCCCTGACTTGTGACAATAAAAAATGTCTCTAGATGATGCGAAATGTCCCTTAGAAGGACAAAAATTGTCCTAGTTGAGAACCACTGAACTACAAGGAGCACAAGCAAAGGCCCAAGGTGCTGTGTTTGGAATTCATCACTGAGTGTGCACAAAACTGTTTCTAGCCAAGAAAGTAAGCACACCAGGGGCACCAAGGCAGGCCTGTTGTAGAAAGAGATGTAGGATTCAACTGACAGCAGACGTTGGCTCATGGACTCAGTGAAGGTCTTATTGAACCTTTCTTTAACTGCATGGCAATCTTGGATGTTCCCACCTAACTAACCATTTTCCCCCTTTCTTCACCAGAGGTCAGATTTACATCTCAGTCTGATGGCTCTCTCAGTCTTCTCCAGCAACCTCCCCAGTTTCTCTCATACTTGTGTCTTCTGCAATGAAATCCTTGTGTCTTCTCAGAGGACTGAAACTAACATAATAAATCAGACCCTGGGATGAAAAATATTTGAGTTCAAATCCTGGCTCCTCTTACTAGCTGTGTGTCTTTGAATAAGTTCACATACTTCTCTGAGCCTTCTTCATTGGTATGTAAAAATAAAGGTAACAGTATACACCTCAGAAGGTTTCTATTAGGATTAAAGAACTACTACATCTAAAATATTTAGCATGGTGGTAGATACCAAGCAAGAGCTCAGTAAGTGCTGACTCAGATAGGATAGCATGATACACAGGCATAATGGTGTAAAATGCCATAGAAAGGTGGGGAGGAGTGTGAAATGTTATAAGCATTTCAATATCACTGAAGCATATAGCGCAAAGCAAGAAGTGACAAGAGATGATGTGAGAGGTAGACAGTTCTCAAACGAAACAACTCCAATCCCTTCAATCTTTTTAAATTCAAGTTAAATTCTCCAATCCTTTCATCATTTCCTTTGAGCCTTCTTCAAGTTCACTACATCTGCCTTTGAGCTCAAAACTCAAACCTTCACATAAACTCCATCCAAATTTTCTCATTCAAAGGATATGACTGGTTGAGAGAGAGACTAAAGGGTTTGTTGCTTCACAGTTTCTCCGCTCAGGATTCCAATTTATGCAACCCTGAATAGGGATTACTTGGAAGGAAAAAGATCTAATCACTACTTGGCCTTTGCCCTGAAAAGTCTTTCATTAAATCCAAAAACATTAACAGAGTCCATTTTTTCACTAAGGAAGGTTATTCATTACCTCAACCTCCTCCTCTCTGCTCTCCCCTCCCACCCCCCACAAGAATAATGAAGATAAGTCCATGAGCATGAGAACAGAAAAACTGGCAATAATGTAACCGATTTGTGGATGTTCTGCCAGCTAAAGACTTGATTTCAAGTTCCAGCCAAACATTGAACAACTATACAATCTATGGCAAGTCAGTTTCTGAGCCTAAATTCCTTTTTCTATATAATAGAGTCAATAAATCATACCCTGGATGAAAAAGCATTTTGAACAATAAAGAGCACAGGACAAATTATTATTCAACTTGTGTCAAGTTAGGGGTCTAAAACTACCTCTCTAATGCCCTTCAAAAAGTTCTTTCCCTGACATCCTTATCCAGGCAATAAACATGAATAAATCCAATTGCTTTTATAAGTAGGCAGGGAAACAGCTGCCCAAGGCTTCTCTGAGGGGAAAAAAAGTATAAGGAAAAAAGGGACAGGTGATGCCAAACTCAGGGTGTGGTTCTTTATTTATTCAGTTTTGCAAAACTGAAATTTCTCTCTGTATTCCTTAAGTCCACTTCTGAGGCTTAGCTAATGCATTCTTATTTCCTTTACCTTACTTAGTGTAGGACTTTATCCCTTCATGCCTAAAATCACTCTGTATATTTTTGTCCACTTGTTTACTGTGGACACTTGTTTCTGTCACCACTACTGAATATAAGCTGTGTGAGAGCAGTTTTCTGTTTTAAGATTTTTTGGAGGGTGCTGCTATATCCCCAGGACTATGAACTGTTCTGTCACATAGTAGGCACTCATTAAATCTCTAAATGAATAGATGGATGAATAAATAAAGGAAGCATCAGACATCTGCAATGGCTTCTTGGTTGGACTTCCATCCTCCAGTCTCTCTAATCTTGTGTGCACCTCCATATCAGGCTTTATGTGGCTGATGAGAAGAGTAAAAGGATGTAGACTTTGAGGAGTGATGAAGGAGTATGAGCTCCACCCTCAGGAGTGGAAGAGTAACAGTGAGAGGATTTAAAAACTTCTGGAACCATCTGTAAATTCAAATTCTGTATATTCAAATTATAAACACAGGTAGATTTTCCAAAAGTGTCTTCTATGGAAAATTGTTCTTACAAATGCTTCTTAGAAAAGGGTTCTATGATCAAATAAGTTTGAGAAATACTGCATGATTAATTTACACACAGTGCACTCAAATTCACAATGTGTATTAGCATATAAAAGCCTATCTAATGTCAGATAGTCAATAAACATCGTTGATTAGTGAAACTTTTTATTACATAATATCTGCAGAAAATATTTTAGAAAATACTGGTCTAGGAAATAACCATGGTAAGAAAATTATGAGATTTTAAAAAGCCTTAACTCACTTGCCCACATTTGGGTTTTTTAAATATCTGCCTATTTCTACTTAGTTATCACCAATAAAAGCCTTAAAGCAAAATGGAGCTTTAAAGGGAAAGGAGACTGAGTGTCCAATAGGAGCTACCAAATTAGGATGGTATAAATGTCTGGAGAGACTGGCCTAGGCAGAGAGGAAATCTAGGAAAATAAGCTAGTGAGATCTATGAAAGAAGGAAAAAAGCAAGCTTCTTAAGAATCACTCTCTCAATGACCGTAATCAGTCTTTCTCTCCCCACACTCCACTGAAATTGCACTCACCAATGGACTCCTTATTGCAAAACCCAATGGGCACTTTTCTGTCATTATCTCTCAGATGTATCTGACACAGCTGACCCTCTCTCATTCTTGAAGCATTCTGTTCATTTGGCTTCTACAATACCATAGCCTCCTGTATTTGGGCCTATCTCTCTGGCTCCTCCAGCTCAATCTCCTCATATCTGTCAATCCTTAAATAGTGGTATATATTGAGGCTGTGCCCTAGGCTCTCTTCTCTTCTAACTTGATGCATCATACTGAGCACTCTCACCTACTTCCATGGCTTCACATACCATCTATCTATATATATAAAAGCCTAAGCCCGTGGTCAGCAAACTGCAGCTCGCGAGCCACATGTGGCTCTTTGGCCCCTTGAGTGTGGCTCTTCCACAAAATACCACATGCGGGCGTGCACGTACAGTGCGATTGAAACTTTGTGGCCCATGCGCAGAAGTCGCGAGCCACAGTTTACCGAGCCGCAGTTTGCCGACCACTGGCCTAAGCAATCGGCGACCAGCCGACTATTAGCCTGGTAGCTATGATGCACACTGAGCATCAGGGTGCAGACACTCAATGCAGGAGCTGCCGTGCTGTGTTGATTTGGCAGCTGTGGTCCTTGGGTGAGGGACCCGGAATCAGAGAGGAGCTATCGGGCAACCTCCAGGGAGAGAAGGAGGCAAAGGAGCAACTCAGGTGGGAAGAAAGAGGTTCCCACCGACACAGGACTCCGCCTGGGCATACGGGCCTGGGCGGGAGCCTGACATTGAGCAGGGTCTTGCCCTAGGCCAACTAGATTCCAGGATAAGTAATTCCTGTTTGCTAAATAATTGCATTTTGCAGTTAAATGCCCACAAGTCGTCAGTTACCACCAAACTTAGGGCAAAGTAAAATAAAAGAAGCGAGGCAGATACAGAGAGAGTGACATAATATTAGAAGAAGAGAGGAGGGAGCCCAATTCCAGCATGTGTCACCCGAGAACCGCCCTCTCACAATCTGGAACCCCTCGGGGGATGTTGGAGAGCCAATTTTCACCTTACCCCCTCAGGCCAGGCTGAGGGACCCCACTGGTGCACAAATCATGCACTGGGCCTCTAGCAGGCTTGTAATTTCCCAAATCTGTATTTATGGTGTGCTCTGTCCTCTTGGTTTTCAGACCTTAATATCCAATTTCCTACTCAACATTTAAACTTGAACTTTTAATCAATATGTCCAAATAGGAATTCATCCCCTTTCCATGATCTCAGAAAATAGCATTACCATCAAACCAGCTGCCCAAGTGAAACTTGTGGGAGTCTACTTTTCTCTCTCTCTCTCCCCACATTCAATCATCAAGTCCTGTCAATTAATTCTCTTAAGTATTCCTGTATCCCCCCCCCCCATTGGCACTGCCATTCTTATTTCAGGCCCCCAAGTTTTGACCACTTCCTTATAGAATCCACTGCCTCTGATCTTGCCACTCCTTGCTCCAAATACATTTGGTCATATGGCAATAAGAATGCAATCAATCTTTCCAATACAGATCTAATCTCATCACCTGTGCTTAAAACACTTCAAAGGGACCTGGATAAAAATAAATAAATAAAACTTTTAAACATGGTTTTCAAGACCTTTTAAGATCAAATCTTGCTTTCACAGTAAATTGTAATGGTTATACTGAGGAATAAGACTTTCTGGGTTCAAATCCAAGCTTTACCACTTTTAGTAGCTGTGTAAATTTGAGCAAGTTAACCTCCCTGTCTTTTAGTTTTCTCATCTGAAAAGTGGGAGTAATTTACGGTAGTACCTACCTCCTAGGGTTGTTTTGAATATTTTGTTAATATGTACATAGTATTTGCCCTGACCCAGTAAATCGGTTGGTTAGAGCATCGTCCTGATATGCCAAGGTTGTGAGTTCAATCCCTGGTCAGGGTAATATAAGAAGCAACCAAATGACTGCATAAATAAATGTAACGACAAATCAATGCTTCTCTCTCTCTAAAGTCAATAAATATTTTAAAATATATATACATAGTATTCAAAAGGTGCTCTATAAATGTTAGCTTGTAGTGGTAATATAATCTTTTTGACTTTGTCTCTTGCCACTCCTTTCCTCCTCTGTCTATCCTCTAACCACATCATATGTCTTCTAGTTTCTATAGCATAACACATTCTATCTTTTTTCTTTTTTCTTCCTTTTTTTTGTTAATCCTCACCAAGAATATATTTTCCATTGATTTTTAGAGAGAGTGGGAGAGAGGGTAGGGGGCAGGGAGAGAGAGAGAAACATCGATGTGCGAGAGACACATCTATTGGTTGCCCCCCCCACACACACACACACATGTGGCCCAGTAGGAGCCGGGAACCAACCTGCAACCCAGGTACTTGACTTTGACTGGAAATCTAACCTGGAACCCTTTGGTGCATGGGCCAGTGCTCTAACCACTAAGCACACTGACCAGGGCACATTCTATCTTTTTTAACTGTATAAGTCAATGGTTTCTGGTAAATTCACAGAATTGTGTATCCATCACCACACTAAATTTGAGAATATTTTCATAACTCCCCAAAGAAGTTCTACACCCTTTAGCCTTCACCCCCCAAACCCCTCTCTCTCTTCCCCACTCTAGGTAACCATTAATCAATCTACTTTCTCTTTCCATGGACTTACCTATTCTAAACTTTTCATATAAGTGGAATCATACAATATGTGACCTTTTGTGTCTGATATTTTTAACTTATCATAATGTCTTCAAGGTTCCTCCATGTGGTAGCATGTACCAGTACTTCATTTCTTGTTATGGCTACATCATGTTCTCTTTCATTGCCTAGCACTGTATTCTCTCTGTCAATAACACATAGCTCCTCTCCACCACCTACTCACATGGTTAGTGTGACTTCAACTCTAACTTCAGCTCTCTAGTTTAGATGGAATGACAAGATTTCTTCCTGGAAGCTTTTGATGACAGCCCTCTCCTATCTCCCTTCCCTCTCCAGTCTGGATTAGGTAAGCTTACTAGGTGCCCCCCAATATCCTGTACTTCCCCTATTGCTTGTCTTTTTGTTTGCTTTCTCCTAGACTACCTGCTGAACAACTACTGAGGCCATGTGTGTATACTGCTCATATCCAGCACATAGCAGAGTGTATGGCACACAATGATTTTGCAGAATTAATGAAATGAAAACATGAGGAGCTGGCCCAGAACAGAAGAGTGGAGGCTCAGCTGATAGCAGATCAATGGAAGGTTTTCTGCTGTGCTACCAGACTAAACTTTCTAAAACATTCCTTTCTTTAAGCCTAATGTTCTCAACCAGTTATTCCACTACAAAATGAAAGGTTCACCTGAATAATCCCTACAATCCCTTTCAGCTCTGACACTGATTGCTTTCAAGTATATGTTTAATTAATCCTATAATTACAGAGAGCCAAAAGGATACCCAATGCATTAAAAATACATTTATCTTAATTTAACACAAAATAACACTGTACAAAATAGTACTTTTCGTTCCTTAAAGCATTAGCAATACAGCATTTACTGGGCTCAAATAAACAAAAAATTTAAATGATGTTTTAAATTAGAATGGTTAAGGAATACGGATTGCATTAGCTAGAAGCTCCTGAATCCTCTTTTAATCAATTCTATCTTGACACTTGATTAAAATATTAGCAGTAAGTGCCTCTGCATTTATCAGCATTTTAAAAACCTGAATTAATTTCCCTATTCTGCCCTGGATTTTTAAGATGGAATGGAGAGTAGGAGACATTACTCCTCAGAGAAGCATTTCTAAACTCCATCAGCCAGGCCTGAGCTATTCTGAGTGAGGTTGCTGTTAATAAACATCATTGCCACTCCTTTTGGGTCTGGATTGCTCTCCATTAGAGCAACCAGAGCCAAAATTGGGCAAAAGCAACAATAACAAAAAAATTAGAATCACAGCATTTTCTATATATTCTACTCTAGGGCTTCAATAATAATAACAACTACCATTTATTGAACACTGTATTGACCCTTTGCATATGTTATCTCATATAATATTTATAGCAATCTATGGGTTAATTATTATTTTGCTATTATTATTATCCTCATTTTACAAATTAGAAAACTGAGCCACGGATAGGTTGGACAAATGCTCAGTCATGTATCTAGTAAATGGTAGATTCAGGATTTTAAACCAGGCCTTTCTGAACGCAGAGTCATGGCCTATGATGGTACAGAACATATGCCTCCCATTACTAAATAATCATTCATTTAAGTATCTTTCTCTTCCACTGAGTTATAAGCTCCCTTTAGGTTTGTACCACTAGCATCTAGCATAATGCTAGGCACTTTGGTTTATTCATTCCTTCAAAACAGATCTGTTGAGTGTATTGATTATATGCTAAATACTGGTTATTGGCACTTGGGCATACAGTAGTGAACAAAGCGGTAACATCCCTACATAGAGGAGCTTACTTACTATCAGCTGGAGACAGACAAGCAAACAAACAAGATTTTCTATGAAGAAAATAAAGCAAAAAAATGGGAGAAGAGTAGTTTAGGTGTGGGGTGGTCAGTGTTTTGTAAAGGCCTCTCGAAGTAGGTGACAATGGTTTGAGCTGAGATCTAAATGATGGCAAAGAGGGTGGCTGTGGGTGAGGCATAGGTAGCAAAGGGGTAAGTGGTAAGAACCAGAGGAAGTGTATTCCAGGCAGAAGGACCAGAATATACAAAGGCAAGGAGGTAGAAAGTGTTTGGCATGTTAAATGATAAAAAAGAGGGTGGCTGTGGGTGAGGCATAAGTAGCAAAGGGGTAAGTGGTAAGTGCCAGATCTTTATAGGGGATTTGTAGGCATTGGGCACCTCCTATTGTACATACACTTTGGATTGCGACTGCTGCTCCCTACTGATTCATAACAAGAGTCAGGGTGGAAGAAACAAGTTTTTGAAGGGGGATATTCAGAGGTGGGATCCCTGGACTCTGGGAAGGAAAGCATGGGCCTTCCCTGAACCTGCTTCCTCTTTCGGCTGAGAATACTTTTCTTTGGAGCCTACTCCCATTTTTTACTCTTCTCCTTCTCCTCCTTCTCCTTCTCCTTCTCTTTATTCTTATTCTTATTTTACTTTTTCTTCCTCTTCCTCCTCCTCCCTCCCCTCCTTCTTCTCCTCTCTCTTTTTCTTCCTCCTCCTCCTCCACAAATATCTCTAAAACAATTTAAGCATTTAAGCCATCTCCTTCAACCCCTCCTGGGACCATGAGACAGACTTTCTGAGCCTTTAGTCTCTAATGCAAAAATCTTTGAGAAAGATAAGAGGAGGGAGTGGTGGTGGTAGTTGCAGCAGCCACATTCCAACTTGAGCTCAACCTAGTCAGACAGTTTTAACTTGGCTAAAACAGCAGTCTAGAGAGCTGAACTTCCTAACTATGGCAAGCAGGAAGAAAAGCAAGGCTTGGGAAAAGCAAACACCGGGAAATAACAATGAAAAGCAAGGCCTCTGCCCCAACAGCAGAAGGCTGTATGGAGGGCTCCCAGCATAAAATATGCACAGATTTCAGAGCATAACAGAATACATTTTCCTCTCTGGAAAGCAGATCCAACACTTCTTACTCCCTACTGCCCCACTGTGGAGAAACGCTTTTGGGGAAATGTTGACGTTTAGGGCTTATTTTTGAGAAAAACATTTATTGCCATACTCTTCTTTCTGATTTTGGGCTCCAAGCAGCCCCCATTTGCCTTTTCTCGAACATCTATCCAGCTCAGAGAGAGGGGCTTTTAACACACATACAGTGGCATTGTCTTTATCTTTCACTATTAAAATTTGAGGCCAATAAACTAAACTAAACTAAACATTGAGCTTAACATTTTAGAAAAACAGCAAAATTGTGCACAGGAAAATGGGAGAAAGGAAACAATAAAGATAAAAACAAAAATAAATCAGCGGATATAAAAACAGTGGAATCAATAAATTCAAGAGCTGGTTATTTTAAAGAGCTAATAAGTTAGATAAACCTCTGGCAAACCTATGTAAGGAAAACACACATAAAATTAGAAATGAGAAAGGGGATATAGTAACCAGAATAAACAATATTTTTAATTGTAAGGACATGCTACACACAATTGTATGCTAATAAAATGTTAAAATATAATGCAATGGATGGTTTTCTCTACAAAAATATAAAATGCATACTACAACAAGCTAAAAATCATAATAAATTAATAATTGTGGAATAAATTGAGAAACTGTCACACAAGGTCCCTAAACCTAATGATAAGTAGTTTCAAATCTTCAAGGAAGAAAACAGAAAACATTAGGTTGTACTTAATTCATTCCATGAAATAAATATGGTCCTGATGCCAAAACTTGATAAAGATAAAATAAAACATGAAAATAAGAGACCAATATAATATCTGAATATAAGTGTAAAAACTTTTGAGTTATGATGCCAGCAAACATAATTTAGCAAAGCTTAAAGGAAGCAAAACATCACAAAGGATTGATTCTAGGAAAGCTCAATGGTTCAAATCTGTGCTTCCCAACTTTAAAAATATATATATTTATTGAGATTCTTTTCATATATATCCATCAGTCAGATATTTCCCGAGGGCTCCCAGACTGCGAGAGGGCACAGGCCGGGCGGAGGTCCCCCTGCTGAGTGCATGAATTTTCATGCACCAGGCCTCTAGTGTAGTCATAAGACACAGGAATAAAGCAATAAGAATGTACAATGGATGCTTGGCAGTAGTATTAGATCAGGGTCCTGGTCGCTCCATGTGGTACCAAGTATTAACCCCTTTACTTGATGAATTCTCCAAAGGTCTGGGAGTGGAGGTCCCAGAGAATAGCTGGGTCAGTGAGGGAGAACTCAGGGTGTGCAGGGCAATAGCAATTTACTAGGGAATTATTTCAGTATTTTAAATTATTTAACTGCTTTGGTGTGTACCAGCTGAATATTAGCTTTGTCTGCAACTCAGATATGATCTCTCAGGTGCATCAATTGAGACACTCTGGATTCAACTGCATTCTTAGTCTTTTAGCATTTGTCACAATATATTGTAATGGTTGGCATCTTCTCCTTCTTCTGACTAGTCTATGATGTTATTCATCTTTGTCGCTTCAGCACCCTTGAATAGTATCTGACACATAGTAGAAGTTTAATAAATATTTGCCAGATGGATCAAGAATAATTTCCAAGAGCTTTCCAAAACAGCAAAACCTTAACATTTAATACACATTCTGTAAAATTAGAATGAAAGGATAAATATGTTAAGGATATATATATGAAAATGATAAAAATAACATAATAAAGAACATCTATTTTAAACATGAGGCAAAATAATACTGAAGAATATTTAAAGTATTCCTTTTTAAAAAATAGACAAAATAAAGATATCTTCTATCATTTTATTTTTTCTTAAATATATCCTTTTATTATTCTTTGTTCTGTAATTTTGTATTACTTGAGATATTGGTTAATCAAAAAAGTGAATTACATGTTTTGTGTTATTTCTAACAAATATTAAAATTAAACTTTTGACAAAACATTAGTTTGGAGATTTAGTTACAGAAGCATATACGAATTTGTAAACTCCCAGAGAATATGCAAACTGTAGTGTTTAATTGGTTGGATTTAATTATCTGTGTTACAAAAATGTTCATTACAGAAAGCAATGCAGCAGAGAAAGAGAAAAGCTATGTGAGGATCTGACAAGCTTTTTGAGTATTTATCTAAAGTCATAAGATAGCAGAAAGTCTTTGCACCAAAGGAAATCAGATTCAGAATAGACAAGTTGAGATGAAGAGAAGCTCAATTGAAAATCAAGTTGTGGAAAAACCATGAAGCTATTAAGCAAGAACTTGAATTGTATTTTCAAGAAGACAGATATCTATCTATATCTATATCTATATCTATATCTATATCTATATCTATATCTATATCTATATCTATATCTATATCTATCTATATCTATACCTATACCTATAGATATAGATATCTTGTCTCAGTGGAAAGGAAGATTTGAAGATGATTTGCAGGATCTTAAAGAGGAGCACAGAGTAGAAATTATGAGAAAATGTGAGGATCTAATAAGTGAAAATAAAATAAAAAACCTTTAGAAGGAACAAAAAGTAAAATTTGAATATAAGTTATTAGAAAAGAAATCAGAGGGATACAGTGTCCCCTGGTGGGAAAGAGCTCCATGGTAAGGACCGGGGAGACCTGTTCAACAAGATCTAGTCAGAGAACATCTCCATTCTATTGCCTCCCATCTGTTGGGGTTCCTGATATCAATATTGAGCTCGAAAACATTCTCCTGGAGCACTTTAAACAACATCTCAATTTTGTGAACAAAATTAGGTATCATGACACAAAGAAAACTTTTTCTATCATTTTATTTTTATTGTTTTAGAGTTTCTGATCAATCCAATGAGATATGAAAAAAATAAAGTATGAATATTAAATAAATTATAATAGAAAATATAAAGAATTTAAGAATAAGCATGCTGAAACCGGTTTGGCTCAGTGGATAGAGCGTCAGCCTGCGGACTGACAGGTCCCAGGTTCGATTCCAGTCAAGGGCATGTACCTGGGTTGCGGGCACATCCCCAGTAGGAGATGTGCAGGAGGCAGCTGATCGATGTTTCTCTCTCATTGATGTTTCTAGCTCTCTATCTCTCTCCCTTCCTCTCTGTAAAAAATCAATAAAAATATATTTAAAAAAAAGAATAAACATGACAAGAGAAGTATATTACCAATATAAAGAAAATTACAAAACTATTAGAGTATATAATAAAAATTCCCCCTTATCCATATATGTGTTTTTCATATGAATGCTGATACTATTTTGTTCTTTTCTAATATTATTGTAACATTATGGCTGTAGGGAAAGGCCACACTCCTGTGGACAGAGCATGGATAGAGTCCCCCTGGAAAACAGTGGTTATTCCAGATAATCAAGCATCTGGTCAAAAATACAAGAATGTGAAACTAAGAAAGCAGGTCTTAGATATGCAAGGAAATGAACTTTGTGTCTTTCTTCAAATCTAGCACTCTTTGGTGCAGATATCAGAGGGTTCATGGATGGTGGGTTGTTAAGATTGTAACCACCTTGTTGAATGGTGGGTTGTTAAGATTGTAACCACCTTGTGGAAATAGATGAGGACCAAGGATAAGATGAGGCTCTGAAAAGCAAGCCTTATATTGTAAAGTACAATGATCTGGTTTCATATTACTCTCTCTGCTGTTATTCCCAGTCTTTAGAAAAACCTTATTAAATGTCCCAGCCTGATTTCAAATATGCTAGAAGGTATTTAGGAAAGGTTAACATGTCTACATTTAGACCAAAGTGCTGATGGGAGAGCAGGATCTCTTTTTTCACAGACAAGCATAAGTGAAGATGTCAGTGATTATTAATAACTGGTGGCCTGGTGCATGAAATTTGTGCACATTAAAAGGGAATTAATTAGAGGAAATATTTTAATATTGTTATTTGCCCTATAATACAAGTGTCAGAGATGAAAGAAAATTAGTAAAATATATATGAAAATCTTCCTCCTGTCAGAGTCTGGGGCATGCTGCGGGACCCAGAGTCAAGTCCCTGCCCACCCGCATGCACCTTGAAATTGCAGAAGACCCAGACCCGGCCAGCCCCCCCCCCCCTCATTGGGCAAGATCCAGACCCGGCTGGCCCCACCCCCATCAAGCTCCACTGGGCGGGGGGCACAGCCTCAGGTCCCCCGTCAAGCCCTGACAGGCAGGGGGCATGGCCTGAGGTCCCCATTCAAGCCCCACCAGGTGGGGGTCACAGCCTGTAGTCCCCCAGCCCAGCGCCGGGGAGGGGTCACAGTCTCAGGTCCCCTGGCCCGGCACCGGGGTGGGTGGTGCAGTCTGAGGTCCCCTGGCCTGGTGCTGGGGTAGGGGGCATGGCCTGAGGTCCCCTGGTAAGTTTCACTGTGCAGGGGGTGCGGCCTGAGGTCCCCCGTCAAGGCCCACCAGGCGGGGGGCATAGCCTCAGGTCCCCCACCCTGACCAGGCAGCACACAGCCTCAGGTTCCTGCTGATCGCTTGTTATGGCTTGTTACGGGAACCTTGCCTCTGCTGTGGGCACAGCCATCTTGTGAAAGTGTGATGGAGTGAGGGTCAATTTGCATATTACCTCTTTATTATATAGGATTGAGTGCTTGAGATAGGCACTGCTTTACATACATTATCTCATTCCAACCCTCTCAACAAACTAATTAATCCCAATTGACAGGTGAGAAAACTGAAGCTCAGAGATGTTGTAGGGAATTATACAGCAAGGAAAATGGCAGAGGTCAAATAGAAACACAGCTCTGTCCAACCTCAAACTCAATGCTCTTGGTTACTAACTACTCCAAGAGACTATTAAGAAAAGACAATTGTCAAGGATAAGAGTTAAGGGTTCTAGGCTTAATTTAATTAACAAAGGTAGAAGTTTTTCTTTTAGAAAATATAAGAGATGAATTCAATAAATGAAATGTACACCATGTTCATAGATGGAAACCCTAAATATTATAAGGATATAAATCCTCCTAAATCAATTTGTTATTATTTAGCACCACATTCCAGACTAAAAGTAACTCTAGAGATGCAGAGAATCTATATTGCTTATGAAAGGAAAATCTTTCAATAATTTTTTATTAATATAGTTTACTTGACACCCTTAAGAGAGAACCTCAAAGTACACTAGGAGAGTCTTATCCAAACCCTGTCCAAGGTATAAAAGAGATGTTTTTCATCATT
Source organism: Myotis nattereri (assembly GCF_964212035.1). Taxonomy (NCBI): domain Eukaryota; kingdom Metazoa; phylum Chordata; class Mammalia; order Chiroptera; family Vespertilionidae; genus Myotis; species Myotis nattereri. The sequence continues at coordinate 122,822,279 of NC_138078.1, forward strand.
TAATCTATTTTTATTTTTATTGAATTTATTGGAATGATATTGGTTAATAAAATTATACAAGTTTCAGATGTACAATTCTATAATACATCATCTGTATATTGTATTGTGTGTTCATTTCCCCAAGTCAAGTCTCCTTCCAATACCACTTATCCCTTCATATCACCTTCTGCCTCCACTCACTCTCCTTTCCCTCTGGTAATCACCATAATATTGTCTCTATCTATGAGTGCTATTTTTTTTTTTTGCTTAATCCCTTCACCTTTTTCACCCAGCCCCCCAATCCCCTTCTCTTCTGACAGGTGTAAGCCTGTTCTCTGTATCTATGAGTCTGTTATAGCTCTAGTTTCTTTCTTGGTAACTTCTTTCCAGCACTCAGAACACAGGAAGGCACTTGTACTTGGCTCTTTTAGAGCCCTCCCCCACATTTCAACTCCCTTCTCTCTAAGAAACAGGAATATTATTCAAAGGCCCTTGTGTGTTTTGATTCTCCTTGCTCCATCTTTTCTCAAGGCTTTCTCTTCTCAAGACTCATTTCCCCTTTTTTTAATCAGTTCTAAAATTTCCATCCACTTTTTTTTAAATAAGCCTGTTGCTTTTATACTGCTGGATGCCATAGAAGCTCATTAAATTACCCCCCAAAAGATATTCTCTCTGTACACTCTGGGTTTCTGTAAAGATGGAAGGGGTTCACAAATAAAACACATAGAGCACTAGCCTGACTGGCATGACTCAGTGGTCGAGCATCAACCTATGAATCAGGAAGTCATGGTTGGATTCCTGGTCAGGGCACATACCCAGGTTGCAGACTTGATCCCCAGTATTGGGCATGCAGGAAGCAGCTGGTCGATGATCCTCTATCATCATTGATTTCCTATCTTTCTCTCCCTCTCCTTTCCTCTCTAAAATCAATAAAAATATATTTTAAAAAACACATAGAGCTTTAGAAGCATGGGTCAGCCCAATGACCATGGATGTAATCCTGAAATTCGCTCAGGAATATAGAGATTTAACCATTCTCCAATGAACAGTCTGGAAAAAAAAAGAGAGAGTAAAAGTAGCCTTCACTCAAGGAGGAACCACAGGAGCCCAAAGCTTCCCCTATCACAAATAAATCCTCATATGCTAAACACAGAAGCAGAAGAATAACTACAACAAAAGAAAAAAAAAATTGGTCTTGGAATGATGTTAGAATCCTGCTCTGGCTAAGTAGGTCGGTTGGTTGGAGCTTCTTTTCATACACCAAAAGGTTGCAGGTTCGCCGAAACCGGTTTGGCTCAGTGGATAGAGCGTCGACCTGCGGACTGAAAGGTCCCAGGTTCGATTCCGGTCAAGGGCATGTACCTGGGTTGCGGGCACATCCCCGGTGGGGGATGTGCAAGAGGCGACTGATCGATGGTTCTCTTTCATTGATGTTTCTGACTCTCTATCTCTCTCCTTTCCTCTCTGTAAAAAATCAATAAAATATATTAAAAAAAAAAAAAGGTTGCAGGTTCGATTTCTGGTTGGGTCGCCTGCGTGAGGCAACTGATGTTTCTCACATCAATGTCTCTCTCTCTCTCTCTCTCTCTCTCTCTCTCTCTCTCTCCCTCTCTCCTTCTTCTCCTTTTCCCTCTCCCTCTCTATAAAATAAACATATCCCCATATCCTCGAGTGAGGATATTAAAAAAAAATAAATAAAAGCCCAATGGACTCAACACCAGCTCTGCCACTTACCATCTAGGTAACTTTGGATAACTTACTTCATCTCTCTCTAACTTAGTTTCCTTTTTTAAAAAAAATGGGGTAATAATAACTACCTCATAGAATCACTGTGAGGATTTAATGAGATAATATGTGTAAGGTGGCTGATACACCATTAGCAATCATTAAAGCTTAATAAACTCTGGCCTCCTCTGCCAGAATCCCATGGTTACTTCTTTCATGTTTTTCTATAATGACCTCATTGCATATCCTTTGGTCACAGGCAATTTTACTACTGATACCCTCCACTCTTTCTTTCTTTTTGACTTTCTTATTGCCTCTTTAGACATCCCCTCCCTGCAAAATGACATTTTGCAAGCTGCTGTTAAAGCACCAGATTGTCAAGGCTCAGTACTTTTCCCAATCCCAAGATTCAAGATTGCTTTATCTTGAGGGGCTCCAGCCCTAATAATAAAATATAGCCAAATCCAGGACTTAGGGCTTGTCCTGTGGAGATTCTCAGATGTAAAATAACAGCTGTTCCACCACAAGTGTTGTTTTTGAGAAATCCAAACTGCTCAGATTAGACCCATGCCAAAAGGAATTCTTTCAGACCACTGAGTATGCCTTAATTAATTTCCAGGCTGAGTCTAATTTCATCAGTGTCCTGGAGATTTCTACAAATCTTCCTTTACCTTACTTTGTACTTTTTTGCCATCTTCTCCCAACCTTTCTGTGTCCTCGTGCCAGTTACCACTACATACAGATGCCATCTGTTCTTCAAATTTTTTTCCATAACATCTTTTTTTAAAAAAATATATTTTATTGATTTTTTACAGAGAGAAAGGGAGAGAGATAGAGAGTTAGAAACATCGATGAGAGAGAAACATCGATCAGCTGCCTCCTGCACATCTCCTACTGGGGATGTGCCCGCAACCCAGGTACATGCCCTTGACCGGAATCGAACCTGGGACCTTTCAGTCCGCAGGTCGATGCTCTATCCACTGAGCCAAACCGGTTTCGGCCATAACATCTTTTAATATTTGCTTTTGCATTTTTCCTTTGTTTTCACCCCCCCACACACACACAGTCCCTAGGCAGATAAAAATAGCCAATCAGACTAAAGAACCAAGTAAAATATTAAGAACAGTTAGGGAAAATATACCAAGCAGGTCAAGTTAAACAAGTTCAATAACCCTAATGCAACTTGCACAATATTGCCTGGTCACTGATCATGAGATCACAAAATTCATATAAAGCCAAAGAAACCCATTCCTTGCGCAGTCAGCCTCCCTCCTCACTCCTCTCTGGGTCCAGGATGCGAGTGAAGCAGATTGAGGGCCGACAGTGTCCCAGCAGCAACCTAACCCACAGCCGATTCTGCAAGGAATCAGGCTCCCTCCTCTACTAGTTGGAGCGTCTGTCCCCTGGTGGTCATTGCACGTCATAGCTACCAGGCGAACAGTTGAACAGTCAAATGATCACTTAGGTTTTTTTATATATAGATGTCATTCCCAGCTATCCTTGGCAAAACCTCAGAATCAGTTCCAAATAAAACAAGAAGAAAGCATACTAAATTGTGGACAAGCGATTTTTTAAGCATTTCTCAATAAAATTAACTGCAGCCTAGAACAAGTATTTTAACTGTTAACATTGATCATTAAACACTCCATAATTAGAATGAACTCCATGAAGGCAGGGATTTTGATCTGCTTTATCCACTTGTGTGCTCTCAGAATCGAGCACATATAGGAGACATTCAACAAATATTTGTTGAATGAATGAATGACTGCATCCTCAATTTTATATTATGGGGAACTGCAGCCTCCTTTGCCATTAACCCCCATAGAAATTAAGATAAAATACTTATTACTTATTCAAAATTTTTAAATCCAAAAATTTCAACCACATTAATTGATACTTATTTATTCCAACAAAAAGTAAAATCACCATTTAAACAAATCCACAGACCAAGGAAGAATTCAGTTAAACATTGATTACACAGCTAAAATTATATTCCCCAATCATAGTAGATCATTCCTCAATGATAATGTATCATTTTTGATAAACTCATAATCTAAATTCCAACATGTTTGCTATAACATTCAGCAAAATTATTGTAAAATTTCATTTGGAAAAAATAAACAGATCAATAATATCAAAAGAATATTTTCCAAAGAAGAAAAAGGAGAATGTACCAACCTACCAAAATTGGAAAACATTATAAAATAATTATAATATAAACAATATGGAACAGAGTGCCAACGGCCTGCAGAACAACATGACGAAGTTTTATTGTGACTACTGCGATACATACCTCACCCATGGCCCTCCATCTGTGAGAAAGACACACTGCAGTGGTCGGAAACACAAAGAGAATGTGAAGGACTACTATCAGAAATGGATGGAAGAGCAGGCTCAGAGCCTGATTGACAAAACAACTGCAGCATTTCAGCAAGGAAAAATACCTCCTACTCCATTCTCAGCTCCACCTCCTGCAGGGGCGATGATCCCACCTCCCCCCAGTCTTCCGGGTCCACCTCGCCCCGGTATGATGCCAGCACCCCATATAGGGGGCCCTCCCATGATGCCAATGATGGGTCCTCCTCCTCCTGGGATGATGCCAGTGGGACCTGCTCCTGGAATGAGGCCGCCTATGGGAGGGCACATGCCAATGATGCCTGGGCCCCCAATGATGAGACGTCCTGCCCGTCCCATGATGGTGCCCACTCGGCCCGGAATGACTCGACCAGACAGATAAGGAGAAAGGGGAGCCTCTTTCTATCAGGCTTCTGTTACTTGTTCTCTTCACAGGGGATCAAGGTGCTTATGACTCTGGGTGTTTTCTAGCAGCAGACAAGGAAGACTCACTCCCTCTTCCTCTGAGAGAATAGTTTCTGAGGGACAAAAAAGCAATTTTCATTTGTATTGTGAAATGTGAAAATAAAATTGTCAACTCTTTTCGTTAAAAATGTGTTCCCTTTTTTCTCCCTCCTGTATTTGTGTATTATAAAGGAGATGAACTAGCTCAGTTGTTTCTCCAGCTTATTCTCTTTAGCATGCCCTCTGCATGACATTGTTTTTCCTTAGCTATAGAATGGGTCCCTTTGGACAGCCTGCCTTTAATTAATAAACTTTGCCTGTGCAAGATTTTTGTTAAAAAAAACACACAATATGATACTGAGGTAAAATATAAAAATAAAGAGAAGTATCAGAAAAGGCCATCAATCCAGAATAAATCACTTATAGAAAACAGTATGGAGTTTCCTCAAAAAATTAAACATGTAATTGCCATTTGACCCAGTGATCCCACTTCTAGGAATATATCCTAAGAAACCCAAAACACCAATCAGAAAGAATATATGCACACATATGTTCATAGCAGCACAATTTACAAAAGCTATAATCTAGAAACAGCCCAAGTGGCCATCAGTAGATGAGTGGATAAAAAAGGTGTGGTACCATTTATACCATGAAATACTATGCAGCAGTAACAAAGAAGGATCTCTTACACTTTGAGACAGCATGGAGGGACCTGGAGAGGTTTATGCTAAGTGAAATAAACCAGTCAGAGAAAGAGAAGTAGCACATGATCTCTAGATCCAGAGACATAGAAGCATGGAAAAGACAGTGGAATTTCAGAGGAAAGATGGAGGTGAGTGGGTTAGTCGGTGAGTAGGAAGAGATCAACCAAAGAACTTGTATGCAGATATGCATAACCCATGGACACACACAATAGGGTATGAAGGCCTGGGGCTGGGGGATGGGGGCAGACTTGAGGAGGTCAATGGGAGGAAAAGGGGGACATATGTAATACTTTCAACAACAAAGATTTAAGTAAAATAAATAAAAATGAAGCATGTACTATGTATGCCATATGAGGTAAGCACCATCAAACACAGGGAACAAATACTGATGTAATACTAGGATAACTACAGCCACTTTGAGAGAAATTTTGATTTGGATACATACTTTACATGATGCAGTATAAATTCTGGATGAATGACAATGTTAAGTATTGAGAATCCAGTTAATTAAAAAAATAGGAACTAGACGCAAACATGAATTATATATTTGGAAAGATATATTTCAGGAAAAGAAATTTAAAAGGAAATGATAAACTTTTTTGACTATACTGTTTAAACAAATTCTGTACAATAAAATCAAACATCGTTTTGAATACCTACAAGGATCTATATAATCTGGATTGATGGTTTCTCTCTATTCATCTCCTTCTTTACTTACTCTGCTCCACCCATGCTGGCCTCCTTGGACATTCCATATGCAATCCTTCTTCTAGGCTTTTGCACTTGATATTTTCCTGTGCCTGAAATGCTCTCTGCCCAGATATACACATGCTCAAATGTCCCTTACAGCATATATAATAGCAATACCCCCACCCAGCACTCCCTATCATCATTACTGACCATTATTTTTCTTGAACTCTAGCATTTATCATACTCTAACCTACCATAAATTTACTTGCTTATTTATTTCTTATTTTTTTATTCTACTGAAATTTAAGGATGGTGAAGGAAGGGAATTTCTTATCTTCATTGCTGTACACCCAGGGCCTGAAATCAAATCTGGCATGTAGTAGAGCTCAGTAAGTATTTGCTAAGTGAATAAACAAAAAGGCTAAAATAAGAGGAAAACTCTACCACAGAAAAAATTGCATCAAACATGATAGCCAAACCTGCCCTGTGTGGCTTAGTGGTTGAGCATTGATCTATGAACCAGAAGGTCATGGTTCAATTCCTGATTATGACATATACCCTGGTTGCGGGCTTGATCTCCATTGTGAGGCATGCAGAAGGCAGCCGATCAATTATTCTCTCTCATCTTTGATGTTATATCTCTCTCTTCCTCTCCCTTCATCTCTGAAATCAATAAAAATATATTAAAAAAACACAAAAATCATGATAGCCAAAAGCTTAATAGCTATCCTATCTAATAAAGAAGGAATATACTAATTGACCATCACACCCTTACAAAGATGGTGGGGCCCACAGCAAATAAAGAGGGACTATGCTAATTGACTGCCACACCCTCAAAGATGGCGGCACCCACAGCCACAAAATGGTGGCACCCAGTCCTCTCAGCCTTGCTGGGGCGCCTGCTTCCAGAGTTCCCCAGTCCTTTCAGCCCCCCAGCTGCCCAGGGCCAGCCTGAGACACAGGCAAACCTCAGATGGCGGCTGCCCAGCCACCCAGGACTGGCCCGAGGCTCAGGTAACCAGGGCCAGCCGAGGCTTGTGCTGCTGGCAGTGGCAGCGGCAGAGGTGTGATGGGGGTGTTGCCTTCCCCTGATTGCTGGGTCACCTCCCACCCCTGAGGGCTCCCGGACTCTGAGAAAGGGCAGGCCAGGCTGAGGGACCCCCCCCCACTTCCAGTGCATGAATTTTCATGCACTGGGCCTCTAGTTCTATATAAAAGAGTTTTTCTGAGATGGATGGGAACAGAAATGGCTATGAGCAGTGCAGTGATTGCAAGAACGAGGAGGACAATAGCTACAACTGGGGTGGTTTGAGTCCAGCCAATGACATTGGAGCCAAAAAGAAGGAAAAGAGCCTAGCCAGAGTGGCAGTTGGCTGAGTATTGTCTTGTGCAACAAAGGGTTGCTGGATCGATTCCTGGTCAGGGCACATACCTTGGTTGCAGGTTCAATTCCTGGCTGGGGTAACCAATCTATGTTTCTCTCTAACATTGATGTTTCTCTCTCTCTTCTTCCTTCCTTTCTCTAAGCATGTCCTCGGGTGAGGAAATTTTTTAAAAGAACGAAGGAGAAGAAACAAAAAGAAGAAGAAGAAGAAGAAGAAGAAGGAGGAGGAGGAGGAGGAGGAGGAGGAGGAGGAGGAGAAAGAAAGAAAGAAAGAAAGAAAGAAAGAAAGAAAGAAAGAAAGAAAGAAAGAAAGAAAGGAAGGAAGGAAGGAAGGAAGGAAGGAAGGAAGGAAGGAAGGAAGGAAGGAAGGAAGGAAGGAAGGAAGAAAGAAAGAAAAAAAAAAGAAAGAAAAGCGCCAAAACCGGTTTGGCTCAGTGGATAGAGCGTCGGCCTGCGGACTGAGAGGTCCCAGGTTCGATTCCGGTCAAGGGCATGTACCTGGGTTGCGGGCATATCCCCAGTAGGAGATGTGCAGGAGGCAGCTGATCGATGTTTCTCTCTCATCGATGTTTCTAACTCTCTATCTCTCTCCCTTCCTCTCTGTAAAAAATCAATAAAATATATTTTAAAAAAAAAAAGAAAGAAAGAAAGGGAGGGAGGGAGGGAGGGAGAGAGAGAGAGAGAGAGAGAGAGAGAGAGAGAGAGAGAGAGAGAAAGAAAGAAAGAAAGAAAGAAAGAAAGAAAGAAAGAAAGAAAGAAAGAAAGAAAGAAAGAAAGGTAGTGAGAGAGATTCAGCTCAGGATCACCCTGTGATGAACTCTGACAGTAGAGAGGATCCAGGAACTACAGAAGGCCAAATTACATTGCAATGTTTTCAGTGGATCAGTGACTTATCAAAACAATGGAGGAAGCTAGAAAGAGAAGCTACCAGTTCTGGGAAATTCAGCCCATTCCCAAACTGGGAAAAGTGGTAAACACTCATGGTCCCATGAAGCCTGACAAAGACAACATCTGCAAGGAGCTCTATATCCTGCCCTAGGGCTGCACATGGGACGCCTTGGACCTGGGGGACCGTAATGTGCTAAAAGAATTATACACCCTCCTGAATGAGAATTATGTGGAAGATTATGGCAACATGCTCCAATTTGATTATTCCCAGGAATTTTATGGGCTCTCTGGATGCCTGGCTGGCTCCCACAATGGCAGTGTGGGGTTCTAGAGGTCTCAAGTTGGAAATTGATTGGGTTCATTAGAGCCATTCCAGCAAACATCCACATCTATGACACAGAGAAGATGTTGAAGATCAACTTTTTGTGTGTCCATAAGAAACTTTGCTCCAAGAGGGTGGCTCCAGTCTTGATTTGTGAGATAACCCAGAGGGTTCACCTGGAGAGCATTTTCAAGCTGCTTACACTGCCGGGGTGGTATTACCAAAGCCTGTTGACACCTGCAGGTACTGATATTGGTACCTAAACCTATGAAATCTGATCGAAGGTTTTCCATCTGAGCAGAAATATAACCATGCAGCTATCATGAAGTTCTACCAATTGCCACAGTCTCCCAAGACAACTGGACTGCATCCAATGAGAAAAAAAGGACATTCCAGTAGTGCACCAGTTTATCACCAGGCACCAGGTGTCAGGAGGAGGTGGAGCATTGGTTCTACCCCCCAGGAGAATATCATTGACACTTTGGTGGTGGAGAATGCAAACAGTGAGGTGACAGACTTTCTGAGATTTTATACACTTCCCTACAATATTATTAACCATCCATCCCACAACAATCTAAAGGCTGCTTATTCTTTCTACAACGTTCACAACCAGACTCCTCTTCTAGAACTCATGATCAAAGCCCTCTTTCTCACCAAAATAAAAAGGGTTTCATGGGTTCAATGCACTGGATCTCATGGAAAACAAAACCTTCCTGTAGAAGCTCAAGTTTGGCATAGGGGACTGCAACCTGCAGTACTATCTTTACAATTGGAAGTGTCCCAGCTTGGGGGGTTGAACTGGTATTACAGTAACCAGCTGCCGGTGAGATTCTGGATAAAGCCATGAGAATTCAAACCAGGAACCCTACCACTTGTTGGTCCAATTTCACAAATGTGAGAATCCCTGGCAAAAGGAATAGAAGCAAACTGGATTTATCAAACTGCCACTGAACTTGAAAATTACATTGCAATGGCATAGGCTGTGTGATGTCACCTCTGGCCATGTCTCTGGTCTCCCTATTTTCCAATGAATTGCATCCTTATGCAGCCATAATCAAAGGCAATGTAATGGCTGGAAAACTAGCTCATGATTGGCATATTATGGAGTTAATGGGTGAATAATATACACTTTTCTCTTCTAGGGTTTTTATAGTTTCAAATCTTACACTTAAGTCTTTAATCCACTTGAGTTCATTTTTGTGAATTATGTAAGATGAGGGTCCATTATTATTTTTTTCCATGTTATTGTCCAGTTTTACTAATACCATTTATTGAAAAGACTATTCTTTCCCCATTGAGTATTCTTGGCTCCCTTGTCAAATATTAGTCAATTGTGTATACAAGAGTTTATTTTTGAGCTCTCAATTCTGTTTCATTGGTATATGTATATGTTTTTATTCCAATGCCATAATGTTTTTATTACAATAGCTTTGTAATATAGTTTGAAATAAGAAAGTTTGATACCTCCAGCTTTGCTCTTCTTCCTCGCGATTGCTTTGGCTAGTCAGGGTCTTTTATGGTTTTATATAAATCTTAGAATTGTTTCTTTTCTATTTCTGTGAAAAATGCCATTGGAATTTTGATGAGGATTACATTGAATCTATAGATGGCTTCTTATCATATGGACATTTTTATAATTATTTTGACCCATGAAAAAAAAGTTTATCAGAACTTATAAAAATGACATCAAGACTAGGTTTAGAGTAAGCATTCAACAAAAATGTGTTAGTGAATGAGTATATAAGTGGATAAAAGACATGAATAGCCAATTGTTCCCTTTTCCCACTAGTGTATTCCCCCCTCGACTGATCACTATGTTTCCTAGAATCTTTAGTCATTGTCAAAAAGATCTTAGAAACTTATTTACACATAAGTTCCCTTGTGTGTGGTCTTATAGAGTGGGGGTAGCAATGCTTAACCCAAGGAAATAAATAGATGACACATGTTCAATTTTAGAGGTGAAAAGGAAAGTCTATTTTCGAGATGGAAGAGGCCTTCCAGTACCTGTTATATATCTATTATCCAAATATTTATTTGTTACCCAAATATTATTTTTATCCAAATATTTATATAATTACTCAATTTAAAACATTGTCAGAGATGTAAACATGAATAAAAGTTACAGACTAGAAAGAGGGATAAGACTTGTACACCAATAACTAATAAAATGATGAAAATGATAAGTACCATAAAAGAGATTAATTGATATGAAAATTCAAAAACAGAAGATTATTTCTAGTTGGTGATATTAGGAGAGGCTTCAAAGAGGAGGTGATGGAGTTTCTGGAGCTTGAAAGATAGGAAAGATTTTAGCATAGAAAAAGGATTATGATTACAGGCAGAAGTAACTGCATGGGAAAATGCACTGAGGTGTACTTAAGAATAGCAAGTATAAATTTCAGTGAATCTAAGCCACCAGTGATAAGACACTATTTTATGCAGCACTAAGAAACAATCAAACAATAATTCAGTGATTAATTTTCATTTGAAAATTTTATTATATATTTACTGAAAGAGCTCTTTTAGACTTTAGACATAGACAAAGCAAAATAAAGTAGTAATAATATTCTTAAAGCTTGTTCACAGTGAGTGAGGAAGGAGCCAGATGATTCAGGGCTTTACAATGCAGCTAATACTCAGAAATGTTTTCAACAATAAAATACTAGTAGAGAACTCTGATCACAGTTCTGCTGGGATGGCCATTCCTTTCACACCTGAACTCTTCCCTCACAATTTCCATGGATTATCCCAACAGAGTCATTCATACAGAGTAACTTGTCCCTTTTCTCCTAAAAAGTGATTGGCCAGAAAAGAGCAAAAACAACAAGAAGAAATGGGACCAGATAAACTATCAAATCATGTTAATGAAGTATAATTAAAATAAACCACAAATTAACAACATTCTATTTATGCCTCAATGATTTAGGAATAAAATGGACACAAATTCTGGCCTACCTGGTGATTATTAATGCCCAGATGCTCATATTTGAGAGATCCTGCAGTTGAATTGTCAATTAAAATACCCAGCAATATAAGAGGATCAAAAACCCATTTTATCATCCAAATGGATAATCAAAAGGTGTAAAGTGTTACAGGAAGGCATTAAGAGAATTATTTGGGTTTTACAAAATGCATAGATATGATTAATACCTCAAAATGCCTTCAAAGTTTACTATATAGTCCTTTCTCTAAAATATATGCAATACATAGTTATCAAATATTGCTCAAATTAATGTACCTAATCTGAAATTTTATCTTAATTTCTATATAAACGAAAGAACAGTCCCATAAAATTTAAAATCTAGTGATTTAATAAGGACACAATCCATTGAAAATGAATGGCTTATAACTGTAATGCACCTACTTGGCATACTAAACAAATAATACAGTAAATACTAAATATTTCCGCTTACTGCTAAGTTAAAACTACAAATTATCTTTGTATCCACACTTTTTATCTTTATTTTTGAAAGTATTACAGATGTCTCCTTTGTTTTATCCCCATTGACCCCCATCCACCACACACCTGCCCCTCCCAGGCCTTCACCACACTATTGTCTATGTCCATGAGCTATAAATATATGCATATAAGTTCCCCCTGGTTAACCTCTCCTCACCCTCTCCAACCCCACCTTCCCTCTGAGATTCGTCAGTCTGTTCCATGCTTTTTTTAAAAAAAATATATATTTTTATTGATTTCAGAGAAGAAGGGAGAGGGAGAGACATCATTGATCAGCTGCCTCCTGCATACCCCACACTGGGGATGAAACCTTCAATCCAGGCATATGGCCTGACTGGGATTTGCACCATGACCTCCTGGCTCCTAAGTCGAGGCTCAACCACTGAGCCACGCTGGCCAGGCCTGTTCCATGCTTTTATGTCTCTGGATCTATTTTGTTCATTAGTTTATATTGTTCATTAGATTCCACATATGAGTGAGATCATGTGAAACTTATCTTTCTCCAACTGGCTTATTTCACTTAGCATAATACTCTCTAGGTCCCTCCAAGCTGTCTCAATGTGTATCCATACTTTTAATATAAAACTCCAAGAATTTTTTAAAGTAGACTCAGCAGGTGTGTCTTCTTGAAATGTGCAAATAGTCATCATCATAATGACAGATAACCACTGAAATATTATCATTGAAAAGAAATGTATTATAGGATTTTACAAAGGGCTATGGAAAGTAATAGATTAAAAGGACAGAAATTATACTAAAATGGAATCACTTTCAATTTTTAAGATCATGATTACATCTATCAGTAATCTATACATAGAATATTCAACATAATACAATATTAAATATGCTGCCACCATCTCATAGACTGATTACAAGGCAAATTAAAGTGTCATGAAGTCATCCTGCTAACCTTCTAGCTAGTGCTTCTCAGACAGTAATGTGCATGCCAAACACCTGTGGATCTTGTTTAAATGCAGATTCTGATTCAGTAAGTCTCCACGGGACCTGTGATTCTGCATTTGTAATAAGTTCCCAGGTGGTGCTCATGCTGCTGGACCACAGTTTGAGCAGCAAAGCTTTAGGCTACAAGAAACTATATATTCTGCAAGTAACTTTATGACAAATAAGTTTTTAGTCCTCACTTCATTCATTCATCCTTCCAAGATGTTCAACAAAAATTTAAAATATTTATCTGGATGGAAATGTTCTCTATTCAAATTACAAAGCAGAAGATCCTGACTTTAGGGGCACTAAGCCCAATACAAATACAGAGAAAATAAATACTTTTTGGATGATTTACTCTTTTAAATAACAGCTTGATTGAGACATAATTCACATACTATAAAATACCCATAATTTTATAGTGTACAATCCAACAGTTTTTAACATATTCGCAGGGTTGTGCAAACATCACTAGTCTTTAATTTTAGAATATATTAATAACTCCAAAAAGAAACTCTGTACCCATTACCAGTAATTTTCCATTTCACCCTAACCACTCCAATTCTAGGCAACCACCAATGTATTTTCTGTCTCTATGGATTTGCCTATTCTGGATATGTGATCTTTTGTGACTGGCTTCTTTCACTTAGCATAATGCTTTGAAGTTTCATTAATGTTGTAGCATGTATCAGTACTTTATTTTAATGGCTGATTATATCGCATTGTATGGATGTACAGTACAATATTTTGTTTATCCATTCATCAGTTAATGGACATTTGAGTTATTTCCACTTTGGACAATTATGAATAATCCTACTGTGAACATTTCTGTGTGAGTTTTTGGGTGGGCTTATGTTTTCAATTCTCCTGGGTATATACCTAATAGTGAGTCATAAGTTAATGTTTACATTTTTGAGGAACCACTAAACTGTTTTCCAGAATCATTCCCACCAGAAATATACAATGGTTCCAATTTCTTCATATCTTGGCCAACACTTGTTCTTATCTCTCTCTTTATTATAACTATGTTAGTGGGTGTGAAGTAGTATCTCATTGTGGTTTTGAATTTCATTTCCTTGATATATAATGATGTTGAGCATCTTTTCATGTGCTTATTGGCCATTTGTATATCTGATTGTTTTTTAAAGTTATAATTTATTAAGCACTTACCCTCTGCTGGGCTATTTTTATTCATTGTCTGATTTCAACCTCTTACTGGTACCAGCCATATGAAACAAGTACTATTTTTTAAAAATTAGCTTTTAAAGGTATAATTTACATACAATAAGCTGCACATATATAAAGTATAAATCTGATGAGCTTAGACAAATGTATATATCCATGAAGTCACAATCAAGATAATGAACATATCCATTATCTCTAAATTTCCTTGCTCCCTTTTATGATCCCTCCTTTCCGACCCTTCCTATCCCCTTGCCAAAGAACTATTGATCTGCTTTCCGTTATTATAGATTAGTATGCATAATCTCTCTATATAAAAGCCTAAGTGACCAAACAACTGAACAACCAGTTGCTATGACATGCACTGACCACCAGGGGGAAGATGATCAATGCAGGAGCTGCCCCCTGGTGGTCAGTGTGCTCCCACAGCCAACCTCCCATGGCCAGCAGGCTTCAATTGTGCACAAATTCGTGCACCGGGTCCCTAGTACTATATAATAAAGTTTTATATAAATAAAATAATATGGTATTTATTCTGTTTGTCTGACTTCTCTCACTCAACATAATTTTTTTTGAGATTCATTCAAGTGGTTGCATGTATCAATAATCCATTCTTTTTAAAACAGCTTCATTGAGATATAATTCATATACCATACAATTCCCTATTTATAGTATACAATTCCATGGTTTTTGGTATAATACATTATTTTTAAATTGTGATAAAATATATGTAACATAAAATGTGCCATTTTAGTCCACTCCTTTTTATATTGCTGAATAGTATTTCATTCTATGGCTCTACCACAATTTGTTTATCCATTCAGGCAGGTAATATTTTATTCATGCTCATTTTACAAGTGAGAAAAAATGAAGCATGGAGAAAAGGTAACTGATTGTTCTAATCACAGGCAAGTAAGTAATAGAACAAACATTCAAACCCAGATCTGCCCGATGCCAAAACTGATGCTCTTTTTAAAAAAATATATTTTATTGATTTTTTACAGAGAGGAAGGGAGAGAGATAGAGAGTTAGAAACATCGATCAGCTGCCTCCTGCACATCCCCCACTGGGGAAGTGCCCACAACCCAGGTACATGCCCCTGACCAGAATTGAACCTGGGACCCCTCAGTCCACAGGCCGACGCTCCATCCACTGAGCCAAACCGGTTTCGGCAAAATTGATTCTCTTAAGCACTATGTACACTATCTTTACAAATTGAAAAGCCCTAGCTACACTCTCAATTAAGTTCTGCCTTCAGAGCCAACAACATGCCAGTTCTTGTCATAGTCTAGCCCTGGAGGTTGACCAAGGCCCTTCTTCTCTAATAATCTAAAAGACTATTTCACACATGACAAAGGTAAGGTAAAAGACATTGTCAGTATAAGCTACAGACATTGAGAAGCAGGCAGGGTTTCAGAATCAAGGATCAGACATGGGTCCAAATTGCTGAGTATGAAGCAGCACCAAACAAGTTAGTGCCAGAACAGTGCATTTTGGCCAGTCATCAGGAAAATAAACTGTCTGTCCTTCTCAGGCTTGTGCAAAGTGTTAATTGGATGTGAGCTAGGAAAAGAAGTCTTTTATCAGAGTCCAGTTGGGCCAAGTGTCCTCAAAGGAGTCAATTCACTTACCCTTACTAGTGTCTCAGATTGGCAACATACTAGGATATATTCCCTACTATTTCCAGAAAGGAGTTTGAGGGCTAATGCACTAAACTACCTTCACAGGATCAAAGAACATAAGGGCTACCATGCGATAAAGCGGGAGTGACCTTATCTATATTTTCACTAATTCAGAAAAAGAAGAAATGACTTGTAGTAGAAATAGAAAGGTGTTTCTTGACAATATTATAAAGCACTATAATGAAGTGAGAAAATTGAGTCACAGAGCACTTCAGTGACTTGCCCAACATCATACATTGAGTAATGGAGCTGAGGCGAGTCTATTTTTATTTCCCAACTTCGTAAGATTACGGTAGACTCATCTTTTCCTAGTCATCATTTTATACCCAGAATCTAGCCCAGTGCCTGAACCCAGCACATGGTGAAAGTTCAAGATGAATGAAAGGCTACTAAGTTGTGCTCTTGACCACTCTGTACAAAACTTGTCCTAAAGTCCAGGCCTTCCTTGGACCCCAGTTCTGGCCAGTGGATCTATACTTCCTCCCTAATCCTAAACTCTCACTCTGGTGTCCTACCTAGATCTCACAACACCAGCCTTGTTGGCTCCCCTTCTAGAGACTGAAAGCTTACTCACTTCTAGACTTTGATACCTGTTAACAGTTTCCTACTGTCAACCTGCTTTGACTTCTCACGTTATCTAACCATATTCCTTACTGCAATAGTAAGGAATCACCTGTCTGGTGATGCCTCCCATTTCTTATGGCAAAGATATTGACCACCCCTACATCCAACAGTGATTACCACTGTTGCCCATTATGGGTCATATTTTGTCTGCTGGACTGGACTTTGCATCAGATCTGTGTAGTAAAGAAAAACAGAGGCCTTTACATCAAATGCTTCCAAGTGTTACCTGCTTCCTGGCTGTCTCTGGCTCTATCTGATCCCAGTGTGATTCTCTGTGATGCTCATCACAGACAGTCTGAGCCACACGCTGATGTTCTAGGGACTGAGACAGCCTCCCAAGCCTGAAGACAAGGGAAGGAAGGCGGAGAAGGAAGAAAGGAAGAGAACACCACAAAACTTTTTACTTTCTTTTCTAAATGTAGGCCAGCGAGTACTGCTGGCTGTGGGTGGAAAGTACATTTATTTTAGAGGGAACAAAACATCAAAATCACTAACCCAGAATTTGAGGGACATGGAAGAGGCAAGTAAAGTTTAAAAAGAGATATAAAAAAGGATGAGGTCAACAAAGGTTTTCAGCACAGAGGTAAGGCCTGTAAAGGAGAGTATGAAACATCCAGGCTTATCTGTACCTCTACTCTTCTAACCTGTGCTGTGACTCGTGGATAGCTTATATAGTCTCTTAAAATCCCTCTTTAAGCATGGAACAGACTGTAGAACCTCAGAGGGAAGGCAGAGGAGGGTGGGTGGGTGGGAAGAGATCAACCAAAGAACTTGCATGCATATACGTATACACAGACAATAGGGTGGTGAAGGCCTGGGTAGGAGGGTTGTGTGTGAGGAGCGGGAGTGGAGCTGGCTAGAAGAGTTCAATGGGGGTGGGGGGGGGGCAGAGACATATGTAATACTTTCAACAATAAAGGCTTAAATAAAATTTAAAAGGCAAAAAAAAAAAAAAGAAAGAAAATCCCTCTTCAGTCCCCAGGCTCCTTAAAGTGAATGATTACATCCCTGAAGGGTGTTGCTCGGTGGTTAGAGCATCAACCTGTACACCAAAGGGTCACAGGTTCAATTACCAATCAAGGGCACATACCTGGGTTTCAGGTTCATCCCTGGCCCTGGTTGGGGCACATATGGGGCAATCTTGATCTCTCTCTCTCTCTTTCTTTCTCTCTCTCTCCCCCTCCCTCCCTCCTTTCCACTCTCTCTAAAAAGCAATGTAAAAAAATATCCTCAGGTGAGGAATAGCATAAAAATAAAATTTAAAAAATAGTGAATGACTACATTCATAGATGTGCTATAAACTGTGGACACATAGTTTGTGTGTGTGGCCGGTGTGTGGCCAACCTGACTGAGGTGGCGAGAGGGCTCAGAAAGGCAACTCTTCCAGCCAGAACTGAGTCACCAAGCAAAGGTAATTTCACAGAACATTCCTTACACTTCAGTTCACTTCAGACAAAAATAGCCTGTGACTAATACAAGATTGGGCATAATGAGTTCCTTTACCTCAGATACCTATAAAGCAGAATAAACAATATGTTCCTCACTCTACACCCCCAGCTCTGTGACGGTTCTAACTTCACAGGAGGAAAAGCATAGGGAACCGGTTAAGGGAGAGAGCATATCACGCTACAGGCAGAGAGCAGATATAAAGAGAGTAACCTACTGTTGTCTGCTTGGCATAACAACATAACTTTCTTAGTGGTTGCTCTGGTGATTGCAATTAACATCTTAGATTATAGCAATGTAGTGTGTACAATATTGACTTGATATTAATAGCATACAAAAACTTTGCTCTCATAAAACTCTATTCCTTCTCCCTTCCTTTTTGCTTTACATCTTTATACATTGTATGTCCATGGACAGATTTATAATTAGTGCTTTATGCAATTGTCTTTTAGATCAGCTGGGAGAAAAAAAACCTTATGAACAAAAAATACATATATACTGTCTTTTATGTTTATCTATGTAGGTAACTTTACTGGTGCTCTTAATTTATTATTTTTTTAATTAAATCTTTAGTGTTCATATTACAGTGGTTCCTCTTATTCTCCCCCATAGCTCTCCTCCACCTGGTTCCCACCACACCCTCTGCCCTTACCCCCCCACACACTGTCCTCATCCATAGGTGTACGATTTTTCTCCAGTCTCTTCCCGCACCCCCCCCCACGCCTCTCCCCCCCTGAGAATAGTTAGTCCACCCCCTTTCTATGCTCCTGATTCTATTCTATTCACCAGTTTATTCTGTTCACCAGATTATTTATTCACTTGATTTTTAGATTCACTTGTTGATAGATGTTTATTTGTTGTTCATAATTTGTATCTTTACCTTCTTCTTCTTCCTCTTCTTAAAGGATACCTTTCAGCATTTCATATGATACTGGTTTGGTAGTGATGAACTCCTTTAGCTTTTTCTTATCTGTGAAGCTCTTTATCTGACCTTCAATACTGAATGATAGCATTGCTGGGTAAAATAATCTTGGTTGTAGGTCCTTGGTATTCATCACTTTGAATATTTCTTGCCACTCCTTTCTGGCCTGCATAGTTTCTGTTGAGAAATCAGCTGACAGTCACATTGGTACTCCCTTGTAGGTAACTGACTGTTTTTCTCTTGCTGCTTTTAAGATTCTCTCTTTGTCTTTTGCCCTTGGCATTTTAATTATGATGTGTCTTGGTGTGGTCCTCTTTGGATTTCTTTTGTTTGGGGTTCTCTGCACTTCCTGGACTTGTAGGTCTATTTCTTTCACCAGGTAGGGGAAGTTTTCTGTCATTATTTCTTCAAATAGGTTTTCAATCTCTCTCTCTCTCTCTTCTTCTGGCACCCCCATAATTCAGATGTTGGTACATTTGAAGTTGTCCCAGAGGCTCCTTACACTATCTTCAGA
This sequence comes from Myotis nattereri, assembly GCF_964212035.1. NCBI lineage: Eukaryota > Metazoa > Chordata > Mammalia > Chiroptera > Vespertilionidae > Myotis > Myotis nattereri. The sequence continues at coordinate 122,841,542 of NC_138078.1, forward strand.
TTTTTGGATTATTTTTTCTTTTTGTTTTTCCAGTTGGGTGATTTTTGCTTCTTTGTATTTCAAATCTTTGACTTGATTCTTGTGATCCTCTAGTCTGCTGTTGGAACTCTGTATAATATTCTTTATTTCAGTCAGTGTATGCTTAATTTCTAGTTGGTCCTTGTTCATATACTCGAGGGTCTCACTAGATTTCTTGAGGGTCTCACTAAATTTATCTGCGGTTTCTAGAAAATTCTTGAAAAACGTTATAAGTGTGGTTTTGAACTCTATATCCAGTGGTTTGCTTTCCTCCATTTCTGTCATTTGTGACCTGTTTCTTTGTCTCCGCATTTTTATGCTTCCCTGTGTAGATAGAGTGGCTTTCTGTGCTAGGTGTCCTATAGGGCCCAGTGGCTCAGCCTCCCCAATTACCTGAGGTGGACACTCTTGGTGCACCCCTTTGTGGGCTTTGTGCACAATCTTGTTGTAGTTAAGCCTTGATTGTTGTAGGTATCACTGGGAGGAATTGACCTCCAGGCAACTGGCTGTGAGAATCAGCTGTGTCTATGGTGGGAGAACTTCTGTGTTGGAGACACCCTTCTGGGGCAAGACTTGCTTCAGTGGGGCTTTGGTGTTCGCTGAGTCTGCCCCCTGAGTGTGTCCCTTATGGATCTGAGGAGTTGTAATCTGGATGGTCCCACTCTGACTACTGGGTACACTGGCTCTTGGATCTCTAAGGAGGTGCTAATTTAGCCTCTGCCTGAGGCTACCCAGCAGGAGCTATGGAGAGATCTGGAGATTCCTCTTCTTTGTTTGGGGTTTGGAGGTGCCCAGATGAGGCCCAGCTGTGAAGCAATGCAAGCTGCTGTGGGGCCTTGGGCCTTCTTTTGGATGTTCTGGATCTCTCTGACCCAGCTGCAGTTTGTTAGGTAATTTTCAGATTGCAAAGGGCCAGGCCTTCCATATGCAAAAGCCTCTGTGCACAGCTTGGGTGTGGCGGGGTCTCAGGGGATCAACAGGGCGGAGCAAGCAGCAATGGCTGCTCCTCAGTCCTACCCTAAGAGGACCCGCATCTCAGTGTCCTGGTAATCGCTACAAGCACCTCTGAGAGAAAGCCGCCCTCGAGTTCTGACCGATGCCAGACAGTCCAGTTTCTCCCTGTATGAGGCTGGGTCCCCAGAGACTCGCCCAGAAATGGAGTTCAGAGCTGTTGGGAGCTTGAGACTCCCTCCCGATTGAAAAAGACAACCGGGTCCACAGTTGCAAGCCCTTTCTGCGTGCATCTCCGTACCTCTGCACTTTACTTCTGCACCTCCTCTGACTCTCAGTGTGCTTTCCTCTTTCCTTCTAGTTGTAGAATTTCCACTCAGCCAGCCTTCCTGTGGTTCTGGATGATGTCCGTTTTGTCTTTTAGTTGTATTTTTGAAGTAGTTGTGCGAGGCAGCAATTTCCGGTGTTTACGTATGCCGCCATCTTGGTTTTTTCTCTTTATTTATTTTTTAAGCCATTTATGCACTGATATTTTGCTATGGCAGCCCTAACAGACTAATACAGGTGGTATCCTGGATGGAATCTTAGTCTCATGCAGCTGCTCTTTTTCAGTCTCTCAAAATAGGAGAGGAAACAAGGTTTCTAAAACTCACAGGCCCCACGCAATAGAGGTCTATGAAAGAGATGCTGGTATTAACAGGGAAACTTTACAGACTAGCTTCTCTCCTGCTCCAAATCAACATAGATAGCATTACTCTTTGGGTACCTAGCCCCCCAAATCTCCTCTGTGGCACTGGCTGGTGTGTTTCAATTGGGTGTCTTTCTGTGCCCAAGAGATTGTTGGTTCCATTCTTGGTCAGGGCACATCCCTGCCCTGTGGGCTTGATCCCCAGCAGGGGCCCTGCAAGAGGCAACTGATTAATGTTCTGCTCTCACATCGATGTTTCTCTTTCTCTCTAAAAATAAAATATTTGTAAAAAATCTTTTCTCTGAGCCTTTCATTCTACAAATTAAGGCAAGATTCGGTCACCCCCAGTTCCCCTTTCTATAAATTTGCTGTGCATATAGAAAGAGGGAAAAAAAAGAAGGGAAACCATCAGGAACTCCAGGCCTCTAGTTTTGTAATGGAACAATAGGATGAGATCTATGGTGTAAAAGACCCATGAAGAAGGAGCTTATGGGAATAGGGCAGCTCAGGTTTTACCCCATCTTCCACATCATGGACTAACACCAAAGGCCTCCCACTCTTTCTTCCTTTATTTTTTATTTTTTATATATATTTTGTTTTTTTCTCTTTATTTATTTTTTAAGTCATTTATTCACTAATATTTTGCTATGGCAGCCCATATTTTAATATTTTGCTATTGACTTCACAGTGGAAGGGAGAGGGTGAGAGGGATAGAAACATCAATGATGAGAGAGAATCGTTGATCGGCTGTCTCCTGCGCACCCCACACTGGGGATCAAGTCCGCAACCCAGGCATGTGCCCTTGACCAGGATCGAACCTGGGACCCTTCAGTCCGCAGGCCGACGCTCTATTCACTGAGCCAAACCGGCTGGGGCATATTTCTCCCTTTAGACTAGCTTCCATACCAACAAGCCAGTCGGAGCCTTTGTTGATCTATCCCATCTATAAACCACCACACACTTTCTTCCTGAACAGAAAGATGGGAAGAAAAAATTAGCACCAGGATTTCCTTACCTCTTTAGAGGCATCAAGACAGAAGACTGGCAAAATAAGAAAGGAAATCCCCATGAATCTGAGGTACAACACAGCATTGACATGTGAAGCAGAAGTCACTGTGAGCTGGTCAGCAATGTTACCAGCTCCTTTAACCATGCTGCTTTTACTATGGAGAAAGCTGTTAACCTGTGTCTCAATTAGGTGCTACCAGACAATTCCCATCTGGTCCCCTTCTATTCCTCATGGCATGCAAAGATCATTCTTGACCTGTTCCCCTGATAGTCTTTCCCTTGCATGTAGATAAAACTGGAAGAGGGAAAACATCAAGGAACTGCAGTCCTGGAGCTTTATAAAGTTCCACTACACCAACAGTGTAAAATAAATATAATTTTAGGCATGGCAGGAGAGAAGCACATGAAACTCGTAGTCTTTACAGGTCATGTTCTAAACAGTAAAGAAAAGACTAGTGGGAGTAAGATTCAGATTTGCATCAAGTCCATGCAAACATTCTGATAAGTAGCCTGGAACACAGAACTTTCTCTCTAGCCTCACACCACTTCAAGGAGCAGGCCTGGCCAGTTCCTCTGAAAGTCTGTCAGGCAAACTTGAGTCATAAACAAGAAGGAAGATTGAAAACTTTGGTTCCTTTAACAAACTGCCTGGGGATGCCATCTACTGGGTGAAGTCAGCATGGGAGAAGTAAAGCTAGTTGCAAGGGGGACACACAGCTGAGCCCCACCCATTCCTAACCGCCCCCTGCTGGTGCTGAGGCACTATGCTCTTCCCTGGAAATGGAAAGGGGCTCACTCTGCAGGGGGGAAAAGGTGCATAGTGTGAAAACCTAGGGAAAAGCATCTCAGAAGCAGCAAAAAAGACAATGTGAATTGAAGCATAATTACCAATTCACAATGCCATAGCAGTTTCTATAAACTATATTTAGCAGAAGCCCTCAGTCCCCTCTTCGCAATTATTTGTATGCATCATCCAGACCTTCACACTATCTGTTTTACCCAGAATTATTATCTCAGCTCATCTGCATGCTCAGTTTTCCAGGAGGACAAAAATCCTCCCCAGATACTTAATTTATGAATTCTGGAGAATTTGACTGGGGGAGATGTGGAAAAGTAAACAATTGGTAAAGGCATATAATTACCACTTTCAAAGGAAACATTCACCTCCAGCTGGCCTACTTGTGTAGGCTCTAATACCTGAAAAGAGAATTAATTAACCCAGGCAGGTCTCCAGTGCTTGCAGGTCCTTCTTTCTCTCTATTCAAACCTATTTACAAATCTGCTTAGAAATGCTGAACTTTTTGCAAGTGGAGTTTACTTATAAATACAGCTGCAGATGGAATATTTTGAAAATGTAAACAAAAAATTCTGAACAGGAATAACTTGACATTTGATTCTGGAACAATGGTAAAATGTCAACATTTGCCATGAAAATATTGAATATAAAATAATTATTAAGGGTCCTTTCAGATTCTTAAATACATAGCACTGTTTAGGTTTGGTTGTTTTACAAAGCTCTGTACAATATTACTTTGTTTCAACAACCTTACATTAAAGTAATGCTATTTTAAAAATTGAGTAATTAAATAGACATACTCTAGACTTTTAATTTCATTGGAACAATAGAGGCCTGGTGCATGAATTTGTGCACCATTGGGATCCCTCAGCCTGGCCTGCAGGATTGAGCTGAAACTGGCTCTCTGACGTCCCCCGAGTGGTGCTGGATTGGGAGAGGGTGCAGGCTAGGCCGTGGGATCCCACCAGTGTACGATTGGGGTGGGAAGGGATGCGGGAGATTGGCCAGCTGGGGAGGTACCACGGGAGGGCTCCAGGGCATGTCCGATCTGTCTCACTCAGTCCCAATCAGCCGGACCCCAGCAGCAAGCTAACTTACCAGTTGGAGCATCTGCCCCCTGGTGGTCAGTGCACGTCATAGCGACTAGTTGACTAGTTGACTGCCTGCCCCCTGGTGGTCAGTGCATGTCATAGTGAGCGGTTGAGCATCCTTAGCATATCATTAACATATTACACTTTGATTGGTTGATGGAGCACCAGACACTTAGCATATTAGGCTTTCATTATATAGGATAGTAATAGTTTCATTCTCTCAGAGCTGTGGTCCTTCCAGGGCAGAAATTTCTCCTCCCTGTGTGCCAAAAGCTAGGTTGATTGATAACCTAATGATCCCCTAATCACTAATCCTTTTAAAGATCTGGGATGTCACCAAAACAGCCCAACTTCTGTTAAAAATCCATTTTAATGTTATCACTTATAATTCTACTTAAAACTTATTTACAATATGAATTTGTTGCCTGTGGTGTAAAATAGCATCTCCATCTTTTCTTTCTTTTTAAAAAAATGTAATTGTAGTAAAAATGAACAATATAAAGTCTACCATTTTAACCCTTTTTAAGTGCAATGTTCAGTAGTGTTAAATACATTCACTTTGTTGTTCAGTCAATCTCCAGAAATTTTTCATCTTGCAAAACAGAAACTCTATACCCATTTAAACACATCACCTCATCACCCTTCCTCTCAGCCCCTTCCTTGGCAACCACCATTCTACTTTCTGTTTTCATGAATTTGACTACAGATACTTTATATAGATTGTCTCATACAGCATTTGTTTGTCTTTTTGTGAGTGGATTATTTCACTTAGCATAAGAACTTTGAAGTTCATCCATGTTGTATCATGTGATAAGATTTCCTTCATTTTTAAGGCTGAATAATCAACTGTTGTATGTATATACCACATTTTGTTTATCAATTCATTCATATATGAGCATTTAGGTTGTTCATGTCTTGGCCATTGTGAATAATGCTGAAATAAACATGGAAGTGCATGTATCACTTTAATATCCTGATTTTAATTATTTTGGATATATGGGCAGAAGTGGAATGGCTGGATCATATGGTAGTTCTATTTTTTTAATTTTTTTTTTTTAGGAACTTCCATACTTTTTTCCACACTGGATCCACCAATTTACATTCACACCAACTGTGTGCAAGAGTTCTCTTTTCTTCACATCCTCATCTTATCTTTTGTGGTTATTTTTTTCTGATAATAGCTATCCCAACAGGTGTGAGGTAATATCTCATTGTAACGTTAATTTGCATCTCTGATAATTAGTGACATTGAGCATTTTTTAATGTCTATTGGCCACCTGTATGTCTTCTTTAGAGAAGACATTGACCATTTTTAATTGGATTGTTTGTCTTCCTTTTGTTGAGTTGTATAAGTTCTTTACATTTTTTATTTTATTTTAAACTATATTTTTATTGATTTCAGAGAGGAAGAGAGAGGGAGAGAGAGAGGTAGAAACATCAATGATAGAAACATCTCTCTCATCAATGATGAGAGAGAATCATCGATCGGCTGCCTCCTACATGCCCCCCCACCCCCAACTGGGGATCAAGCCTGCAACCTAGGCATGTTTTAGAAATTAAACCCTTATCAGATGTACCATTGGCAAATATGTACTCCCATATAGTGGGTTCCCTTTTCACGTTGTTGGTGGTTTCTTTTGCTGTGCAAAAGTTTTTTAGTTTCTTTTTTCCTTTGTTTCCCTTGCCCCAGGATTAATATAGGTAAAAATATTGCTATGCAAGATGTCTAAGATTTTAATACCTATGTTTTCTTCTAGGATTTTTATGGGTTTCACAACATACATTTAAGTCTTTTATCTCTTTTGAGTTTATTCTTGTTTATGGTATAAGTTGGTAGTCTAGTTTCATTTTTTTGCATGTACCTGTCTAATTTTCCCAACACTATTTATTAATGGGACTGTTTTCAATCCATTGTATGCTCATTTTTATTTTGTCAAATATTACTTGACCATAAATGTGTGGGTTGATTTCTGGCCCCTCTGTTATGTTCCATTTATCTATGTGCCTGTTCTTGCGGCAGTACCAGGCTGCTTTAATTACAATGGCTTTGTAGTATAGTTTGATATCCACTATTGTGATCCCTCCAACTTTGTTCTTCTTTCTCAAGATTGTTGAGGCTATTTGAGGTCTATTTTGGTTTCATATAAAATTTTGGAATATTTTTTCTAGATCTGTGAAATAAGCCATTGGTATCTTAATAAGAATTGCACTGAATGTATAGATTCCTTTGGGTGGTATAGACATTTTAATGATGTTAGTTCTTCCAATCCATGAACATGGTATATGCTTCCACTTGTTTGTATCATCCTCTATTTCTTTCCTCAGTGTCCTATAGTTTTCTGAGTACAGGTCTTTTACCTCCTTTGTTAAGTTTATTCATAGGTACCTTTTTTATTGTTGATGAAATAGTAAATGAGATTGTTTTCTTAGTTTTTCTTTCTGATAGTTCATTATTGGTATATAAAAATGTCGCTGAATTCTAGGTATTAATTTTGTATCATGCTACTTTGCCAAATTCATTGTAGTTTTGATTTGTATTTTCCTACTGACTAATTATGATGAGTATGTATTTGTGTGCTTAATGGCCATATATAGGCCTTTGGGGAAATTTTTGTTCAAATTCTTTGCCAATTTTTAATTGGGTCATTTATCTTTATATTGCTGAGTTTTTATTGTTCTTTATATATTCTGGGTACTATGCCCTTTTGGATATACAATTTGCAGATATTTTTGATTCAATAGGTTCTCTTTTCATTTTCTTTATAATATTGTTTATAGCAAAATATTTTTAAAATTTTATGTGGTCTAATTTACCACATTTTCCTCTTAAGTCTAATTATTTCAAAATTGTGAAACTGGACCAAAGATTAAGTGAGATGAAGGGCACAACCCTGTTATATTTATACTTTAAGTGAACCTATGTATATGAAGTAATACTTCAGCAGAAAGACCGCAGAGAAAGAAAGGAAGCTATGAATAGTGGGGCTCGGGTTAGGGAAACTAATTCAGCTGCTGGATTCTCTCCTATAACTGATAGCTAACAATTTAAATCATTGGCCAAAAGGTCAAGATAGTCTGGGTCTTGATTGATACTAGTATAGCATCTAAAGGAGTCAGCCTGAAGAATGAAGTATGGCACCAGGAGTCTCCAAACTGAAATAAAGAAATCCATGAATGAAGTCAGGGTTAGCAATGTGGTTTGGAGTAGTCCAATTAAGAGCAGAACTCCATTGCCCTGGCTGGTTTGGCTCAGTGGATAGAGGGTCGGCCTGCGGACTGAAGGGTCCCAGGTTCAATTCCGGTCAAGGGCATATGTACCTTGGTTGTGGGCACATCCCCAGTAGGAGGTGTGCAGGAGGCAGCTGATCGATGTTTCTCTCTCATCGATGTTTCTAACTCTCTATCCCTCTCCTTTCCTCTCTGTAAAAAAACCAATAAAATATATTTTTTAAAAAAGAGTAGAACTCCAATCAGCAATTCAGAATATATAAAATGAGAGAAGGAGCTGGTGAGAGGAGCAGGAGGGAAAGTTCAAGAAACCAAGGCAGAATT